>NW_024543079.1:22546666-23890000 GCF_018167655.1 Microtus oregoni
GGCTGGAGAGGTGGCTCAGCGGTTAAGAGCACTGACTGCTCTTCCCGAGGACCCGGGTTCAATTCCCAGCACCCACATGGCAGCTCACAACTGTCTGAAGATCCAGTTCCAGGGGATCTGACACCGTCACACCAATGTACATAAAATAAAGTTAAATAAACCATAAAAAATAAATAAATAAATAAAAAGAAAGCAAACGGAGCGGGGGGGGGGGGGGGGTGAGGGTGCATGCCTTTAATCCCAGCACTCGGGAAGCAGAGGCAGGCAGATATTTGTGAGTTCAAGGCCAGCCTGGTCTACGAGAGCTAGTTCCAGGACAGCCAGGGGGCTGTTACACAGAGAAACCCTGTCTGGGGAGGGACGGACGGACGGATGGATGGACAAACAAGCAAACTGAGCAAGCCAGGGGAAGAAGCCAGCAACCAGCACTCCTACACAGATTCTGCTTCACTTCCTGCCTCAGCTTCCCTCAATGACTTTGACCCAGGGTCTAGTCAGTGTTTATCACAGCAACAGAAACCTTAAGCTTTATGGGCTATATAAATCTTCTCAATTTTAAGTTCATTTAAAAATAAATGAATCACGTTAACATGAATAATTTTACCAATAAATATAGTAATGTAAACAAAAAAACAAGTGACCGTGGCATTTTAGTTTTTTAGTGTCTGATTTAAAAGAAAACAGTTTGCTTCTCTAGTGCTTGCACTGCTTGCTATTGCCGGGTGGTGGTGGCGCACGCCTTTAATCCCAGCACTCAGGAGGCAGAGGCAGGCAGATCTCTGTGAGTTCGAGACCAGCCTGGTCTACAAGAGCTAGTTCCAGGACAGGAACCAAAAACCACAGAGAAACCCTGTCTCGAAAAACAAAACAAAAAAAGGCAATGCTTGCTATTAAGAGACTGCACGCCTGAATCAATCTTCTTAGCACTGGGAGGAACTGATCCTGAGGACTTCTGGGTACTGTGGCCTGCCCTATAGAGTTCCCACCCTCCACTTCCCAACGACTTCACATCTGTGGCTCACCTCAACTTTCCAACAGGCTGCCCTTCCTCTGTCTCCTCACACACACCCCTAAAAGCACCTGCACCCGGCCACTGCTTCCCTTCTGACATTGCACAGGCTGCAGAGCCCACCCTCCTCACCACTCACGACACTGCCCCCAGTTCTTTCTCTCCTGTATTTGCAGTTCTGCCACATCTCCTGAAAGGAATGTACAAAATGTGGCACACACCACCTCGTGACAGTTCCCTTACTCCTACTTGGAGTCCTGTTAGTAGGCTTCTGGAGCCCCACCTCAGATGCACCCCTACCTCGGCTTGGCCTATCAGTTTCATTTATACTAGCCTTTGGCACTCTAAGGGGATACTGTAGAGTTTTAGTTTTCATTCCATCACTGATGTCACCTAGCTTCCTGGCTGATCCTTAAAGTCCAATCTTTAGATCCACTGGGCATCCCAGTGCACTTTTCAGAGAAGCCCCAAAGACCCAGGCTTGAAACTCTCAGACCCATCTCTTAAACTGTGGCACTTGACTAGACACCCGCTGCACAGGCTATCACCCCACCTCCATCCAGATGAGCGGATACTGCACTTACCCAGAGTCTACACCAGGCATCCATGATTCATCTTCCCTGACATCTTTCTTCAGTGACATTTTCCCTGAAAGCCCTACCCAAAGCTGTATCTCTTCTCAGTAAAGTTTCTCTTCCCTGCTTCTTTTACACATACACACACACACACACACACCAGTACCTCTACAGTTATCTTTATATATTACACACCTACCTGTTGTCTATAGACACCAGTTGATTTCTGTTCTGCTCACTGCCGCGTCTCCAGCAACAGCACACATGTAAAATGATCTGCACTGGTTGCTTCCTTCAACCCCTGCAACACCTCCCAACCCAGTGACTCACTGTTTGCTAACATGGCCTATTAACAGAAATGAGAAACTGGGCTCCTTTATTGGCATTAACGACAAGAGGCTTACCAAGCCAGGTGAGCTCGGCTCTAATGTTCAAAAGTGGTCACGTGGCCGGGCGATGGTGGCGCACGCCTTTAATCCCAGCACTCGGGAGGCAGAGGCAGGCGGATCTCTGATTTCGAGACCAGCCTGGTCTACAAGAGCTAGTTCCAGGACAGGCTCCAAAGCCACAGAGAAACCCTGTCTCGAAAAACCAAAAAAAAAAACAAAAGTGGTCACGTGCATTTTCCTTCTACTTTCTCCATTCTCCTCCTAAGTCTTCAAAATGAATTCTCCTGTCCAGTCCTGAAGCTTCAGGCACTGTATCAGCTCCACAGCCTTTCCCACCATTCTAGGCCATTGCCAAGGCCGCCTCAATGCCTTCTCTGCCTGCTTCATCTCCTCTAATCACCGTGTACTGCTCATTGGCTCAGAATTCAGATTGAAGTATTTTTAAACAGCATGTGTCTGTATCTTTACAGACCCCCCCCATCATATTTTCTACACAGCAGTATTGGAAGTATTTATAAAACATGTACACTGTATTATCTAAGCATTCTCTTGGAAGTGCTCAGGTTATGTGCAAACCACACCACCGGAATAACTGGGTTGCACATCGCTGGATTTTGGTGTCTGGTGGGTCCTAGAAGCCCATGGGTACCAAAGAACCTCACTCAGACTTGGGATCCTCCAGCCTTAGCCGCCTGAGCGTCAGAACCCACGTTTTCATCATTTAATGGGTATGGTTTTTTGGTTGCATATACGTCTGTGCACCACATGAGTGCCTGGTGCCCGTGGAAGCCAGAAAAGGCCATCAGATCCTCGGGAACGGGTATCACAGTCAGGTGTGAGCCTCTCCAGGTGCAGTGAAGCCCTGTCCTCTGCACCAGCAGCCAGTGCTTTTCACTAACCCATCTCTCTCTAGCTCCATGGGACCGATTGTTTTTTAACAGCCACCTGGGCCAATCTCCTTGGGTAAGATTCCTTTCTCCACCAACTCCGTTGTCAGGGCTCTCTTGTGTGTGCAATGCCTTCCTTCACCCATAAACGAGGACATTAGCCCAGGACACACGGCTTATGAGCTCTTGCCATTAGGAGTTCCATGCAGTGAGGATTCAGCACTAGCTGGGCCTAACAGAAACGGCACGGGATCGCATCTGAACGTCTCAACTAGCTTCACCTGTAAGCAAAGGCCCACCTTGGCTTTTCGCTCCGTTTCTCACCTGCAACCTTCCCCAGGGCTTCCTCCTCGCCTTATTTTCCTTAGCAAGGTTCATCCCAGAGCGCTATCCTTTCCGAAACTGGGACCACCTGGTCCGTAGTTGTCCCTGCTCTGTCCTTATGCACAGTAAAATCGAGGTGCTGTGTCTACAGGAGTTCACGGGGAAATGTTCAGCTTTTTAAATGGACATCAACTTCCAAAATAATTTTTTTTTCTTTTAAAGAAGGCGGGCGGGACTGCAAATCACAGTTCTTTTAAAATTGGATTGAAAAAAAAAAACACACAACACCAGGGCTTCCTGAGCACAGGGGACCTCCCCTCCACCCCCTCCTCACAAAATGCAGCCTCGTCAAATACAGTGGGGCACGCCTTTAATCCCACCAGGAAGACAGAGGCAGGATCTCGGAGTTCGAGGCCAACCTGCTCTACATATTTAGTTCCAGGAAGCCAGGAATACAAAGTGAAACGCTGTATTTTTTCCTCTTTTTCTTTTTAAAGCAGTCTACTTTGGGGCGCTCAGCTACAGTAACTACCAAGCACAAACTACCTCTTACTGCTACGGCCCCGACACCGCAAGGTTACTTCACTGGGATACAATCTAACAAGCGCCACGCCGGTTCCGGCCCCCGTCTCCTCTGTGACCCCACGGCGGGGAGCGGGCGCACGGTGTCCAGCCCAGCTCCGCAGCTCCCCGGGGCACTCCGAGCGGCCGCGCCTCGGCCAAGGTCACCGGCCAGCGCGGCCGCGCAGCGCCCACCCGGCCCACGGCCCCGCGAGACTGACCCCGGCCCATGCCGCGGACGGAGCGGCTGGCCGCGCCTCACTCACATGTTGTTGAAGCGGAACAGGTCGTCGCAGGTGAAGGCCCGGAGCGTGGTCATCGCGCCACAGCCAGGCTCCCAGCTCAGCGCGACCCCGCGCCCGCACTGCCGGAAGTGGCCGCGCGCGCGCGCGGCCGCCATGGGGCGGGACAAAGAACTACTTCCGGACTAGAGGTTGCTGGGCAACAGAGATAGCGTAGCAGCTCTCTCTGGCGGTGGAAATGAGCAATTGCTTTGATGCTCCTCTCCTGCAACCCTTTTCCAGAAAGTAGTCAGAATGATAGGCTAGCAAGGAGGAAGAAGCTGGGGTCAAGAAGCCAAATGATAAAAGCAAGCTTCAAAACCACAAAGATGCTTCATAGTATGAGCCAGGAAGTGGTCCCTAAAAGGGTGGCTCGGGGCCTCATTTCTCAACCACCAGCATGAACCAGGGATGTGATCTTGAGTTTTTTGGTACCACATTAAAATTATTAAAAAAAAAAAAAAAGATACAACGCAATGCCCAGCAAAATCCCAGCAAAATTCTTCAAAGACCTCGAAAGAACAGTACTCAACTTCATAGGGAAAAGCAAAAAACCCAGGATAGCCAAAACAATCCTGTAATAAAAGAACTTCTAGACGCATTACAATCCCTAACTTCAAACTCTACTACAGAGCTACAGTACTGAAAACAGCCTGGTATTGGCATAAGAACAGACAGGAGGACCAATGGAACTGAATAGAAGACCCGGATATCAATCCACACATCTTCTATATAAAGGAGCAAAAAATATCAAATGGAAAAAAGAAAGCATATTTAACAAGTGGTGCTGGCACAACTGGATATCAACATGTAGAAGAATGAAAATAGACCCATATCTATCACCATGCACAAAACTCAAGTCCAAATGGATCAAAGACCTCAACATAAAGCCAGCCGCACTGAACCTTATAGAAGAGAAAGTGGGAAGTACACTTGAATGCATTGGCACAGGGAACCACTTCCTAAATAGAACCCCAGCAGCACAGACACTGAGAGAAACAATTAATAAATGGGACCCCCTGAAACTGAAGAGCTTCTGTAAAGCAAAGGACACGGTCAATAAGAAAAAATGACAGCTTACAGAATGGGAAAAGATCTTCACTAACCCCACATCAGACAGAGGTCTGATCTCCAAAATATACAAAGAACTCAAGAAATTGGACACCAAAAGATCACATAATCCAATAAAAAAAATGGAGTACAGACCTAAACAGAGAACTCTCAACAGAGGAATCTAACTAAAATGGCTGAAAGACACTTAAGGAAATGCTCAACATCCTTAGTCATCGAAGAAATGAAAATCAAAACAACTCTGAGATTCCATCTTACACCTGTAAGAATGGCCAAGATCAAAAACACTGATGACATCTTATGTTAGAGAGGTTGTGGGGAAAAGGGAACACTTCTGCATTGCTGGTGGGAGTGCAAGCTGGTACAGCCCCTTTGGATGTCAGTGTGATATGGGAGAATTTTGGTATATATGTATTTTGGGTATGATTATATATATACATATATATATATTCTCAGATATATATAATCATATTTCATTGCATATGTGTAGAAAATTCTCAAGAATAAAAATTTTAAGTCTGAATGTAAGCCAAATGCAAAATTGCTTTTTTTATAAACAAATAAATCATTATACAAAGAAATATAAGTAAAATGCACACAGCCCCCAGGCATGTCAGAACGTGTACCTAGAAGTTAGAGGGTTGAAGGAGAATCTCGACTCCCAGGTCAGCCCGGGCTACATAGCAAGACCCTGTTTTCAAACAACAACAAATAAAAAAGGAGTAAACAAATGGCCATGGCACTTAAAACTGCTCGAATGTATGCGCAGAGGTGGATAAAGCGGGTCAGGGTCCTCAGGGCAGTCATCCCTGCTCCATGGCACAGGACACGGCACATTCATATTTTTAAGGTCAAGAATCCTTTTCATTACTACCAATTTTCTACATCTCACCGAGTTGTAGAAACCAGCAGAAGAAGCCGGGCGATGGTGGCGCACGCCTTTAATCCCAGCACTCGGGAGGCAGAGGTAGGCGGATCTCTGTGAGTTCGAGACCAGCCTGGTCTACAGAGCTAGTTCCAGGACAGGCTCCAAAGCCACAGAGAAACCCTGTCTCGAAAAACCAAAAAAAAAAAAAAAAAAAAAAAAAAAAGAAACCAGCAGAAGATAATAAAAATTAAGATCAGAAGAGTTTACTACTTAGGATGTCCAGTATTCTTTTTGTTTAAATTGGTCATTTCAGAATATTTTGTAACTGTTTTCTGACATAAACTGATGTCAGTTTGAATTAGTTGGTTGTGAAGTTTAGTTGGTATTCATAATTCTATTCTAGTTCTGATTTATAAACACTATAACCAACAGGTCTATAAGTATTTAAGTGCAACAGAATTTTACGGTTTTTTTTTCTTTTTAATATTGTGAGTTTAACACAGAGGTAGCACTTGACCCATGCAAGTACTAGATACTGTGGGCTGTTAATTTGCAACCAATGAGAGGGCGCATGGTGGCTGACACATGTGATCCAGCTCTTGGAAGACTGAGGCAGGAGGATTGCAAGCTGGAGGGCAGCCTCATGGATTTAGTGAGATTCTATCTCAACACAAAAACAGAACACAGACATTTCGAGTCTCAAATAAGCACTACCCAGCAGCTACAGAGCCATAGCAGAAGATGGCGGGTCAGTAGCCCAGAGAGAAGCATAGAAAATACACAGACCTCCCTTCTCTCCCAGTGAGCCTACTGACCTTAAAGCTGTTACTAATTCTGTAGCTGAGCACCTTCAATCAGTATCTGAAAGGGAGCCCAGTGCAAGCCAGCTGAAGAGCTGAAAGAAGGGCCATGCATAGGTTATGGGGGAAAGTTCTGTCATTTCCTGCAACAAGGTATTTACATTATAGACTAAGTTATTTATCTTTTTTTTTTTTTTTTCGAGACAAGGTTTCTCTGTAGCTTTGGAGCCTGTCCTGGAACTAGCTCTTGTAGACCAGGCTGGTCTCGAACTCACAGAGATCCACCTGCCTCTGCCTCCCAAGTGCTGGGATTAAAGGTGTGCGCCACCACCGCCCCACTAAATTATTTATCTTTAAATAATCCTGGGCCGGGGGCTGGAGAGATGGCTCAGTGGTTAAGAGCATTGCCTGCTCTTCCAAAGGTCCTGAGTTCAATTCCCAGCAACCACATGGTGGCTCACAACCATCTGTAATAAGGTCTGGTGCCCTCTTCTGGCCTGCAGGAATACATGTAGATAAAATACTGTATACATAATAAATAAATAAATATTTAAAAAAAAATAATAATCCTGGGCCCCTGGAAGGTACACAGTTAGAGTCTTCCCCCTCCTGCAGCTGTTTGAAGGATTCATACCTGGCAGGCAGAACAGTACCTGCCACCTTGTCAAGTGATGGAAGTGACCCAATGAAATGGAATACTTTGCATATTTAAGACGGTGACCGTAGAATATGAGGGAAAACCCTCAGCTACAGACACCTTAGCAAACTTACTTCAGGGACGTTGGGATGTCTCTATTGCTCCCTTGTGAACTGCCTTCAATAGTAGGCAGCCTTGCAAGCCACCTCCCTTCTCTCCTGCTGTGCTTCAAGTGGAAAAGCTTGCAAGACCACCTGCTTGTTTTGAGTTTGGAGTTTTCCTGTGTTTGGTTGGTTAGTTTTGGGTTTTGGTTTTCGATTTTTTGGGTTTTTGTTTGTTTGTTTGTTTGGTTGGTTGGTTGGTTGGCTTGGCCTTTTCAAGCCAATACATCTAAGGTCTGTTTAAGTTTTAAAGCCTGCCTTATTTTAATAAAAACTTTATGTGCACATTAACACATTGTAGACAGACTTGTGGAGATATACAAATAAAGAATGACTCAAAATTCTATCACCCCAAAATAAGTCATCTTTAACCTCTGGATAACTAGATCTCTCTGCCTAGTTTAGGGGCAGTGAGGGAAGGATTTATTTAAAAGACAATTCATTATTATTTTAAGTTGTATAATTAAGTATCAAGTAAAGTGTATTGCTTTAAGTGTCCTTAAATTTAACATAAGAAGCCGGGCGGTGGTGGTGCACGCCTTTAATCCCAGAACTCAGGAGGCAGAGCAGGCAGATATTTGTGAGTTCGAGGTCAGCCTGGCCTACAAGAGCTAGTTCCAGGACAGGAGCCGAAGCTACAGAGAAACCCTACCTCTAAAAACAAACAAACAAACAAAAATAAACATAAGGAAAAAGAACTGAATTAAAACTGAAGAAAAGTTGGGTTTTCTATAGTTCCAGCCCTCGCGAGGTGGAGGCAGGAGAATCAGGTCCAAGGTCATCCCTCGCTAGTGAAGAGTTTGAGGCCGTCCTGGATTATTTAAGTGAGACCTTATCTCAAAAAACAAACTCAACAAGCACAGTGGCCTCTACCTTTAATCCCAGTACCCAGGAGGCAGAGGCAGGGGGATGGAGATAAATTCCAGGCCAGTAGGGCTACATAGTCTCAAACAAAACCAAACTTAGAGCTGACGAGATTCCCAAACTCACAGGAATCTGAGTGCCTAAAAGTTGCCTCTGAAGTTGTGTCTCCATGCCACTGGATTTACTTAAACACAGACTCCATTTAACTCCCCGAGTGCCCCCAGAATCCTTTGCAGTTCTAGGGCGAGCTTTATTGACTTCCACTTCAGGGCATTTGGCTTTGACTTTTCAGAGCCAGGAAAAGTTTCTACCACAGCTGCACATTTTCCTTGCCTTAGCCGTGACTCAGAGAACTTTTGATTTATCATTTTACAGTGAGTAATTCCTTTTACTGCTTAGTTGGAAAAAACTACAGGCTGTCTCACCACATTTAATCACAACCTATTTTCCTGCTCATTGAAACAAAACCCCACGTGCTCTCTGTAAACAGTGCTGACCCAGATTCACATCCATCATTGCAACCGTCCACATCTAAAACACGTCAACGTCTTGATGCTCCGTCTGTTGCTGCTCTGGTTGTTGCTTCTTCTCCTGGTTATATGGAAGTACAAAGTGAACAGGTAAAATACATGTACTGATCTGTCCTAGGCAAGAGGCTTGACAAATGCCCGGTGGTGGGGGCACACACCTTTAATCCCAGCACTTAGGAGCAGAGGCCAGCGGATCCCTGTGAGTTCGAGGCCAGTCTGGTCTACAGAGCTAGTTCCAGGACAGGCACCAAAGCTACACAGAGAAACCCTGTCTTGAAAAACAAACACAAACACAAACAACAACAAAAAGAGGCGTGAGTAGGTATCTTTGCTTTAGAATTTTTTTTTTTATCAAATAATAACTGAACAGGATGGATGCATTGGCCTTGGCTGTCAATATAACTATCTCTCTTCAGGTTTGTTAATTAGAATGTATAAAGGCATTCACTACTAAAATTAAACCTGACTATGGCTTTCAATTAATCAAGGAAGGCTGGATATATCTGTTCTCTACTATAGTTCACTAAAATAAAAATAAAACAGATTTTTTTTTCAAATCTTTAAAGTACTGAAATTAAAATACTCAAGAATGAATTCAAGAAAAATTACGAAAATCGCAGCGTGAAAAGTACAAGATATCGTTGAAAGATTCTGAACAGGCTCTAAATAAATGGAAATCACTCCATATTTGTGGATCAGACTTAAGAATTAACAAGAAATGAATATCCATTTTTATACATAATTTGTATTGAGTCTTTCGGAATTTCACATCAAGCGCCCCAGTCCCACCCATCTCCCAGTCTCTCTGTATCCACCCTTTTCCTTCTAGTACACACCCCCAGGAAAACTTTAAAAGAAATAATAAAATAAAATATAAAAATACAAATAAGAATATTAACTAAAAGAACAAATGAACAAACAAAAACCAAAAATTCCCCAAAACAAGTTGGCCCGCCCCAACATCTACCCCATCTGTGACCTGCTGGAATGCATGAAGGGACTGATCCTGTGGAACCGTAGCAGCAGGATCTCCATGAGGAGATTCAGTGAGGGTCCAGTACTGATGGCGTACCCTAAGCCAGAGGCCGTCCTTGATCAACAACACACTGCACAGCGAACATTTCAAAGTAAAACTTTTTGGTCAAAAAAGTATAATTTGCGACACAAGGCAGCTTCCAAGGCCGCTAAGACAAACAAAGAGGTGATGCAGAGGCGGGAAAGATACAACACTGATTTTTATTTGTTTTTGTTCTTATTTAAAACAGATTTTTTTTTTTTAAGGGCCTAAAATCACTGGAAGATGTAGCTTAGTGATAGAGAGCCTGTATGCACAAAGTCCTAGGTTTAATCTTGACAGTACCAAAAATAAATAAATGATAAGTGGTTTGTCTAGTCAAGGTGATGCCTCCAACCCTGGTTACCTGACTTTCATCCCTGGGACCTACACAGTAGAGAGAACCAACTCGTACAAGTTGCCCCCTGATTTCCACAAACATTTTGTTTGTTTGTTGTTGTTTGTTTGAGATAGGGTCTCACTATTTTTGTAGTCCTAGCTGCCCTGGAACGTGCTATGTAGAGCAGGCTGGCCTCTAGCTCACAGAGATCCACCTCCCTCTGCCTACTGGGATTAAAGATGTGTGCCTGGCTTTACCTACACACTTACACACACACACACACACACACACACACACACACACACACAGTAATAGAAAATTTTAAAGTAAAATGGAATTTCAAAGGTCCTAACCCGGGGCTGGAGAGATGGCTCAGTGGTTAAGAGCATTGCCTGCTCTTCCAAAGGTCCTGAGTTCAATTCCCAGCAACCACATGGTGGCTCACAACCATCTGTAAAGACGTCTGGCGCCCTCAACTGGCCTTCAGGCATACAGACAAAATATTGTATACATAATAAATAAATAAATAAATAAATATTAAAAAAAAAAAAAGGTCCTAACCCTTTTGGACAAAGAGGTTGGATGAGAAGACAAGAGCCAATGAGAAATGCCAACAAAACTTTGGACTCCAGAAAATATATTTATCAGACAGGAAAGCGCAATGGTTAAGGGCAGGAGAAAAAGCCAGCAAGAAGTAAAGAAGTAAAGCAGTGCATTTCCTGGGAAGACCCAGGGCATGGACACAGCACATGCGACTCCCTGGAGAGACCTAGAGGTTGTGCCCAAGTACTCAGGACGAAAAACAGAAAGACAAGAAGAGGGAAAGGGAGACTGGAATAGAAAGGAGCCTCCTCACCTTGGAACTGGGTGGGAGTCTCTCTCTAACTTGGAGTTAAGAACTCCAGCACACCTGGTCTACAAGAGCTAGTTCCAGGACAGGCTCCAAAACCACAGAGAAACCCTGTCTCGAAAAACCAAAAAAAGGGCTGGAGAGATGGCTCAGAGGTTAAGAGCATTGCCTGCTCTCCCAAAGGTCCTGAGTTCAATTCCCAGCAACCACATGGTGGCTCACAACCATCTGTGATGGGGTCTAGTGCCCTCTTCTGGTCTGCTAGCATACACACAAACAGAATATTGTATTTATAATAAATAAATAAATATTTAAAAAAAAAAAAGAACTCCAGCATGGTTAACCAAATGTGTTGTGAAGGTTGCCTTTATACAGGGACACTAAGAAGGTTAAAATAGCAGTGAACCGTGCTTAAGGCCTAAGCGTATGTGACCAAGTATGGCCTTTCTCTTCCCAACTGTAAACGTGCAGTTTTCTAGTAATCACACAAGCAAGATCATAAACTTCATTGACAGCGAAAGAAGACTTAACCCCCTTGTGTAATCTTTATGATTCATAGTTTTATTTATCAGATTGTAATTTTACCCAAGGCAATAAGGAACACCTATAATCTCATAAAAGGGAGGGGAGGGTGGGAATGACATTCCTTTAAAAATGCTTTGATATGTAACTTCAGAGGCAACCAAAATAGTCAATGTGGCTCCTGCCAAGGCATTTAAAATGGAACTCTCTTGGAGAATCACACCATACCTATGTCTGGATGCTGCTACTCTTTCCCTGAGCACCTATCTTCACACCCCCCCCCCATCCCCATCTTTTATTTTACACATATAGGTGTTTTGCCTGCTTGTGCATCTATGGGCCATATGCATGCAGTGTCCTCAGAGGCCATAAAGGGTGCTCCATCCTCTGGTACTGAATTTACTGATGGTTCAGAGCTACTATGTGTGTGCTGGGAGTTGAACCTGGGTTCTCTGGAAGAGCAGCCAGAGCTTTTAACCACTGAGCCATCTCTCGAGCTTCTGCCCTTCTAAAAACAAAGCAAAACAAATAAAAAAAAAAAACAACCAAACAAAAACCTCTTATTATCCAGGTGCCTGATTAGGTTAAAAAGGAAATTGAATCTTCTAGAACTGGAGCAGCAGGAGGCTGTAAGCCACCACGTAAGTGCTGAGAAGAGAACCCCGGTCCTTTTGAGAGAAGTAAGCGCTCTTAACTGCCAAACTAACCCTCAGTCCCTAAAACCTGTAAATAAACCCCAAGCCTCCTTCACATTGGCTGGTCCTCAGACTCTTTTCTATGCTGCCCGTGTAGAGGTGTCTGAAAGTGACTCCTCAGGCTCCCGCAGACGGAAATGTGAAGCTACATCCTGAGCCCATCTGCCTGCTGCCACCGCTCAGTGCACAAACGATGAAGGACAAAGAGGCAGTGATCTTCCACAGGAAATGGAGCATCTGAAAGACAGAAACTTCGCCAGATCTCTGATCTCAGGATGCTGACAGCTAGACTGGTCTCTCTGTCCACTCCCAGCAGGATACAGGAATTCTCTTGCGGGTGGTAGTGCCATAGCTTGACCCGAGATAAAGGACTCCCAAGTAATCACATTTCTACCGTCCTCCATAAAAGGACAGGCTACCCGGGGGGGGGGGGGGGGCAGGACACCTTCAAAGAGGTGTTACATTGTTATCGTGCACAATGAAATGAGAAACTCCAGAGCAAGAGCCTAACTCTGGTAGAGGCTTCCCTGCACGCGCACGCCCTGGGCTCTGACCTCAGGATCTCCCCACAAAGTAACATTGAAGTGAATACAAACCGCAATGTAAGCATGCTTCTAGGAAAACGGAGGCTAATCACAGAGACGGAGCTGAAAGAGTGTTTTGGAAGGAGGCGTTAGACTAAATGGGAGTGGAGAGCAAGGTGTCCCTCTCTATTAAAAGTCTTCTAATGTTTGAGTTAATAAATCGTGAACAGTTTTTATTTTTATTTTGAAATTCTACCCTCCAAAGAGAGTAAATTTTTTTTTTTTGGAAATACTGGTTGTTTTTTTGTTTGTTTTTTAATTTTTCATTTAAAAGTTTTTTTTTTCCATTTTACATAACAACCACAGTTCCAGGTTCCTCCCCTCCTCCCGCTCCCCGCTCCCCGCTCCCCACCTTTCCCCTACCCAACCCCCTAGCCATTCCTCAGAAAGGCTGACTCCCGCGGGGCATCAACAAGAACTGGCGCATCAAGTTGAGGCAGGACCAAGCAAGCCCCTCCTCCTGTATCGAGGTTGAGCAAGATTTCCCTCCATAGGGAATGGGCTCCAAAACGCCAGTTCATGCACTAGGGATAAATCCAGGTCCCATTCACTGCCAGTGACCCCACAGACTGCCCCAGCCACACAACTGTTGGAGAAGTATGAATAAAAGAAATAATAAAATCGAATCACATCACATACTGTATTTCTTCCAAGTAAGTTAAGGGCAGCGCTGCTGGGCTGGAGAGATGTTTTAGTGGTTAAGAGCACTGACTGCGCTTCCAGTGGGGCCTGGGGTTCAGTTCCAAGCAACCACATGGCAGCTCACAGCTATCTATAACTCCAGTTCTGGCGGACCCATCCCCCTTACACAGACAAACGTGCAGGTAAAACATCAATGATAATCGGGGGGGGGGGGGGGGGGAAGCACTGTTGAATGTTTTTGAATGTATATGTTAATATCTAAATAAGTAAATAAATGAAATATAAAAAGGGGAAGTTGTTGGGATAATCACTGACTATGGTTGCATTTTTAGCTTTCAGTAATCCCTTTCTGGGAGTGCTCTCGAGATTGCCATGAGGACGGAGATGGCTCATCTCAGGCATGAGAAATCAGCAAGACTTCTCTTTGCATCCTCCCTCCTCCATTTAGTTTTCTTTTCCTGGAAAAAGCTCTTACTATAGCTCCTGATGGTACTCTTTGCTAGTAGGAAATGCTGGGAACAGTGGACTGCTTCCAATTTCTCTGTCTCTGTCTGTCTGTCTGTCTGCCCCCCCCCCCCCACACACACATAAAATCATCTCTGCTAATATATTAAAACTTCATTTTCCAGGTGGGTGCACTAGGCACAAGAGCCTAGTTTGAGATGAAGTACACGTGAAATTAGATGTGCTGTTAAGTGTGAAATACACCTAAAATTTTGAAAACATTATTTTTAAAAGAATGCCAAATGCATCTTTAAAGTTTTAGATTCTTGAAATACAATATTTGGAATCTCATGGGTCAAATAGCATCTATAACTAAAATTAATTTGAACTGCCAAGGTTTTTTTTATTTTTAATAAATGGCTTATCGAAAATTTACAATCAGCTTTATGTTTATATTGGACAAAGCAGTACTTAAGGGTCATCTGCCAGTCAAATAAGGAATCTGCCCTATTCAGGTGTTAGTAGCTCCCAGGTGTGCTGTCACTTTAAGAACCACGTCTAGCTGGGCTGTACTAGGCTGGCAGAAGCAGGCACATCTCTGTGAGTTCAAGGGCAGCCTGGTCTACAAAGTGAGTTCCCAAACAGCCAGGACTACACAGAAAGACCCTTTTTAGAAAAACCAAGCCCCACCACCACCACCCAGACCCAAACCAAACCAACAAACAAAAACTGTGTCTGGCAGGGCAGTGGTGGCACAGACCCTTAATCCCAGCAGATGCAAGCAGATCTCTGAGTTCGAGGCCAGCTTAGTCTACAAAGTGAGTTCCAGGACAGCCAGGGCTGTTACACAGAGAACACTTGTCTCGAAAAGCAAGAACAAACAACAAGAAAAGAACTGTGTCTGGTGTCTCTTGGTGGGAGCATGGGGGAGGCGTTAATCACCTGGACACTTGGGTCTCACTTGAAGGCTTGGTTGGTGGTCTAGCATCTCCAGGTGATTTCAAGACAGCCTAAGCCTAGGAGGTGTGTCATAGAGTGCTTGCCTAGAGAACACAAGGACCTGGGTTCCATGCCAAGCACTACCAGAAAACAAACAAACAGAAAAAACAAAAATTACACGCACTTGAAATAGGAGCAGTGGACCCTGAGTCTCAGTGACAGACAGGGTGGGTGGGTGATGGGTGCCCTGGGTTCCATTCACAATCAACTCCAGCTGGAGCGGAAAGAGGGACAAAGCAGAGCCTGTGTTTTGGCAGAGAGCCTTGGAGTAGAATAGAATATTTTAAGACTTGCTGTGAGAGAGAAACACCTTACAGATCCAGTGGGGGGGGGGGGGGGGGGGGGGAGAATTAGAAGGAGAGTCATCATGAAGGGAAGAGGAAAAGCTAGTGACTACAACTTCTATTGTGTGAGTGACATGTGCCCTAGAAACCTGAGTGCTGCCTACAGAGGGGCAAAGGGTGTGCTGAATGTCCTCACCCGCTATCTGTAGACATCATCGTCACATGGCAAGCTGTGAGAGATTCAGCCACATTAATTCTAACATATGATATATTAATATATTAGATATAAACATAAGTATCTAATATATCTGTCAGAGGAAATACCCAGAGTCATTCATGCAACACTATTCTAAGTGCTTTTAATATAGAGAACAAACATTTTGGAAAATTGTTGTTTTTGGATGCAAGTTCTTTTTTTTCTTTCTTTCTTTCTGGTTTTTGGTCTTTGGGTTTTCAAGACAGTGTTTCTCTGTGTAACAGCCCTGGCTGTCTTGGAACTCACTCTGTAGACCAGTCTGGCTCGGAACTCAGAAATTTGCCTGCCTCCTGAGTGCTGGGGTTAAAACTGTATACCACTACCTCCTGGCTGCAAGTTCTTACTAGAATCAAGAAAAGAAGCTGTCTCCATTCCATTTGGAGATCTTCCTTGGTGAATCCTTAGAGCAGACCTTGGTCCCCTCTAGTGGGAGCATTGGTTCCTAGCTGGGCTTGGTGTCACGTGCTTGTAATTCCAGCACTCAGGATCAGGTGTTCTAGGCCATACTTGGCCTGTTGTTTTATCTCCTAATATGAAAAAAAAAATGCCTTTGAGTATTGACCCAGCATATAGCGAAAGTAGGATCATTGCAGGCTTACGGCCAGTTTTCATCAACATAGTGAAGCCTGTCTTTAAAATCAAACAACAGCAGCAACAAAAAAAAAAAAGGGAGAATAAGGGGTATTGATGCCCTTCAGACCTCTGTGAGTGTATCTGTTCTTCTGGCGGCTGGGTAAGAGTGGGGAAGGGTAGTGTGGGAGCCCACAGATTTGACTTGGGTCCACCTTGACTTAGGGCCAGAGTTCAAACCTATTCTTGATCCTCAAGGCCAGATTACAGGATGTTTGACCTAAGGCATGGTTACTGGGTGCTCTGAGAATTAAGGAAGCAATCACACTCGCTTGTTCCCTGTATCATGGTAAGGAAATCTTTTGCTTTCTCCTTTGGTTTGGGGTATAGAAGAGCTATGAGCAATAAATTTGGGTGGAAGCAGTGTTCGGTGGATGCCCTCCCGACTCTATCATCTGTCTCTTGCCTATTGCTTTCCTCAATCTGCATTCCCCCTTTCTGGAATGTTCTAAGAGGAGGACTGGTTTCCAAAAGGGTAGATGTGCATGTGCACTGCATGCTGGGTATCAAACCCAGGACCAAGAGAGTACTAGGAGAACACTATATTACCAGGCAATATGCCCACCTCCAAATAAGCTTCTCTCTCTCTTTTCCTCTCTTTCTTTCTCTCTCCTCCTCTCTCTTCTTTCTTTTCCTTTCTTTCTTTCTTTTTTTTTTTTAAACTCTCATAGTTCCTTTCCTACCAAAGTCAATATTCATGTGGCAAGTTTGGGCCAGCTGCAACCCACTGTCTGACGCTAAAACATAGACTCTTTTTAAAACAGAACCTGCTTCCTGAACCAAACGCCAGCTCTCTCCTTTCCCGTCATCTGCTTATGATTCTGACTGTAATATGATTTGGGGTGGAGGTCATTTTTCCAGCTTGACTTAAGATCACCAAATGGCAAACAACATTCTGGGTCTCAAATTCACCCATCTGAAAATGGTCTGGAAATCAAGGAGAGTGGGCGTTTTATTCTCAGACTCTGCAGGCAATTCCAACACATGTCCCGTGTAGACAGAGCCCTTCCCAGGTCAGTTTTCACAGGCATTTCACAGGGGTGGGGAGTAGAACCAGGCTGTTAAACACCGCAGGCCTCGCTTATTTCATCTTCCAGAAGATGAAGGTCGGAGCTGCTAGGGAAGAGAGGCCACATTTGTGAATGGAAGCAGTCAGGCCAGGCTTCCTGTCTTTTGCATTTGCTTGTAGATCTAAAGTAACTTCCACACGATACAAATAACCAATTTCCATTTTTTTTTTCTCCGTCCCTAAGGGGGTCATATTTGGCAGTATGTCCAACATCAAAAACAAAATCCCTTCCTCTGGCTGGTGTTCAAGATATTTTTAGACTTGGAAGTGCATTCTCCTTTCCCTCCACCCAGCATGTATATTTTTACTCGGCTTTTATTCTATCCAAACTCCACCAGGGTCTGTTTCCTGGCAAACTGAGAAGTGAGAAATGCCTGCGTGGGGGGAAAAAATGAAGACACATGTGTTGAAACTCTGCCAGGGAAGCATTGCCCAATGACAAACTAGGGAAAGTCTTGTGATGTTTTCTTCTGCTCATTCTAGCTTTTCTTATTCTGCTCTCATGGGGCCTGCTCAGACCACCTAATTCAGATGCTGTCACCTGCTTTCAACCTCAGAGGAGCTCCCATCCTTAGCACATGGACAGCAAAAAGGTCTAAATTTGCAGAGTCAGGAGGGCAGCTGTACAGATGCAGGGGGCAGCATCTCTTCACTCCAAACATCAAAAGCAAGTTCATCCAGCCCTCCTTCTGGTTTCTAAGTAGCTAAAATCCTATGGATGTCTCAGAAGCCCTCTCAACGCCTTTTCTTCTTTCTGTTAGCAGGAATGCAAAGAGCCCTTAGCAGTCAGGCATGGTTGCAATTACCAGAACACTGGCCTGCAGAAGAGGAGGCCTGTGCTGTTGATTTTGCAATCGTCCTGAACTCTCAGCCGGGACACAGCAGAGGTTGCCTAAGGACAGGGAGGAGTTGTCTGCAGGGCCCTGCCTGGCTCTGAGTTCAGATTAGCTGTGATTTGCCCGAGAGCCATCAAAGCCAAGTTCTGTGCTGCGTAACCCTGCAAACACTTGCAGGTCACAGGCCATCTGTTTTCTCTTCCTGTTTCTTAGCTTTTGTTTTATCAGCCCATAAACTTCTGAGCAATGTCTTTCTGTTTGTTCTTCACAATTACCAGCTCAATGTGACATTTATTGTCATGTGCTCTGTGTCTGCCCGTGAATGTCCGCGTGTGTGTGTGTGTCTGTGTCTGTTATTTGAAGCGGGGTCTCATTATGTAGCTCAGGTGGACATGGAACTCACAGAGATCCACCTACCTCTGCCTCCCAAGTGTCCTAAGTGCTATGATAAAAGGTGCAGGCCACCAAGTCCAGCCACTGTCATGTACATTTGCCCAGCATCTTTGGGTACCTGACTATATTCTGACTAAAACAAATCATCTATAAAAAAAAAGACAACTGAAGAAGATTGAAAAAATTATTTTACACAGGATTATTGTACAGTATTACAATGTATTATGTGCAAAATTCCATTAAAAAAATCATTTACAAAAGGAAGCACAACACAGTATTGCTGAGGGCTCTAGGACAACAAAAGCCAACGACACAAGATACAAAGTCTTCCCAAATCAGACGCCTGTGCATCCTCACACAGTACAGTAACATGTGTTTGTTTGTGCAATGACCTGTATTACACCGACACATGACCCTTTTAGTATGTGTGCCCAGAAATTCATTTTATACAGCATAAATCTAACTTCACTATATATCCATGTCGCTTGTGTGTATTCCGTTTGTTTTGTTTGTCATGCTGAGGATGGAACCCAGTGTGCTGGTTTGTGCACGCCAGCTCCACCACTGAGCCACATCCCAGCCACTGCCCGTGATTACAAATAAAGAGAAGTTTTTGGTTTGGTTTTGCTTTTTGGTGCATTCCTTTCCCATCAACATCTTACTGAACTCAACAAAAGCCATGTTCTACATTACTTGGCTTCTACCTAAAAATAATTGGATGCCATCAGTTTGGGCCTACAAAAGGGGCACAGGGAGCGTTATCCTTGATTTACTTCCCTTGTGGGGATTTTTAAAATGCTTCCTAAAGCAGATAGCATATGGAACGGATCTTTGTCCAACCTTGCTACAGCACGTATTTTCAGGACTGACTCCTTTTCCGATTCCCCCCTAAAGCCTGAACCTGCAGGCTGCATTCCTCAGCCCCTCCTTAGAGTCTGTGTTTCTCTCTCTACCTCTCTCTACATTCATTTCTCTTCTAATCCTCAGCATCGATTGCTTAACAATATAAGCAAACAGCAAACAGAACGACGCCACTAAAAGTGAACAAGGTAACAGTACATCAGAGTCATCAAAGGCGGTCTGTGGCCAGTGTCAAGGATTGCTTTAAGACAACCAGCAGTCTCTCCCCACAAATTTGCCAAAATATCCAGTTACAGAAGAGAGACATCTAAAACGTGATACTCTCAAATCCAGCAAGAGATTTATCTTCAAATATTAAAGGTTAAATCACATGCATATTTATAGAATATTTTAAAGTTACAAAAATATTTTAAAAACCAATCCTGACAGTTTACCTGCAACTGCTATAAAAATTTTCTATGAAATATATAAAAAAAAAACCACAAAGGCTCTTTGTAAAAAAAAATTATAGAATGAAGGATGGAGGAAAGAGAGGAAAGAGGGAAGGATGGAGCCATCCACGGAGCTGAGAGCTACCTGACACATTGCATCAGCCAGTTTTGTCAACACCTGCTATCGAAACCAAGAGAAGAGCTTGTACCTTAAGTGTTTCCTCAGCACATATACAAACCAACCCAGAAGCTGGCCAAGGTGAAACAGCCAGTGATCTCTGGACACCTGAACCATCAAATGCAATTGTTCCTGTCTGGAGGACAATATTACTATTCATGAACCCCAGCTACCTCATATGGGCAATGTATCTAAAAGATGCCCTGGGCTAAGTCAGCCTATGGATGGCTTAGTCACTGAACTGAGGGGTCCTTGAGGAGGTGACTGTCTTTCAAGCGCAACATGTGGCAGAGCCAGAAGGCTAGACTCCTAGCTCCCTTTCGGGTGCATCAATGGGAAGTCCCATGTGTCCTTTATGAGGGAGTGAGATCTTGCCCATTCTGGAAAATCACGCCGTAAGGATCATTCTTGATTCGCTTGTAGACAAAGTGGAATATGTGGGGCTGAGGCCGGCTGTGCAGCTCAGCCTTGATCTTTTGAGGATAAGTGTCCTCTGCCAACTGCTGCCATGTTTCGTCAACGAAGAGGAAGAGGCTGTACTCCTCAGGATCCTCCACCTTAAACTTCTCAGCACAGAGCTGACACACATCCTCTGTGGTGATGTAGGGCCTCACGAGGAGGGTCTTCCCTGTGCAGCCACTGTTGACCTCTTGGAAGGCAACTCGGAGGTAATTCTGCAAGTAGAAACAGAGACGTCAGGAGCAAGGGCAGAGGCAAGTGCGAGGCTGAACTTGAGGGCCACTTCAAGGCTAGCGTTTGTGCCAATGTCTAGCCAGACCATGCAGACTGCCAAGGAAGACTGATTGGAACCCTGACAGTGGTGGGGACTATGGCGTGGACTGAGCTGCCACATTTTAGCTCACTGCAAAGAGAAGCAACAGGAAGTCCCGCCTGCCCTGGTTTTCATCTTTATCCATTAAAGCCAGTTGCTGAAGAAATCCTGAGTAGAGCGTGAACCACATCCAGAGCTGGGATGTTTCCCAGCTTGAAAAATAACAAAAACAGCAGAAGGGTCTGGTCGAGGAGTTAGCAGGAAGGATTTAAAGCATCTCGACACACCAGCACATATGATGCTCACTTTGTGCCGTTCTGGGAAGCCTAAGCAAAGACAAGAATGCTTAGGCAAACCGCTGATGCCTGCCCATTCTCCCCAAACAGTGATCTCATGTGGTGCAACCTCTCAGTGGCTCAGGGTGTAGTGTGGGAAGAATCAGGGGGAGGGGATGTCAAGTCTGCAAGAAGACTTCGGAGATGGAGCTGACTAAGCACAGCATGATGCTACAGGAAGTACAAGGAGATGGCGCGGGCTTGCCATTGAGAATCATGTAGGTGTTTGCCACCCTGAGAGGCAGTAAGCCTGCTGACTCCTATGGCACAAGCATAGACTCCTATGACATGGGGCAGTTGCCAAGATTGTGTTATTCTGGGTAGCTCCTTTATTTCCAGGTCCTTTTTGTTTTTGTTTTTTTGTTTTTCAAGACAGGGTTTCTCTGTGGTTTTGGAGCCTGTAGCTCTTGTAGACCAGGCTGGTCTCGAACTCGCAGAGATCCGCCTGCCTCTGCCTCCCAAGTGCTGACATTAAAGGTGTGCGCCACCACCGCCCGGCTTCCAGGTCCTTAAGAGTGGTTAGTTAACATACAGGCTGCAGAGATGGCTCAGCTGTTACAGGCTCACAAGCAAAATGGTTACACACAAAGCAGAGAACTCCTGGTCAAGTTCTAGCTGCATCTAGAGAACACACATTGTGGCTTCTTAGTTCTGGTTGAGAGGGCCAGCCTTCCTTCTCCTGTGGCTGCTAGGAGGCTTAACTGGCATACACGAGGGGAGGCCCTTGGAAAGGATCGTGTACTCTGGACACGTAAAATGTTTCATTCCATCTGGAGGGAGGACACTGGCCAGCCTGATGACTTTGCAGAAGGGAGGCTGGGTCAAGTGGCACGCAGGTAGAGACATGAAGGTTGGTCTTCACAGCATGTGCATGAGCCATTAGACCTCACATCGCTTCTCCCGTTCTCGTGGTACCTTGTGCATTTATCCAAGGACTCCTGGAGAGAGTAGTCTACATAGCCCCGGTGAGGAAACCGAGGCATTTCACTGTGTTGGCTACTAAGGAGCATTCTTCTTCCAGTAAGGGGGAGCGCTAGGGGGATTGTGTCTATGACCCTTGGTACATAGAGTTCCATTTCTATATTTTTGTTTTCATACATGACCTGAGCACTCAAAATGCACTCTTAGGTGTTACTGTAGGGAGACATGCATCTTTAAAGTGGGTGAGGCCAGTGGCTAGTGCCTGTGCCTAAGGAAGGGCTCTGTGGTGTGTGGGGGTTGGGCACTATGGGTCTCTAGGTTAGGAGTTTCTGGTAGTTAGTGGTGATAGACAGAGAAGCCTACTGATGGAAGAAGAATGTACTTTTGTCAGTTTTTCTGATCTCAGGGGGTGCAGACCCTTAGGACCTCCTCCGTGCGTAGCCCATAAGGCAGTAGTCCAGTGGTCTGCATGAGCTAAATAACTTACCACGTGGGTGCTCTTGAACAACTTAAGTGGGGGAGGATGTGGGGGCACAGCATGTGTTCTTGCTTTGTAGTTTGTGTGTCTGGAAGGAATTTCTGAGAAAACTGCAATCTTGGAGAAGAACATGCTGACCTTGCTTTTGAAGCATGGGCTGACTTTGAACCACAGGTTGTTTACCGAAAAATCAGAAGAGGGAGAGAAAAGGCAGGGGAGGTGAATCTGGACACTAAGGTGAATTCATCCCGCCTTTCCAGGTTCCTGCTAGGGTACTTGCTGTGTGGCACAGCCAGGCTTCAAAGGTCCACAGAAGCCTTCAGAAGACACAGCTGCAGCCTGGTTCATCACCATTGCATAGGCAAAAGTAAATCAAGGGTTGCTGGGTCAGGAACAGCCTTCTATAGCCCTAATTCACCTCAGGGAATAAACTCATTGGGAATCATATAAGCCTAGTAGTCCAGTCTGGAAACCCAACTGGGGCCTGGTTGCTGTGTTCACCCTCAAATTGAGCCTTTGCCCTAAATGCTGAGCTGAGATTCCTGGGGATTGTGTTTGGCGAATGAGGGAGAAAAGGGGGAGGGAGAAATAAAAGATCCGATGTTGTACCTCCCCCATTTCTTAAAGGGCAACCAAGTGGGCTGCAGGGGAAACACCCACTGTTTCCTGAGGAAACTGGATTTCCTATGTCTTTGCCTGGGTTTCTCCTGTGGACGTCCTGTCAGGCTAGGTATTTCACAGCATGCCAAATGTTTTAGGAGGAATCCGGCCTTAATTTGACTTCGTTGTCCTAACGGCAGCCAACTGTGGGCCAAGCCTGTGTGTATCCTTTATGAGGGGATACTTATATTTCTATGTGTGTTGGTGCTAAAGTGATTCACGCTGACGAGAAACTGTACCTCGACTTTCAATATTTTTCTGTAAGTGCTGGGGATGGAACTCAGGGCCTTGTACATTCATTCAGTCTACCACTGAACTATCCTACTGGGTTAGACACAGTGCATTTCTTGTGTTTTAGTGTAGTCAGTGGGGAAACAGAAGTGAAACAGCAAGGTCAGAGGGTGGCTTCATTGTTCCTTTTCCACCAGACGATTCATCTGAGCTAGGGCCTTGGGTCCTGAGCCCATGTGCTGTAGGAGAAGAGGGAAGCGAGGTGGGTACCTACCTGAAAGTCATCTACAGTGGGGATGGTCCGGTTGGTGGTTCTCCGCTTGTGCCACTGCCTCAGGGTGTCCCTGGCCTCTGAGCTGAGCAGCCTCGCAGCCTGTTCTTCTTGGAAATTCTTTATCAGAGATAGTGCTCCATAGGCGCTCGTCAAGTAATAGCCTCCTGGAAGAGCAGAGAGAGTGGGTTCTCAAGAGGGTCGCACTGGGGATGGCCGTGGAGGTGTACTAGTGTTAAAGGCGTATTGTATACAGTTGTCCTCGGGTGTCCTCAGGGGTGCAGAGTCTATGATCCAACCCCTGTACACTAAAATTTATGGATGGTAAATATTTATATAATACGACACTGTGTTTACATATAAGTTACATAATACCCCTATCAATCTTAAATCATGGCTGGATACACGATTCCTATACCCCATACAATAGAAACACTACACAGAGAGCTGAAGAAAAAAGACGATGAAAAATTTGCATATGCTCATTTCATCCCCCCCCCCCCAAATATTCACCACCCACGGTTGGTCGAATCCATAGGTACGGAGCCTATGCATGCAGAAGTGGACTGTGACTTTGCCATCGCTTCCACAGAGAGCACATGTCAAAGGGCACACAGCAAAGAGCCTATCACTCACATCTTCATCCTACTCCTGCATGCATCTCACAGATTTATGGCCATGCTGGGGCCAGGGAGCATCGAAGAGCTGACAGCATTTCTGTCTCCACGTTTTAAAAAAAAGAATAGAATTTACACGTTAAAGAGAGTGGTGTCCTTCTAGGAGTGTCCTTAAAGTTACCTCTTGTGTTTGTGGGGAGTGCTCACAGACATACCCCATTGTAAGACGCCTATGCATTTTTCTAGGTTTGTCTTAAAAATTAGTTGCTTGCAGAAGAGTTTGTAAGTGTGCTTGGGCACCACTAGGGGGCACCTTGAAGGTGTAGCAAGAATTCTCTGAATGCAGCACATTTTATATTTAAAATATGTCAAGATATCCATTGAAATTCTATTACGTGCTCAAGACAGAGTTGGGAGGAAGGAGAGTGTAAGAAAAAGGACCTGAATCCGTGTTCACCAGAAGTGGAGAATCCCTGATCCACGGAAGAGGGGACATAGAATGCTGACCACTCATTCAGGCGCAGACTAGACATTCATTGCAGTTAAGCGTGCTGTTTTCAGAAGGGTCAGTTTCATGGCCAAAGCATTTAATTGCTCACAGAGGACCTTGCAGAACACTCTCTGATCAATGTGCAGGATTAAACGGTTTCAGCTCTCAGGAGCACGGGTAGCGGGCCTGGGGACCTGCGTTGGTTTGAACTTGGCAAAGCGGGTTTGTTGTTTACAGTCACTAACGGAGGTTTCTCTTTCTCTTTCTTTGCAGTACTTTATGGTACAGGGCCTCAGGCACGCTAGGCGGGTGCTCTAACATGTGAACACACCCTCAACCCAGTCCGCCCACATCCCGACCCTACCCCCCATGATTTAGGATCTCTATGACAGCCTCTGCTATGAATTATTGATCTTAGTATTTGTCCCATGAGCAAATCACACATGACTCAGGGTAAAATGCTAGCTAAATGCCACACAGTGGAGTTCAGGGAATCTACACGGACTTCAGGAATCGCTACAGACTTTGTCCTGGTGTCAGCATTTAACTGTGGCTCTGGGGGCTGCAATCCTTGTGGGGTGATGAAGGGTTCCTTGAATTTGATACCATGGCCCCGATGTGCTCAGGCCACTAAGGAGAAAACCTCAAATGCTGGAAACACAGAATTGACCATGCTTTGAAACATGTGGCTACAATTAGAAGATGGTTTCACCTTTCAGCCCAACTATATCCCGCCATAAGCGAGAGCTCTGCGCTTGCAAGGAAATCCGTGGTGCTGGGACTGCAAATGAGAATACCTGCTTGCACAGCAGAAAAGACATATGACTGCTGTAAACCCGACCCAAGAGAGCTTCGGACAGACCACAGAAAGCGAGGCTCTGTGACACATGACCGCAGCCCTGCAGATCTGGATGGGAGGAGCTGCAGTTCTACGCTCTGCCGCTTAGTCCAGAGCCACAGCCAGCCTGCCTGGGCCATGCCCTCCCGAGGACTGTGTGTAGAGGAACACACTGGCTGTTCCTCCATTAGTGTGACCTTGTTTCTTCTTCTTCTTTTTTTTTTTCCTCGCGGGGATTCCTGCAGGTGAAGACAGTCCTGCCATCTGTCACAACGCAGCGCTTATGACATTCTCCTTTAAGAGGACAAGCTTGAAACACGGGGCCTCACACTGAGGCACTGCCAGGAAAAAGAGGCAGGAAATGGTTGTCTCTGTCCTCAGACCACAAGACGTAAGCATCCGTCTGTCCCAAGTACACACTGTCAATAAGAGAAGGGCGATTTTCTAAGGGGAGACTAGCACACTCTTTCCCCCAAAGCCTCAAGGGGTCTTCTTGCTACCAGAAACCACCAAAATAAACCCCAAACTGCAATAATCACATGGTGGGAAAAGGGAAGGCTTGCCGCTGGAGCTTACAAATGTCTACCTCGGTGCCTAGGCAAAGCCACACTCATTTTCTTTCCTGCCCAAGCCCCGGAAAGTGAAGAGACACAGTGGGTCTTATGGGCTCATAATGAAGTATCTGGTTCCCTGGCCGAGAATTTCACTGAGAGGCTAGGAACAGGCAAGAGAGAAAGGTCGAAGAGCTCATTCGTATCTGCCTCTCTGGTTGGAGACAGGATGGAGGATACTTATCCCAAGTTGGCTCTGACCAGAAGGGGAAGGGGAGGACATGCCTTGGGGACAAGGAACAGTAGGTCTCTGATAGTAAAATCAAGCCGGCAGATTCAAGTTAGAGGACTGAGGACATTAAAGGTCATTCTTGGGATGATAATGATTTGATTCCCTTCACCAGACATGCCTAGGTGATGCACACCCTGGGGAATCCCAAGGGCAGGTGGACCTTTGTGCTCAAGCCCAGACTGAAACTCAACAGGAACAAAGAAAACACAGCTGCACCCTCAGTGTCTGTCTGGGCCATCTTAGGGACTCCTGAGAACGATTAACAGATGGGCACACAGACCCTGATTTGTCTCCTTGCAGAATAACCAGCTCACAGGAGAGTCCCAGTTCTTGCCGCCTTTCAAGGTTGTGAGCCACACACTCAAGCATCTAAAAGATTTTCATGATTCAGCCTCTAACTGATGCAGAAGGAAAAAGAACTTCCTCTGCGACTCGACTGAACCTGAACACCAAGGTCAACAGAGAGCAAACTAATGCTGTTTGGATGTTTAAAACAATTCTTTTTTTTTTTTTTTTTTTTGAGACAGGGTTTCTCTGTGGCTTTGGAGCCTGTCCTGGAACTAGCTCTGTAGAGCAGGCTGGTCTCTAACTCACAGAGATCTGCCTGCCCCTGCCTCCCGAGTGCTGGAATTAAAGGTGTGCGCCACCATTGCCTGGCTTCTTCCCCCTTTTTTTTTTAAGGGCCAGGTTTTTTATTAATTTTAGTGATAACAATAGCAGGTTATTTTTTTTAGTAGTGTAAGTATTCTTTAATAAAAAGTCAATAACTTCCCACATAAAAGAAGCTGGATCTTTTTTTTTTTTTTTTAAATTGTGCCATTTGAAGGGCAGGGGCTCCACCTCAGTGGTTGGCTGCTTGCCTTGCATGCATGAGGCCCTAGGTTCAATACTAGTACTGAAGAAAACAAACACACACCAAAAGAAAAAGGTAGTCGGGGCTGGAGAGATGGCTCAGTGGTTAAGAGCATTGCCTGCTCTTCCAAAGGTTCTGAGTTCAATTCCCAGCAACCACATGGTGGCTCACAACCATCTGTAAAGAGGTCTGGCGCCTTCTTCTGGCCTTCAGGCATACAGACAGAATATTGTATACATGATAAATAAATTTAAAAAAAAAAAAAGAAAAAGATAGTCTATTGAATGCTCAATTCTACTAAATTAAATTTCTATTGTCAGGCTTGGTTGCATTTTCTTTCTTAATTTTAATTTTTCTACAATGAATTACTATTAGTACTGTAATTTTAAAAATTCAGTATAGTACATATTTTGCTTGTTTCAGGGAACAAGATCTCATGTCGTCTCAAACTCCCATTTTAGTCAAGGATAACCTCGAACTTCTGATCCTTCCACAAGTGCTAGGATTACAGGCATGCACTAAAATATCCAGCAGTTTTAAGCTAGAAAACAATTAGTCCTATGGTGAATCAGGAAGATGTCAAGGACCCCCCACAACTGGTTTCCCAGCCACAGGGTTGTATTTAGGGTTATAAAGATGCTTTGGAGCTAGATAGAGGTGGTAGTTGTTCAATACTCTGTATTTACTACCCATTGCTGGACTGTTAACTGTGCGTGTGTTTGTGCAGATGCGTAGGTGCGTGAAGATGGACACCAGAGGACAACCTTGGGTACTATTCCTCAGATGCCATACACCTTGTTTATTAAGACAAGACAGGATCTCTTATTGGCCTGGCGCTCACTGATTTGTTCAGGTTGGCTGACCAGCCAGCCCTAGGACTCCACCTGTTTCCAGTGTTTTCTCTCCAGTGTTGAGACTTCTGATTTATACCTCCATGCTGATCTTGGTCCACAAGCACTTCCCTGACTGAGGTATTTCCCCAGCCCTCACTGTGCTTTTTGAGACAGTTCTTTGCTTTGTAGCTCAGGCCTGTCTGGGACTCATAATCTTGCTGCTTCAACTTAAATGCTGATGACAGGTGTGGACCATGACACCCGTTTCGAAATGGCTAATTTTACATTCCATGAATGCAAATTCATCTCAATTTTAAAATGCGTCAACCCCTGTCAACTGCCCCCCTCTCCCCACAAAGCCTAGCTGCCCGGTTCCTCAGACACGCTCAGAGCACGTTACCTTCTCCATGCAGCAGGGATGGGTCTAAGAGCTCCATCATGTACTCGATTTCAGTGTCCAATTCCAGCATGTCACACTGAGCTATGACATAGGTCAGGACCGGCAAGAAGTCATCTGCACCATACATCCTCCCTGGGATCAGGAAGAGAGGGCAAAGTGGGATATTTCTGTCAATGCTACTTGCTTTCACATCCTGTTGCTATTATTAGCCACCAAGGAGTCATGCTGGGGAAACGCGCTACTTATAACTGGGCATGGGGGTTGCTGCAATTCTACCTACGTGGCCCCTTGACTCTCCCCCACTGTTTACTGAGACGGGCCCCTTGCTCATAATCTCAGAATGAATGCCTATGAGACAGTCAACACAGTTCAGGTTTTCTTCCCACTTTTAAGATTTGCACACTAGAACAAAGTGCCTGTAAGTGTTTTAAACTGTTAGCAAGGCATGATATCAACCCTTAATAAAACATTTCCTTAGGCTAAATCTTTCTGGCTCACTTACTGTGTTCTGTGCCCGTTTATCACAAATGTAATGACAGATCAAACTTAAACCAGGAAAAAAAAATCTGCTCTGTGCTCAATGTTTATTTAATTTGTTCATTTAAACACGGGTTGATGATAGCACCTGATTAATAGCAACATGAGTAAAAGACAAACAAAGAAAAGATCCTTATTTTTTGCAATGGTGGTTCTTACTTGTGGTTACTTTGCTATCCAAGAGAGCACTGTTGGTATCTGGATCATTTTCCATGATCACAGTTGGAAGGTGAGAAAGAGTGGAAATGGTATCCAGGATGCTGCCTGGCTTCCCCACAGGAAACAGGACAGCCCCCACAATGAAGATGATCATGTCTGAAATGTCACCAGTGTGCAGGCAGAAGGACAGTGCTACTGAACAATGTAATCCCGAGCAGGTATTAGTTTGGAAATTTTTATAAACGGTCTCATGAACTATAGAGCTATGTGCTTCAAATTTCAGAAGCTATGTCCACAGGCTGGCAACAGGCTCTGGTTGTGTGTGTGTGTGTATGTGTGTGTGTACATGCACAGGTGTGTGCATGCATGTGGGGGTCAGAGGATGACATTAGGTATTTTTCGCAATTGATCTCTTTTGTATTTACTGAGGCAGGATCTCTTCTGAACCTGGAGCTCACCTATTTGGCTATTCTAGCTATTCATATTGCCATGGGGGTCCCGTATTTGCCTCCTGAGTGTGGGATTGTGCGTAGGCTGCCACACACATCCACCCAGCATTTATGCAGATGCTGGGGATCTGAACTCTGGTCCTTATGCTCGCCTGACAAATGCTTTGCTCACCAAACCATTTCCCTGGTCCCAAGAGCTCAGAGGTTAAGGTCCTCACTGAGTAGTCACGCATTCCTATCTACTTCAGCAATGGGTAACAGAGTCCGTCGCTTCTCTACTAAGGTAATTTCTGTCAGGAAAAAGTTGGTAATTGCCCACTATATAACAGGAAGCTCCCTGAAGGCCAGAACAGGGCGGGTTCAGTCACTACCCATGAATCATGGGTACTTCTGTATCTTTAGGGAAGAGCCAGGGGAAATCTGAGGACTTATTTCCTACTTTGTAATTCTGTGATGAGTTCTGATGGTGATGCTTCAGCCCGTATTACAGAACTGGCTAAGAGAGCCTCACTTCTACCAAACACTCCAGCTTTCTCATACACGTGTTATAGATGATCGCTACAAACCCTCATGAGCCAGGGTGCGGTAACCGTTCTCCGTAATATTCCTGTTGCACTTGGGGTTCAGATAGAGTTGCCTCACCTAATTCTCAGTTCTGAAGGAGAGGGTCATATGTAAGAACAGATGTGGAAACCACAGGGCAGAAGATTAAGGCGGCTAAAGTCCCCCGGTAAAGAAACACGTCCCCAGGGGGAGGACAGCATATTCGTATGCTCTATATCGCACTAACTCTCTGTTTAAGTAGGCAGCTCTTGTCCTTATGAATGATCACTGGCTGCGAGGATTCTGTCGTATGAGACTCGTATGACAAATTCCACCAGCTGCACTTATATGTCTGCAGGCTGATAGATGAAATTAGAGACCAAAGGGAGGGGACATTGGGGCTCAGACAGACGTCTGGACAGAGTGACAGACTGCCTCACCTGAGTTGTTCTCCATGACAGTATAGATGAGCTTGCAGACCCGAAGCAGAAGCATGACCTTCTTTTCTGGTGAATACATCTTCTGCATGGTCATGAATTTAACTTTGATTTTCTCCAGCTCCACCAAGTCAGGAGTCGGGGCAAAGACCCCCAGTTCCTGTGGGTTCCTCTGCCGTACAAGTTGCAGGTTTTCCTTGAGTTGTTTCCATGAGCCGTCGGCCGTGTGGAAGTCCTTCAGCATGGCCTCCACGTGGCCCTTGAGGGGCTTCAAGATGCATTTGTGCATGGCCTTCTCCAACACCACATCTGTCAAAGAAAATGCAGCTACTGTGACCACTGTCTGAAGAGAGAATTGCAACGGGTACTATTATGGGATGCATGTCTGTGACTCTATACAGCCTTAGAGGAGAGGGTAAATATGTGATCAGAATGTTTAACACACAACAGACGACAGACAGAACCACCAGGACTCACAGGCCAGGAAAAGCGACCTTTTCCTGATTAGACCTTCCATGCACACAATCAATAAAGTAAGCGGATTTATTTTAATCCCCCTATGTACAGGCAAATATTCCAGAAGACCTTCTTTTGATTCAGGTGTCCTACCTCGCCTTCCTGTTGCTATGTTATCTTACAGCATTTTCTTCCTTTAAAAAAAAAAAAAACTGAGTGTGAGCATTCATGTGTGTGTGTGGGGGGGGAGAGTGGATACATGCTACAGCAAGAACATGGCGGTCAGAGGACCGCTGCAGGCGTCTAGTTGCATCTCAGGCCTTATTTGAGGCAGAGTCTCTTCTTCACTGCTGTGTACACCAGGCTAGCTGGTCGGCAAGCTAAAGGTTTTCTAATACTGAGGGTGTGATCTTGGATTGGATTTTGAACTGAAAACCTCATTTGATTTGCAACAGAGGACATCAGTGGGGGATCAGTTAGGTGGGATCTGAATATAGCTTGCAGCTTTGGTAGCTGCGTCAACACAGCTTCAATATTGTTTTTCTTGTTTCTCTCAAGTTTGATGACTACACTATAATTTGCAATAGAAAGATTTGATGGGGCAAAGGGGGCACAGTGGTTCAGAAACACGGAATGTACATGTGTGTATAAACACCGAGAAAGAAGAACAAAGTGACTGTGGCAAAGGGCTAGCATTGGGGAATCTGGGTGGAGACAGGGCATTTCTTTGTATTATTGGTGCAATTTTCCTGTCAGTCTGATACTATTTCAAAATGAAAAGTTAAAACATTTAAATTTCTATGGAGTTAGGAAAATCTTTAGGTGTGGGTAGAGTTATTTTTCCTTCTTTGAATGCTCACCCAGTGGAATAGCTTCCGTTGTCACTATTAAAGAGGATAGTAACATAAATCTGGGGTCCTAGGCTGAAGATAATTTGCATAGTGATGAATTCTCTGCTTTTTCATCCCACATGCTGCAGGTCTCATCAAGTCTACCTGAGCTGTACTGTGGTGACAGCTGATACATGATACCAAGGTGGTTCCATTTTGTAAATGCACCGATCCACTTATTTCTAAGACTGGAAAGAGATGAGTTATTTCTCTGGCCTCTGGAATTCTTGATATGGGATCAGATCATACTGAATTCTAATTACTGTCTATTATTAGAGGTCGGGGGGGGGGTGTGGCAGAATAATTTAAGTCAGAAGTGCAAATCATGAACATCTTGACTGTACCTCAAAGTGAGAACTGAGTCTAGAGGTTAATGCTGATCCCACAGTGACCAGAGTTCCTCAGCCTAGGTTTCCCTCTGTTCCTGCACTTCCACAGTCTTTGTTTAAAGATAGAGCGCCATACAATTAAAGAGCAAAATAGATACACAAGGGGTTAAAAGAGAGAGGAGAAGCAGCAACACTCTCACTTCACATGAGACATTAGACAGGTCACCGGTTTGCAGTGGCTGTGTTAATAAGCTTGTGCGACTCCACTGCTTCTTTGACTTTATCCTGCATGATCATTACCATAAAAAAAAATCAGTAGGAGCAAGTGAGGGCTTGGGTGAGCTGAGCCCTATGCAAATACTTCACTCAATTCTAATCCAGTCCTTGCAACAGCTCCCTACTTTTGCATGACATTAATACTATGCATATTTTACAGGTGACGAAGCAGAAGCCCGTAAATGTCTAGCAACTTGCTTGAGGAGACCTGACTACTTGGAACGAGAATTTCATCAGCTTTTCCAGGTAAGCCATCTCTCTCTCTTTCTCTCTCTCTTTGGTTCTCTCTCTCTTCTTTGGTGTGCTAGGGATCAAACTCAAGGCCTTGAGCATATGAAGTAAGTGTTCTACCACTGAGTTCTACCCTCCCTCAGCCCCCAAGTAAGCAATCTCTTATTTTAAATTTCAAGTCACTTTGTAAGTACTGACCAGTTTTTTGTTGTTGTTGTTGAAATTTGGTTTTTTTTTTTTTTTAAATCTCATTCAGGGTTCCGAAAGCAGCATTCATGAATATCATTCACCTGCACCTTGGCACCTGCACAGGTCTCCAAAGAAGTGGAAGGGCCATGCCAATCACTAATTAGGAATTGCACATAAATGTTTGTAGCAGTGCTTTTCATCATTGCTCCAAATTGGAAAGAACCCAAAGCCTGGTCCAACAGAATGGCTGCATGAGATGTAGTCACACCACAATGGGAGACGTTCGTTCAATGAGGAAGCACACTGTCCCACATGCAGTGTGAGTGAAACTCCAGATGCCACACTGGGTGTGAAAGAGGTGTACTCAGCAAATCTCCCACAGCCTTTCATCTCTATAAAGTCTAACACACAGCCTGCCGATGGTGTCAGAACTCACGTCGGCAGTTGCCCTTGGGAAGGAACTGACGGGTCACGGGGCCACTTTGGTGTCTGTGAGGAGAAAGGAGAAGTTCTCCTAGATTTAGTTGCTGCCTATATGAGACTCAGTGCTTAAGACTAGTGCACTTTATGCACACAAATACACATGTGTTGTGGAATAATCCTTTTGTACACTGTGACGATGTGTTGCTCACACTGTTTAATAAATAGTCATCCGTCCAACAGCTAGGCAGGAAGAGGCTGGGCAGCAGAGCCAGACTGAGAGAACACTGGGAAGAAGGGTGAGTCACCAACCAGATGCAGAGGGATCAGGAAGAAAATGAACCACATAGCAGCATGTAAATTAATAGAAATGGATTAATTTGATTATAAGAGCTAGTTAGTAACAAGCCTAAGCCTATTGGCAGAGCATTTTAATTAGTAATAAGTCTCTGTGTGGTTATTTGGGAGCTGGCTGGCAGGACAGAAACTCCTGCCAAAACACATGTAGACAGAAGACAACTGAAGACCAACCAGCATGAAAATTTTACCTGGAACTCTCAGAACAATGTGTCTGTCACTTCTGTGCCCAAGTGTTGTTACACAAACATTCTCCAAACCAGCAAACTGAGTGGGCCCCCTCTTTCATTCATTCATGTGGCCAGGGACCAGTGCTGGCCTTGGTGTAGTGGGACTGTGGGAATCTGCTAGTACCTTCTTTTCTTTTCTTTTCTTTTCTTTTTTTTTCCTTCCTTCCTTCCTTCCTTCCTTTCATTTTATCTTATGTGCACTGGAATTTTGCCTATGTGTATATCTGTATAAGGGTGTAGGGTCTTCTTGAACTGGAGTTATCAATAGTTGTGAGCTGCCATATGGGTGAACTCAGGTCCTCTGGAAGAGCAGTCAGTGTTCTCAACCATGGAACCATCTCCCCAGCCCCCTCATTTTCTTAAAACAAAAAAGTAAAAATAATTCCTTGTATTGAAATGGAGGGGAAGCTTGAACCAACCCTCTGATTTCATTTGATGCTAGCTAGCAGCCTAGGCTGTCCTGGGAGTTACTATGCAGACCAACCTTGCTTCAAACTCACAGCAATCTTCCTCCCTCAGCTTCTATGGTTGGCTGACTCTTGGCTTATTTTAAAAGTCACTCAGAGGTGAAAAGCTTGTATGGTGTCCTCTAACCAGGACATCTGCCTAGACAGTGTCTTCTCAAAACAAACAAAAACGAACACAGAGTTAGGGTAGGATGGAGGAAATGGTGGATCTTGAAGAACTTGGAAGAAATTCTCAAATAATAAAAAAGATTCTATTAGAAAAGAAGCTCGGCTATGTAGCAAAGGAACAGGTCTTTACTGGCTCCACAGTGCATAACATATAAAATGTGTTCCCTAGGGTACAACTCTTCACCTTGTTTCCAGGCATCTGAAATTGGTCTAGGAATTTGTCCAAATTGTGTCTAGCTTAAACAAGTTGAAACCAATGACTCATTACCTGGGCATGCCAGGTGTTTGATGGGTGACCTTTGCTACCAAGGGTCAAATACTCCACGCACAATAGCTGGTGTTCTCTGTGTAGGTGGTCAACTGCTTCATTTCCCTTGTCTGTAAACCTCTCTCCCCCCTATCCATATGTACATACGTATCCCCAAACCTTTTCTATCCTCAAGAAGGTGGATTTGAGACTTGGAACTTTTCATCTCCTCATATTTGGCAACCCAGTGAACAAACTCTCATGCCAAACAGTGACTTCAGACACACATGGCGTAGGCAGAACAAGCGATGCTTGGTGACAGCGCTAGGCAATTTTTCCAAGTTGGCTTTTTGTTTGTTCTTTTTAAAGACCACACTTTAAAATTAAAACTGGCCTCTTCCGTTTGTTTCCTGGGCTGTACTCTTTCTGACCACCCCTACTAAACCTTCAATAAAGAATGGGGGGGGGAGTTTTGAAATAAAAAGGACCAGTGGCCTCACTGAGGGACCTCCACTGCTTCATTCCACCAAGAAACCTGAGCTTCTGCTCTTAAGCAAGAGAGAAAAATTATTTGAGGAACATAAGAAATGGGACCTTTCTGAATGAGGGCTAGCTCAGACCAAAACCAAACCGAAACGGTGGCCGTGCTCAGAGTTCTGGAAGATCACCAACTTTCTCCTTTCTGCTGATTTCTGTTCTATCTAGTTGCTTTAATTTCAACATGAGAAACCCAAATCTTTTCCACTAAGAGCAGCAACACTATTCTAGATACCTTGTGTTTACCGACTCATCACATCCTCAAACAAACCCCATACAAGGAGGACTTTGCTACAATCACTTCACACAGAAGAAATCCATAGCATGCAGCAAGCAGGAGGAAGAGCGAGGGTTCCAGCCCTGAACACCTACTGCAGGCTTCTAGATGGTATGTCGGCTGCACCCCATCATCAGAAAGCGTGCGGAACCGAAGAGGGCAAACGCCCATTCATGGACAAGGGATAGGTGACTGCTCTTCTTGGTGCTCATTAGTTTTCTTTTTTTGTTTTTCTGGTAACAAGAAAATACTAGAACAGTCAGGCTTGGTGGTGCATGCCTTCAGTCCCAGCACTTGGGACACAAAGACTGGTGGATCTCTGTGACTTGAGGCTAGTCTGGTCTACACAGAGAGTTCCAGGAGAGCCAGGGCTAGAGAAATCCTGGCCCTTCTACTGTGTAAAAAGTTGACAGAGAGTTTACACTTCTTTTTTCTCATGCACTAACATACATGTGCAGACATGTTATTAGCAGCCAAGCAGAGACCTCAGACTCAGTGGCTCAGGCTCAGCTCTTCCTGCGGCACATCTCACACTCGGGCCTTTCAGCAGAGATGTTTCCCTCGGCAGAGTGGGTAGCTGAGGGAAGCAGAAGGCTGTTTCCAGGGGTCACAAGACGCAGACATGAAGCATAAAGGGCTACTTTTAAAATGTGTGATTTTAAGGGAGGATGGCCTTCCCCTGGCTCAGTTCCCTCAACTATTTGGGCTGCCTCCAGTTTCACAATGGACCTGCTGAGAGGACTTGGTGAGGTCTCAGGCCATGAGTACCCAGTGTGTATCTGTCATCTACTAAGAATGTTGAAGTTACTGCTTCCTTCCTTGGAATAAAATGGCGATGCATCTGGAAAGAGACCCCAGGGTTTTTGAAGCCAGGGTTTTTGTTTTGCTTTTCAGGATTAATTGCGGTCAGATTAAGAGTGGCCTGTTTCCTAGTCACCTTTCCCTGCTTGGGTACTCATACCTGCTAGCTCCTTCTTTTTGGTACAAAGATGGAGGATCCGAGGCTTTCTAACCACACTTCAGTTTCTCTGGAGTTTCACCACCACCTTACTCGATTCCTGTCACAGCCTAGAAGCTGCAGAGAGCTGGCTATCTTGGGTGGTCCTGTATCCACCATAGCAGGAGAAACCAGAGGCAAAGAACCCCAGGCCTACTTCAGATGAGAAAACATGGCATAGGCAGAGGCTAGTAGGCTACCAAAGCCTCCCGCTGAATGTCTCAGGAAGTGTGGGTTCAAGCCAGCGTTAGTGGAGGTTTTGGTCTGGTGATTGGAGAAGACCAGATTACCCTGCTGGACTTGCTTTATTCTGTCTCTTCTAGGACCTAACAGGACCTCTCTCTGTACTTCTGTGCCTTCTCAAAAGCTCCTCCTGGGTCCGCTCGACTTTCTCTCAGCATGGATTCCAATGATAACTGCCCACCTTTCTCAGTGCCTCCCCTGTAGGAACCTTGTCCCTTGGTGTTCTTTGATGCTGCTGCTGCCAAGATATTGGGCAGATTAGATTTTTCTCCTTGACAGGAAGTCCTCTGAAAATCTCACCTCAGGGAGATAACTGGAACTGACCCAGACTCCAGGCACAGATTCTCCAGGTAGTATATATCCCAAGCATTAAACAGAAAATCCTTCCCTTGGGGACCGGCACAAAGATGATGCATTTCCTTACCTCTACAGATCACAGATACCTAACTAGGGATGACATCAGTGCCAGGTGGAGGACTGTCTCTGCAGCCCTGCTGGGAGAACTTGGAAAATAAGTTTGCTGTGGGCATGTCACCCACACATACTTGGACTCATCAGCAATGATGCTTTATCATTATTGGGTATTACCAGCCCAATTGTACCAGTATCAATATATAGATGACAAGCACTGACATTGTGATTCACTTACATTTCTTATTTTTAATTATATGTATGCATATGTATCTGTGTATACTCATCTATGCGCATGAGTGCGGAGACCCAGGATCCCAGAAGAGGGCATCAGATCCCATGAACTGGAGTTACCGGAGGTTGTGAACAGCCCAATATGGGCTCTGGGAACTGAACTTGGGTCCTCGGAAGGAGTGATGCCTGCTCTCAACCACTGTCTCCAGCCTCTCACTTTCAGTTTGGCTCATGTTGGCAAGTTTCAATAAGGCCATCATGAAAACACACGGGCTTTATTCCTGTATTGTCTTATACAAAACAATCTCTGGAGCTGATTTCGGTGCCTTCCAGTAAAAGAAGCGGGGGAGGGGGTATGTGCAAGAAAGAAGAGGAAGCGAGCCTGTCCTTCTTCAGACGTTGAGCTTGTGAATCTGGGCTGGAAGTCAGACTGCAGATCACCAAAGGCTCAGCCTGTGCACTCTACCCACGTAGCCGAGACAGCCAACTGGGACTCTTTCAGTTTGGCACAAGCATCTCTCTGGCCACATGACTCAGAATGACTTTTCAAAAAGCAAATAATTTAAGAACTTAAACTGCACTGTGAATTGAATACAAATGCCATCAGACGCTGGAACTCGAACCGGACTTAGACACTCCTTAAAAAACAACACTTCATGTGCAGCTTTTGAGAGGCAGAGATCACAAGTGTGAGGCCAGCCTGGTCTACCTAATGAGCTTCAGCCTGGTCTACATAGCAAGTTCCAGGTCAATGGGGAGACCCTTTGGCAAAAAAGCCAAAACTAAAAAAGAACCCCTACATAAAACAAAACAAACACACATTCAAAGCAAAACTCAACAAGTACACTCAAAAATGAAAAGAAAACAAAACCCTAAATGATTTTTTAAAAAATAATAAAAAACCCACAAACAAACAAACAAACAAAAGAATTTTACCATAACCTGAACCAAAGTAGCAGTGACTGTTTAAATTGGACAAATTACATGTAACTTTACTTTTTCTAGAGGTGGTTTCTCACTAAGTTGCTCAGGTTGACCTCAGACTCCTGGGCTTAAGTAATCATCCTGCCTCAACCTCTTGACTAGCTGGGACTATAGGCATTCCCTCCTGCACCAGACTCTCAATGTCCTCTTTTTATAAGTGCTCTATTCTGTGGTATCCAACAACATTTCAGTACCATTTTTCCAATAAAACAAACAAAAAACAACGAAGACTTAAAAAAACAAAACCAAAAACCTTTAAGTACATAAATTAATGTGTTCTTTGACAAACGTGGGAATGGCGCTTAAGGATACTTCTTCAAAGAATCAAAATGCTCTTGGGAAAAAGAGTGTTTTGGTTTATAGCAATTACAGGAAAATAATAATACCGTCTCCCTTTTCACTACAATCGTTAGGAATGTGGAGTTAGGTGCTTTGCCACTATTGGTCATCTGTGGTGAAACTCTGAGGGCTACTAACATTACCAGAGTCAGAGAAATTTTGCTTTTCTCAAAGAAAGACAGGGGAATCTCCCAAGGCTGATATCAAGTCAAAGGGGAAAAGTGTTCTACTAAAATCAAACATCCAATACTGCAACAAGTTCGGCAGAATTGAGATTTCATTTATCTTTTTAAACAAGAAATACGGACTCTCTCTCATTGGCTGTCTGAGAACCAAGCAAGGAAGAATGCCAACAGGGCATGAACGTTGGGATGAAAGGATCGTCACACCCATCTGTCCTGGGACTTCACACCATGGGATATCAACTAAGAGTCAGCTTCACTCTGCCAGTCAAGAACTGACAGCAGGGTTTTGTGTAAAGCCTCCAAGTGTGTCCTGTTCTTGTCAAACACTGGCATGTTCTTCCCCTTGGAGAGAGGAAGGTGAGGGACAGCTGTCCAGGAAGGAAGCCCCCTGGTGGGCCTGGAATGAGGGGAGAGAGGTTTGCACAGAAACCGGCCCACGTGGCACCCTCAAGAACTTCATTATTCAACAGACTGGCTGAGCTGATGCTAGGCAACTCCCTGTACTCAGGAGCCTCTCAGTGGCAGGACTTCGGGGCGGAAGTGCTCCACAGGAACGGTCTCAACAGAATGAAAACTCCCTATGGCAGGACATGACCATCAACAGTGACCGCTTTTTAGGTTGAGAACTAACTCTCTGCCAGCAGCTCACACTTGGTTAGAGAGCCCCAGAAGGAAGAGCAGCAGCAGCATATGAGCAGAGCAAGAATGGGCAAGACCTTTTCTCAACTCCTTTCCTTATGTAACGCTAGAACCTTCCCTGGAAGACAATGTCAGCACCATCTGCGGACACGAAGAGATCCATGTGCGCAAACTTATGAGGTCGCTTTTACCTGCGAATGACCTGACCGCTCTAATTCTACAGGTATTACCCCATGAAATGCCGCCTTCCACTTCCGTGGCTTCAGAATGGATGTTCTCAAAGTCTGGCATTAAACCTATCTCCTAAGTTCAGTCCTCCAGCAAGAAAGACTGGATGAAATTCTTTTACAGCAGAGAAACCCAAGTGGCATTCTTGAAAAGCCTTCCCAGCACTCACAGACACCTGTTCAGAGCAAGCCCGAGGCTTGGGATTCTGTGGATAGCATTGAAGTGCTGGTGCTTCATAGCTGTGAAGATTCTGGAATTCCTTCCAGGAAGTGAGAGTGGGAATGAGCACACACACAATAGAGATCAGAAGATCCGGGCTGCATACAACCCCCCTTCCAGGCTCAGGCTTACCCTCTGCCCATAGCGCTACACAGCTTGACCTCTCTTGGAACTGGAAAGTGACAGATGATATATGCAGAAATATATCACCTTTGAGGTTATGAGTCCCCCAAAGGGCACAGTAAGTCGCCTTTATAGCTAAATGCAAAACGCAGACAATTGGGTTAAAGCGACGTTCTCACTGAAGTCCAAATCTAGTCACTTCCACATCAGAGGGGACTGGCTGGCTTTCTAATAATTACCATCACTTCTTCCCCTTGGTGCAGTTTCCCAGGCTGACCTCTGCTACAGTAACCTTCCCCTTACTTTCAAAAGCCTGGGGCTTCTCAATGCGCTTTCAAAATACTATGTTTTCCATTCATGAAGCAACAGGAAAAGCTGCCTGCCTTCAGGCAAATGCTAAAAAAAAAAAAAAAAAAAAAAAACAATACAAAACATTCCAAACAAGGCTGGGCAGGGCAGTACACTCCTGTAGTCTCAGCTATTCCTGAGTAGAAGGACTGCTGGAAGCCAGACTGTGCAAACAGGCTAAGCAGAACAGCAAGACATCTGACTTAAACAAATAAAACCAACCAAACAAATACACAGCAAAACCAATCCATACAAAGCATAGCAATAGCGCCAGGCGGTGGTGGCCTTTAATCCCAGCACTCGGGAGGCAGAGGCAGGTGGATCTCTGTGAGTTCGAGGCCAGCGTGGTCTACAAGAGCTAGTTCCAGGACAGGCTCCAAAGCTACAGAGAAACCCTGTCTCGGAGGAAAAAAAAAAAGCAGGACGATGTTTTTATAGGTATTAGTCATAGTCACAACTGTCCTAAAGACAAAATATAAACACAAGCCTTAGCTGAAGGAGTAGGCTGACGTAACAAGGGTTTGCCACAGGTGTTGGCTCATGCCTACAATCCCAGGCCTTGGAAGGCTGAGGCAGGAGGACTGAGAGGGTGAAAGGCTGGTCTGTGTCACACAGTAGAGCATCACACCAGTTCAAGTTCTGAACTTGCCAACTACTAACTGGAGTGGGTTGACACATTACCTGACTTCCTTCATCCCTCACGGGACGGGATAGGATGCATTTTGACTGGGGTGTATATGGAGGTGAGTGGGGAGCACCCACTGAAGCAGCTTTTTCAGGCTGCCCAGCTTATCTGGGAGACTCTACAGATGTGGGCTTCCCTCCTCATTAGAGATTTCAATTTAAAAATAAGAATTGTAAATTTCAGGGAGTTTTGGAGAGGATGAGTTTCTGAGTGATAAACACACACACACACACACACACACACCCCACACACGATAGGCAAGCTTCCTGAGACCTTCTTGTATTGGTACTTAAGGAATGAGCAGGGAAGCCCAGGCAGAGGGAGGCCTTGTTCCCCAAGGAGCTCCTGCTCTATGGGCTGGCTGGTGCTGTCTGCATATGTAGCTCACTCCTGCCAGCAGCCTCCCACCTTCCCCCAGCCCTGGGAGGAAGCATCTCATTCTCTTTTCTAGGTAGGAGCCCCCATGGCTAGGAATTTGGAGTTGGTCTTCAGGAGAGGCAAGACTGTAGGCTGGGGGTGGGGGGTGGGGAGTGGAGAGGAGGAAGGAAGGCAACTTCTATGACTATTTTGCATTCTGAGGAAGTCTCCTGAAGAGTTTTCAATTCTGAGACACATTACAAAGACACATTCCTTTCAGCCACCACTCTCTCCTTCTCTCGGGAGCACCCCAGCTCCTCTAACCACGCCCAGACAACCCTGGGCTAGGTCAGAGCACCACAAGAAAACAAACAGGGCTTTGAGTCCTTTGTGACCAAATCAAAGAGCTGCTCAAATTCAAAGTAGGAGAGAGAGAGAGAGAGAGAGAGAGAGAGAGAGAGAGACTCTATCACACACTGTTTACTACTTTCAACAAACACACCCAATCAGAAAGTAGAAATCTGAGTTTAGCTAAACCATGGAAATGTTTGCAAACTCTTGCCTATTGCTACCCACTGACTGAAGTCTTTCAAATTAACCTTTTAGAGTCAATCTTCCAAACTTAAAACAAAACAAAACAACAATAATAATGAAAACAAAACTTGGAAACTCTTGCCCTAAAAAAAAAAAAGGCTTGCCAAATTCAAATTTGCCTTGGCAAGCTGCCTACCAAAGGAACTATTAACCATCCAGCCCTTCTGTGAGGTCACAGAAAGAGCATTTCCCCTTGACTCTGGAGAGAATGCTTTTCATGTGATCTCCAAATTATGGCACTCATTATAAAGGTACACCAAACAAACTAGTTTTTCCCCTTTCATGTTGATTCCCCAACTGTCCCTGATCTAGACACTGTAGGGCGAAGGAAGCAGTGCGGATACGCTTGAGGCAGGGCAGGGTCTCGGGGTCCGAAGTCGGTCTGTGTTCTGTGTTCTGGGCTGGGGCTTGCACACAGGTATGCTCTTCCCACCCCGTCTTCACACTCCTAACATATGCTACAGAAGAAAACACGCACAGCCGCTCAGATGACAGCAAACATGCTGGCTAGAAGCAGGCAGCTCCCACAGAGTCCCACGCTCAGAAAATGCTCGACAGATGTGTCACACACACACACACACACACACACACACACACACAGGGCAAGAGCAGGCGGCAACTGGGACCCGCCAAAGCAGGACATTTGCAGCCTGACGTGCAGCATCTGCCTTAAAGGGGAGATTTTTCCATTCAAATCCGGTAGGAGAGTGTGTCATTTGTAACTTAACAGCAAACTTCATCCAAAACACCACTAACAGACGCACCATCTGACAAAGGTTACAGCAGTTCTTACATTTGAAGGTGGGGAGACAGGCACTTACCAATTTGGTCTTCAGGGATCAGCGACTCGATAGGGGGGTCCAGTTCGGAGCTCTGAGACAAATAGTTCTTGACCTGGGTCATAAACTGTCGGATGGTCTGCAGCATGTCAGTGCTGGACACATGGCATTCCTTGTTCTCCTTCAGGAAACTCACGTAGTCCTGAACCAGGCACCCGAAATAGGTGCATTTGTCCCGGGACAGCTCGGCGATCCTGCGGACCATCCGCTTCTCAGGGGTCATGAAGGAGCTGAACACCCCGCTCATCTTTCGCAACTGGGACTTGACGAGCTTGGGCAGCACAAAAGAGCTGTTCCTCTTCTTTTTGGACTTGATGGGAGGTGCCATGGTCTCCTGGTCACTCTCCCCTTCGTAGTCCTCCAGGCTACTGGTTGTATCAGCCTCGTAGCCATACAGGGGCATGCTCCGGTCGAAGTCCAGCGAGTCGGAGGAGGAAGTGGAAAGGCTCATGTCGCTCAGCCTCTGCCTGCCTCCATGGCACGGTGGTGGCTGTGATTCAGAGTCGGGCGGCGCCCTTGTGCAATCCCCGGGGGCGTCCCTAGGCGGGGCTCCACCTGCGTGCCCAGCTGTGCCCAGCTCTGGCTCAGGCTCTGGCTCCGGACTCCGGCTGGGCCGGCAGGCGGTCAAGGTCTTAGCGCTGCCTTCCGCTTCCAAAAAAGAAGCCTGCTTCTTCAGCCGGGGTGGAGGGATGGGAGTTGGTTTTGTTCCAAGCAGAGCTACGTTCCCATGTTTGCTATGGTTGACTGTTTCTGGCATGCTCGTCTGGGGTTCAGTCCTGGATAGCCCAGGGCTTGTGTGCAGACTATTAATAGCGGGTGGCGGGGGCCTGGGTGGGGGGGACCGAGGCCTCTCGGTGCCATTCGCGTTGGGAGTCCTTGTGCTCGGCCGCTTTGGGCCTGGGCTGAGGTCCTGGCTGTGCACTTTCAAGAAAAGAGGATTAATAAAACACAAGGCTCCGTTCGTCTGGCTGCACTCCAGCTCCGAAGGCGTCCTGGTTTTGATAGAATGCACTCCGTTTATAAGGCAGAGCTGGCGCAGGGAGGCAGGGCAGATGCCGGCTGAGGAGAGAGGCCTATGGAGAGGTGGGGAGTTTGGGGGTTTGTTGTCAGCTGAGGAGCTCCAAAAATCTGAAAGTCATTATCAGCGAAGACAAGAATGTAAATATAGTGTACTTGGGCCATTCCTTTACAAGTAACACACACACACACACACACACACAGAGAGAGAGAGAGAGAGAGAGAGAGAGAGAGAGAGAGAGAGAGAGAGACAGACAGACAGAGACAGACAGAGAGACAGAGAGAGACAGAGAGAAACTGCCTGTAGGGCAACAGAGGCTTAACTTTGGGTCTGCCTTTTTCCTTTGTGCCCTTCCCCCACTATGCTTCCTTACTGAAAAGGGCCGAAAGGCAGCCAGACCCAGCTCTGGGCTTACAGGAAAACTCCAGGGATTTCTCACCTTCAAAGCCTTTGAGAAAGGTTGGTTGAGCCAACAGACAGCTCCAGCCCAGCCCTTCACACAGGTAAGAAGGACAAAGAGAACTGGAAGGGGTCCAGGCTAATCTTGTAAAGGGCACAGGGCCACTGAGCTTGCTTTGCGAAATCCCACTCAGCCCTGAGAGCAACAGCACCCTTTCCAATCAACTCCTCCCGGATACCCTCCAACAAGGAGGCTGCCAGCAAAGGAATCCATAGGCCTCCAAGTTCCCCTTTATGAGGTAGGACCGGCAGCTGGGCCTGAGGGATGTTACACAATCTACTGGAGCTTTTACCCATTCAGCATTAAAATCCAGCAGAGGAAAACTGCATTCAAGAGTCCCATCCCTACAGGGTGGGATGGGGTGAGGGAGCAGTGTGTGTGTGTGTGTGTGTGTGTGTATTAGAGAGAGAGAGAGACAGAGAGACAGAGACAGAGAGACAGAGACAGAGACACACACACAGAGAGACAGAGAGAGAGAGAGAGAGAGAGAGAGAGACAGAGAGACAGTGTCTAGGATCTAGACACGTAGGTATGAGGCTTTGAAATCCCAAATTTCTACTCAAATACTGTGGTCTGATTGTGAACCTATCCAAAGACCAAAGTCTTAAAATCTTAAAAGAAATTCCCTTTTCCCCCTAGAAGGAAAACATTTAATGAAAGTTAAGCCCATACTGATTCTGCCGGAGCACTGGGATAAAGTCAAAGCAGGTGAACTGTGGGTGTTGGCTCAATGTCAGCCATAGTCTGGCAGGATTGTGGGGCTTTGGGGAAGATCGGCAAAGAGGCAGACTGCTGAAGTAAGCGCCAGCCCCAGAATGAGACCTTTGGTGGGAAGATGGACATGGCCCACAGCAGCAAGGTGGGAGCTGAGTAAGAGGGGAAGAGAGACAGATGTCACTGAGATGCCATCATCACTCCTTACAGCACCGGAGTGTCACTGCTGTCTGTGTGCCGCTTAAATGCCACACATGTGGATGCTGAGATGCACCACACCGGACTTCTCTTTCTGTCAGTGCTGCCTTTCCCCAGAAAGATGCCACAGAAAGAGAGGAACCTGGCAGGTCTTAAGCTGGGCTCTCTACATCTGGGGAGCCTTAATCGTTTGACGGGTTAAGTTAGAGGATTTAGGAGTTACCCAGGCACACTTAGTGCCAGTATTTGAAAGTGGGATGAACATTTGACTTGGGTAAAGAGTCCCAGAACATGTGATTCGGGGGACCTCAGGGTTCTGACAGCTGCATTTTGTCATGCAAGTGGATTCTTTGTCATTACAATTGTGTGTTTGATGTAGTAGTGGAACCATGGGCAGCCCCACAGGGATACTACTCGGCTTCATTTTAAGATACACCCAGGCAAGGGTACCCACTTACTCAGTCCCAGCTGGGCTAGTTCTTCAAGCTGAGACTCCGTCTTGGCTGTTGAAATGGCATAAGGTAACTTCAAGGTGAATGGCAGAACATCCCTGACATAAAGCAAAAAGGAAGAGAATGTTCATAATTACACGGCTGCTACCTCTCTCATGCATTCATTTTCACTTTAGAGACGTTTCCTATTCAACGGTCTAAAACATCACAAGTGACACCATACCACATCCAACCAAGCGTCTCTCTTTTGGCAGCTCTCATCTGAATTATCTATCACAGGCCAAGACACAAGGCTGCCTGATTGAATCTGTGCCAGCGGTCAGGTTCCCTGCTGGGTAGCATTGGGTGGGTAGAGTTCGTATCAGGATGTCTGACTGTGCCGGTAGACCCATCACCCCTCTAAAGCAGCCTGTCCCGCTGAGCTAGATGCCCTCTTAATGTTGGACTCTCACTCTCTAGACATGAATGCTCAATCCTTAATCCCCACTCTCTTACAGACAGCAGGTTCTCAGCAAGTGTCTGTTACCGTTTCTTCGTACCATTTGCTAAGCGGAGATCACTCCCGTGCCCCCTGTGTGTCAAAGATGAAAGTCTCTACTGTGTTTTAGGGCTGGTGTACTCTAACTTGGATGTACACAGGAGTCCCTGCCTGGAAATCTCATTATACCACACACTGAATACTTAGAGTCAGGAGGTCTGGATGGTGCTCTTAGGCCATGAATGCCACTTGCCACTGAAACCATCTCTGAAGGCAAGTTCCAGGTGCTTCATGCGGATAACTGCTAAGGAGGGTGGCGCCATGTGCTGATAAGCCACATGCAGAGGGGGCCCCAGAGATCAGCAAGCCTGCTAGGAAAGTGTCAAGCTGATATCAGGGTCCAGTCATAATCAGGGCATATACTCTTCTGGAGCAAATGACGGGCCATGGTGTGTTTTTCTTAGAAAGGGTTTTAGCAGACGGAATAAATGGTGGTTTATTTTCATATGCAAGGCTGAGAGGCAAGCTCTAAGAATCCATAACATTAGTACAGGGCTCAGCATAAACTCCCGCCCAGGAGAAAGTCATATTCAATGACAATGGTGACTTGAACAAAAAGGTATGTTAATTTTTTCTTTTTGGTAGTGGTTTTGGCCTTAAAAAAATAATTATCTACTCCTTCCCTCCATAAATGTTTATTATCATCTACAATAAACTAACATTGTTCTGGGCCAGAAACAAAACCTAAGTCCCTGCCAGAATGGAGCACCGTGCCAAAGAACATCAACAGGATATAAACAAGTAAGCTATGTATAGAATGTAGGGAAAGGGACACCAACCATGGGGAAACATTATGTGTGAGGGGGAAATAAAGACTATTGGAAGCCAGCGGATATGACTGTGCACACCTGTGACCTCCGCACTATAGGGAGACTTCAGCAGGAGGATGGGAAGTTCCAGGCCAGCTGCAATTACACAGTCAATTCCACAACAGCCTGCCCCCAAAGAGCAAATAAAACAAATAAAAATAAAGGAGGGCCAGCAGTGAGATGGCTCAGTGAATAAAGGGGCTTGCCATGCAAACCTGGCCCCTGGGAGCTTGACTCCCTGAAACCCTGGTTTTCAGGTGAGAGGAGGGAACTGACTCCAAAGGTTGTCCTCTGGCATGCGCATGCTCACCATGGCACCAGCATGTACCCTCCCCCCACATGACACACACACATGCGCATACTCACCATGGCACCAGCTATCCCCTTCCCCCACATGACACACACGCATGCACATGCTCCTAAAAAACATTTAAGTAAAAAAAAAGGAGTATTTAAAGGTGATTTTGGCCTATATATAGGCTCCAGAGATGGTTCAATAGTCACAGCACTTGCCTCACAAGCATGAGGAACCCCAGAACCCATGTCAATGCCAGATGGACGAGGTAACCCCTGTGATACCATAAAGTAGCGGTAAAGGACTCCCAGAGCAAGCTGGCTAGTGAGAATAGTCATATTGGTGAGCTCTGGGTTTGACTGGGAGACCCTGCCTCAGTGAATAAGGTGGAAGTGTCACCGAGGGTGATTCCTGATACCAACCTCAGGCCTCCACAGGCACATGCATGTAAGTGCGTGTGCACCCCACCCACATACATGTAAAATGCGTATGTACTATACACACACACACAGGAAAGTAGAAAGAGGTATCCAGTGAGCAAATTACACAGGGAAGATGATTCCAAGGTGAGGGAGCAGTATGTGAAAAGGGCCTGGGGTGAGTGGTGGGGTCTGGCACATGAGGAGAGCAGCCAGTGAGTCACTGTGGCTACTGTGGAGTTGGGGAGAGATGGGAATGCAAGCTTCTGCCTGTATTTTATCATCAAAAAAAAAAGGTCTTGAAAGTTTCTGTTGAAGAAAATCATATACCAAATTATCCTGTTGTTTATGGTAAGCTTAGGCAACATTATTCAGGAATGCACTAGATTAAATCTGGATGACTGGAGAATCTTGAAACCCTTAGAGCTGTTGACAGTCAATTACAAAGTTGCAGAGTCAATGAAAATAACAAAGCAGGTGTGGACCAACACCTGATAGTGTTACCAAAGCTCTACCACCACGCTCTCTCACATGAAATCAGGAGGCTGTTTCTCCTGACGGTGTCCAGCCCTGGTCAACTCCTGCTTCCACGAGGCCTCCACGCCTGACCTAAGACTGTGAACACCTTCTCCTGTGTCCTGGCGAGGGCAGTGATCCTGACTCTACTCTGAAGTGGAGACTAATGGGAACTGGAGTGTTGTAACATCAAAGTGTACCACAAACCCATGTTTGTAAAACTGCACTCAGTCCATTCAAATCTACTTTCTTTACCCACTGTGGAGAAAAGTTACGTGTAACAAAACCAACCTATGCTTATTTTAAGCTTTTACCTAGCTCAGCATGCTAGCCAGAGTTTAAACATCATCTGACTGGCTTGGTGTACTTAATGACATAGGACAGGAAGCTATACCTGACATCCGATAATAGATGGTTGTAGCTTTTGACTTATTTAGACAATTAGATGTTATGTATGAACTGCCTCACATTGTGCCAGCTAGGAGTACCTAGCATCTTCACACACACACACACACACACACACACACACACACACACCACACACACACACACACACACTTCCTTCTTTATTTATACCTCATTAAAAAAGGAGCCCTGATATTAAAGTTTGCACATAACAAACAAAATAGAGCCTACATCTTAATGCAGAACTTTCCTCTAAGAGTTTCAGACCATGCGCAATCCGGATTTACTTTATCTTTGCTCTGTACGCTTTATTTCTAAAGAGGGAGAGACTAACATTATTCAGCAACTTCTGCTGTCATGCACCAAGCAGTTGAGCACCTGTGAGGCCCACTGTCCATGCTGGGAAGAAATTGCATTCATTAGTATCAGGATCATGCAACCATATTGACTAGTGTAGGCCTTGATGCACCCCGTGGGACACACGGCAGCACAGCAGGGACTGGAACTAGCTGTGTTGAAGCTCAGGTGTGTGTAGTTGGCAGAGCAGAGTGAGGAAATGTGGGCTTTGGCGTCAAGATAATAATGGATTCAAATTCTCGGTCTCCCCCCCCCCCCCCCCGTGTATGTGTGTTTCTTGAGTGCTGGGGCTACAGGTGTGTTCTGTACCTGCTAGTCTGATTTCTTTTTTAGATTTATTTATTTTTCTTATATTTCTTCTTGTATGTATATGTGTTTTGCCTACATATATGTCTTACACCACATGTATGCCTGATGCCCTCAGAGACCAGAAGAGCATGTTGGATCCCCTGGGACTGGAGTTATAATTATGAGCTAAGACTTGAACCCTAGTCCTCTAGAATAACAGCCAGTGCTCTTACCCACTGAGCAATTTCTCCATCCCCCTATAATTGCTGGGTTTTGATTATATGGTGATAAGTATCATGGGATTTCGATCCATTTAGCCAGTGACTTGGGGCAGCAAGCTCTAGAGCGTGGTCTGAAAAGCTGAGGGGGGAGGGTCTCTCGCTCTCTTGCTCTAGCGCTGGCTTGGGTGGTAGGAGAGCAGGCAGTTTGGTGTTGGTGCTCTTTCCCCTTGGGCAGAACAACCGTGGTGGCATCTAACCTATCCTGTATCAGTGAGTGTTCACCCTCATTATACATAAATAAATTCTTTAGAGCCTCTCCCAGACTCTCGTGGATTCTCACACAGGTAAGCAAGGACCTCATTCCCATAGTTGTAACTCACAAGGTTTCTGGAAGGGCTATGGATAATGTGCCTGTTGTGCCTGTCACAAATATAGAAGACTCCAGATACTATTTCGATATTAAAAAGCGTGGTCCAAGCCTAGGAGTGATATCACCATCACCTAGGGGCTTGCTGGGCATGCAGGATGTGGCACAGTCCAGATCCTCTGAGTTTGATTCTGCCTCTTAAGAGGATTACAAGCGATTCTGGGGCACAACTGAGCCTGAAAGGTGGCTGGTTCTCTATACTGCGTTGACAACACCCAAGCAACAGGGAGCTCTGTGGTGCTACTGATCAATGGCGCTCATTACTTCTGTTCCCAACAGTGCTTTCCATTAGTTGATCCAACACCGCAAATCAGGTGTCCACTAACCGTGGCTTCTCTTGTCCATGTATACTTGACACGTTCTGTGTGGGAACCCACCCTAGTCTCTATGATGGATTCTCTACGAGCCACCAGGTAGAGGATTTCAGAAACACTTTGGAAAGACTGAGCCCTGTCAACCACTGATGACCAAGAACCAAGAATATCAACGAGGAGTATTAGAGGAGAAATCAAAGAGCATCAAGTGCCTTGGCATTTTGAAAAAAAAAAAACAAAACAAAAACTCTCAGGCCCCCTTTTTTTTTTATTTTTTATTTTTTTTTATTTTCGAGACAGGGTTTCTCCGTAGCTTTTTGGTTCCTGTCCTGGAACTAGCTCTTGTAGACCAGGCTGGCCTCGAACTCACAGAGATCCACCTGCCTCTGCCCCCCGAGTTCTGGGATTAAAGGCGTGCGCCACCACCGTCCGGCTCTCAGGCCCCTTTACTTGCAAAATATTGATGCTGAGATCGTCCTGTAAGTGCCTCAAGTGAGGTCTGTGCTTAGCAATTTACCAACGGCCTTAATTGACCTTCTGACCTTCAATCCCTAGCCTGCCCTGCTACTCCAGTAGGTGTTCTGGCCGGCTTGAAGTGTGGAGGGCAGAGAAGGGAATCTTCTCTGTGTAGTTGCCAAGTATTTGTGGATGGAAGGCTCTTTCCCCAATAGCCCGATTACCAGGAGGCAAAGTTGGAAGGAAGGCTGTCAGCCAACTTCACCTCCAGCTCACAGGGCAGCACTGACGTCATCTCTATCCTGGTTGGCTCTACACTAGACCAGGTGGGTCTGCTGAGCAGGGAGGGGGCTGAGGGAAGGGTGGTGCCGCTGGAGTTGCGTCCTGGGGGCTACAGAGGTCTTCTGTCTTCAGAAACACATTTCTGTTAAACTTTTAAAGATGGGAATTGCAGTTTGTCATTATTATCGGGGTGTTACTGGCACCCATTTTATCGGGGTGCTGCTGGAATTCAGTGGTGCAGTGCTGGGAAAGCTGGATAATCTCATGTCCTGAGACAGTGCCTCACACAGAATGAACCATCCTGGATCCCTAAAGTCTTTCTTTTTTAGAGGTATTTTGTGCACAATTTTAATATAATTCTAAATAGTCAGGATATAATTACATCAGGGGGGCAGGAAAAAAGATTTGTACTTCCTTCTAAACTTTGCCTCCAAAGCGTCCTATTTGCATGGAAGCAGCTCTCCTCAGTGGCTCGTGTGACACCCACCACTGCAACTGCAGCATAGCTTCTGCCTGCATCTGAGTCATTATATGTGCGCACTAAATGCAAATATATTTAGTCAAATTTTAAAATGCCAAAGAAAGATAACGCTACATCATAGTCAACTAAGTAACGACTTCATTCTCTTAATCTAAAATGGCGCGCTGTAACTAGTCGTACTTCAGAGCTTCAGAAGCGAATCACACAGGCTCCAGTGACCCTAACCTGGCAAGCAGGTGGCATCTCCTTGGGGTGAGGCGCTCACCAGGCAGGCACTGTCCATCCTGGGAAGCTGCCCTCACGTTCTTTCTGCTGATGAGCAGTGCTAGGGTCTCCCCTGGAGATGCCTCCTCTTCCTCGGGCCATTTATGGCTCAGCCTCAGTTAGCCTGAGAGCAGAGTGGCCATGCCAGGCAGAGAAAGGAAAGTCAACAGGTATGATGAATGCTAAACAGTCTAATCCTTAAAATAAACCAAGCCAAACCCAAGTGACTCCCCAGTCTCGCTGAGGCAGCCATGAGTTGTGACCTCTGAAAAGACATTTCCTGTAGCCTCAGTAGTGAGCAAACAGAAAAGCCAAGGAAGCCAACCTGGGCTCTGCCTGGTTAGAATAGGCAAGGCTTGCTCTTGCAGACAACCTGGGTTTTATTCCTAGCACCCATACGGTAGTTCACAACCATCTGTAACTCTAGATCTAGAGGACTCTGACTTCCTCTCCTGTTTCTGTGGGCACAAGGCATGCAGATGGTACACAGATGTATATTCAGACAAATGCTCATATACATAAAATAAAATTTAAAACATCTAAAAACAACAAAGAAAGGAGGGAAGAAAAAAGGAAAGAAGGAGAAAGGGAAGGAAGGAGGGAGAGCCTGTAAGGCCAGCTTCTACAGGCAGCAAGATTTCTTTGCTTAATTACTTCAAGAATGTTAGCTCCATTTGGCTGTTTTTGTTTTGTTCTTTGGCAGTGCTAGGGATCAAACTCAGAGTCTCATGCTTTGTAAGCAAATGCTTTACCACTCAGCTGTAACTCCAGGCACGAGAACACTGACTCTGAAAAGCTGTTATTGCTGCAAAGGAGAGAACAATAATAGAAACCTACAACTCACATCCTTTCCACACTGATCACATTCTGGGCTGGGGCTTAATTTCAACCATTAATTCAGTTCTAGAGAGGACGCAAACCTCAGCTGGCCCGAAGAGCTGTGTAGGATTTATGGATTGGACTAAAAAATCCACATTTGAGAATAGACTCTGTTCCCTGGGGTTTTCAAAAACGCCGTCAGGGACCTTAAAAATTTACAGGTTTAAGTGCTGGTTTCATCTATCTGTCTGTCTGTCTCTCTGGATATGTGTGTGCACGTGCATGCATATGTTTATACAGGTGGGTATATTGCTATGTGGGTGTATACTTGTGTGTGTGTGTTTTCTGCTCAATGGCTCGAGCCATCAGAAGCCATGGGACCAGCTTGAAGAAATAACCACATCAATGAGAATTTGCATCTGGAGGGCCAGGCAGTTGTTTCTATCTTAAACCTAATACTGGAATGGGGTGAACATCTTATTTAAGTGGCAAATCCTTCCCTGACAGCTCTTAGGTGACCAGCCTTCCAGATCCCTTCTCCAGACCAAAGTCCAGATCATATCACACACCAAGCAGGTCCTTCAAGTCATGGGATGTTCCTTACCTGCTGATGCAGTAGAAAGCAATGAGCCGGAATAAATCTGCAAAGCTGATTCCTGAGCCTTCCAGGGAAAAGGCTAGAAAAAAAAAAAAAAAGAAAGAAAAGAGATTCCAGAAGGTGTCTGAGTCTTCCTGAGTGTCTGGGAAGGAACAGCATCTAATGCAGCATATGTGGGCCCATTTCCACCCTCTCAGACTACCGTGCAGCTTATCCAAACCAGCTGTGAGGGGGCTGCCTGACAGCCAGACACAGCTTTAAACAGTCAGGCAAGGGCGGCCTCCCTGACTCATGCTCAGCACACGCTCCGTGCCTAGTAAACAGACACTCACATGCACAACAACCTCTCTGTTTGTTTTGAAGTTCAGAGCACAGAGTTTGGGCAGGGCCAAGGGCTCATCTGGCTGCAGTGAGAGGGGAGGCCACTAGCACTTGGCAGCAATGGGTCAGAGGTCCCACCACCCCAGACCCTTTCTTCCTAGACAAGTCAGAGTCCTCTGGCGCAGGGCAGAGGGGCAGGAACCTAGAGGTCAGTTCAAGGGCTCTAGAAATCATTCCATGGGTGATATTCCATGTAAAGATTCTAAAATACTGTCTTCTTGCTTGGCCGCATCACACAAGTTCCCAAATGAAAGACGCATTCAGAGAAGAAGCTGTTGCTACAGGTACGGCTCCCAAATGGTGAGGGTAGGCAGTGGCTTGGTTTCCAACCCTCACGGGCCAACCACCTTCATCTCACCTACTAAATGGCCAATAACAGTTTTTGCCAGACTGAAGGAGCAACATAGACTATAATTTGTTTTTAATGAAATACCTTATGTGAAAGAACTACATATGAATGTATGATGGTGTCTATTGCATCATCCAGAAATAATAAAATATCCACTTTTGTAATAAGCTCTCCTCCACCCCTCTCTGTATAGAGACCAACCTGCCGGGTAGATATTATTATGGTAGGACTCAGGCCTGCAATAAGTCATTATAGATAGGATAATGTTTTGTATAAACTAGCTCTTTCAGTTACTTGGAAGTCCCTTGGGGAGGACTGGGGTGGGGTGACTGAAGAACCTGATAGAGGGTAAAAAACCTCTGGCTTCAGGGAACACAATAAACGTGTGTGTGTGTGTGTGTGTGTGTGTGTGTGTGTGTGTGTGGCAGAGGGTTCGAGGTTCACTGACAGTGACCATGCTTCGGAAGAAAGGAAGTGGTTTCCTTGCCATGGTGAACCTTGGAAACTGGGAAGGATTTAAAAGCCAGGAGGACTTGTTGCTGGGTGGGCCAGCAGCCCTTCAAAAGCCACCTCAGAATAACAAAATCGACTTAACGTAAATTCATTATTTATTAATGTGCTAGACAGCAACTATCTTTAAAATGGTGGTGGGTCTCTAAGGTGACTTCAGATTATCTCCCACGGTATTTACTTTTCTCCAGGTTCAGCATGTCAGGGGCATCTGTTTCCAAGGAACCCTTGAACATCTGAATTCCATGCTCAAGGTTACACTTGAACCGGAAGCAGATCATGGATGCAGGTAGGATTTTCTTGTGCCAGAAATGTCACTTCCTTGGATTCTATGCAAGGTTATTGGCTCAAGGAGACTGAACACCATGGTGAGGGAATCTCGTGCCTGCCATTAAACCTTAGTACCTTCAAATGTAGGGACTGAGTTGGGCTCCATCCTGCAGGCTTCCTAGCTCCCCTCTCCTGACCTTCACCCCTCAGTTTGTTAACCTAGAATTTTCAGATCTCCCCACTTTGTTGTGCAGATCCATTTCCTGATCCTTTCTTGGAGACTGGCAGTACCTCAGAACTGTGTGTTCCTTCTTTTCTTTAAAACTTGGCCTCCCGACACTCCACATTTTCAGTGACCAGAAAGTAGACAACAGGGAGGAAACCAACGCTGCTGAGCATCAACTCCCTGCAGCCCCCAGCTAGTCATCTGCCCATGGCGCTAGATTCATCTGGGATTAACTGCCTTTCACGGAAGACTGAACAGTGGCGACCTGGAGGGAACGCGTGTGCCTGAGGCTTATTTATTCAGGAAGGTGTGTAGACACAGGCTTTGACATTAGATCTCGTAAAAGGGCTGTGGCTGCAGCTTCCCTGGGGTTTAGTCATCAGCAAACCAGGGCCCCAAACTTACATGGTACCTAACTGGGAACAGGGCAAGAAGAGACAATCTACACTCAGCGCCTCTCGTGTGCCAAACCCTAGGGTGCACAGAGTATGCACACATGGTTTAATTGACCTATGGCTTACTCAGAAGCTAGCAACACCTCACTGTAGAGATGCTGGATGCCAGGACTAGACATGTCTGTCAGCATCAGAGTCCAGGCTGCTTCCCATCAGGCTTGCCTTCCCTGCCCAACAAACACTTACTGTATGTGCTTTCCTTTATAGGAACCTCTTTGAGAGGTGCTCCAAATTCACAGGGCAGGCGAAGGGAGAGGACTTTCTTCTGCATTTTGGAGGATTTACGAACCAGAAAGATCTAGAAGAAGGGAGGAAAACACAAGTTAAGGAGTTGAAAACCTGGGTACATAATTTCCCTTACCTATGATGCCCTGCACATAGAACACCCTGCCCAACAGGACTGCACAGCTCGGTGCAGAACACTCTACAGAGAAAGAGCTCAGAGCCTATGGAAGGCCCCACTGCTTTCAAAAGGGGCTCACAAGAACCTTACTTTCTCCCTGACCCGACGTTATCCACAAAGCTTAAAAAGTCCCCTGTCTGCAGAGCCACTGGCAGCTTGGTGACTGCTTCATGGTTGTAGGTACATATATGCCTCAGTCCCTGATTCAAAACTGGGGAAAACTTAAATTACAAAGAAGTTCACATTGATCAAACCATAGATGGCAAACTGGGAGTTGGTTGGCTAGTTTGGCTCATGGCATATTTATGAGAAGAACTTGAATTTGTTAAGAGAAAAGCAGCAGTTGTTTCTGGAAGTTTTAGTTTTTGCTTTTGAGTATGAATTGCTAGCTTCTTTTGAAAAATGAGATAACATGTCAAGTCAGACACACAAAGAAAAGCCCCAGGAGGGAAAAAAAATGGCTGCTGCATTTGGCAGGTAAATGGACGTCCTCTGAGGTTTGTCCCAGCCAACGCTGAGGCTGCTCCCTCCATGTCCCAATACTGTCTTCACATACGTGGTTTACACCAAACCAATTTCTAGCAATGTTGTCAAGGTCACTGGAGCTCTGTCAGTACAGAGACAGGCCTGCCATGTGCACATAGTTATGTAGGTCCAGCATTTCCACCTGGCCTACAAATCAAAGGGGGTATGTAGTTTGGTGGCCTTGGCTAAGTCCTAGTCCCCTTCCTTCTTAAGGGGCTATACTCTCCTGTTCCTTCTTTCTTTCTTCTGGACTCGAACACCTTACACACTCTTCCTCTCTCTCCTGCTACAGTGTTTCACATCCCACCCCAGCTGATCTTTGCTTTTCTCTTCATGTCTACACTTCCCATGATGCTTAGGGAAGGGGTTACTAGGAAGCCCTTTGAGCTTTATTTTTCCCATAGTATCCACGGGGTATCCGTGGAACTCACCTGGTTCATCCATCGGAGCACTTGGACTCCGGGACAGATTAAAACCAAAGCAAAGGCTCCCCAAACAGCATTCTGGGTGCATGTATTTGGGCTAAGGGGCCCAAACTTTGAGAGGTTGCTTCCTTAAAGAGTGGGGACTAATCAGGAATGAGTGGTGCACATCCAGGCTTTGATTCCTAAATCACTGAAGCTTTGTCAGAGAGGCTGACCAAGTCAGGCCTACATAGCGCATCCACTTTGAGCCTGCCTTTGTGAGTAAATCTGTGTTGATGCCTGGTTACACATTCCTTTACATGTCGTCTGCAGCTGTTTTTGCCTGACAAAGCCTGGTGAGTCGATGTGACAGATACTGAATGACCAGAAAACCCAACAATGTCTATACTCCGGCTCCCTACAGAGCAGTCCACAGGCTCTGTCTTGGGTGGTCGCTTAATGAAGGATGCAGTATTATCCTTAATGTATTCATGCCACCAGGGCCAAGCTTCTAGCCACTTGCTTTTCCTTCATCGTCACACTTGTTTCTGGTCCACATGGCGCCTGTCCTCAACCTGCCCCATCTTGTCAGTCTAGGCCCTGTCAGAGCTCAGGTAGCTGGACAGAGAGACTGACTATCCTGCTAGCTTAGTCCTCGTGCAGGTCTCAGCAGGAATGGTTTATGCCCCACCCCAGCAGGGAAGCAGGGCTGGGTGGGAACTGCTGCCTGATATGTACTGCTTCCGAACTTTGGGCAGAAATACACATGCATGTCATTCAACTGGCAGAAAGGAAAGTCTTGCAAGAAGAAGTTTCTGAGCTTAAAGACCAAAGCTAGAGGTATGCCCAGTATGCTGGCCAAGGAGCTCTCTCCAAAGAGGATCAAAGACTGTGCCTCATAGCCCCGAGTATATTCTAATGCAATTCTTAATCCTGTCTGTTTCTGTTTGCAGGAAGGAAAGAAGAAGCAAAGACAGACTCACTTATATGGACAGATAGTAACACAGATAGGCCCTGGTTGCTTCAGGACCCCAAAGCTGCTATGGCATTCCTCAGCTAGCTAGTGATAGGATTTTCTCCTTGCTATCCATGTATTAGATACTTTGTATCTAGCATCTGCTTTAAGCTTTATTTTATCTGGGATTTACTATGTTTGTCTTTTGTTTTGACACTGCACAAAGTGCTGTCCACTAGAACACTTACATCAGGTATCTTTGTCAATTGGTCTGTACGTTGTTTATTAAGATCTCTTAATTGAATCCAGAGCTCACAGATTGGTTGGGGGATCCGAGCTCCAGTCCCCATACTTTGTATGATCAGTGCATTATCCACTGAGCCATTCTCCAGCTCCACCTTTTTTTTTAAATATTTATTTATTTATTTATTATGTATACAATATTCTGTCTGTGTGTATGCCTGAAGGCCAGAAGAGGGCACCAGACCTCCTCACAGATGGTTGTGAACCACCATGTGGTTGCTGGGAATTGAACTCAGGACCTTTGGAAGAGCAGGCAATGCTCTTAACCACTGAGCCATCTCTCCAGCCCCTCCACCTTTCTTTTTTAAAGAGAGTCTTTCTACATAGGCCAGGCTGGTCTTGAACCTAGGTTCTCCTGCCCCAACCATCCAAGTGCTAGGATTGCAGATATGGGCTGCATTGCCTATCCGTAGAGTAAGTGGACTGAGTAAGAGGAATCATGCGTCCTGGATAAGTAGTAGCTGCTGAAACAGAATCAGACTTTGGTTCACATGGAAAGCTACTGTGAAATGCAAAGAAAATACTGATAACCTGAGAAGACAAGACTGTGGTCACAGAGCTTTTTTAAGGTTGTGTTCCCAGATAAATAGTTGGGCCCCGTAGGGTCCCTAGATTCAGAATGAAGGGAGAGCATCATGGGCAAGCAGGGATCCAGGACCAGAAGGTCAGTCCCGGGGCCTCTGGACAGGGCTCTTTTTTCCTTTGATGCTCTGGCACCCTGCTGAGTCATACAGCTCCATAACTGAACAGATGAAGACAGGAAGAGAGGCCTGGAAAGGATCTGCTCCTGAAAACTGCCTCGTGGATCTCAGAATTTCCCTGCATTGTATTTGAGGCCTACACTGGAAGCCACACTACCTTAAAAGCTGGGAAAAACGTTCTGGAACTAAGTGTTTCTCTGTCTGGTGGCAACACGCCTGCCTCAGCCTCTCCGAGTCTTGGGCCTTACCCCTGGAGGCTGGTTCTGCAGAACCTCTGCCGCCTCTTCCTCACTGAGACTCAGCTGCAGCCATATGGGGTGTGTGTGGAGGAGCCGGTCCAGAATGCTGAGCCTGTTGGAGAGGCTGTCATAGCCAGAGTCTCGCGGACAGGTCTTCCCATCCTTGTCTTCCGAATAGCCATCATCCTTGTGTCTCACCATGCTAGAAGGAAGAAAAGGACAGGGCTCAAGTGACTGATGCCATCCCTAGGAACTTACTGGGCAGACCTTTCATAGGATGTGTACCCCCCCGAGGGTATCACCCGTCTGTCTAAAGATCTTGAAAACAGACATGTTTTATTTTACTCTGTATCACCAGCATAAAAGGAAGCACTTTGTATTCAAAAGGCCCAGCCTTCTACCTCTACCCCTATTTTCAAAGGGTTCTCAATACTATAAAGATTATTATTTAGCTTGGGTTTGTTTGTCTTTGGGCATAAAGTATTTGTTACTTGGAGGACAGACCTTTAAACTGCGGAACTTAGCCACAGTAAGCCTGAGGTCTCAATGCGTAAAGGCACTCATCACAAACTTTACAGGCAAATCACACTTGGGGATATTTGTCCTGTATCTAAATAATTGTTTTTCATTTCTTCTTACGAGCCTATGCATTATTTATCCCCAACATTGGGAATAATAAAATATTGTAATCCAATGGTGCTGTTGATAAACGTCAACAAATGTAAGTCCTAAAAGCTTTTTATAGTGGGTGTGGTGTGGTGGCACAAGCCTTTAATCTCAGCAGTCAGGACGTCTCTGTGAATTCAAGGCCAGTCAGGGCTACAACAACAACAAACAAACAAACCAAACCCACAAATAAATAATTCAAACAACAACAAACAACAACCCCAAATGTGTCTACTGGGTGAGCTGTATTACTCAGATACAATGTGGAATGCTACCCCACGATCAACATGGAGAATACCATGCTGAATGAGAAGAACCAGGTGTGTAAGTTCATTGAGTCTTGTGGCGGCGGATAAACGGGCAGTGAGCTAAGGTCAAGTATTGTACAGCTCTATTACACAAGTTCCCAGCAGGAAAAGTCCTCGGGAGAGAAAGTAGGTGAGTGGCTGGCTGGGAAGAAAGGAGGGGGAAATGAGCAGGGACTACAAACAGGTACCAGGTAACCTGGAGTTGTAGGAAGCATGGTATACGGTAATGGCGGGGATTGCACAACAGCATGAACACACCGAAAACCCCGGAATGACTCATGCCCTTCAGATGGGGAGGTTTCACGGTCTGTGAATCATACCAACAAACAAGCCATATTGTCCTCCTTTGGTCCCAGCACCTAATTCTAGGTGAGAAATGAGAAGCCTGGGGCCTGAAGGTGGATGGAGCTGCTGGCCTCTCTGCGATCACCCCATCATCTCCTCCTTGGAGCAGAACACTGTAAGTACCGTGACGCTGTCTGGAAGAAGGATCGGGGTGCTGGTCTAATCTACATGTGGGCTACGCGTGTGACCCCAGCACTTGGAAATGGAGGTAGAAGGATCAAGATGGAGACAAGGTAGAAGCCAGGTGTGGAGCCCAGGCCTTTAGTCCCCGAGGGGACAGCTGGATCTCTTCCAATTGGAGATCAGTTTGACTTACATAGTGAGTTCCAGGCCTGCCAAGGCTACAGGTGAGATCCTGTTTCAAAATCAAAACAAAACAAAACGCAGAACAAAACACAACAAAAGTACTGCGAGGTCAAATCTTGATCTAGGGCCTGTCCTTGCTCAGAGGGAGAGTCCTGAAATTCAAGTCCAAGGTTGCTTGGCTCTGGGGAGCTTCCTCTCTCACACTCAACACTGACACCTTTCCTGGCTCTGAGGGAACAGGTCCCCCACATGGTCCTGGAATAGCCAGCAGGACTGTCACACTTGACCCTTGTGTTCAAAGAGTTAGGCTTAGTATGGGATATATTCAGTCATCAAACACATACCCAGTGTGCATGCTGGCTAAAGCCCTAAGATGGGGAAGGATGGGAGCGTAGAGGATTGCAGAAAGAAGACGTGAGATTGTGGATGTGGGTGACGCCCATCTTTGTCACTGTCACGGAGACAGAACAAGAGCACTGGGATGGATGGCCAGGGAACCCATCCCTCCCCGTCCCCAGTGATCTAAGCAGCCCCATGTCTCATTTATCTTCTAGATGTGTACCTAAAGCACCATATACACAAGAAGCTGAGGCAGAAGGATCACGTGAACCCAGGAGACCGAGGTCAGCTCGGGCAAGCCAATGAGGTCGTCCCAGCACACACACAATCAAAGACAGGTCATGTTTTTTTGTATTTCTTTTTTGTGCAAATGAAAGTTTTCTTTCAATTCTGCTATCAATTCCCAGAAAGAGGAGTCTGTGTCAAAATAAGTGAAGCTGTTGCCCCTTCTGCAAAAGCCACTGCAGTCCCTCTGGGTGTTCTAAAGCGACTATTTATAGAGGTACAAGAACAAACTTTTTGAGGGGAAGCCGGCACGAAGATTTCTACCACACAGGTGAGCTAGGTGAGCTAACTGAAGACTACTGCCTCTCCACCCTGCCCATCTATAGGCCAGCAGAGAAACTTGAAAAGGGTCAGAGGTAAGACTGCCCACCAAACAAGGTCAATGAGACTCTGAGGCAGGATGTGGGTATGGGGATCCCAACGGGAGCCACATTGGAAGACTCTATAACTTGCCAAATTTTGAGCCTGTGTAGGAATCATCTGGGGACTGGTGAAGCCACAGACTCCTGGTTTTGATCCCCAAGATTCTGATTTTGTAGGTCCTGGTGGGCCAGAGCCGCGGCAGTTCTCCCAAGCTCTGGGGAACACTGATCCTGTCCATTTGAGGACTTCACTGTAAGGACCACTTGGTTGGAAAGCTAAGTAGGAAATGTGAACTTTGGGTTCTGATCAGTTAGATGTTTGGTTTTGTTAGGGGACTGGAGGAGGGGAGTGGTGTCACGTTACTAAAAGAATCCCTGAAGTTCAAAATAATTATTTCAGAGCCACGGAGATATGGCAGTATTGCGCTCGCCTAGCACATTCAAGGCCCTAGGCTGGATCCTCAGCACTTCAAACAGAACCAAACCAAAATAGAAAAACCATATCCCCACATTTCCCCGCCTTTGCCAACCTGCCATATTTTATCAAGTCCAAATCTGACGTGTCTAACACGCTGATGCTCCTCCCTGGTGTACTGAGCAAGTAAGAGGCTATTTCGCTTCCCCTCAGAAAGTCACATCCCACAAATCCTCCCTGGTTTGAAGCTGTTGTTTTTAAAACCACTCTTTGTTCTGATGATTGGCCTCGGCCTAAGCAGCCAGGGCCCAGACGGGAAGACGGCAAGCAAGATTCATGGAGCCTCATAAAGGAGAAACCATAAATTAAAGCTTGCAATTAGTCTTTGGCACCGACTTGATCCAACCAGTCACGTGAGGTTTATAGCGTGCTATTAAAGGACCAAGTGTCTTTTTATCAGGGGTGATCTTCAGCAAAGAGCTGATGGATGACATATGGACTGTCAGGTGAATGCACTCCCTCCCTCCAGAACCCCCTTTTCAGGACAGGCGCCCTCACCCTGGTTGTTAGGAGCACTGGTTACCAACAGCTTATAGCCTCCTCATTCTCCTGGAAATGCCTGGGAAGTTTTATCCAGCCTCTCTCTGGGAAGCTACTACTGTCCATGATGTACAGACGTGGTTGGAGAAGGATTGGCCATCTTGTTTCAAGGTAAGGCAGTTTTGGAGTGGAATCTGCCAGAGTCAACATTTTTTGCCTTGCCTCCCTTTCTGTCTATACCCCGCTCCCAAGTGCTTCCCTCCAGAAACTATCTCCACAAGAGTTATATGCATCACGTTCTGCTTCTAGGGAGCTCCACCTAAGACAGACCCACTGGGAATAACAGAAACCATTGGTTTCCAAGACAGATGTGTATCTCTATGTAAATGAGTGTGCTGACAAAAGCTGAGAAGTAATAAGGCACCCATGATACAATCCAGGCATTTATAATAATGACATGGTCACAGTGAGGTGTCCCAGGGGCCAGTCTCAAGGGTGGAAGCATGGTGTCCCTCTTCTAGCTAGTCCAGGCATGTGAGACCTTGGCCAGTTCTGAGCTCCATGTTCCTCGTTTGTTAATGGTACCTCCAGCACCAGGTGGTGATTATGTCTTAAGAATCACTTGCCTGAGAGCAAGCAAGGACTGTGACTGTGTGCTAAGCCCAGCAGATAAAAGACCATAAGGAAATACCAAAGGACTATGGTGGCAAAGAAGGGGCTTAAACACAAGAAAGAACAAGGAAGAGGAACAGGGCAGAGGCAAATATGCAGAATCTACATAAGCAACACACACACACACACACACATATGGTATAAAAGTAAAAGGGAATATTTAAGGGGAAGAGAGGGTCATCAACAAAGAGAGAATGGAAGGAGGAGGATAAACACCCACTGAGAAACTCATAGCCCACATCTGTTGTCATGGAAACAACAGCCTAGAATCAATGGCTCTGAGTTAGACAGCCGAGTATTCCAACAGGGCTCTCTAACGCTGGTTGTCCCTGGGTCACACCTCACTTAAGGCTCTTTGGAGTGTAGGATGAGGGGCCTTCCCACTTCGCTTCTAGGTACCAGGCATTCATAGCTGGAGGAGCTGTAAGGGTCAGCGAGAACATAAAATGAGCTCCCAGCAGTACAGCCAGGCTGACACTTGACATAGTTTTATTAGAATCAGCAGGATTAGGATCACCCCCAAGAAACTGCAGCTGTGCAGCAGACTCCAGAGGAGAGCTGCTCTTTTACGTTCTGATCAGAGCCTGGAATTCAGAAGAGACCACAGGGCAGCTCCTGATGGCCAGTCCTAGTGTCTACAGTATATCCAGATGTTTGCTTGAACTCTCCAGTACACTGCTCCCTCTACCACGCTCCATCCGAAACATCTAAAGTGTTTATTTTGACTTTATAGTTTAGTCTTTTTTTTAAATATTTATTTATTTATTATGTATACAATATTCTGTCTGTGTGTATGTCTGCAGGCCAGAAGAGGGCACCAGACCTCATTCCAGATGGTTGTGAGCCACCATGTGGTTGCCGGGAATTGAACTCAGGACCTTTGGAAGAGCAGGCAATGCTCTTAACCACTGAGCCATCCCTCCAGCCCCTAGTTTAGTCTTTTTTAGTCAAATGTGGGACAATAAAGTAAAAGTATATAAAAATTGGAGGTTGGGGTGTATAGCTTAGGGGGTGTAGTTGAGTATGGGAATGTTCTTGGGTTTGATTCTCAGCATTGTACAACATAGAGATATTAATTAATTAACTAGTTAATTAAAATTGTTGTGAGGTTGTTTCAGTGGGGAAAATATTAGCAGGGTAAATTCAGTCCATAATTTTCCAGATATAAGAATCCTAGTTCAAGCCAGGTGGTGGTGGCACATGCCTTTAATCTTAGTAATCGGGAGGCAAAGGCAGGCGGATCTCTGTGAGTTTGAGGCCAACCTGGTCTACAAAGAAAGTTTTAGGACAGCCAGAAGTGTTTCACAGAGAAGCTCTGTTTCAAAACAAACAAACAAACAAACAACCCCCCCCCCCAAAAAAAAACAAAAAAGGACTCCTAGTTCAGGTTTTAATAATAAAAGAAAATATATATATATATATATATATATATATATATATATATATATGGGCAAAATTCCAAGTTCTTACTGTCAATCAGGAACAGTTTGTGTCTACCTGGCTGATAGGTCTCAGCAAATGGGCAGTGCTCTGATTGAGGTCAGCCTTCAGCCTTGGCTGAAACTTATAGGATTCCATTGTTATAGACTAAATTCCTGCTCCAGGCCTCAACAGGGAGGAAACAGAAATGGAGTCACTGCTCCTCAAAGTCAAACCCAAATCAAGTTGTTATCTGTCATCCAAAGAATCCTAATAGACAACTTCCAATCAGTAATCAAGAGAGAGCGAGAACAGCCAATTTCCCAAACAAGAAGGTCTCAGTTGACTTTAACAATATTCCCTCTGCCTTAATCAAGTAAAGGTTACCAGAAGCAGCTAACCAGTTAGTTATGTGCATTTTTTTTTAAGATAGCATCTTTCTATGTATTCCTGGCTGTCCTGAGACTTGATATATAGAACAGGCTGGCCTCAAAGTCACAGAAATCTACCTGCCTCTGCCTCCCAAGAGCTAGGATTAAAGTTGTGTGCCATAATTACACCCAGGCCCTCTCTCTTTTTGTTTCGTTTTTGTTTTTGTGAGACAGGGTTTCTCCATATAACAGCTCTGACTGTCCTGGAACTCACTCTGTATACCAGACTGGCTGCAAACTCAAGGAGACCAGCCTGCCTCTGCCTCCCAAGTACGTGCACAACCAGTGCCCAGCTCTCTTTCATTTTTTTAAAAAATATTTTTTAATGATTTATCTAACTTTATTTTTATGTGCATTGGTGTGAAGGTGTCAGATCTTGTGGAACTGCATTTTCAGACAGTTGTGACCTGCCATGTGGGTTCTGGAATTGAACCCAGGTCCTCTGGAAGAGCAGTCAGTGCTCTTAACCACTGAGCCATCTCTTTAGCCCCCCTCTTTCATTTTTTAAGACAATGTTTCATTAGGTAGCTCAGGCTGGCTCAAATCTTTAATTCTTGTGCCTCATGGCCCATCTCCTGGATACCAGGGTTAGGCAGCCTCAGGAGACTTTCCCTTAGATCTCTCTCTCTCTCTCTCTCTCTCTCTCTCTCTCTCTCTCTCTCTCTCTTCCTCTTCCCACCTTACAAGGAATGTAACCTTGAAACAACTAAACCAATTTTAGAAATCCTTTTGGTTTCTGGCTATAAAACAACCTCCTGTCCTTGGCTCTTTGCTACATACTCATTCTATTTTCAGAATGATACATTGTTCCACCCTACAAATAAAAATAAAGCCAATTAAGATCTTTAAACTAAATTCTAATTTTGTCTCCCTTTGTCAGAACAAAGCACAGCAAGCTTATATAAACAAATAAAACAAAAGGATCCCCAGACCTTTTCTTCATGTGTAAAAAAATCTCTATTGAGTTGGATAACTAGGATTTTTTTTTTTTAAATTGGGCACCTTTTTTCATTTAAGATAGTATGTGTCTCATTTCTCTTTTAAAGATAAAAGGTTTGTTGGTTTGTTTTTAAATTAAACACTTCAGGCCAGGGAGATGGCTCAGCTAGTAAAAGCATTTGCCAAACAAGCCTTACAATCTGCATTTGAGCCCCTGCAACCCAGAAGCACACAGAGTAATCCTAGCATCCCCTATGGTGAAATGGGAGGCTGAGACAGGAAGCTCTCCCAACAGAAGAGTTCCCCCCAAAGACCAAAGGTCAACTAGCCTGGAGTGCTTAGCACAGCAGCAACCACAAGGGAAACCCTAACTCAATGAGATGGAAGGTGAGACTCTGAAACATTGACCTCCACATGTGTGCACCGTGGTACATGCACTCCCACCCCCCCCCTCTCTCTCTCTCTCTGACACACACACACACACACACACACACACACACACACACACCAAACTTTAAAAACATTGAATGACAAGTCCTCACTGGAAATAACTAAACCCACCTGGCTCCTTGCTCTCCCTGGGCTTATGCCCATACATTTGCCTTGGAATCTGGTATGTTCAGGGTTCACCTTCATGGGCAAAGGCATCTTTGTGCTCCATCAAGGTCTTTGCTTTGCTTCCACTTACAAACTTACTGATGAGCCATGGACAGGTAGTCACTTGGAGGCATTGGGAAGGTCTGAGCAGATGCTCTATCAGGCTCTGACAACCTGTCCAAACTGAGCTCAGATCGGACCCTCCTCCCTAGTCTCCCTCAGCTACAAGGAACCCATGACTTGGCTCTCCTCACTGCTGTCAGCACATCTCCAAGGCATTAACCCTTCATGTGCTGTCCTCACCTGAACCATACTCAGACCCAGTCCAGAGCGGGTGTGAGTGGGAGCTGGGATGCTGGTAGTCTTTGCTCCTGAGGAGGAGGAGATGCTCTCCAATATTTGGCCTGAGCTTCATTCTGAGGCCCCTATGTTCAGTCTTAGACTCAGGCTGTCCCTCAGCCAGGCTCCGATGAGTAAACTCTGGCTGCTTAGTTCTAGCCTTAGCACTAACAAAGGGTTCTTGTCTGTGTGTTTACCAGGAAATGGGTGGCCAAAGTCACCACAGCTACCAAGCCTTTGGCCATTTTGGAGCCCTGGGCAAGGAAGCGGCTTCATTTCTTGCAGGCTAACAAATCTGAGGTTTTAGCAGCTCCTTCCTCATTGCTCATGGATTCCTCACATAGACAGCCTTTCTAGCCTTAAGGTATAAAGCCAATGATGACTTTTAGTCTAGATTTGAGGGGACAAATAGGACACTGGTCACCAAATATAGAGTGCTTATTTCAGTACTGGGAGAAGATTATTCCAACAACAGGAGCTTGGTGCTCACAGGAGAAACCAGAGAGCAGATAGCATCAGTGGACCCACCCACCCTTCAGTTAGGGGAGATGCCCTGCAGGAGGCTTGGAGAAATATCAGGGGACATATATCAAAGGGGCTTTAACATTCATCCCATGAGTTCTCATTTAGTTGAAATCTAACTACCCATTCCTGGCACATATGGCCTTAGTAGAGGGCCCAGGCTTCTTGTTTCTGAGAGGTTAGCGCTTGGGCTGTCCTAAGAATGAAGGACCAGACAGAAGGTGGAGTCTTAGGTATATCATGATCTTCCTCCTGGACTAGCACATCCTCACACCAGTAACAAAACGCCTGGCAGTGGCCAATCAACACCATGCTTAGTGAGAGATGAATCCAGGGCTTCTGAGGGCTGGGGGTTGACAGGTGGTAGGGATGAGGATCAATAGCTTTTCAGAAAATATAGGCTCCTTATGAAGAAAAATAGAGAGCCCATACAGAAAAAACAAAACAGCATCTCATAGAAACATTTCTGGCACAAATAACAGTTCCTCACACATATGCCAAGCAAACAAAACTTCCCAGAAACCTTCAGTTTTGAAAACATCTAGTGGGTGGTTGCTATCTGATGATTGCTTAACACCTTCAGGTACAGCAACAATTCCTGACTCTCCAGGATAAATGAAACCCCGCTTGGTCACCTTAAGGTCTGGAGATGGAGGGAGACCCGGATTACCATACCCGTTCTGGATGACATAAGGTCCTAGTGCATGGATTCTGTTTATAGCACAAGAGTTGGCAGATGAGCTGAGGAACCTTCACCCGCTGGTCAAGACAGAGAGGGTGACGGCTGAGGACTGGGGAAACGTGTTCGTGTAAAATCTCTGCACATTTAGCTGAGTTGGAGGGGATAGTTAAGCCATCCAACTTAGCTCCTTATTTTACGTGAGAATGATTTAACAGAACAACACCCACACAGAATCCACATAAGTCCAGTTTTCTGAGTTGTGTTTCTGCCGCTTTGTTGACATTGCGGGCTGAGGGCAAAGCCAGAGGCTTGGACACTCTAGGCCAGTGTATTACAGGCCCCTGTTCCACATTTCCAACTTCTGAAATTTCCCAGCAGCCTACAAACTGATGCTTTATTTCCCCAGGGACCTCTTATCCTTTCAAACTCTAAAAGGAAAACGAAACACTATTATATTTTGGGTTATGGATTTGCTTTCCTGGTGGCTAAGGGCTATTGCTTCTTGAGGGAGGAAGCCACAACTTCCTGAAAGTGATTTCTAATGATATGTAGCAGGAGGATTTTTATGAGGGGGAAAAAAAGCAGTTTTCTTTTAGTGCTTTTATTTAATTTTTTTTTTAAATTTCTATTTCCTGAGGCCCAAAAGGGAAGTATTTAGAAATGGGGATGAAACCTGATGACTGTCACCCAGAGCGGCCATTTTCACACAAGAAAGACTGGGGGTTGGGGACAGTGGCGGTGGTGGGGGTGATTTCATCCTGAAGCTTCCTCTCCAGCTCAAGATGAAAAGGCCAGATATAGAGTCAGTGCTGGCAGAGGCTTTCATTTGTTCTTGTAAAAATAAGAAGTGGAAACAAAGAACCTGTTGTCCTGGTTGCCCTTGGAGCTGAGAACTGGGAGAAGAAGGGGAGCCAGGCGGGCTCAGTCTGCCCCGCTGCCCTCCAGCCTGTGGCTTCATGGAAAGGCATGCATTCCTTGCATTCAGGGTTTCTACTTAAGTGCTTTCGGCTGTGCGATGCTATTGCCTAGCTGGACCAACTCACCAGCAGAATTCTAACTAAACAGATGTCTTGTGGCAAAGCCAAGTTAGCAGGAGGCAAAGCTGCCAAAGGAAAAAGGCTGGGGTACAGTTTACTGGTAGGCACCTGACATGGGCTTAATCCCTAACACCAGACAAATAAAAAAAAAAAGTGTAAAGCGAATCTAACCCTAGAGTGTTGCCAATGTTATGCTTAGATAGCCAAAGCCAACTGTTGACAGAGAAGCCAACCGGGAAACAGAATGGTGCCACTGGTCAAAACAGGGACACGAACCAGTGCCCTGGCACAGACCTGAAGCCTAGACACTGGGGAAGCTCAAGCAGGAGGATGACCGCAGCATATGGATCCAGGAACAGTCCAGCAACAGAGAGAGATACTGAAAACCAACAAGCAACAACCAAACGAAGAAAATTTCAAACCCTACTAACACACACACACACACACACACACACACAACCAATTTCTAGGCCCTAGACTTTAAAAAAACCCACCTTGTCTGTTGGCAAATTCATGATTTACCATCTATATACTTAGTAATGTAAAACAAAAGTGAAGGGTTATTCTCAAAAGAGATAAAGCTGCAAAGAGAACAGCCCTGGTTCCATCTCAGTGGGTGAACTCATGCTTGGGTTTTGTTTAGTTGCTTTTTTGTTCTTTTTTTCCTCTTTCTTCTTTCTTTCTTTCTTTCTCTCTCCCTCCCTCTCCTTCCCTTCTTTCCTTTCCCCTTCCTTCCTTCCTTCCTTCCTTCCTTCCTTCCTTCCTTCCTTCCCTCCTTCTGAGACAGGGTCTTCTGTAGCCCAGACTGACTTCCAACTTACTGTATAGCCAAGGATAACTTTGACTTCATGATCCTCCTGCCTCCATATAAGATTATAGGTGTGAAGTACCACATCCAGCTGTTTGTTTTTTGTTTGTTTGTTTTGTTTTTTAGATAGGTCTTGCCCCATCCTCTGGTCCCAGCATCCCTAGTGATAGGAAAAACTTCTGCACCACTATTCCCAAGCCCATCAAATTAGTTTTATTTTCTGATATGTGTTTTTTTCTTCACAATATACATACCAAATGTTAGTCAACAAGAAAAGTTAAATGCTCTTAGAAAAAAACTTTCCTACCTACCAAGAACTGAGACAGACCCAACGGCTCTTTGGGGCACCTGAAATCACAAGCTGTTCTTACCTGTTTAATTCTTTATTAAAGTGATCTCAGGTGTTACTCTTTCTAAAACCACCAATGACCTGGAATTCCTTTCCTCTCCTCATTTGGAATTTGGCACATCCCTGTATTCATTGGTATCCATCCCATTATATTGGTGTAGGAGGTCCTTCTGTTTGTGTATTGCTTTCATTGATTAATGAATAAAGAAACTGCCTTGGCCTAGTTGATAGGGCAGAACTTAGGTAAGCGGAGAAGAGAGAACTGAATTCTGGGAGGAAGAAAGCAGAGTCAGGAGAAGCCATGGATCCTCTTTCTCAGATGGACGCTGGTTAGAATCTTACTGATAAGCCACAGCCATGTGGCGATACATAGATTAATAGAAATGGGATAAATCAAGATGTAAGAGTTAGCCAATAAGAAGTTAGAGCTAAAAAAAAAAAAAGAAGTTAGAGCTAATGGGCCAGGCAGTGTTTAAATTAATACAGTTTCTGTGTGGTTATTTTGGGTGTAAGCTAGCCGGGCGGCTGGAATGAACAAGCAGACCCTCCCTTCCTACTTTATATGACACTTATTCCTTTACAATTCTCTCCTTTCTAGGTCACATAAATCTTTAGGCGCCACTAGGGGAACCTCAACAACTTGTACCCACTCCGTAAATACTACCCTTAGGCCGAACTTAACCGTCATGTCATTCTGTCAACAGTATGAGCGAGAGGGTTGGACAATCCTCACAGAATTCTTTGAAGCCACATTGAAAACACTCTCAGTGGCTTGAAATAAGAGGCCATCTCAGGGAACGGCTGGAGAGGAATGGATCAGATTGGCATATTTATGCCCAATACAGGCAGGGCAGAAAATGTCACTGCCAAACTTTCAATTCCAAAAGACTTGTCATATTGAACAGAGCATGTGTCCCCGGGAGTGAAGTGAGCGCTCCTATCCTAGCTCCACATGGTTCATTTTCTGTTGTCTTTCAACCTTGACCCAATTTACCAAGCTCCTCTTTCTGGTTTCCTTAAGAAAGAAGGTGAATGCCCATGACAGAGGAAGAACAGACAAGGTCTAAGAAGGAACTATCAACCTGTGAACATCAAACACTTCTTGCAAAGAGCCTAAGACACTACATGAGAAGCGTAGTGTTCTGTATGCAGTACATGGCTCCTACCAGTCTCCTGTTTCTGCAGACACCAGAGCAGAGGTCATAATAAAGAGAGAAAACCACTTGCCTTTCCCCTCCTTTTTGCAATGTTGGTAATGGAACCCAGAGCTTTGCAAATGCCAGTCTAGGGTTCTACCATAAAGCTGTACTTTCCAGTTCCCAAACCAACCCTTTGTTTGTTTGTTTGTTTGTTTTTTGAGACAGGATTTCTCTGTAGCTTTAAGCCTGTCCTGGAACTCACCCTGTAGATCAGGCTGGCCTCTAACTCAGAGATCCTCCTGCCTCTGCCTCCTGAGTGCTAGGATTAAAGGCGTGTGCCACCAACACCTGGCTCCAATCCTTTTTTTAAAGATGAGTTTGGCTCAAGTTTTTCACTGAAGCACTAGCATGTGCCCAAGTCTGGAGCAACAGTGACCTATGGTCTAGACAGCTTTCCAACTGTGGTATGAGAGGACACTGCCACTAACACTGCACATAGTACAGATGGTGAAGGAAGTTGAAATACTCAATGGCTTTGCATCCAGAGGCTTGACCTGGCTCTCCAGGGAGGCCATGAATGTATTCTCCAAAATCTTCAGAAGATTAACAGAGAATTCAGAGTCTCTTTGTATCTGTCTCCTGAAGAAAAGATCGGGAAGGAATAAACTGAGGTGCCTTTGAATCTCGTATTTGAAGTTACTAAAGTTGAGGACATAAGATTTTTAAATATGGGAAATTGTACTCGATGAAGTAATCTTAAGAGCAGAACTACAAAAATATCTGTATGATATTTACAGTTATTTGCTGTTAATGGCCTGAACCAAGTGAGTTTAGGAAACGTTGAACTTGTCTTCAAGAACACCTGCACATCTGTAATCCCATCAGTCAGAAGGTAGATTAAGAATTCAAGGTTGCTCAACACAATGGGGCACAGGACCTTAATCCCAGCACTAGGGAGGCAGAGACAAGCAGATCTCTGTGAGTTAGGGGCCAGCCTGGTCTGCGTAGTGCATAGCAAGTTCCAGGCCAGCCAGGAATACTTAGTGAGATGACCCCCCCCCCCCAAAAAAAAAAAGTTCAAAATCATGTTCAGTTACATGGTGAGTTGGAGACCAGCTTGGGCTACATGAGACCCTGTCTCAAAAAAAAAATTGCAAAACAACAACAAATCCAACCTTTAACGGGAACCAAGTCAAATATCTATCAATAGTAGAATGGGTTTAATGTTTTGGTATGCTTATAAATGGAATTATTTTTTCAAGTTGAATAAAACAAGTCAGACTTTTAGAAGTGAATGCTGTTATGACCTCAATTATATAAAGTTGGGAATGGGCAAAGCTAGGGTAGGTAGAACATATGTGCTACAAACTGGGCTCAATCCCAGCATCAAAACAAAGGCAAACAACAATAAACCCTTCAATCAGAACTACCTAGCTCAGTGCCAGTCAGGACACTGGCTAGGCATGAAGTGGAAGTGACTAGGGAACCCCCCAGGGTATGCTGAGAAACTGTTTTAAGATCTGGGTGCCGGCTGTGGGGTCTCACTGTGAAAACTCACCTTAACTATATACTTATGGGCTCATTTTTGCTGAATTGTGTTTAACATAATTGGTGGATTGCTTTAAAAGTGGTACCAGGCAGAGCAGAGTTCTCTGAGAAGGGCACAGAGCAGTAAACATGATCATAGTTGTCTCATTAGAGATGTGCTCTAATGGAATTCCTTTCTCCCTAGATCTGTGGTTCTCAATTTGTGGGTCGTGACCCCCAAAGACCAATGAAAAACACAGATATTTTCATTACAATTCATAACAATAGCAAAATTACAGTTATGAAGTAGCCGCGAAAATAACTTCATGGTTGGGGGGGGGGGGTCACTATGACATGAGAAACTGTATTAAAAGCTCAGAGCATTAGGAAGGTTGAGAACCACTGCGCTTGAAGTCACTGTTCTCTCTTGCATTCTGGATCTTCAAGGGACGAGAGCAGGGGTTTTGATGTCACTGCCCTTTCATTGCTACTGTGAAGCCCAGACTTATGGGCCAGGTCAACGTCAGAGGCAACTGCTATATTCTAAGAGTACAAACTAGAGCTGGCCTAGGAAGTTTTAAACTCCTGGCTGATCCCGGGGCAGGGTATGTCTATGCAATGAAACGCTACATTTTAAACATTTCGCCCTTGTTCTACAACACAGTTGTTTTTTCCCTACAACATCTTATTGACTTTAATACATTTAAAATGTTATTCTGAAAAGGAGTACAGGACCTAAGAAAACAGTAAGACTGCAAGTGCCTTTCAGAATTAACCAGGGAGTAACCAGACGAGCTAGGAAGTAAAGGTTCCTTGCCTAGGGAACTAGCTTGGTATTTATTTATTTTGATTTTTGAGACAGGGTTTCTCCGTAGTTTTTTTTTTTTTGGTTCCTGTCCTGGAACTAGCTCTTGTAGACCAGGCTGGCCTTGAACTCACAGAGATCCGCCTGCCTCTGCCTCCCGAGTGCTGGGATTAAAGGCGCGCGACCACTGCCCGGCTCTAGCTTGGTATTTAACTGCAGCTTCCATTAACAGAAGTTCAGGCATTTTGCAATTGCTATGGCTGGGATCCGAGAGGCCCCAGCAGACTCACCCTTGTGGAGAAGGATGTCAGAGGAAGGTGACAGGGTGTGTCTGGGCAGCCATAGGAAGTAGAGTAGTAATCTCCAAGGAGGGGTGGGGCTGTTAGCTATCTCTCTCCTCCTTCTCTTCCTCCCTCCCTTTCTCTCTCCATCCCTCTTTCCTTTTCTTTGTCTTCTCTCTCTCCCTTCTTCCAGGTTGAATATGAACTTTGGTCCTCCTGCCTCGGCCTCTAAACTCTCAGGATCACAGGTATGTGAGCTCGACCACTTCTCTCTATAGCAGTTAAGACAACTCCAGGGTTGCGTTCTGGCCTTGTGCTCATGGCTACATTTTGCCTTAATTCTGGGAACAATTCAAAGTCTCCTTTTCTACCTTCTCATCGCCCAACTCTCCTGATACCTCCATTGGGGAAAATGGGAAAATTAAACGCAGTCACTGCTTCTAAAAGCCTTTCTGCACGAGCATCATTGGTTTGATGCTTTAGCCACATCATCAGTTCCCATGTCAGCAGAACAAGAGTCACAATGGACCGCTGCCTTTTAGAGTCATTATGAAGATATCATGGGCTGGCAGCTACAAACTCCTGATAAGCACAGCCTATATACACTGTTAAGGACAATTTACCTTGCTTCTTCTCTTAAATAATCAATAATCCTCATGAATCCCAACCTGGCCTCAAACTCCTGATCTTCCTTGCTTCACCCCCCCCCCCCCCGCCCAATCTGAGGATTACAAATGCTTGCCACTATGGCTAGATAACATTAAATAATGCTTCAAAAGGCAAGCAACGTAATCCTAAAAATGAGTAAATTCAGTGTCAATGAACAAAGTACCCAAGGATATGAGTGTGAACTAAAATATTTTGGTAATTTTGGTCATTCTTTTTGTTTTTGTTTGTTTCTCTGATTGAGGCAGGGCCTATCTATTATGTAGCTCTAGTCGTCTTGAAACTTGCCAGATTGACCTCGAACTCACAGAGATCTGCCTGCCTCTGCTTCTGCTAGGACTAAAGGTATGCATTACCACAACAGACCCTGCCCTGCACTTTTGGTCATTCTTTTTTTTTTATGCAAAAATTAGTTTATTCACATTTTATCTAGCTGAAAAAAGACATATTTAAATAAGAATTCAACAATACTATCTCATTTAATTCATAATTTAAGTCGGAGCAGTAACACTTTGGTTTCAACATTTAATATCAATGCTATGGGAAAAAAAAAGGTCATTCTTAAATTTAGAAAGGAAAAGAGGAAAATAGCTATCAGGGCTGGGAGTGTAGACCACTAGAATAACACATACTTAGTGCGCACTGTGGATAAACACAGGCAATGCTAGTGATTAAATGCACGTCAGCTCTCTCACCCTGTTATCTGCTGAGGTCAAGGAACAAGATCTTGATGGCTTACAACCCACCACTCCCCAGATGTCAACAGCCTCTGTGACTGACACTCAGGGGAAGTGTTCCCTTCACTCTGTGTCTGTCACCTGCAGAGCTTGGGGTCTATCTCCCAGCATTGCATTTCCTGGACGTGGGTAGAAACAGACGCCACTAAAATTGTTCTCCTTATCAGCCTGGACTCCAATTCTGCTTAAGCATAACAGTGCAAAGGGCAACCCTGGGCTAAAGTCCCAAGAAGAGCCTTTGAATGACTCTGGATCTGAGAAAGAAAAAAAAAAATCTGTAACTGAAAACTACAGTGCACTGTGCGTGTGTGTCAAGTTCCTGGGTGAGATCAGCTTAACTAATCAAAGCCCTTCACACTGGGGTATAAAGAGAGTTCCAAAGCCAAGAAGCATGGAGGAACACCCAGCCTAGCACCGTAGAGAAGGGCGGGAAGTGGAGGACACCTAGAACGTGCCCCGCAAAGGTGAATGCAGCTCCTCGGGAGAAGCATGGCCCTGCAGGACCACCTTCTCGTTAACCCAGCACCTCTTTTAGGATGCTGTTTTCTCTCCCTCAGTCTTAGGCAGAAAACGAGTCAGGCTGGTTTGAAACTTGCCTGGGAACCAAAGTCACCTGGTTGCCTGCCTGGCCTGTGACTTGTAAGCAGAACCCACACCACAAATCTTAAACTTCTTTCTATTCCAGGCAGTCTCAACCGGGGGAAAAGCGGGGGAAACCTGACCATGAGTCTGTTTCCTAAGCACCGATTGCTGTGTCATTTTGGGGCAACGACATTCTGCTTTTCTGTGCCAACAACAAAGGCTATATATATCAAAGAGCTAAAAGACTTGACCTTCAACCTGCTACCCCACCTTTGATCCCGACACCCCCATTTTCCGGATCAAAACCAGCCCCTCCCACATATTCAAAAAGTATGCAGCGTGCCAAACTGGCACAGGCTCTTGCCTCCCATTTCAAGCATAATCTCATTCAGTTCCAAACACCCTGCCCTGGATGGTTTTCCAGGTTAAATAGCTATGTAGTTCTGGGGATTTTCTGACCTGAGAACGCAAAATGGGTCCATCCTCTTTAGCTGCTCCCCTTTAAACCTCCTGGAGACTGACAGGGCTATACTGAGTCCTACTTCGTGCACCGAGGATCCGCTGTGTTACTCTGTCCATCATTGTGACATGGCACCGACAATTCTAGGTTTTCCGGTTCTGGTGCCAGGAGGAATCGACAAGGTATAAAGTTCAAGTGCCTTCAAAGCAATTAAAATACACAAGCAGACAAGGAGCTTCTAAGCCACTCCCACCTCCTACAGAGAATGTCACTTGGTATTGTCACCACACTTCCAGTTCCCAAACTTTGAAGGAGCGATGGGATGCCAGCCCTCTTCATTTACCAGCTTCCCGGTCCCCCAATTCGCACCCAGCACCTAACGTCGTCTTTCATCACCTGTGGGTTTCTGAAGGTTCCAGGCCATTTCCCAGATTGATATCTGTCTGTACCATCTCCCGTTTCAGTTCTCCGATCTCCGAGGCGATCGTGTCGATGAGCTATTCAAAGACAAAAATAGCATGACGTCAGGAAGTAAAGAGGCGGGCAGTGTTCCTAAAGCCATGGAGCTCCTGCCCTCAACAAATGAACCCCCCCACCCCGGTTTTAAATCTTGGCTCTGTGAATTTCCTCTAAACAGAGGAAATAAAGGGGGAGGGACCAACCCCCCTTAAAAAAGAGGAAGAACTTGGGTTTTGGTATTGGGAAAGAGCTTGGGTTTCAGTATTGTAATAAGGAAAAGATTCTGATGCCCAATTTTGTTGCTCAACATAAACATAGAAGATAAATAAATGCTACACGAACCAGGCTTCCAAATTCATTTTTGTCAAAAGAAATATTTCAAGGGATTCTCTGCATTAAATGTTTGCAATCAAAACCTTGGAGTAGTGGTCCCATGAAATTTCAACATTCAGAAGGCGGAGGCAGGAGGATTGTTGTGGGTTTGAGGCCAGTCCAGACTACATAGTGAGTTCCAAATAAGTCAGGGCCACAGAGTGAGATCCTGTTACAGAAGTGTCCAAAAGGGCCAGGAGATATCTCAGTAGCAAAGTGCATGCCTTGCATACACAAGGCCCTGGGTTTGATTCCCAGCACTGCACATGCTGGGCACAGTGGTGCACACAGGCATCTCAGGACTCAGGAAGGAGGAGGCTGAAAGATCAGGAGGGAAACTCACCCTCAGATCTAGAGAAATTCAAAGCCAGCTGGGATACATGAGATCCCGTATGAGACAAACAAGATTTGGGTCATGTAAATAAACCCATTTTAACGATGCACTAGCTAGGCCAATGGTGCATGCCTGCCAGCCGAGCACTTAAGAGACAGAAGCAAGAGGTTCAACAGAAAAGATCAAGGCCAGCCTTGGCTAAATGGTGAGTTTGAGGTCAGCCTGAGCTACATGTGGCCCTTTCCCAAGAAACCCAAATAGTCTGTTGTGGTAGCATACCCCTTTTAGTGCCAGCACTCAGGAGGCAGAGGCAGGTGGATCTCTGTGAGTTGAAAGTCATTCTGGTCTACATAATGAGTTCTAGATAAGTCAGGGCTACAGAGGGAGACCTTGTTTCAGAAACAAGCAAGCAAGCAAACAAACAAACAATAAAAAATATTACAAGGCATGGTGGCACACAACTATAATCCCTGTACTCAGGAGGCTGAAAGGGGTATTGTAGAATATTTAACCATGTAAAGATGTGTTACATTTATGTTGTGGAATATTATTTTAGTTATGTAAATGTGTGTTACATTTGTTTATGCTGCATTTGTTTAACAATGTAAAGATGTGTTGCTTTGCCTGCCTAAGACACTTGATCAGTTTAATAAAAAGCTGAATAGTCAATACCTAGGCAGTAGCAGGATAGGTGGGGCTAATGGGCAGAGAGAAGAAGTAGGAGGAGGAACCTAGGCTTGAGATGAAAGGGAGAAAGAAAGGGAGATGCTCAGGGCCAGACAGCCAGGCAGCCATCAGTCAGCAAGATATGGAGTAGGACATACAGAATGAAAGAAGGGTAAAAAAACAAAAACAAAAAAACCCAAGGCAAAATGTAGACAAAGAGAAACAGGTTGCATTAAGTTATAAGAGCTAGTGGGACAAGCAAGCATACAATAAGGCTGAGCATTCATAATTGATAATAAGTCTCTGTGTCATCATTTGGGGACTGGTAGTCTGAGAAAGCCGGCTACAGAATATAAAGAATTTGAAACAAGTCTGAGCTACATAATGAGACACTGGTTCAAAAAGAAGCAAAAAATTCAATAATGCAATACTTACAAATTAAATTTTTGTGTGGTTCTAGGGATCAATCTCACACACACTATGTAAATATTCTACCAGAGCTACATCTCCAGCATTGATGGATTGACTGACAGGTCACTGAGAGAGCCAGGCTCTGCCAGTATCCCAGGCTGGCCTTGAACTCACTATATACAGCAATTTGGCCTTGAGATCCTCCTGCTTCAGCTCCTCTTTCTTACTGAAGTTTTTGTTTTGGTATTTTGAGAAAGGACTTTGCTATGTAGTTCAGGATGGCCTGGAACTCAGTGTGCATACCAAAGCTGGCCTAGAAATCAAGGCAATTCTCCTGCTTCAGCCTCCTGAGCCCTGGGATTATAGGCATGTGCTACTATGCCAAATAATTTATCTTTTTAAATTTTTTACACCCATTAGGCTCCCCCACCAGCAAATGTATCACTGAGAGCCGTTCCTTCCTCCCTGAAGTATCCTATGGATTGGGCATTGGGAGATATTCACATTGTTCTTTGATAAATTTGCACTTATTTTTAATTCTTAAAAGCTTTCATTCTAATATCTTACATTTGGTTCTTCCTAAATTCATCCTTTGAGGACAGAGATAACCCATTAACCAATTTCAGGGACCCATGTTAAAACTACCAAGAGCTCTTGCATAAACCCGATGCTATTAACTAAAGTTTCTACAACTTACACAACCCCAAACCCGAGTGCCAGTCTAGGAGTCTGAATGTCTTTGCTGAAGCTCCACCATGCTGAGGCTATGATCCAGAGAGGACTGGATGCTGAGGCTGTGGTCCAGAGAGGCTATGGTCCAGAGAGGCCTGGATGCTGAGGCTATGATCCAGAGAGGACTGGATGCTGAGGCTATGATCCAGAGAGGACTGGATGCTGAGGCTGTGGTCCAGAGAGGCTATGGTCCAGAGAGGCCTGAATGCTGAGGCTATGGTCTAGAGAGGCCTGGATGCTGAGGCTATGGTCTAGAGAGGCCTGGATGCTGAGGCTATGGTCTAGAGAGGCCTGAATGCTGAGGCTATGGTCTAGAGAGGCCTGGATGCTGAGGCTATGGTCTAGAGAGGCCTGGATGCTGAAGCTATGGTCTAGAGAGGCCTGGATGCTGAGGCTATGGTCTAGAGAGGCCTGGATGCTGAGGCTATGATCCAGAGAGGACTGGATGCTGAGGCTGTGGTCCAGAGAGGCTATGGTCCAGAGAGGCCTGGATGCTGAGGCTATGGTCTAGAGAGGCCTGGATGCTGAGGCTATGGTCTAGAGAGGCCTGGATGCTGAGGCTATGGTCTAGAGAGGACTGGATGTTGAAGCATCTGCAAATCTGGTCCTTGAGTGTGGCTTCTTACCACTCTGGTCACACAGGAATTCTGCAGACTCTAGGGAAGGGGGCAGCAGTGTCTGTTACCTGGTGTAGTCAGAGGGTCAAGTGGGACAACAGGCTGTTGGTGAGACAATGATTCTTACTCCCAAACCCAATAGCACATAGTAACTACGGTTTGAACCTAACAGACAACCACCTCCAAGGTGAATACAGCAGAGCTCCACCATCCAAGCCGGGGCAATATGTTGATCCTTTTCTTTCTATTTTTTTATGGTTTTTGTTTGTTTGGTTTGGTTTTTTGAGACAGTTTCTCAGCATAGCCCTGGCTATCTTGGAACTCACTCTGTAGACCAGGCTGGCCTTGAACTCAGAGAATGGCCCGCCTCTGCCTCCCAAGTGCCAGGATTAAAGGAATGTGCCACTGCCCAGCTTAGTATCTTCATTTTCTTTCCCCTGCAGGACTATGTCACAAGGCTCAGTACAAAGTGGTGATGCTTATCTATTCAGAAGCTGGGAGAATGGCTGGGACTGTGACACTTGCCTAGTCACATCTGAGACCCTGGGTTTGCCCCCTCAGCATGCAAAAAAGTATAAATTAAACGACCTGGGGGAAAATTGTTGCTGGCATGGCTGGGTACTTGGGCCAGGAGGCCAGAGGGGGTGGATCATGGTAATCACAGGAGGAGAGAGGAAGGCAGGCCAGGGCTTGTGTCCTTGGTCCTCTCCCTCATTCTAGGACTCAGAAACCTGGTCCCCATGGGGTATTCACCTGGGTGATATTGCATGTGCATGACATCCCCACCCAGAGTGAGAAAATAACTGATGAGGGCTCAGTTCCCCCTCCCCAGACCTTTGAGATCCCAGCTGTATATATATATATGTGTGTGTGTGTGTGTATACATGTACATATATGTATGTATACACACATATACACACATGTATGTATGTGTATATATATATACATATATGTGTGTGTGTATTGCCTCTTATTTCTAGCAATCAACATTATAGAAAGCTAATGCCAAGCAACACTTAAGGGAGGCACATTCATTACTCAGCCCTGATGAGGCCCTGATCACCGACAGCAAGGACCTGGGGCAGGGGCATCTCTGTCTCTCATCTACCCAGCCCCCATTTTTCTCTAATGGGAAGGAAAGTCATTGTATGTAATCCTGTTTACACAGAAGGGAGGAGGGAAAAGGGAGGAACCCCAAATCTTTTCTTCTTTTAGGGTTAGATAAAAGGAGAATAATTCTCTTGAAGGTCAAGTAAAAATAAAACAAGAAAGTGCTTGGAGAGCAAGGCTGAACATGCCTGGTATCACTCAGGAATGTTATCAGCGCCTGAGAAGGGATGTGCAGCTGATAGGGCAAAGGCTGGAAACCCAGGCTGTGGGAAAAGTCAGGCGCTTGGCTCCTAGCTTCAGAACTTCTTCTATACCCCAATTCATCAACTTGGCCTTGGAGCCTGGTGGGCTTCTGCATTCTGGGAATCAACCGTGTGGGAACAGACTTACTGCAGGACCTGAGAAATCACATGACCCAAACAATTCCCTCCCCTGTCTGATTCAGCTGACCTGGAGTTGCTTCGTGGGTCTGGTGGGTGCATCCCACATTTGGGGTTTTCCAAAGCGGATTCTGAAAATGCTGGACCTCTTCCGTACTTGCCAACAACCTTTGCTACCGGAACTATCTCCAGGGAATAAAGGTAGCCCAGGGCTGCCACCTTCATTTGTAGAGATGTATTTGTTGCTATTGTTTTGAGACATCTCCTATAACCTATGCTGGCCTCAAACCCACTATATAGCCAAGGTTGGCCTTGAACTTCTGATCTTCCCCGCTTCTGGGTACCAGAATTATAAACACGTGACACTATGGTCAGCTCTTTTCTTTGTTTTTGTTTTGTTTGAGACAAGGTTTCACTTGTATCCCAACCTGACCTGGAACGATGTAGCTCAGACTGGCCTCAAACTTGAGGCAAACCTCCTGTCTCAGCCCTCTGAGTGCTGTGATTATAGAAGCTGGAGACAATGCCCAGCTGGATCATCCTTGAATGTTATTACTCTGTGTTTTTCACCCAGAGGAATGAATCATACTGATGTGTATCATAGCTTACTAATGTTATGTTGTGAGATTTATCAAATGGAACCTGGCAGGAATCACCAAAATGTGAGGAAATACCACCATCTTAATTTCCTTTTGCTTCTTTCTCTGTTTTCAGAAGGGACATGCTATAACTCTAGTTGGTCTAATGTTTGCTGTGTGGCTCAAGCTGGTGTGGAACCCGTGGCAATCCTCCTGCCTCAGTGTCTTCACTGTTATCATGCAGTGTGTATGCCAGGCTAGCTGGGCCACAAACTTGTGGAGGTTCTCTTGTCTCTGTCTCCCATCTCACCATAAGCAAACTGTGGTTTCAAGTGTGGGCAACTGCACCAGACTCTCTACATGGGTTCCGGGATCTAAACTCCAGTAACTCAAGCTTGCCGAACAAGTGCTTTCTCCACTGAACCATCTCCCCAGCCACTTATCCAATTTTAACTTAAACCCTTCTGACTCTGGTTATCAAATGCACTTCCCTCTCCCAACATCCAATTTTAATATAATTTATTTATACTTGGCCTGGACCTAGATATGGAGGCTGGCCTGGGACTAGATCAGGATGTCCTCAGACTCATAGAGATCTGCCTGCCTCTTCCTCCTGAGGGCTGGGATTAAAAGGGTGCCACCATATGTATACCCAATATCTAATTCTCAAACTTCGTGCAATCTAATGATGAGATTCTTTTCTTTTTTGCTGTGGTTTGTTGGTTCCAAGTATATTTTTGTTATCTATTTGTAATTTTCTTTGTTTGTTCATGTATCTGTTGCTCAGTTGGGGAGTTTATTTTTCTTGTTAAGTTATACAAAGGTGTGAGTTGAATCCATTGTCCCATATATTTCAAGTACGTTTTCAGATTATTTTAAATTAATGTTTTTCTCCAACCTTTAATGATGATAGAATCAGTACTGGGGCTTGAACCCAGGGCCATGTACATGGTAGCCAAGCACTCTAGCACCGAGTTCTAGCCTATCCCTAATATTATCTGTCTGCCTGACTGTCTATCTTTTTTAAAAAATATTTATTATTTATTATGTATACAATATTCTTTCTCTGTGTATGCTTGCAGGCCAGAAGAGGGCACCAGACCTCATTACAGATGGTTGTGAGCCACCATGTGGTTGCTGGGAATTGAACTCAGGACCTTTGGAAGAGGAGGCAATGCTCTTAACCACTGAGCCATCTCTCCAGCCCCCCCTGACTGTCTGTCTTTATCAGTCAGTCAGTCAGTCAGTCTGTCTGTCTGTCTGTCTGTCTTCCTGCCTGTTTGCCTGCCTGCCTGCCTGCCTGTCTGTCTGTCTGTCTGTCTTAGACAGGATCTCACTACGTAGCCCCACCAGGCCTGGAATTTGATAAGAATGCCGACCTTTAACTCATAGATATTCACCTGCTTCAGGCTCCCAAGTGTTGGTATTAAAGGTATGTACCACCACACCCAACCTGTGGGGTACTTTATACATGAAGAAAAAGGAGGAAGAAGAAAGGGAAGAAGAGGAAAGAGGAAGAGGAGGAAGAGGAAGAAAGGAAGGAAGGAGGGAAGGAGAAAGAAAGAAAGAAAGAAAGAAAGAAAGAACGAACGAACTTCAAGACAAGGCCTACCAAATTGCCTAGGTTGCCCTGTCACTCTGTCAGGCAAGACCTTGGACTATTAAGTCCTGCCTCACCCTCCCAAGTAATGAGGCATACATGTACTACCAGGCTAGAAGGTAGAATAAAAACCATTCAAATTTGCATTATGGTTGTTGCTTTTCTTGAAGTAGTATGGAGTACATATATTTTCTACTTAGACTTATCTATGAGTCTGCTTATTTACATACATTTCTTTGTCTTTCATTCCTCTGGAATTTAGTTTTATGTGTGACATAAAATCAGGACTTTGCCTGGGCTACACAGCAAGACTCTGTCTTAAGAAACTAAACAAAACCATTCCGAAATTAACAAAGAAAATAAAAACATTGTCAAACCCACAACCTTAACCCACCATTCTCTGCCCTGAGGTGACTACATCTGTTCTACAAAATTAAGCCACAGAAAATTAAGGACGCGATGTCCCTTATATGTGATGGTACCATAAGTTATTGATGAACCAGGTGTCCATTACTGCAGTATGTTAGATCTTCCTCAGACCTGAGAATCCCTTTGAAGACCAGATGCTGGTAGCTCTGCTGAAGTCCTGCCCTTACACCACTGAAGCCTCTCACACCTCGGGAGAATACTCAGGAAAAGGCCTTGCCCTCCAAGCCAGCCCATATCTCACTACAGGAGACATTTTGCTGCTGGAACCTGTTTTGTCTGTTGCACAAAGACCAAGAAGGACTTCAACCAGCTAGTGATGAAGTATCAATAGATCACCCAGCTCCCTCATCCCCGACAGGACCACTCTGAAGCAACATCATGTCCTCATTCCCCTTTCAGACGGAGCCAAAGCCAACCTTAATGGACTGCTTGGTAGTGGAGACCAGTGTGAAGTCTCCTCCTCCCTCAGCTCAACCTTGACTCCTCTATGGGGTTCTGTGGGAGCATTTCTGGGTAAGATACTTCCATGAAAATCTTCAGCTCTGGACTTGATTCTGAAGAACACAGCTTAAGAAGCCCTCTGCCTTCCTGCTTGGACCCACAACCTTAACCATTCCAGCTGCTGGGCTTGCCTGCGGTAACTTCTTGCCTGTGTCCTCCAGTGATGGCAAATTCCCCAGGACGGCAAGCCTTTTTGTCTAGCACTGTGTTCTCCAAGCCCAGAGCTGTCCCCGTAAATGAACTGACTGCTCTTCCTTCTCCCAGAATCTTCCTCTTGGTAACTTCCTTGTTTGTTTGCCTTCCAGACAGGGGGTAAACCAGGACACTGTGGAGCTGGAGTCCTCTATCCTCAGCTGGACAGGATGGGGAAGTAGGAGAAATTGTGATATCTACTAAAGAGGGTCTGGTGAAAACTCAGAAAATGACTGTCTCATTTTTTAAACGTGGAATTTAGCTTTCAAAACAAATAATATATACGCAAGTCTGTACACATATACACATATATACATACATGCCCTTGTTTGACATGAAAGTAAGAAAGAGGTCCAAAGGGAGGGGAGAATAAGAGGGCAATGAGGGGAGAAACACTACACAATACCTGGCTTCTCTCCTGTTTAATCTGTCTACCTACCTATCTTTCCATCCATCCATCCATCCATCCATCCACCCCAAACCCCACATACATATGGAACATGCAATCAGAAGGGAGGCTCTCTGGACTCAGGAAAAGGACTAGCAGGAGGGGGAGAAGAGAAAAAAGGGATGATAGTGGAGGGTAACATGAACAAAATACAACAATATATACTTATGCATTTAAAGCCACAATGAAACCATTATCTTTTAAGTTAAGGTGAAGAATTTTTCAAAGTATTATGCTTGCGACCATTCCTTTCCTCACTCCCACGAAGTAGAAGCTCTTAGTGTGGTACCATCTGCTTTAAACCATGCTCTCCCACTAACTAAATTATAAGCCACATGTGTCAGCAGGTCAAAGAGACCAAAATTGGTTCCATGTTGCCAGACAAGGCTCCCAATATGGTAGAGGCTGGGGTGTCACAGACTCAGTGCCACTGATAGAGCCCTGGTCCTCAAGTGCCAGATGGCTCCTCCTTTCTGTCTACGGCTGTGCTTTTAGATTCGGGGCCACAGCACAGAACAAAGGACTTTGAAGGATGGAATTCTGGGTGTTTGGGCCTCTTCTACAGCACTGATTTGCTTCAGCAATTGAGTTTGAGGCTTGATTTTATGTTTTTATATTTCCAGGAAGTGTTCATAAGCCAGATGCAGTGACCCACGTCTGTAACGCCAACAGCACTCTGGAGACAGAGGTGGGGAGATCTTGACTTTGAGACTAGAGTAGACTAGATACACAGTGAGTTCCAGGGTTCCAGCCTGGGTTGTATATGGGATGAGATCCATCTTGAAGAGAATAGAAAGGCATAAAGTTCCAGGTTACAATGGGGAAGAGCAGTAAGTCATCACATGTTCCATCAAATTTAAGTTATTGCCAATTATAAGAAGCACTCTTGATGTGGGATTTCCCTCTGTATGCTGTGATTACCATTGATAAATAAAGGAACTGCTTTGGGCCTATAGCAGGCTAAAGGGGAACAGAGCTTGGCAGGGAAAACTAAGCTGAATGCTGGGAGAAAGGAGGTGGAGTCAGAGAGACTCCAGGTAGTCCTGCTGGAGACAGACGCCAGAACTTTAGCCGGTAAGCCACAGCCACATGGCAATACACAGATTAATAAAAATGAGTTAAATTAATATGTAAGAGTTAGCCAATAAGAAGCTAGAGCTAATGGGTCAAGCAGTGATTTAATTAATATAGTTTCTGTGTGATTATTTCGGGGCTAAGTGGCCAGAAACCAACAAGCGGCCCCCTCCTACAATACACTGTTATGTCACAGACCACCAGGAACTGCACATACCATGGGGTGCAAGCTGCATAGGATTTCAGAACGAGCGACTCTGAAATCCCACAAATAGACCTGAGATGTCCTGACTTCCGAAGCTCAGGACGAAGAGATCTGCAGTCAAATGAATTAAGTACCAGTGACTTCTTTGTAACAGACACAGTGTTTGCAGGACTGGCATCCTGGGGTTACAAAACTGACTCCGAATGACAATGGTGGGCACCCTGTTTCCCAATCCAGTGCCTTTGCTACTGTGGGCACGGCCAAGAACTGTGCAGGCCTTCTAGTGTGGCTGACCGGAAGTGTGGGCAAGCAGATATTTGCATAGTGCACAGGCTCCCTGGAGGAAACAAAGCCTAGGAAATGAAAATGAAAACCCAGTGTGGCCCGGCCAGCTTTCCAGCCTTCAGATGAAACCCTTGAGGCTTTCACAGTTAACATTGAGGTCCCCCATCCACACATAGTTCAGCCCTCAGAGCCTATTTCTACAACTAAGAAAACAACACAAAACTGGGAAAGAAGTTTTCTTTCAAAGTTACCAATGATAGGTGGGACTGGAAGCATCCTCAGTGTTTAAGAGCACTGGCAGCTTCTCTAGAGGGTATGAGTTTGATTCCCAGCACCAATATGACAGCTCACAACTGTTTGTAACTCCAGCTCTAGAGGACCTGATGCCCTCTTCTGGCCTCTGTGGGCACTGGGCATGCAAGTGGTGTGCAGACATACATGCAGGCAAAATATCCATACACATAAAATCAACAAAAAAATGTACTAAACAGACAGTTATCGTTGTGCACCACAAGTCAAGCTCATGCCATTTCAGGTATCAAATTGTTTGATTCTTACTTGGATGACGGTCTAGACTATAAGACCATATGCTAACTTGGGAAAGATCCACAAACTGCCCAATATTTGTTCAGTAGAAAACAGAACATCAACAGTTTTAGTTTTTTACTATCTTATGTCTTCAAGCAATTCTGTATTAGATTGAACTGTATGGAGTTGTGCTGTTTATGGGCCAAACAATTATTAAATACTGGTGATATCAAGGTTGGGATACACACACACACACACACACACACACACACACACACACACACGCTTACTCACAGAAGATGTTAAAGGTAGTTCAAGATGCTGTTCTTAGCAACAGTATAGGGATGCATGTCTGTAATCCCAGCACTCTGGAGGCTGAGGCAGGGTGCTTGATTACAAGTTAGAGGCCAGTCTGGGATATATTATTTCAAAGAGGGATGTTGGAGGGAGAAGTAGAGGGGAGGAAAAGGGTTCAGGAAGGGTAGGCAAAGCAGGGAGGGATATGGGTGAAGAAGACCAGGAGGAAAGAGTCCTTTTCCATGCACTGATTATGTTTACTTTTTATGTGTTGTGTATTTATTTTGTTTGTTTGTTTATAATCTATTTTTATTTTATGTGCATTGGTGTTTTTTGTCTGCATATAAGTCTGGGTAAAGGTGTCAGATCTTGGAATTACAGACAATTGTGAACTGCCATGTTGTGAATTGAACCCTGACCCTCTGCGAGAATCTGGAAGAGTAGCCTGTGCTCTTAACCACCAAGTCATCTCTCCAGGCCCCTGTTTCTTTGTTTTTTGAGACAGAGTCTCAGTATGTAGCCCAGGCTGGCTTCTAATTCAAGGTCTTCCTGCCTCAGTGTCTCTAAGTGCTGGGACTACAGGTATGTAGCACCGTACTGGCCTTCCTTTGACTCCTCATTTTATAGTTTCTGTTACCCAGAAATAGTCTTTACAAGCTGTTGCTTTGGGATTGGAGAGATGGTTCAGCAGTTTTGAGTACTTGCTGCTCTTGTAGAAGAACTGGGTTTAGCTACTGCATGGTAGCTCACACAACCACCCATAACTCCAGTTCCAAGGGATCTAACACCTGCTTCTAACGACCTTCATCGGCGCTGCACACACGTGGTGCACAGACATTCTTGCTGGCAAAACACTCATACACATAAATTAAACGTCTTTTTTTTTTTTTTTTTAAAAAAAGGTGTTGATTTTCTCCTTAACGAATTACAACAATCTGCAACATACTGTTTTATGCTGTTATAACAAAATACCCACAGTTGGGTAATTTATAAAGAACAGAGATTTATTTCCTGCAGTTCTGGAGTGCAGGAAGTCTAGGAGCTGCACTGAGCAGAGGCGTTCTTCACGGAAGAAGGTGGAAAGACAGGGCATGCATGTGTGTATGAGAGAGGAAGGCGGTCGCACCGATCTTTCACCGGAGCGCACCCTCCAGATAACCAAGCCACTTCCATGCTAACAGCCTGGACACATACTCCAGGACAGCGCCCAGTGACCCAAGTACTTAGGTAAGGGTAAGGTTCCACTTCAGCGTTATTGCAATGGGATGACATCTCCATGGTGACACAATCTAACCATAGCATTGCTTTTTTTTTTTTTTTTTTCCCCTTTGCCAAAATTAGCCCTAAAGTTTGGGGTTATCTCTTTTGAGGTTTATCAGTTGTGCAGTCGTGGTCTTGGAGAGTGATTTCAGGGGTTGTTTAAACTCTAGAGACTTCCTCAATACTAAGGAGTAGAACAGGCTTCTGATGCTTTTTCCAACTCAAATCCGGCGTCCCCAGCTGCCCCACTGGGCCTTCCCTGAGTTTGGTGGCATCACACTCACTTCCTCTTTTTTTTTTTTTTTAAAAAAAAAAAAAAAAACTTCCTACTGAGCAGCTGTCTTCAGTGGGCTTTCTCCAAGCACCAGAGGGAAAGGAATGACTGACTCACTCTTTCTCGTAGGCAATCTGAATACATAGATCATCATTTTGAATACGAAACCTATTAGACTTCAAGGAATCCACCCAAAAAAAGACACATGAAAGGACGGTCTCAGCAGCACCGTTCGTAACACCGTACAATGGAGAAAGGACTAGATGTCCAGGAACTGTGGACCTGGGTCAGTGTCAACAGGGTGGCACAGCAACATGGTGGAATGCTATGCAGCCAACAAACGGTGCAACTGGCTTGTGTTACTAAGACAAAGGTACTGCAAAACAGTATGTGTCCTCTGGGCCCACTTGTATAATATATGCATTTATGCATGGGATGATGTAATAGAATTATAAACTAACAGCACAAAAACCTGGACACTCACTGCTCTCCGGGCTCATTTCTATTGGAGCAATTGTAGGCACAACACAATACAGGTGATGGCCTTTTTCTTTATTCATACTTTCGCAAACATTTCTAAATTGATTCACATTTGTTTTTTTACTCAAAGAATAAGCAGATACCTTCATTTGCAAAAGAGTGAACCCAACCTGTACAGCAGAGGGATTTACTGACTGTCTTGTTCTCAGAGCCCCTGGCCTCTTCTATTTAATACGTTGGTGACAAGGGCTTAATTCTGCTTTATGCAAATGGAAACACCAGGTTCCTATATTGATGTAGGACTTGATAAACAGTCTAGGATGTTCTGTCAGTGGCCATGGTGGAGCTAGTGATTCATCGTCCTCCCTTCCCTGGAACCAGGGAGTTAGTTGTTAGTCACTGTGGTTCTCACCTCTCTCCTAAACAGTCTCATTATACGACCCAGGCTCACTAGGACTTGCTATGCAGTCCAGGCCATGCTGGAATTTGGGATGCCTGTATCCCAGAGTCCTAGTGCTGAGATCACACCTAGCTTTAGGCTGTCTTCCCTCCCTTCCTTCTTCCTTTTTATTCTATTTTCCTTCCTTCCTTCCTTCCTTTTTTCTTCCTTCCCAGATGAATCTCAATTACATACCAGGATTGACTTTAATTTGCAGTTACATTTTTGATTCCAAGCATTAGTTATGCAGAACATACTTTTTCCCCTAATTAAAAAAATACAAGCAAACTCTGTAATTTTCCTCGTGCCTCATTGGTTCTACCCAACCCATGCCAAATCCCTATAATTTCAAACTCACTAAGCATCATTATCTGTGAGCAAAGTATCATTTCCCCAGAGGTTTTTAACCCAGCCCGAGCAACACGGGATGTGATCTGGGGTAACTCAATAAAGTAGTCACTCCTTCAATGACACTGGGAGCACCCATAATGCCAACCTGTTCAACATGGTGACATAAAACTGCCACGGACCTTGCAGATGCACAGTGAACCCATGAGCAGTATGTGTCCAAGCAAGGAACACAGTGTGTCAGGTCCACCAGACCTACTGGGTGTACGCTCTCTGTGGACGATCATCTTCCGGGAGCGACTGCCAGAACATGGTGGAATGGGAACGTAGACACTGCCCCTGGGGACACTAAGTGCCACAGTATCTATAGTTCGGGTTTTAATAATAATCGTAATAAAAAAGACTAGACCAAATGTTCAAAAGGGAAGAACTAGAGTGTAGGCATGAATCTGCAACTTGCAACAGCAGGATGAGGATTTTGCAACACGGAGATGTTTTCCGCAAGCCCAAGATGATCATGTCTTCTGAGCACATACTCTGAGGCTAGAGAAGGGACGAGGCGGGGAGACGCCGAAAGGGGAATTTGCACCGTAAGCAGATGTGCAGCACGGGTATTCTCATTTTCAGGCAGGCAATCACTGAGATTCAGGGATGAATCACTGAGATGCGAAACTTGGTGCAACACAAAGGCCCTGCTCCTCTCCGGGAAGCTGCTGAGTCCCCGGGCGGGGCTGCTTCAGACAGGACTTTCATAGCAGATGCTACCAGGACTGCACAGGCCCCACAGCCGCTGTGCTCCTGCACTGCCAATTTTCTGTGGCAAGCGCATGAGGTCTCTGCACAGAACAACCATGAAACACCGCAGAATCAATAGCCTAAGAAAGCTCTCAGCCAGGGTAGTCAGGAGTAGGCTCCCTCTCCTGGCCTCACTTCCCGTTCCTCTATTTGAGCTTTCTGTGCCTACCCACTAGACAACAAAGGTGCCAGGACTCCCCAGGTACTGAATTCTCAGATGCTCATATTTGTTTTCATAAAATGAGAGAATTTTCACAATACATTTGCAATCCTTCTTTGCATCTTAAATCATCCCTGGATTACTTATAATTCCCCACACAGTGTAAGCACTGGGTAACTTGTTCTTATACTGTATCATTTCAGAAATAATGGCAAGAAGGTTGACAAAGCTGATATAGGCTCAGCACAGATAAAATCATTCCCCTTGATATTTCTCAGTTATGTTTGATCAAAATCATAGATGTGAAATGCACAGCTATGAGGGCTCACTATACCAGTTTTTCTTTACCCATCTTCCCATTGCCACTTGGCATAGTTTGGTTCACAAGCCTATTGGCTATGGATAGTGGTGTAGCAAACACAGGAGAACACACATCTCTTGGACATACTGAGGTCATTTCTTTTGGATGTACACCCAAGAGTAGGAAAGTTATTTACAGGGAAAACCATATAACAATGATGGAAGAAAAGAAATACAAATAAGTGAAAAGCTAGCCCATGTTTGTCAATTGCAAAATTTATATTGTTAAAATATCCATACCACCCAAAGGAATCTACCAATTCAAGGCAATCTGTATTAAAATTCCAATGGGATCCTTCATAATAATTGAGAAAAACCAATCCTAAAATTTATTTGAAAACACTGAATGTACTGAATAACCAAAGCAATTTTGAGCAAGAAGAACAAAGCTAAAATCACCAGACAAACCAACTTCAGAGTATTCTACAAAGCTACAGAAATCAGAATAGTATGGCAGTGGCATAAAAATAGTCACACAGGCCAATGGAACAGAATAGAGGGAACAGAAATAAACCCACACTTACAGAAAGCGGATTTTTGACTAGTATACTGACAGACCTTCAGAGTCTCTTTATTGGATGATGCTGAGAAAATTGGATGTCTACATGGTCAAGAGTGAAACTAGATCCCTAGCTCCAACTATATGTAAAAATGATCTCAAATAGATTAAAGACTTAAATTTAAGAACCAAAACTATAAAACTATTAGATGATAGCATAGAGAACATCACATTTTTCAGGCCACACATATTTTTGGACAAGATCTCAAAAACATAGACAACAAAGGCAAAAAAAAAAAGAAAAAAGAAATATAAAATAGGATTACACATCAAACTAAAAGTCTTCACAGCAAAAGAAACAAGGAGAGAAAACATTTGAATTTTAAATATGGTAAGGGGTTAATAGACAGACTATATAAAAACTCAAATTAACTCAGCAGCTAGAAAAACATTATTATTTTTTTTTTAGAAATGAACAAGGGACCCAAATAGATATGCCTCTAAACTACAATATACAAATGGTCAATGGGCATATAAGAACAATGTTTAACATCATAATCATCAGGGAAATGAGGATCAAAATTGTCCAATCAGAATGGCCACTAGAAAGAAAACAACAAGGGCAGCTATGCTGGGCCTGAAGACTACTCCAGCTCTTATTGATCACCTGCAGACATACAGCTTAGTATAGCCATCTGGAAAACAATATGGAAGTTTCTAGAATCTCAGGCCAGATTCCCGAATCAATAGCACACTTCCTAAGTAGTTCACCTCTCCCAGCCAGCAAACACTGGGGTTTTCATTTCAAAATAGGCACTTGGATTCAACTTCAGTCCTGTTGAGTTTAACACAGGCCCACCACAACACACTGGTTCATGATCCTTGTAAGTGACAGGGTTTCCTTAATCAGAGTTTTACTATTCCCACTCAGGGCAAGAGAACTGCATAATATTCTTTTTCTTTTAAATTAAAACCTTATTGTAAATAATTTGCAAATAAGAAAAAAAAATCACACACCGAAATTAGGCAGACCCAAAGTCTACTGCATAGCGTTCTTTAATGAACGGGTAAGTTCAGTGTGATGATGGAGTATTCTCGCTCACCCTGAATGCGGAAGGACACTCTGATGCACACTACAACACTGGGCGGATCCTGAAGATATTATGCTAAGTGAAACAAGCTGGTCTGACAAGGCTAAATATCATGAGTCCACTTATAGGAAGAAACTAAAGTGGTCATAGTCATAGAAGCGGAGAGAATGGTGGTGACCAAGATGAGGGGAAATGAAGGGCAGTTTGGTGAGAATAGTTTCAGTTTTGCAAGATGAAAAGAATTTGAGAGGTGAAGGGTGGCAATGGTTGCACAATAACATGGATGTACTTAATGCCACAGAAGTGTACATTTTAAAAGGGCTGAAGTTATATATTTTATGTCACATGTGCTTAACTACAATTTAAAAACAACAGCAGAAACAGATATCATAGTAGAAGACTGTTTTTGTTGTTGTTGTGGGTTTGCTCTTGCTATGGAACAGAAGATGTCTGTTTATGAGCCCATGATGCAGAGACTTACTTTTGTGGAAATGATCATGATAACCCCGGTCCTGATGCGAGTCCCAGAGGATCCCAAGTGTGAGGTAACCCCACCCCCGCACTTTCATTGGTTCTTTTCACACAGGATGAGATCATCTCTGTGAGGGATACACTCAGATGCTGGGGACAAAATGCTTTCTTACACCTCGATGTCTTCTATGTCCTGGAGCATTAACTAGCCAGGACAGTGAAGCAAGACCTGCTGGTCACAGTCAGCAGAGTGGTGCAGGATGACCATCCCAGCTGATAATGCCAGGATTTTTCTAGTGTGACTGACATTGTGGAATCAAGATGCTGGGCTGGGATATCCCAGGAGGGCCCATCTGATGTAACAGGGATGTCAACCTGGACAAGCTCAAACACCAAGTCTCTCTCTCCTTGTGTCTATGGAGAACAGCGGGAAGCCCATTTTATTCTGATTTATAGTATTTCACTTCAGCGGAGAAAATTTTGCGGCCAGATGACTTTTGTCTGAATCAAGCTGAAACATACTTGAGAAAGATTCTTGGAGTTGAGGCTGAGCTTTGGGATCTGTTTTTAATGCTCAGCTTAATCTAACTATCAAAACACCAAGAGTGGATAGTCAGAAATAGGTGTCAGCTGCCGCAGGACTCCGACTTCTGTTCTTAGCATCACTATGCACAACAGCCAAGAGGTGGAAGCAAGTCCAGAATCCACAGATGGAAGAACATGTAAATAAAATATGGTATGTGCATACAAAGTTCTAACAAGCTACCAGAGGCTCTAGCCTTCCTCCATTGTGTGGTCCTAAGGTCATGGTGGCTTGCTGTATATCTACACAGCAGGCTCATTCATGTTTTTCTGTTTGTTTGTTTGTTTGTTTTAAAATATTTATTTATTTATTTATTTATTATGTATACAATATTCTGTCTGTGTGTATGTCTGCAGGCCAGAAGAGGGCACCAGACCTCATTACAGATGGTTGTGAGCCACCATGTAGTTGCTGGGAATTGAACTCAGGACCTTTGGAAGAGCAGGCAATGCTCTTAACCACTGAGCCATCTCTCCAGCCCCCTGTTTGTTTGTTTTTGATTTGTTTTCTTGAGACAAGGTTTCTCTGTGGCTTTGGAGCATGTCCTACAACTAGCTCTTGTAGACCAGGCTGGCCTCAAACTCACAGAGATCCACCTGCCTCTGCCTCCCAAGTGCTGGGATTAAAGGCGTGCGCCACCACCGCCCAGCTTCATTCATGTTTTTTGTTTGTTTGTTTAGTTTCTAGTTGTATTGGTTATTTTTTATTATCACTGTGATAAAAAATGCCTGGAAAAACACATTGTGGAAGGAAGGACCGATTTTGGCTCATAGTTCCAGAGGGGTCAGTCTGCTGGATTGGGAAAGGCATGGCAGACATAGAAGTTCACAACAAAACAAAGCAGGAAGCAGGCATGGAGTGGTGAGGGGGTGGGTACTGGCCTTTCTTCCCTTACCCCTTGTCTGCTTGTATTCTACCTGTGCTTCCAGCTCTTGAGATGGTGAAGTGAGTGATTCTCTCTAGGTTAATCCTCTGGAAATGCCCTCAGAGACAGGTGTGCTCTGATATCCTAATGATTCTAAGCCAGCCACTTTGACCCTGAAGATGACCCATCACATGGGTGACAGTGGAGCCGGAACCTCAGCCCTTGCACAGGCTGGGAAGCTTGCTAACATTGAATAATCATGCCACCAGCTCTTGGACTCACTTACTCACAACAATCAGCTATTCTTTTTTTTTTTTTTTTTTTGTTCTTTGATGAGACATGAGTAGGATTTCTGGTTTTAGAATCCTATATTTTTACTCTTTTTTTTAAATTTATTTATTTATTAAGGATTTCTGCATCCTCCCCGCAACCGCTTCCCATTTCCCTCCCCCTCCCCCGATCAAGTCCCCCTCCCTCATCTGCTTGAAGAGCAATCAGGGTTCCCTGACCTGTGGGAAGCCCAAGGACCGCCCACCTCTATCCAGGTCTCCTAAGGTGAGCATCCAAACTGCCTAGGCTCCCCCAAAGCCAGTACGTGCAGTAGGATCAAAAACCCACTGCCATTGTTCTTGAGTCCTCAGTATTCCTCATTGTCCGCTATGTTCAGATAGTCCGGATTTATCCCATGCTTTTTCAGACCTAGAAAGAGGAACATGGGATGTACTCACTCATATTTGGTTTCTAGCCATAAATAAAGGACATTGAGCTTATAATTCATGTTCCTAGAGAAGCTAAATAAGAAGGTGAATCCAAAAGCAAAACACATAGGCATCCTCATGAATATTAACCTTCATCAGGCGATGAAAGAAGACAGAGACAGAGACCCACATTGGAGCACCGGACAGAAATCTCAAGGTCCAAATCAGGAGCAGAAGGAGACGGAGCACGAGCAAGGAACTCAGGACCACGAGGGGTGCACCCACACACTGAGACAACGGGGATGTTCTATCCGGAACTCACCAAGGCCAGCTGGCCTAGGTCTGAAAAAGCATGGGATAAATCCGGACTATCTGAACAATCAGCTATTCTAAGAGTCACGACGTTTATTCCTCGACTTCACACACAAACACCATTTAAAATCAGCACCAAGTATACAAACTTAGTGAAAATTTAGACTGGACATTGATGGAAGTGCTGTCTATAACACATGACATCTCAGTAGGAAATTAAACATTCAATCAGCTAAACAAATGCAACAGCGTCATTTGGAGACAAAGGACTCATGACACATGAATGCTATGGGAGACCCTGCATGGATCTAGGAAGATGGGAAAAGAAGTTACTTAAGGACAGCTGGAGCCATCAACAAACCCAGATGATGGGCTAGAGAAGACTTTGATCAATGCTTATTTTCTCAGTTTTCATCATGGGCTGTGATGAAATAACAGGGTTTATAGCCAGATGTGCTGGCATACACCTGCACTCCCAGAAATCTAGAAGCAGAGACAGGAGGATTTTGAGTTCAAGGCCACCTTAGGCTTACAGTAACACCGTGCCTCAAAATAATGAATGAATGAATGAATGAATCAATCAATCAATCAATAAAAGGCATTGTTCTCAGGATTCAGAGCTACATAGTTGGGGTTCTTTTAGTATATTCTCAAAGTGGCTCAGAAAATATGCTACTGTGTGCATGTAGCTCCTTATAAAAAGAGGAAATCACAAAGACACATACGCACACACACAGACAGACAGATACACACACATCCCAACACCATTGCATTCTCGTGTATTTATGAAGACAGCATGACAGAGCAAGTAGGGACAAGTGTAAGCAATTAGAGAGCTGGAACTAGGGCAACAAATGGATTTACAGGAATTGTCATGCTATGACAGTAACTTTTATGAAATTTAAAACTCTATCAGTAAAAACCACTCCTCTCTCAGGAAATGGAAACTACTCCCAACAGCATGTACAGGAATGACAGCAAGCAGCTGGGAACCATTTTCTTGGTTTTTAGTGTCTCCAAAACTCACTTTACACATTCTTTTTGTTTGTTTGTTTGTTTTCGTTTTTACAAGACAGGGTTTCTCTGTGTAGCCCTGCCTGTCCTGGAACTCACTTGCAGACCAGGCTGGCCTCAAACTCACAGAGATCCACCTGCCTCTGCCTTGCGAGTGCTGGGATTAAAGGCCTGTCCATCAAGGTCCAGCTACTTTGCTCTTTCTTCTGGAACGTTCTGTCAGTTCTGTTCCTTGCCCTTAAAATCTGTAATAATGTACACTTGGAACAGCAGAAGTGAGGCCAGCTGCTCGGGGAGACACACCCATTCCTGCTCAGACTGGCAGTTCTGGGGCATGGGGACCAGTGCCAGTGGTCACCAGACAGGACTTCTTGTTCTAGGGAGAGGTTAACCTCTAGGTTCCTGATGAGTCTGCAACCCATAGCCATGGTTTGAAGTCTTCTCTGTTCCTGTGGTGCCCCTGAGGCAAGAATGTAACTATCTTATGCCTTAGTTTGCTTACTTGTAAGAGGTATACTGGACAATGGTGGTTGGGTGGGAAACTGAAGAGAGCTAGTATAAGGAATATATCCAGCACGTTGTGGGCTAGGGCCCCAGCCAAAGTCAGCGCATGACACTGGTGAGGACAGCCACTGAGTGTGTGAGAACATTAGCACACAGGAGTATATGTGAATGCACATCCCCACACACTCCCATGCATATACACTACACACACACACACACGTATGCACATATACCACAATACAATTTACATATATACACAATGACATATTTACACACATATAGACACATACACATATGCACATATACCACAATACAATTTACATATATACACAATAACATATTTACACACATTTACACACATATAGACACATACACACTCACACATATGCGTATATAAAGACATACACACATGTACTACATTTACACACATATGCATTCACATACACACACATATACACACATATATGCAGTTGTTGTTGTGTTTGTGACAGCTGGTCTAAAATTCACTGTATAGCCAAAGAGGATGACCTTGAACTTCTGATACTCCCACCTCCCAAATGCTCAGATTACCTGTACCCTGCATGAACATCTGTCTTTATTGAACTTACCCAGAGGGTATGGCTATAAATGGTTCCAGAAAGGTGTGACTTTCCATTTCACCACATTGTTAACTTAGGTGTCACTTGAGAAAAACATGAATTTTATTTGGTGGGATTAGAGAGGTGAGACTGAGAGCGTAAAGTGTTTGCCGAGTGGGCATGAGCTGCCCGAGTTTAGATCCCTAATACTCATCTAAAAAGCCTGGTGTGAAGGCGTGTACTTGGACACCCAGTGATGGGGAACTGGGGGAAGACAAAGGGGACAGGGTAAGGATGCGGGCTCACTGGCCAGTGGTCTAGTTAGTAGGTTCAATTAGACACTGTTGCAAAACAAAGATAGAGCCAGGCATGGTGGTATACTCCTTTAATCCCAACATTTCAGGGGCAGAAGCAGGAGGATTTCTGGGAATCTGAGGCCAGTTTGGTCAACATAGTGAGTTCTAGAACAGTCAAGACTACACTACATAGTGAGACACTATCTTAAAACAAAAAAGTTGAGCCATGCATAGTGGTGCATATCTTTAATCCCAGCACTCTGGAAGCAGAGGCAGGTGGATCTCTGTGAGTTTGAGGCTAGCCTGGTCTACAAAGTGAGTTCCAGGACAGCCAGGGCTGTTACACAGAGAAACCTTGTCTCGAAAACAAACCAAACCAAAAAACAAAAGCAACAACATTGATAACATTGAAAAACAACAGAGGAAGGCAACACTGGATGCCAACTCTGGCCTCCACACATACACACACACACACACACACACACACACACAAATAAGAATAAAGATAGAAACACTGAAACTCAGTACCGCATAGAGACTGCGGAACTGGAACTTTTCTGTGTTTGAGTTTGTAGGCTGGGAGACATGGCAAGGGACATCCAGGCTAGGACCTCATTAAGCCAGAAACCAAGTCGTTCTGGGGACAGGTGCACCTGTTTATCTCCTTTGGTAGACCGACACCGAAACCTGGAGGACAGGCATGTTGCATCCTGCCTGTAATTCCCATCACTTGTCCCTAAGTCAGCTCTTTTCAGATAGAATAGTAGGGATGCAACCATTCAGAAACTTCTGAATGGAAGGGGGTCCTCCAGCTCCTGCTGACTGTAATTACCACCACTCCAGTCCGATTTTGAGGAATATTGTAAATTCAAACTAGAGGCTGAACAAGTAAATGAAGGCGTCTCTGAGTGGCCTGACATTTCCTCAGCCCTCTTGAAACTTCCTGCTTTTTGTGATGAGTCTTTCTTTCCAACATTCAATTTACCCAAGGATTAGCATGACTCACCTTGCTTTGTTATTCAAACCTTTTATAAAGTTCGTTCTTCTGGAGGAGAACAGGACGGCTCTTGGCCTGCCCGCACCAAGCCTTGAAGTCATGGCCTTGCAGCTGTGATGGGTGGAGACAGGATTGCCACTGTCCCGACTTTGGAGACTTCTCAGGAAGTCAATGCCATAGGCACAGGAAGGTAAAAAGTACACTCTGAACTGGGCATGACACTTGACTCTCACATCAACGAAACTGCTAGAAGCTGGAGTTCATCCTGGGCTACACAGCGATTTCAAGAGAAGTTTGGGCTATCTAGGCAGACCCCGTCTCAGAAACAAAACAAAACAACCAACCACAACTGCCGAGGGCTGGGGATGGATCTCAGTGAAGAGTGCTTGCCCAACAGGCACAAAGTGACTTCATCCCCAGCACTGCACAAATCAGGTGTGGTGGCCCAGGCTTGTAATCTTGGCACTCAGGAAGCAGAGGCAGGAAGTCATAAATTCAAGGTCATCCTCGATATGCAGGGAGTTTAAAGTCAGCCTGCACCAAATGAGGCCCGTCTCCACAACAACAATATCATCATTATTATAATGGTCTGTCCTGTCCCTTTAAGAGATAAGCCCCCACCCCTGTCTGCTGAGGCAGGCAGATCTTCCTTCCTGCCTGCCACCCTGCAGCCTAAGTCCCTTCTTTTCTGTCTCTCACACCAGCCGTGCCTAGGACCTGCTGGCCCTCATGACCTGCAGGCTACTTGGGGGCTCCCATGGCTCCTGTGGTCTCAGGACCTGCTGCAAGCTGCCCACCGATGCTGGGGGACCTGTTGTGTGGTCTCATGGCCCTCTGCCCACTGCTGCCATTCAGAGACCTGCAGCATTTCTGCTGCTGTGCCCCTCAGGGATCCACAGCATTTTATTTAAACCATAAAAATTATTAACAACAAAACACCTCTTGAAGCAACAGAGATAAAGTAGTTTTAAGATAGGCATGTTCTAAAACCTATTAGTAAATAGTAGACCATGGCCAGACATGGTTGTTTTCATCTATGACCATGGGGCTGTACTCGGGAGGCTGAGGCAGGAGGCTCTCTGGGGCAGGGTGTGGAGAAGAAGAGGAGGAGGAGACAGAGGAGGGAAGAAGGCAGGAGGGAGGGAAGGAGGCAGGAAAGATATCCAGTTAACTAGCTCCAGCTGACAACAGCTGCCCCTTACTGTGAGGTCATCTGTACAGCAGGTGCAATCCACCATCTCACTCAATTCACTTGTCCTCCTAAGCACCATGGAGCAGAGACTGTGGTTCATCCCACCTTATACATGGAGAAAGGGAGGCTCAGAGACCATGAGGAGCCGTGCAGCAGGGAACAGAGGACTGACCAGGCCAGGGCCTTCCCAGGAAGCAGGCTGCACACAGCTCTGAGATGCTAAAGTAACCTTAGACTCTGACTTCCGAAAAGTGGGGCTGGGAAAGGAGGGAAAATCCCCACAGGTCTCAGACCTGGAGGCTGTGCAAGCCCACACCACCCTCTTCCTCTCCAGCTCAGCCTCTCTGCATCTGCACCTCCTCCCTGGCTGGTGGGCATTTCGTGGGCATTTCCTTCCCTCTGGTGATAAGACACGGGGCCAGGAGCTCTGCCTGGGGTAGAGGGCCTGTCTGGAAGCCAGAGAAGTCAGGAAGTTTATTTCTCTGCTGAGAGCCTAGTGCAGTTCCTGGGAACAGCCTCGAGAGTCCTGACAGCTCCTTCCCCAGGAAGCTGTCAGTCATAGCAGCACCAGTGTCATTTGCCAGAGGTCATTTTCGGGTGGCCAATGGGACTGTGTGCATCTGGCCTTAGATAGGCTTCTCCTGTTGTCCATGGTGAAGACCACTTGAACATTTAAATAAAAATATATTACATGCCAAAAAAAAAACCCCAGGAAACTCACACACAAGTCTAGATTTCTAGCTTCTGAGTCGTTGTGTTACTGTCTTCTTTATTTTTGTAGTAGTATTTTTACATTTTAATTAATTTTTAAACACACCGGAGAGCCATGCAATACTGCCTGCCCGGAATGCAATTCTGGACCATAAGCCTGCGCATTGCTTTGCAACTAGATGGGTGATAGTAGACCTTTGACCTCATCTTCATTGCTTATTGAAGTCCCTGTGTTATCTTCAAAGCAGTCATTTCTGCAGTATTATGTGTCCTGAATTACCAACATGGTAAGACAGGATTTAGCTCCTGCAAGAAGCCAGAGCCGGAGGGAGAGCATAAGCTTGTCACGCAGCGCATGTGACCACTCCCGACTGGCTGAGTGACACCCTTACTCTCTGGTCTTTTGGCAGATCAAAGGCCCTGGCATGTGTTTGTTTTTGTTGTTGTTGTTACTGTGTGTGTGAGTGTGTGTGCAGCTGTATATAAATAGACCTGACTTTCAGGTCTTTACTTTTGAGGGATGCACTTTGATGACTGTCAGCAATGACTCCATCCTCTCTCCTGCAGCTTCTCTTCCACTCCACATGTTGTGCTCCATGAATTCATTTTTTTGAAAAAGTATTGGCCCATTGCCTTGGAATGTAGCTAAGGTGGCAGAGTGCTTGGCTTTGATCATACAGAAGAGTCCTGGGTTTGATCCCCAATACCACATAAAGTGGGCGATGTGGACATGTCTGAAATCCCAGCACTCAGGAGGTAGAGGCAGAAAGATTGGAAGTTCAATGTCATCCTCAGCTACAAAGAGTTTGAGGCTAGTCTTTTCAGGAGGAGGGCTCAACGTACCTAAACACATGGTCTGTGAATGAGATGTACCCCAGCCCTGGGGAGAGAGAGAGAGAGAGAGAGAGAGAGAGAGAGAGAGAGTTTTCAATATTCCTCCTTTGTTACCCTCCAAGTGTCTGTAAAGACCAGCTGGTGGGAAACTGGGGCAAAGGGGACATCTCTGGCAACTTCTGCCAGGCACATGAAGAACCATGTGCAGAGAGGCTGTCGGGCTAGTTTCAAATGGCTGGTGTCCTCTGAGGAAATTCGGAAAGATAGTTATACTTCAGCTTTCAGGGGTGACTTTCATAAACGAGACACTCTGTGTCTGTCTTCTCAAAGTCTTCCTCAATTCTTAACTGCACTAAGAAGGGAATCTCAGCCTCCCACCCAGCTGCAAAACTGGCCCCGTCTGCTCTCATTTCCTGCTGCCCTGACTCCTGGTTCTATGCAGAGCCTCCCATGCTGTCCCAGGCCCCAGAGTCAGCAGCTTCATTGCATCTTTATCCTCCACACAGTTCAACCTACCCTTCACCTCCCCAAGAAGGCTTCCCAGCCCCTACACAGGGAGTCCTACACTCCCTCCCGTTCCCCAAGCCCAGGTTTCTCTAACTGTTATGAACTTCCCAGGTACTGTACACTCAGAGTCCAGGACTGGCCCTGCCATCGTGGGTGCTGGTTCCCTTCCAGGTGGATGCCTGAATCCTGCATGTAAACTATGCCCATACACACTGCACATTCTTCACTCAGCCAGCCAGTTGACTGAAAACTTGGGCTTATAGACCACACATTAGCCAAGCTATGCAACATCAAGCCAGTAAGAACAGCTCTGCCCTGGATAAGCAGAAGACTAGAAGGTGCTAAATGGACGAGTATACTTTCCTTTCTTTTCCTTTCTTTCCTTTCCTTTCCTTTCCTTTCCTTTCCTTTCCTTTCCTTTCCTTTCCTTTCCTTCCAGAAGGCCCAATGCAGGCCCAGCTAGAGAAACCTCAAGCAAGGATTATCTCCGTCTTTACACTGTGCGTCCGCACCTCTCAACCCTAGCACTACTAAAATGTAAGGTTGGTTAATGAACCTGTGTTTTGTAGGAAGTTTGGCAGCACTTCTGGCCTCTGGCCACTAGAGGCCAGTAGCTCCTCCACGCAAGCTGTGGCTGCCAAAACTATTGAGCTGAACAAGCTACCATCAGTGACCTGCACCTTCAGGACTGAGATAAGCCATGGCTCTGGAAAGCAAGAATGAGAATTTCCCCCACGTAACTGATACACAGAGAAAGCAATCACAGATGACCCATGCCGCTACAGCACAGGTCTGAAGCGAGACAGAAACCAACACGTTCACACGGCAAATATAACTAAATGGCCCCCTCTCCTGCCACAGATGTGTTTGCAGCGGCGTGTCAGAGAGCAGTGATAACACCGTGGCTTCCGCAGCCATAGACTGATATCTTCAGAGCACACATTGAAACCAATTCATTTTACAACCCAGGCAGGAAGGTGACGCACACCATTTTCCAAAGCGGCGTCCATCTGTCTCTCTCTCTCATTGCCCTCCTTCTTTCCTGGTCCTGAATCTGTGGGCTCAAGTAAAGTCCTGCTAGTTCGCCCTCACCTCTAAATTAAATCTCAAGGGTGTCTGCTGCCATACCTATCTTAGCCTTGCTATTTAGTTTTTGAGACTGGGTCTGCGTTATCCAGGTTGCTTTTGTACCCGGATGTTCAAGCGATCCTTTTGCTAGGATAAGATATTTGTTACCAGGCAGTTCAAGGTTTTTGTTTTGTTTAAAAACAATGGCAAAGTCCCATGAAGCTTACGTGGAGACCAGCAGGCAACATCCAGCTTCAGACACTGCGGGCCACAGTGTGCTGGAAACGGTCCTACGATTCCACGCTACACATGCGCTCACCGCTTTTGACAAACACAGCGCCTGTTATCTCATAAGTTCATGGCATTTCTGGAAAGGCATACCCTGGGGGCTGATCTGGGGTCTAAAGTCTTTGAGGTCACTGGGGAGAGGCCTGTCTGTACACCAAAAAAGTGTCTTCTCCAGAGAAGGCCACCGTCCCTGTGACTGCTCCATCTGGAATTTCCAGAATGATCAATCCAGAAATACTGCAAATCCAGTTAGATCACTTGAGCCATGTGGGGTGGAAGTACTAGGGTCCCAGGGTCGCTGGGGTCAAAGCTTGGGTCTTGGAGACCCTAATGAGCTAGGCTTAGCCACTGTCCTCAATAGGGGGACTAAAGAGAAAATGAAGCAAGATTAATTCATGGTGGCCAAAAACATTGGAAAGAAGCAAAAATAAAGGAGGTCAGTGATCATGCACACTACCTAGCACCAGGTTTATGCTCAAGCAGAGGGTAAGGGTTTGTGAGACTACACCATCCTGGTCAAGGTGCAATTGTTCCCATCCCTGAAACACACTGTCTCAGCTCCAGCAGAACTGTGTGAAAATTTCCCTGCTGGTTAGCATCAGGTATCATTCTTGTCTTTCTCCTAGCATAAGACTCCTTGCGTGATATGAATTTCTTGGGGTTCGTTAACTCAACAGTTTAATAGCTAAAGGGAAGGGCCCATGCGTCTCCCCTTAGGCTGCCTTTTCTCTTGCCAGGATGGTTACATACATGGGGCAGAGCCAGGCTAGGCCGACCCCCATGCTTTACAAAAACTGGCTCTAGGCTGTTTTCCCACCTGTAAAAGGAGCTGTTTAGGCCAGAAAAACATTAAATCTCTGCTGCGCAGTGTCGCAGTCACTAGCTATGTATGGCTGCTGAGCACTTAAGACATAAGTGATGCAAACCGAGACATGCTTGAATGTAGAATGCAAGATGGATTTTTTTTTAAAAATGTATTTTGGATATATTTCAGAATGGCATGCTGTCCCTGGTAAAATATACTATTGTCAATTAAAAATATAGTACAAAAATGAAAAATTCTTATTAATAATTTTCATTTTCACCAGATATTGTAGATACACAGGGCCAAATAAAGTTTGCTTTTTGAGATTAACTTTACTTATGTGTTTTTTTTTAAAGATTTTATTTATTTATTTATTTATTATGTATACAGCATTCTTCCTCTATGTATGCCCGCATGCCAGAAGAGGACGCCAGATCTCATTACAGATGGTTGTGAGCCACCATGTGGTTGCTGGGAATTGAACTCAGGACCTCTGGAAGAGCAGCCAGTGCTCTTAACCTCTGAGCCATCTCTCCAGCCCCCTTATGTGTTTTTTTTAAAAACAAACACAACAAAAACAAACATTTTTCACGTGACTCTAGAAAATCTTAAATTATATCTGTAGCGTGCATATGTTCGCATGAGACAATGATATGCTACACCCTTTCTATCAGCTGCTATCTGTGAAAAAAATGGATTTCTGGGAAGCAGAAGCCAAATACCAAAGCTTTGTAACATCACAAATGAACTGTTACTCTGACTAAATTTCTAATCACTATTGTTTCCACCGCAAGGTATTTTGGTGTGTTTGGTGAGAGACCATAGGAGTGAGCTTCCTGAACACTGGTAGATGACGCCATCTAGTCACATTCTAGGGGACATACAGAAAGGCCAAAGGCACAGTAACACTCTTCTCTAAGGCTTTTAATCATCCACACATCCACAAAAGGATTTGCTCCATCAAATTTTGGCTAAAATGGTCTTTGGGGTCCTATCTGTCATTTTTCATTCCTCTGCCGTATCTTTCCACTGTTACTCAAGAGTGAATTGTTTTCATTTGTACGCGCGGAGAAATGAACAGCTATACAAAGACATTCTGAGAACTCAAATGCTGGGAGAGTTGCTGAGGTCCAAGCGGCAGTGAGACTGGCCCAGTTCCAGCTGGATTCCTGAAGACTGATTACCATTTCAGGTGTCCAGGAAAAGACTGGCAGTTAAGGGGACTCAGCTGAGATGAAGAGAATCCACCACCCATTTGGTAGAGCTAGATTTTAGTCAAAGCACCCCCATCCTTTACCATGCCAGAGAGCTCCCCTGTGGTGTCTATGACATGTAACTACAGGCTTTCAATTTCTAACAGGCAAGCACACCACACCACCTGGTCTAGCCTGTGCAAACCAAGCACATAGAAGGGTCTCTAAAATGGAGCCCCCACAGTGATTAGGATCCTTGAATGAAGCCAGCTTAGGGTAAGGCTGGAACTCAACGTCCTAAGCTTGCTGGGTAAGTCTAACAGTGTTCCACACTCCAGTTGTTCTCAGCTGGATGGTGATGGGTCCAGGGATGTCCAACAGGCTCAGGCACTTGTGCTGCAAAGGTGAGCAGGGTCTCTGTGATCCAAACACATTTCCTTCCTGGTTAATTAAGATCAACGTTCACCTTGTCTCTCAGGCCCAGGCAGGCAAAAGTCCCACTTAGTACAGGGGAACTCTACACACAAGTTCAGGCAGGCGAGGGTGGGCCAGGAGAGGAAGCTCAAAGGCATTCCTACACACGTGGGTGGTATGTGCTGGTCACCTGGCATCATTCTTCATGGTGCGTGTGGAGACCTTCCTCTTAGAGGCTGAGTCATAATGATAAAAGACCAGGAAATACTTCTGATGGAGCTGAAGTTGCGGACTGAAGTTTAAATTCTGGAACTATATTGGGACCACAGCTATGCCTTTCTTTATGCTATCTCCACATGTACACACGTAGGTTTGTGCACATGTGTGTGTGTGTATGTGAGTACATGCACACGTGTGTGTGTGTGTGTGTGTGTGTGCAAACTTGGAGGTCAAGGGATGGCCAGCCATGGATGCTGTTCCTTAGGTGCCTTCCCCTTTCTTTGTTTCGAGGCAGGATCTCTCATTGGCATAAAACTTTTAAAAATAGGCTAAGTTATATGGCCATGAGCTCCAGGGACCCACCTGTCTTTGCCTCCCACCTTGCCATCCCTGGAATTATAAGTGTATGGCACTACATTTACTCAGTTTTTTAATCTGACTTCTCTGGATTGAACAGACACTTGTAAGGCAAGTGCTTTATCAACCAAGCCATCTCCCAAGCTCCCCCCACTGAACGCTGTCATACACTCACCCCCCCACACACACACACTCACACACTATTTCTACTTGGATTTTATCTCCAGACAAAAGTGAAGGAAGATCCCCACTCATTCAGCCTGTGTGAGCTTTGCTACCATTGGATAAAGTAGGTCAGCCTAGCCTGGAAGGATAGCTCAGAGGCAGAGGGTGAGGACAAGGACAGGTGATACAAGAGCAAACCTTGGAGACTGACAGTCAATGGTTTGGTCTCAGAAGCATGCTGCTGCAGCAGAAGAGGTGACAGGGAGTTGAAGAAAAGGCAGATACAACCTCGTGGTCCTAGAACACGAAGGATGAGCCTGTTGACTTGATCTGAAGCAGGTAACTCAGAACCATGGATGCGTTTGGTGGTGAGCATCAACCGTGATGTCTACTCATGGAAGAGTGACATCCTAAGCAGATGGCAGATGTAGTAGAAGAAAGGTATGGGCTTGGACTTATAAAAGATATGTCAGTACTGGGTCCCTAAACTGGGTAGGGACTGTCTGGAGGAAGCTGTGAGATCTAGGATTAGGAAGGATCACGGTGACTGAGTATCTGTGTTCCTAAATGAGGTCCACCTGGAATGTCTCCAGCCTGGGAGACTTTCTTGTATAACTCTCTCATCTTATAGAAACTTGTTCATCCATTTCATCCTTCAAATCTGTTGTCGTCAGTGTTCAGATCTATTACCTAGTTACAGACACCTTTTTTACTCAGTCTAGGGCTCCATGTTTCTCCATCTCCCCATGTTTTCACAGAGGCCTAATAAAGCAGGAAGACAGCATTTGTCACGGGTGGCTAAGGAAAATTAATCATGGTGCTGTGAACAACTGGAAAACATGTGTGTCCAGCATAGGAATTATGTGGCTTCCGGGATGTGACCCTACAGGAACAGTGACCAAGGGCAGCCACAGTTATTCCAGGATGCTCAGACCATCCGGGCCTTCCCGTGTGCCTTGTGTTTTCTATCCTAAGTTGTTTTCCCAAGCCAGGACACTTGAGAAACTGTAAATCGAAGCTTGACACTGGTGTTTAGCAGTTCTGGCTTAGAGCACACACTGGATAGGGAGAGGCGTGATGAGGACAAGGTTGCTGGGTGTCTTTCAAGGATTGAGCTCTGCACGGAACCACAGAGCACTGATAGCTGGGAAGGATGATAAGCCTAATGCAGTATTCAGCAAAGAACCCAGGATCCTCATCCTCAGTGTCGGAGAAGTGTTTTACCACCGTAGAAGCGTCATTCTGAAATTCAGCTTCACTACTGCCTCCCAATCTCAGCTGTCAAGTGAACATTCTCTTCCTCAATAGAGGTTTCTCTGGAATCCCAGCGCAGGGTGCCTAGTCTCAAAGGCTCCACTTACTTCCCATCCCAGGGACTGTCCTCCTCACGACTGACAATACTGCATCTGGCGTTGGCTGAATTCAGTAGTTGTCTTTCTTTGCTACCAGACTAAAAGTTCCATGAGGTCAGGAATGGCTTTTGGTTTTTCTCCAGCTGGCCTGGGTCAGCGTTTGGTGGGATCACACGTGTTTTAAAGACCTGGCTCTAAATAAAGCATGTGGCATCATGGAAGAGCCCATGTGCCCTCGCATGTGCTGAGGGGCATATCATGTGGGCCACTGGATTCCAGTTTGCTATTAATAAATGTTCAAAGGGTGTTACTTTATCCTTGTGGATAACTCTATGCCTAACGCTGGCGTAGAATACAGATCAACAGTGCGCATCAACACGAGGAAAGGGGGGTGGGGAACCTACATAAAAGTGGCTGCCATTTACATGAACATCTAACCTAAAGAAAGCATATAATGTAAGTTCTGCCAGAAATATAGATAGTAATAAGAGGTTCAGACATCTTTGCTGGAATTTCCCAAAAGGTCTGACCCAGGCGAGTTCAAGAAACAGGGCTCACAGAGTGCTTAGCTAGCTCCCGTCTCTTCCCCGGCTGATTCCTTCCCTTAACATAAGACAGTATTACAAGTCAATTGCTGTGCCTGCTTCTCTACTGAAAATTAAAAACAAAAGCGACTGCTTTCCCAGGGCTGAAAACAAACAACTGACCAAAACCAACTTTCAGATGGACGGTGCACTGGCTCCAGCAGGACCTCTTCCGCAAAAGATTTCAAACGCGGTCTGAGCCCTCTCTGTCTCCTCCCTTTGCCTTGACTTTGAAGTCTAACTACTATGAAAGCTATGATTCCACAGGGCTCCCTGTACATCCTAAGGTGGCAATTAGGGACTAGCCAATATTTAGGCTAATTTAGGCAATGCTTTGGGATAAAGCAGGGTTTGAGATGGTGCCCTTGCAAGCATAGCCCAGTGTAAGATACAATCTAGGGTTCTGGGGTTCAGCACTAGGTCCCCAAGAGACCAAAGGACTCACCTCCTCTCATCTGTCTCATGTGAGAATTAGTTACATGGGCCTGATGGACGCTGAGTAAACTAATTGAGGCTTGAGATTACTTATGTGGACAGAGCTTAACTACGTGGACTAAGGACAGAGGTCATTTGTGTCAATACGACTTAATTCTTCTAGGATCTTGTCCAGAGTCAAGGCTACACACCAAGAAATAGCTTTTCTATTTGCCACCGGAAATCCCAACAGTTTGCTCACTTGGGAAAACAGCTTGCTTTTCAATGATTCGCTCAACAAGACTCCCCTCAAGAACCTCTGTCCACCAGCTCCAGGATGTCACCTACCAAGCTTTGCTAAAATCCAATTGCTTTCTGAAGGACTTAGGACTTGATGTCCAAACCCCATTAATACACCTTCCAGTGGTCCCTCACCTAGACACCATTATGACTGTCGTCCTGAGGGTGTCCTCATTTCAGCAATAAACTCAGCTTTTCTCTATTGACAAGGCTTTTGGGGGATTGTCTATACAGTCAACCTTTGATGCGACATCAGTCACAATCTCTCTGGAAACAGGGAGCACAGATAGGAGCAAAGACATCCTTATTAACAGTTGAGGGCTTTAGACTTACTAAACATAAGCACCTTTCCCCTCAGTAATAAAGCAATAAAATTTCTTTATTTGTTCCTCCTCTGGGGACAACGGCCATTGTTTGGAATACCTGACTGCAATCCTTTTCAAGTGTGCACATTTAACCCTCTTTCTCCTATTATTTTCAGGATGGGGGCCATGATTCAGGATTTTGCAAAATAAACTTGCATTTATTTGAGGGTATAAGTAAGCAAGACAAAAAGCCACAAAAGGGAAACTAACTTGCAAGTAAACATTAGAAATGACTATCTAATCTTAAATGCATACACACTCTCTCTATAAAATACCCTTTAAAATTTCCCTCATCAAGCCAGAAAGTTACTTTAGTCCCAACAATGCCTACATGATCCAGAAAAGTTGTCTGGTTTGAATCTTGTCTTATCCTTGCCCCACCACGAGAAACCTTTGGGTGTTTGGAAAAACACACCCGGAACTAATATTTAATCAGCCTACGGTGAGGTCCAGGAATTGTTGGTGTTTTGCTTTGGTTTTCTTTTTCTGCAGTACTTTAATGGTTCAGTCAGGCGAATACACCGGTCCCACACCATTAATTTTAAGCAAAGTCCAGCTTTCATAAAATTCCCCACACAGCTGAAAAAAACCGGAACAGCTCACCAGATCAGTCCCTCCAGGGTCCTACAGTGTGGCATCTCTGCCCCAGTCCCCAGCCAGTGAGGAAGTATTAAGTCACAAAAGCCGGGTCCTGCTGTGAGCACCAACCCTGCTCTCGGGCAAGCTCCCCTGGCCCCAGCTGGTTCAGCCAGCGGGCTTCCAAGCTCTAATCTGCAGCTTTGGGTGCCTGCAGCTCCCCAGTCAGCCACGAAGAGGAAGCAGAGCTGAGATCCCAAATCCGGCTTCCTTTTACCTTAAAGAAACTTCCTCGCTTGTCCAGACCGCGGGCGCCCATGGTCCAAGCTGACATTTCCCCCAGCGAGGCTCTACTGCGTGCCCGGGACTCCTGAAGGTACAGACATTTTCAATGGTTAGTCCAGCCTGTAGGAAATTCCTTTCTAAACCACAGAACACTCACAACAACCTTCCTGCCAAGATCTTTTTCCGTCAACAACATTGTGCCATTTATTTCCCACCAAAGCCCTTACATCTCCTTTCAGCCCGATTTCCTGCCGCAGCCAGCACTCTTCCTAGACCGTGCCCCACCTCGCTGCCCCACCCCCTCTGCCAGCAGCTGACGTAGAAGGTCCTTAGGACTCCGGGGAGCATAATGATGGCTTTGTGTGTTTGCTTGACCCCCATGCTGAAGTCCAAAAGGAACCAATATTAGTTGTCTCCATAATCTGCTCTGGAAGCTTATAGATTTCGTATGGCAGACCGCAGAAGAATGGAGTTCTCTATGTCCCAGGAAATCCTGCTGTTAGGGGGTGAGGTCAGCATTCCCTCAGTCAAGCTCCCCTCCCGGGCAAGCAAGGTCAGCATAAGGGCACTAGGGAGAAATCCCTCTGTTTTTCCCCCTTAGAAGCCAGCAGGACTGGAGGCAGCCCAGAGAGTTACTGTTTACAGAGCTCATTTGTGTAAGAGGACGCCTGTAAACAGCTCTGGTCTTCCAGGGGCTTGGGGGTTGGGCTCGCTTTTGGAACGCAGAAAAATTTAAAGAGGATAACAACAAGGTCCTGAATCATCACCCAGACTATCTCGCTTGGAATTTCCCCTCCTAGAACACAGCTCAGAAACTACTAATATCCACACATACCGTACAACGACTTCCTTCAAGGCTAAGTTAAGTGGGTACACACACCTGGTGCAATGGACCTGACTGAGACAGGTGTGCACTGAGGCGGCAAGGGAAGCCTTACTTGTCCAGTGAAACGGAACAGGTTTAAACAGAAAACACACAAAGTGCTCTCTCTCTCTCTTTCCTCTCTCCCCTTCTCTCAGTCTCCCCCGCCCCTCTCTTGTCCCTCCCCTTCTCAACCATACACCAGCATCCCTACTTGCTATAACATGCACAGGCCAGGGCACATTGCAGACGTGAACAACACAGGAAGTAGGAAGTGAAAACATCACTCAAATCGTTAAGGAATATTAAAAGTGGTTGGGCTGCAGGCATGAGGTGGGGAGGTACCAAAGCCTGGGTGACAGAGCCAGCACCAGACACTCAATGTTGAGGACGCTGTTAGCGATGGCCTAACAATGGGGAAAAGCAAAGTCTACCACAGAGCAATGCCTGGGTGTGAAAGCAAGAACTTTCACAGAGACTCCTTTGGCCCCAAACCGCCTCTCAACTCACACCACAGTGAGCTATTTGGTTGGACTCACGTGTGAAATCTTGTCTAGGAGAAACAGTCTCTCACATACCCAGCCTTCCTTCCAAAACCTCCTCAGCCTTCCTTCCAAAACCTCCTCTAGTTGAGGTGTTGCTCCAGGTCTTGGTCACTTTAAGTCTCTCCCGCATTCTGTTCCATGCGTGACCCGGCTGGGTTGAAGGCCAGTGTTCTAAAACCCTCCTGGAGAGGTGGCAAGCTTCATGGCGATCCCGCTGACTCTAGAGGTTCAGGTTCCGGCTCAGCATCTAAGCGGGAGCCTAGCTCCAGCGTTTTTTGAAGTCCATCCTTATTAGCAACGTCCATAGACTGGCGTCACTCCAGAGGGAAAACACAGCACTGTGTTCAGAACTGGAGCGGGATGGGAACCTTGGGTAGCAGCCGCTTAACTGTTTAAACCCAGAAACACAGTAACAGAGTGTACGCTTTAAACAAACCTGAGCCTTGTCATCTTTCTTTCTTCTGGACGTTTTCCTGGCAGAAGATTCCGCATAGCCTGGCAATTCAGGAATTGCTAAGGGAAAGCCAAGACTTCATTCCTTATCCAGAACAGTTTCTTTGTTCGGCTCCAGGGTTTTCCACATACAAACCTTTGCTGATGAGCTAAAAAGCACACAAGGAATTTTGCTTTTGGCCATGAAGTTGTCGGAACCCCTGAAGTCTGCTGCTGCTTCAATTAGTTGCTGACACCTGAATACACCTGTACCTCAGGCAGTCCTGATTAAACATTCAGCTGGGTCCCATGGGGCCGGCAGATTGCTGTATTTCTTTTAAAGATGAAGGTGATGTCCTTCCTTTATTGTAAAGCTTCTCCAAGACAAGAACACCTTGACAAGTGCCATAGCAGGTACATGTCACATAATGGAAGATGGGGACGGTACCACAGTTGAACCAGACTGGATAGTGCAGGTGTGTGCATAGATGCGTATACAGTTTTTAGTGCCTGGGGGTTTTAGTTTATGACCATGCAATGCAATGTTCTTCTTCCTAAGCCATAATTTTTTCAGTACTTTGGCCCAACATCCACAGCACAATCTCGAGGTGACTGTTCCCCTCCTTTCAGTTCCCGGTCCTTCCCGTAGATATCATCCAGCAGTAGGATCCCCAAACTACCCGGTTACAACCGGACAACAAAGCAAAACTGTACCGTAGCTTGAGACACAATAACGTTCCTCCAGATTTGGACAGCTAAAGACCTCGCCTGGTTCCTGTGAAGGGTAAGTCACCAGATTCTTGAAAAATGAGAGTTGTCTGTCCAGTGTTGTCTCTTCCCAGACACCACCAAGAACTAGCAAAAAGCCACTGCAACAGTTTGGAGTAGCCAGGCCTTTCCGCCAATCACTGAAAGGATGGAAGAGGAGCCCCAGGAGAGAAAGAACAAAGACAGGAAGCAGGTGCTCCTCAGTCTCCTAGAGACTCGGGGCGGCCCTCTGCCGTGGGCCTCTGTGGCTTTCCAGGTGGTTGGGTCCATGAGTGACTTCTGAGTTACTGAAGGTCTGCTCCTAAAAGTGCAAATGACACCCATGTCCTCTGGCTGGGTGCCAGCTGTCCTGGAAGCCTGCTGAGCCAGTGTGCTCTCCAAGTCCTAGGAGCTACCTGGGCAGGCACTGACATGGCCACAGGCTGGCCTCTGTGGAGTCAAATGCAGAGACAAAGGCAGAGGTTCTGGCATTTGGCAGGCTGATTAATGGAGCTGCTTCGGTTCAACATGCTACCTTGTGCTATCTTGCTGGGGGAGGGGGTGGATCTGGGGAAGGCTGAAGGGTTGGCGCTTGCACTCATGTATTGTTTAAGGACAATATGGGATATATTCTGTGTGAACATCATACATAGTACAAACACAAACTAAGATGGCTACTGAATAACCCAAGGGACCACAGGGCATTTGAGCTGTTGAGAGGCAGGCTTTCCCCTTCCACACCTCTCTTTTTCCCTTCTTCTTAGCTTATCCAAACTGCATCTTCTATTTGAAAAAAAAAAAGGACATATTTATGGTATACAATACTATGTTTTTGAAATTTGTATAAAGTGTGAGTAGCTAACTCAGGGTAACCAGCATGTCTGCCAGCCCATGCTTGTTTACTTGGGACAACACTTAAAAGTCTCTGCAAAGCTCAGTCTTTATCTCCTGAAACAGGATGTCACTATGTAGCCCTATGATGTAAAACCTACTACATACATCAGGCTGGTCTCGAACTCACAAAGATCTGTCTACTTCCACCTCCTAAGTGCTGGGATTAAAGGCATGCACCACCACTCCCAGCAAATATACATTATTATTAATTACAGTCATCATCATCATGCTGTACAATAGATCTTCCGGATTTGTTTCTCTGTCTGACTGAAGTTTTGTACACTTTGCTCAGCCTCACCCTCATCCTTTCTCCTCTGCTATTTATTTGCTTTAGGTCACAAGTGCAAACCCCACCAAAGAACAGCAGTTGGGAATCTATCACTCACAGTGAGGCCTAAAACACAAAGTTCAGGGACAAGAGAGATAGCCTAGCGGTTAAGAGCACTTGCTCTTGCAGAGGACCTGGCTTCCATTCCCAACACCCACATGGCAGTTTACAACCGTCTCTAACTTTAATTCCAGGACACACATGATACAGACACCAGACACACATGTGAGCAAAACATTCCTTCATTAAAATAAATTAAATCTAAAAAAAAGACAAGAAAGGAAAAGAGAGAGAAAAAAAGAAAATAAAAGAAAGAAGGAAGGAAGGAAGGAAAGAAAGAAAGAAAGAAAGAGAAAAGCAAAACAAAACACAGAGCTTTGCTAGCCCTGAGTTCCTACCCCCAGACCATACACAACATTTTTCTACTCAATACTTTTTTCTTTTAGTAGCTGAGTGGAGCATAGTAACTGAATTTATCTTAGTAAACAAGATCTCATTATTATAATTATTTTACTGCCAAAATGACTCACCCCAGGGGACCAGTCAGGGTAAGTCCAAACCTGACCAAGGTGCTACACCCTGCCTGGCCCTTTGAGCAGCTCCTGCTACAGCGGACCTTTCTCCGCCTGGCTTTTTGTCTTCTGTGAGAGCAGGGCGCTCCCGTCTGTGTTCAGGAAAGGTCTCTGAGCATTTCCATTACTGCCTTTGTATTGCCAGGGATTTTTCAAGTTGGACAGGAAAATGTTATTCCAGAGTCTGGCTCAACAATTTAAGTTATGTGGATTCAAAAACAGTTTTCAGTGTCTTGTCTTTCACTCAGCAGTTAAACTTTTTTTTTTTTTTTTTTTTTTTGAGACAGGGTTTCTCTGTGTGACTCTGGCTGTCCTGGAACTCTCTCTATAGACCAGGCTGGCCTCAAACGCAGAGATTGGCCTGCCTCTGCTTCCCGAATACTGAGATGATTAAAGGTATGTATCAAGACCAACCAGCTTTCAAACTTCTTCTTCTTCTTCTTCTTCTTCTTCTTCTTCTTCTTCTTCTTCTTCTTCTTCTTCTTCTTCGTCTTCTCCTTCTTCTTTTTAACAGTTGTCTCTCCTTTTGTTTGTTTGTTTTGAGACAGGCTCTCCCACTATAGCCCTGGTTGCCCTTGAACTCCCAATTCTCCTGCTTCGGCCTCTTAAGCAATGAGCTTACAAGTGTGTATCCACATGTCCAGCTCTTAGAGTTTTCAGATCGTGAAAACTTTTCATTTATAAGAGAAATGGGCTAGAGAGGTGCCTCACTTCTTAAGAGGGCTTAGGCTTACAATTCTCGTAGAGGACCTGGATTTAGTTCCCAGCAACCACATGATGGCTCACAACCACCTGCAACTTAGGTTCCTGGGGGATCTGATACCCTCTTCCTACCTCCACAGGCATCTTCACAAACATGGCACACATACATTGTAAACACAGACACACAACTGTCAGGAGAAGGCTCTCTTATTTCACTGTGTGGATCCTAGGGATCCAAGTCAGGTCATCAGGTTTGGCAACAGCACCTTCACTGCTGAGCCATCCCACTGACCCAAGAACTGATATATTTTTAAAGACACAGACCCTGTGGGGAGACTTATGCATAACATAGTAGCAATCTTACACTGTACCCCATTATAGAAGTGTTATGGTAGAATATCTCTGCCACACTGTCATCACTCCACAGCTCTGAGTGTGCTCTTGTGTTTTAGACAGGACACAGTTCTTTAGTTCCCCCAGAGCTCATGCTGACTTCTCTCACTTCTGTGCTGTGTGTGACCACAGTACACTCCTGGAGGAGACTATAGACTGTATCTTGTACCTGACATACTACTTGAGGGTATCTGCCCACCACCTTCCCTCTGCTGGGTATGTCTGGATGGACACTGACTCAGGCTAGTATAAAACTAGCTGCTCTCAGGTTAGTAGGCTCTTTTACTCAGGAACTGGAGAGGCACACAGTAAGCACTTGCGTTAGAAAGTTGGATCCGGCACATGTAAAGGCTCAGTTTGTGGGAAGCAGAGATTCGGAGCATGGGGAGAAAGGAGCCTGAGTGGAGATAAGAGGCCACTGGAAGATGCCGGGCAGGGATGTGCACCTGAGTCTCGAGCAGTCTCACAAATGCTTAGTCTTTGCCCAGAAAAGCTGAGGTGACCATGGCTTCTCAGAAACAGGAAGAAGTTGAGGATGTTATCCTCCAGTTGGGTCTTTAAGTCAAAGATGTTGAAATAAACTAATGAAGGTTCTAGGGCTGAAAAAGGCCCCTTGACAAATATAGCATTGGGTAATGACACCTTTGATGAAGATTTCTCAGTAAAGGGAGAACAGATTAGAGACCTGGTAGGTGCCTGCTCTTCCTCATCACCGCAAAAGTAAGGATAACTGGCTGCATTCAATCCCATTTCCCTCCTTCCCCTTCTCTTCCCCCTCCCCTTTCTCTACCTCTCCTCCACCACCATGCTCTCTCTCGGTTCAGAATTAGACCACAGAATGCAGTTGTGGACTGACGGAAGATGTTCATGCCCTGTCTTCTTTTAATCTGGTCTTTGTGACCCCTAAGGAAGTTTCAACTCCATGTTTAATAAACACAAATATTTTCACTGGAATGATCCCAATATCAGTCATTTTCATACAGAAACTATTTTCTGGAGCAAACTCCATTGGGTCTTCTTAATTTCTTAGTCATTTTCTTATACAATTTCAGTTAGCTGACTTAAGATTGCTCTTCAGTTCTAGTTGGCTTTTGCATCATTTTCTCTTTTCTAACATCAGCTGCTAAGCTACTGAAGAATATGTTTTATTCTAATTTTTGTAATGCTGGGTATTGAACCCAGGGCCCGCTGCCTGCTCATTAGGTGTTCAGTCACTGGGCTGCACCCCAGCTCGCTTATGTTTTACCTGCTTAACAGTTGTTACTTCAGGGCATAGGTCTGTGATCCATAACAAACTGGTTTTTGTACAGGATACGAAGTATAGAAAGTTGAGAGGATTTTTCCATACAGAAATTCATATAATCTAAAATTTAAAGAACAAAGTATTCTCTATTTTTTTTAATATTTTTATCTTATTCCTGGCAACTGTGTTATTTGTAAAAAGTAATGAACATATCAAATTCACAGACTACAAAATAATGTCCTGCATTACTAGGCATGGTGACACACACATATTCCCTGCATTTGGAAGACTGAAGTTAGAGAAACCAGAGTCCAAAATCAGCCTAGGCTACATAATTATAACCAGTCTCAAAAAAAAAAAAAGTTCAGGGTCAAAACATGACACCTACCTCTCAGAAGTAAGGAAAGAGGAATATCATTGCCACATACTATACATAATATAGTACCTGGGAGTGTACGGGGTCTTTAATACCATGAACTGAGTTGTGTTGGGTCTGAATGTATCTTTCCAGACAAAATACTCATGGTTTGAAGGCTTATTATTCAGCTGGTAGTGTTCTTGGAAGGTGATTGGATCATGAAGACACTCACCTCATTAATGCAAGGCATAGCTGGATGAAAAATCAAGAGATAAGGCCTAGTTGGAGGGTAGAGCTTATCTCTAGCCCAGCCCCCTGCCCTTCTGCTTCCTGGCCGCCAGGAGGTGAGCAGCCTATTTCTACAATGTGCTTCTGCCATTATGTTCTGTATTGCCATGGGCCTAAAGGGAAAAAGGCTTCTTTCTTTATAAAAAAAAATCATTTTCATTTTGTCGGAGCAACAAGAAGTCACATGATTGCTGCCTTCGCCTCTTCCTCCTTGATAACTGGATCCAGAGTCTGGGAAAATAAACTTTCACCAACCTACACACTCCTCCCGCTTTCTTCTTCTCATACTGTGTGTATTGGGGACTTAAGAAAACTAGAACTTTATCATTAAGACATTTATCCTTCCCTTTAAATCAGTAAAGTGCTGAAAAATGTTCGGCAGCTGGCTTGCTGGGGATGCAAAACCCCAGCTTTAACATCTGCTTGTTTTGTGGTATAAATCCTGCTACCACGGCTGACTCTAACCTTCCCGAATGACTTCAGCAGACTGGAAAGAGACACAGACATGTAATGATCAGCTCTGGTGAGCAGGCAGGACCAAAGCCAGTGCACCATTGCACTCGCTCACCAAGTCTAGGCCACAATGTCTTTGAAGCGGTTTCATAATTTGATTATTCAGACACTGGAGTAATAAACTACAGCAAATGTAGGAAATTAGATCTGAAGATTGAGACCATGCTTTATCCACAAATCATCTCTTTGTCACCAGCTGGACACAGTTGCTTCTGGCTACCATCTTAACCAAGGTAAATGGTGCCATTAGGATAACCTTAAGGAATTCGTGTGTTTAGTCTGTTATCTTAGGCTTTGTGAGTTCCATTTTCTTAGAGGTTAGACAAGAAGACAGTGGGAATCCTATTTGTTTACTAAGAGTAGTACTGTAGGGCCTGGGGAGATGGCTCACAGGCTAAGAGTACTGACAGCTCTTCCAGAGGACTTCGGTTTGAGTCCCAGCAACCACACGGCAGCTCACAGCCACCTGTAACTCCAGCTCCAGGTGATTCGACCTTGTGTGGGCACTACACATATGTAGTACAAAGACAAAATATCCATATACATTAAAAAAGAAAGTAATACCATTGAGGGTAGAGAGTAAGTCCTTGGTTAAAGCGCTTGCTTTACCAAGTGTGAGGACAAGAACTTAGATCTCTGGCACTCATATAAATGCAAGGTGGGTGTGGTGGCCCATCTGTAATTTCAGGGGAACTGAGGGGTCCAAACAGTAGATCCAGGAACAAGTCAACTAGACTGGATGAATAGGTGAGCTGGGAGCTTATGTGAGAGACCCTGCCTCTACATATAACGTGGAGCGTGACTGAGGGAGGACTTCAACATCAACCTTAACCTCCACATGCGTACACACCCATATGCATCAACACATATAAACATGTATATATACATGCATGAACACAACATACAAACAAATTAACACACAAATAGGAAGACTAGATTCCTCCCTCATCTATGGTTTCAGTTACTCAAGTTCAACTCTGGTTTGAAATACTAAACTGAAAATTCCAGAAATAAACTGTTTATAAATTGTGCACCCTCCTGCACAGCATGATGGATGCTTGTATCTTCCCACCTGGGACTTGCAGTGCCCAGTGCCCCTGTGAATTACCACCTGTCCATCTCTCATTCTGCAGCTGCCTTGCTTTTGAGACCAGCAAGTGTCCTGAAGTAATTCTTATTTTGCTTAACAATGGTCTCAAAGCATAAGTGATGTTGGCAACTTGGATAGATCAAAGGGAAGTCATGAAGTGCTGCTTTTAAGTGGAAAAAAAAATGAAGATTGGAAGCTTGTTAAACTAAACAAGAACCAATAAATTTTTGAATTAGGAAGAAGGGGAAAATGTGGTAATTTTATAGTCATATCTCAAAGTGCAAAATCTATGGCCACGTGCGTGATGAGTGCTTAGTTAAGATGGAGGAACAGCTGATGCATATGTGGAAATACAGGGCACACACGGGTTCTATGCATGTGTTTATGCATCCTTTAAGGGTGTTCTAATCATCCCCCACGTCTTCAGTTTTGTTTCTTGTTGCTGTGATAAAATAAGCAACCCAGGGGGATAAGGGGTTTATTTTAGCTCATGATTCCAAGTTAGAGTCCATCACTTAAGGGAAATCAAGGCAGCAGGATTTTGAAGGAGCCAATCACATCCACAGTCAAAAGCAGAGAGAAGGATACATACATGCCTACTGCTAAGCTTTTTTCCACTCTTATACAACCCGAACCCAACTGCAGGGAATGATGGCGCCCGTTTGTAGGCTAGGTCATCCCACATGAATTAATGCAATCAGGACAATGTGGCCATACTACCCTACAGTCAGAGTCTGGAAATCACAAAGAAGCAGGCCTACAAACTATTCTGTGTCTGCCAGAGTCATGGGAGCCCACACAATGCTTTCAGTGCTGCCATCACCAAACAGGGGGCTGAATGTCAGTGATGGTGCCTCAGACTTTTAGCATGTTTTTTGGTTGGTCAATAACATTCATGTCCGTTACTAAGATGTAAGTATACGGGTTTAGGGTAATACATGAATCTTATTACATACTACTTAGTTTGGCACTGGTGACAACTGCCAGGACACCTGTTGACCTCTCTGGCTCTCTTTGAGGGCAGTGTTTTCCTTTTCACAATCAGCCCCATTCCTAGCCTCTCATTCAGGGGTCCTTTATTGTGTCCCTTCCCCTCTTTTAAAAGGAAGTTAGACAGGGTAGGTGCAGCTGGTCCTATCAAGGAATGTCAGAGCAAGATGACACGTGTCTGAGGAGGTGGCTTCATGTCAAGGAGTCAGACTTCTAGAAGAAGAAAAAAGATGGCATAGCATCAGATGGGCTCACGGATGGGCAGTCTATGTGGATAGTAGCGCTAGAGCCTGGGTTCTCCTGCTCCTCAAGGGGATGCTGGGGCCAGAGGACAGATGGATGCCCATATATATGTTTAATGTCTAAACGTTTAACAGTTATAACACTGAGACTGTTGAGTAGATTCTACTCCATTTTTCCATGACAGATGTGCCTCTGCAAGGACCTTGAAGGTCCTATTATGTGGAGTTTCATACTCTGTGGTACTTTATGCCTGAATGAGATAAGACATGGGTTAGTTCTGAAGATACCTCATGAAACATCATGCCTTACTTTCCCCTGACAGCCCATCCTTCCTGTCTTGTCTGCATCTTGTCCCCTCCTCAGTCTCAAGCCTATGGAGCAGGTGCAGCCTTTGGGTGGAGTGATTGGAGACAGCTTGTACAGGCTGTAGGAGCAAGGCCTTGCAGGCAGAGATTTCAGAACAAAGGGCACATGGAACATGATCAAGACTTGGATGGAATCTGAGCTCAAGAGTGGCTCAACCTTTCTGTCCCATAGACTTGTCCCTCCATGGAGAGGAGAGTGATGAGACAGGAACAGGGAATAGAGCCCAGGTCTCAGGGCACAGAGGGGTGGTGGGCAATATTACCTCAGAGCTCAAGGCTGAAAAGGCCCACCTTCTTCTACTGCTTTGCTTCCATTCTTCCTCAGTTCCCATCAGTCTTAGTTTGCAGAAGTAAAGGGTTCAGTCCTGAGTGGCCCTGTTTATACCCCTGTAACACTTAGAGAAAGTAGGCAGCATGAATTCGAGAGCCAAGAGGGATCCAAGTTTCCTTCTGATGGGTCCCTGAAAGCATCCTGGCTGCTGGGCTCTTTTCTTCGCCTATGGCTTTCCCTATAGCCTCTTCACTGGGGGGCTACCATCTTGGATTACTCCCCAGTGCATTCTAAACCAGCTGCCATGTCATCTTGAAAATCAAAACACATTCAGTTAGTCTTGAAAAACCCTTCTACCTTGTGTCTGCAACCAAGTGGCCGTATTCACTGTCTTGGCTCTAGGATAATGGTAACAGCCTTTCCACACCTCCTAGACTCATGTTATTGCAGAAAATAAAAACGTGGGTGACACCACCTGATTCTATTGAATACACAAGGCCTTTCTCTTGGGTGACTACAGTAATCTTTAGTGGAGGAAGAAAAGAGATCATAAGTTAGTGCTTCACTCAGCATCTTATGCTTCCGCAGGAAGGAAAGTTTCCATCAGCTTCAAGGACGGGCCAAACCAACCCCTTCGCGGTCTTCACTGAAATGATGTGGGGAGGGGTCTGGACAATTCAGAGTTAATGCCCTGTTGCTCTAGAGACAATAATTATAGCAGCTAATCTTGACTATCAACTCGACGGAACTTAGAATCACATTATGGGTGTGTCTCCGAGGATAGTTCCAGAGAGGTTTAAGAGAAGGCAAGAAGACACACCCTGAATGTGGGTGGCACTAACCCATGGGCTGGGGCCCCCGACTGAATCAAAAGGAGAAAGTGAGCTGAATGCCAATGTTGATCTCTTTCTGCTTCTTGATGACAGATGGAAAGTAACTAGCTACCTCACGATCCATCCTTCATACCTTCCCTGCACAAGGGACTGGGACCCTCAAAGTGTGAGCTGAAATAAGCCCTTCCATGCTCAGCTGCTTTTAGCAGGAGTGTTGTCATGGTGATAAGTCCCTAATACAGTCAACTGGTTGGTTTCTGCTATTTTGACTTACAAAGCGCTTTTATACATAAATTCCCATATTACCTGTCTCCTTGGAGATCACACCTGTCTTTGTGTGGAACATGACCCTCCCCCACAGTGCTAGAAGCTTCTATTTTAACCAAAGCTTTCTCCCTAGACTCTGTCAGCTAGGCCTTATTACTTGGAAGTATTTCCATACAAACACATCTCCCCCCTGTATCCTGTTTCTAAAATTATTATTTTCTACCTTTTCAGTACTTCATCGGGTTAGACCAAGACAGCAGACAGAAGTCAACTCATCTGGCTCTCAGATTTACACATTATTTTCGGGTTTCAACTCTTTCCTTTTCCTGGTTCAAACAAAAATAAGACGAAACAAAACCTGCAGGGTTTGTGAGTTTTCTTCCTGCTCTCCCACCTCCTTTTCTGAACGCAGGGATATCTGTCTATGAAAAGTAGCCAAAAAGCACTCGTTTCTGGTTTCTTCCTCTCAAGTTTAGCTTAGGATGCCGACTTTCCACTTCACATTCCGTTCCCCTGAAGTCCTCTCTCTCCTCTGTTAATGGCAACCCCAGGCTTGAAGGCTCAGAGAGGGAGCTGGCTCTTCGGCTCTTTGCCCTGCATGTTGGTCTGTCTGCACCTCTGCTGAGTTTTTAAGCCCCCGTCTCTCTCATCTTCCTCTCAGTCTGCACAACCACTTGGCCCTGACCAAGGCTGCCTTAATGGCTTCATCAGTGGCTGTCTGGGCAGAGCCACCGTTCATCTCAGCACTACCCGTCCAGCAAGCCTGTCCCAAAGGGATGACCTTGCTATAGCTTGGATAGGTTGAGTCAACCCCTCAAGGGTTCCCATTATGGAAAATGAATCCCTACTTTGGGAAAGCAATATTAGGAGAATGCGAACTTTAGAGGTGGGTTTTGGGAGGTGGTAAGATTGGCTATGCGCATGAGATCGCCTGTGATTGAACACTGGTGGGCAAACAGTTAGAGCAAGGACTGAAGGGGGTACTCAGTGGGAAGCAGATGTGAGGCCCTGGCTTTCATCCACACCACACACACACACACACACACACACACACACACACACACGCACACACGTACACCACCTCCCTGTCTGGCCGTATACTGCCCTGCCTTTGCTACTTTGCTACTATGAAGGTCTTTACCAGATGTAGGCCATTTGACTCTGAACCAGGACTGTGCGCCAAAGTAAACCTCTTTTCCTTTGTAATTTACTCAGACTGTGATATTATGTTATTAGCGACAGAAAACAGACTAAGACTGGCTGTTTCCCAGCGATCCACTTCCCTGTTGGAAACACAGAGTTTAGAATTTAATGACCTGTTCTCTATTTGGGTATCCAGGGCTCCTTTTGTTCTGTATCAAATCTAAGTTTCCAGACTTCACAAGGAAGTTACGTCCTGCATCCCTCAAATCTTACTGGGCCCCTCTGTCATTGTCACTATGTTGTTTGAGTCTTCCAAATGTTCTGAAACATGTGCCTTATTTGGGAGGTGATTCCAGGAAACATTGTCAGGGAAGGAGACAGAAGGCATCCAGCAATGTCCTCCAGGGTGATCAGTGTGCTGTCTCAAGCCCTTCTGGGTTATCTCTGCCTGTCTTTGTCTTCTAGCAACAAGCAATTCTTGTGCTCATGGTATTACGTTCCCTGGTTCATACCTGCTGGTTATATTTCTGCCAGTCTCTAGTCAAAACCTGTTACAGACAGATCAATACCTAGCATTGCCAGATGTGTGTTTCAATTTAAAATCACCTAACTCATCACACTGCTGGTTCATTGGCGTTGTGCTCAGGGCCAACAGAGCTCTATCTCATGCCCAATAGACCCAGCATGTATGCTCTCTCTCCACAGGGTGTATTTCAGCCGTGCTGTGCAGAGAAACGCTAGACAGCGCTTCAGTGTCAAGCTCAGAGGCCACTTAAAGCAGGAAAATCACACACAGGCGCACAGCAGGGCGCAAAAACGTGAAAAATGCAGCGCTTGGGATGCCACAAAATGACCCTTGTTTGCTTGTTTGCTGTAGGAGATGAACAAGATGGTGATGCCGTACCTCACCTAGCCCAGCTGAGGGGCATCTCAAAGTTTCTGTTCCTGGGCACATGTCCCAGTGGCCAAAAGGGCTCCACCCAGATTGGTTTAGATTTGGTGGAGTAGGCAAATCTGCTAAGGCAGAGACTGCCAATAATAAAATCAACGACGTGCATTTTCAACTCCGTCAATTGTAGAAAACGGAAGCTAATGGGAAGCGTGCCTGCCCACCAGACGCCGTTTGTTCTGTGGCATGCAACTGTTACTGTCTGTGGATATTGATATGATCTGTAATCACTTGCATTTTCAATATTGCTTTTTCCTAGTCTCATATAATCCACTATGTAACTGAGGGTGACATTGATTCTCGGTGCTAGGATAATAGGTGTTTGCCACTACACCTGGCTAAGTCCAGTATTATGAGTTTCTGTAGTAATAGGCGCGGCGGGGCTGCATTCTCAGAACCCCAGCCGCCTGCCCGGCTAGCTTATGCCCCGAAATAATTACACAGACACTGTATTCTTTTAAGCACTGCTTGGCCCATTCTCTTCTAGGCTAATTCTCACATATTAATTTAGCCCATTTCTAATCATCTGTGTGTAGCACCCCAAGGTGCGCTTACCGGGGAGATTCTAGCCTATGTCCATGCTAGGTCGGAGCTTCATCCCAGGAGCAGGGCATGGCGTCTCTCTCAGGCGTCTTCTCCCAAGAGGAGAGCTGTCGAGACTCTGACCTCACTTCCTCTTCCTCCCAGAGTTCTGTCCTGTCTACTCCTCCCACCTATCCTCTAACCAATAAAATGGGCCAGGGCAGTGCCTTTATTAGCCAATGACCTTCCTCCATCAAGTTTCTGATATCAGCTGTCAGCCAAATGTGCCTACTACATGCATTTATAAATAAAGTTTTATTGACATAAACCAATGAATCCTTTATTGGATTTTCTACAGCTGCTTCTGGGTATAGTAAAACCACATGACCTGCAAACCCTAAGATATTTATTATCTGACTATTTCCTGAAAAGTTTTGTTATACGATTATATGTATGTGATTACATTTAAAAACCACTTGTGATATTTAAAAGATAATTGTATTTTTCCTTTTGAGACAAGCTCTTGTAATCTGCACTGTTCTGGAACTCATCATGCCTTAGCCCAGGCTGGCCTTGATTCACAACCCTCTTACCTCTACTCCCCCCACCCCCCCACCCCCCACTCCCCACCCCCCTGGTATGCTGAGATTACAGATTTAGACTTTTAAAAAAATCTGGATATAGTTCTGGTTTTTGTTTGTTTGTTTGTTTAGTTTTTGAATAGTTGTATAAATGCCTGGTTTGTTAGTTTTTGTTTTGTTTTGTTTCATGGGAAGTACTGGAGATTGAACCTAGCCTTCTAAACACACTAAGCAAACACGGAAACACTGAAGTAGCTTCCTTTATCTTTTTGCAACCAACCCCCCCCCCCCCCACAGCACCTCACGCCGAGGCTTGATGCGTTGTGTGAGCACGATTACTCCCTCAGCCAAAGATTTTCACCTTTAAAAAGGTATCTCCTTTAGTCAGAAGCAGGAGGATGTGAGTTCAAGGCCCGCTTTGGCTACATAATGAGACACTGTCTCAAAGACAAAAATAAAGAAGCAACAAACCCGTGGGATTGCAGTGGGGAAAGGACAGGGCAGAACCACAAGCCCACCCAACCCAGCCTTTCCCATCCACAGCTACGTTTACATTCTGATGAGACTGCCTTCCCTGCATCTTTGCTTGGTTAGCCAAATCTCATCCAATGTCCAAAGACTATCTCAAGGCTACCTTTGCCATGCATTTTCCCCTCGCCACTGTTCCTCAGGTGACCCAGCCCTCACACTGCACACCAAGAAGTTAAACAGCAAACCAGGGGGTTAACTCTGAGGTATACATTCAACAGCACTGTTCAAAGGTTCCCCAGGAGACTGAGCTCCAGCTGGGCACTGACTGCAGACAAAGCTCTCACTGGCTGCCTCTAAGAACTGGCGTCTCAGAACCCTCCGCCACAGAGGCTAACTGGGATAGTCAGTCAAGCATGGACACACACACACACACACACACACACACACACACACACACGATTCCTCAATGGCAGCTCCATCCCCCAGGCTCCCAGCCACTTTGCTATTTGTTTCCTCAGATCATCCCCTAATAAATTACTTGAACTTAAATCTTTTCACAGCCTGGTCTACACAGCCTGGCCCACACAGCTTGGTCCATATATCCTGGTTCACATAGCCTGGTTTACAAAGCCTGGTTCACAGCTATTTTAAGGAATCATAAGAAGGAAACTTGCTTTTTTTTTTTTTACTTTGCGTGAATAATTATGAGCCAATATAAGTAAAAAGTAAAGTAAAACAAGCAAACAAACAAGTCAAACTGTCCTATTAGGAGCATACATAGGCTATTCTTAGGGAAACTGATCAAAAACCAAAAACCAAAGCAATACCCTGGTATTTATTGCAGGGCTTAGTTTGTAGCTTAGTGGTAAAGCACTTAGCAGGTGAAAAGCCCTGAGTTTGATCCCCAGCCTCTCACCCCTCCCCCACATGTGACATAGATTTACACTCCAAGTTTGAGGCAACGGTCTTAAGGTCACAAGACTATAGGAATGTAAGACAGCCCTTCAAGGGTTGGAGAAATGGCTCAGGGTTAACAACACATTCTGCTCTTGCAGAGGACCTGAGTTCGGCTCCCAGTACCCACATGGAGGTTTGCCACAGCCCATAATATCAGTTCCACAGATTCTGATGCTTCTGGTCTCCTTGGTTACCAGGCACCCAAGTGGTACATATGTAAACACGCAGGTAGAACACTCACACACATAAAAATAAGTAAGATACTTTTTCAAAGGACAGCTCTTCAAGTTCCACACAGATGTAGCAAGTGGCAAAGAATCTGATGTCTGTGATTGGCTTTCAGACCGCGAGGCAGTGACGAAACAGGCTGACAAAGTGGCACAAGTCTGTGTGGCCTGGGGATCCTCTGGAATACACTTGCAACTGTTCTAGAAGCCTGGCATTGCTTCCATATAGAAACTTAAAAGAGACAAGTGGCTGGAGTGTCACGGGAATTACTGAGGGCCTGTGTGGGCTTCATGCGGTGGTGGAGGCCATCAGTGGATTCCGACTCGTTTTCCAGCTTTGGCTTGGTTTGCCTTTCCCAGCTCAGTGTCTGTCTGTCCGTCCTTGGTGTGTTCGGTGGTGAACGGCCTGGGTGACAAAAATCAGTGGCTGAAGACTGAGTGGCGGGAAGTCCACATCTGACCAACGACTCTGATATTCAGAACATAAAGTCTAGACTATTTTGTTTTGTTTTGTTTTGCTTTTGAGACAAGGTTTCACTGTAGCTTTGGAGCCTGTCCTGGAGCTAGCTCTTGTAGACCAGGCTGGCCTCGAACTCACAGAGATCCGCCTCTCTGCCTCCCAAGTGCTGGGATTGAGGGTGTGCGCCACCCCCGCCCAGCAAGTCTAGACTATTGACACAACACATGTGGTCTTCCCTAATTGGGGTCAAACCTTTATTTTCATTCTGATCCCTCATCCACTACACCCTGTAGCCCTGACAACCTCATTTAGCCTCTCTTTAAAATGCAGCCCTACCTGGACTAGCAAGACAGCTCAGCCTGTAAAGGTGCTTGTGGTACAGGCCTGGAGACCTGAGTTCTTTCCCCGGATCCCGTGTAAAGGGGAAGGAGAGAACTGACGCCACAAAGCTGCCCTCTGACCTCACACGCACTGTATATCCTATCCCTCACCGTGCACATACACACAAAGCAATAATAAATAAAACTATAAAATAAAACCCATCACCTCCATCCCCTGGTGAATACCTTCTGAGGATCTGTCTTCATTATCATTTGATTGGACGGAGACACTTTTAGGGAAGCCCTCCTCTGGTTATGTTCAGGAGACAATTAGATTACAATGGCTCTGACTTCATCCATGAAGGATGAATTCATAATATGATGGCATTTGGGGGGGTGGTGAAAAACAAGAGGTGAGGGCTAACTGGAAGAAAGGGGTGACTGGGGCCATGTCCCCAGGGCTCTAGCTTATCTTGGCCCTGTCCTGTATGCCCTTGATTCTCTGCTTCCAGTCTGTCAAGTACACAATTCTTCTCTTCCACAGGCTCCCATGACTCTCATGTTTTGCTCAAGCATATGGGGCCAAAGGATCATGGGTGGAACCCTCTAAAATCATGAGCCAAAACAAATCCACTCTCCATTAAGATGTCTCTGTCAAGTATTTTGGACACAGTAATAACAAGCCAACTAATAATTTATAAATCCTTCTCTCTCAAGACTTAGCTGAATGATAACCCAATCTGTGACTCTGCCCAATCTCCAGCTCTGTCACCAATAGTTTCTCGGTACCCACTGTTCCTTCTGATCATATGTACGATACCATGACGACAGAGGTCTGCTTTTCACTCACAAGCCGTACTCCTCTGGGGCAGGGCACCCAGCTCCACACTACAACGTGGAGGAACCATGATGCCTGTTCCACCCATCCACATGTTTCCCGGCCTGGTAAGTCTCTGGCAAGAGTTAATGAGAACCTGTGACAGGCCTTAAAATAGTGAAGAACACAAAATAGCTTACTAGAATAAAATGTTCTTCAACATACGGCAGCTTAATTCCTGTAGGTATTTTCCTACAAAGGAAAATCGTCCTGTTATTCAAGACACATGAGAAATGTAAACGAGAGCCAAACGTGGAAGGTGCATATGTACTTCCTGTTTTCTTCCTGAGAGGCTGTGGCCCAGGCTGGGTCAGGCAGTGGGTAGTTTGTGGCTCAGGACATCAGCAGTCCTGGGTGAGAAGAAAGATCGTGTTCTCTGCATACGGTAAGGTGGGGAGTGCTTTGAAAAGCCACAGCAAACAAATAGCACATCACCAAACGGGGAAGGAAGGATTCTGACCAGTGCCCAGACCTAGCCTCGTGCCAGCTCCTGCTGGAGACTTGGTTGGGCTCTCCTTGCACTTGGTACCACACCCCAGACATCCTGACACCGACCGCTTCAGCAGCCCAGTGCTGCTGATTCTGCCCTTTTTTTTCAGACCACAGAAGTGCCCCAAGCTTCAGTGATTGCCCTGGCTACATGATATCCACAGAGAAGATTTAGAGTCAGAGCCCAGAAAAAGCCAAATAACTTCCTCCCCTTTATGTCCCCCTCCTCTTTCTCCTCCCCTCTTTTCTCCTTCTCCATTAGTTCTTCTTGTTTACTTGTTTTCAGACAGGGGCACAGGCAACCCAGGCTGTCCTTGAACTTAATATGTAGCTAAGGGAAAATTTAAATTTCTAGTCCTCCCACCTGCACTTCCCGAGTGTTAGGTTTGCAGGTGTAGTCTACCAGCAGCTATGACTTAATTTTTCTCTTATGTTTAAAACACTTCCCTCAAGGAAAGAAAGAAAGAAAGAAAGAAAGAGAGAGAAAAGAAAAAAACTCTCCCAGGAAATCGGCAGACAATGTGGAGGACAACCCCAGCAAGCGGCCAGAGTCAGCATAACCCACCATGCAACTAACACAACCTCCCGAGACTGCCAGGGTTATAGACATGTACTCTCACGCCTGGCTTTTTATAGGACCATTTGTGTGCTGGGCATTGAACTCAAGGCCTCATGTTTGTGTGGCAAGCACTTTACCAACTTAGCTATCGCCCCAGCCCCTTATTAATGGCTTTTGTGTTGGTTTGCTCTCCTCCTTCCTCTCCTCCAAGTCCCTCCTCCTACTCCCACCCACTCCTCCTCCTCTGTTTCTCTTCATCAAAGGACTGGCCTCCCATGGATTTCAGCCAGCCTTGGTATATCAAGTGGCAGTTAGACAGGCACCTCTGTGGGAGTGGCGAAACAATGACTGGCCCAGCTTGAGACCCATACCACGAGAGGGAGCTCACCGCTGAGGGCCAGGACCTAGAGACAAGAGAGCCCAGAGACCTAGGGTAGAACCAAACTTGACTGGCAAAAACAACAACAACAACAAAAACAAAAAAACCCAAGATTTGTTCGAGAACACATTTGTGGGTGTATGTTTTGATAATTAGTATGTAGTATTTAGGATGTGCTAGAAGTGGCCAGGAAAGTATGTGCTTAGCATGTATAAGACCTTAGACAAAGCATGTGTGTATATGATCCTAACTCTGCAACTCCCCCCAAGAAGCAAAGAAATAAGAAAAATGACAGACAGTGATTTAAAGATCCATCCCATACATCCACCCCTCCCCATCCCTGTGGACACCCCCTGTCCACACCCCTTCTCAGATGTTACAGGATTTAGACCTGCTTGTTTTAGTCCCATATATTTCCAGTGATGGCTACTCTTGGTTGCCAACTTGACTACATCTGGAATGAACTACAACCCAGAAATGGAAGGCACACCTGTGAGAGATTTTTTTGCTTGTTTTGAAGTAGGTGAATTCACTTTTGAGGTAGGCAGACACACATCTTCAATCTGGGTCTTAAGGCGGGGAAGACATACCTTTAATATGGGCCATCCCTTCTGCTGGAAGCCCATGTAAGGTCATGGAAGAAAGGAGCTTCTGTTCTTTGCCTACTTGTCCCAGCCTTGCTAGCAAGTCCATTCCTTCACGCTCCTCTACGGAGCCCTGACTAATACACTCCCTTACACATTTCCTGCACATGATGTGGATAAGTGCATTTTTATTGCATTTTTCAGAAGTAGAAATTTTTGGGGAAGCAACTGTACCCCATGACTGACATGCATAGAATATATGTCAGAGCATACCCCTGAAACACACATACATTTACACACACGATACTTACTACATACATCGACCCAACTCCACTTCCCATGGGGTTACACTGGTCATTTGCAATTGACCATGCAACTGACAAATGATACATAGGAGGGTATTTAGGTGTGCACAGCAAGTGCGGTAGTTTGAATGTAATTGGCCCTCATCAGCTCATAGGGAATAGCACTATTAGGAGGTGTGGCTTCGCTGGAGTGGGTGTGGCCTTGTTGGAGAAAGTATGACACTGTGGAGCAGGCTTTGAGGTCTCTTTTACTTAAGCTTTGCTCAGTGTCACAGTCTACTTCTTGTTGCCTGAAAGATGCAGCCAGCACCATGTCTGCCTGCACGCCATCATGCTCCCCACCATGGTGATGGTGGACTGAACCTCTGAACTGTAAGCCGCCACCTCGACTAAATGTTTTCCTTTGTAAGAGTTGCCATGGTTCTGCTGTCTCTTCATAGCAATAGAAACCCTAACTAAGACAGCAAGCCTCTGGGCACACCTGTCTTTGATATAAAGGAAAAGGTTAATTTGAGGGTTTTTTTTTTGTTGTTTTTTTTTTGGATTTTCGAGACAGGGTTTCTCTGTAGTTTTTGGTGCCTGTCCTGGAACTAGCTCTTGTAGACCAGGCTGGCCTCAAACTCACAGAGATCCGCCTGCCTCTGCCTCCCTAGTGCTGGGATTAAAGGAGTGCGCCACCACCGTCCGGCTTTTAATTTGAGTTTTTAATGCATTTTTTAAAACCCCAAAGGGAAAAGGAAGAAATAAAAGCTCACTCAGAATTTGTGGCCCAGACCCTACAAGAGAAAAATGAAGGTGAAGCCAGATGCCCTGTTTGAAGAGTCCCCAGCACCTGTCTTTTGAAAAAAGTACCCAAAATATCCATGCATAACCTTCAAAATACAACTTACAAACAACATTGCTTAGGTTGGCGCCACTCCAAAGGTTATGATCTGCTGGCCTAGTGAGGGTGGTAAGCTGTCACGGTGTATCCCAATAGGCCAGAGGACCATGGGGTTTAGCAGCCCCCTGGGGCTTATTATACACACACCATTCTGCCAAGACTTCCCATACTCATTATGTCTACAGGATACCTCTTTGTTTTTTCTTTCTCTCTGTGTGTGTGTGCACATATGTCATGTGCACAAATGTATGTGGACATGAATGTGGAGGCCAAAGAGCCACCACAGATGTCTTTCTATTTTAGATGCCAACCACATTGTTTGTACAAGGTCTCTCATTGGCTTGGGGCTCACAGAACAGGCTAGATGGGCTGGCCAGGAGCCCTAGGGATCCTCTTGGCCCTGCCTATGCAGTGCTGGGATTAGAAGTGCACATCCCTATGCTAGATTATTGTATATGGGTACTGAATGTCCTTGTGTTTGAACAGCAAGCCTTTTGCTGACTGAGCTATCCTCCAGTCTTTAATGATTCTTTTTCTAAATTCCTTAATGATTAGACTTCAAGAACTGAAGAATTTGGTACTTTTCCCCTTGTTGTCAGATTCAATGTCCTGGAAGAGAAGACTTAGAAGAGTCAGAAAGGAAAGATTCAAAGGCCATCTTGTTTGGTGGCCTATCCATTTTTCTTGCCCAGAGAGCCAAGCCTCATGATTCTTCAAACATAACCAAGTCTGGCTGTAACAGAACTAGGAAAATCTTAACCACAAGCAGATGGTTGTTTTGCCAAAAATTCTGGCAACTTGCTGGGTAAATTTAACCAAGCAATTCTAATGAAAGTTCAACTATTAACTCCTCAATCCAGAAAAGAGGACATGAACCCTACAAACTAAACAGAGAAACTCAGGGTGGCCAAAAGCCAGAGCAACATCAAAGATATTTCATGCCTCTTGTGAACCGGTATTTCCCAGCTTCTTCCTGTACTCTTTGTTTGGATTTTCTTTGAGAAATGGTTGTGTCATGTTGTCCTGGCTAGCCCCAAACTCACTACATAAACCATGTTTTCCCCACATTAGATATCCTACAGCCCTGGCCTCCTGAGCCCCAAGATTGCAGGTGTGAGCCACGGTGTTTGGCTCAGACATGTTTTTCTCCTTTAGTGAACTTTAGGACCACAGATATGACTGTGTATTAGTTTATGTATCTCACAAATACTTGTGACTTTACACTTTAAAACAGCAAATCTTGTTTTCCTTAATTCTCTCTTGAAGGCAATCCAGTTGCTTAGCGTGCAGGCTCTACATGGACTGTTATTCTCCCACATCTGCCCTGCCCACTACACTACACGGACTGTTATTCTCCATGCTCTCACATCTGCCCAGCCCACAGTGGGATCTTCCTGGAGCATGGGGATGAGCACATGGTAGATGAGATGGTTCTCCTTTCTAGAAACACCTTGTTTGCCACTCACAGCAGAAGCAGTGATATCCCGAGGCTTGCTAGATGCTAGCCACGGATCCACCATGCTACATCCTAACACAGAGGTACTTAATGATGCAAAGATGTGCTGCATTCTTTTATGTTGCGTTTGTTTAACTCTGTGAAGCTGGGTTACTATGCCTGTCGACAACACCTGATTGGTCTAATAAAGAGTTGGAGGGCTAATAGCAAGCCAGGAGAAAGGATAGGTAGGGCTGGCAGGCAAAGAATAAATAAAAGGAGAAAAAGAGAAGATCAAGGAGCAAAAGGAGAAAGAAAGGAAGCCTCCTGGGTCCAGCCACCCATAACAACCCTTACCAGCTATTGGTGGAAGGCTGATCCCGGGGACATGAATTCCCCAATACTCTTTAGGAGAGATCTACAAAAGTCAGTAGCTCCAAGTCAAGCTGGCATGGAGTCTCATATAATCCTAATGGCATCCATGAAAAGTTGGCCTCTGCTTAAGCCTGAATCTTAGAGATACAGCAACAAGACACAACAAGTTAAAATAACCTTTCCAAGGCCAGCCGTGTGAAGGGAAAGAAGTGGGGACTTTAGAGGCTGTGTGTTTGCGCCCCAGGCTACATGCTTACACAGCTGGTCCTCTTGCACATCCAAGCAATGGGGCTTCATTTTCCCTCCACAAATGGAGCCAACAAATTACTGACTTATGAGATATGGCCCACTTTATAGCCACTCCCAATTTGGAAAAGATGAAGGAGGCTCAGAGAAGTTAACTGGGGGAGCCAGAGAAGTAGCTGAAAAGATATGAAGGTATTGTGAGGCCTGCTGGCTCCTTCACAGCTGAGAGCCCTGGCTTCCTGGGTGGAAGACCTAGCAGTGGAAGAGGGTAGAGCTCAGTAAACACCCATCTCTCAAGGACTCAACACTGACACCGAGCTCCCATGCATAGAAAAAACACAAGGATACAAACACTGGGGGCACAAAGATGTGTGAGACCAGCCCTGGCTCTAACTTTGAAGAACTCACAACCCACAAGGAGTCTGGAAAGAAAGAAAGAAAGAAAGAAAGAAAGAAAGAAAGAAAGAAAGAAAGAAAAAGTCATGAGACACATGAAAGCTCAGGGGACAGACTTTAGCCAAGACCGCGGCCGTGCATACAGTGGGCATGGCAATAACATTTTGCATTCAGGAAGACAGATTGTATTAAATCCTCAATACAGCACAAGCAAGTGGGGATTTACGGTGGAGAGCAGGATGGGGGCAGTGGATGGAAAATTACTAAAACGGAAACATCAGATGTGAGGGGGATTCTGGATAAAACAACCTGCCAGGAATCTTGCTGAAGACGGCCCACGTGAGTAGACATCCCTGGAGCAATGGGGGAGGCTGAGGAACTGGAGACTGGAGGTTCTGGCTAATTTGGCAAGGTTCTTTGCTAAAGCAGAATTTAAGGAAGTACACAGAGTACCTGCGAGAAGGTTCCGATGTCTAACTAAAGTCTGGTCAAGCAAGGGTCTTTGTCGAGGGGAAGGCTATGATACAACAGCATGCTGGGTAAAGGCTGATGAGAGTAGGGTATGTATAGATAGGGAGAATTTAATTTTCTCCAAACTCTAGACAAAGATGACAAGGTGTTTTGGAGGGGGTAACCCCACATCTGCTGGGAGATTCAGTGGGTTTAAAACATTGAATCGAGCAGCTTTTGTTGTTGTTTTGAGACAAAGTCTTGCTATATAACTTAGGCTGATCTCAACTTCTCTGTGGATTCACAGGACTGAAATTGAACTTGTCTCTCTACCTCACCTTCCCAAGTGCTAGGGTTATATGTGTGTGCTACCACTGAACAAATTCTTCATTTACTCTATTGACCGTACTTCACCCCAGAAGACAGATGCAGCCGTATGTGAAAACGTTGTCCCTGAACTCAACACGGAACAACTGGCTGCAGATTTGGAAGTGATGGGATGCCATCTTAGGGTCTGTAGTTCTGAAAGAAAGGCACTATCTCTGGCCTCATACGCTCTATGCCTAGACTACCTGAGCAAGCCTGAAGGGGTCTGCACACTGTACCATGGCCTCTGTGGTTCCTTCATTCACTCAGCTACAGAGATACAAAGATGAGAGGAGACTTGGTCTCCATCCATCAAATGTTTATACTTCAGCCAGGGCTTCAAAGAGACAAAATACAAAAGCATCCCTGCTAAGGGAGAGGGATGCATCCATACACAGTCTGAGAAAGGGGAAGGGATAACAGACAGCAGCGACGGCTCGCACAGAAGAAGATAATCGGGAAGCATGAAGCTACCCCAAAGCAAAAAATAACCCAAGAAAAGGTGCCATCCACGTTGCAAAGTGTGTCTTCCTTGGTGATTTTCAGCGTCAGCGCTGAGGTCACTCTGGATGTGGGCTATACCTGGCCCACAGGACCTAAGGTAAACAGGAAGTGCCAGGAGGAGGCAGCCTGTGATAGAGAAAGCCAATGATTGACAGGGCTGATGAGACTACTTCCCCAGCTTCTCGGCCTACTGGATGGGAGACTCAAGTTTCAGTGTTCCTCAGTGACCTCTGTTCTACTTGCCTGATGTGGGATGCCCCTCTATATGGTGTGAATATGTTTTATTACTATTATTTAATAAAGACCAATCACCAGGCAGAGTAGAGTCGGGTGGGAAATCCAAACAGAGATACAGGGAGAACAGAGTGGATTCAGGGAGACATGAGCAGCCACTGGAGAAGCAAGATGCCAGAGCATTACCGGTAAGACACGGCACATAGCGATTATTATTAGAAATGATTATTAGTAATGGGTTAATGTATATGTAGAACTAGCCAGTAAGAAGCCTGAACCACCAGGGTCTCAGTGGCTGGGTTCTCAGAATGCAGAGCACAAGTATAGAAGAAAAGGGTTTGGGGAAAATATGATGAGTGGAATTTGGGAGTTAAGTGTTTAACCATGTGGACAGTTCAGGAAGCAGGGCATTCACAAGTTCAGTACTTCAGAAAGAGGTCTGTGCTGGAGACACAGCGGGAGTTACAAGCCCTTATCTGTAAGCTCTAACCACGGAACAGATTGTATCCGCATGAAAATCAAGGGAAGGTTTAAGGCATTGTAGCTGTTCAGTGGGACGGAGCCAGCACTGCAAAGTGGGCATGAAAGATAAAGGACTAAAAGCTGCTTGTTGATATAGCCAACAGGAAGGAAGGAGGGAGGGAGGGAAGAAGGAGAAAGGGAAGAAGGAAGGAAGGGCCAAACAAAAGGGAAGGAAATCAGAAAACTATAGTTTTACACATGCATCCTGCTCCATCCTTTTGTTGCTCTTAAGATGGGTGTGATCTCTCTGATTAATGTTACAGCATCAGCAAGGAATGAACCAATGGAACCAGGTATGTGTGATTGCTCCTCTGGTGCATCATCAGCCCCGCATTGTGTCCCTCCAGTTCCTTCCTCTTAGGAGAATCAACTCTGTCCTGTTGCTGCAGAATCCAAACATGAAGTTAGAAGGCCCACCATGGAAGGATGCTTGTGAGTCACTTTGTCTTGACTGGAAGCCTCCCAGTCATGGCCTCCAGACCTGTCACTCAGTGAGAAATCCTGCCTTCTTGCTGTATATTCTGTGCCTTCTGACTCCTTCCCACTTGGCTCTGGTCCTCAGTGCCTGGGCAGCTCCATCCTGACCCTGCCAGGGTCTCATTATGAAATGCAGCCCCAAACACTTGCCTGGGACGGTAGGAAAACAAGTGAGATCATGGAACCACTGACATAGGCCTTTTTAAGGAAAGCTTATGGAAAGTTGGGGAGCAGTCAGAGGATTAGGGATGAGTAAATGTTATTCCAATAGAGGGTTGACTTCCTGGATATGGTCAGGAGAGGATTATTCAGATGATGGTGTTTGTGCATTTAAAAGTGATGGGTCACCCGACACTAGCATGATGTCTCTAAAACATGGACTTTACTAACTTTTGAATAAGTCAGAAGCTGTTGATATGCAAGAGAGTAGTTTTCTAGGGGAGACTGACAAGTCTTCCAAAGCACCCCTAAGGGAGAACATGTCTAGGGGTGAACACTGCAGCATGAAGTGTTAGTGATCTGGTCCCCAGCTCCAAAGTCTCTGGATCATAGCTTTCCTCCTTGGTCCCATGGATTAACAATCTGACAGGCCCTTCCTGTTTGAATGTATGCCACAAATTTGCTGGTGTACCTTGATAATTTAACTTTGTGCTTCACTTAGATTTAGCCAGACTGTTGTGGTGGTCTGAACGAGAACGGCTCCCATTGGCCCATATATTTGAATGCTTAGTCACTAGGGAGTGGGACACTTTGTTTTTTTTTTTTTTCTTTTTTTTTCTTTTTTTTTAAATTTATTTAATTATTAAAGATTTCTATCTCTTCCCCACCACCGCCTCCCATTTCCCTCCCCCTCCCCCAATTAAGTCCCCCCCCCCTCAGCCCGAAGAGCAATCAGGGTTCCCTGCCCTGTGGGAAGTCCAAGGAACCCCCACCTCCATCCAGGTCTAGTAAGTTGAGCATCCAAACTGCCTAGGCTGGGAGTGGGACACTTTGATAGGATGAGAAGGGCTAGGAGCTGTGGCCTTGTTGAAGGAAGTGTGTCACTGGGGGATGGGCTTTGAAGTTTCAAAAACCCTTGGTCCTCGTGTCTCCTCACAGCAATAGAGCAGGAACTAAGACACCCGGTGTCCTAATTTGCTGTGACAAAACTGTCACCAAAAGCCACTTTGGGAGGAAAGGCTGTATTTCATCTGACAATTCACAGCCTGTTTTGAAGGGAGTCAGGGCAGGAACTCAAGGGGGAACCTAAAGGCAGGAAGTAAAGTTGAGGCCATGAAGGAATGCTGCTTACTATGCTCAGCTTGCTGTTTTTATACAGCCCAGGACCTCCCAACAAGGGGTAGCACCACCCATGACGGGCTGCCCCCCCCCCCACCACATTAATCACTAATCTCAAAAATGTCCCACAGACTTGCTACAGGTCAATCTGATAAAGACATTTTCTCAACTGAAGTTCCCTCTTCCCTGATGACTCTAGCTGGTGTCAAGTGAACGGCACGTAACCAGCACACCTGGTTTCCATGCTCCCCAATCAAGAATTGCCGAGAGAAATCTGTTAGGATAAAGGCAAAGAAGGAGCGGCACAGATTTCTTTATTAGGACATACAAATACTTACTACCTCAAAAAATAAAGTATAAAAGATCAAAGCATTTAGAAGGATCATCCCAAACTGATATGATAGCTAAATGGGTAAAGACACTTGTCATCAGGCCCGAGGACCTAAGTTTGGACTCCAGAATTCACAAGGTAGAAGGAAAGAACTGACTTTGGTAAGCTGTCCTCTGACCACACACATGGGTGCTATGGTACACATGTACACACAGACACACACACACATCAAAATAATTTTAAAAAGATAAGACATTAAGATAATTCAGTAAATCTAAAAAGCAAAATTCATTAAATTCATTAAAATGTAAAGGTTTTGTTTAAAAGTGATGAACATAATGATGAGGCTGGTTTTGAACTTGCAGCACACCTGCCTCAGTTTCCTAAGTAGCTGGGATTATGTCTGTGTGATCAAGCCCAAGTTTTTGTTTTTGGGATATGTTATTGCTATGCATAACTTTGAATATTAGGATCAAACAACTGACCTGCCATATACCGGGACTACCACCACATCTCGTATGTGTCCTTATGTCTGTGTGTTTGTCTGTCTAAGAACTCATAGAATAACAATATAAAGACCCATGAGAACCAATGAGAAAAAGACACAGTTTTATAAAAAGAACAAACGAATGGAATCTTCACTACAGAGATTTCCCCATCCTAAGGCAGGTGCAAGAGATCAGCATCACTACTTATCAGGAAAACTCAAAACTGCAGGGAATACCTCATGCATCCACTTCAGTGTCTCAAACTTAAGGCTGACTTTATTAAGTGCCGGCAAGGATATAGAATGTAAGGGATCCTAGGCTGCCAGTAGGTCAAACTCTGTTAGCTGTCTGTGTTGGTGTTTCCCATCCAATTTATGTGACCAATGTGCGAGGTCAGCAAGATGGCACTCAATGCCAGCTGGCCCGTGAGCCACACTTGCTGTGAACTGACTTGCTATGTGTGTTCCATCCCAGAGTCCACACTAGCATCAGGTTGAAGCATTCTCACTAAAGATCATCAATTTCTAGAGACCAGCTCTACTGAGCCTTGACAAATAGGTCTGGGTCAACTAAACAAACCACCCCACATCCCTTCATCCATGGGGGTGGAGCAGAAGATGGATGTGCAGGTTGAAAATGGAGTCATATAGAAGTAATTCATTTCAGCATTCCCTAGGGTTGTGGGAAAACATTCTTTTCCTCCCTCCTTCCTTCCCTCCCTCATTTCCCCTCCCTCTCTTCCTTCCTCCATCTCTCCCTTTCTCCCTCTCTCCCTCCCTCCTTCCTTCCTTTCTTTCTTTGCATTACATATTGAAACCAGAACTCTGAGCATGCTAAGCCCATGTTCGAGCACTGATTCCACTCACGACCCAGCATATTTAAAAATACCTATTGAAGAAGTAAAAATTCTAACTACCCCAATTTGATCATTGTACAGTGTACATGGATGGTGGCTTCTCATATGGTACCTTATGAACACATAAAAACACTGTCAATTAGCAGCACTAATTGTATGGTTCAGACAAAGCCATGGGAAGTAAGGTATCTTAATGGGGACTTATGGGAACAGTAATTCATGATGTTGGATAAGCCGGATGCTGTTGGCCTTGGTCCCCAAGATACACTGTAGAGCCTGCAGCTGAAAACTCCTCAAGGTATGAGGCCTTGAGTTAGGCATGTATATTGTCAGTGTATTTTGAAATGACTTTAATGCAAACAGTCATTTGTATAAAAACAAAATAGATAGAGAGGGAGGACCAGGAGAAAGATGTTTGCTCCTTCTGGGGGAATCACAAAGGACAAAGGGAAAATAAAGCTCATTAAAACGGCTCCTTCATGCCTCATGTATTAAACTTCACATTTTCTGGCCACTGTTTTGAGGCATTGAGAGACTCGTATTTTAATATAAAAACCACAGAACGCTGGCTTTTCTCTGTGCTGTGCCATTATCTGGCTTTTGGCAGACTTAAAATTCTTCCTTTTAAAACTATTTCCTTTTGGAGGTCAGCTGAAAGTCCAGTTCAAGTACCACATTGATAAAACTGAACACAGGACCACTCTTAAAAGCCAACAATTATGGGTCCCAGTAGAAAAACACTCCGTGGTGCCAGGCTTCCGAGACATCGTGCCTCAAACGTGGCTTTGTGTCAACGCAGCTGTATCCACAGGCAAAAAGTTAAAAGACTTATTTGAAAATGTTTCCACTTTTGGAGGCTCCCTTCTGCAACTTCTCTGCTGATTGGGAGGAAGAGCTGGGGTTGGAGGGTGCCTTTCCAGCTATCGGTGGGTCTGCGATCACATGCCCTGACCTGGGGAGCCTGGTTTCACGGGTGTCAGACCCTCTAACCTCTTGCCAAGTTGTCTCCTTCAGCCTGCATTGCTCCGGCAAGCAGAATCTATATTTCGATGGCCAAATACTGGGGCTTGTTTATTCACTGTGCAGACACGATGAGCTCATGGGGATCAAGGATTTTGTTTTAATTGGCAAATTCGGTGTCTTACACCCACATTCATCTTTAACACGGTTTATACTTATGGTGTCCCATGAAATCTATTCCCTCACCATTCCCTAGACAGCCTACCATTCCCATTCTTCCATGTATATTTTTCTCCAAAGCAAATGTCACTGAGCAGAAAGCAGGTGTAGGACAAAAGCCACAGAGACATGGAGCAAAGATACAGACTCTGAACAACTAAACTGTTCACCACTGATAAAGAATGGGTAGAATGGCTGTGCACCTGAAGTAGGAAGAGAACTGATCCACACAAGCTCCTCTAAGTCAACTTCCCATGGAGCGATGGAAGTGCATACAAGTACACACATCATGTGGGGCTACCTCAGTGAATTTCCAAAAATAAAAAAATAAAAAAAGGTTAGCACCCCAATGGACCAGTGAAAGATCAAGGAAGAGAGCATCACCACCCCTCAGAATCCCCATCACCTTCTTCCTACTATTTCTTAGCAAGCAGGAGGCAGCAGTCTTGGCCCTGCCTGATTTTTCTAATAAAGTTTTATTGCAACATGGCCACATTTTGCACGCCACCTGTGACTGGTTTTGCACAAAACCAGCTCAGTGATTATTTGCAGCCAACACTACCCGGGCCATGGAGACTCAAGGGCTATCTGGACCTTTACAGAAATTTCCAGTAAGCTGAGAGCAGCCCTGAACAGGAGAGAATGTGAGTATCAGATGCAATTTTAAATTTTCTAATAACATTAAAAGTGTACGAGTTAAATGACTTCCACACTCACATTTTACTTAATCAATACATCTAAAATAGTTCGACTTGCAATTACCATTTTTAAAACGGGAAATCTGATCTCTTTCCACAGTTTTCAAATCCAGAGTTCATTTTGCTTTGACAAGCACATCTGGGATTACTCTAACAGTACTTCAAGAGCTCAGCAGTCTTGTCTCAGATGTCTCTTGGGGCTAGAGATGACACTGGACCATACAGGTTTGGAATCTGCTCTAGGTTTCAGAGGCCGGAACAACAGAATGCTACCTTGTTGCTGATCCTATTTCTAACACAGGTACCTAGCTTTCTACTATATGGGCATAAAGTGATACAGACAAATGCACACACACACACACACACACACACACACACACACACACACACGGCACGCACGCACGCACAGAGGGACAGAGTCCACCAGCCAGGTGCATTGGGTGGCAGAAGGCAGCAAACCCACATGTGCTTTTGTAAAGGAGAAAACAGAGGCTGCAAATGAATGCTACACACTTAAGATAAGGATGGTACGATCCTGAGAAGTACCACTTTAGGGTTATGTCTGGCAGCTCAGCCACCCCATAGTTATATTTAGCAAAGCAAAACACTGTATTTAAACAGTCTACAAAAAAAAAAGCAAAAACAACAAAAGAAAAACTAGACAGTTGCTAATGTAGGAAGATGAAGGGATCACATAGATCTGGATTCCTGGCATCTTTTGAAAAATTCAAGAAGCTAGGAACATAGCTCTCTCCCCCGTGACGTCAGATGGCTGCTGGGAGTAGCTCACGCTGCGTCCCGTACAGAAGAAGGTTATCTTTAGATGGCCCCAGCATCCACTGTTCCCAGCCATCATTCACCTGTTCACTTATTACCTGGGTTTTCACCCTGTGCCTTCTGCAGTTGACATACTTCTGGGACCCTGTGATGGCCTTTGAGAGTTCTGATAGACTAATATTGGATGGAACACAGCTATACCCTTTCCACAAGAGAAGAACTTCAGCAGAAGTAGAAGCTACTGTTTATCACACATAAGCTCCAGTGGAATCAGATGAACTCTTCCCATCTTTGATTACTTAACCCACATCTTAGGGGCCTATTTGGACCCAGAGTCAGAGACAAGCAGTGTTTATATGTTTATATTGTTCTCAGGCAATGAAGTGTGTAACAAGCACTCCCTAAAGCCCCTGCTTGCAATCACTAACTGGGACCCCACTGGCTACATTGCTAGGCTTATTCTTGCTTAAATGATTGTGACATTGGAATTTGACACACTTGAAGATTTAACTACAACTGACAACAACGAAAGGAACGGTTTCTTCACTGACCTTCCACTAAGGTTTCTCTGCACCCCGAGCGAGGCTCATTATTTTGCCTAAATTCAGTTGTCTTAAAGTTTACTAATAGTTCATGAGCCAGGGCATGGGCATGTTTCACAGAGCTAGAACATGCATGTTTCACAAAGTCTACATTGTTCATTTGGAAACCTGCTGATGGCTGAGGGGTTGCATATGGCTCATTCCCAAAGGTTCATGGGCTGGAAGCTTGGTTGTTAGTGTGGCCACACGAGAGGTTGTGGGACCATTAAGGGGTGAGACCTAGAGGGAGTTATTATTGGGGGTGCTGTCCTGCGAAGGGATTCTAGTGATTTGGGGGGCCCGTGTGCTGAGCTAGTTCTCTAGCCAATGAGCTATTATTTTGGCTTGCCCTGGCTTGCCCTGTGAGAGTCTCCCCCACTCCCTCCTGTCACGTAATGCCATCTGCCATCAGCCCCTCACCAGAGGCTGCTGGATCAATGGAGCTACCTGATCTTGAACTTTCAGCTCCAAAACAGCGAATTAAGACAAACCTCTTTGCTTCCAAAAGCTGCCCCGCACTCTAGTTTACTTTCTGCGGCTGTGCTGAAACATTCTGACCAAGGCAACCTGGGGAAGAAAGAACTCGTTTCCACCTGCATTTCCGGTCCACCAGCGATGGGAGCCAGGGAAGAACTGAAGTGGGTGCTAAAACAACAAGCAGAGGACTCTGCTTACAGGCTGGCTCTCTCCGGGTCATTTTCAACTTTCTCTTATAACCCAAGATCACGTGCCCAGGGATGACACTGCCCTGGGTGGGCTGGGCCCTCTAATATCAACTAGCAACCAAGAGCATTCCCCACAGACATGCCCACAGGCCAGTGTGATACGAGGTAATTCCACAATGGTAACTCCCTCAGTTAACTCTGGGCCACGTCAAGTTGATAACTGGAGCTAATTTGAAGGCCCACCCTCGATAATTTCATTATAGTCATGGAAAACCTTAATTACTGAAAGATACTCAGAATAATTTGCTATTTTTCAATGAGTGTAATCCTTCTAAAAAGAAACTCTTTCTAAAAAGAAAGTCTTTTTCAAAGTTACTTGTTTGTTCTTTGAGCATACTGAAGGGCTGGAATAGTAATGAGGATAGCATTCTATTTAACTCCGTTTGTTTTCTGTTACTGTGGATGAATATTTGAGACCGGGTAGTTTCTGAAGAGCAAAGAGATTCATTTTGAGTCATGGCTCTGGAGTCCAGTGGCATAGCAACAACGGCCTTCCGAAGCGACATGACGTGGCTGAAGATGATAAACAAGTGAACACATATGACAACTACGAGACACAAGAGGCAGCCTGGTCCTGTGGCAGCCTGCTCTTGTGATCACTATTCTATTCCCAAGAGGAAGGCATTGTTCCCTTTTATGGATCTCATCCTTCCTAAAGGCCAGACCTCTCTCCACAGCAGCGATGCCAATCAAATCCAACCCAGGTTTCCGGAAATGAAAGGAAACACTGTACCATACCATGTTGTCTCTGGTCCTCTGTGTGATTTAGACACGAGCTGCCTAACCTCCGAGTCTCAGTTCCCCTGCATCTAACTTGGGATCGACAGGCAAACTGATGAACTTCACATAATTCCTGCAGAACCTGTTTATGACAGCAAAGGCTTATTTTGGCTGTTTCTGGGGTCTCAATCCACCATGACAGAGTTCATGGCGGCAGGGGAGTGTGGCACCTGACACTGTACCGTGCCAGGAAGCAGAGAGAGTGGCCAGAGCTAGGGATAATAACTCCCCAAGGCTCCCTACTGGTGCCCTATGCCCATTGCCACTCTGGATAAGGAGCACTCCAAACATGAGCCTGTGAGGGAGACTTCAAGTCCAAACCATATGGCTGCCCAGTCTCCTCCACCCGCTTCCTTCATTGCTTTCTTATTTCTGGGGTTAACTCTGCCTTGTCCTGATTTTTGATGGTGGGAGTTTTGGGGAGGTTTTAAGGTCACTGGCATCCTAGTGGATGTTTCTATCTTTCTACCGCTGTGGTAAAAATACCATGACCAAGGCAACGTATAGAAGAAAGAGTTCCAGTTCCAGAGGAATAAGAGTCTGTGATGGTCAGGGGGACAGGCATGGCAGCCTGGAACAGCAAACTGAGAGCTCACATCTTGAACCCTGAGTGCGAAGCAGAGCAATCAAACTGGAATTGCTGAGTCTTTAAATTCTGGAAGCCAGCCTCCAGTGTCATACACCCTAAACAAGGCCACACCTTCTAAATGACCCCAAACAGTACAGCCAACTCGGGACCGAGTGTTCAATACATGAGCCTCTTGACATTTTCATTTAAACCACCACAGCAAGTGAGCCATGAGGACACGGAGGTCATCCTCCAAAGTAAACAGAAACTCTTCCTCCCAGTAGAGGAAGAGGACATTCCGCTTACGAGGTTTGAATCTATGCTTCAGTGAATCTACGATTCTATGAACTCTATGGTTCTAAGAATCTATGGTTCAGTCTTGGCATCTGTTACTCCCAAAGCCAGGTTAGGTTATAAATTCAGTTCAGCTCCACAGAACTAGAACAGAAGCCTTTCATGTTCAAACCGCAATGCCATACATAAAATCTTTTGTGAGAAAGTCCTTGTCTGGCATGGACCTAGGGAATCTTGAGAGGAGCAGAAGAAGGAAGAGGTGGGCGGTAAGGAAGTCCAATGGTGAGGATGAGGGGGCACGCTGAGATTGGATTGATAGTTCAGTCCCCAACAACAAAATGCCCTAATCAATGTCAAGAGCTCAGACCTGTGAACGTCTAGGAAGAAAAGAGTTTGCTACCAGTTACTTTGGACAACTCCAAGCATGTGAGGTGTCCGTGAGAGGGGCTGGAGACGCCTGCAAAAAACCATGGAGGAGCCTGCACTGGAAAAGACTCCATGGGGTCTCCCAAGGTTCAGTTTCTCTCTCTCCCTGACCTTGCTGGGTGAAGATGTCCCCAACACTCCAAGCTGTGACCTAATGGAAAGACATTTTCACAGTTACAAGTATCAGGGGAGGTAGGACAAGGGTCATGGAAAGTTAACTTTGAAAGAATTTTTCGAGTGGGTCTTCCAACGATTTCTTAAAGCGATTTTATTTTTATATTTTTCCCGTGTTAAGGACTGAATACAAGGCTTCACACATAATGACTGTGAGCTTCCCCTCTGCCCTACACCCCCAGCTCCTGTGTCAATCACACAGCCTATCCCTGCGCCCTGAGGAGAAGGGCTCTCTTCAGAAAGGGAACCATGTGTAACAGCATGTTAAAAACAAAAGAGCATTTCTGTGTTTCAACCTGTGTCTCCCCAATCCCTGCCACTGCCACTGCCTCAGTGGGGAAACTGTACCTCACTAGGAGATTACCAACCAACCCCATGCTACTGCCTACCAAAGCAGCAGCTTGCCGGGACTTGCTGTTTTTAGTGTAACATGTCATTGTTTTATGAAATAATTACTATTACTATGGCATAAAGTTCATCACAAACTAACAACAAATTTCTTCCAGGAAAGTTATGCTCATCAAAATTAACTAGAGTTACTTATTAACACAAAAAATCAGCTATATTATTTATATCTCCTTAATGGAATAGAAATGTATTAACTTCCTTCTCGTAATACCTATAAAAGTTAGAGACGTGAATTATGTGGTGTAACAACCATAAAAGACAGGCAAAACTATGCAGCCCTAGTAGGAGAAGCGAGGTAAGATGGGAAGAAGCAGAAAAATCATGGTCTCTTAGTTGGTAAACTAGAAATACTAACAAGGAAAATACTATTTAATATAACGATGCCAATGTAATTCCAATTGAAGTAGATACATAATTACGAGAAGTTAAATTACATCTAATTAGGCCAGTTTTTCTGAAGACCGGGCTTCTAATGTGTTATGAGAACTGCCAACATCAAATGCTCACTGATAAATTGCTGATGTGGGAATCGAGGCTAAATCCTTTAGTTTTGGAGTAAAGCATAATTAGAAAATAGCCTTTTCCTCTAGTTTTCATGGAATGAAGCAAGAATTCAGCTGGATGAACTGGCGTCTATCCCGCTCAGCGTCTGACTGCTGGGTGCTTCCAACATATCGATTCTATAGCCTTTTGGCGAGGTTGGAACAGCCAGCATGGATGTCTGCGACCACGATGACATCACAGAATAAGGCTAAGATAGTGCTATGGCCTCTCTCTGGTTCATGCAGAGTGAAGAACACCTGTGGGGTGTACAGGATGGATGGGCATGTTGGGCTGTCCTGCACACCAGATAACCAACCATACCAAAGCGGCAGGAGACTGCTTTCACGAGCATGCGTTTTATAATTTCAGTTCTTATGACGTCAGCAGGCCCCTGAGCATTAGAGCTGTTATTGTCTGAATAGTTGTGTCCATCCAAATTTCTTATCGAAAATCTCAGAGCAACAGCATTAAGAGAGTCCAGAAAGTCTCTGTCTTGTTAGAGGTTTTGAGGGAATGAGTCAGCCACTCCTTCCCTTCCACCATGGGGAGACACTGTTTCCGCCCCCTGCAAAGGACTCAGCAATAAGGCGCCATCTTGGAAGCAGGTGGTATCAGAAACAGCCTATGAAGCTTAATTTAAGGATGCTTCTTTTTTTTTTTTTCATGGTTAGCTGGTTTTATTAGGGCAAGTGTGAACATCTTCTCTTGCTTCTCCACTTGCAAGCATCAACAGTGAGGGCCTGTATCTACACAGGCCGATCTCGAGGTCTGGTCACAATATGCCACCACAGTGGGGGCAAGTCACCTTCCTTTCTGGCAGGAGGCAAAGCTTCAGCCATAATACCATCAGGTGATGTCTCCTTCTGCAGCTGCTTAACCTCCCGATCTCAGCTTTCCATCCTCAGCTTCTTCCACTGCTCTCTCTTAGAAAAGTAATCAGAATACACGGCTTTCTCAGAGGGATGCCAGTAATCTAAGCACCATTCCGGAACCCTGTAGCATTTGTATCTCTCGTAGGAGGTGCCCCCGGGAGACTCAGGGAAGATGTACGGCTGAGGGTGCTGGTTCTGCCAGAATTCTTCTTCCGCTGCCCTCAGCAGCTGGATAGCCTTCATCATATCCTTCTCATTCCTATGTTCTTCAAACCGGGCTCTCAACAAACAAGCAAAGTGCCGGTATTTGTCCCTGTGGACACACCACGACTCGAGTGTGGCGCAGCGCGTGCTTGTAGAGCCGTAGCACGTGCTTGTAGAGCCGCAGCACCTTCTGCTGGTGCGTCAGGTAGGCCGGAGCAGGGCAGAACGCCATAGCGCCTGGCTCACCTTCAGCGGCCGCCGTGGGGGCTCAAGGATGCTTCTCTTGATCACCAAGTCTGCTAACCACAGTCTCTTCCTCCATGTCCTCCCTACCCAACAGACACAGGTTTTCTACAGTTATGGAGAGCACACCTTCCCTGAAAAACGACATGTACATATCTTTCACTGAGTTTAAGATCAGTGCCACACAAATGACGCTACTGCATCACAGCCAAATAAACAACTACTCTGGAGTTCGCCTTTCTCGGCGGCATGGGCTTTGAAAACGTGAGGTATTGCAAACGTAAGGTCTCTTGTAGATGAGCCATCAGCACAATTCATGCCAAAAGCAAGGCTTCAGAGTAAATACACAGTAGTGACCCTGCTTGCCTTTTAGCCTTTTTTGGTGTGTATCATTGAGAAGTTATGGGCCCCCTTTAAGTCTTAGTTGCCTGCTTTGAAAAAGGGAGCTATGAGGGGCTAGGAGTGTAGATCAGTGGTCAAGCACTTGCCTGCCATGTGTCCCCAGATATCTATGAGCACTGGAGAAAACAAATTAAAAAAAACACACAAAAAACAACAAAAACCAGGAGAGGGAGTGGATAGTAATACTTATCCACAAGATAGTTTTGCAGATTATACTGCATGAGGTATGAAGCCTTGCAGTGCGCACCTGCATGATGAGTCTGGGTTACCAGTGCTCTAATTATTATTAATGAAGACCCTTAGATGCAATCACGCCAAGTAAAACCTGTCTTAGAAGTGTCAGCTTCTTAGGGAATTAGATGTAGCTGGAGACAGAGGTTAGAATTCCAGTTCAGTTCTGCAACCTTGGGTCTCTGTTTCCTCATCTATAAAATCAAAGACAGTAAAAGCACCACTCAGGACAGTAGCATGTTCCTCTGGATCCTCAGTGACACTCGGGACAGTAGCATGTTCCTCTGGATCCTCGGTGACACTCGAGACAGTAGCATGTTCCTCTGGATCCTCAGTGACACTCAGGACAGTAGCATGTTCCTCTGGATCCTCAGTGACACTCAGGACAGTAGCATGTTCCTCTGGATCCTCAGTGACACTCGGGACAGTAGCATGTTCCTCTGGATCCTCAGTGACACTCGGGACAGTAGCATGTTCCTCTGGATCCTTGGTGACACTCGAGACAGTAACATGTTCCTCTGGATCCTTGGTGACACTCGGGACAGTAACATGTTCCTCTGGATCCTCAGTGCCACAGGCATCCAGAAGGATTAAATGTGTGAAGCCTTCATTTCAGGAAATGCCAGTGGGGTGGAGTGGGGAGGGCAGCTCGGGCAGCCGGGAAAGCCATCAGGCTGTGATGCAGATCTTGTCAATTCATCCTATTTTTGATGCATTTCAAAGGAAACGGCACATGTCTGTACTTCCCCTAAGTACTTTACCATGTGCATCTTTAACTAGAGTTCTGGTTTTTTTTTTCCTGGCTAAAAAAGTGTTTAATGCAAAAATTTATACCAAGTTTTTAAGTGACTGAAACCATTCCCCAGCACCAGACAGCAGACATTACCTGGCTGGGAGCAATTGGCAGCTGCCCATTCTTGGCGTGGAATGTGGCGTATGGACATCTGCTTGTGTGCTTCCCACAGATGCTGATTATAGTAGGCAGGGGCTCCAGGAAGCCGACTAAGGCAGTGCTTAGCACACAGGAGGCTCATTATGGGATGGCTGAAGAAACCAGCTGCTTCATGACCCATATGAAGTCATGAAGGCTGGCCTTGACTGAAAAACCAAGTGGTTTCATCACAATGATACTTAAAGCTACAACTTCCATCCTCTGCTCCCTTCTTTTCAATAATATGCATTTTCTGCAGGTGGACTCCTACCATTTGTGCATGTCCTGAATCTTTGGAGCACAGCACCACACTTTTCCAGGTCTTGGATGGTAATTCCCAGACTTCCAATCCAGAATATCAAAATAAGACAACAGAACCCTTGTTTCCCGGGTCTATTACTAGGGGTGTGGTCTTGTGCTCTGGGCTCTGACCAAACAGATGGGCCCATGCAAAGCTTTGTTGGAAACTGGGCGATGTATTTGGGATAAGCACAAGCATCCATGTGGTGGTCAGAGGCAATGGCAGGGCTGGTACCAATAGCTAAGGAAGTGATACCGACAAGCAACCTCCTGCCGCTGGCCTCTAGGTGGAACAATGCTGCTAGGTCATTGTGGGAGTCACTTAGGATGCTCAGGCTGTGGTCCATACATGATTCTGAGAATCTTATCTTTAGTATCATTCCTTATCTAAACCAGCTAGAGGCAATTCATCTGTGTGCACCGTAAACCCTGACCTATTTAATAATAATAAAAGCCTTTCATTCACTTTTTAAAGTCACAGCACATTTTCATCAAACACAATACAGAGATCCATCAATTTACAATAGTCCAATAAGCCCACTGCCAGCTGAAAACATCACATTGAAAATGTATCAAACAAGCCGGGCGGTGGTGGTGCACGCCTTTAATCCCAGCACTCGGGAGGCAGAGGCTGACGGATCTCTGTGAGTTCGAGATCAGCCTGGTCTACAAGAGCTAGTTCCAGGACAGGCTCCAAAACCACAGAGAAACCCTGTCCTGAAAAACTAAAAAAAAAAAAAAGAAAGAAAGAAAGAAAGAAAGAAAGAAAGAAAATGTATCAAACATATCTAAACTACTTAACACAGCATGGCAACCCAGCCTGCCTTCCACATGCTTGGGACATGGACAGCAGTCATCCAACAGCTGAACGATTATATATATATATATATATATACATATATATATATGTATATATATATATATATAATATATAATATAGATATACAGTTCTGGACTTGTATATTGGTAGCCTAGGAAAAGATCAAATTTCTCTACTGAAATTCTATCACTTTTATACTATTGCAGAGTGAAAAGACCAAAATCAAATCAGGGCATGTCAGGGTTATCGGTATTATCCTGTCCCATCGTCTGAACAAACTCCTCTTATTTGGAAGCATACCTGCTTCAGGTTTTCACAGCCATTTGCTTGCTCTTTTCTTCCATGAGTGTCTATCATAAGTGTCAGGAAAACGCCAATTCAAGAAGCAGATCAGCCATAGCCTCTGAACTTCTCACTGACGCTCCTCCCATTTCATGGGTGACCCTTTCAGGAGCCTCCCAGCACACATAGGCACCCCCTTCCTAGAGTAAGTGTTTTCCCATTATGACCCCAGGTAATCTGTGATTTTGAGGAGATCCACACCTCAAACCATTAATACACCAAAGTCAAAAGTTGAAAAGCAGGCCGGGTCTGGAGTCCAGTGGTAGGCCCTGGGTTTAATTCCTCGCACCGTGAAAGAAAAATGACATGATGTCATTGTCACTGTAAATATAGGAAGTGATTCACCCTGATGTGTAAGTCAGATGCAAAGACAGAAGATAGAACTGGAAGTGGGATCCGAGTGTCCCTGCATGTTCTCACGCCACTGATGTGATAAAAAAAAAAGGTACATATGACACACCCCTAACCGAACTCACCGACAGACCCAGTCCCCAAGGCTGAGGGGGAATGAGAAGTGCTATTCTTGACTTCTTTCCAGTGAACAAGGAGGAAGCTGCCACAGAAGCAGAAGTGATGGGCCTTGTGAGGGTGGATTCTTACTCCATCTGTATGCTGCTGAGAGCTGAGAGTGGGAACCCTCGTCAGACGGGGATTTTGCATATATAAGCAGAAATTTCAAGAACCTTGAAGGAGCTGGAGTCCATCAAAGTGTCCCTTCCGCCAGGCAGAATGGGAAGCTCTTGCTGATGGGTTTGGATGCCATATGCACAAAGAAGTAAATCCCTAAGGGAGGGACGCAGCACCCAGCTATTGTGTCTGCACAGACGACACAGTGCGTTCACAGGATCAAACAGTAAGGGTTCCAGAGGCAGAGCTCAAGCAGTGCAAGGGTCCAAGTGGATAATATTCAGGAAAGAAGCACCCTCCCCAAAAGGGGTATCTTATCTAATAAAATAAACAAACAAACAAAAAACCCAAAACAAGCCTCAGTAAAGCTGAAAGGATTTTGGTAAAGATGCTTTTGGTCCATAAGGTCAACCACAGCAGCCAGAAAAGCAAATCTAAACACTATAAACATTATATGTCTAACTTATGTAAGAGGATCAAATAAAGATGGTAAGACTATAAAGGGAGTCAGCATTACTACACAGGTTAGCTTTTAAAGGCCCTGGGGCAGTTAGAAAGGAGAAGGTGGCTGCTCTTTAGGTGTCCCCACAGCCATTCTGGAGCGGTCACACACCCAGCTGTGGCTAACAAAGAAATCACGTAGCATTGTCTGTGATTGTCTCGAAGTGCTTAAAACAATTGAACTGGCTTTGAATAATCGTGGGACAAATGCTGGGATTTCAACCCAGGCTGAGGCAGGAGATCTGTGAGCTCATGGTCAGCCTGGGTGACACAATGAGTTTCTAGGCAAGCCTGAGTTTTTCAAAGAGACCCCCAAACAAATCCTTTGCCATAGAGGGGCAGATCCACAGTTTAGGGAGCCTGACAATTAGTCCATGTTAGAAATCCAGTGTGAGAGGGAACACAGAATCACCAATGTAAAGTAGCCATCAGCCTCTGTGAGGGAACCTAAAAGGAAAAGGCCTGGATACAGTGCAAGTCTACACCCACCTCATTCACCTTTGCCATTCATTAGAACCTTTTACTAACGCAATCTACTATATAACAAACATACCTGACTCATCCTAAGAAAAGTGCATGGTAAAATCAGTTTGATCTGCTGGGTACATTTAAGCCTTAAGTTTAGGTACACCTTAAATTCATCTCGTGTTCAGCCAACGGGGAATGTGCTTCCCTCTGATAAGGGGTCTTAGAAGCTCAAGGCTCCACCCTAAGCTTAGTTTTCCAGGAAGGAAAGAGAGAGGTCACTGGGGATGGACTCAGTGAAGACCTCACTGGCCTGGCTTTCAAAGCATAATCACTAGTTCTGCCAATGCTCTACAGGAGTCCTCAGAGTGATGGCAGCGGTGAGCAAGGCAGGTCTCACCACCAGCACCCCCTTTCACTCAGAGGAGGTCAAACCGCTACCTGATGTGAAAGACAAACTTGATTCAGTCTTCCAACCTCAGTGTGTAAACATTTTCACTACTTTCTGGTTTTCATCACCAGGAAGCTGCCACTTTAAGGTGAAGATCTTCCATGACTGGCAGACTCTTACTGCTTCAGTTGGGTGACTGTTAAAACATCAGTTGTCCCAGGGAATGGTTGTGACATGGAACAGTCACCCTGTGTCTCAGTCTCCTCACTGAGAAGATGGATATTCAGCCCAGAGAATCTGCTCTGGAAATCTGGTCGACTCTACTGATAGGCCAAGATAAAAGTATCTATATAGAGCTGGGGAGATAGCTCAGTGGTTAAGAGCAGAGAACAGGAGTTCAATTCCCAGCACCCACATCAAGTGGCTCATAACCACCTGTAACCCTAGCTCTCGGCCAGAGACTTTGTGGGTACCTAACCTCATGTGCATACACTTACACATAATTAAAAATAATAAAATTTAAAAGATTTATGTAACCACCACCTTGTTTTACAGAGTCCACTGTGATAAAAAAAAAACCAGTAGCTTATTAGATGCATATAAGTACCTTGCAGGCTAAATTATAATTTAAAATGTGAACTCTAATGACCATGTTAATGTGAGTGGGAAAGAGTGGCCACAAACAATAAAACGTGGTTATGCTCATCCAAATCGATGTCTCAGTGCTTTAGCATCTGGATTTGCAGATGTGTAGGGGTTTCCAGTGTAAGCCAGCAGGTACCTGCTGCACCTGGGAGAGTAAGTCCCATTAGCAGAGGCTAATGGGTGCTGTTCAACACTACCACAATTCCAACACCTGAGAGACTGAAGGCCCTTAGAGAGTGTCAGAGAGGCTGCGCCAGGGCTTTCAGAATAAAATCAAGCCGTGGGTGTTTCTGCTCTGGCTTTTGCATTCCGTGGTTCTGTATCTCTTCAGAGGAATATGGGCTCTTTGATCAATCCCATCATCTAGCTCCTGTAGACTCCTGTCAGTCTTGGGATTCACTTACTAAACACTCTCATGCATAGGCTCTGAGAAGCCTATTGAAGAATGCTGCCCCCTGCATTGGTCAAGTCTATACAGGCCTCACCTTGGTGTCAGGAAGCCGGTCAACTTGTAGCACACAAGCCCAACACCATTTCTGGTTTGCAAAGTCGCTTAGAACCATGAGCTGCCCAGAAGTAAAATAACGCTTGAGTCTGTCCTTATGTGGAACAAACGGGTTTCACAGGTTCGAAGATTCTGGAGACCATAACCCTACTTAGCCTGTGAACATCCTCTCAGACCGTGGGAGAGAGATAAAGCACCTCTAATCCTTGGGAAGTGAATCCTGATAATTTTACACTGTTGCTGTATCCATTTGAATACAGGCTGGGTTTTCTCCTGCCAGAAGCAGGCCTCTGTCACTTCTGACACGATCTCCAGCCTTTTCCTGCTTCTACTTCCTCAATGTGGTTGGTGCATATGTCTGCCTTCTACAAACCACCTTCTGGAGACCACTTCCCTATGGGGCAGGAAGATGCAATCCACTCCAGTCTTCTGGCTCCCCATCCACACATGGGCTTTGCAGAGGGGCCACAGTGGAAGCCTCCGAGTTTCAGTGTGACCTCTTCGAGCGCCTGTCTTCTTGCTCTGAACACATTCAGGATGTCACAGAAGCGTTTGGATGACAGCTGAAGACACTAGTCAGCTCTCTCTCCCTCCTCCCTCCTTTTCTCCTTCCTCCCCCCACTCCCCTCACTTTTCTCTCACACACATACACTCACATACTCTGACATCCATTCTGTAGAACATAGCCCTACCTAGCCTGTTAACATCCTCTAAGGTTGTCGGGGAGAGATAAACCAACTCTAATCTTTGTGGACTGAAGCCTTACAATTATATATTGTTGCTGTATCCATTTTGAATATCGGCTGGCTTTCTTCTGCCAGAAGTAGGACTCTCTCTCTCTCTCTCTTTCTTTCTCTCTCTCTCTCTCTCTCTCTCTCTCTCTCTCTCACACACACACACACACACACACACACCACATCACACTATGTAGCCCCAGGTATGGTATGTACGTTTACACTAGGCCCTGTCAGTAGTACAACCTTTCTTTCCAAACTGTCTCTTTTTAAACTGTTGATTTGTCTTCTCTTCATAGCCATGATCCTACATTTATAACTCCCTTCTCTTGGTTTGGGTTTCACCTTCCTTGGTTTATGCACTAACGGGTAATGCATGCCCACAATTCACTTATAGGATTTAGGATCTACAGCACACCTAGCAGTGAATGAGTAACGACAAATGTAAACACCACTCTCTGTCCCCAGACACCTACAGGATCACAGCTGAAAGTGAGAGCGGTGACTTACAACAGAGGATGGAAGGTAGAAGTTATTCTGAGGGAGGCGTGGCAAAGAAGGTAAACGCTAAGGTAAGCCTGGGAGGACAGATCTCGGGAAGAAGAGAACATGGGACATGGCAATCAATGAGAGGTGAACACACATTTTGGGGACCACAGATCCAATGTTGACACTACTGCAGGAGCCTCGAGTACCTTGTGGAAGGGGATTGGAATTTGGCCAGCACAGGCAGAACTGTCGTGTGGGCCATGAAAACATTTAGTTTCTACACTACAGTGGACAATGAGGTCTGGTCCTAAAGCTGCTGCTCACAAACTTGAAAACTGGAGACAAATTTAAGTTCTCAGGTTCTATCCTGACTACTCAACCCAAAACTCAGAGTAGTTTTAACCACAAAATACTCCTGAGCTGGCAAATACAAATGGTGGAAGGCAACCATATAGGGAATAGTATGCATTTGAGATAAATATAAAGGATGGTTGAGGGGTATACAATTTGAGTGCATGCGGGAAGTGGGAAGAAGAAACACCATTTAAGACAAAATTCAGGTTTCTGTCTTAAGAAATACAGTCCACAAAATTAACATCGTCTAGACAGACAGCAGTGATGGTGGGAGCCGGGGACATCAGCTGAATGTGAGTGGCCGTGAGTCACCAGAGTGGCCATGACTTACGAGATGGCTGGCCGTGTGGAACCTAAGCACATATCAAATAGTGGAGGAAAAAGCTCTGAGGTTCAGTGATGCATTCCCAGTGGGAAGCCAACAGCAGCTATCCAGCTCAGCTGTGTCAGGGTCACCTACAGCAAACTTCTGCACCCACTTCAGCTCACAAGAACTAATTGTTAAATACCTGGGAATCTTATCAGCTTTTTGTTAAACCCTGGGTAGCTACGTGCAAAGATTTTCTTCCACGTAGAAATTAGCAAATGCTACAGATTAGGTCTCCCTCTCCTGGAGCTCATGCCCGGTGCTGGCTACCTACACACACTCTTGACAACTAAGAATAAGTGTAAATTCACTGGCCCAAACCCAGAAGTATTGAACCAGAAATATTGGGATAGTCTTCACAGCTCTGCCTCCACCTTAAGTTTGGATTCCGGAGGGAAGGTGAAGAGTCCAGCTGTAGACATGCGGATTCACCACTGGCCCATGAGGAGGTGGGAGAAAGGTTCATGAGGCTGGGTTGGCTCAAAGAGACCCCTGGCCTGCCTTTGCTGGACTACAAACCAGTGTACTCGGCCACGCTCATGTATTTCCTAAAATTTATTATTATTATTGATGTTATTGTCACTGTTATTTTTTAGGAAGAAATATGACAGTTTAAGGGTCTGAATCTGGCATTACCTCACCTTTTGGTGCCAGGTTCCCAAAATATCCTTAGTTATCTCTCTGTCCAGAAATGCCGGATGGAGTTCTAGCTCCTTAGCCCCTCCTCATCTAGCATCTGCCTGGAGGCTGCACATGAAGGTAGGCATTAACAATCGAGCCCAGACATGAATATCTCTCTTGTGAGCAGCTTTGGAAAATGGGTCTCTAGATGTTCATGGTGAAAATGGACTCTATCTATTCCCCAACTTCAGTCTATCTACTGAATGATTTTAGAGTGACCGCTTGGGGGTGGGGTGGGGGGTGTGTGACATGACAGCATTAAAAGGTCACTAAGGAAATGGTCAAGAGGATTAAAGTCTCAGGCCTATCTAAAGACCTAAATTCTGGTTGGACCATGTCAATCATCTGGACCACCATTAGGTAGGAGGTTCGTCACAAGCCTGTCATAATAGATGGGTGGAATAATCATCCCTTTAATGAGGTAATGTCGTTTTCCTTCCCAGAATTCCCAGCTCTTGGGAAAGTAGCTTACAGGGTTGCAGTCAGGCAGCTTCAGGAGTTGGTGCACATTTCCCTCAGAGATGTATTCCTTCCCCTTTTCTTCTTTCTGTCTCTGTTCCTAGCATCTTCCCCATAATGCTTGGGGTTTCTTGCTCTTTCTCTAAAGCTCCTCTCTCCACCATAAGGCTACATGCCTGCCATGAGATTAATCCGCATGCTGGCTTAATTCAAAATGGCATGGCTTCTCCCACTTCTTTTTCCACTCTCCTCTGGGTAGCAGAAGAGGTTTCCTGCTTGCCTGCCTGGAGGTTTTTCTTTAGAACTAAAAGCTTCCCCTCCTCCCCTCTCTCACTGCAAAAGTCTGGGACAGACTAAAAGTAGTATCTGGTCATTCCCATTCAAAAAGTCTTTCTTAAAATCAGCCCAGGTCCTCTGGTCATTCTTAACAGCAATAATCCGACTCTGGCCCCTGACTTACCTACAACAGAGGGAATTCGCAGTGACAAGTCTGGCTTCTGTGAGTGTGACAAATGGCCTGGCGGTGATGGTGGTGGTGGAGGGGACTGCTGGGGACACAGTCTGTTTTGGACTTCAAATTTAATTAGAATTATATAATATTACTTTAGTATGATTAATTTGCAACACATTATAACAAAAAGAACACTGGACTAGAAACTTGTGGGTTTCCATATACATTTATATTTATGTGACTCTGAAAAATCATTCAACTTTATTACCTACAGAAATTGAAGTTGGGGCCTAGAGATATAGCTCAATGCTCAGTGGTAGATTGCTTATCTTAGATGCATGAAGCCCTGGGTCCAATTGTCTGTACCACATACACACATAAATACCCAAAACGTCACAAATGCATAAAAACAAAAACTTTAAAAGTTTGAAATGATATCATTTTCAGTTTCTTACAGCTCTCTGCTTTAGTTTTCAAATGAAAATACAATGTTGATGATTAAATTATAAATATTCTTCAGAAAAATTGAAAACACATGTATGTAAACAGAGAGGATTATGCTGTGGGCTGAGTGCCTATGTCCCATTCAGATTTCCTCACAAAGGGGTTCTAGGGGCCTCAGTGCTTGCTCACACTTTCCACCACCTGTAGTGAGAAGGACGCCAGCTGCAAGCCAGAAAGCAGCCCTCGCCAGAACCCAATCATGCTGGCACTCTGGGCTTTGATACCCCCCCCCCCCTAGCCCCGGCTCTCAGAACTACGAGCAGTGTGTCTCTGCTGCAGAAGCCACCAGCTATATGGTATTTTGTCATGGCAGCTCCAGCTGATTGAAACACAGTCCAATCTTTTCTCGCCTAAATAAATCTCACTAAGTGTTGATAACTTATTTCCAGAATATATGCTCATATGTCTTCATATGTGAGGTACCTGTACACACAAACTTTACATAAAGAAATAATTGCACATATTGTCTACCTGCGTGTACTTCATATTACATCATAGAGCATGGGCATCTTTTCAGATATAACTACCCTGTGCCTTTCAAGGTGTATAATATTCCTTCAAAGAAAGCCAAATCATAATACCTCAACCAGCTAAACATGTTTGCTTTTAGTTTATCTTTTAAACCATGTCACAACTTTTTTTTAAACATTTCTTTTATTTTTCAGATCTCTTGTGATCCAAGTCCTGTTAGTTTTTCTTAAATAAAATTCCTTAACTGGAATTGCTAGGACAGGAAATGTGCAGTTTTTGTTTTTCTTGTTTGTCTTTTTAATCTCTTTGTGTGTGCTTGTATGGTGTGTATGTGTATGTTTGTGTGTGTGAGTATCTGTGTGCTACAATCAGAGGACAACCTCAGGGATCAGATCTCACTTTCCACCTTGTTTGAGACAGGATCTCTATCTGTGGCTTTGTATACAAGGCAAGCAGGTTTGTGATCATTCGGGGGTCACCTGTCCCTGCTTCCATCTTGCCACAGGAATGCTGGGGATCCCAACTCAGGTCTTCATGGTGCACGACAAATCCTTCACCCACTGAGCCACCTCCTATGTGCAGCTTTTGTGTCTTTGACCTCACATTCTTGTCAACTATGAGCATTAACAATCGCTTAAATCTTTACTAGTCTGTCAGGCAAAACATAACACTTCAGTCATACTGAATTTCACATTAATCTGATTTTGAATGGCAGTGACTGCATTTAATTCATGACTGAAGCTCAGATTCTAAAGCCAAACCATGAGAACTTGATCCCCAGCCTTGGCCATCACCATTAACTAACCCCAAACGAGCTATTGACCGTGGGATGATTTTTCTTTTGAAAATATAAAGGCAGTTTTTTTTATTTATTTATTTTTTTTCGAGACAGGGTTTCTCTGTGGCTTTGGAGCCTGTCCTGGAACTAGCTCTGTAGACCAGGCTGGTCTCGAACTCACGGAGATCCGCCTGCCTCTGCCTCCCGAGTGCTGGGATTAAAGGCGTGCGCCACCATCGCCCGGCTTATAAAGGCAGTTTTTCAGTGTCTTTTAGCTTCCACTTTGGCAGGCTAGGTAGTAGGTGCCTTTACAGACTCAGCTGTCTCATTGGCTCTTGATCAAGCCTTGTATGTGTGTGACTCCACTTTGTCAGTAATGTCCATCCCTTGCCAGCAGACACTCTTTGCTACTAGTGCTTCTGTCTCTCATTTTCCATATTTAGAGGCTTCCAGGAAACCTGAGTTAAAAATTAAGTTTCAACAGTACCCAAAGCTCAAAGGAGAAGTTGATCTTCTGACACCTGTCAAGTCTGTAAATGGTTTAAATATTTGTCCCCATTCTTAAACCATACTGACTCTTGAATCTGCAAAGTTTTATCATAAATAAAAGAACTAGAGTTCTCTTTACTGCAGGCCATAGGTTAGGTGGCATCATGACATCACAAGGAGGAGGGGAACCCATCTTCTCCTAGGAGTGATAGTCTTGAGTGTTGCAGAATATTTGTTTAACTAAGCAGAGATGTGTTGCATTTGTTTAACTGTGTAAAAATGCGTAGCATTTGTTTATGTTTCAGAATAACTGTTTGACTATGGAAAGGTGTGTTGCTGTTTTACCTTGCCTGCCTAAGGCACCTGATTGGTCTAATAAAAAGCTGGAGGTATAGGCAGAACTTCTAGGCAGTGAGAGTAAGTAAGAGGAGTAATTTAGGCTCAGGGAAGAAAGAAAAGGAGACACTAGGGAGATGCCCAGCAGTTAGTCAGCCAGACACGGAGGAAGCAGGAAAGTTGGACATACAGAATGAAAGAAAGGTAAAAAGCCCCAAGACTGCGGGAGAATTGTCTGTATTCTGTCAATCATGTTATAAATATAAGACACAACATAGATGAATAGAAACAGGTTAAATTAAGTTAAAACAGCTAGTGGAACAAGCCTAAGGTAAGTCTGAGCATTCATAATTAATAAGTCTCTGAGTCTTTATCTGGGAGCTTTTGGCAGCCCAAAGAAAATTGCAACTACAATTGAGTTTTCCATGGGCAAGATTACATGAAGTGTAAGCCTACTGAAAACAGTTTGACTAAGGCAACTTTTAAAAAAGATTTATTTATTTATTATGTATACAGTGTTCTGCCTGCCTGCATGCCTGCACGCCAGAAGAGTGCACCAAGATCTCATGACAGATGGGTGTGTGCCATCTGTGGTTGCTGGGAATTGAACTTAGGACCTCTGGAAGAGTAGTCAGTGCTCTTAACCTCTGAGTCACCTCTCCAGCCCCTCAGGCAAATTTTTTTTCATAAGGCACAGCTTTCAGAACCACTTTTAGAGTCTTGTCTAAGGAACAACAGCAACAACAAAAATCTCTTGGCTTGAAATTCCCTGAAATTATACTCAAGTAGCTTAGGATGTGTTTGAGGTATCTGAATCTGTTCCAAGTTTTTCAAAAACTGCATCCGTATAGGAAAATTCAGCCCACATAAACATGACACATGCATGATGGGTGGGATGATGGTGCTCAACTCTTATGCTTGTACCTTGAGGGCAGAAGGAAGCCACCAGATGAGACAAATTTGCCTTTTTTTCCTCAATATCAGATTTATGTGTACGTTACGAAATAAAGAGAAACCCATGCATTGGCTACAAACCATATACACTCTCAAGGCTCTGAGGTGTTTGTTACTTCCCCCAAAACAGGATGTGGTGGCCACCTTCATCCTGTTCCCTGAGGGCAGCTGCTCAGCTAACACTGGCCAATGGCACGGAACGTGGCTTGCTCAACCATGACAAATAAGCTTCCCAGAGGGCTGTGTGGAGCAGTTTGGTGATCCAGAGGAAGTGGATGGCACTGAATCATGGTGCTGAGGGTAGAAAAAAAGTAACAACCGTGATTCACATTAACCAAAAGGTTAAGGGACTAGGGGAAGGGGCAACAACAGATTAACACCACATAAACACACTCACATATTAGCAAATGCCACACTGAGAATTCCAGTGTAGCTTCTGCTTTTATGAAGTGCAAAGAAGAAGCAGAAAAGGAGATTTTCAAAGCGAAGCCTCGGAAATCTAATGACGCAGCTATACCAAAGAACTGAATTCTTAGTGATCCTACTATTTGTTAGAAGAAAAAGTGATCCAATGTAGTATCTTTGGCAAAGCTCCAATACTCCTTTATATGCCTTCTTTTATTTCTTTTGAACACCACCAAACTTTTAAACTTTAACTATTTTTACTTAAATTACTTTACCTTTACAAATAAGAGTTTTTGCCTCATTAACAGCATTTTTTCTAGCATAATTTAATTTCTCAGAAATGAATTATCTAATAATCTACAATAAGAGGATAAAATTAAACTCATTCAAATCAAATCAACATGCGAATGAAACAAACAAAACTAAACTATAAGCAAGCCTCAAAGTCATTGGAGTCCATCACTTTGGAACCTTCTGGAAACAAACGCATGAAGCCAAGAAGCTCGGACTTGACATATGAGCCTACTAATGGCATGTAGATACAAACTTTGAGTCTCTTTGTGGGTAGAAAAATAAGACATAACCAGTTTCATAAAACATAATATTGAGTTAATGTTTGGAGAGGATTTGGTTTATTCTGGCCTTATAAGTGGCCAAGCAGACTTTAAAATTTGAGGTTGGATGTCTGCAACAGCATGGGTGGGAAGGGGGAGCGGCCTTGGGCAATGTGTTACAGGAGTGTCGCAGGTGTGAACAGTCACTGTAATCATTAGCCATGTCAGGAAACAACTGCGTCACTCTTGGAGAACTACAAGATGGCATCAGGCTGGTGGAAGCACCGAGGGAGAGAGAGACAGAGGGCGGAGCAGACGCACAACATGCTCACCCCTTCACACACCACTCACAAACTGAAAGATTCACAGAGCTGAGCCCACAGCAGACAGCCTGGGAATAGCTTCAGAGTAACCAACTTTTCTGTAGCTTTCTTCCCCAAGTTTGGGCGTCTTCTATGGCTGGGCTAATCAAATCTCAGAAATTGTTGTTTTATACTCAACTTGTGACTTCTCAAGCACACATTTACACTCCACTTGCCAAGAAAGATTACAGAACATTATGAGAAGCAACAGTATTTAATTCTACCATATTTTATTCTGACAGACACCACACATTTGTCACTTAGGAAGACACAAGGACATTACTGATAATTTCACATGAAATACAAGGGACAGCTTCATTAATGTGTCTAGCTTTCTATGATTCCAAATCATAGAAATCTATGTATGTTTCCAAAATACAAAGCTCTCTAAAACAATAAAGACTGATGTGGATTCCCCTCTGTATACTATGAGTATATTTTATTATCATTGGTTAGTAAAGAAGCTGCTTTGGTCTACGGCAGGGCAGAATATAGGTAGGCAGGAAAACTAAACTGAATACAGGGAGAAAGAAGGCAGAGTCAGGTAGACACCATGTAGCTGCCCAAGAAGCAAGAGGTAACAAGCCACGAGACTCGTGGTGAAATATAAGATAATAGAAATTTAAGATGTAAGAGCCAGCTAAGAGGGAACCCTGATGGCGGAGGCGGACGGAGGTCCCCTGTGGGGACCGGCTGGGACCGGAGCAGCAGCAGAGGACACAGGCTGCAGGCAGCGGGAACCATCGTGGCAGCAGACGCAGGCTGCAGGGACCGGGCGCAACACCCAGAGCAGGTCGCCCCACTACAATTAAACCAAAGAGGTAGGCCTTTGGTTTGCGAGGTCCCTGGCAAAGCAGGAGCCGGGTCCTATTCCTGAAGACCCTTCTGAGGGGTGAGAGGGATCTTGGCCCGCCGGCAGGAACCAGAAAACAGAGCGAGGGCATTTTGTAAGAGGAGCCCTGGCCAGCAGGGAAGTCTGAACCAGTTTTAAAAGACCCCTTAGATAGCATCCATAGGAGGAGATGGGCAGGCACCAAGGCAAGAATTCACCCAATAATCTGAAAAACAGCATGAAAATACCAGAACCCAATGATCTTACAACAGAAGGTCTTCAACACCCTAACCCAGAAGAAGTGGAAAAAATTGGCTTTATGAAAGCAATAGAGTCCCTTAAACAACATGTGAAAAATGCCCTTATAGAAATGGATGAGAAGTATAACAAAAAATTTGAAGAAAGGAGTAAATACGTACATAATACCCTGGGAAAACAAGAAAGAACGATCAAACAGGTAATGGAAACAGTTCAAGAATTGAAAACTGAAATGGAAGCAAGGAAGAAAACACAAACTGAGGACCAGCTGGATATGGAAAATCTAGGTCAATGAGCAGAGCCTACAGAAACAAGTATAATCAATAGAATACAAGAAACAGAGAAGAAAGAATCTCAGATTCTAAGGACACCATAGAGAAAATAAACACACTGATCAAAGAAAACTGCAAAGCCAACAAATTCTCATCACAAAACATTCAGGAATTATGGGACACAATATAAAGGCCAAACCTAAGAATAATAGGAATAGAAGAAGGAGAGGAGTCACAGCTCAAGGGCCCAGAAAATATTTTTAACAAAATTATGGAAGAAAACTTTCCCAACATAAAGAAAGATATTCCTTTGAATATTCAAGAAGCATACAGAACACCAAACAGACTGGATCAAAGAAAAACATCCCCTCACCATATAATAATCAAAGCACAAAATATACAGGTTAAAGGAAGAATATTAAGAGCTGCAAAGGAAAAAGGGCAAGTAACTTATAAAGGTAAACCGAGCAGACTTACACCTGACTTCTCTATGGAAACAATGAAAGTCAGAAGGTCCTGGATAGAAGTACTGCAGAAGCTAAGAGACCATGGATGCAAGCCCAGATTACTATACCCAGCCAAGCTTTCGTTCACTATAAATGGAGAAAACAAGACATTCCAGGAAAGGAACAAATTTAAACAATACGTAGCCGCGAATCCAGCCCTACAGAAAGTAATAGAAGGAAAATCGCAACCCAAGGAATCCAACATAGCCAACACTGCCTACAATAACTGAGGCATCTAGTGATCCTTCAACAGCACAACTCAAAGAAGGGAGACACACAAATTCTTCTTCCAAAAACAATAAGACTATCCGGAGTAAACAACCACTGGTCATTAATATCACTTAATATTAATGGTCTCAATTCACCTATAAAAAGGCACAGGCTAAGAGATTGGATACGAAAACAGGATCCAACATTCTGCTGTTTGCAAGAAACACATCTCAACCACAAAGACAGGCATCTACTCAGAGTAAAGGGTTGGGAAACGGTCTTTCAAGCAAATGGTCCTAAGAAAAAAGCAGATGTGGCCATATTAAATTCTAACAAAACTGACTTCAAACTAAAATCAATCAGAAGAGATCGAGATGGTCACTTTATACTCATAACATGAACAATTCGTCAGGATGACGTCTCAATCCTAAATATCTATGCCCCTAATATAAAAGCACCCACTTATGTAAAAGAAATATTACTAAAACTCAAGGCAGACATCAAACCACACACACTAGTAGTAGGAGACTTCAACACACCTCTCTCTCCAATGGACAGGTCAATCAGACAGAAACCTAATAGAGAAGTAAGAGAACTAATGGAGGTAATGAAGCAAATGGACTTAACAGACATCTATAGAACATTCCACCCAAATAGGAAAGAATATACCTTCTTCTCTGCAGCTCATGGAACCTTCTCGAAAATTGACCACACTCGGAAACAAAGGAAACCTCCACAGATACAAAAAAATATCAGTGTCCACCTGTGTCCTATCTGATCACCACAGATTAAAGTTAGAATTCAACAACAATCCTACCTCCAGAAAGCCGACAAACTCATGGAAACTGAACAGTCAACTACTGAACCACACCTGGCTCAAGGAAGAAATAAAGAAAGAAATTAAAGTCTTCCTTGAATTTAATGAAAATAAAGGGACAACATACTCAAACCTATGGGACACTATGAAAGCAGTGCTAAGAGGAAAGTTCATAGCACTAAGTGCCCACTTAAAGAAAACAGAGAAAGCATACATCAGAGACTTAACAGCACACCTGAAAGCTTTAGAAAAAAAAAGAAGCAGACCCACCCAGGAGGAGTAGAAGACTGGAAATAATCAAACTGAGGGCGGAAATCAACAAAATAGAAACACAGAAAACAGTCCAAAGAATCAATGAAACAAAAAGCTGGTTCTTGGAGAAAATCAACAAGATCAATAAACCCCTATCCAAACTAATTAAACGACAGAGAGAGAACACGCAAATAAATAAGATCAGAAATGAAAAGGGGGACATAACCACAGACACAGAGGAAATTCAGAGAATCATTAGATCTTACTACAAAAGCCTGTATGCCACAAAACTAGAAAATGCAAAAGAAATGGACATTTTTTTTTAGATAAGTGCCATATTCCAAATCTAAACCAAGACCAGGTGAGCAATCTAAATAGACCTGTTAGTCGTGAAGAACTAGAAACTGTTATCAAAAATCTCCCTTCCAAAAAAAGCCCAGGACCAGGTTTCAATGCAGAATTCTACCAGAACTTCCAAGAAGAGCTAATACCTATACTCCTTAATGTATTTCACAATATAGAAACAGAAGAGTCATTGCCAAATTCCTTTTATGAAGCTACAGTTACCCTGATACCAAAACTACACAAAGACTCAACCAAGAAAGAGAATTACAGGCCTATCTCACTCATGAATATCGACGCAAAAATTCTCAATAAAATACTGGCAAACCGAATCCAAGAACACATTAGAAAAATTATCCATCATGATCAAGTAGGCTTCATCCCAGAGATGCAGGGCTGGTTCAACATACGAAAATCTATCAATGTAATCCATCATATAAATAAACTGAAAGAAAAAAACCATATGATCATTTCATTAGATGCTGAAAAGCATTTGACAAAATTCAACACCCCTTTATGATAAAAGTCTTGGAGAGATTAGGGATACAAGGGTCATACCTAAATATAATAAAAGCTATATACAGCAAGCCGACAGCTAACATTAAATTAAATGGAGAAAAACTCAAAGCCATCCCACTAAAATCAGGAACACGACAAGGATGTCCACTCTCTCCATACCTCTTCAATATAGTGCTTGAAGTTCTAGCAATCTCAGTAAGACAACATAAGGGGATCAAGGGGATTCGTATTGGAAAGGAAGAAGTTAAGCTCTCGTTATTTGCAGATGATATGATAGTATACATAAGCAACCCCAAAAACTCTACCAAAGAACTCCTACAGCTGATAAACACCTTTAGTAATGTGGCAGGATACAAGATCAACTCCAAAAAATCAGTGGCCTTCCTATACACTAAGGATAAGGAAACAGAGAGGGAAATCAGAGAAGCATCTCCTTTCACGATAGCCACAAATAGCATAAAATATCTTGGGGTAGCTCTGACCAAGGATGTGAAAGATCTATTTGACAAGAACTTTAAGTCTTTGAAGAAAGAAATTGAAGAGGACACCAGAAAATGGAAGGATCTCCCTTGCTCCTGGATTGGGAGGATCAACATAGTAAAAATGGCAATTCTACCAAAAGCAATCTATAGATTCAATGCAATCCCCATCAAAATCCCATCAAAATTCTTCACAGATCTGGAGAAGACAATAATCAAATTTATATAGAAAAACAAAAAACCCAGGATAGCCAAAACAATCTTATACAATAAAGGATCGTCTGGAGGCATTACCATCCCTGACTTCAAACTCTACTACAGAACTACAATATTGAAAACAGCTTGGTATTGGCATAAAAACAGAGAAGTCGACCAATGGAATCGAATAGAAGACCCTGACATTAACCCACAAACCTATGAACACCTGATTTTCGATAAAGGAGCTAAAAGTATACAATGGAAAAAAGAGAGCATCTTCAGCAAATTGTGCTGGCAAAACTGGATGTCAACCTGTAGAAGAATGAAAATAGATCCATATCTATCACCATGCACAAAACTCAAATCCAAATGGATTAAAGACCTCAATATCAGTCCGAACACACTGAACCTGATAGAACAGAAAGTGGGAAGTACTCTACAACACATGGGCACAGGAGATCACTTCCTACGTATAACCCCAGCAGCACAGACATTAAGGACCTCATTGAATAAATGGGACCTCCTGAGACTGAGAAGCTTCTGTAAAGCAAAGGACACTGTCACTAAGACAAAAAGGCAACCCACTTACTGGGAGAAGATCTTCACCAACCCCGCAACTGTCAAAGGTCTGATCTCCAAAATATATAAAGATCTCAAGAAACTAGACCATAAAAGGCTAATCAACCCAATTATAAAATGGGGCACTGAGCTGAACAGAGAATTCTCAACAGAAGAAGTTCAAACAGCCAAAAGACACTTAAGGTCATGCTCAACTTACTTAGCGATCAGGGAAATGCAAATCAAGACAACTTTAAGATACCATCTTACACCTGTCAGAATGGCTAAAATAAAAAACACCAATGATAGCCTTTGCTGGCGAGGTTGTGGAGAAAGGGGTACACTCATCCATTGCTGGTGGGAATGCAAACTTGTGCAACCACTTTGGAAAGCAGTGTGGCGGTTTCTCAGGAAATTCGGGATCAACTTACCCCTGGACCCAGCAATACCACTCTTGGGAATATACCCAAGAGAGGCCTTATCATACAACAAAAGTATATGCTCTACTATGTTCATAGCAGCATTGTTTGTAATAGCCAGAACCTGGCAACAACCTAGATGCCCTTCAATGGAAGAATGGATGAAGAAAGTATGGAATATATACATATTAGAGTACTATTCAGCAGTAAAAAACAAGGACTTCTTGAATTTTGCATGCAAATGGATGGAAATAGAAAACACTATCCTGAGTGAGGTAAGCCAGACCCAAAAAGAGGAGCATGGGATGTACTCACTCATATTTGGTTTCTAGCCATAAACAAAGGACATTGAGCCTATAATTAGTGATCCTAGAGAAGCTAAATAAGGAGAACCCAAAGAAAAACATATAGGCATCCTCCTGAATATTAACCTGCATCAGGCGATGAAAGGAGACAAAGACAGAGACCCACATTGGAGCACAGGACTGAAATCTCAAGGTCCAAATCAGGAGCACAAGGAGAGGGAGCACGAGCAAGGAACTCAGGACCGTGAGGGGTGCACCCACACACTGAGACAATGGGGATGTTCTATTGGGAACTCACCAAGGCCAGCTGGCCTGGGTCTGAAAAAGCCTGGGATAAAACTGGACTCTCTGAACATGGCGGACAATGAGGACTACTGAGAACTCAAGAACAATGGCAATGGGTTTCTGATCCTACTGCACGTACTGGCTTTGTAGGAGCCTAGGCAGTTTGGATGCTCAACTTACTAGACCTGGGTGGAGGTGGGGGTTCCTTGGACTTCCCACAGGGCAGGGAACCCTGATTGTTCTTCGGGCTGAGGAGGGAGGGGGACTTTATTGGGGGAGGGGGAACGAAATGGGAGGCAGTGGCGGGGAAGAGACAGAAATCTTTAATAAATAAAGAAATTTTAAAAAAAAGAAACATAAGCCAGATATAAAGAAACAAATAGTATACACTTCTCTTGTATAGAACAGAGGTGTTTTAGATTCATAAAATCACACACACACACACACACACACACAGAGAGAGAGAGAGAGAGAGAGAGAGAGAGAGAGAGAGAGAGAGAGAGAATTTAAGGCATAAGTGAGATATAAGGGAGGAAGGAAACTATCAGATATAGGAGGTGAGAGAGAGCATGAAAATGGTCATAGCACATGATACTCTTCAGTGAAATGTCTTTATAAAGTCCACCATTATGTACAATGAATTATGTATTTAGTATAAATAAATACTAAGATAAAAAATTTAAAAAAAAGAGCCAGCTAAGAATACACCTGAGGCATTAGTCAAAGAGTGTTGTAATTAATATAGTTTTTGTGTGATTATTCAGGTTTGGCTGTCTGGGAAACTAAAGCACAGTCTCTGATTACAAAAGACAATATTTTCTGGTTAAATTTATCAATATTTTGCTTATAGAATTATGATACAACAGCTCGTTGTGGGTGAATTTAAATCTAATGTTTTTTAACACTGAAAGTAACATTTTTTAAAATCGCAAAAGCAAAACAAAGCCATAGAAAACAGAAGAATTTGAAACTCTCAGCCCTGTTTGTTAATCTTCTGGAGTGTGTCATTCTAGAATCTGTGCACTCACCAGCCCCTGCCTCTTCAGTGTACATTCCTTCATCTTGCAGCTTATTATAACCAAAACTACATGTACCTACTTAATTATCAGCACGCATTTCTTCTGCCTCCTGGGGAAATTTGTCTTAGGACTTTTGTCGATGATTACCTCCTCTTAGCTCCTGCGGCATCCTGCACACTGTGGACTCCATAGGATTTCATGAATGAAAAGCTGACTTTTACTGAGCGCTTGGAAAACTGAAAGGATGAAACAAATGAGGACTGGCATCTAGATCCCCGGCTCTGACACTGGGGAACTCCCAAATAAGACAGTCAAGACGTATGTCTTAGGGTTTCTATTGCTGTGATGAAACCAGAAAGCAAGTTGGGGAGGAAAGGGTTTATCTGGCTTATCCTTCCATATCACTGTTCATAATGGAAGTCAGGGAAAAAACTCCAATAGGGCAGGAACCTGGAGGAAGGAGCTGATGCAGAGGCCATGGAGGAGTGCTGCTTGCTGGCTTGTTTCCCATGGCTTGCTCAGCCTGCTTTCTTATAGAACCCAGGGCCACCAGCTCAAGGATGGCACCATCCACAACGGGCTGGGTCCTCCCTGATCAATCACTAAAAAACCGCCTTACAGACTGGCCCACAGCCCAATCTTATAGAGACATTTACTTAATCGAGGTTTCCTCCTCTCAGAGGACTATAGTTTATGTCCAGTTAATATGAATATAGCCAGCAAAGGTAACTCTTGTTAATTAATGTACATATTTCTTTTCTTTCTCTTAGATAATACTAACCTATACATATATAAACATGCCACAAAGTTTACAGACATTTAATAAATATTTTTATTATTTTAAACTATGTGTGTACATGTGTGTCTCTGTGTGGGTATATGCACGTGAGTGTGGGTGCTCATGGAGACCAGAAGAGGGCGATGAATCCCCTTGGGCTGGAATTACAGGCAGCTGTGAACCCCACCCCATAAGGATCCTGGGAACCTAATGAGTCCTTTGCAGTAATGCTCTTAACTGTCTTGCCATTCTTCAGTCCACAGAACACAGACACTTTGACAATATTAATGGCACATACAGTTTCACTAATACCCGAACTGAAGACTCCATCAGGACAAATAAGGGATGTCAATCGGGTCCCAGCATCGGGCTCCTGTGTTTATTTGCTTGCTTGCCTGTCTGGCCTGCTTAGACACTGTCTGAATAACTCAGAGTTGGAGAGACACTCAATCAGGCAGAGCTTAGATGGCTTCTGCGTCACAGACCTTCCATACACAGCCAGGAGCTCAGAGTCACGCCAACCCTAGCATATGCTTTATGACTTAGAACTTAGAAAAAAGCAGAAAGCAGCAAGTCTTTTCCATGCTAACTTGGAAAGAGTCCAGTACATTAATAACCAGTGTGAAAGCACCGCCTCTTCTCCTTGCAGCGACACCGCATCCTCGCCAGCTGAGGGAGCCACGGCATCCTCGCTGGCTGAGGGAGCCAAGGCATCCAGAGAAGCAAAGAAACTGCATATTTTACAGCATTCAAAGGCTTTGCTTACTAAAATGCAGGAAAACACACACATCCACAAGACTGGAAATTTCTCCAGGGTCCTTACTGACAAGCGAGAGTAACTGCGGATTCCATGTCAAACCACTTTGTGCAGGTGCTGGGCTGGGGCGACAGGTTGTTGCCCTGAGTGGAGCTCGCTGCATACCCCGAAGGCATCATGAGTCTAAGATGAACAAAGCCAACACACAAAGCAAGGCAAAAAGTCCCAGCCGACATCAGAGGTAATGAAGAAGTTTCTGGAACACAAATGTATACAGCATCCCACTAATAGCAATTAGTAGATCACTAAAGAAAATCACAGCTACTACTAAAATTCTCAATGGTAAAGACTTTCAAATGTTACATTCTAGCTGGGCGGTGGTAGCACATGCCTTTAATCCCAGCACTGGGGAATCAGAGGCAACTGGATCTCTGTGAGTTCAAGGCCAGCCTGGTCTACAAAAGCTAGTTCTAGGACAGGCTCCAAGGCTACAGAGAAACCCTGTCTCAAAACAACAACAACAACAACAACAACCCCTCCTCCCAAAAAAAAACAAAACAAAAAACAACTACCAAAAAACAAACAAAAAATCACATTCTGGCTGTCCAATCTGGCAGAAGGTAGAGGCAGGAGGATTGGTTGCCCTATTAAGATCTCTATTAGAAATTCTCCCAGGAAAGGCAAATATTCTTTTCTTCCTCTTGACTCAGGTTTGAGCACATGATATGCTTTTCAGCCAACTGAATGACAGGGAAGTTCCAAGCTTACATCAAAAGAGGCCCCTGTGTGTCCACTTGGACTCTTCCTAGACCATGATGGGAGAGAGGCTTCCTCCGGCAGCACCTACTCCCACCCAGCATTTAGGATGTGACCAGAGCTGCCAGTCTGAACAGCCTTCAGCAAGAAGCCCAGATGAGCCAGAGCTTAGAACACAGTCCTCCAGGAGAGTTCAGCCCACATCAGCTAACCCCAGATGTATGTGTGATACAACCAAGTCCTGCCCAACTTACTCCAACCTCACTCTGCTCAACCGCAGCCAACCTATTGCATGAGCCACACAGATGTGGAAAATCTATTTTCTTGATAAGTTTGGGGATATATGCTGATGTAAGAGCTCACCCAGGAGCAATAGGGCCATATAAGAAGTCAAATAAATAGCGTGTCGTCGTTTTCCCCTTGCTTTTTATCTGGAAAAAAATGGGAAGTAACATGACATAATATGTTCACATTTGCTTTAAGAAGTTCCTTTTCTCAAGAAAAGTCTAACTTCTGTGCCCCATAATGGAGCAATAATTGTATAATCTGCCACAGATCCCAGTAGACCTGAACCCCACATATCCTGTGCTGGATACCACGGTCATGGTGTCTCTTCACAGCAATAGAATCCCCAAGGGATAGAGAAGAGCCACACAGTACCATGTGGATAAATCTTCATGTATTTCTACTGTTGTGATAAAGCAATGACAAAACACCAGGAGCCAAAGCAGCTTGAGTCAGAAAGGGGAGGAGTGAACCTCAATTTTTCCTTTGTAAAATTTCTTTTTATTTTATGCGTGTCTTAGTTAGGGTTTCTATTGCTATGAAGAGACACCATGACCACGGCAACTCTTCTAAAGGAAAACATTTAATTAATCAGGGGGAGGCTCATTCACAGTTCCAGAGGTTCAGTCCATTATCACCATGATGGGGAGGATGGAGGTGCGCAGGCAAACATGTCAGAATAGAAGCTGAGAGTCCTACATCTTGCAGCAATGGGAAGTCAATTGAGACACTGGACAGTATCCTGAACATAGGAAACCTCAAAGCCCGCCCCACAGTGACACATTCTACCAACAAGGCCATACCCACTCTAACAAAGCCACACCTCCTAATAGTATGTGTATGAGCCTGGGAACAAGTCAGTAAGTGTGGTTCTGCTTCAAGTTCCTGCTTTGGCTTCCCTTAATGGTGGACTGTAACCTGTAAGATAAAATAATCCCTTTCCATCCCAAGCTGGTTGCGGTCAGTTCTTTATGACAATAACAGAAAAGAAATTAGTGTGCCATGCTTTTGGTATTACTACTCCTATACATTCTCTCATTCCAAAATGTTTTAATCAAATATTTTATAAGGGTGCACATGCCAGGGGGCACACACGGAGGTCAGAGGATAGCTCGCAGGCATCAGTTCTCTCCTTCTCCCGTGTGGGCCCCAGAGACCAAACTCAGGTTGCTCAGGTATCAGGCATGGCGAGTGTCTTCACTCACGGAAGCATCTTACTGGCCCTATGTTTCAATTCTTGACATACACTAAGACAGAACGTCACTTTTACAAATGGTGACGAATACTCACTGAACACCAGGACATGCCAGATGCCATTACTCATTTTCAATGCGGAAACAGGGACGAGAAGAGCACCTACCAACCTCAAGTGAGGGGAGGACAAGCAAGCTGTTCAAAAGGACCCGGCACACAACAGCCTTTCCAACAATAATATTTATTTCAATCAAGACTTCTATGATATTACCATATTGAGGATTCTAAGCCACCATTGAAAAGAATAGGGACAGGGTTAAGGTGAGGGGGAGGGGGAGAAGGAAAAAGATGTAGAGGAAAGAAATGAAACATATATTGTCTCTAAACCTCTTTTCAGCCAGCTGATGGCAGCATGTGCCTTCGTCTGCAGTGAGTGAGAGCAGGCAGGGCAGGCTGTGCTCAGTGTGGTGTGTACAAGGCCGAGGCTTGGGAGACGCTCCCAGGGACAGTGTCTTGAGTGCAGAATTGTTTCGAATAGCCCAGCAGCGGCCCAGGGACTATGCTCTAGTGGAGAGTTTAGGGCTGGCCCTGAGCAGTACCAGAGCGCTGTCTGTGGTATTCCAAATACAGCACTTAAATTGTTAGAGGGGCCTCCAGGACTCAGTCAGGGAGAAGATGGAATACCAGGTCAGCATTAAAAACAACACATCCTAATTGCTCTGGTAGAGTGAGAACCACTTACTGCTTTGAGTAAGTTCTCCACTGGCGTCATCCCACCATCTTGCCTTTCTGTAAACCCCTCCACTCCTCACAGACCTTGACTGAAATTGTAACAAGGGAAAAGGGAGGAGCTCGGAGCCCTGGAACACTGGTTATTCACCTGGTGGGGCAGGCACCTCAGCATGGAGCACTCAGAAGAGGGCACTGGGATACCATACAGTCCAGTTTCGCAGGCCATCTTAGCTACTCTCTGTGGGATCTAGGGCAAGTCACCTATCTCTTTGCTCTCAGTTTCTCCGTGTGGAAAAAGAAGACATATCTATAATCATCCCTCAGTATTCCTCGGAGTTGGTTCCAGGAACTCTCCGTTACTGGAATCTAAGAATGGGTGACTCCCTTATATGAAATGACAAAATATTTGAATACAACATATATACACCTTTACAGTACATACCCAAGACAATTTACAAGCTATGGAAATAGTTACATTCTTAAAGGAATAAGGACAGGGGAAGGTGTGTGTGTGTGTGTGTGTGTGTGTGTGTGTGTGTATACATACACACATATATACACATACATACATATGTATGTATGTTCAATATAGATGCAAGGCTTTCTCATTGTTTTGTTTTCTGTTGTTTTTAATAAGTAGCTTTCAAATTTTTAATGCACACATAGAATACTAGGTTTCCTTGTGACATTTCCAAACATCCTTTCTTCAGAACAATCCTCCCCCTGCCTCTTCCCCATCTCTCCCCTGTCACCATAGCCTTCAACCCCGCGGTATTCCCCTTTCCACTTTCTGTTGCATCTGTTGCGTTGCACTCGCTACCCACTTCCTTAAAACATTGAATCCCCCACCCCCAGGATCCCCTTTCCTGCTTCTTAATACCCACACTCAATACCATCCAGTCACGTTTACAGAAACTAGTAACTATGATCCTCATTTGAGAGATAATACACAGTATCTCTTGTTCTGAGTCTGGGTTATCTTACTGTAATATTTTTTCTAGTTTTGAAGCTACCTCTGTGGCTTTGGGTTGACCTGGCTGGGGTGACAAAGGAAAGGGAGACATGCAGACACATGTACAGAAAAACTGGGATCAGGTGGGTGTGCGCTCTGGTGCAGAAGCAATACCAGCAGCCTGGAAACTCAGCACCATTATCTGTGTCTGAACTAAGGAGGTGGCTTTATTACACACAGTTGAATGGGGAGGAGACAGGCTAGCTAATCTCGGCAGGAGGTCTCTTTAGGGGAGGTTTCAGGTCACCGGAGAGAAGGAAGCTGTGTTTGAGAGTTTCTGTACACAGTGGTTTTAATTGTTTGTAACATCCATATGTGGGCCAGTGTAAGTCTGTTCCATTCCTCGGAGCCTGACCCAGAGAAAACTTTGCAATTGCCATGGTCTGAGGCACTGGGGTCCTTGACATAGCCATGGTCATGTCAACAATAAATTTTTATCTGCTCCCCGCATAGTTCTATAATTTTGCAACTTTATTTGTCTTTACAGTTAAATAAAACCCCATATGTATATGGACCACAGCTGTTGATGAATACCTAGGCTGATTCAATTTCCTTGTAATTGTGACTAGAGCAGCAATAAACATATCCAAATTCCTCTTTGGTAAGACAGAGTCCTTTGAGTACAGGCTCAAGAGATCGCGAGGATAGTGAAGGCTCATGTGATACTTCTGTTTTTAGTTTTCTGAGAAAGCTCACTGATTCCTCATGGTGACTGCACCACTGAACACCACTACAACAGTGAATATGGTCTCCTATTTTTCTACATTCTCCCAGCATTTATGATTACCTTTTTCTTGGTGATAGACATTTTGATAGGAGCAAGATAGAATATTAATGCACCTTTAATTGCATTTCACAGATGGCTAAAGATGTTGACCATTTTAATAAAATTTATTGTTCATTTGTGTTTCTTCTTTTGAGAACTGTTTGCTCCGTTTATTTGTGGGTTGTTGTGATTTTTTTGATGCTTAATTTCAGCCGTTCTTTCTAAAATAATTTTTAAATTTTTACATTTATTGTATTTGTGTGTGTTTGTGCATGTGTGCATGCACATGAATGTGCGTGCGTGTGTGCCTGCATGTGCACACAGATGCCCTTGGAGTCCAGAAGAAGGCACACCAGAGCTGGAGTTACAGACCATTATACAGGTACTAGGACCTAAGCTCAGGTCCTCTGCAAAAGTAGTATGGGTTCTTAACTTCCGAGTCACCTCCCAGCCCCTATTTGGGCAGTTCTTTATATATTATAGACATTAGTCCCATCTGATGTACGCATGGTTATATTTTCCACTCTTTGGGTTGTCTGTGCACTCTGCAGATGGTTTTCTTGGCTGCATAGAAGCTTTCTGATTTCATGAAATCCCATTGGCCAATTCTTAAGGTTATTTCCTGTGCTTCTGAGGGGTGCTGTTCAGAAATGTCTTCCTATGTTTTGAAATGTTTGCCCTATGTTTTCCTCTAGTAGTCTCAACATTTTGGGGACTTTAAACTTAGGTCTTTGGTCCATTTGACTTGATTGTTGGCAGGATGAGAGACATGAATCATTAGTCTTCTGTTGTATGTCCAATTTTACCAGCACCATTTGCTGAATAGATTTTTCCATGAATGTGTTTTAGACACATTGGTTAAAAAAATTATAGGATGTCTATTACGCTTGACTGGTTACATGTCTGTTTTTGTCCCAGTACCATGTCATCTTTGTTACTATGGTTTGCAGGATAGTTCTGATACAACTGTCAGTGTTCTTTCTGCTTAGGATTGCATTGGGGAATCTACGTCATTTTTATTCTATGAAGAATGTCCCTGAAATTTTGATGGAGACTGTATCGAATCTAGAGATTAATTTGGTAGTACAGCCACTTTCAATGCATTAATTCTGCCAGTCCAAGAGTGTGGAAGGTTTTCTAACACCCAGTATCTTCTGCAATATCTTTTCTCAATGTCTGAAGGTTCATCATAGAGGCCTTTCACCTCCTTTATTAAATTTATTCCTGGCTATTTGATTTTTTTGAAGCCATTGTGAGTGGTCTGTTTTTCCTAATTTTTTCATCAACAATCTCATTAGTGGTATAAATGCTACTGATTTTATATAAGCTGCTTTTTTTCTCTTGTAACATGACTGTGTTTATCAGGTCTGCACGCTTTCTGATGGAGTCCTTAGGGTCCCTTAAGTATAGAATCATGCCATCTTCAAAAGAGAGGTAGCTTGACTTCATTTCCTATTTTATCCTTTTCATATATTTCTCTTGTCTAACTGTTCTAGTTAAGACCTCCAGTCCAGTATTGAATAAGAGGGAAGAGGCCACTCCTGTCTTGTTCCAGTTTTAGAGGAAATACTCCCAATGTTTCTCCACTTAGTATAAAATTGGTTATAGCTTTGTTGTATGAAGTTTTTAATAAGATAATATGATTTTTCTATTTCTAATTTCTTCAGAACTTTTATCACAAAGAAAGGTCAAACTTTCTCAAGTGCCTTTTCTGCATGTATCAAAATGATCATGCAATTTCTTTCCTTAAGTCTATTTTTATATACTAATATAAATTTATTAGTGTATATATATGTATATATTGAAACAATCATCCATTCTTGGGATAAAATCAACTTGGTCAGAATGTATGATTTTCTCGATGTGTTTTTTCACTTGATTTATGTGTATTTTTTTCAGCATCTTGGCTTCTCTGTTCATCAAGGACTATAATTCTCTCCTATGTTCATCACTAGCCTGTATATTTTTGTCTTACTTTGGTATCATGGTAATACTAGCTCCACAGAGTGACACTGGTAGTGTCACTTCTTTCTATTTTGTGTAGACCACATACCTCAACCAACTCAGCAGCGAATCCATCTGGCCATATGCTTTTCTCTATGGGGAGTCTTTAATTACTACCTCAATATCATTGCTTACTATAATTCTATTTAAGTTGTGTATATCTGTTGGCTTTAATTAGTAGGTAAAGTGTATTTAGAAATGTATCCATTTCTTTTAGGTTTTCAGGCTTTGGGGAATGTAAGTTACTTAAGTATTCCCTAGTGGTCCTCTGGACGTCATTATAATCTGTTATGACAATTCCCTTTTCGTTTCTAATTTTAGTAATTCTTATCTTCCATTTCGTTTTGGCTAGTTTAGCTATGGGTTCATTGGTTTTTTACTAATCTTTTGAAATAACCAACTCTTTAAATTATTTTTTTTTTTTTTTTAGTTTTAATTTAGTACAGTTTTATTTAACTAGCATATGATAGTTGTACGAAATACCGAGTTTCCTTAGAATATTAAACATCTTGATAATATTTATTATTATTACCCTTTTTACCTCCTTCCCATGCCTTGATCCTCTTTTTCTGAAATAGTCCTCCATCTTTCTTCATGGTTTTGTCTGCTTATTCATTTTGACAAAAAAAATCTAAATTATAAGATCAGATATGTAGATACACACTTGTAATCCCAAGACACTGAAGAAAGGGGCAAAAGGAATCCTGCAAGGGAAAGGCCAGTCTGAACTACACAGTGAGGTCCAGCCAGCCTGAGCTTTGCAGGTGACACCCTGCCTTAGACAAAACAAAAAATGTAGAGTCTAGATTCTGCATATGAAAATACATGGTATTTGTCTTTCAGATATTTCCTAGTTTGCTCAGCACAATGATATCTGGTTCTATACATTTTTCTGAAAATAACATAATTTCATTTTATTTTATGACTGAATAATACCCAATTGTTTATATACCACACTTTCTTTCTTAATTCATCTACTGATGGACATCTAGGCTGAATCCATAACCTGACTATTATAGAAATATCACAATAAACATGGGATGGGACCATGTCTTTTAACAGAAGCTCTTTCTTTTAGGATAGCTTCTGTTAAAAGACATGGTCCCACCCCATGTTTATTGTGATCATCTAAGACCATCGGAAACAGAGGTATTTACATTATGACTAATAACAGTAGCAAGATTACAGCTATGAAGTAGCAACAAGAATAATTTTATGGTCAAGGTCGTCACAACATGAGGAACTGCATTAAAGGGTCTCAGCATCAGGAATGCTGAGAACCATTGCTCTAGTGGCATTTTATTTTTACATATAGTAAAAATGTGTCACCATGTTAACCTGAGACGCCACTTCTGTCCTTCCATAGCATTGTCATTTGGGCAGTCAGTTACAGGGATGTTGATCTGAAAACATTCAGTAATGATAGTCTACAGGACAGGAGTCAATGTGAACAGGAGTCTTCTATGTCATAGTTCCAAGGAATTAAAAAATGTTCACATTGGAGATTATATATATATATATATATATATATATATGTGTGTGTGTGTGTGTGTGTGTGTGTGTGTGTGTGTGTGTTTAGATATAATTCCAAGAAATTAAAAATGGTCACATTGTGTGTGTATATTTATATGTGTATATATATGCATATATACGAAACAGAAATATTTTACTGCTTCTGGGTAAATCCTGAATTTGAAGCAAGGTGAATTAGGAGCTTGGGGGACGAACACCCCAACTCCATGTGACGGATGAGTCCTCTGGGCCATGATGAATGGGCCTCTAAACCAAACATGTCAATACCTGAGAAGCGTGGGAAGGAGAACGCTCGTCACCTTCAACGAGGTTAAATGCTTTTTTTTCTCAGACTTCTTGTGAAAACAGGCTCCCTAGTTACAGTTTGATCCCAAGACAAAGAAATAAAGGTCAGTGATTGAAAGCAGTTCTTTACCATCAAATTAAGACGTGACAAATTTGTCTAGTCTTCATTGACAATATTTTGCTTTTTCGACAAAACCAAGATTAAAGTGAGAGAGAAAACAAAGAAGAGAAAGACTGCACTGTCCAAGACCTCCCATCGCAGTTTCTGTTTGTTTCTATTTGCAGATTTAGATGCCATTCATACATGATTTGAGTTTAATAGAATCATTCAGTAAAGATCTTTCCCTCCTTTCTTTCCCTCCCTCCTTCCCCCTTCCCTTCATTCCTTTCTCCTTTTTAGATAGAGTCTTGTTATATATCTCAGGTTGACCTCTATCTCGTAATTTTTCTATTTCTTCTGCCTCTTCAGTGCTAAGAATACAGATGATACCTCCATACTCAATGTAAAAAAATATTAGAAATCAAAATAATAGAACGCTTTTTAGCAAAGAGAACTAAGTGTGACTCCATGGAGAGTCAGATGTTATTAATTAGATATTAGATATTAATTGGATATTGGGAAGTAGGCTATGAGCTGGTGAAACAGCTCACTGGGTGAAGGCATTTGCACTAAGCCTGTGGACCTTGTTTAATCCCCAGGAGCCTCCTAGTGAAAGGAGACAGAAGGCTTGAAAGCTTTCTTCTGAACCCCTCTAGTTTGCCATGGTGTTCATGCATGCAAATGCATGCACGTGCACACACCACACACACACACACACACACACACACACATCTCTACCCTAACATTTTTAAATACATGTAATATTAAAAAGCTTTAAAGGAAGTATGGTTTAGTCGGAACTATGGAAACGAATGGTTGTGCACATGTACAGTCCTTTCATTGTTTATAATTCAGTTACACAGCAGAAATTCACCCCAGACAGTTGGCAGTCTTTGATGGTCTAAAAGGAGCAACATGCAAAGATGGTCGTGTGGTTTGTCTGTGAACTTCATTGTCCACAAATAAGGACACATTGAGGTGGTGTGTAAACCTGAGAAAATCTTAGTGATCCATGTTGGATGTTTCTGTTCAGCCATTCACATTATTACCACCTGGAGACGGAAGAGGCCCCACCAGCACACCTGAAACCATCATAACTATGGCTAAAATATCTCTAACTCCCATAAGACCTGGCAAGATGGTTTCATATGGCTTCTACCAAACTCAGACTGTTTACACTAAAAAAACTCATCTGAGTTTGACTTAACTTCTTGACACACAAGACCCTGGCATGATAGTGACACAGTTGAAGGGCTCAGAGATTATAATATAGGTTCCTGATAGAATGCTAGCAAGTAATCTTTGTGTCTCCTGTAGGAGACAGTACTCTGTATGGAATTTGTTCAAGAGCGAATGAAGAATACAGAAATGAAAGAATGCATGGGGTGACAAGATCCAGTGAAATTAAATGACTTCTCCAAGGTTATAGAAAGCAAAAGCCAACATTTGTCAAGTCATACTATTAGACAAGGCTGAAACTAGTCATTTTTTCCTGTTCCTGAGCTACAGGATATGGAAACCATTAGAGCAAATTAGCTATATATTCAGTAATGCTGGCCCCCAGAAGGCAAGGGAACAAGTTACTTATTAAGTCTCATAGCTTTCTCTACAAGATCAATTTCAAGCCTCAGCCTGTCATATCTATGAATCCAACCCTACCATACCATCTGGCAACCTGGATCAGTTCTCTTAAGCAAAAAGCACATTGAGAATCACTCATCTCAGGTTCTAGTGCACTGTTGATCTTAGTTTCATCTTTAGAAGAGGTAAGAAGGCAGTACTGTCCTGGGCTTTTGTCAGTCTTGTTTGATAACTCAGGTTTTGTAGTGATTGTCAGTGGCGTCGGCATTCAGTATAACACAGTTATCATTTCTTCCCTTCTTTGTCAAACTTGACTGCACAAACTTGACATCTCTTTGAAAGTATAAAGATTAACCAAGCATAAGGAAGGTGTGGTTGTCATTGCTTTCTTTAAAGAGTTGCGAGCACAAAACTGCTACTGTCTTTGTTATATCACTCAAGGAATAAGATAGTCATTCATTTGGGAATGATTCTAAGATTTGGATTTTGGTAAGTCTATGAAAGTTCATAAAGGTTTCTATTCTGAATAAAATCATTTGTTACTCTGTTGAATACAGAAGAAACATAGTCTGAACTCTGAAACACCAAGTGGCTCATGACACATGGCAAATGTGATAAGCCTCTCTGGCCCATTACATGCCCAGCTTAATTTCCCAAATATACACAGAAATGCACCGTCCTGGAATTGCAGTAAAGTGTCTGTCTTGAGAGTCATTTAGTCCAAATGACTCTAAAAAATGGCTGTCAGTTCCAGACGTTTCCAACTGGATAGGACAACAGCCACCACATGTCCGACAATACACCCCACACAATGTAAACATACCATTCACGTCCACAACTCAGATATTTATGGCATTTTCCGTCGTTGCCATGTCAACTCATGCAACCACCGGGTCATTAAATCATGCTGTCAGCAGCCAAGACGGTAACACAGCAAAAAATTCCAGTTGCTGACATGAAACATTACATTGATCATTTCAAGACTTGTTTTTTTTTTTTTTTCCAGCTGTCTCTGGCTTTATGCTCTTCATTGCTTTGGACTTGGTCTCCTCTATCCAGGTCTCGTAAGGTGAGCATCCAAACTGCCTAGGCTCCCACAAAGCCAGTACGTGCAGTAGGATCAAAAACCCACTGCAATTGTTCTTGAATTCTCAGTATTCCTCATTGTCCGCTATGTTCAGCTAGTCCGGATTTATCCCATGTTTTTTCAGACCTAGGCCAGCTGGCCTTGGTGAGATCCCAATAGAACATCCCCATTGTCTTAGTGTGTGGGTGCACCCCTCGTGGTCCTGAGTTCCTTGCTCGTGCTCCGTCTCCTTCTGCTCCTGATTTGGACCTTGAGATTTCTGTCCGGTGCTCCCGTGTGGGTCTCTGTCTCTGTCTCCTTTCATCGCCTGATGAAGGTTAATATTCCTGAGGATGCCTATGTGTTTGTCTTTGGATTCACCTTCTTATTTAGCTTCTCTAGGAACATGAATTATAAGCTCAATGTCCTTTATTTATGGCTAGAAACCAAATATGAGTGAGTACATCCCATGTTCCTCTTTTTGGGTCTGGCTTACCTCACTCAGGATAGTGTTTTCTATTTCCATCCATTTGTATGCAAAATTCAAGAAGTCCTTGTTTTTTACTGCTGAGTAATACTCTAATATGTATATATTCCATACTTTCTTCATCCATTCTTCCGTTGAAGGGCATCTAGGTTGTTGCCAGGTTCTGGCTATTACAAACAATGCTGCCATGAACATAGTTGAGCATATACTTTTGTTGTATGATAGGGCCTCTCTTGGGTATATTCCCAAGAGTGGTATTGCTGGATCCAGGGGTAGGTTGATCCCGAATTTCCTGAGAAACCGAAACACTGCTTTCCAGAGTGGTTGCACAAGTTTGCATTCCCACCAGCAATGGGTGAGTGTACCCCTTTCTCCACAACCTCTCCAGCAAAGGCTATCATTGGTGTTTTTTATTTTCGCCATTCTGACAGGTGTAAGGTGGTATCTTAAAGTTGTCTTGATTTGCATTTCCCTGATTGCTAAGGAAGTTGAGCATGACCTTAAGTGTCTTTTGGCCATTTGAACTTCTTCTGTTGAGAATTCTCTGTTCAGATCAGTGCCCCACTTTATAAGTGGGTTGATTAGCCTTTTACGGTCTAGTTTCTTGAGTTCTTTATATATTTTGGAGATCAAACCTTTGTCAGTAGCAGGGTTGGTGAAGATCTTCTCCCAGTCAGTGGGTTGTCTTTTTGTCTTAGTGACAGTGTCCTTTGCTTTACAGAAGCTTCTCAGCCTCAGGGAGTCCCATTTATTCAATGATGCCCTTAGTGTCTGTGCTGCTGGGGTTATACATAGGAAGTGGTCTCCTGTGCCCATGTGCTGTAGAGTACTTCCCACTTTCTCTTCTATCAGGTTCAGTGTGTTCGGACTGATATTGAGGTCTTTAATCCATTTGGATTTGAGTTTTGTGCATGGTGATAGATATGGATCTATTTTCATTCGTCTACAGATTGACATCCAGTTTTGCCAGCACCATTTGTTGAAGATGCTCTCTTTTTACCATTGTATACTTTTAGCTCCTTTATCGAAGATCAGGTGTTCATAGGTTTGTGGGTTAATGTCAGGGTCTTCTATTCGATTCCATTGGTCGACTTCTCTGTTTTTATGCCAATACCAAGCTGTTTTCAATACTGTAGCTCTGTAATAGAGTTTGAAGTCAGGGATGGTAATGCCTCCAGACAATCCTTTATTGTATAAGATTGTTTTGGCTATCCTGGGTTTTTTGTTTTTCCATATAAAGTTGATTATTGTCTTCTCCAGATCTGTGAAGAATTTTGATGGGATTTTGATGGGGATTGCATTGAATCTATAGATTGCTTTTGGTAGAATTGCCATTTTTACTATGTTGATCCTCCCAATCCAAGAGCAAGGGAGGTCTTTCCATTTTCTGGTGTCTTCTTCAATTTCTTTCTTCAAAGACTTATAGTTCTTGTCAAGTAGATCTTTCACTTCCTTGGTCAGGGTTACCCCAAGGTATTTTATGCTATTTGTGGCTATCGTGAAAGGAGATGCTTCTCTGATTTCCCTCTCTGCTTCCTTATCCTTAGTGTATAGGAAGGCAACTGATTTTTTGGAGTTGATCTTGTATCCTGCCACATTACTAAAGCTGTTTATCAGCTGTAGGAGTTCTTTGGTAGAATTTTTGGGGTCGCTTATGTACACTATCATATCATCTGCAAATAACGAAAGCTTAACTTCTTCCTTTCCAATACGAATCCCCTTGATCTCCTTATGTTGTCTTATTGCTATTGCTAGAATTTCAAGCACTATATTGAAGAGGTATGGAGAGAGTGGACATCCTTGTCGTGTTCCTGATTTAAGTGGGATGGCTTTGAGTTTTTCTCCGTTTAATTTAATGTTAGCTGTTGGCTTGCTGTAAATAGCTTTTATTATATTTAGGTAGGACCCTTGTATCCCTATTCTCTCCAAGACCTTTATCATAAAGGGGTGTTGAATTTTGTCGAATGCTTTTTCAGCATCTAGTGAAATGATCATATGGTTTTTTTCTTTCAGTTTATTTATATGGTGGATTACATTGATAGATTTGCGTATGTTGAACCAGCCCTGCATCTCTGGGATGAAGCCTACTTGATCATAATGGATAATTTTTCTTATGTGTTCTTGGATTCGGTTTGCCAGTATTTTATTGAAAAATTTTGCGTCGATGTTCATGAGTGAGATCGGTCTGTAATTCTCTTTCTTGGTTGGGTCTTTTTGTGGTTTTGGTATCAGGGTAACTGTAGCTTCATAAAAGGAATTTGGCAATGACTCTTCTGATTCTATATTGTGAAATACATTAAGGAGTATAGGTATTAGTTCTTCTTGGAAGTTCTGGTAGAATTCTGCATTGAAACCATCTGGTCCTGGGCTTTTTTTCGAAGGGAGATTTTTGATAACCATTTCTAATTCTTCGCGAGAAACTGGTCTATTTAGATCATTCACCTGGTCTTGGTTTAGCTTTGGTATGTGGTACTTATTTAAAAAAATGTCCATTTCTTTTGTATTTTCCAGTTTTGTGGCATACAGGCTTTTGTAGTAAGATCTAATGATTCTCTGAATTTCCTCTGTGTCTGTGGTTATGTCCCCCTTTTCATTTCTGATCTTATTTATTTGCGTGTTCTCTCTCTGTCGTTTAATTAGTTTGGATAGGGGTTTGTCGATCTTGTTGATTTTCTCCAAGAACCAGCTTTTTGTTTCATTGATTCTTTGGACTGTTTTCTGTGTTTCTATTTTGTTGATTTCAGCTCTCAGTTTTATTATTTCCAGTCTTCTACTTCTCCTGGGCGCATCTGCTTCTTTTTTTTCTAGAGCTTTCAGGTGTGTTGTTAAGTCCCCAATGTATGCATTCTCCGTTTTCTTTAAGTGGGCACTTAGTGCTATGAACTTTCCTCTTAGCACTGCTTTCATTGTGTCCCATAGGTTTGAGTATGTTGTCCCTTTATTTTCATTAAATTCAAGGAAGACTTTAATTTCTTTCTTGATTTCTTCCTTGACCCAGGTGTGGTTCAGTAGTTGACTGTTCAGTTTCCATGAGTGTGTCGGTTTTTTGGGGGCAGCGTGGTTGTTGCCTTCTAATTTTAATCCGTGATGATCTGATAAGACACAGGTGGACACTGATATTTTTTTGTATCTGTGGAGGTTTCCTTTGTTTCCGAGTATGTGGTCAATTTTTGAGAAGGTTCCATGAGCTGCAGAGAAGAAGGTATATTCTTTCCTATTTGGGTGGAATGTTCTATAGATGTCTGTTAAGTCCATTTGTTTCATTACCTCCAATAATTCTCTTAATTCTCTATTAGGTTTCTGTCTGATTGACCTGTCCCTTGGAGAGAGAGGTGTGTTGAAGTCTCCTACTACTAGTGTGTGTGGTTTGATGTCTGCCTTGAGTTCTAGTAATATTTCTTTTACATAAGTAGGTGCTTTTATATTGGGGGCGTATATATTCAGGATTGAGACCTCCTCCTGATGAATTGTTCCTGTTATGAGTATAAAGTGACCGTCTCGGTCTCTTCTGATTGATTTTAGTTTGAAGTCAGTTTTGTTAGAAATTAGTATGGCCACACCTGCTTTTTTCTTAGGACCATTTGCTTGAAACACCTTTTCCCAACCCTTTACTCTGAGTAGGTGCCTGTCTTTGTGGTTGAGATGTGTTTCTTGCAAACAGCAGAATGTTGGATCCTGTTTTCGTATCCAATCTTTTAGCCTGTGCCTTTTTATAGGTGAATTGAGCCCATTAATATTAAGTGATATTAATGACCAGTGGTTGTTTACTCCGGTTATTCTTATTGCTTTTGGTAGTAGAGATTGTCTCCCTTCTTTGAGATGTGCTCGTGAAGGGTCATTAGATGCCTGGGTTATTGTAGGCAGTGTTGGCAGTGTTGGATTCCTTGGGTTGCGATTTTCCTTCTATTACTTTCTGTAGGGCTGGATTTGTGGCTACGTATTGTTTAAATTTGTTCTTATCCTGGAATGTTTTGTTTTCTCCATTGATAATGAATGATAGCTTGGCTGGGTATAGTAGTTTGGGTTTGCATCCATGGTCTCTTAGCTTCTGCAGAACCTCTATCCAGGACCTTCTGGCTTTCATAGTTTCCATCGAGAAGTCAGGTGTAAGTCTGATCGGTTTACCTTTATAAGTTACTTGCCCTTTTTCTTTTGCAGCTCTTAATATTTTTTCTTTAACCTGTATATTTTGTGTTTTGATTATTATATGGCGAGGAGATGTTTTTCTTTGATCCAGTCTGTTTGGTGTTCTGTATGCTTCTTGAATATTTAAGTGAATATCTTTCTTTAAGTTGGGAAAGTTTTCTTCCATAATTTTGTTGAAAATATTTTCTGGGCCTTTGAGCTGTGACTCTTCTCCTTCTTCTATTCCTATTATTCTTAGGTTTGGTTTTTTTATTGTGTCCCATAGTTCCTGAATGTTTTGTGTTGAGAATTTGTTGGCTTTGCTGTTTTCTTTGATCTGTTCGTTTATTTTCTCTATGGTGTCCTCAGCATCTGAGAGTCTTTCTTCTAGCTCTTGTATTCTATTGATTATGCTTGTTTCTGTAGACTCTGCTCGTTGGCCTAGATTTTCCATATCCAGCTGGTCCTCAGTTTGTATTTTCTTCTTTGCCTTCATTTCAGTTTTCAATTCTTGAACTGTTTCCATTACCTGTTTGATGTTTTTTTCTTGGTTTCCCAGGGTATCATGTACGTATTTACTCATTTCTTCAAACTTTTTGTTATACTTCTCATCCATTTCTATAAGGGCATTTTTTACATGTTGTTTAAGGGACTCTATTATCTTCATAAAGTCGATTTTTTCCATTTCTTCTGTGTTAGGTTGTTCAAATACTTCTGTTGTAAGATCATTGGGTTCTGATGTTTTCATGTTGTTTTTCGGATTATTGGGAGAATTCTTGCCTTGACGCCTGCCCATCTCCTCCTATTGATCCTATCCAATGGGTCCTTTAAAAACCGGATCAGGTTTCCCTGCTGGCCAAGGGCTCCGCTTACAAAATGCCCTCACTCTCTTTCGTGGTTCCTGCTGCAGGCCAAGAACCCTCTCACCCCTCTGAAGGATCTTCAGGACAGGACCAGGCTCCCCTTGTGCCAGTGACCTGGCCAACCAAAGGCCTACCTCTTTGATTCGATTGTAGTAGGGCGATCTGCTCTCCTTATTGCACGCCTGTTCCCGCCGCTTGGGTCTGTCTCTGCGCCGGTCCCCGAAAGCCTCTTCCTGTATGCGGTGTTGCTCCGCCGCGTCTGGCCGCCGCCGCTCCGCCGCGTCTGGCCGCCGCCGCTCCGCCGCGTCTGGCCGCCGCCGCTCCGCCGCGTCTGGCCGCCGCCGCTCCGCCGCGTCTGGCCGCCGCCGCTCCGCCGCGTCTGGCCGCCGCCGCTCCGCCGCGTCTGGCCGCCGCCGCTCCGCCGCGTCTGGCCGCCGCCGCTCCGCCGCGTCTGGCCGCCGCCGCTCCGCCTCTGTGCGTCTGGCCGCCGCCGCTCCGCCTCTGTGCGTCTGGCCGCCGCCGCTCCGCCTCTGTGCGTCTGGCCGCCGCCGCTCCGCCTCTGTGCGTCTGGCCGCCGCCGCTCCGCCTCTGTGCGTCTGGCCGCCGCCGCTCCGCCTCTGTGCGTCTGGCCGCCGCCGCTCCGCCTCTGTGCGTCTGGCCGCCGCCGCTCCGCCTCTGTGCGTCTGGCCGCCGCCGCTCCGCCTCTGTGCGTCTGGCCGCCGCCGCTCCGCCTCTGTGCGTCTGGCCGCCGCCGCTCCGCCTCTGTGCGTCTGGCCGCCGCCGCTCCGCCTCTGTGCGTCTGGCCGCCGCCGCTCCGCCTCTGTGCGTCTGGCCGCCGCCGCTCCGCCTCTGTGCGTCTGGCCGCCGCCGCTCCGCCTCTGTGCGTCTGGCCGCCGCCGCTCCGCCTCTGTGCGTCTGGCCGCCGCCGCTCCGCCTCTGTGCGTCTGGCCGCCGCCGCTCCGCCTCTGTGCGTCTGGCCGCCGCCGCTCCGCCTCTGTGCGTCTGGCCGCCGCCGCTCCGCCTCTGTGCGTCTGGCCGCCGCCGCTCCGCCTCTGTGCGTCTGGCCGCCGCCGCTCCGCCTCTGTGCGTCTGGCCGCCGCCGCTCCGCCTCTGTAACTCTTTAAATTATTATCAACATTGTTCTTTCAGTTTCTATCTCATTAGTTTCTGCTCTAGTCCTTATCATTTCTTTCCATCTAATGTACTTGGGTTTTATTTTTCTGGGGTTTTTTTTGGGGGGGGACCCTGGAGTGCACAATTAAGTTACTTATCAAGATCTGATGTTTTAATGCAAGCACTCATAACTGTAAACTTCCTGTTAGGACTGCCTGGGCTGCACTCTGGAGGTCTGAGAGGTTGTATTCTCATTTCATTCAGTTCTAGGAACTCTTTATTTTCCCTTGAGAAATGTGTCCTCCTTCTCTATTGGTAGAATATTTTCTATAGATATCTGTTAAGTTCATTTGGTCAATGGAATCATTTTAATTTGAAGGTTCTTTATTTTTATTTATTTATTTTACTGATTTTTCAGTGGGGAAGTCCAATGTAGATATGAGAACTGGGTATGAAAGTCTCTCACTCTTGTATCAGCTTTGTAGCATCTGCTTTATGAAACTGGGAGGCCCACAATCCAGTGCATAAATATTTACAATGGTTACATTTTACCTATGAACTGTTGCCTTTATTAGTAGGCAGTGGCCTCTTTTGAAGTCTTCTTTATCTGATACAAAATTACTACATTACCATCTTCAGTTCCCATTTGCATAGTAGGCTGATTTCCGGCCTGTGAACTTCAGTTAAGAAATGCCTTTGCATATGAGTTTCTTGGACATAACAGATAGTTAGATCTTCTTCTATTAACCAGTTGGTTAATCTGAGCTTGTTTATGTTTTCTATCAAAACCACGGTTACAGGTTCAGAGATGGGGAAGATTGGCTGTAATCCCACCCTGACTAGGCTGCTATGACTAAAGTAGTAACAGAGAGAGTAGGGGTAAGAGGCCAAGCATTGCGTAGTTGAAGCCTTCCTTAACTTTTAACTTCAGTTAGAAAAGAAGGATGCAGGAAACAGACCATTACCCCATACCCACAATTCTGTACTCCTCCAATACACAAAACTGCATAGAGCTTGAAGCCACAATGTCAAGAAGTATGCAGAACTAGCATTCCAGCCTTGTCAAATTAAGGTGTCACTGAGTGACAGATGAAATTACTTTCTTATTTTTTACTTCCATTCTGTCTACCAAACACTCATTGCTTGCCGTTACTCCAGCCCCCATCAAGAAGAAGACAAAAGAGCAAAACAGGAGAACCTGTCACGGACTGTGCTCTGCTGTCTGCATCTTAATCCCGCCTTTGCAGACAGTGCCCTGGATACAAGGGGTTGTGTGCAGCTTTTCTGTTCTAGGACCCTCTCAGCATCTCAGCACCCTTTCTTCTCAATCCCATTAGATTTTTGTCATGTGTTATAAACCACACAAATGGCTTCCCTTCTAGCATCCCTCTTCGGAATATTGTTAGTTACGCCAGTAAAATATTTACATATTTACACATTAGGTCTCAAGGATGTGCTCTCATTCACCCCTTGTGCCCTGTGTCACCTCCCTTTGCAAGGTGGTTTAGATGCCCCTTCCCCTGTCAAGGGCTGAAGCTTTCTTGAATCTGGTCCGTCCAGCTATTTGCTTTTCCAGTAGGAAGTCAGGGAGTCCCACAGTTCAAGGCCAAGCCTCACAGAAGCCTATCTGCTCCTTTTTCTCTGAGCCATGCTTCCATGTCAACAGGCTCAGACGAGAGGCTGGAGACAGGCAGAACCAAGGGCAGCCACCCTATTGATGCCACCTTCCCTTAACAAACTGGCAGAGGATTGTGATGCAAAAACGGAGCTGGGCTGGCCTAGGTACACCAGCTGGGCCATGCTCCAATTATGAGCTAAATCAATGGCTACTTAAGATACAAACTTATTATGAAAATTTAAAACTTTTTAGAGTGTTTCAACTTTCATGTTAGGGATGTCTAAGCAGCAAAACCAATACAGATATTTGGATTCACTTTTTTTGATTTTGTTTATTGATATTTATTGAGCTCTACATTTTTCTCTGCTCCCCTGCCTGCCTCTCCTCCTCCTTCAACCCTCCCCCAAGGTCCCCATGGTCCCAATTTACTCAGGAGATCTTGTCTTTTTCTAATTTTTTAAAAGATTTTATTTATTTATTATGTATAGAAAGCCTACCTCCATGTATGCCTGCAGGCCAGAGGGCGCCAGATCTCATTACAGATGGTTGTGAGCCACCATGTGGTTGCTGGGAATTGAACTCAGGTCCTCTGGAAGAACAGTCAGTGCTCTTAACCGCTGAGCCATCTCTCCAGCCCCAATACAGATATTTGGAAAGTTGGAGAAAAAAAACTCTAAAGTCTGAAACATTATCGATCCTAAATTATTGATCTTAAACATTTCCAGAAGGGATATTCAACCCTTCCTAAGTTTTGCAGTAGGGATTCTTTACATTTTATTTTTAATTTTATGTGTATTTTGCCTGCATGTATGTCCACATACCATGTATGTACAGCTCCCATGGAGGTCAGAGGGCGCATCAGATCCCCCAGGACTGGAATTACTGATGGTTGTTAGTTGTCATGTGGGTGTTTCGAATTGAACTTGGGTCCTCTGGAGGAGTAGCCCGTGCTCCCAATTTCTGAGGCATATCTCATCTTGGGGTAGGTTTTTAGGTAGCAATGCTAACTAGTTAATAGACTAGCTAATACAAAATACAGTGAAAGAGTTAAAGTTACCTAACATTTTTGACAAATTTTTCCAGGTTTTGTAATATAAAGAACTTCCATGTTATTTTGCTGCCACCTCCATTACTTCTGGGTTCTTATAGATTCTAAGTATAGAGATAAGTACTGGCTATAGTAGGGCTAATACGTTTCTATGTAATACATTAATAAATGTCATAGCCAGCACTTATTTACACTGTAATAGCCAGTACTTCTTTGCTCTTGGTTCCTACATAATGGTAGTGAAAGTCACACACACAAGGTGGAAAACCAGCACCACAATTCCTGTGAGCAAAGCCAACTGAAACGACAAACTTACTATCTGCACTACACCCTGCACTCCTGATGCTAAGACAGAATACCTAAAACTGAGCAGAATATTCACACTGAATGTAGGTGGTGCCATAGCATGGGTCGGGTTCTCGGGTTGAACAAAAAATGGGGGAGCACCAGCAATCACTTCTCTTTGCTTTCTGACTATGTACCCAATGTGACCAGCTGCCTTTGCTCCCAGGTTGCCATGGTGAACTGAATCCTCAACCATGAGCCCACATAAACCCTTCCTTTCTTAAGGTACTTCATCAGGAGTTTGATCATAAGAATAGGAAAAGTAGCTACTACAGTAACCACAGCACATCCCTGAGTCTTTTCCAGGGGTAGACGTTTGCTCTTCCCCATTAATGACGTAACGACGTTTTCACTGTCTTACCAATCTAATGAAGCACAGGATGCCCTGTGGCAGTTCCTGTTATTGTTTACTTGACAGCTACATCTTATTAGCTACATTTACTTATACAAGTTCAATACAAAGATGTTTTATCTAAGAGGATAGAGCTGAGGAAGCAAGAAAGACAGCTTCAGCTCCGTTAAAGTTAACTAAAACGGATGCGGATGCCGGAACTGTCATACCCTGAGCAGACAAAACCAGCTGGTCCTTAGAAGTGACCTCAGCTTTGTTTGATTTGCAGACTTAAGTGGAATGTCAAGTTGTTTCTTGTATTTCTAGTGGGAGAAACTAAATATGACCATCTTATAATCATACCCAATATTTTCTTTACTTTATGTCTGTGACTCTAAAAACACCCCCTACTCCGGGGACTCTTCCTTGCCTCTGTCAGTGGAGCTCCCACACCACTTCTCTGGAACTCTATGTTTCAGTTGCCTGATGTCTAAAATATTATCGTGGAACCAGGAAAAAGCACTTGCCACCACACTTGAGAACCTGAATTCCTGGAACTCACACGGTGGAAAAAGAGAACTGACTCCCATGAGGTATTTCTCCACCACATACACACACACACACAAAATGTAAAATTAAAAATAATTTTTTATTGCTGCTGTTTACTTTTTCTCTTGTTTTGTTTTGGGGGGAAGGGTGTTATTAGGGATCGAGCCCTGAGCCTTGTCCTTGCTAGGCAAGCTCCCTACCACTGAGCTATAGCCACAGACGAGGTTAGCCTTGAATTTATGCTCCATCTGCTTGGTCTTCTAAATGCTGGGGTCACAGGCATGCACTACCATGCCTGGCCTCAGTTTATTTTGAACAGCCTCAAAAGACAGGTTTCCACTGCCAGGAGAAGACGTGGGTACCAGCAGATAGAACTCTCCCCCTGCTGTCGTCACTGCGACAGAAATCCATATTAATCCCCTCTGCCGTGGACTTCATGCACACTCTGCCCTGCTCTGCTAGGTTGAGAGCTACGCCAGGAGAAAAGAGAGAAAGCATCTATGACAAACCCACCCTTGACTTTCACGAGGTCAAACGCGGGCTAAGAGCAGTTCTTTTGCATGACAGACAACATGTTGCATGTAACATGAGCAGACACCAGATCTAGCACAGAAGACCTAGCACATGGAGGACTCTATGTTTAGACCAGGACAGGGGGCAGCTAACTAGAGTCCACAGTAAGGAGTACCAAGCTGGAAATATAGAAGACCTTAGGTCAAGACAAGCAACTCACTAGCTAGCTATGTGGCCTTGGGTGCATCACTTAATTTCCCATGATCTTGGCTTTCTTCATTATAAATGAATGCTATGATAACTACCTTAAATGGTGTGGCTGTGAGCTGAAACGAATAGCCCCAAACAGCTGTGTTTGCTATGCTCACACTCTGCCCCAAGGGCAGGGCTCAGCGAGGATGGTTCATCAAGAACAGCTTGTCTCCATCTTACTAGACATCAGTGGAGGCGAACTGAAGGCTACTCCAGCCTTCTAGAGTTTCACTCATATGTCCATGGCCTGTTAATTGGAACTGGGACCTGTTTTCCCTACAGCATGGTGGCTGCCTCTCAAGACCACAGGTCCCAAGTAAGTCAAGCAAAAACCATGTCTCATTTGCTTTAAACATGTTTGGTATCCCTCCTCCCCTGTGGTATGTGTCAATTCAGTCACTAAGTCCTGCTCAGAAGGAAAGTGGACCTTATAATCGGAGGAGTAGCAAGATTCTGGAAGAGAGGTAATGCCATTGTGACCATTGTTGGTCTTTGTCACAGGCTCTCAACTGGTACTTTTCCATGCTATTTCCCGATAGGTAGAAATGTACAGTTCTACGAAAAAAGGAAACAGTGGTGCAGGGAGAAGGAAAAGTCACACAGTTTCTGTTGGTAAACACCCAGACTAACTCTACCTTCTTTATGCTCCAGATGGACCCTCAGTGCCAATAGCAATGCCTGCCCCATTCAGCTCTTGTGAAAATTAAGCCAGCTAACCTATTAAGGCTGTGCCTGGCATGTGGTCAATGATTCCTAAGATGTCCTGACTCTGGAGAGGCTCTGCTCCTGCTACCTCATGGATGGAATCCCCCTGCAAACAGTTGCCATGACAACTTTCCAAAGCCGGCACAGAATATCTCCCCACCTCAACGACCGGACTGGAAAAAAACCAAGTGCTGAGCGGTTTCATCGTCTCATGTCTACATACCCGGTCAGACCAGCATCTCTCTCTCTCCTCTCACTCCAGTTCAGGCCTGGCCGACTTCAGTTCACGCCTGGCGGCTGTGGAATTCTGAAGGCTCGTACATTTGATCTCTCCTGGTGGAGGTTCAGAAGTCTCTATCTCAGGTCTCCATCTGCAACACACAGAATTCTCCGGTGAGGTTTTTGGGTGCAGTGAAAAGCACCATGAGTGAGCACACAGGTGACTTGTTTCCTGCAGGCTCTGGAAGGACATTGGTAGATGGGAGATCAGGGGTGGTTCTCCTGCCCATGCTGACCCCAGCCCTACCTCTGGGTCAGGAAATGGGGAGGGGGGCCTCCTGAACCAGAAATGCCCTCCAAATTCCCAGCTGCTGCTCAGAATTTGAAGACTCCCAACAGTCTTCCTTAAACAAAGGACGGATCAACAGTCATCCTGTTGTCACTATCAATTATGTGACGTGTTTTCTTCCTTACTCTTTGCAAAGAGGCTTTGATCTTCCACCCCGGGGTTCCGGAGTGGATTCCCACCCAACCACACACTTCACTGTCAAGTGTTTCTGTCAATACCCTACCATTTCCAAGTTGCCTTAGCCCACAGATACAACCGTCACATTCATGCAGGGAAGCAGAACATAAAGATAGATCCCAGTTGAGAGTCCCTTTCACTGTCGCCATGGGTGGACAGTTTTCATTCGGATTCTTTCTCGCATGTTGTATATTAACTGATAAACACCCAAACATGACTTTTCTAAATAAATGTTAATTATGCCCATGCCCCTTGCTCAGCACATTCTTAGGATGACTTCCCACCATTATTTCATTCCTTTTCCTTTACCTCTCCTGCTCTTCACCATCCCCCTTCCCCAACAGGCTCTACACTGATCTCAGACTCCCTCTTTACTCCCTGCAAGTATCACGTCCACCCATCCTTCACATCTGGCCTGTAATATCCTTCACGGCCCTCTCTAGTTACTTAAGATTCAACTTTTAGGTCTGGGTAGAATGCAGCTGGGCCACACCCAGAATCCATTAGGACAGCACCTACACAGGGACAGCACTACCCTGCACCGGCAGCGCAGTCCCGCCTTTCAGACCATTCTGGCATGGAGTGGAGGCTGAGAACCCATCACCAGGTGATTAACGGCCCCCACACTTACTTGGCTTCTACCCACAGTAGTACATGTGTCTTCCATATGGTCTGTAGCAGTGCCCATGTGTACAAGACGAAAAGACACATTGATGAAACGCCGCCAGTCATACCCTCCCTCACACCTTCACTTTCCTCAAACTCTAAAAGGCCGTCTGTGACCCTGAAACTCAGCTCTCACTGTAGCGTAGCTGCCCATTTGAACATCCTTACTCTACACCAAATCTTTTTGTGAAACAAGCGAGGTTGAACTCACATGTACTTCCTATCCTGCCTGGGCTTAAGTGTTTTCCTCCGATTGTATTTCACGTCTGTGTTTTCACACAGCTTCTCCATATGAGAAATCCTTAAAAGGTGCTGCTGTAGATCCTCACAGTAGAGAGCTCACATTCCTTAGTGATGCCACCTCACTGTACGCTGTTCAGGGTCCTGGCCCTATGGCATCCATTGTCTGAGGACCGCAGAGAGAGCATGAGACAAGACAGGTCTTTGCATCAGGACTTTCTGACCCAGTTTTAGGATTCTGGCATACATTTGTCATTTGGATTTAACAGAATGGCACTCTAGGAGGTGACAGAAGGGTCACATGACTCTTAAAAGAGGAGGCTGTCACAGGGTACCTAATAGTTCACTATGGTCTAGCATGGAGCCCTCATGACATATGCTCTGTAGTTTTAGGCTTCCAGCGTCCTTTCCACAAGGGCACAACAGAGAATGAAAGGCTGCTCAACGCGACCCAATTTACATGACCACTGTAGGATCACGCAGAAGTGTTTCCAACAGTCTTTGGAGGATCCACAGCAGGGGTGGGAAGGATTACCCATCAGGTAAAATGTTACTAGACAGCTTCCAAAAGGACTTGACATCAAAAAACACCATAGCTTAAGTAGCCAGAATTAAAGCATTTAAAGTAGAAGCACCAGACCAAATTCACACTGAAGGGGTAGGACACGGTGCAAAGTTCTCTACAGAAACACAAAGCACCAGTCACTTAAAATAGAGGAAAAGCAGAGTCGTACACTGAAATGAGAAACAGGCTGCCTGTGGCTCCGAGAGGCAGAGGGAAGCAGCTGGAATAACTTGGGAAAGTGTCCTGGCCTTTCTGGTAATGTCCCAGCATCTTCTCAGCGAAGGGCAGCTGTTGTAATTTGTTACTGGACATGAACAAAGTTGTGTTCCCAAAAGGAACAAAAACTTCTTCCCGACTTACATTGGCTCCTAACACACTTGACATTGTCTAATAACTATCAATGACTTCAGAATTTTAAGTTATTTTAACTTTTAGTTTAATTTCTGAATGTAAGAAAGCCAAATTTGTGGAATTAGAAAGGATTTTCCTAGTCGCAACTACTTGTTAGACAAAGAAGTGTTGATTGTCTACCAGCTAGTGTGCACCGTGGGAAATTCTAAGTCAGGATTCTCACAGAAAAGCTCAACTTACTTCTCAAGAAATGTATACTTCCCTTAGCCAAGAGGATAACTATATGTTTTTCCTTGGGTTCACCTTCTTACTTAGCTTCTTTAGGTTCACCTATTGTAGACTCCGTGACCCTTATTATTAGAAACCAATTATGAGTGAGTACATCCCATGTTCATCTTTTTGGGTCTGGGATACCTCACTCAGGATAGTGTTTTCTATTTCCATCCATTTGCATGCAAAATTCGAGAAGTCATTGTTTTTTACCGCAACGTAGTACTCTAATGTGTATATATTCCATACTTTCTTCATCCATTCTTCCATTGAAGGGCATCTAGGTTGTTTCCAGGTTCTAGCTATTACAAATAATACTGCTATGAACATAGTTGAACAAATGCTTTTGACATATGATAGGGCATCTCTTGGGTATATTCCCAAGAGTGGTATTGCTGGGTCCAGGGGTAGGTTGATCCCGAATTTTCTGAGAAACCAAAACACTGACTTCCACAGTGGTTGCACAAGATTGCATTCCCACCAGCAATGGATGAGGGTACCCCTTCCTCCACAGCCTCTCCAGCAAAGGCTATCCTTGGTGTTTTTGACTTTAGCCATTCTGACAGGTGTGATGAGACGCCAAGGACAATGGAACAGGGTTTTGATCCTACTTAATGTGCTGGCTTTGTGGGAGCCTAGCCAGTTTGGATGTTCACCTTCCTAGATATGGACGGAAGGGGGAGGACCTAGGACTTACCACAGGGCAGGGAACCCTGACTGCTCTTTGGACTGGAGAGGGAGGGGGAAAGGAGTGGGGGGAGGGGGAGAAGGGTGGGAGGAGGGGGAGGGAAATGGGAGGCTGGGAGGAGGTGGAAACTTGTTTTTTTTTTCTCCTTTTCTCAATAAAAAAAAAAAGAAATGTATAAATTAAAACTCTTATGGGAGCCAGGTCTGGTGGGACAGGCTGGTAATCCCAGCCACTTAGGATGCAGAAGCAAGAAGATCTTGAGTTCAAGACTAGCCTGGGCTACAAAACAAATGTAAAACCAGCGAGGGCAACTTAGTGATACCCTGTCTCAAAATAGGAAGTAAAAGGAGCTGGGAACATAGCTCAGTGGAACAGCACTTGCCTAGCATGTGAGAGGCCTTGGGTTCAAGTCCCAGGAACCCAAACAACAACATCCTAAAAGGGAAAAGCAAGTTGAAGAGGCTGAGATACCAGCTAGGTTTTGGTTTTCAATGCAGTTGGAAATTGAGGTTGTTGCTTATTTCCCCATGTATTCTGACAAAGTCACCTAAAAGGTTATGTAATGTTGTTCGCTGTCACTGAGTGTGATTAAACCGGCCAAATGTTTCATGTGCAAACCACAGGACCAGTGATTTTGAAAAACCTTCTTGGGAAGGTATCTAACGACTCTTATCACATCTCACGTGCCCTGTACCACCATCAGCTGTGGTCTGGGGTGTATTACTGGTATAGTCTGAATGTGCCCCTAAAACTTCCTATATTGACCGTGTAGTTCAGAGGCAGGGTCTTTGGGTTGTGATTTTGTTATGAATTGTAAAATAAATCGGTGTTTTCTGATGGTCTTAGATGATCCTGTGAAAGAGTTATTTGACCCCCAGGTTGAGAACCACTGAACTATAACGAACACCCAAGATAACTCTTGGCTGACAGTTTTGGAGCTTCAGTCATTATCAGATGGCCATATACCTCACTGTGAAGAGGCAAAGGAATGAGGAGGGGACCAGTGTCCCTTCCCTCTCAGGACACACCCCAGTGACCTAAAGACCTCTGGGTAAACCTCACTCCCCAGTGACTCTACTGCCTCCAAACATGCCACCCTTAGGGGGAGGGGCCTTAACTCTGGGCAACATTGGCCACAAACTAAAGAGAAAAAGTCATGTTTCGAGAAAAATCAAGTAATTACTTTGAGAGTTAAGCTCCTTTATAGCTAGACTGTACAATGTGACAGCCAGAAGCCCTGGGTGGCTTTTGGTCATTTGCACTTTTGCATGTCCAAACAGAAATGTATAGTGAGTAGAAAATATACATATTTTGAAGACTTAATTAAAAATAAAACAAAATCTTGAATTACCTGAACAATATGTATGCATAACAATCAAGTTGAAATTCTGTACTAACTATCTTATCAAAATTAAGTTACTATTCAACTTTTTAACACACAACTACAAAAAAGTAAATTTGTATATTGTTGTAGTAATAAGAGCGGCGGGCTGCGTCCCCGGCAACCGGCCGCCCCCACGGCTAGCTTTACCCAAAATAATTACACGGAAACTGTATTCTTTTAAATACCGCTTGGCCCATTTCTATCTAGCCTCTTCTAGGCTAGCTCTCACACCTGGACTAGCCCATTTCTAATAATCTGCTGTAGCCCATGAGCTGGCTTACCAGGAATGATCTTAACCTGCGTCTGTCTGGAGTAGGAGAATCATGGCGACTCACTGACTCAGCTTCTTTCTCCCAGCCTTCTGTTCTGTTTACTCCGCCTACCCATGTTTTAACCTATGAGGGCCAGCCAAGCAGTTTCTTTATTGCTTAACCAATGAAATCAACAGATTGATATATGACACTCCCACATCACTGTTCTTTATTCTGTATTTCTATTGAACAGTGTCAATACTGCTCTGTAAGTATCCTCAAAGCTTTCTGGATCTCAGTCCCCCTTGGATGGACTGGAGTACTTGCTACATTTTTAACAGGTGTGCGCTTAACTCAAACACACTTATATACTGCTATTTCCTGACTACACACACACCATACCCCCCTCAACACATACAATGGTGTATTCCAAACACATACATTCTGTATATTTGGCACACATACAGTGGGAGTGCTATTTGGCTATGACACCATGCCCTTTGCTGCCACCTCCTCCTACCATCCTATGTATCCTTTATTAAGAGATGAACCCTTTTTTCTCACACCAACCCTGTAGAGGAGGAACTCATAGCCTTCTGCCATTGACCCATAGCTGGGGGGTATGAGACCTGAAGAAGCCCAGGAGCTGGTTGGCAGCAAAGCTCAGATGTTCTTGGTTAAATCAGCCACCTTGGTCCTCACCTTTGTCTCCTACAGGGGCCCTTGCCACTGTTCCCATGTCTGCTGCCTTTCCTTAACCACATCCACCTCTACTATGAAGCTTCGTTGCCCTGTGTTCTCAGATCTCAGTCTGCGTATTCCTCAGCCTGTATTTCCGCAGGATGCGGAAATTTGTCTTACCCACTTTTTCCTCTGACATCCATGATGGAGTCCACTCTTGTTTAGATCTCAGGGAGTCACACTCTCAGGCTTTAGCCAATATCTGATCAATGTAAAATATGTTAAAACATGCCCCATTATTGAATGCTCTCCCTGTCTTTTGTTTTTTGGGTTTTTTTTTTTTTAGACAGGTTCTCACAATAACGCTCTGATTGGCCTGGTTCCCATGAAGCTCAAAGTAACATCAGACTTGTGATAGATGGGAGCCACCATGGTTGGATTGCTCCATACTCTTAAATTTTTATTTTTTTAAATATTTGTTGTTTGTGTGTGCACACACAAGCAGAAGCAAGCATGTGGAGGTCTGAGGACAACTCTCCTGCCAAGTGGGTCCAAGGGACCAGTGTTAGGCCCTCGGGTTTTGCAGTAAGTGACTTTACCCACTGGGCAAATTTGCTGGCCCTCTCTACACCTTTTAAAACTTGGACTGGGTTAGCCGTCCACAGATGGGTCATAAAAAGCAAGTCACACCTGTGTGTGCATGTTACAAAGAACATTCTTGTATGCTTCTCCTCCAAAGGCCTTTCCTGGGTGCTTCCTCTTTAGCTCCAACTTGACCTTGTCAGCATCCCTGGCCATATCTCTAGACGAAAGCAGACAAGAAAGAATGGCAGGAAACTCATATTTCCTTTTCAACGTTACAGCAGGAACAAAGAGAACAGTTTGGGATAATTCTGAAAATGAACATTTCTGCCAACTTCAGAAGACTCTTTATCCCTTAACTATTGTCCGAAATGGATACAATGTAACAGAATAAAGAAACCTAGCTGTACTGGTGGCCCAAAGAGTCATTTACTGTTTTCTTCTGGGTTTGACCTAACGTTCTTGTGACTATCAGGTAAAATCTTTTTGAAATGTACAAGCAGATTCCTAGAATCTACAAACCTAAAGGCTACAAATATCACCAGATAACATCTGAGGCCTATAAATTAAGTTTTTTCCCTCTTTTCTGTTGTTATAACCCATCTGTTCACATCAGTTTCTAAAGACAAGTCTCACTGTGTATCTCTGACTGTCCTGGAGCTCTCACTATCTAGAACAGGTTGGCCTAGAACTCACGGAGAGCTGCCTGCCTCTGTCCCGTGAGTGGTGGGATTAAAGATGTCCAGCATCACATCTAGTTCTGTCAACTTTGTTTTCATTTATGTATTTTCATTTTTTTATTTTATATAGTGAGGCTTTTGCTTGCATGTATGTCTGTGTACCATGAGTAGGCAGTGTGCAAGGGGGACAGAAGAGGGTGTCAGATCCTCTAGCATTGGGCTTACAGAAGGTTGTGAGCTGCCATGTGGGTGCTGGGAATCAAACCCAAATTCTCTGCAAGAGCAGCAAGTACTCTATTATCTCTTAGCCATCTCTCCAGCACCTCTACCAATATATTTTTAATGTATCTTGATTTATGATTTTTTTTTTGCTCTGTTACTATAAAAACTTCACAAAACTCTTCCCATGCTGGAAGCTGACATTTGGGCTAACTTAAATCTATGTTCCTGGGACATGGTCACTCACATTGGCTCATGAAAACGCGATCTGTTTTCTTTGTTGTGAGAACTGTGTTTATGTGTCAACATATTCAAGAATAATCAATACTTCTACAAATACTTATAGATCATTGGTATTTTTTCTTTTTTCTATTAATTAATTTACTTTTGAAGCAGGGTCTCACTGTGTAGCTCTGACTGTCCTGGGACTTACTATGTAGACAAGGCTGGCCTTGAACTCACAGAGATTGGTCTACCACTGCCTCCCAAGTGCCGGCATTAAAGGCATGTGCGGCTACATGTGGTTCTTAGGGATTTTCTAATCATCCCTAACTCCATCTTTACAAGTAAAGAAACGGGACAAGAAATTCATTTCTTTGCTGTTTAACCCTCACATGTTGAACCTGCTCAGAGTCTAAGTCAGACAGTACGAGAACACAAATGGAGTCCTGTTTTAGCCATGAACCATCTTCTGGGACTGCAATGCTTTGGCTGGGATGTGGTGGGGAAAGGCACTGGCGTGTAGACAGAACAGGCTGGCTAAGAGAGGGTGCAATAGAACACAAGTTCTGTGGAATTCTAGTCAGCCCCAGAAAACAGGATTGTCATGGAAAGGCAAGCCAGACAAGGACTGGGCAAATGACTGTCATTTACCAGGCCGAGGAACAAAAGCCACTGACAATCTGAATAAGGGGAGGGGCCAGAGGAAGAAGAAACACTTAGATCAGACAACAGGGTCCTAAACTAGGGAACCAAAGGCAGTCAAATATGGTTATCAGGTAGAACATAAAGAAGCCAGGAGGGGCTGGGGGCAGAGGGATGATTATTACATTTGGGGGAAGTTGAGTCTAACTTGGACAGTCCAACATTGGTTGAAAAATTAACAGAAATGAATGGGTAATGCTGTATCAGAATAAAAATCCTCTACCCTAAAACTCACATCCTCAAACAGATAATGAAGGAAGAAAAGGGAAACATCCAACCCTTCCTAGTTCAAAAGGCCTGGGATCTAGATGCCTGTACAAGATACAGGCAGTCTGACCTATCGGCTCATTAAGGCTGGGGCACTGAGGTCAGTGTGTGAAATCATTTCATTATGAATGAGCTGATCGTGAGATCCCATTGTAGATCTAGATTGAGGGACCCAATAGACGGCTGAGGAAATACCAGAGACAAATAGATAATACCATATCTGGAAAACAGGACATGAACAACGAGGAAGCTAGAGGTCTAGAGAAGCCAGGCCGCTCTTGGGCCTCCTGCTCAGAAATTCACAGTACCATGTTTAATATGAACATGATAAAATTGGCACCTATCCAGAACTGTGCAGAAACAAAAAAAAATGTGGCAGCCTTGCCCACGTGGTACTAGTTTTAGGCAGGGGAAATACAAGCTTAAGGTTGTCGTGGAATTCTGCTCCATGGATTCAGAGAGAAAGGAGGACAGACAATGCATGACAGGGCTGGAATCCCGGAAGGTGCCTTTTAGAAGACACCGAACAGAGCTGAAGCCTAAGGCGCCCTGGAGACCAGAGTGTAGCAGAGGTACCAGGACCATGGATGTCCACTGAGTAAAGCTGCAGGCTCGGAGTGGAGCTGGCTTAAGAGGGGACTGTGTGTGCTGCAGATGGCAGGAGTGGATTTGGCCAAGCCTTTGAAGCCCAGTTTACTGCATCACGTGCCCCCGAGGCCGGACTCTGAGCTACAGGAGTTGATGTTTTCCCCCGCTGGATATGGATCTTGCTTTAGTCTGGCTCTTCTTGACTGTGCCCTGATTCCTCCCTTTTGGAATAGGAATTTTTATTCTGTGCTGACATACACTGAAGTATGGAACTTGTTTTTCATTGTATAGGCGCTCATGGGTAGGAGATGTTGGACTTTTTTTTAAGCACTGGAATTGTTGAAGACTATGGGAACTTTTAAAGTTGCACTAAATACATTTTCTATTATAACACAGTTATGAGTCTAGGGGGACAAGGGACTTAATAATGATGTGTTTGGTATCAAGTTGACAAAGTGTAGGAATGTAATGGTTAGTGTTCATTGTCACCTCGACAAAGTCTAGAATCTCCTGAGAGATGGGGTCTCTGGGTATGTCTATGGAGGGATATCTTGATTACAATAATTGAAGTGAAAAGATCCACCCACTACGGGTGTCACCCTTTCTTTGCTGGGATCTTGGACTGTAGTGGAGAAAGGTCGCTGGGCAGTGGCTTTCACTTTTTTCTCTCTGCTTTCTGATGATAGATGTGCTGTGAGAAACGCTGCTGCCTGGACTTCCCGTCATGATGGACTACACCCTTGAACCATGAGCCAGAGCAAAACCTCCGCTCCCTGAATTGCTTTCGTTAGGGCATTTTATCACAGCACCAAGAAGAGAAATGAAAACAAACTCTAACTCCGTACTAGGAAGAATGAAGTCTTACTCTAGTACTCCATAGGAACTTACTTCTCTCTCTCTCTTTTTTTTTTTCAAGACAGGGTTTCTCTGTGGCTTTGGTTCCTGTCCTGGAACTAGCTCTTGTAGACCAGGCTGGTCTTGAACTCACAGAGATCCACCTGCCTCTGCCTCCCAAATGCTGGGATTAAAGGCGTGTGCCACCACTGCCCGGCTAAGTTACTTTTCTTTATGGCCTAAGCTATTGGTTATGTTTGGTTGCTGAGAGCCATACAATGCTGGGCTTCATCAGAAAACTTAAGAACAGAGTGGATTCTTAATTCCTGTAATTCTGTTTTTCAAAATGGGTGATTATTTTGCATGAGATTTCATAAATCCCTAACAATTTTCTTTCTTGTTTCATACAACTAAGGTAAAATTACACTTTCGGTTATAAGACTAACTTAACAAACAAAATACCCACTGGGTGGTGGGGGTGCACACCTTTAATCCCAGCACTCAGGAGGCAGAGGCAGGTGGATCTCTGTGAGTCAGAAGCCAACATGGTCTCTAAGAGCTAGTTCCAGGACAGGCTCCAAAGCTACACAAAGAAACCATGTCTTGAAAAACCAACAACCAAACCAAAAACAAAAATAAAAACATCCCATGGAGACCTGTTGTACACTGGTACAAACAGCAGCCTTCTTAGGCCTGTACATGGCCTGTTACCCTAAAGGACCTTCAAGACAATTTCCCGGCAGCTCTTCATGGCCCTAATCTCAATGCTGTCCTTGGTCTAGGCTCCAGACTGGTATGTGTGGTGCCTTTGGGAAATTCTAAGGCACAGTGGTCCGGGTTCACATCCACCAGGTCATCAAGTTCATCTGTACCCAGCTAAGGAACAGGTGATTAACGCCCTGCCTAGAACCAAGTTCAATTCTTTTGGCCACCAGAAGTTCCGCATCTCAAAGAAGCGGGGCTTCACCAAGTTTGAAGAAGATGAATTTGAAGACAAGGTAGCTAAGAAGTGGCTCGTTCCTGATAGCTATGGAGTCAAAAGATGGTCTCAATTGAGGTCCCCGGGGCAAGAGGCAGGTCCTGACTTTCCAAGGTCTTTCACTATGCTCTCTTCTACCCAAATTATGTTCAGTAATACATCTGACATCCATTCTGGGGGACAACAACAACAAAACCGTTTCATACCTCTGTGCAATGTGCTGTGAACCCCTGAATCTTTTCAGTGTTATCCCATCCATGGACAAAAGAAATTGTTCTAACAGTCTACCCCACGGCTTTTGCCAAAAGCAGTGGAGAGTTACAGCTTCCCAGTTACAAACAGCAAGACAAGAAAAAGGAAGGCGTCTAAAAATATCTCAATTTTTCTCCATGGGAAAGCTGGGTTTACCAGCCGAGTCTAAGAAGGACATAATTCTTCTCAAAAACACGTTCCTGACGCTCAGTGCCTTCAAAAAGTATCCAAAACAAAAACTAACATAAAAAGTTGTTAAGCAAGCTGCTGTTTTTCTCTAGAACTCATTGTTATTGTTTAAGGATGTATTCATTCTAATTATCCATTGTTGTGTAATAAGACCACAAGACTCGGTGGTTTAAAACAATCCTCATTTTCTTATTGCCATGGTTTCCGAGGGTCTGGAATTCCAGAAGAATTTGGCAGAGTCGTTCTGGCTGAGAGTATTGAATAAGGAGGCTGTGGCCAGACGGGAGCTAGAGCTGGGCTATGGGGGGATGGGAGGAGGTGTGGCCGGGCAGCAGGCCTGTAGTAGTAGGTCATGTCTCCCTGTGGTTCAGGGCTTTGTCATTGGTCCCCCTGGCTAATTTAGGCTTCCTCATAGTATGGTAGCCTCAGAACTGTCTATCTGCTTAGATGATGCAGCTCACAGACCCTGGAGGAATAAACCAGAAAGCAAAATGGACATCACATGATCTTTGCCTTTCCGATTTATCCTCAGAAGAAATGTGGCAACAATTCTGTCCCATTCTAGTGGGTACAAGTGAGACACAAAGCCACACAGGTTTGAGAGGAATGGATAAGACTTTTATGTTGATGGGATAGTAGCCAGGAGAATACATAGCTGCTGTTCTTTAACTTTGTTGGAAAAGATACTATCTTCCTCACAGACTAAAATTAACAATTGCGAAGTGCCACATGCAAGGACACTGTAGCCACTCTCGGTTTTCTTTTTTAAATCTGTCGTCGTCATCATCATCATCATCACCACCATCATCACCAGCAGCAGCAGCAGCAGCATTATTTATGTGTATGACTGTTTTGTCTGCATGTATGTCTGTGTACTCTGTGCATGCCTGGCACCTGCAGAGGACAGAAGAGGACCTTGGATGCCCTGGAACTGGAGTTACAGATGGTTGTGGTCTACTCCTTGGATGCTGGGAATCAAACCTGAATCCTCTAGAAGAGCACCGAGACATCTCTCCACCTTCACTTTTAAAAAAATGATTAATTAATTGATTGAATGTGTTTGGGATATATGTGTGTTCGTGTGTGCACGAGCACCTAAGAAGCGATGAGAAATTTTATGATATTTATGACGGGAAATGCTTTGACTCTCAGGCTCCTTTTTCTTCAGGCTGTAGGTCTGCTTGCATTCTCTCTATTTTCTGGTTTTGCACCATGTTTCCTTTTCTAGACTGGTAGTTAAGAGAGGGTGTAGCAAGGGCAGCACTTGGGTGACTGACTAGGTTTCCTGATTCAAATGCGCCCTCTAGTGTTAAAATTGTGTCATTTCTCTATTGGCTGGGTCTGCTTTCAGGGTTATCCTCTGTCCTTTGCTTTCTGTAATATCCTCTATTTTCTTTCTTTTGTTGACTTTTTCAATATTGCGAAGTCTCCAGAGGCATGTCCCTAGCACCCTCCACCTCTCCCAGAGTCCCCTTCCTCAAGACCACTATCTTCATCTAATACAGGGAATCTGAAGTTTGTAGGATTCTGTTTCTCAGCAATCCCAAGAAGATATGTAAGTGATTACCGCATGTGCTCTCTTTCTAGGTTACGGTAATTTTTCCATAGATTTTGAGAAGAGATCTAGAGCTAGGCAAAGACTATACTTCTATTTCAACTCAAAGTTTTATATGCTAAAATAACGTCATTTACTGCGTTTAAGAATATCATTTCCACCAAACCTATTTGCTTTTCATATTCAGGCATTTCTTAGTTCAGTATGCTTAGGAGGGTAGGTTCTAGGAGCTCACAAGTTACCCAAACCCACATTCTCAAGACTCTCACATAAATGGTGCCCTGCACAGAATACATGCATACCCTCCGATATTAACTTATGCCACCTCTGGGTGGCAAAACCAAGACAATACAACACTACGTGGCTGGTTGTTATACTGCGCTATCTTTGGGATAATGAGCTGTCTGTGCATAGTCAAGCAGACCTCTTTTTATCACATATTTTCTTTTTTAATGTATTTTTATTATTTTATGTATCTGGATATTTCACCTGCATGTATGTCTGCACAAACCCTTCAGAAGCCAGGAGAGGGTGTTGGATCCCCCAGAACTAGAGTTGCAGATTGCTGTGAACTGCCATGTGGGTACTGAAATCAAATCCCAGCCTTCATTGAGAGCAGCCAGTGCTCTTAACCACTGACCCATGCCTCTACCCTGAAATATTTTCTATCCAGAGTTATTCAAATTCTTGGATCCAAGCAAAACTAGCCAGTATGGAGAGTCAACTGTGCAAGAATATATATATATATATATTTCTAAATAAGTAACTTTTCATAATAACACCCATTCATGTGTATATAACTGATTAAATTCCATTCTGACCACTAAAACATATTGAAAGCCAAAATTTGTTAATTTCATCAGTCACTGCCAAGACAGAGAACCCTCCTGTCTCAAACATGGCCCCTTGATGCCATCTTATTTCCGGAATGAAATCCAAGGTTCCAGGAGTTACCAGGAACACCACATCTGGTTTTCAAACTGTCTTTGGATAGGGAGACATTTGCAGACTTTGAGCACAGCTGTCTAGGATCATATGCTTCAGACACAGGATATGTATTAACCTGGAGCCTCAGCTGTGGAGAAAATGGTGTAGGTGTTACTGGACCCTGTCTCTAGCACCAACCCTCCTGACTCCGCTACACACTGCCAGCATCTGCATTGTTTGACCTGAGGATATCCCTGGCTCTTCCCGCGGACCTGAAGTACTGGGCATCAACCCCCCAGCCCCCAATAACCTTCACCCTATGACTGAGGGGAGATGGCCTACAAAGACCAGCTCCACAGCCTTCCATCCTCAAATGAATAGGATGGGGCTTCTGTGATGTACAGTCTACCCCATGCCACTGCTCCCCCCATCTCACATCCGCATCCCTGAAGGGTTTCCAGAGACCATCCCAAGTGGACTACTTCCAACTCTCTTTGTTCTTGTTTGCATCTAGTGGGAACTCAGATGAAGACAGATGACAGCTCTCCATTTGGGCCTTTGCCTCTAGCCTCCCAGACCTCACTTGGACTGGAATCCTGAAGGTCAGAGAAAGACAGACTGGGAGCTCATCCAAACAGGGCAAGAATAAGACGGGTGGGGCTTTGGATGTGAAGCCCAAAGACCTGGGGGCTCCAGGAAGGACTGGTGGAGAGTCTTTTCGTGCAGTGGTCAAGACAGAAAGGTCCTCAGGTGGAGGGGAGCAAAGGGACTCTGCCGTCTGTGACAAAAGCTCGAGTCAGTGTCTTCCCTGGAAATGCACATTGAATGAATTGAAAGGCGATGGACTTAGCTTGAGACAATCACATTATCAGAAACCCTGTTAAATATGGAAGATGTTTGTCAGTTACAACTCTAATGTCATCTGTTGTGTTCTGATGCGACAGAACAAACAACGGCACCAGGATAAGCAGGAGCTGAATTCTACAGAAGTTCATTTTGTGGTCACTCCCAGCGACCAGGAAGCTGTGGATACCACTGTTGTCAGAAGACAACCTCACCTTGTCACTCCTAGTGACTCAGAGAGCCCCGAATAATGTTGTTTAAAACTCATGCACACTAGAAGTCTAGCGACAGAGAACAATAACAAGCCAGGGAGCCTGGAGACAACTTGTCACTGCCCCAGGGGGCAGACGGCATGGCAGGCAATCATGGAGGGGAAGATGGATACAACAGACATCAGGAGGAGCTAAAGCAGCAGGAGAGAGGGGCATCTCAGGACGTGAAGAGTACAATAGGTAGTAGCCCTGTCTTCAGGGCCTAATGCTGAGCCGACCACCCTAAGATGACTGTGAAGTCTTGAGAGTCAAGAGTCTGAGCTCATTACGTAGGTTCAAAACCCCGTGCCATTGTCCTTGGCTTCTCATCAGCCCTCATTGTTCGCCATGCTCAGAGAGTCCAGTTTTATCCCATGCTTTTTCAGTCACAGTCCAGCTGGCCTTGGTGAGCTCCCAATAGATCAGCTCCACTGTCTCAGTGGGTGGGTGCACCCCTCGTGGTCCCGAATTCGTGGGAGCCTAGCCAGTTTGGATGTTCACCTTCCTAGAAATGGACGGAGAGGGGAGGACCTAGGACTTACCACAGGGCAGGGAACCCTGACTGCTCTTTGGACTGGAGAGGGAGGGGGAGAGGAGTGGGGGGAGGGGGAGAAGGGTGGGAGGAGGGGGAGAAGGGTGGGAGGAGGGGGAGGGAAATGGGAGGCTGGGAGGAGGTGGAAACTTGTTTTTTTTTCTCCTTTTCTCAATAAAAAAATGGAAAAAAAAGAAATAAAAAAAATAAAATTAAAAAAATTAAAAAAAAAAAGTCTGAGCTCAATGGGTCATCTTCTAGCGTCACCTACTGGGCGTGTGGTGTACTGCCATTGAGACCGAGAACTCCGAGGCTGCCGCAGAGATCTTTTAAAGATACAGGGTAAGTTTTGTCCACCTATACAGATCTCAGCATGGTGGATGTTTGCCTTACTCCAAATACACTTGGAAGCTGTCTCCTGACTGGAATATAAGCCACCCCAAAGTGTATGCATGCACTGGGGAGACCTAAGAGGTGTGAGAACCTGCCCGCTGCGCAGACGACAAAGCTATCTGTGGCCATTGGTATATAAAGGGAAGCTCTGAACAGGAAGACAGCTCTGGAGACACCCGGCCCATGGTGGGCTTGGCTCAGCACTAGCCTGGATGGTGTGAAAGACAGGAGTCTCTGACGTCACCAGACTCCAATTTCAGACAGCCCAGAAACATCCCATACTTCATTTCCCAGTTGCATTTCCCTTCTTAGTTTCTTACTTTTAGAACTATTTTGACTATTTCTATTTGTGTGCATGTGTGTTACGTGCATATGTACATGCATACGCAAGTGAGTGAGTGCAGACATGCAAGTGCCACAGCACACATATGAAGGTCAGAGGACAATCTCAAGTGTCAGTTGTCACTTCGTACTTTGTTTGAGATGGAGATTCTAGTTGCTCTTTACTGCATATTCCAGGCTGGTTGTCAACTAAACCACAACCCAAAGAATGAAAGAAAAGATCCAAATAACAAAATTAGCAATGAAAAAGAAGACATAACAATGCATATCAGCAAAACCCAGAGGCTCTTAGGGAACCGTTGGAAAATCCAAAAGAATTATTCCAAGTTATTCCAAAACCTAGATGTGGGTCAATTCCCAGACACATAACCTAGCCAAATCAAATGATGGAGAGATAACATAAACAGATCCATGACCGGAGAATGAAGCAGCAATAAACTCCCAAACGGACAAAGAGCAGGCATGGGGGTCTCACTGTAAGAGTCTATCAGACATTGGAAGAACTAAAGCTTCCATAATCAGAAGGGAATTCTACCAAACTCCTTCGACACCATAAAGCTAGTATTCTCCTTATACCCAAACCAGACAAGGACACAAGGACAAAAAAGAAAACTATAGGGCAATTTATCTGATGAACATAAATGTAAAAACTCTCAGTCAAATATTTGCAAATTAAATTCAATAACCCTTTAAAAGACTATTCTCCATGGTCACATCTGGTTCAGTCCCAAGGGGCGAAGTCTGACACACCCAAACTGATTCGTGAAATGCATCACCTAAATAGACAGGGGCAGAAAGCATGTGGTGGCCTCGATAGATGCAGCAAAGGGCAATGACGAAGTTCAGTACTCCTTCATGCTGTAATTCCTGGGAAAAGCTAGGAACAGAAATAATCGAGCTTAATGTAACAAACCTCTGTCTAACATCATACTAAGTGGGGAATGCACTTTCTCTAAAATCAAGAATGAGACAACTGTGTCCACTTTCCCCTGTCTCACTCAACATTGTATTTCAGGGTTTCTGTTGGTTTTGTGTGTGTGTGTGGTGGTGGTGGGGGGGGGGGGTTCCTAGCATTTTGTTTGTTTGATTGGGTTTTGTTTTTTATTTTATTTACTTTTTTTTTTTTTTTTTTTTTTTGGTTTTGGTTTGTTTTCAATACGGAGTTTCTCTGTGTAACAGTCCTGGCTATCCTGGAACTTGCTTTGTAGACCAGGCTGGCCTCAAGATCCATCTGCTTCTGCGCTAAGATTAAAGGCATGTGGCACCACTGCCCGCTGTGTCTTGGTTTTAACAATATCAATAAGACAATAGAAAGATATAAAAGTTGTGGAAATAGGAAAAGAAGTCAAACTATGCCTATCTGAAGACAACATCTTATACTTAACGGTCCCTACCTATTGGACCAGAAAACTCTTAAACCTGATAAATATTTTCAGCAAAGTATCAGGATACAAAATCACCACACCAAATTCCCAGACCAGAAACAGTTACTTGGTGGGTACAGCAGCCCACCCACAGGTACAGCAGTCCACCTCGGCACAGAGCTCAGAAGGCAGAAACACGCTGGCTACAATAGTCTTCTCTGCAAATTCTAGGTTCAGCTGAAAGGCCCTGTGCAATGAATATGATAGAGTGTGGTTAAGGAAGGCTCTTGATATCAACCTTGGCCTCACACACACATGCAACCTGCACACATATGTGCATGCATGCATACCATACATGGAAGATTTTTTTTTAAATCAATAATTTTCCTACATACCCACGATGAACTTACTGAGAACAAAATCAGAGAAAAATTCCATTTATAAAATACAAAAATAAAATGACTAGGAATAAATTTAACCAAGGAGGTAAAATACTTCCACAATGAAAACTGCAAAATATTGAAGAAAAAAATAGGAAGATACTAGAAGAAGAAAATAACCCCCTATGCTCATGAGTTAGCAGGATTAACTTTGTGAAAATAGCTGTTACCAAAAGCAATGCACATATCCAGCACATCCTCTTCAGAATCCCAATGTCATTCATGACAGTGCCAGACAGAGCAATTCTAAAGTAGATATGGATACACAAGAGCCCCTGAATAGAAACCCTGCCCAGAAATCTGCCCAAGAATCACTTCAAAATGGTTCAAAGGGCATAATGTAAGATCTAACGTGCTGAAATTGCTAATGGAAAAACATAGTATAACACTCTGTATGATATAGGCACGGGCATGGGTTTTCTGAGTACTCTAATAGCATAAAAAATAATATTTGATCAATAGAATTGCTTGAAATTAAAAGGCTTTTACACAGCAAAGGCAATCATGGCCAGGTGTGGTGGTACATTGCCGTTAATCCCAGTGCTCAGAAGGCCGAGACAGCAGGGAGTTCCAGGCCATTCTGACCTATATAGTGAATTCCAGGACTGCATAGAGAGACCTTGTCTCAGAACAAAACAAAAACAGCTTCTGTACATCAAAGGCACACAATCAGTAGAGAATAAAGCGATTGCCTAGGGGAACATCTTTGTCAATTATACATTAGAGAGGGGATTAATATCAAGAGTATATAAAGAACTTCATAGTCAGGCATGAGAGTGCATGCCTTTAATCTTAGCACTAGGGAGGCAGAGGCAGATAGATTTCTGTGAGTTCCAGAATAACCAAGGTTATGTAGAGAGAGACCCTGTCTTGAAACAACAAACAATCAAAGCTCCAAAAACTAAAGCTCAAAAAACACTATCCAGTCCATAAATGGAGAAAAATATATCTTGAACAGACAGTTTTCAAAAGAAGAACTACAAATGGACAGCATCCTTCGCCCCCGGGGAAATGCACATTTGATCAAGTGGTCAGCATCCTTCGCCACTGGGGAAATGCACATTTGATCAAGTGGTCAGCATCCTTCGCCACTGGGGAAATGCACATTTGATCAAGTGGTCAGCATCCTTCGCCACTGGGGAAATGCACATTTGATCAAGTGGTCAGCATCCTTCGCCACTGGGGAAATGCACATTTGATCAAGTGGTCAGCATCCTTCACCATCGGGGAAATGCACACTTGATCTGTACTGAATTCCATTTTATCCCAGCCAAAACGGCTATCATAAAGCAAACAAATAACAAGTGCCGCTGAGTGTGTGAGCAAAGAGAAACCTTTAGCATCACCAGTGGGAATGTAAACCTGAGCCGTCTCTGTGGAAATCAATAGAGAGACTCTAAGGCTGGAGAATTGAGGACCGGGATAGCCTGTGTAAGTGCTGCTAAACTAGTATATTGCAGAAACCACGTAGCCCCGAGGAAGGGAGGAAACCATGGGGTATCTGAAGGTGACCTATGATTTGTCATAATAGTAGACTGCACACAGTTGGGTGGGAATGCAGGTCATGACGCAGGACATTGTATCTAGAACGACAGGTAACAGCATAGACAATAAAGTTCGTGCTATGAAAATGAGCCAGAAGCCTGCACCCTGGTGACATAAAAGCCCCATCTTTTGTGTAACCTCACCAGCGGAGCCCTGCTCCAACCCAGCCTCCTCCCTTCTGTAATAACAATCTCGGGCTCAGCTACAACTGTGCACCTCTGTTCACTTCCTTATTTAGGGTCACGAGAACCTGGAATTCCTTCAGAGGTCCACTCTGCACCCCAGTGTGAAGAGGAAGGAAGAGTAGGAACTGTAGGCTGATACATTAAGATGAACACACACGGAAGGAGCCAGTTGGCAGAGAAAAACTGGAACTCTCTCCCTAGCTGGGCTTCACAGGTCAAATGGAGCATGCTCAGGTAAATCAAAGCCCGGAAGCTCTTCCCTACCTGGGCCTCCATAAGGAACAGAACATACACAAGGAAAGCCTGAGTTTAACAAATAAGAGAGGCTGGAGCCTTAGAATGTCCCATAAGGGCTGTGTACCTTGTGGTCCAGCTTAATCTTACTCTCTGGAGTACTTTCCTTCTTTTATTGAAACTGGGTCTCACTGCACAGTGACTGTCCTGGAACTCACTGTATAGACCAGGATGGACTTGATCTCACAAACACTGACCTGCCTCTGGCTCCCTCCAGTGTGCTGGGATTCAAGGTGTGTGCCCCCAAGCCTGGCAATGGTGTCCCTTTCTTAATAAACTCTATTTCTATCCATGGGTCCCCAGTGCAGTCCTTTGTTCGGGGACACTAAACTAGCTTTGCCTTCTCTTTCTCTCTTTTTCAGATACTGAGAAAGCCAAGCAAGCCTCCCTGAGGCTGGGCTTTCCTGCTGTCTTTCTGAAGGCCCCCGCCCCCGGTCCTATGATAAAGCAGCTTGCTGATCTCCATGGCTGAACATGCTGACTTTCTTTCTCTTCTCCCTCATCATCCTCCCCAAAGCTGCCAAGGTTCACAGCTTTCCTGCCCTGTCTGCTTCCTTTCAAACTCTAATACTGTCCTCAACTTCTTGTTGAGTCCATTGTAAAATTCTTTTATCAATGAACCTAAGAACTAGAGAGGAACCTTGGATTCCCCAGTAATACTAATATCTGTTCCTCTAAAACTGAGAAATAAAACTACCATTCGATGCAGCTATCCCTCTTGGGTATGCAGCTGAAGTCAGCAACTACAAAGAGCCACAGAGATGCTTGTACATCCATGGCTACTGTAGCACGATTCATCCCAGTCAAGACACAGAATCGGCCTTTAGCTGCTAATCAATGGATAAGTGGATAAGGAAAATGTGGTACATTTGGCAGTGGAGTTTGTCTATCCTATAAAGAACAATTAAATTAGGTCATTTAGGGGAAAAGAGAACTGGAGATCATGATAAGTGAAATAAACCATAAACTATACCGTCTGAAAGACAAGTTTTCTCTAGCATATGAAATTTGATACACACATACACACACATATATGGGAATTAGTTCAGTTGGTACAATGCTTGTTTCATAATATGAGGATCCAAGTTTTATCACCAGCACCTATGGGGAAACGCTGGGCATGGGGGGTACATGATTGTGATCCTATTGCTGAGGAAGTGGGAGCATGAAGATTCCTAGGCCTGGAGAGTCAGCCAGCATATCCTAATTGGTGAACCTCAGATTCCAGTCAGAGAGCTTGTCTCAGAAAACAACATGAACAGCCTCAGAGGAACATACCTGAGGCTGACCTTTGGCCTCCACATGGGTGCCACACTTACATTCCTGCATATGTACACAAATAACTAAATGCAGACACACACAGGACATCAAAACAGAAGGGAGACTATGTTGGAGGAGGAAGAGGTCTAAAGGAACAAAGGGCAGTGGAATAAGAGAGGGCTACAGGGGAACGAGAAACCTATCGTGTGCTTTTCTTATTCTGAGTCTGAATTTCAAAATATTATATATACATATGCACATATACACATGCATATGTATACATACATACGTGTGTGTGTGTGTAGATAGGGCCAATCATTGTGACAACTGTAAGCAAAGTTCAATAACTTACATATGAACATGTCATAATGAAGCCCATTATTTTACATGCTAATCTAAAAAGTTGATAATAATAAAATGAAGCTCAAGAAAACCAAGGATGCAGGTTCAAAGTTATTTTTTAAAAACACTATTTTCTGTTGCAGCGCACTTCTCTGTAGATGGGCTTTGAAATAAGAAATTAAATTACCCCTTTGTTTCTGCAGAAAATAATAAAAAATTATAAATTAATGTTGCATTTTTCTAAATATATATATGTATATGTGTATCTATCTATCTATCTATCTATCTATCTATCTATCTATCTTTACCACATATATAAGGTGCTTTCTATGCATGAAGGTGAAGATCCAATAAATCACAAATGTATCATTAAAAAAAAACCTCATCATGTGTGTGTGTGTGTGTGTGTCTGTGTGTGTGTGACAGGAAGTCCACACTAGGCTTCAGAGTCAGTCTTTGCTGCCATCCTTACAATGGGAAGGAGTTCACCCAAGCTCTTGGAGCATCCCCTGCCCCTCAGCTGGAAAGTTTCCACCCGAAGGCGAAGAGCAAAGCACTGACATCACAGGACAGAGCAGGGACCAAGGATGGCACAGACTGAGTTCCTCCTGTGGGGCCTCACACACACCAATCCTAGGGGTGCTCTAGTAAGAGAAGCTGGTTTTCTCACTTGATGTTTCTAAGCTTCAGCTTCCCTTTCTGTAACACTGGGTGATGTGTTTCTAGAATTCTTTGTTCTATCAGACCTTAGTCCACGTGAATTCTCATATATCTTTAATTCAGAGTCCTGTATCAAGCTGACAGGGAACCAGGTACATGGGCACATTATATAAATGCCCAAGGACCTTACACTCTGCAAGACCAGGTCTCACTCGGCATTCTTGGCTGGCCTGGAACTTTCTGTGTAGATCAGGTTGGCCTCAAACTCACAGAGATCTGTCTGCCTCTGCCTTGCTGGACTAAAGGTGTGTGCCATCAAGCCTGGCAAAGTGTGTCTTCTTCATTTGAAGACTTTAGCTTTCTTGTCCAAGTGTTACAAGTAGCCTTGGCCAGGGCTCCATGGAGGTCCTTTGGGAAAATCTACTCTCTGGGCTGAGTGGAGAACGAATGTTCCAATCTATCCAAAACATAGAAATTAATCCAGTGAGGTTGGCTAATAATCACCTGGTCAAAGGACACCGCCCCCCACCCGAGGGCAAGCTCACCTTAAGCTGTTCTAAAGAGATGGGAACAATTAGCCCTTCCAGCGTTCCTAACCCCTTGTGTGTCCTAACCCCTTGTGTGTCCTAACCCCTTGTGTGTCCTAACCCCTTGTGTGTCCTAACCCCTTGTGTGTTCACAGTCTTGCAGTGCCTGAGTCTGCTGCCGCCCTAAACTGCTCAGAAAAGCATCACCTTTTTTTCCCTTTCTGTCTCTAAGAATGCTTTCTCAATACCATGGGCTTCACTTCCTATCCAGCAATACAAGCAAATAAAATGCATTCAGGTAACCCTCCCCTGCCCCCAACAAAGGCGTGCCCTCGGCTGCGTTGGCAGATGCAGCTTCCATAACAGTCCTTGCCTTCCCAGGATTTCCCACGTGGCGGGAGAGAAGCCACACTCCAGTGAGATTGTGAGTAACTTCTCAAAATTCAATTAAGTTTCATTTGCTCCTAGGAGTGTAAAATTTAATTACAAATAATCCGAATCTAAAGTTGAGAATGTCAAGAAGAAAGACTTGGCTCCACTGGAGCGTTGTTTGTTTATGCACAGTAACCTTCGGGTTTTAAATTTATGTAGAATGAAAATACAAGAAAATTAAAGGGTTCATGTGAACAAGAAGTCTTCTATAAAATAGATCTAGTCTCAACCAAAAACTGACACAAAGTTTGAGAGGAAAATAACAGTGTCTATTCTGCTCTGAGGAAAGAGGGCCAGTTAACTTGAAGGTGGAGCTTTAACTACGACTTCACAGAACCTGAAGCTAGATGAGGTCAGATGTAATCAATACATTCTAAAAGCCTGTTCAATCCCTTGCTGTCGTTTAATAATAACTGGAGTATGGAGATTTTAATCTGTGGAGCTGGGATGGGTAGGAAATGTGTGGAGAATACAGATATCTTCATCTTCTAAAAGACAAACTTAAGGCTAGCCACAGAACCCCACTAGGCCAGGCTCTCTTTTTCAGAGGCCAACAGGGCTAGTGACAAGAAGCAGAGGCCTGGTGGGATGAAGGATAAAAGGGATTCCTTGAGCTGGAAGGGGATCTCCAGGACCCTCCTGCCCCCATGCCCTCCCACTGAGCTTGGGGCCCTTTAACAACCATCCAGCAGTCACTAGGATTGGAGACAAAGGCCAGGATAAAAACCTTCCCTTCCCTGATGGACAAGCTCCCAAAGGATCACCCACTTCTCACCCTTTCATCTAATGCAAGCATTCCTTCATATTAGAGGGATACATTCCCAGACTCCCAGTGAATTCCCGAAACCACAGGCATCACCAGATCCTTAGGGCCTGAAGTTTTCCTACACACACACACACACACACACATAGGTCAAATTGGTACAATGATTACTTGCAGCTAAAATTATTAAGGAACTGTGGCTTCAGAAAGGGCCATCTGGCCTATCCTTTCCTCTGTACAGCAAAATATAAAGAGTCTTTGGGGAAGCCAGGCGGTGGTGGCACACTCCTGTAATCCCAGCAGGCAGAGGCAGGTGATCTCTGTGAGTTCAAGGCCAGCCTGGTCTACACGCTAGTTTCAGGACAGGCTCCAAAACTACAGAGAAACACAGTCTCAAACAACAACAACAAAACAAAAAAAAAACAAACAACAACAACAAAAAAACAGTCCTGCTTATTGCCAACCCATTGTTGGGGGTGGATGGAATGAATCTAAATAAACAAATCCTGAGCTAATCCTAATTTTTGAAACTCTCTCACATAGGTGTTTTAGGAACAGCCCTGGAACTCCTAGCGCCTAATCCAGATAGACACCATCCCTCCTCTCGTTCTGTCACACACATCTCTTCTTTGTTCAGGCGTTGCGTTGGACTTCACTCTCCTGTGAAGAGCCCTGTGTATATTAACAATTAAGAGAGGTCACATGCTTTTCTCTTGTAAATCAGCTCTTTAAGTAACTGGGTTCCCAGACCCAGTTCAAGAGCCCACATAGGAACTAGGGAGAGTGAGGACAACCCTCATCTCCTTTTTTACATAATAAAAGTTAATTTATATATGAGGCACAGGAAGAGCTTACCTATAATGACTGATGATAACACCGAACATTATTATGACATACCGAGAAGGTTAAATTACTCTAATGACTGAGAAGGCTTTTAGGGGACTAATTGGTAGATACTGAACACAGTACGGATATATTAGGCAAAACGGTGATTTGGGTCCATGAAGAACGGAACAGAACATAGGACATTTCAGAAGTAAAATTTTTTTTAAAAATTTATTTTTTTATTTATTATATATACGGTGTTCAGCCTCCAGAAGAGGGCACCAGATCTCATTACAGATGATTGTGAGCCACCATGTGGTTGCTGGGATTTGAACTCAGAACCTCTGGAAGAACCGTCAGTGCTCTTAACCTCTGAGCCATCTCTCCAGCCCCAGAAGTAAAAATTTATTAACTGTTTCTGGAATTTTCCATATAGGCTGTAGGTAGCTAAAATTGTGCAAAGTGAAATCAGACACAAGAGGAAACTCCTATAGCTATAAAGATGTGAACAGAAGACATTAGGACAAAAGACGGAGGCTGAAAATGTCTGGAAAGGCCTCTAATAAGTTATAAACATTGTAAAACTACTGTTATTTCTATTTCAGTGAGAAACTTACAGCTGGCTTTCCTGGTTAAAAAAGTTTTAAAAAGTTGCACCTGGGCTAGGCAGCCCCTGGGGGATGAGACTCCTGAATGAGGAGTCTCACATGTACATGACCTGCTGAGGACCAAAGGGTGGACACATTCCCTGCACCAACTTCTAGAAACATCATGGCTTGGCACTTAGGTATTTAGTCTCTGCCAATGAACAATAGACCTGGGCCCAGGCCCTGTTTCACATCTGGCTAACATGACAAGTTGCCTAGGCTCCAGACTCAGTTTTCACACTGTGGAATGGTACGGAGTAGGGCATCCATCTTAAAGGGAAGTATTTAATAAGATAGTGTATGGGGTTAGGCCACGCTTAGGAGTGACCCCACCACATCCACACAATGTGGTTCTTATGACGAGCATTTGGGATCTTGCTTCTGCTCACTACCTATAGTCTTTTGCAAAAAATCAAGTAACACCCTTGGTTACAAGTTAGAAGGCAGGCTTATCTCCACCAGGTTCAGAAATCCTCCCTGTTATAGATAACCAGATGCTTATGTTCAAATTAACAAATTCAAAGTAGGTTTCGCTTGGGGCGGGGGTGGAGGGACAGTTCATTGTTTAGGAGTACTTGCTGCTGCTGCTGCAGAAGACCAGATTCAATTCCCAGAACCCATATGGCAGCTCACACCCATCTGTAACTCCAGTTCCAAGGAATTCCATGCCCTCTGCAAACCTCCAAGAGCACTGGGAATGCAGGTGGTGTAGTTATGTACATATGGGCAAAACACTCTTACAAAAAAATAAGAATCTGAAGAAAATAATAAATCATGATATAGAAGATGGTAGGCTCTGTTTTCAGGGAAACTAGGCAGTTAAAGGGAATGAACCAACAGCCAACCTTTGATCTGTAATGTGTCCGAAGACTTTAGATGTCATATTGAGAAAAAGAAATCCTGCGCTCACTGCCACGCTTCAAGCAGTAAGACAGCATCAACATTCTCCCACTTAAGAAGTCCCACTCTCCCCTGGCTTCCTATGGACATACCCCAAAGCTCCCGTTTAAACTCCAGATCTTTCAAGCTAGTGTCCTTAACAACTCACCCTGGGCTCTTACGTGGTCATTGAACCTAACGCATACAAAATGGAAGTTGTTACTGACACACATCTTTCCTTCCCAAATTTGCCAACACGGCACCTCCACAGACACAGGAGGTCATGAGAACCCTCCCTCTTGCATACTCCTCACATCAATTTATTAGAGCTGTGATGAGCTAGTTTTGAAATCTTACCTCTATTTCTCATCTGCAATCCAGAACCACAATGATTTGAACATTCTCTCATCTGTTAGTGATGGCCGCTCTCATGCCACTGAAATCCTGGCTATAATCAGCAAGCAGGGAGATCTTTGAAATTCTATCATCCAAGGGCCTGTAGAGCGATAGCTGTGGAAACTCAGGAAGCACGTCACCATTCAAAATAGTTGAACCAACCTTGTTGGTACTCCACAGCAATTAGACGGTTGAGCAACCTGGTTTCGCTTCCTTATGTCCTTTTTCTAGACTATAAACTATTTTATAGGTATTCTTTTTTTTATTTTATTTATTTATTTACATTTATTTATTTATTTATTTATTTATTTATTTATTTTATAGGTATTCTTGATCCCTTCACGTGCCACTGAGAAGGGAGAACCATGGCTTTTCCTGGTGGGAAAAAGGTTTCTATTTTTCTGCAATCTTTTGCTCTTGATCTTTCCCCCACTTCACCAGTTGCACAAAATAACTCATTTTATCATGGGCGACTTGAAGAACAAGAAAACAGGCACAGTCAACAGTCTTATTTGGCAATAAGACATCAGGGTTGGATTGGATTGGGCACCTTATGAAATTCCATGATCCGGGTCTCTCAAGCAATCCCAAGCCTCTCTCCTGCTCGAAGAAACTAATGCTTGACTACCTAAGTAGGAACAGAGAAGAGTTGACATTCAAGCCACTCCATGCATTGTACGCTACTCAGTCTGTATTCGGATGCAGCGGCTCTTTCTAACAAGTCTCTAGAGGTACAGGTCTCCAGACTTCGCCTTCGATAGTTGGTTGGCAGTCACCTGGAGCTGTTATTTCATGGGATGAACTTCAGGATTCGAATGAAGGAACCTCTGAGGTCAAGGAATTGGGCTGATCGGGTGAGAATCAAGAGCATAACAAGAAGTGATGGACGGGCTAAAATCACCCACTTTGTGCTGACTACATTGTACAGTATTTTACAAACCAACACTGAGTTATTTTTTATGTTTGCTATCACAGTCTGCGATACGATTTGATATGGATGACCATTATCAGAGTCTCTGTATTAGTAAGAATTTGGAAGTTTTGTTAATCTCCCAGGCACAGTCATTTGGCCTCTAGCGTAGCAGAAGCCATCAGCAAAGATGAGCTACAGCTCATGAGAGGTGACACCTTGAGGGACATTAACCTGAGCCAGACAGTGCCATCAAGAGACAATTATGGGAACCAGCCACTGGTTTAATGAGCAGCCTGTCACTGTCCTGTGGTCAAGAACCACCCACATTGTTGGTTCATTAAAGACAAGCGCTGCACAACAAAGACCACACACTGAATGGGAGAATTTCTTGTCTCACAGTTCAGGCCCTGAGAAGTTAGAAGTGGGGATGCCAGCAGGGCTACACTTGTCTAAAGATGCCAGGGAAGAAGCTGGAGAGATGGTTCAGCGGTTAAGAGCACTGGCTGCTCTGCTCACAACCATCCGTAATGAGATCTAGTGCCCTCTTCTGGCCTGCAGGCAGAACATTGTATACAAAATCAATCAATCAATCAATCTTTAAAAAGATGTCAGGGAAGAATGGGTTCCCATCCTCTCTCCCAGATTCTGGTGACCTTAAGTATTGTTTCATACAAAGAGATAGTCTATATAGACATGAGAGCCATTGCTAAGACGAGAGGTCCTCATTTCAACAGACAAGAGTCAAATTGTAGACCGACTTTCTTAAACTTTTCAACTGCAAATAACTGTCTCTAGCTCCCCATGCCTGAATTTCTACAACCTGAGAAAGAGTAGAACCATGAGCCCAAATAACCCTTCCTTCCTTCCTTAAGCAGAGCTATTTCACACGTACCATATGGACAGCACATGAGATAGCCACATCATGTGTTAGTTAGTGTTCTGAAATGAGGCCATCACATGAGAAGGCCCAAGGAGAGCAGCCAGCTCACGCAAAGCAATAAGTACCCTCAGCTGTTGCAGTCCTTGGGCTCCTGAAGCGCTTCTCAGTTGGCACATCTGTCTCATGGGAACTGTCATGGGAACCTGCATGGCTTCAAGCCCAGCTTGGTGTCCTACAACCCCGGCATTCTCATAGGGCTTGGTGTTTAAAAGGGCTCCCACCGGGGTTCCTCATTAGAAAACCTAATGAGGTGAGAAACTAAACAACTGTTGGTGAGGAGGATTAAGGATGGATGAACAGGATTTGGAGGCAGCTGGGCCCAGACCTTCCTGTGAGGAGCTGGGGTGGAAACTGTCAGAAGAGGTTCTGTAAAGGTGGATGATAGCACATGGTGACGGTTCCTGACTGGAGAAGGTGAGGAACTTGTGATTCAGGAGAGAGAGTGACAACTGCCGCAGGGAAGTCCTTGGCCCTAGTCAGGAACACCAACTTCCAGTCCGTCCACTGAGAAAGAAGGGAGGCAGAGCCTAGGTATGCGTGAAATTAGAGAGGTCCTGTCGTGGGGGAGCGACAGATGTTTCTCTATCAGTTCTTAACCGTCCTAAGGCTGTGACCCTTTCATATAGTTCCTCAGGTTGTGGGGACCCCCAACCATAATATTATTTCATTGCTACTTTGTAACTGTGATTTTGCTCCTGTTATGAATCCTAATGTAAATACCTGATATGTAGGATATCTGGTATGTGACCCCAACAGGGTCGCCTCTCACAGGTTGAGAACCACTGCTCTAAATGAGTTTTTGTTGCTCAACAAAACAAGGGTCAAGAGGGTGGAAGGCGGTGGGTGTCTGAGCAGAGTCAGAGTAAACTACTGAGTGGTACCATTCCGGATGCTGGGGTCCAGGACTGCACGTGAAAGAGAACGGCTATTCCGGATGCTGGGGTCCAGGACTGCACGTGAAAGAGAACGGCTATTCCGGATGCTGGGGTCCAGGACTGCACGTGAAAGAGAAAGAAAGGCTGCTGGATGCCAGCCAGCATTTGTCTCTTTCTGCTTCCTATCTAGGGATGCAGTGTGACCAGTCACTTCCTGTTCTTTGTCATGATTCATCTCCCGGAACTGATCCTTGTCATGATGCGTCACGGTCTGTCCCTGGAACTGTGAGCCAAAATAACCCTTCCTTCCTTAAGTTCCTTTTGTGGGGTATTTGGTGACATCAGGCAAGTGACTAACACAGTATGAAGATTTTGAAGAAAAAAAATATATTTATACATACACACAATAGTTTGGGCAATCTTCCCAGTATACGCAGAAACACACACACACACACACACACACACACACACACACACCCCAGTTTCCTCAGACAAGCATGGTGGCACAACTTTAGTTCCAGCACTCACTTGGGACAGAGGCAGGTGTATGAGTTCCAGGCCAGCCTGGTCAACATAATGACACACTGTCTCTAAAAACAAAAAAACAAAACAAGCAGTTTCCTCCAAGGCAGTCGTGTTAAATTATAACATTTAATCATATGGCTGATTATATACGTGCGCTATCTTCAGTTAGTAAACTTTCGAAACCTTTTATTGCTGCTTCTGAGGTGTTTGTCTTATTAAATAAGCAAGGGCTGTGGACTTAGCTCTGGAGGAAAGCACTCAACATGTATGAAGCCCAACATTCAATGCTCAGTGCAGAAAAAGCCCTCAACAAACAAAAACAGCATGTGATGGTACACCCTGGTAATCCCAGCACTCAGGACACCAAGGCAGGAGGATTAGGAATCCAAGGTCAGCCTGCAAGCTCCGCGTAAGACCCTACCTCGGACAAACAGCAATATCATAAACAAATACCACCATCTTGAGGTTGGGAGTGCAGCTCAGTAGCAGGAATGTACACAGAATCCTGAGTTCTGTTCCCAGCATTTCCCCTAACATCACAATCCCTGCACAATATGAAACCTTGGGATCTAGTCAGGCTTTTTTCTTCCTGTGGGAGACCTGAGTGTACTTTTTCTGGAAGATTTTTATACTTTCACTGTACTGTCTTTCATGGAAAAAAATAAGTAACCATCCAGCATGATACCAATCAACCTGGGCTGCGGGGAAACCGTAGCGAAAACATCATCCTATCCTCTTGTGCTAGCAACACTTCCTTCTTGGAGTTGCTAGTTTTCTTCCTTTTACAATTACTATTTGTATGGTTCTTGATTCTTAAACTAGGTAATAAATAAATAAATAATAAATAAAATAAACCCACACTGGTGCGGAATGAAGAAAGGACAGATACCTACATTACATCAGCTGCCCTAATTAGATCTTATCACTGTGCTGCCCTGGAGAGACAGTATTTTAAATTTCATCTGCTGCTGTGTGCTCTGTCCCATTATTCTGACCTCTGTGTCTCAAGAATTACTCCAATTGCTGCAGGATCAGAATAGCAGATGCATGAAATTCTTACTACTTTATGACTGGCACACCCTTCATGTTCAATCAAAACCCCTTTGTAACAACAGGCTTCATTCCTGAAGCCTCCTGCGATTGGTTACTTTAAAGCAATGTGCATACCTGGCTCCCAGGAGCAGAGCCTATCAGAGAGGAAGAGGGTAATGCAGAGAGGATTGGGGGCAGGAGAGCAAATATATACTCAGAGGCTCATGGGAATGCAGGCAGTAAAGGCTCGGCAGGAACTGACCTGGAGAGCGAAGGTGTGTGCTGCTATGCCCTGCTGTAATGTCAAAGCTCTCCTTTTGATCTTTACATTCTCTGGTAGCCTAGATCTGCAGTTCTCAATACCTCTAATTTACACCTCATCAGCTAAATTTCTGGGAAAATGGTGTCACTGAAAATAGAAACTGAGAGTGTGGCATGTGGCCCAGTGTGGGGACTCTTGGCTGTATGAGCAAGGACCTGCATTTGATCTCCAGTGCAAATTATCATCACCATCATCATCACCACCACCACCACCACTACCATCACCATCCTCTTCCTCTACCCCGTGTGGCAGCTCAGCCAGGAAAAGGCACTCGCCACCATGCCTAGCAACCTGCGTTCATTCGCTAGAACCCACATGGTAGAAGAACAGAACCAACTCCCCCAGGTTGTTCTTTGACCTTCACATGGCCACACATGCCTACATACATATACAAAGATAAATAGAAATAAATTAAATGAAAAAACAAAATAGATACTGTTTCCTAGAAGGATATTTGCATACCTATAGTTATTGCATTGTATACAGTGGGCGATATATATTAGTATTGAAGGGATAAAAATCTGTTTCAGATCTGTAGAAACAAACAGCCTAGAGAGAGACCAGTCTCTGGCTGGCTGGTGCAGCTACTCAGGCATCCGAAAGCCATTCTTTGTTGTCATGATTTGGATCTTCACCTTTCCCCCTGAGGCCTATGTACTATTGACTTAGTTCCTAGCCCCCAATGCTATTAGGAGGCAGTGGAAGCTTTAGGAGGGGAACTTAGGTCACTAAGGTTATTTTCTTAAAGGAAGTATTGGGTCCCCAGCTACTACCTCAATCTCAATCAACTTCCCCACTACACACACACACACACACACACACACACACACACACACACACGCACGCGCGCGCGCGCTTTCTGTCTTCTAAAGGTGAGTAACTTTGCTTTTCAATGTGCGTACTGCCTTGTCCCAGACCTAAATGATGGGGCTAACCACTCATGGCTTCGAATCTCGGAAATCGTAAGTTAAAATAACCTTTTTCTCCTGTCAGTTGATTCTCTCGGGTTATTTATCACAGTGGAAGACAGCTGGTAGGAAGAAGGTCCTGCTCCTTGTACAAGCAGGGGGGACGACTGGTAACTACCCACCCCATCCCATTAAACAAGGCTGAAGCCAGACACCATAAATTCTGGCAGGATCCCAGCAGGAATAAAGATACTCAAGGAGAAGAGACACTTCCATCCCCCTCTTTAGCTAACCCAGGAGTCTCACACACAGGAAGAAGGAAAGGTGCTGGTCCAGCTGGAGGGAGAAATTCCTCCCAGTTCTCACTCGCCAGACTACCCTTCAACTGCAACAAGGATGGTGGGACCAGACCTTGACCAGGACTGCTTAAACATACTTCTTGTTATTTAATTAAATATGAATCTTACATCATGACTGAAGACAGATGGGTGAGTCATCGATGGTGCTGCACTGGTCAGCCCACACACCTGGACAGCAGGTGCTGCACTGGTCAGCCCACACACCTGGACAGCAGGTGCTGCACTGGTCAGCCCACACACCCGGACAGCGGGTGCTGCACTGGTCAGCCCACACACCCGGACAGCGGGTGCTGCACTGGTCAGCCCACACACCCGGACAGCGGGTGCTGCACTGGTCAGCCCACACACCCGGACAGCGGGTGCTGCACTGGTCAGCCCACACACACCTGGACAGCAGGTGCTGCGGTGTTCGGCCCACACACACCTGGACAGCGGGTGCTGCGGTGTTCGGCCCACACACACCTGGACAGCAGGTGCTGCACTGGTCAGCCCACACACACCTGGACAGCGGGTGCTGCGGTGTTCGGCCCACACACACCCTGACAGCAGGTGCTGCAGTGGTCAGCCCACACATCCGGACAGCGGGTGCTGTACTGGTCAGCCCACATACACCTGGACCGCAGGTGCTGCACTGGTCAGCCCACACACCCGGACAGCGGGTGCTGCACTGGTCAGCCCACACACCCGGACAGCGGGTGCTGCACTGGTCAGCCCACACACCCGGACAGCGGGTGCTGCACTGGTCAGCCCACACACCCGGACAGCGGGTGCTGCGGTGTTCGGCCCACACACACCCTGACAGCAGGTGCTGCAGTGGTCAGCCCACACATCCGGACAGCGGGTGCTGTACTGGTCAGCCCACATACACCTGGACCGCAGGTGCTGCACTGGTCAGCCCACACACACCTGGACTGCAGGTGCTGCATTGGTCAGCCCCCACACACCTGGACAGCAAGTGCTGCGGTGTTCGGCCCACACACACCCGGACAGCGGGTGCTGCACTGGTCAGCCCACACACACCTGGACAGCAGGTGCTGCAGAGGTCAGCCCACACACCTTCATGCCCCTCTGTCACACTTCACAGACATCTCTGCTGGAGAATGGCCCTCCTACTACCTGCTTTGCCCGTACATGAAAGAGAGCTGAAGAGCTGGGCACAACCTTCAGCCAAAGTCTGATGCAGTACTCCAGTAAGCTCTCTCTGCTCTAACTGCGCTCATGGGCCTATACTGCTTTTGGATTTTTCCTAGAGCACAGAGCCAAGTTTCCCTTTATGCAGTTTGCTAGATGGACATTCGTATCAGCCCTCTTTCCCGCTCAGCCCCTCTTCTCCTCTTCCTACTTCCTTAGTCCATTTCCACCTTGGAGCCCACTTCTAGAGAACCTGGTCTAAGACAGAAATGTCCATCAACTTGTTCCAGATAAAGAAGGCTGACTCTTCACATGTAGTTTTTAAGACACACATCTGTATAGGACTCTGAGCATCTGTTTGTGTGCTACACCGTTCCTTTGCAGACTTCCACCCACCCCCCACCTCGTGCAATAAAAATGTAACAGTGATAGTAATAATAAAACGAAGCCAGAAACTAGAAACTATTTCCCAGAAGGCTGGTGTATCTGCAGTTTAGGGAATGATGCTGCCCAACACTATCCTCCGCTTATCGCGCATGTATAAGTTATTGCCTCCCTTCTTGGCCTACAAACCTTCTGGGGGCCTTCCCCACATCCTCCTTATCTTTCAGCAGCTTCACAGAGGCCAGCTGGAGTCCAGCACTCTAAGCAGAATCCTGATAGGCTGTGTCTTCCTCCCTCCCCTCTCCACACACCAGGCTCCTCTTGGACCTCATACCGTATAATTTATCACTCCTGCCTGGAACCTGCTTGCTGTTAAACTAAAACCAATGACTCCATCTGCTATTCTCTCCCACTGTGACCCTCCTCAGATGCTCAGGACAGGATTAAGTTACCCCTCCCCACTTTGTACAAAGTCACATTACTCTTGAAATAAAATAGGTCTGAGCATCTACCCTGAACCTACCCTTTCATAACTTTGCTCTTAGAAATGACTCTACCTCCAACCTCAGAGTCCTGCGGGAACAGTTGGAGAAAGGGGGAGCATTGGTGCCACACCAAACTGTCGAGGGTTTCCTGCCCTGCTTCTGTCACGGGTGCAGTGTAAGATCACTCCGTACAGTTTAGGGAGAAATGTATAAGGGTTAATTGAAGTAAGAGATGCCCCGAAGAAAAACTGCCTATAATACCGGGTACACACCATCTCTTAAGGCAGGAATCCCAGAATATAGGAAAAATGGGAGAGGGTACCCCATGGACAGTTGACCAGAAAAGGTATTTATTCTACATGGAAAAAGGCCAGGGAGATAACTAGCAGCACTTCAGATACCAGACCTCAGGTAACCTTACTGGGAGCCAAGAAACTTAATGGAAGTCACTCTAAATGAAACACCACCACAGTCGGAGAGGTGCCCTCCTGGGTGCCAGCTCATCAATTGCCAATCCTGTCCTCTCCTTCCCTCCACAGGCTTCGGGATCACAAGCCTGTCGGGTAGGTCTGGTGTCCATTGGGGTGGAGTTCTGTCCTTCCAACATCAGTCTAACCAAGAGCGGGGAGCCTTCTATAGGTCCACTCCCCACCACAGCTCTGTAGCTTGCTGACTAATGAAAACAGGACGCTATCACTGACCACTGAAGTCTGGAATTTGAAATATCCCAGGAATCTCATGCTGGGAGAAGCGGAGAGGAAGAAGCTCTAGTGCCAACCAGAGAAGGAATGTGTCTCCCAGGAAGAGATCTTACACTGTTTGACCACTTCCCGCACCCTGCAAGAAAGACTGGCGCTAAGACAAGGATAACCATCAAGGGCAGGGCCACACCTTCACGAAGGCTACTAGTTATGCCTGCCTCCTTCTAGTCCATTTCGACTTAAACATGTCAGTAAAGATGGATGTGTCACATTCTTTGTTTCTCTTCCAAAAATGACCATGTTGAATAAACCTTTCTCCAATTTTCACTAAGTTTCTTTAACTGGTCTGCCGAGGGTGGGCAGTGAAGTCTGGTCTGTGAGGGCTTCCAGGGCCCAGACTTCAACCTTAACAACTCCAGGAATGTACGTACAATGTAAAAGGTATAACAATAAAAGTTTCCCAGTCAGAACTTAAAAACAACTCCGATTCTGAGATTCCAGGCCACTGGAGGGTTCCAGACTAATACTGCACACCGTCACTTGGTCAGACCAGCATAGACCTCAGCTCTCAGCAGGAATCAAAACAATTCTTGAGTTTGTTTCCCATTTGGGAACTAAACGCCCATCAACATCATTTAAATCACTCTTCCAGATAATTTAAACAGCACACAACATATCTTTGTAACCTTTCTTACACAGAACTGAGTCAGGGGTTCCCAACCAGAGTCCATCAGCCAGGACGGTATTCAGAGATCCTTGAAACCACAGATTCTTGATGACTAACAGGCCCCCTTACACAGACTGGACTGGCCAGAGCCTCATTTTAAAACAAGATCCGACTTTATTTTCTTGGCCTCTTCCACAAAGCAGCTATGTGTAAACTCTTACCAAACTACTAGGAAGTTGAAAACATTTCTACTGTGAAATAAAACTGTGATTTAGCCAGGTAGTGGTGGCACATGCCTTTAATCCTAGCACTTGGGAGGCAGAGAAAGGTGGATCTCTGTGAGTTCGAGGCCAGCCTGGTCTACCAAGCGAGTTTCAGGACAGCCAGGTCTGATACATGAAGAAATCTTAACTTCAAAACGAAACAAAAAGTTGTTTAATCAACCATTCATTATAGATCAACCACTCATTAATGAACAACATTGATAATATTGACCTTTTGCTGATGGCTGTATTAACTTGTGTGGTTCTGTCTCCAGATTCTCCACACTTCTCTTGGTGGGTATTAAAAATGCCTCACCAGGGAGAGCCTGGGTCCTAAACAATCACTACAGATTTTGATAACTAACAAGTTGAATGCTCTGGATTGCCTGACTAGCCATCAGAACAGGCTCTTCCTGTCCTTTTGCACACACACCTTAGACAGGAACTTCCAGAACCCTACTTTGACCTTCTTCCTTTTTGACCTGGAGATTCAGCCTGGATAAGTTCCTCTGCTCACTGCGCCCCAGTGACTCACTGTGTCCTGGAGATTCAGCCTGGATAAGTTCCCCTGCTCACTGCGCCCCAGTGACTCACTGTGTCCTGGAAGCTCCTGTGCATCCGTCTGCTCACTGGATGTTTATGTGATAGCTAGGTGATAATCAGGCTCTTGAACTCAGCAGGTGAGGGCTGAGGGGGTCACCCAGTCAGTAACACCTCACAAACACAAATGTCTGGGTTGATCTCTAGGATACCTGTGAAAATGCCACTCCCAGTGCTGGGAAGAGAGACAGGAGGGTCCTCAAGGTTCCCTGGCCAGATGATCTAGTCTAACTGGTGAACTTCAGGCAAATGAGAGAGTCTGTCTCAAAGAAAGTAGCCTACACACACACACACACACACACACACACACACACACACACAATTTTTTAAAAGGGTGAAAGAGAACACAACAGTTTAAACTCATACTAGGAGCCACACATCCTGGTGGCATATGTCTGTGATCCCAGCACAGAGAGGCTAAGGCAGAATAATTAAATTTAAAGCACCTGAGACCCAAGCTCATAAAAATAAAGACAGGCTGCAGCTGAAACTCGGAGAAACAACACTGGTCTAATATGCAAGGGCCTGGGTTCAACTGCTGGTGCTAGGGAGAATAAAATCACATTATTTCCTCCCTACCATACTCCCTGGTCACACATCCAAGGACATACAGACGCATGCCTGGATGTGCATGCACCCCATCCCAACATGCACACACGCTTAGCTGATGATTCTTTAATGCATTTTCTTCACCTTATCTGGGCACCCACCCCACCTGACAGGGGAGCTCATTCTTGCTCTTGATTTTAATGACATCACCCCGCTGAATGCATACAAATGTTACTCTTAACACACTTTGGAGCCAAGTGACAATGCTCTGTACTTACTGAAGATTCAGAAATGTCACCACATCTATCTTTACCACGGTGTCAGTCCATAGCTCTCCTTTGGGTCTACAATACTCTGCATCCTCTCTTTAGGTCTCTCAAGCAGCAATGGAGGCTGACTAGTCAGGGCTGATACGCCTGAGAAAAGTTCCCCAAGAGTATAGTTTAGACTAACTTTGATTTAGAAACACCTGGCTTCCAACAATGAGTTCACAGGAACTGAGGGCTGCACCTGCCAGGTGAGGAATAGCCTGCCAGAAACCCTTTGTTCCGGGTCTGAGCTCCCCCATAGAATGGCTGTCAACACTTTCACAGAAGTAAAAGTGGATGCTGACACCCTAGAAAATCCACATGAGCAAGAAGTGAGTGAACTGAACACTCACTGCGTGGGTGCTTCGTCCTACTCGGAGATTTGACAAACCTCAATAAAAGCGTTTTCTGGACGAAAAGTGGCTCCATGATATGGCCCTTGCTCAGTGTGTGTGTGTGTGTGTGTGTGTGTACATGGCCCTGGCTCGCCCCCAGCACTTCAAAAAAATATGCTCAGTATAAGACCCTGGGGTGTCCAGCTCATATGCGTGATGGTTTAAAGGTTTATAGTATTGGGCATCTGAATGCTTGCTCCAGATGCTTGGGAAGGCTTCAGAGGTATGGCATTGTTGGAGGAAGTGTAACAGGAGGTCAGCTTTGAGAGTTTAAAGACTTCGGCCAGAGCTGAGTTTCCTCTCTCTCACTCGTGTTTAAGGTTCAAGATATGAGCCCTCAGCTTCTGGTTCCTTCCACCACCATGGCCTTTAAACCCCTGGGATATGACCAGTAGGAAAGCAGTTAATACAGCGCAGCCGCATTTGTGAACGCTTAGGGCTGAGCCGTCTAGCCGAGGTGAGAAGGCTTCCAGGCAGTCTCCCGGGGCAGCCCCAGAGCCTCAGATCCAACTGAACCTAGGGAACTGACTGCCACGGGTCAGAAGGACAGAGCAGGTAAAACAACAGCTACCATCGTGTGTGGTTACTGTGCTTTCCTGACATCCCAAATGTGTATTCTATTTCTCACTGTGAGCACTGGATGCAAGCTACCTTCCTTGGAAACTGGCAAAGCTGGCAGCAGGCTGGGGTTAAGTAAGGAACAGTAGACTCCTTGGAACATAGTTTGCAGAAGAAAGATCCCCTGTCACCACACAGAGTTTGCAAACATCTCACATCATGTGTCATCCTAGAATCCCTGTTAGCATTTCCCTAACAGGTCACCACTCTAGTGAGTGGTCTACAATACTCTGCATCCTCTCTTTAGGTCTCTCAAGCAGCAATGGAGGCTGACTAGTCAGGACCATGATCACTCTAGTGAGTCTCCTGTTCTGGGGCACGCTGTTGCAGTCTGGGAAAAATCCTCTGGGGTGCAGCTGGACATGGAGGCTGGCCTCCCTTGGTGCTTTGACCCTTTTGGGCCTCCATACCTTCATCTACAAAATGTGATCTGGATTGTGTGAGAAACAATTGAGTTACTGTCTATAAAAATAAAACCTATGAAAATATGTTTTCTTTAGAACCAGTATCATACTAAGGTATACTTCCTGCTGTGCACTCCTCAAAAGGCTTTGAAAGGGGGATACTCTGTTCATTCATTCATTCATTCATTCACTCATTCAACCCATACTTCTTCAGTGGCAAGTCACAAGGGTTAGGATTTGGCATTGGGAAGCTCACTGACAGTGGACAAGTAGAGTTCATGGCATATGCATTGGGAATGATATCACAAACACACACATACATACACACACATGACTCTAGTGGTAGTCTAGGTTGTGGGGCCTCACCAGGCAAAGGAGGAAAGACTTCCTTACTGAAACCATTAAGATCCTTGAAGAATCATTAGATATCTTGGGTAGACTAGCAGGGATTGGACATGTTATGTTAGAGGATGCATGGGAAGAATGAACCTAATGATGGGGTTTTCTTAAAGGTCCCCTGATAAAGTAAAGGATGTATCTGCCTCCAAGAAGACTGAGTTAAGTGAGGTGGTTATCTGTAGAAAGCAAAGCAACTCTTTGCAGCAGCTATGGGCCGTTTCTTTGGAGGTGCTGGGGAGCGTCCCCTTAGAGGAGGTTGAGATCTGCTGGGGTGGCATCTTGGTTGCTTCTCTAATACTGTGATAAAACACCATGGCCAAGGCAATGTACAGAAGAAAGGGTTGATGTGGGGCTTACATTTCCAGTGGGATATGTGATCCAGGAATCCATCACCACAGTTCAGGGAGCATGAAGGCAGGTGCTGGGACAGCGGCTGAGAATTCACATCCCGAGCCACAAACAGGAAGCAAAGAGCACCCTGGGAATGGCACGACCTTTGAAACCTCAAAGCCTACCCCTTTGACACACCTCCTCCAACAGGTCACACCTCTTCCTAATCCTTCCTGAACAGTTCCACCAACCAGAGATCAAGTGTTCAAACAAATGAGCCTGTGGGGTCCATTCATACTCAAATCACCACAGCGGTCATCTTTCAATAGACACTCACACACCCTAGAGGAAACTCCACTCTGAGAACGAGGGAATTCCTGGTAGCTGGCCATTCTCTTCTATCATGTCCCCCAACCTCAATTACCTAGAACATACCCCAACACAAAAGCTCCTGCCAACACCCTTCTTCCCAAGTCCTAAAAATAAAGGCTCCTTGCTGTGCTGTCCCAGTCCCTCCAAAACCCCATGTCCCCCAAGGAGGCAAAAGCATGAAGAATGCGAAAATCCAGAGACTTAGGGAGCCTGAGGCCAGAAGGCAAATGAACTCCTCCATACCCTTATCAAAACATCCTCCCCAGCCTGAACTAGGGGAAAGGTTATTAAAAGCTCTGCAGTCAATAAACACAACTGTGCAGAAAGCCCGTTGCCCCATCTCATGCATGCCATTGTCAACCCTCATAAACCCCAGGACAGGGACAAATGGGGGCACTGGTACCACAGAACAATAATGCCTGGACATAACAACCCGCACCGGCATTTATTTAAAATATTGACATTTTGCTCGTCACGGATCTTTTAAAAACAAGTTTCTTCTTAAAAGCGTTGTGCTGAAGTTACTATTTATCTTGATTTCTGAGTGTTGCCAAGGGTTTACGATTCTTCAGTATTTATAAAGTCCTGTTGGTGGACCGACCATGTTCCCAAGAAACCACAATGAGTCTGCGCTCTGCAAGGAAGCGCGGCTGCACTGTGTGCAGACTGCTGGTTGCCTCCGCTGCGGAACTAGGAAAGCCCCAGGGACTCTGAGAAGAGAGGCGCCTCTCAAGGCCCAAAGGCTGACCTTGCCTTGTATTTCTTGGCAATGCTTACTTCATCGGCTTTCCAGCTGAATGTCTGCAAACCCTCTGATCCCTGGTCGTCGAAGTACTGACATCCCAGTAAGGTAGACACCACGGTCCTGAGAGCCCTCGCTAAGAGTGGAGTACCAGCTTAGAGAGGGACCCCCCCCTAAGCCTTCAAGTGGGAAAATGGCCCAGTCTCTTTCCTGCTGGAACCCAGAACTCCTGCGCTGCAGGCTGCAACGCCCTCAATCACTGTGACAGGGCACGTGCCCTCCTGCCGGGACTCGCTGACCCTTCTGCATCGCAGTAGAGGAAAAGCTTCGAATCACAGCGTGTGCTCTACACCGGAGCAGTGTGACTCTTGGGGACTGGCTCGCCAGCACGGACACCTTTGACACACAGCAGGTGGCGTCGCAGGTAGACCTCAACAAAGGTCCCCACCTTCCAGCTTTGGTGCGCGTGCGCAGACCCCCCCCCCCCCCCCCCCCCCCCCCGCCGCACACCTGTACTACCAGTCATCCATCATCTCGCCCGCACCCTTGGTGGCTGCCCACTGCACAACCCCTGCAAAAGTCAGCAGAGGACACCCAGTTCCGAGGACATTCCCTAGTTCCATTCGGGAAAGTCACCCTGCCTCAAGTTCTAGCGTCCTGACTCGCCTTTGCTTACTCCCGACCCCGACCAACCGCTCCCCGTCCTCCCCCCCCCCCCCCCCCCACTTGATCCCGTAGGACCGCTGAGGACTCCAGCTGGTTGGTTCTCGACTCCTAATCTCAAGAGACAGCAGAGCTTTGGGGCACTGCACCTCGCGGCTGGTACCCGGTTCTCCCCACTGGAGGTGGGGTCTCCAAAGCCGCCGCCCCTTACCTCGAGCCCTTGGTGCAGATCCCGGAGGCGGGGGTGACCAGCAGGTCTGTGACTGAGCAGGGCTAGGATTCCCCGCCCAGGAGGAGGAAGAGAAGGCCAAGAGGCGGAGGGGCGTGGCTGGGGGGTGGGTGGGAGGAGGGTGAGGGAAAGGCTTTGTGTTTGCTTCGGCCCTGCCCCTCTGAAGATCCCCTCCTCCCAGGCCCCCTCCCAGCGTCTCTGAGACCCAGTTGGGGCGAGTTGGTTGGAGGTGAAGAGCAAGGCGCCTGCGCGACCCCTGGTCCCGCCCACCCTCAGGCATTAACCGTGTTATCAGGAACTTTCAGGTTGGGTCGCGTGGGACTGAATCGAAAAGTTTACCTAACCCGGAGCGAACTTGGCTGCACTCACCCCGACCCTCCTCGGCTCTACCCGGTTCTCTCTGAGCTCCCCGCCACTGCCAGAGTTTGCTTCTGGCAGGTTTCCCCTTTCTCCTTTCTTTCTCGGAGGGACGCGTGCACGCACCTCCTCTTAGACTAACGTCAGATTGAGGGAAGGGTCTGGGCGAACTGGAGTTCAGCTGCGGGGGTGCCGGGATGGGGGTCCCCAGCCTGGGGTCAGCACTGCCGCCCAGGTTTGAGTGTACTGGCCCCTCTGGGGCGCGCGCTGTGGGAGGTGGGATGGAGTTGACCCTGCACTCCAAAGTCTAAACTTCCCTAGAGACCAAGCAAAAAGGATGGGAAAGGACAATGCCAGAGAAGGTGATCCAGTGTGCGGAGCTGGCAGTCACTTAAGTGCTTAGTGGCCGGTGTCACATATCACAAAGGGAAACAGAAAGGTATTCAAAGAGACCCTTAATTTGCTCAGAATTGGAAAAGGAATAGAGACACCTTATCTTTGTTTGCTTTCACCTACAGCAAAGGACAGGTGTTTGTGAGAGCAGGCTTCTAAAAAAAATTTTTAAAAAAATGTATTTGTCATTCACCAGGAGCCTAGCCCCAGCGTAACCTAAGCCGCCGACCGCATTTCTCTTTGTGTGCCAAGTCCCGTTTAATAATTTAGTAGCCGCGTTCTAAACTTGAGATGCGTTGGAGAATAAATCATCTGCCCTGCTCTGGTGGCTATGATTTGCAGAGGGTTAAGGGTGGGCTGGCAGAAGGGAAGCTGCGCACACCACAGGCAAATTACTGGGGCATTAGAAGAGAGAGATCAGCGAAAAAGACAATGGACATGGATAGCTGGAACCCTAGTGTCTGGTCCAGGTTATGGAATGAAATGGGGTGGGCAGGGTATGGTCCTGCCTTGCAGGGGGGGGGGGGGAGGCATCTCGGGGGAGGTAGGGAAGAGGGGAAGATGGGAGGGAGCTGAGCCAAGATTCTCTAGAGGAGAGGAGATGTGTGGAGCAAAGGCTCTAACGGGAAAGAGGTTCTTGGAATCCCACAGATTTTGAAAGGAGCATTGATTGATAGCTCCTAAGACAAAGGTTCTCACCATGTGGGTCTCGACCCCATCGGGGTCTGCATATTATATATTTACATTATGATTCATAGCAGTAGCAACATTACAGTTCTGAAGTAGCAACAAAATAATTGTATGGTTGGGGGTCGCCACAACATGAGGAATGTATCAGAGTCGCAGCATTAGAAAGGTTGAGGGTCACTGTCCTAAGAGGTTGGATATGTGAACGAAGAGTGGGTGGCCCTGCCCCTCCCTTTCTCACCCTCATTCAGCCTAAGAGGGGCTACTTTACTAGCCAGTGAGTCCCGAGTTATGCGGGCCTCCACCCTTCTCTCGTTCTTCTTACCCTCTTACACAGTTCCTTGGATACTGCTTCATGAACCACCTTTAGTCTCTTCAGGAAATCGGGGTCCATTTTGTCCTTCTCTTTCCTCGATCTGGAAAATGTGTTTGGAGTCCCTACAGAGGGAATTCTAAATGGACCATCGCCAGCATATACTTCTTTAGTGTATTTCAAGATGACTGTTCAAAGGGGGCTGCAGACCCGGTGATAGCTCCAGAATGCTATGCTTCGCGCAGAGCTTGCATCTGTACTGCCGGTATAAAGTAGTTGAAAGGAGCTTTCCCCGGCTGAAGAGAGCAGGGTGACACATGGCCCAGGGTGGCTCTGATGACTGACAGTTGGAGGACTTTAAATAGCCAGAGGAGCTTCCTTCAGTGCATATAACTCTCTTCTGCTTCCTTTACAGTAACCTCAAGCCTTAGTCTCTGCTGGCTAAGGATGTTGTTTTAGCTTCTACTGCCTCCCTTTCTGTGAGTCTTGCCCTTGGCACACGGCTCATGTGTCTCCACATTAGCAAGTTCACATGCTTTTGCTCATTAGTATGGTTATCAGTAGTTAATTGTGTGGTCCCAAATTGCTGAAGCTTTGGAGGGAAAAGAGAACTCAAGACTTCCCGACAATGCTGCATTCTAAATACCACTGTGAGTACTTAGGCCTTGGTAACCCTGACTACACCGTGTTCTGTTAGACCTCGTGTCCAAATTCTATGTGTGTGTGTGTGTGTGTGTGAGAGAGAGAGAGAGAGAGAGAGAGAGAGAGAGAGACAGAGGGGGGGGGGGGGGTGATAAGTCACAGGAATGGAGCCGTGTGATGCTTAACCTTAGACCCTTTCATGCACTTGCTTCCTATTTGGTGGATTTGACCTTTGACCTACCACCCAGAGCCCCTGTGGATTGGAGCGGCTACTCCTTTCAATGCATACTCTCAGGTCACTACTGTCAGTGGGAAACCTGCTAGCCAAGATGTCATTTCTAATGAAGTTGTTTGACTTGACCAAGCAGCACTGAGTCTAGAAGTGCTGTCCAGAACCGATACCACAACACTGTTTCTTTCCCCTGTGTAGCAGGGAAAACAGGGAGGAATGTCATGGGCTCATAAAATGCCTAAAAAAGAACCGCTTAAGCTTACAAGCTAATAATTGGTGATGATGTTGTTTAATGACCTGTGCCGAGGAGGGGTGATGTGTGATCTTGTGCATTCCTCCTACTTTGCCCTGCACACCCCCAGGAGACAAATGGAGATTATTCAAGGAGAGTAGCTGTTTCAGTTAGTTAGAACTACCCAAATTAGAGCCAGACATGGTGGCCCGCCTCTATAATCCCAGCACTTAGGAGGCAGAGGCAGGTCAATCTCTGTGAGTTCCAAGCAAGCCTTGTCTACTTAGCAAGTTCCAGGCTAGCCAAGGCTATATATAGGGAGAGTTCCAGGTCAGCTAGGCCTATGTAGTGAGACCCTATCTTAATAAACAGGGCTAGGGAGACAGATCAGTGGGTAAAGTGTTGGCCACTCAAACATGAGAACACAAGTTCCAGCACTGGGGAGGCAGGGACAGCAGGATTCCTGGAACTCCGGTCAATATGTTCTGACATTTTTTTCTTTGACATTCAACGGTTTACATCCTGGCATTTTAATGTCTTGTTACACAGTGCATGCATGGTTTTTGTGTACCATAACATTACTCTGGATTGTGGATGGTGTCAATCACCAAGACAGTGTTTCTCCTTTGCCCCATTTAATGTTTGCCTCTAGTTATCCTTGGACAAAATTCATATCGTGACCCAGACCCCTGATTTCATCTTTGTAGCCACTTGATAAACTCTCTCTCCTGTTTTTAGTTCTCTGAATTTTACTTTATGCTAGATGATTCCTGCAGAAGGAACATACTTTGTAATTTTTTATTTCATGTGTATGGGTATCTTAGAAATTATTATTTTATGTGGACAGTGTTTGGCTGGCATGCATGTCTGTACTGTGTACGAGCATGGTGTCCTCAGAGGCCGAAGGAGGGCATGGGATCTCCTGGAACCAGAGTTACAGATGGTTGTGAGTTATTATATGTGTGCTGAGAATCTTACCCAAGTCCTCTGGAAGAGCAGCCAGTGCTCTTAACCACTGAGGATTTTTGGCTGAACTCCTGCATGAGTTGTGAGTGCATTTATGGAAATGGGGATATTTTTGAGAGACTGGCAAATAGAGCCTCAGTTATCTAAACTCGATCTGCTGAATATGACCATTGAAATCAAAATACGTCTGTCCCTATGCAATGTGGAATTTAGCTGTTGGCCAGTCCTCTGCTTAACCCCAGATGCAGCCTTCATCTTCTGTCTATCTAGTCTTCGTTTATGTACACCAAACTTTTGGACACATATTCCATTAGTGAATCATTATTTTTAGGCCACATGACTCATCTTTCAAGAACTGGTTTTCTGTCTTCACATACCAATCCTATTTATAACAATTTGATTTCATTCTGTTTAAACTTGTTTCCGTTTTCACTCAGAGAGTATTCATATCATATCTTTGCCATGCATAATGTTTGCTATTTCCTTATACTATAGCTTAAAATAATTTCCCCTAGCAGTACACAAAGGACTTGAATGTTCTGTGAGTGTGTGTTTCTGAGGAAATCTTTTGAATCTCTTTAAACACAGACTGTGTGGAATTCTTCTTTTCTGTAGTAGACTAGACAGTGCCCTCAGAGGGTTCCCTCATCCCTGTCACTTTCCCCATCAGGAGGCCAATCATTCTTCACTTAACTTTAGTCCAATCTTCTGACTTGTTTGCCCAAAAGAATTCAAAAAAGTAATGTGTAATTATTGTCTTAGGATTTTAAAAGTTTCTGTGTCCCCATTGCTTGCTTCAGGGGCCCAATGCTAGATAAAAATATGATGATGGTTGGTCTCCACTGTCAACCTGATGGAATTTAGAATTATCTAGGAAACACCCAAGTGTGTCTGTGAGAGTGTTTGCCTTTAACAGGGGATAGGACCCTTCATGACTGGGCGGCGCCATTCCATGGGCTGAGGTCCCAGACTGAATGAAAAGGAAAATGATGGAAGTGAGTTCAACACCAGCATTCCTCTCTCTGCTTCCTGCCTGAGGGGTGCAGCATGACCAAATTCATCAGGTGTCTGCCACCCTGCCTTTCCTGCTGTACCGCATCCCTTCCTAAACTATTAGCCAAGTAAACACCACTTACGCTATGCCTTCAGGTATTCATGCATTCATAGTGATGAGAAATATCACGAACAGAGACAGGCTACTGATTGAAGGGACACTGTGTAGAAAGAGAGCCATTGGCAGCTTGCAGCTACTCAGCCAAGGGTTCAACTGAACTTCCAGCTCAATTCAGCTACAGTGGAGACTTCGTCTGCGATCATCTTGTGTATACTCACCACCTGAGCCCAGCAAACCTACATAAATGATGAGAAATGAGCTATGGTTGTTTTAAGCCACTAAATCCAGGGTCATTTGTCGCACAGCAATATCACTTGACATAATTGCTTTTCAAAGCCCTATAGACATTGCTTCATTATGAGTTGGAAAGGATTTGAGTATATTCCCAGGATTCATGTTTGGTGCCTGGGGCTTCCTAAGAGCAATGTGGGGAGATGGGCTCTAGAACCTTCAGGAGATGGAACATAGTGAGACCTTTAAGCACTGTAATCATGCACTCAAAGGGGAATATGCGGCTCTTGGTTTGTTTTTTCCTGAGTCCTGTGGGACTGAGGTGAGTGGTTTTATTCTTACCCTGGTTTCCTACCTTGTCAGAGGCCCCGTGAAAATACTACCCTTCATCTTTGAAACCTCTAGAGGCATGAGCCAAATTAAACCTTTTATCTGTATAATTGTTTCAAGAATTTTGTTATACTGATGGTCTGACACACCCATCCTCTTGGAAACCAGAACAGGCTTTACAAGCGCAGTCAACTCACTCAATGGCCTTACCATACACGAGACACGAGTAAGTATACAGTATACATTAAAAACCACAAAGGGCCCAACATCATCATTTGGTTCTTTATAAAACCATTGCTGACAAGATCTACAGAAGACTGGACCTTTCACCTTTCTGTCATGAAGACCAGAGGCTTTTGAGACTCCCTGAGGATCTGACTTATGTGTGGTACCATATCCTCTACAGGGTAACATTTCATTACCTGAATATATATATATATATATATATATATATATATATATATATATATATATATATATAATTTTGTTGCTAAAACAAAAGAAGTCACACTCACACCCTAGACCAAAACATTCTATAGGTAAACCACTCCCTGGGTGGAATCCAGTGTTATCTCCTTAAGGGAACTGGAATTTAGTTGGATCCTTAGACTTTTGTTTGAGGTAGAAACACGTCTTCTGCTCTGAATCTAGGTGGGACCTTTGTTTGACGTGGAACTGCAATAACCTTGAAGGAATAGAGGTAAGTTCCAACTCTCTGACCTTTGGTCAAGGTGGAAATAGGCTCACACTTTTGGGCCTCCACAGTGGTATAAGTTGCTTCCTTTGCTGCAGGTTTTGTTTTGTTTTGTTTTTGGCAGTTGTACTCTTTAGATATATGAGTGCAATATACATGTTTTGCATAACAAATTTACACAATGTAGTGGATTAAAAGAGATCTGGGTAGAATATAGCTGGGTCCTCTGCCTGGTGTCTTACAGGGACCAATGTAGGGACTGGTGGGGTTCCCATCTCAGTACCCCAGTGCTCTTAACCTCTGAGCCATCTCTCCAGCCCAAGATTTACTATTCTTATATTCCAGAGCAATTTAGAGTTGATGTGTGAATTGTATCCTTAACTAAATGATATATTAGTTATTCAAGCATGAAATATAGGGAAAAAATCACCTTATAATGATTTTGGCCAGGCAACGAACAGATTTATGTACCACATTGCCACTAGACAGGCTCTCACACTCCCAAATCTAAACTGCATCTTCTCAAACCTCTGGCAGAATTGTGGAGGAATCTCATTCTAGTCAGCTTTAACTATCACCTTGACTTCACCCAGAAACTTCTGAGAGGAAATCCTCAATTGATGAATTGCCTGCCGAGAGCTTATTGGCCTGTGGGCGTGCCTTGGGGAATTGAATGCCCAGTGAGTGGCACCATTGCCTCTACAGGTGTTGATCTTGAGCCATATAAGAAAGTTAACGGGAGCTGGAGAGATGGCTCAGCGGTTAAGAGCATTGCCTGCTCTTCCAAAGGTCCTGAGTTCAATTCCCAGCAACCACATGGTGGCTCACAACCATCTGCAGTGAGGTCTGGTGCCCTCTTCTGGCCTGCAGGCATACATGTAGAAAGAATATTGTATACATAATAAATAAATATTAAAAAAAAAAGAAAGTTAACTAAGCATTGGCCTGTAAGTATGCCAACCAGAAGCTTCCTTCTAGGGTTTCTGCTTGAGTGCTTGCCCTGACTTCCCTCAGTGATGGTCTCTGTAGTCCCAAAACCAATCCTTTTGTTCCCCCAACACTGCTGTAGGTCATCGCATTTGTCACAGGCACAGAATGAAACTAGAACAGATCTAGTTGTGTGTGTGTGTGTGTGTGTGTGTGTGTGTGTTCAGACGCTAAGTCGTGGACTTGTGTCTGGGCAGTTCCAGATGCTACTTGAAATGGATCTGCCACAGAAATACTTTTAGAGGTAGCAAAATTAAAGACTGCTTTTTGCCTTATTTGGGCTGTGACCCAACAGTGAGAGGTAGCATGTAGGCTTACAGTATTGTGATATTTCCTCATGTTGTTCCATGGTCACAGCTATTCTTGTATGTAGGTGAAGTCAAAGTAAAGGGGCCCAGTGTGTTGATAAATAACATTGTTTCGGTGAAGGTCCCTGGCTTAGCTTAGCAGATTATTCAAAAATTATTTTTTCTTTTCTTTCTTTCTTTCTTTCTTTCTTTCTTTCTTTCTTTATTTGTGTGTGTGTGTGTGTGTGTGTGTGTGTGTGTGTCTGTGACATGTGTATTGGTGCCCACTGAGGCCAGAAAAAGCCATTGAATCCCCTACAACTTGAGTTACAGGAGGTTGTGAACTGCCCAGTATGGGTGCTGGGAATTAAACCTTTGTCTTCTGGAAGAGCAACCAGTGCTCTTAACCACTGAGCCACCCCTCCAGCCCCTTATAGCAGATGGTTGTTTCTTTCACAGTGCTGGAGATCAGATCTGAAGGTCACAGTCAAGGAATGCCTGTGCCTTTTTTGGACACTAAGTGTCCCACTCTTTCCTTCCTGGTAGCCCTCAGCATATGGCAGCCTAGTGCCATCTACCTCCACAGTAGATGACTTTCTCTCCGAATGTGTGTCTAGGCCCTCATTTCTCTTCCTCATAAGCACTCCAGTCACTAGATTAGGAAACACCCACAGCCCGGATGATATCATCTTAACTTGATCATGTCTGCAAGAACCCAATTTCCAAATAAGGCCACTTAGGAGAGAATTTGGAGGTATCCTAAATCACATTGCAGGACAGAGGCTGGAGGGAGGAGATCACCCATCGAGGTGTGTTTTGACATGCAGTATCTAGCTGACTGGACAAAGAAAAAGCCTGCTCGGTATTCCTCCCTCACACTTTGAAGACAACCTATCAAGACCATATTGCAATCTGTGCTACAACCAGCCAACCCGAAAGCAGCGATGCCTTCTCTTCATGAACAGACATCTTGTCCCAGGGCTTTGTGAATCTCTGATTCCTTATTTGGTGTGGGTTAGGGGGACTAGACATCATGGCATTGCATGTTAATTGGTGGTGTCATAGATCTCCTTTTATCAGTGTAGCTTCATTATAAGGGATTTGTGCTTCTCCAAAATTTTTTTCTAAAACACCTTAGCCCCTTAGGTCCAGTGGACATTTTTTTTTTTTTAACCTGCTGACAGCCCAGGACATTTCTCTCAGGGCTGGTCCTCATTCTTTTGGCCAGAGTCTGTGTAGCTCAATAAAATCCCTTGTTTCATAGCCCTCTGGATCTCAAAAGACAACCCTTTCCCATTCAGATATCTATATGGTTGCTGGGAATTGAACAACTCAGGACCTCTGGAAGAGCAGCCAGTGCTCTTAACCTCTGAGCCATTTCTCCAGGCCTTCACATAAATTCTTGACGGGACACAGTTCAGCCTCCAACGATGACCAAAGTAAATCAAAAGCTAACTAGACTAGTAGAACATGATAAATCTTAATATTCTTTGATCAATGGTACTGTGAAATTTTCTTAGGCTTGTTAATAGCTATACCTTTATGAAATACAGAAGGAGTGGCGTGTAAATACTTAGATTACTGAAAGTGGGATCAAAATTCTCTCACTTCTATGACACTCGTAATGGAAACATCAGGAGAAAAAAGTAGTAAAGGCTCAACAACGAAAGGGAAGAAAAAGTTGGATAAGTTATGACACAGTATGAGTGAGTATAGCTATCTCTTTAAGAAGAGAATCAGAGCTGGTGCTTTGTGTTGTTTTTCCTTTAGAGACAAGTTCTCACTATGTAGATCAGGCTAGCCTCATGCTCACAGAGTTCTGCCTGCCTCTGCTCCCGAGTGAAGAGATTAAAATCACACATCACACCATGCCTGACCTACTCGTTATTACTTTTAAGATTAAAATCAATCAAAGCAAAGAAAAAAAAAACCAGCTTACAATTTACAATCCCAGCCGGGCGGTGGTGGCGCACGCCTTTAATCCGCAGAGGCAGGCGGATCTCTGTGAGTTCGAGACCAGCCTGGTCTACAAGAGCTAGTTCCAGGACAGGCCCCAAAGCTACAGAGAAACCCTGTCTCGAAAAACCAAAAAAAAAAAAAACCCAAAAAACCAAAAAAACAATTTACAATCTCAGAGAAGCTAGACAACAATGAGGACCCTAAGAGAGACAGACATACATGGATCTAATCTACTTGGGAAGTAGAAAAAGACAAGATCTCCAGAGTAAATTGGGAGCATGGGGATCGTGGGAGAGGGTAGAAGGGGAGGGGAGGGAGGGAGAGGAGCAGAGAAAAATATATAGCTCAATAGAAACTATTTTTAAAAAAAGAAAAAAAATATCCTCATTTGTGTAAAATAATTTTGGGAAATAAATTTCTACCCTCCTAATTCCTTTTTCTTAAACCTTGAGAGTTCCAAAGAACAGAAGTGCAAATAAAATACAGCATGTGTCTCCCACACTTTTCAGTTTTATGTAAATGTTGAACTTAAGGAAACAGCACATGACTTTTAGTTCTGGCAAATGAAGTCGAAATCTTTTATTTTAAGCCCGGAAGATGTGGCCTGTGCACACACTTAGCTCAGGTTTTCCTGCTATACTGTCTTGAATCAGATGTAGATACCATGGAGAAGAAATAAAAGTCCATAGATGAAAAGAATCTAGCTGCCTGCTTTGACTTCTCTGTGTGTGGTCTTACAGACTGAAGCCAGGGCTTCGAGCATGCTTGGTAGTGTTCTACCAGGGGACTATTTTCCCAAATAGTTCTTATTTTGAAACAGCATCTCACTATGTTTCCCAATCTGGCTTAAACTCACAGCCCAGGCTATGTACTCTCCATCCTCCTGCCTCAGCTTCTACAATGCTAGAACCACAGGGATTGTGGGACACATTGTCCAGCTTGAATGAATACCTTACAGTGTCCCTAGAGTGCTTCGAAAGAGGACATTTGAGCAAGATGAAGCTGTAGGGAGTTCGGGTTGTTGAGTGCACTGCAGTGGATGTTCTCCAGGTAAACCAACAGGAGGAGGTCCACGTCGAAAACCAGAAATAAGGTCCAGAAATAGCAAGGATTAGCATTATGGGATGCAACTCAGTAGACCCACCCAAAAATTATTGTGAGCTAGAGAAGTGAATTCTCTGATTCTCTGGTGTTAGTTAAGGGCCTAGGGATCATAGCATTGCGTGTTCATTTGTGGGCCTTGTCTGAGGCAAGCTAATCATTCCTGCATATGCTGAAGATTGCTGTGGGCTGTGCCTGTGTGTCTGGAGCCTGTCTACCATAGTCTTTGTGGTAGAGGTCTGTAGATTCCAGCTTGTCAAATTGCTTCTGAAATGACATGTACTGCCTTACTGAGGCTCTCATCAATGAACTGATAAATTACAGATGGATGTGCATCCTATTTTTACAGAGTCATTTTAGAAAGCTCTTGAATAGTGTAGCTGGACACACTCTTTATCTGTGTTGACAGGTGATTATAGGAGGTGCTAATGAAAGGACCGAGTTGTGTTTCTCCATCAGACTATTGCTAGTACCAGAAGAGATCACAGACAGGACCTCTTTCCAATTCACTTTTTTTTTTTATTGACAAAAGGAAAAAAACAAGTTTCTGCCTCCTCCCATCCTCCCAGCCTTCCATTTCCCTCCCCCTCCTCCCACCCTTCTTCCCCTCCCCCCACTCCTCTCCCCCTCCCTCTCCAGTCCAAAAAAGCAGTCAGGGTTTTCTGCCCTGTGGAAAGTCCAAGGTCCTCCCCCCTCCGTCCATGTCTAGGAAGGTGAACATCCAAACTGGCTAGGCTCCCACAAAGCCAGAACATGAAGTAGGATCAAAACCCTGTGCCATTGTCCTTGGCTTCTCATCAGCCCTCATTCACTTTTTTTGAAGGTGTTTTTGTTGTTATTTTTACACATGCTCGTGTGTGTGTGTGTGTATGTATGTGTATGTGTGTGTGTGTGTGTGTGTGTGTGTGTGTGTGTGTGTATGTATGTGTATATGTGTGTGTGTATTCAGTGCCCAGAGTCAAGAAACAAGAATTGGATCTCATGGGGCTGGAGTCACAGGTGTTTGTGAGCTGCCTGACATGGGTCCTGGGAACCCAACTCAGGTCCTCTGGAAGAATTATATACGCGTTTAACCACTTAGCTATTCTCCCATACTTTGCTAGTCTGTGTTAGCATGATGGAAATTAAAACGCCAAAATAAATGATCTCACTTGTTTTAGCCCTGTGATTTTTGCAAAGGCAGTTCTGTAATGATGGCCCCAGCAGCCAGGAAAGTGTGACAGAGCACTTACACCAACTAATGCCCGGTTGTTGTGGTTTGGGCTTGGCCTGGAGATGCAGAATAAGGAAGGCAGAGTTAAGGTGGAGTGAAGAGTCAAGAGGTCCCCAGAAGAGGAAAATACAAGGTCTGCCTGGGTTTCCTACCCAGCTCTCTACCATGCCCAGAGCTCAGAATACGTTTGCGTTGTCCGAATCATAGATTTCCATCCCTGCTCACACACTGGATTACACAACTAATGATGCTGTCGACCGCCACTCCACGGGTGTGGTACCTGTCCAGTCATCATCCGTTCCTCACATTGGGGCTGTGTTTTGACTCTTACTGCTATCTAGCTGCATCCCAATTGTCCAATCAAAATGAAATGTCTTCCTGGGAGACCTGTCCCTTCTTAATCTCACTAACACCTTCTCTGGTTCTTGTCCTGTTTTCGCTAAATGTAAATGCATTGTCTCTCTAGAGTTTATCATCCACCCACCCCTAGCTTAAAGTGCCTAGCTACGCCTCTGATGTGTGCCCACATCTAACGCAGGGACTGGGTGGAACCTGAAAGTCAGGTGAGACCCACCTTGAGTTAGAGCCTCACCTTTCAGCCCAACCTGGGGACTGAAGTTCCCAGGAGAAAAAAGTTGCACCTGTGTTAAATACTTTATAAGGCTGATTGATGGATTCAAACTTGAGAGGGTCAGGTTGTTGCATATACAGGAAAGGAGAGGCAGACCCCATGACATTGTAGCTGATAAAGCTTCCATAGAGGAGACAGAATGAAAGGAGTTGGAGAGGAGCTCGTGGTCCAGTCTTCCCCTCCCCCACAGAGAGGAGCACCTGATCCATGGGACCTGCTGATGCCATTCTGCACTGAGGGTCAGACGCTGAGCTGCTTCCAGCCACTCGGGACAGACCCAGACCCAGAGGCCCTGGTGCATGATGACTGCAATCTTCTGCAGTCTAAATCCTGTTTGCTTTGGAGCCGAGTTAGAAATGCAGACTAAATATTTGACTGTTTTAGTCTCTAGGACACAGAACTCATTTTGATTAAAATGTTAGACCTAAAAACTAAGACCTAAGCTTTCCCCTTAGGAGAAGAAAGACTCAAAATAAAAAAAAATGATTAAAGTCCCTCTTCACTTAAGAGGGGGCAGCCTAAGGGTTTAACTGCTGTTCAGAGACTGGAACTGGTATTGATAACAGCAAATGTCATTGGACTCTCACCCATCAGAAAAGCTGTTCTTGTATTTTAATGAATACGGATTAAAAAAGGTTGTGACATGTTAAATTGTAAATTTATTGCTAGTTAAGGGTATTGACCCGGTAATTGTAACTGCTTGTAAAATGTTAAAAAAAGTTTGACGCGTCCTATAAATGTTTGGGTTTAATGCATGTGTTAAGAGTTCTAAATCAAAAATTTCAAAGGTGCTCTAGACCAGCTTAAAAAAAAATTCAACTCCGGCGATCCTCCCCTCCTTTAAATAGAAGACTATAATCTTTTTTTAAAAAAATATTTATTTATTAATTATGTATACAATGTTCTGTCTGTGTGTATGCCTGCAGGCCAGAAGAGGACACCAGACCCCATTACAGATGGTTGTGAGCCACCATGTGGTTGCTGGGAATTGAACTCAGGACCTTTGGAAGAGCAGGCAATGCTCTTAACCTCTGAGCCATCTCTCTAGCCCCAGAAGATTATAATCTTAAGGAGCATGATTATTCATAAAACATTACGATTTCTCCTGACAAAAAAAGTATGACTCCAAGACACAGAGCCCAAAGATATCTCTCTCCCTAATCTTTTGTTCACAGAGGTCAACAGTCAGAGACGGGCTTAAAGCTTCTTCTCCCCAGATGCCTACGACAGAAGCTCACATAAATAAAATACCTATTCCAAAGACAGGTAAATGTGGGTAAATAAAAAAGTCTTTTCATAAGACAGACATAATAATCTGTCCTGTTGCAAAAGCACAGGTTTTATTAAAATTAACAAGAGGGAATTGATTGTAGGGCCATACTATACAGGCTCATATTTCTACATTATACGGTAGCCAGACTTTCGGGCCATAGTTTGTACCTGGCCATACAGAAGGTGGTCACCGGGCTGGAGAGATGGCTCAGAGGTTAAGAGCATTGCCTGCTCTTCCAAAGGTCCTGAGTTCAATTCCCAGCAACCACATGGTGGATCACAACCATCTGTAATGGGGTCTGGTGCCCTCTTCTGGCTTGCAGGCGTACACACAGAGAGAATATTGTACACATAAATAAATAAATATTAAAAAAAGAAGGTGGTCACCTAACCTTTCCAGACAAACTGCCGCCATCCTAAACAAAGGGTCAGGATATGCTATTGTTGCTCTGCTCCTTTGTAATTGGGGAGGCTGCCTGTGAAAGGAGGTGTGGACGTGACCTCAGTCCACAATAGGAAATAGAATGCTAATGAATTTCCCCCTCAGTTTGCATTTTGATATAAAAGCTGTTGGAGAATAAACGCAGGTAAAATTTCAGGATGTAAACTCAAATTTTCATGTGGGAACTCTAAAAACTCCCTCCCGATAAAATAATGTGAGTTTTGCCGTTGTTCCTATGTCCCTCTGCTGGTCCGAGAAATAATTTGTGGCACGTGCTGGTCCTGGACCATGACAGCACCTGTGTTAGATATTTTATAAGGCTGATTGATGGATTAAAACTTGTGAGGATTGGGATGTTGCTGCTCTAGAGCCCAAGTTATTTTAAACTCTTTTCAGTTATTTATTAGGCTGAGGAGGTGGCTTAGTGGGTAAGAGGGCTTGTTCCAGAAGTCTGAGAACCTGAGTTTGATATTTAGGACCCAGGTAAAAACTTAGCTGTGGCCAAAGGTGTGTGCTATGACTCACATATGGTTAGGGTGGACATAAGAGAATCGCTTGGGCCTGATGGTGGCCGACTAGTCAAAATAGCAAGTTCCAGGTTCAGAGAGAGTTCAGTGAGAAAAAGAAAAGAAAGTGCCAGACCAGGACATCCAGTGTCCTCTACGTGCTGGTACACAAGGGCGCTCACCCACACGCTAGAGGAAATAGTCACAAATTGCTCACCTCTGTTTCAAACTGAGCATCCTCGTGACTACCAGATAAAATACTTCTGGAATGTATAGACAGTCTCCTAACTTCCACAAACCCAAAGGCTAAGAGTGTCACCAGATAGCATCTGAGGCCCATAGCAAAGCCTTCCACACTCTGCCCTAGCCAGCCCACTCTGTTTCCACTAATGCATTAAAAGCCCCTTGATTTATGGCTTTATTCTATAAAACTTTCATGAAACTGTCACCGTATCGGAATACAACATTTGGGGTGACTTAAATCTGTGTTCCTCTGACATGGTCACTCATATGTGGCTCCAGAGTCAACTGTCTCTTATTTCTTTTGAGATGAAAGCCTATGTTTTTGTGTCCACAATTCTCTATATTTTCTCCTTTGATCCCATAGACATGAAACCTTGTGGGGATGAAGCTGTGACTCTTATCATCTCTACTTCATTGATTGAGTCCCAGTTTAAAGAGGTCTATCTGTAGATCTGATGTCTGGCCACATCTGGCAGTCCTGGGAATGTACTCAGACACAGATGGTAGCATACAGGAACTTGGTGGAAAGGGCTGTACAAATGGCTTCTTGTCTTCACAAAGCATAAAGCAGAGAGCTCCTGGCAGCATGTCCCCAATCTGAGCACTCATTACAAGTCACGAAGGGATATTATTCCGAATGTGGGCTCTGACTCAGGTGTCGGGGCGGACCTGAGATTATACATTTTTAACAAGCTCCTGAGACACTGTGGCTATTGCTGTCATGGGACCCTGTTTTGAGAATTGCTGTTTTGGGACATCCTCTGTATTCAAGAGCAGTCCCATAATCCAGCTCGAAGCATTTTGGTAATATGCTTCTTATACCCATCAATACCTTCAAAAACATTCTCACTGATGGAAAGTAACTAGTGCTCAAGCCTGGAATCATGAAGCCAGTCCAACAGGTCATTTGTGTTTCCCTCTCACCTCTACTTGCATGGAGGTGATAGGCTGGGCTGCTTGTGAAGTTTTGAATTCTCTATGCTTGATGCATTAAGCTAAGAAAATACTTTTGTGGTTTAGAGGTCCAGGGAAGATGGCGGTCTAGATGCTGTCTCCATGGGACCCAATGAAGCAGTCAGACAGAACGAGGAAAAAAATCAACTCAATTCCAAAGTCAGAGAAGGGAGCTTTGGAAATTATAAAGGCAATGGTAACGTCACCAAGATCTTACTTTGGCTAGTCTTCAGCAACCTGGTCCTTTGTGACCTCTGTTGGGAGAATTCTGATGAGAAAGAGTATAGTGTGAAAGGTATATACGGTTTGTTTCGGTATAAAGTGAAGTCCAAGGGGGCGAGAGTAGACAATGGCCAAAGGAACCGTTATGTTGACCTATATTTTAGGTATGCTTTATTAATAGTACTCAAGTCTCTTTAACAGACTTCCTTCAAGTATGTTTTCCTACCCAGGTGACTGACAGGCCCATCTGTGTTGACTCCAATGGGCGGAGTCTACAGTGGCCTTTGTTCTGTGCCAGAATGCCTTTGTCTAGACAGTAATCTTATGATTGGCTGCACAGTTTAGAATGCCATGTCTAGACCCAGGGCCAAAAATATGACTTAGACTCCATTCTTTTGACCAGTAGAATCTTGTGGTTTCAGTTCCTTGGCTTTATAAGCTGTTGACTATGAGGAAAGAATCCATTCTCTATGATTTCCAGGGCAGCTGATCTCGAAGTAGTTATCTATAAAGTTACCTGAAAAGATCAGGGAAAATATGGCGATCCAGGGAAGGCAAGCAAATCCCAACACAAGGTGTGGGGAGGAAAGACGACTCCTCCAAAAAGCAAGCCTGGTGACCCTGGAGAAAGACAATCGAGAGGCCCTGCTTTCAGGACGAGCCTCAGAGTGACCGGTGAGACAGTGATTTTTCCAGCAGGAGAGTCAGTAATAGAGAGGAACCCTGTTCTCTCAATCTCTATCACCCCGAAGATAGAGACAGGGCATCATATTGAGAGGAAACCCAGTGCTTGAAATTGATCTCCCTTGGGAGCCTGAGAATAGGAACAAATACAAGACGGGGAAGCTGACTTTGATTGGCCACAGCCCTGGGACAGGAGGCAGCCCTTGGAGGTGCCTGTGTAAAGTAGAAGAGTATTGTGGCTTGTTATGAAATGTCTCCTTCAGATTCATGTATTTGAACACTTGGTCCCCAGATGGTGAGGCTGTTTGGGAAGGTTCTAGAGTTTCGGGGAAACGGAGTCTTGGTGGATGAAGTGGATCACAGGGGTAGGCCTTGAGTAAGCCAGACCCCACTCTGTTTCCTGACTGTAGATGTAGCGTGACTAGCCAGCCTCCTGATTCTGCAGCCTTGCCTTCCCATCAACGATGGACTAAATCTCCTCAAATTGTAGTTGAGAAAAAAACCCTTGTTTCTGGTCAGATGTTTTGTCAGAGCAATTATTATTACAATTATAATTACCTCTGTATTATAATACAGAGGGCCTGATGATGAGCCAAAACCTGCTGGGAGCAGGAGAGAAAGCTAGCCTTGGAAGCCAGGAGCAGATCTCACCAACGGAGAATAAGCCTGGAGTCTGATAGCCTTTGTATAAACTCAGCAGGTGGATCTACCTCTGCAGGGTTCTCGTCACAAAACCTTAGTGTTTCATCGCCTGATGAAGTTTAATATTCCTGAGGATGCCTATGTGTTTGTCTTTGGATTCACCTTATTTAGCTTCTCTAGGAACATGAATTATAAGCTCAATGTCCTTTATTTATGGCTAGAAACCAAATATGAGTGAGTACATCCCATGTTCCTCTTTTTGGGTCTGGCTTACCTCACTCATGGGCTTCCCACAGGTCAGGGAACCCTGACTGCTCTTCGAGCAGATGAGGGAGGGGGACTTGATCGGGGGAGGGGGAGGGAAATGGGAAGCGGTTGCGGGGACGAGGCAGAAATCCTTAATAAATAAATAAATTAAAAAAAAAAAAAACCTTAGTGTTGGGAATCTCTGCTCCAATCTTACTCCTCCATTCCAATCCCCGCCCACTGGGATCCCCGCCCCACTCCTCCTATTTCAGACCCCGCCTCTCAGAAAACCTGCCAAGGGTCAGCGCCTCCCCTGGAGCTAGACTCCTACAGAGTATTTAAGACCAGGCTGCAAGATTTGCCACGTGATTTCCCTCCTGCCTTTCTGAGAATCACCGGGGGACGAGGGGGGGTTTGCTTTGTCCTATTTGTTAAATCTGGTCTTATTAATTTAGCTGGATTTGGCTTATTGCATCAGCAGAGGGATCCCCAAACTGGGGAGGATTCAAACACTTATCAGTGAGAGCTCTGCAGCTGGAGGTCTTCACTCGTCCCCCCCCCCCCCCCCCCCCTTCAGCTACATCCTTCTATCTTCTAGTAGGATGATAAATACTGAGGAGGTCGTGAGGGTACGAGGCTAGGTACTCCACTTGTACAGATCTCAGTGCGGCGTCTCACACTCTCAATGCAAGTGGGAGACATACCCCAGCTAGAGCATTAGCTACCCTTGATGGTGTGAGCCGGAGGGCGGGGAAACCTGCCAAGTCCACAGGGTGCAAAGCTCAGGGTCGCCAGTAGAGGCCTCTAAGACACAAAGAAGGGAAACTGCCTAAGGGAGGACAGATCTAGCAGATACTGGGCACTAGTCCAACACATAAACCAGGGAAAGAACAAGTCCCCAAATTCAACTGACCCCCAGACCCCCAGCAGCTAACCAGCAGTCTACAGTTTGAGGGTCTCCAAAAAGAAGCTGCTCCATCCCTTCATCTCAGCCCCACCCCTGGCCCTTTGTGCCCACCACTTTGGTTTTTTGTTTCATCTCCTTTTAAAAATTATTATTACACTTAAAGTAACATTTTTGTTTTTTATTATTTTTCTAAAGTTTTATGTTTTTTTTGATTCCCCTTCACACATTCATCGAATTTTGTACCATAGTATTTCCATGGCAGGGCAATATTTTAAAATTCAATTTTCTTTCTTCATTGCCCCTATGCTTTCCCTTTTCTCTCTCTAGTGTGCTTTGTATTTAAATTTTATTTTTATTTTCCCCTTTTAGTTTTCAAACCTTCTTAATATTGAGAAATCACTTTTTATCCATTTTCTGTATTCACTAATTTCTTCTTCATTTCTTGTTTCTCTCTATCATGTTCTTCTCCGCTACTATTACTTTTTATTGCTTAACCATGTGCTGTGGGATCCTGTATGTTGTGAATATGTGCTGTTCTCATTGGTTGATGAATAAAGTTGCTTTGGCCTATGGCAAGGCAGAACAGAGCCAGGTGGGAAACCCAAGCAGAGTTACAGCTGAAGAAGGGTGGAGACTGAGAGATGCCAGCCAGCTGCCGAGGAAGCAAAACATGTAGAAAATGAGGCGATTCCATGGCCACGGAGCAATACTTAGATGACTAGGAATGGGTTAATTTAAATGTAAGGACCAGCTAGTAATACGCTCGAGTCATCAGCCAAACATTTATAATTAATATTAAGTTTTAGAGTGTTTATTTTGGAACTGGCAGGCAGGAGAAAAACCTCCTCATCCACTTACCTCTTTTCCTGTACCCACTTTCTTTGTATTAATCATTTATTCTTTCTGTATTTACCCTGAATAATTTGTTTTGAGACGGGTTCTTTCTACATGGCCTTGGCTGTCCGGGAGCTCTCTGTGTAGACAAGGCTGGCCTCAAACTCACATAGATCTCCAAGTGTTGGGATTAAAGATGTGTACCACGACATCTGGCCTGAATAATTTAAATTTCATAGTACAGTCCACATTAGTTTTCCTATTTTCTGGTTCATTGGTGTATTAGTTATTTTTCTTCTGCTGTGACAAAGTACCATGATGAAGACAACTTATAAACTAGAATTAAACCAAAGCATGTAACTGGGCTTCTTGTTTCAGAGTGTTTGGAGTCTGTGATGGTGGAGCAAAGGGATGGCAGCAGCGGCGACAGCTGAGAACTCACCTCTTGATACAAAAGTAGAGAGGGAGGGAGAGGGAGGGAGGGAGAGGGAGAACACACTGGGAATGACTTTAGTCTTCTGAATTCTCAAAGTCTGTCCCCATTGACAGACCTCTTCTAACAAGGCCACACAACCTAAGCCTTCCCCCAAATTTCCACCAACTGGGGACAGAGTATTCAAACACAGGAGCCCTTGGGTCCCATTCTCATTCAAACTACCACAACTGTTCACATGCTAGCATGCTTTAAAGGATTCTACGTGTAAGTTTGACGCTGTTGCTGTTAAAACAGTTTATTTTGTACTCAGTGGCACTGGAAATTGAGGCCACTCAATAAGAAACTCCTAAATAAAGCCTGAAGAGATATTCACACCAACACGGTACAAATTGTGTCATGGGAACACAAGAAATATGAAATGCCAAGGCACTGTGACATCTATAAAAGGCCATAATTCGTTAACTTCTAGGTTCAAAAATTCTGACTGAAGAAGAAAAAAATCTTGTAAGAAAGGAAACTGGTGCAGTCACTATGGAACTCAGCTGGAGGTTCTTCCAAAAATTAAAAATAGAACTTACCGTATCGCTCTGCTACACTACTCCTTGGTTTCTGCTCCAAGAACTCAAAATCAACATGCCACAGAGACCCTTGCACACCCAGGTTACTGTGCACTATTCTCAAAGCCAAGAAACAGAAGCAGCTTCAATGTCCACTAACAAACGAATTGCCGGTGAAAAATGAAGCATATATGCACAATGGCATTTTATTTAGCCAGAAAGAAAGCTGAAATCATATTTGTGGGAAAATGGGCAAAACTAGAAGTACGTTTGATAAATAAAATAAACCAGACTTAGACAGGTGAATACAACATGTTTTCTCTCCCATGCAGACTCTAGATTTAAGTGTGTGTGTGTGTGTGTGTGTGTGTGTGTGTGTGTGTGTGTGTCTGTGTGATGAAGATAGAAAGGGGACTGGGATAAGTGAGGTAGAGATCTTAAGGGGAGGGGAGAAAAAAGTGAGAAAAAATATGGAATACATGTGACATGAAAACAGAAGGGGGGTGGTGTCTAGCAGGAAGGAAGGGACCCCTAAGAGGGTGGTAGATGGAATGGGGACAGGAAGTAAGGGAGAAAGAGGGATAAGAAAAAGTATATGATGTATATGTATGAAACTGTTACAATAAAGCCTATTCCTTTGTATACTAATTGAAAAAAAAATAAAAATTTTTAAATGGGGCCCTGGTGGCCCACACCTTTAATCCTAGTTCTTGGGATGTGAGTTCCAGGACAGCCAGAGCTACATAAGTGAGAGTCCCTGTCTCAATACAACAACAAAAAATCTTTTAAATGAGAACTATGGTTTATAAAGAAACAAAAGCAAATACTTCTGATCTCTATTTTCTGCTTCCACAACTGCATTTAGAAAAACAGAGATGGAACAAAAGAATTCTTTAGGAACAGTAACTGCCTACACTCACGCAGGAATAGTGCTAAAGATCCTTCCCGGGGGTCGGCGGAGATGTAAAGCAAGGCCTATCTCTCCTTCTCAGCTCCCAAGGATAAACCGAGGTACGAATCTAACAAAGTTCACTCTGGGAAACCAATGAACGTGTTGCGCTTCCTTGTAGAACCGGGGAAAGAGTTATTTACTTACAGGGGTGTGGGCATTCCTCCTCGAACCAGCTAGTCCTGAAAAGCCCTCACTGGAGGTGAGTCCTTGCTCTAGTGTTCCCAGCCTCTGTTAACGCCACTACTGCCAAAGCCACGTGCAGTGGTGCCAGGTGATCCCTATCAGCTGGGTCCTCAGGTGAGGGGCTCATGCCTTACCCCGCCCTTCTATGTGGGGTGGGGTTGGGGGGAGGAAGCGTGCCAGCTGGGATGGCCTTTTGCGAAGGAGGAGGCACCACTGAACTTCCCTAAATGCTGGTGGCTTGGCTTGGAAGACAATCATTTAAAGCAGGGAGTGTGTGTAACCTCCGAAGTCCTATGTCAATGTATCCAGAGAGCAGACACAACCTGGCGTGGTATTTAGAGGCGGAGTTCTGAGAGGTTAGATTAGATAAAGCCATGTGGGTAGAGCCCCGTGGTTGGATCCTGACAGTGGTAAAGGAGGGGGGAGAGGACACACCCACACAAATTTGCGCCAGGAGATAGCCTACACTACCTTGGATTAAAAAAAAGCAAACAAGCCTGGCGGTGGTGATGCACTGCCTCCCAGCAGAGGCAGGCGGATCTCTGTGAGTTCCAGGCCAGCCTGGTCTACAAGAGCTAGTTCCAGGACAGGAACCAAAAAAAAAAAAAAAAAAAAAAAAGCAAACAACTCAGCACCTCACACTCCTGAAATTATCGGCCCTAATAACCCTCTTCTCATAATATTGGAAGTCTGCCTCAACTGATAGCTTAGGCTTTCAACAGAACTGACATTCATGCTGCAAGAGCTCCACTGTATCAGGTGTAATCATGATGGCTGATGAGTATCCGAGCCAAGCCACAGGTCCATATACACCCAATTTATTCCTTGGAGGTTTTTTCCTACTTCTTCATTTTCTGAAGCCCCTTCCATGAGCAGTTGGCCATGCAGAGATTTTCCCGGCAGTTAGTTGGAAATTTATCAATAACACAGTTTCTTTACTATTGTTCCTGGCTTTTCAGTCCGAAAGGAAAGCCCAAGGGATGTCCAGTTCCCACTGGCTTGGGTGACATTCTATGCATTACATCTTGGTTACTTTGGTGTTGGTGTGAAGAGACACCATGGCCAAGGCAATTTATTAAAAGAAAGCATTTAATTGGGGGCTTAGCTTACAGTTTCAGAGTCCGTGACTCTCATGCAATAGAGGCCCCCAGACCTTAGTACAACCGACTCCAGGATGGAGTCTGTGAAATTCAGCACGTAGACAGCACCACCTGCCAAAACTAAAACGACGTCTCAATCCATCAAAGTCCATACTTCTGCGAAAGTCTCTACATGTACTAATGTTGCTTTTTTGATTTTGTAGTTCCGCTTCTGGCTTGTTAACTGAAGTATGTCAATGCATGACACAGTTTCTGTGCTTAAAAGCTCAGCCCGAGAGAGGCTCGGTGCTGCACTGGGATCCTGAATACCCAGAGCATTTCTGTTCCTTTAAGCCTGTGTCCGAGCAGTCTCCTCCGATGGATATCTCACAGCACCAGAGAGAGAGGTGGCAAGCAGACGCACTGAAACAGCAGCTGAGAGCTCACAAGTTGAGACATCAAGCACAATAGGACGAGGGAGACTCACTGGGAGAGGCATGGGTTGTTTTTTTTAAAAATATTTATTTATTTACTTATTATGTATACAATATTCTGTCTGTATGCCTGAAGGCCAGATGAGGGCGCCATACATCTTTACAGATGGTTGTGATCCACCATGTGGTTGCTGGGAATTGAACTCAGGACCTTTGGAAGAGCAGGCAATGCTCTTAACCACTGAGCCATCTCTCCAGCCCCAGAGGCATGGCATGGGGTTTTTAAATCTCAAATGACCTCAAACCCCAGAGACCTCCTCCAACAGGGCCACTCCCCCAGATCCTTTCCAGATAGTTTCATCAACTGCAGAACAAGCAATCAAATACATGAGCCTATGGGGCCGGTCTCATCCAAACCATTACACGTGGCAACTGTGGGTAGGTCTTCGAATTTGCCTTTCTCTCATTACTGTTTACCCCCGTCAAGCCTGGCCAGTGTAAGCGTATAGACACTTAGATATGTAGTGGGAGCCCATCAGAAATCCATTGACAACATATTTTGAAAATACTCTATGAGTTTTACTGCTGATGAGTTGATTTTCTTTACAGGAAAACAACCCAAATTTAGTGAGAGTGGCTTTCCTCCAGGCCTGACCTTGCCCAGACAGCAAGGATTGCATAACTGATATGTGGATATCTATCAGTCAATCACGAGCGTCTCCAGTATCATGAAAAATAGTCATGCTAGCCCTTTTTGCCTTGGTATGGCTCCCAATTTTATCTTTGCACTGTATCAAAGCTAGCTTGGAAAACAAGCCTGAGCTAGGTTTCTTTTGGGTGATAGACAGCTCTAATCACAGGACTTTAGAGGATATTTTAGGGTTTCTGTTGCAATGATGAAACACCATGATCAAAAGCAACTCAGGGAGGAAAGGATGTGTTTGGCTTACACATCACTGTTTATCACTGAAGGAAGTGAGGACAGGAACTCAAACAAGGCAGGAACCTGGAGGCAGGAGCTGATGCAGAGGCCATGGAGGGGTGCTGTTTACTGACTTGCTCAGCCTGCTTTCTTCTAGAACCCAGAACCACTAGCCCAGAGATGGCACCACCCACCATGGGCATGGCCCTCCCCCATTGATCACTAATTGAGAAAATGCCTGATAGCTGGATCTCATGGAGATATTTCCACAATTGACGCTCCATCTTCTTTGATGACTAGCTTATGCCGCGTTGACACATACTAGCTAGTACAGAGGCTGAGGCAGAAGAGTCAGCCTAGACTACCATGAGACTCTATATAAAAAAAGCCTCTATTTCCCCTGAAGAAAAAGAGCAGTAACCTCCATCACCACTACCGTCACCACCACCACCACCACCACCACCACCACCACCACCACCACCACCACCACCACCACCATTACTACAGCACCACCATCAAAACACGTAACCTCTAACTAAAAACAATTCGTTATTTTTTTGCTCTGTGGTTTATAACTATTCAAATACTCTGTTTCCTGACCTGACTTCCCTACTCTAGGGAAATCAAGTAGATAAGGGATTTCTGAACTCCTCTGTGCGAGAGACTCATGGGATTCATTACAGGTGCTTGGCTTCCTCTGAAAGCCTTCAGTTCTGCAGGGAACCTCAGCAGGTGGTTGACTAAGAGCCACTTGTCATGGTGTAACCCCTGGGGACTCCTTTAGGCTTGCCAGTCTCTGCCTCCTGTTTATCTTCTCATCCACCCTCTAGCAGACAGGCTCCTTGGAGATTCTGTTCTTCCCCTGTAGGCATATACACGATGTTAGGTAGGGTAAATCTGTTTGTAGCTTTTGTGAGGCAGCAAGCACACACCCATGTCTTCTTTAAAATGAATTCAGGCCTAGGGAGTTTGCAAAGTGCTTCCCTAGATTGTCTGAAGCCTGCTTCAGCTGCCAGCACTAGGGGGAAAAAAAAAACAAAACAAAACTGAGCATTTTGTCCCTAGAACGCTAAAACTTCTTCCTGAGAATGACAAGGGAGTAAGAAGACCATGCAAGCTCTTTTTCCTTATGGTAAACGTCTAAATCATATATGTTAGGAAGCCTGACAACAAGGAAGATGAACTCCAGGCAGAGAGGAAGCAAAGCAGAGTAACTTGTGATTCTCTTACATCAACGCTCATGGAAACCCTACTGTCTTCACACATTCTTAATTTTTGTATGGAAATGGCCTCTTTCTCTTGTCTAAATTGAACATCAGAATAGGCAGTGACCACATGATCTTAGATATCCCTTGAGTTGACAGTCTGCTGGCTCCTTTGAATTGGGGCTGTAAATGAGGAGACTTAAGGCCACCATGACTTATTTCATCTAGAGTTGAAAGCTATAGTATAAATGATCTTTGTTTTTATTTAACATGTATCCTAGAGTCTTGGTAAGCCACAAGCCTAGACATCTCTGTTCTGCGGTATCATGAAGTGAGTTCTCAAGATGGGCAAGAAGAAATCTTGAAAAACACACCAGTGAGCTGGGGAGATGGCTCGGTAGTAATAAAGGGGCTTCCAGGGAAGGCAGCATGAGTGAGGAGAAAAGTTTGTATCTCCAGAACCCATGTAAATACTTGGTAGACATAGGACCCTGTCTGTAATCCCAGTACTTTAGAAGGCAGCCACCAATGATCCCTGGATCAAGTTGACTACCTATACCAGCTGTATTGATGACCTCTGGGTTCAATTGAGAGACCCTGTCTTAATGAATATGACAGGGAAAAATCAAAGAAGATTCCAAATATCAGAACCCAGGCTCTACAGTCACATGTACACCTATGTATACCCACCTGCACACACATGGGAGCCCCCCAAACACAAATATACTCATGCATACACACCATCTATGTACAAACACGTTAAAGAAAGAAATTCACACATGTTAGTTACTTCTATCGTGGCAACAAAATACAAAACAAAAGCAACATAAAGAATCAGTTCACAGTTCAAGACAAATCTTTCACAGAAGGGAAGTTAAGGTTGCAGAAGTTTGAAACGTCAGGTCACATTGCGTCAATGAATTCTATTCTCTCTCAGTTGACTCCTTCCTTTTTATGGAGTCCAGGATGAACCCATGCCTAGGAATGGAGAAGTCTTCTGTCCATTCGGGTGCATTTTCTTACCTTAATTACCTTAATCAAGATCATCCCTTGCAGTTATGTCAAGAGGGCAACATATCCCAAATTATCTATCACAGGTATACTTGGACACTTGCTTCCTAATATTGTGTAACAGTTTTCCACAATATAGATATACTCTACTCTGAAGGGATGTTCTTTACGACAGGGTGTATACAACTCAAAACACCCCAGGGAGTCCCTAACACTGACCAGATTCATTGGGCCCTTCCCTCTTCAAGTGTATAGAAGCAGTAAAGACTGCTGAGAGTCACTCTCAAACAAGACAAGCTGCAAAGAAGATGCCCAGACAAACCTAACCACCTGGGAGAAGCAGAGAATAGAGAAGCAGCCGGGAGAAGGCAAGATTCCAAGAAGACTTGCAGACAAGCCAAGCTGCCTGGAAGAAGCTCAGACCAACTGAACCACCAGAAAAGGACCCTCTCCAACCTGCTTAGCTGCCTGCAGGTTGTGCAGTGAACTTCATGTTCCCAGCTTTTATGAGTTGTTATCTATGCTGGGTTGTGCTTTTGGTAATACAGATATCTTTGAGTTATTTTTGCTTCTGTAAGTTAGCTCTTCATCCATATTCCTATAGTTAACCTCAATAAAGCTCATTGATTCATCAAGCTAGACTTTGTTGGTATTCATCCTTTGATCTATTGTCACCCCATCTCTATGTGGGATGAGTAGATATCTGTCACATCTTCCCCAGCAACAGGGTCACATAATACCTAGGTGAATTCAGATCCTGTTAATATGACAGTCAATGCTAACCATCACACCACCTCTGACTATTTCTAAGCCAATAATAGGGAGAAGCCCAATGGCATTGAGTTATAGGGGCATCAGGACAGAGACTGAGGTGCAACAAGGGAGAAACAAGAAAAACCCTGCAATATTTGGGAACTTATTGTAATGAGTCTTTTTTTTTTGGTCCCATCAGCTCCCAAATAATAAATTGGAGACTTCTTATTAATTATGGAAGCTCAGCCTATAGCTTAGGCTTGTTCCTAATTAGTTCTTATAACTTAAATTAACCCATTTAAATTAACTTCATTCTGCCACGTGGCTCGTTACCTCTCCTCCTGCACACCCTGGTCGCTCTGTGTCTGCTGCACACCTCAATCCTCTCTTCCTCTTCCTTTCTCTCTGCCTAGAAGTCCTGCCTATGTCTCCTGCTTAGCTATTGGCCGTTCAGCTTTTTATTACACCAATCACAGCAACACATCTTTGCACAGTGTACAAATATCCTGCAACACTTCATTACTTCCTGGACTCCTATCCTGGTCACTTTTAACTGTCAACTTGCTACAGCCTAGAGTCACATGAGAGGCAAGGCCCCAATTGAGTATTTGCCTCTATCAGACCACTCTATGGACATGCCTGTGGAGCCTTTTCTTGATTGTTGATTGATGTCGGAGGGTCAGATCTACTGTGGATGGTCTCATCCTTGGACAGATGGGCCTGGCTTGTATAAGAAAGGTCCCTGAGCAAACCAAGAAAAGCAATCCAGTAAGCATCATTTGTCCATGGTCTCTGTTTCACTTCCTGTCCTTGTCTTGAGTTCCCTAGAAGATGGGCTATAAAGCATAAGATGGAACACATCTTCCCCAAGTTGCTTTGGTTACGTTGTTTATCACAGCAGCAGGAAGAAAACTAGGACAGTGCCTGTAGGTACCCAAATACACCATGCCTCCATAAGTGGTTCTGGGCTCTATCAGAAAGCTAGCTAAGCGTGAGCCTGGGAGTGAGCCAGTAAGCATTATTCCTCCATGATTTCTACTATATTTTTGCTATGAGTGAGCTTCCTCGCCAGAGGTAATGCTGTGTGGACTAACAGTCTTGCCTTCAGGATTCTTGCCTTGACTTTCTTCTGCCTTGGTTTCCCTCAGTGATGGCGTTAAGCCAGATACATCCTTTCCTTCCCTAGGTTGCTTTTGGTCAGTCTTTTTAATCACAGCAAGAGAAAGCAAACTTGAACAACCAGCCACCTGTAATCCTCAGGAGAAGCAGGCTTCTCGGTTGGCAAGCTTCCTGTTGATGGGCAGGGGAAATCTGACCACTCAGTCTACAAGGTTGGTTTGGCCCAGTAATCGCATACATAAAATGTGAAACTTTTTGTGTAGCCAGTTGGTCCATGTTAAAACACCAAGAGGGCATGAGACCATTCCAGGAAAAATAATCAGTGTTGCAACTTTGGAACGGTGTTAAGCTTCCTTTGAGAGTAATGAAGTGAATTTGGGTATCATGCATAGCCAAGGCACCCGGACTTTCAGGGCCTCCAAGTCACTGATTTGCATACGTTAGAAATGAAGAGATTTCCTGGCCTAGATCTCAAGTCCTTGTTTCTTCCAAATCCTTGGTTTCCTCCTGAGAAGAGTGTTAGCATTCAGTTAACTGGTTAAATTCTGTCAGAAGTATAAACAGGGTCTTAGAAATAGGAAGGGCGGTGACTCAGATGGGTCTCATGGATGACAATGTGACCACAGGAACACATTCCAGCCTGGAGATGCCACTTCGAAGGAGAGAGCATCTTAGAGGGAGGCTTTGGGGATGACAGAGTGTGTACATGCTTTCCTGTGGGCTGGTGTGGACCACACATAGTGTTCTGTCTCTGAAGTGGAAGGCCTCATTCTTCCCCTTTTCCCAGCCCACCCTGGATTATGCTTGCTAACTAACATTTAAAGTCACTTCCTGACTCAGAGGAATATTTTCAGTGGGCTTGTAAAATGTGACTTTTACCACATTATGTGGGAACACAGTATATCCTTTGAGCCCTAGTGGGTTAGCCAAGAGCCCATGTCTGAGGAGAGTGCTGTCTACAGGCACAAGCCCTGTGTCTGTGTGTCTATATTTCTTTCTTGGGAACTTTGATCACTCAACACTTGGGATTCACCATCCGAACATAGAAGCTATTTAGATGTGTGGTTGGATGCATTCTGCTTTGTGTCAAAGGCAAGAACACAATAGTGTATGTGTTAGTATCCAATACACTTAATAGTCCATGCTGGAACAAGCCTTTTATTAATTTTTCCTGAGATGTGACCTCTTTGCTAGATAAATTTAAATCAAAGTAACACATTGAGTGCCAGGCATGGAAGTGACTGCCTATAACCTCAGAAATTAGAGGATGGAGGCAGGTGAATTACACGTTGGAGGCCATCTTGGGCCACATAACTAGACTCTGTATCAAAAGCCAAAAGCATGGGAGGAACCTCAGGGCTAGAATGCTTGCCTGGCACGTTCAAGGCCCTGTGTATGGTCCCTGAGCATTGCAAGAAATGCACAAAAACATAAATCAAAAACAAACAGAAAAGAACATATGTGTATTGGCAAACTAGCTATCCATAATCATAATATACAAATATAGGTTCCCGGGAAGGAAAATTCTCTTCTTGAATTCACTATTTCTTTCTCTTGTCATTTGTGACTGACACCTTTTCACCTTGAATGAACTTGATGGTCTCTATCCAGAATGATAGCTTTATCTTTTTTTTTTTTTTGATTTTTCGAGACAGGGTTTCTCCGTAGCTTTTTTGGTTCCTGTCCTGGCACTAGCTCTTTCTAGACCAGGCTGGCCTCGAACTCACAGAGATCCGCCTGCCTCTACATCCCGAGTGCTGGGATTAAAGGCATGTGCCACCACCGCCCGGCTTGATAGCTTTATCTTTATCTTAAACAATTTTCTTTGATCTAGGTGGGTTTTAATTTAAAAGTTATTCTTTAGTTGTTAGAAATAGGGCCTGCAGGGGGATTAAACAGCATAGTTAATAAAGAACTGGATGCAAGTGCTGTTGTCTACTTTCAGTCATTGATAGATCTCATGGAAGCAGAAAAGAGAATATTGAAAGGATGAAAAACATAATACATCCATCTCTGTGTATGTTTTCCTTCAAACTAATGGTAGTGGTGGGGCTGGTGTAGGACAAAGGCTCCTTCAGGGACCATGTTATTTTAGGGCAGGAGTTCTCAAAGTGGGTTCCCATTGCAGCAGCATTTAGTATCCAGGAGTTGTGAGAAAAGAGAACTCTTGGGCCTATATAGTGATACTTTAATTGTGTTTTAAGAACTAAAGTTGGTCTGAAGATCAGAGTGCAGAGTTAAGGCACTAGAGGCCAGGGAGTGGTGGCATACACTTTTAATCCCAGAATTCAAGGCCACCCTGGGCTACTCGAGATTGAATTTGTCTAAAAAGAGAAATAGATCTCACATAAAGGTGTTCCCAGCTCTCAGGAGTCACAAGCTTTTAGTTCTAGCATTGGGTGTGTGTGTGTGTGTGTGTGTGTGTGTGTGTGTGTGTGTGAAGGTGATTCATTCAATGGGCTCTCTACAGTCTAAATTCCTTTGCTTTTCTATTGCCTAAAGGATGGCCTCTTATAGTTATTGATTTAAAAGATTGTTTCTTCACTATACCTTTACAAGAAAAAAAAAACCAGAAAATTTTGCCTTCACGGTGCCTATTTAAAATAATTTTCAACCTGTCAAGAGATATCAATGGAAGGTTTTCCCAGAGCGAATGTTAAATAGTTCCATGCTGTGCCAAAATTTTGTAAGTCAACCATTGGAAATGGTTGGAAATAAGCAATTTCTTCAATCTATAGTATACCATCACATGAATGATATTTTGCTATCTGACTCAAATGTAGATATTTTAGAAAGAATGATCGAATAAATAAAGAAAATTTTGCCTTGTTGGGATTACAAATTGTTCCTGAAAAAATACAAAGAGGAGCTTCTATTAATTATTTAGGCTATAAAATAGGTTTACAAAAAAATTAGAACCCAAAAGGTACAAATTAGAAGAGATCAATTGCAGACTCTTAAAGACTTCCAAAAATTGCTAGGAGACATTTCCAATCTATGATCCACTATTGGGATAAAACCTGATGAACTGATTAATTTAAACAAAACCTTAGATGGTGACAAGGACTCAAATAGTCCCAGAAAATTATCAGCTGAATCTGAGAGAGAAATGGCTTTGTTGAAGAGAAATTGCAGAAGGCACATGTCGATCCTGTGGAATGAAGCTTAATTACATTCTGGTCATATTATCCTCCAAACATTCCCCTACAGGAACTTTAATGCAGAGGGAGAATATTATCTTAGAATAATTTTTTTTTACCATATAAACCATGTAAAAAATCAAAAAACTTACGTAGAAAAAGTGTCTGAGTTAATTCTAAAAGGAAAATTGAGACTTCATCAATTTGCAGGCATAGACCCAACAGAAATTATAGTACCTTTTAATAATGATGAAATTGATAAATTATGGACAGAAAGTAAACCCTGGCAAAGAGTTAGTGTGTGTGTGTGTCTGTGTATATAAATTTTGTTAGGATATTAATGATGATATAGAGTACTAACTAATTCTAGAAAAAGGTTTCATCTACCTTCTTGTTAATAATTTTGGTTTTGAGTCTCTATCAGTTTTCTGCAGTGAACTATGAACACGCTTAACAGTGGCATTTGAAGTCTCCAGAAGGAGCATGGGGTCCCACAATGATGTTTCCTCCAGGACTATAGAAACACCGCTAAGCTGAAAAACACCACCTAAAGATTGGTTTTGGACTACAAACTGCTCAGAACAATTGTGAGGTGACTAGCTGAAATGATTCAGCCTCTAGACTACTGTAGCCATGACTTGATACAATCCCTATACTTTCCCATTATGCAGAAACTGGACAACAAATGATACAGCTACCTCTCCCGGGACTTGACAATTAACACAAAATTTTCTTTTCAGGATCCCCAAAAGATGCTATCATCACCAGACAGCAGGAAGTAAACTTAAGAATATGACACCCATATTCCCCAGAGGTAGTGCAGGTGGTTTCTGGTCATTCAATGGGTTATGGATATTTGTCATTGTTTAGAGGGGTTGGTTACAAGTTGTTGCTATTGGTTACAGTCAGGAGAAAAGTTGTACAAAGGAGATTAGATTCAGCATTCTAGTTTGAAAAGAAATCAGGGGATACAGTTATGATAGAATAAAAAGGTAGATCATTGAATCTATTCTGAAAAGAAAAAAGGAGAATGTAGATATGATAAGAAAGGTAGATTATTGAATCTACTTTTAAAAAGCAACTACTAGTTTTAAATGTTACATTTATTGTTAAAACATACTGTACATAATTTCTACTGTTGTTCAAAGCATTGCACCTATATAGCTCATTTAACAATGTAACGCAAATTTCTAGTTCTTAAAAGTTATTATTACCGACTGTTTAGGATAATAAGGAAATGCAGGCTAGTAATTATCCACCTATGACAAATGGAACTTGTAGTCACATTAGGTATGTTTTTAAGATCAAACAGATAGATTTTAGAAAGATAGGTCATCTTCAAACACTCCAGAGATCAACAGAATATGACATTTAAGATGTTTTAATAACATAGATTCTTTTTTTTATGACATGAGACATGTCTGCTCCTGGCCGCACCAATCTACTTCAGATTTCATAGAGGTAAGAGCTCTTTAGTGGCTTATCTGCTGTGCTTTTCTGATCTTCAACCTGAATCCCAGTATCTGTCTCTGGGTTTTTATTATTTTTGCTACAGGCTTATCCATAGGCCTGCAGAAATATATATTTAATAAGTCTCTAGGTAATTCTGTAGTGTGTTAAAAGCTTGGAGCCACTGATATAGCAACAAGATGGACAAATGCAGATAAACTGAGCTTTTTTTATAGATGGAAATTGCATAGAATATTAAAATAACTGTAGGGTGACTAGTGGTTTGAAAGAAAATGGACCCCAAAGGGAGTGGCACTTTTAGGAGGTGTGTGACTGTGTGTGGGGGGCGGCTTTGAGGTCTCTTTTTCTCAAGCTTTACTCAGTGTGACAGTCGACTTCCTGCCTGCAAGATGTAGCGCTCTCAGCTCCAGCACCACATCTGTCTGCACGCTGCCATGCTCCCCTTCATGGTCATGATGGACTGGACCTCTGAAACTGTAAGCCACTTACCTTCAATTAGAAGTTTCTTTAGAAGAGTTGCCGTGGTCATGGTGTCTCTTCACAGCAATAGCAAACCCTAGCCAAGACACTGACTAATTGTAGTAACAACAGGGATTAGATGGTGTGATTGATATATTAGAAACCTATATCTAGGACAAAAAATACCTTTTAAATATGAAGTATGAGGCAATTTTGTTCACATCTACTGCTGGTGAGATCAGTGCAGACTGAGGAGTACAGAGTTCCTTGCTCACATTTGAAGAATTCTATGGCGGGGACATGGAATGCCTATTATATCTTAGAGAGAGAGAGAGAGAGAGAGAGAGAGAGAGAGAGAGAGAGAGCATTGAATGGTGCTCTATTTTCTTTAAGACAAGCACACAATATGTAACACAGTTCCTAAAAACCCAGAGACAAACACTGGGGTTCAAGCTGGAAGTCAGAAAAGTAAAACAGCCAGCCACTGACTCTTACCTCTACCTCAGTCCGAAACAGCCTCTAGGAATCTCGGAATGAGACTGTGTCTGTGTCAGAGAGCTGTCTCCTCCTGTCTTATATCTAGTTCTGGGATTAAAGGCGTGCACCACGACTTCCCGGTTTCTATGACAAACTAGTGTGGCTACTGGGATTAAAGGCGTGGGCCACCACTGCCTGGTCTGTAAGGCTGATCAGTGGGGCTGTTTTACTCTCTGAACTTCAGGCAAGCTTTATTATTTAAAATACAAATAAAATATCATTACAAAAATACTAATTTTAGGCAAAAGCATTTTTATACACAAGTGCCTTTCCGGTATGACCAATAGGCCTGGCCCTGAAGTAGCCAAAAACACCTGCAGAGATTCTGAAATTCCTTGTTTCGTTTTACTCCAAGATCTGTGTGCAGTTTCCCAGAACCCTTGGGCTGTTTATCCTAATAAACTAGATGTCACGGCATCATCCAAACAGTTTTAGATAAGCAGAATAAGCTGTCAGGTATTGTAGTAGCAAGCCGCTTGTTCATCCCAGACGCTCAGAACCGAAATAATAACACAGAAACTATATTAATTAAATCGCTGGTTGGCCCACTAGCTCTAGCGTCTTATTGGCTGACTCTTACATATTAATTTAACCCATTTCTATTAATCTGTGTATTGCCACATGGCTGTGGCTTACTGGCTAAAATTCTGGCATCTGTATCTGGCAGGGCTATATGGCTTCTCCTAATTCTGCCCTTCTTTCTCCCAGCATTCGGTCCAGTCCTCCCTTTCTAGCTCTGCTCTGCCCCTCCCTGCTCTGCTATAGCTCAAAGCAGATCTTATTCATTAACGGTAATCACAGCATAAAGAGGGAAATCCCACGTCAAATTATAATGAAAAAAAAAAAGTCTCAAGTCTCCCAGGCTGGTGTCAACCTCACTTTATAGTTGAGGATGACCTTGAGCTCTTAGTCCTCTTGCCTCTTCTTCCATAGCTGTAGAACTACAGGCTTGTATCATCATGCTTAACTTGAGAAAAATAAATTTAACGTATTTGTAGATGCGTATGGTTATTTAGATTAAGTAGAAAAATACTCAGTGGCATATATGCCAAAATTGTAATTTCAAATCTTCCCCATTCTCTCTGCTACAGAAACACAAACCAAAAATAAAGTAAAATGAGAATTAACTATAAATACCATGTTTAAAATGTCTAGAACTTGGTAAGAATGTTTGCTATATTGAGGTTGAATGAAACTGCTTAAGAGAAAGAAATGACCGAGTGTAGCTTTAAGGACATCATGATCACATATTACCCTGATTAGAACACTTCACTTGAAAAATGTTGGTTGCATTTCTTGCCCTTTACTCTGTGTTCAGAAGCCAAGTGAAAAGCTCGGTGTAAAGCCAGTTCTTCCGGCCACAGCATAATTTATCTTGTGCACACTCTTGGCCTCTTTTTTTATTTTTATATTTTTTTTTCAGCTCAGCCCCTGACCTTTTAAATAGCAGGGCAGTGCCCATATCTTTCAGTGATGAGTACTTATTTTTATTCATCAGAGAAAACTTTGCTTAATTTTCTTCATTCCTGTTATTTTATGGAAATAGACAGTTTGATATCTCAACAATGAATTGAAATCTATCGGACTGTTTTGATACTAGGTAGACCCTGTGTGTGTGTGTTTATTTATGTGTGTCTGTATGCGTATGTGTGTTGTGTTATCATGAATCTTAAATCAAACATGACAGTGTGCCAACTCTTACCGAATACTTGACTAAAATGGGTCACAACAGGTGTCAGAACATCCTATTAATCAGGTAACCATCCCATTTTGAAAAGGTGAAAATAAATTTTGGTAAAAGCACCCTGTTCATCAATTTTCCTCCACTACATTTTTAAATAACAATTGAATACTTGCCTGAACAGTTTGATAAACTTTAAGTCACTCCACTTTTGATCAGGAATTAGAGCTAGATACTGTTTCTATTTCATACCACAACTCAAAAACAGACCAGACTTTACAATATCCTTAGTAACTATCGTTATTTAAATGTTTAGGTTTGTCTTTGAAACTTGAGTGCTTAAAATCAGCTCAAAGTTAGTGTTTGGGATACATAAGAGTTTGAGATCCCTAGTATGCAAAATTATGACTGTGAATTATAAATGTCTGCAGCAACCTTTATCCCCCTCCCACTATTGCATTGCTCCTTGCATCTGGGCATGCGCATGTGCACCGAGAGTCTTCCCTTATTGCTCTCCACCTTATCCTTCCAGAAAGCGTCTCTCACTGAACCTGGGGCTTGTTGATTAGTTAGATTCCCTAGCCAGCAAGCTCTGAGCATCCACTTGTCTCATCCCCCTAGTGCTGGAATTACAGGCGCACAGTGCACACACGTGGCTTTTCCTCTTATATGTGCACTCTAGAGATTCACACTCAGGCGCTCATGCTTGTGCAGCAAGCACTTTGCCCACTGAGCCATCTCCCCAGCCCATACCATTACATCTTTTTGAAATTACTACCAAACATGCATGCACTGCAAAGCACATATCCTCCCGGAGGTGGAGCTAGCACTTTCTTTATGAAAGGGAGCAGATACTACATTTCTTGCATGACTAGAACAGTCTCCTGTGTGGCCTCAGAGGCACCAATAGTGCACAGAGGTTACTGTTCTAGTGAAGGCATGCATGTTGGTGATGAGCATGTGCAAACCAAGCTGGGCTGGGAAGGAAAGGCGAGCCTTCTTTAGGCACCTCCTAGCAAGACCAGGTAGGATGCGTTCAGGAGGATTCACAGGGTGTAGCATGCATCTTTCCTTGGGAAAGGCTGTGAGGCAGGGAGACTGTCATGTGGGAGAGGATGAATTATGTCAGAACACTGCGGTAAGGGTCTCTGCTGGCAATGTGAACTGTAAGATACTAAAATAAGGTTTTTCAATCCTTTCCTACCACCCCAACCCTTTTAAAGTACTATCGCAGCAGGAGTGTGGAAATGGTTAGCATCAACAATTTTGCTTCATGGGAAAGCTGGCTCATTGAAAATGACACTCTCCATGAATAACCCAAGAATTAATTGTGCATGGTTGGAATCCAGGCAGAAGTATGCTAACTCCTCATTCCATCTCAGAGTTCCTAGACTGGCAGTCCTCATGTCTGAAACCGGGAAAGATGCCAGGATGGATGGATGAATGGATGTGTGGATTTATGTCTTTCTTTCTTCCTTTCTTCTTTTGTTTTGAGACAGGTTCTCATTATATTGCTCAGGCTGGCCTGGAACTTGCTAATTAATCCAACCTAGCCTTGATCTCCCTGTCTTCCCAGTTTCCTCCTGACTGTTGGGCTTGCAAGAGTGAGCCACCATGACAGGGGTTCATCCTGGGATTTTCACTTTGAGGCATTGAGAACCAACCTGGAATCTCTAAAGATTTCACAGGAAATATGTTTTTAAAGCAAGCTTCTGTAGGCTGGGGTTGCAGCAGAGTGTGCGGGCCTACCATGCACAGTCTCTGAGTTCCACCCTCAGCACTGCAGAGGGGATAAAGTAAAGCCAAGTTTCTGATCACGTGTCTTTTTGTTGACAATTAGGAGAACTAAGCAAGGAACACCAACAGGTATAATAATACTTTAACCCACACCTAAGGTGTATTTGTGAGATGCACAACTATGATAGTCAGACGTCTTAAGATATAAATACAAAAGACAAAGCCGGGCACCTTTTACATTCCTACCCTGGGAACATATATTTTAAGCAGTTAAGTTGTTGCTATAACTCAGTCCCATTTTTTTCTTCTGGTTCCTATATAAGTTGTGTTGACTTTCAGGAACAATGGCAGGTCTGGGAGCCCTTTAGATCAGAGCATGGCTTACTGTAACTATATGGTATTGTCTCTTTTGAGGAGTTGACTTTGCAGGAGGTTCATATTGCTTGGTTTTTTTGAGGCAGAGTCTCTGTCTAGCCCTTGATTCCGATCAGCCTGCCTCAGTCTCCTGAGGGCTGGGGTTCCAGATGTTGTGGCCAACTCAGAAAGCTCTTAATTTTTATGACTGAAACCTTCCAACATCAGGATGGAGAACTTGGCTCCTGCTAAACATCAGGACTCACGAGCTTCCCAATGTTGTGTCCGCCAGAAAAAAAGGGATTCCTGACATGACGTCACATGCACTCTACCACAGGCAGAATTCTAGAATTCTGTGACATGACATAGATCTGAAATCCCTTCAAACTTCAGACAGGGTCCATTATTTGCAATTAGTACCTGCTATTTATTAGTCTTGCTGCGAGTCTGGCCAGAAGTAGAGGCGACACATACCTGACTCCATAGCGGTTGCTGTCATTCCCCTGCTATAAAACAATACCAGTCCAGTCAAGAAAGCAATACACTGCATTTCAGGGAGGATACAGAACAGAGAAGTTTATTTTACACCATCCGTCCAAGAAAACATTCGCCGTAAACCAGTGCAAAATGTGCAACCAAATCAATAAGTGTGTCTTAGCTCTGAGAGCCCAAATTGGTGATTTCCTCTCCCGGTCCTTGGTTGATGCTGCCCCTCGGCTTGTACTGCAGACAGAAACAGTCAACCGATTTGTAGCAGGTTATTTTTTTTTCTTTCTTTTTTTTTTTTTTTTTTTACAATTCAAACCAGGATGTGTACAAGGGACTGGGAAAACCATACCAAATGGATGAGAAGTGATCAGTGCTTAAAGTAAATACGAGGGACAGCACGGGCGGGCAAGAATCCACAGTTTCAATAAATACAAGTGTAACAAGCATGGGTGTATCTCAACTTGGGAATTACTCTGCATAATAATTCAGCGTTATAGAAAATCTAGCAGGGCGGCTGAGCAGTGGTTGGCGAAATGTTCACAATAACGTGTGCCCTCGAGCCCATTCTGTGGTTTCCAAGGCATCAGTTCTCTGCTTTCTCCCTCCCTGGCCATCCCTCTGAGAGGGGAGGGGTAAAACTGGCCAGCTTGGTGGTGGCATCCTGTAATGAAGGATGTTTGCTCAAGAGCCAGCCGTCAGGGTCCAGTGTACTCGATACCAAGCGGAAATTGGGACTTCATTGACGATATCTGTGCAAAATGTGCTTCTCTCCATTTTTTCCAAGAAACCAGTGTCTGTAACTTCTGTCCAGAGAACAGTAATATAGCCTCTTGGGTCATCCCCTGTCACCACAAATGCCAAGCAACAAGAGCACATCTTCAAGAACTCACACGCTGGGGAAGTTTCTGCTGTTGACTGCCTGGCATCAACAGTTAGCCAGAGCCTCCCTGTCAAAGGCCTCAGGCAGGCTAGAACTATTGCTTGAAAAAACTAGACAGGATCTAGTGAGAAAGAGATGGTCGTAGTGAACTTGTGTGAAACAGGTTTCTTTCTCTAACACCATAACCCACCCCTCCCCCCCCTCAGGTGATGCCTTCAGGACTTTAGTGAGGTGTCCTTGGGCAGAAAAACAGCATGTCATGCATTTATTCCTGGTGGTCTTGCTCAGTGTTTTCCCAACTAATTGTTCAATTCCCACCATTCCTGGGGCTCACCCTCCCCGCAGGAGACACTCAGTACAAGGTGTGGATCATCTATTAAGCCAGAGCCCAGGGAGAGAAGACACAGGGGACTCCTCCATCTCTGAAAGAAAAGTAAAGAAACGAAGAGCCCCCTCAAGTAAAACAATTCCCTAAACTCGGTAACCTAGGAATCACCCCCGAATGAAATAATCCCAATGCTTCCTGCCCTCAGCAGAACCCCTCAAAGTCTCTGGTCATAAATTAGGGTGTCTTCTGTGAAATAACTTAAAAAAGGAGAGGGTTTGAAGTAAGTTGTGCCTGGCTTGGGCCAGTTAGCAGCCAGTTTTGTTCTAGAATCTCAGTCACTGTTCAAAAATGGAGCTTGAAAATTCATGTGGGTGGTGGGGGCTTCACGTGGAAGAGGAGGGACGGGATGGGGGTGGGCAGGTGAGAGGGGCTGGGTGGGAGGTAGGATCAAGGGACCTGGGAGCAAAGGAGGTGGCAGGGAGAGCCTAGGCCACCAGGACAGGAGTGGAGGCCTGTGGACAGCACAGGAGAGACGGACGCTGCGGCCCTTGAGGGGCCGCCTGACTCGGGTGCGACCGGATCTCGTATTGCACAGAAAAGGAGGACCTGGGCCTCGGCAGGTGGCCAGGCCAATCATTAGTCCCCACACATGGGCAAGTTCACAAAGGTGAACACGTTGAACTCCGTCATGATGGAGAAGCAGAGGAACACGCCGTACAGGAAGAGGCACCCACACCCTAGCTTCTTGTCCAGCTGCCATTTGTTCAGGTGAACACCAAACACCTGCCACAGAAAGAACAGGTCAGAGGGTTCTTGGAGGGGTGCATGGGGGGCGGGGCGGGTGGGCTGTGGAGGACGGGCCTGAGTCTGCAACATCCTTGGAAAGTAGGAACATTAAAGTAAAAAGAGAGGAACCTGTTAAATAAAAACAACAGGTCTAACAAAGCCCCATAGTCCTCTGTGCTCAAGATAGACTTCTTCTATCTTTCTCCAAGCCCTGGCTAATACCTGAGGACACCTTCTATATCCCTAAGGCAGTGGTTTTGCCTAGACGATTGTCTGCTACCCATGAATCTCTTCCCATTTCTGTAGATGGAGGTGAGGAAGTTGTCCACAAATTGCTGCTTCCAAATAATAATTTCTCTCCCCCCCGAACACTAAGAGTGAAATCTCTTATTTCCCAACAACTGGCTTGATTTCTGTCAGTCATGCTACCCTGGTTTCCCCCGTCGCTGTAGCTTCACATCCTAGCTCATCCTCCCTGTCTACCACTGGACGCTCACTGTCCTTTTAGTGATTTCAATACCCGCAAGTTCTTATCTTCTGTATCAGTCACTGAGTTCCCTGATGTGCCTGTTAGCTACACTGAAATGAAATGAGATACGAAATGCACCTTCTCAGCTGAATGGGCTTCACTTCAGGTGCGGAATACCACACCTCATCCAGTTTTTATCATGTAGTGCATACACAGCTCTTTCATTTGGGAAAGTTCTAGGGGACAATGTTGTGCCATTGACCTTGTTACTACCAGTAGCAGAAACACCTGATGCCAATATTCCTATATTCCTTCCTTTCCATCTTATCTCCTTGGGTACCCCAACTCCCACAACTCTGCTAACTCCCAGGACCTGAAATTTTTGGATACCAGCCGTGTGGTAGCTTGAATGAAAATGGCGCCCAAAGGCACATATATTTGAATACTTGGTCCCCAGTTGGTGGGATGATTTAGGAAGGATTAGGAGGCATGGCCTTGCTGGAAGAAGTGTGTCACTAGGGGCGGGCTTTAAGGTTTCAAAAGCCTATGCCATTCCCAGTCCTTGGCTTTCTCTTTGCTTCATGCTTGTGAATCACATGAAAGGTACCAGCTACTACTACTACTGCTCTCGTGCTATGCCTGCTTGTCTGCCTGCTGCCATGTTTCTCACTGATAATGGCCATGTACTCTAATCCTCTGGAACAGTTAGCCCCCAATTAAATGCTTTCTTTCACAAGTTGCCTTGGTCACGATGTTTTATCTTAGCAATTGAAAAGTAACTAAGACCAGAGTCCCCTGGGCTTTACCCATCTTGTTTCTCTCCTCCCTTCCTGCTTTATTTCATTCTATCTGTTACTTCTCTTGCAAAAGTCTTTGATTTCTTTTTCATTTGGTGTCCTTGCTGGACTAACCCAGGATCCTTCAGTTCAAGTAATGTCTCCATTTGCTCATGCAGGATACACACAACTCACCATCAAAGCTGGATAAACATTGCCTAGCCAAATTGATAGGGCTCAATGACCTTAGGTTGGTTGTAAATTCTTTAAAGCTATCACCCTGACCTCCCTGGGTCCCAGGGTACACTGTCCTCAGATGGCTATTTTAGACCTCATCTCAGTTCTACCCCACTCCCATCTCTACCTTCACTCACTCCCATTGCACAGGGCTCTCATCACCATCTCTCTGCCAAGCTCCTTCCTATCCCCATTCACAGCCAACCCCATATGAACACTGGATCTCATCTGTCATAGTGCTTAAATCTGTGTCCTTGGCGATTTTCTTCTCTCTCACTTTCTGTTATATTCCCTTCTCTGTCCCTGGGATATTTCAACTGGTTTAGGGGGATGCCATTGTACCTTCTATTGTAAAGGCAATACTTTTCAAAAATTTTCACTTCTCTTTATCTTAAATCATCTTATAGGTATTTTGAAAGAGTTATGAATACAAGGTAGCTCTAAACTCTTACACTCATTCCAGTTTTCTTAGCTTGTTCCACTTAACTTACCCCATCACAAACCACCCTCATCAACCGCCAATGGGATAAGCAACTACTTATAACTTTAATGGCTAATATTTGGGGTATGTCTTTCTTGGCACAGCTGGTCACTTTTTCCATCCTGTACCATCATGTCTACTTGGCTTCCAAGATGCCACATCCTACTGTTTTCTTTCATATTCAACTACTGTCCTTCCTTTGTTTAGATCCAGGTAGGGTCGTGTTATATAGCTCAGGCTGGCCTTAAACACTTGATTTTTCTGCCTCAGTTTCCTGAATGCTGTATTGCCAATCCTCCCTGGCTCCCTCTCTGTTTCTTTAGGTATTTTATCCTCCTCATTTTGGTCTCCAAGTGTTTGATTCCCTCCATGACTCCAATCATGGGCCTCTTATGTATTCTGATTACATTCACTGTTGTGGGGATCACACCAAACAGCAGAGCCTCTACCAACATCTACAAAATTGCAAAATTACAGAATATTCTAAGGAGAGATACAAGACTTACAAGCATATACTGTGTTGCCATCTGGCTGGCCCTACAGTTCGCTTGGTATCAATAAACACGAGTCATTTACTTCTCTAGACATTATCTTTCTTCTATATAATTGGGTTGTAATAGCCACTCCAGGGGGAGCTCCATGTGGGAAAATATGCAAAGGATTGAGCACAGCGCATAGTTATAGAAAGTATCATAGCTTGGCTAGGCCCAGTAGTTTAGGCTTGTAATCCCAGTTACTTGGGAGGTTGAGACAGGAGGATCACAAATTAGAGCTATACAACTTACTATAACCCTACTTCGAAATATTAAGTAAAATGAGAACAGGAGATGTGGTTGAGTGATAGCCCGTACCTAGCTCCATGCAAGGCACTGGCTGAATACTGAATATTGGCCAAAGATGAGGAATCATGGGGAATATAATTTAGAAGAATCAATAAAATGGAATCTACCCTTTGGTGGCTAATATAGTACAAAAGAGGGGACACCTCTGCTGTGTGTGTGTGTGTGCGCGCGTGCGCACGCATGTGTGTACTCATGCACGCACACATGTGAGCACGCTCACTCATGCAGTACCTGTGCTGATCTGTGCATGTGGAGAGGCAGAAGGTTGATTTCCTCAATTACTTCTCCATCTTGTCTTGTGAGACAAAGTCTCTCACTGAGCCTAGAGCTCACTGTTTCTTGGCTAAGCTGACTGGCCAGGGAGTCCTTTGGATCTTCCTGTTTCTGCCTATTCATAGTGTTAGGGTCACAGGCATATGCTACCATGCCTGGCTTTTATGTGAATTCTGGGAATCCGAACTCAGGTCCAAATGCTTACACAAAGCACTTTAACCACTGAGCCATCTTTCCAGACCAACTCTTCACATTTTATTGTCTGACTGAGGCCCCAGCATAAGGTATTCTAGGCAAGTGCCCTACTACTGAGCTACTCCTAGCACTCTTCTCAACCTTTGAAAAAGTTATTTTTAGGTTTGACTTGAGACAGGATTAGCTGCTTCTTTGGTGCCTGTCCTGGAACTAGCTCTTGTAGACTAGGCTGGCCTCAAACTCACACAGATCTGCCCGCCTCTGTCTCCCCAGTGCTGGGATGGAAGGCATGTACCACCACTGCCAGGCTAGGACCAGCTTCTAAGAAGAGGCTAGTTCCTTTTAGGAAAAGAGGAGGAATTTCAGTGGTCACTAGGATCCTCCTTTAGAAAAAAAAAAAAAACAGCCGTGAGATGGCATATGTGGCCATCTACTGTAACCATTCAGTGGAGGCCACACCTATCTGCTCTCCCAAGTAAGCGGAGGGGGAGGGGGGGTCCAAACATGAACACCTAAGAATGGAAAGAAGCAGCAAACCTACCGTGACAAAGACAGAGGCCAGGAGCAAGCCGACGGAGTAGATGAGGCCTCTGCTGTTCAGTCGAATCTGTAAAAAAGGATTTCACAAGATCAGGCTTCCAAATTAGACACTTGCTTAGTGTGGCCTTTCGAGCAAGTCGGGGGAGCAGTGATTCTGAGTTTCTCCTCTAGGATGGAAGCATACAGCAGCACAGCAGCTGTGCCCTGCTCTGGAGATATGTGCTTTCCCAGGCAACACAGTTGTCTTTGTCCTGACTTCAAAGGCAGGGCCCCAGTCACACCAGCCTAGAGCCCTTAGACTCTCCATCATGTCAGGAGACTTGTCAACACTATCCTGTTGACTTGACCTCTGGCGAGGCTCGGCTTTCTCAGACTTATACTACTTTTAGGGTGAATTATGTCACATAAACGATGGGAAAATTTGGATAAACTTATTTTTTTTTATTTCTTCACATAGTTTGAGAGAGATACTGAGCTAATGATTTACAACTAGGTTGAGAGTTTAGCTGAGTCCGGCTGTCAGTTTGAAAGAGGAGGCTCCTCCTCCTCAGCACCTGTCATGTGTTTTCTACTTGGCAGATGTGAAGTCAGCACTGACTGAGATACCACCACATGCAGAGACTCCAAGAGTAAACTTTGCTATGGAATCATCACGTGGAGTCCAAAGAGGTCATGGTGGATTCTGCGTCTCAGCTGAAGAGAACTAAGGATAAAGAATCTGTAACCTGCCCTCAGCATCAGCACCATCACCACCCACAACACCACCAGCACCTGCTTCAAAGAAAATTTCCGTCCAGTCCAATTACAGAAGAGGTCCCCAGGAGAGTAGGGCTAGTTCCAAAGGAGCCCAAGCCTGAGAACTGTGTGGAAATGAAGTTCTTGTTCTTTCATGAGCCATCAACACTGGCTCCCATGCAGGAGTTCTAGCTAAGACGCTCTATGTCTGGGTTGAGATAGACCATCAGCCATTTAGTCTTTGGAGGCCCGGTAACCAGTACTGTTACCAAGTTAATGCCATTTTGAGCAATACAATTTCAAAGTCTACTTCTTCTGTCCTGTTGAGTCACCCACTAACTGTGCAAAGCCAACACCAAGGTGTTTTGAGCTTACTTTATGGGAAGAAGTATACATGTGGATTCAAGTTTGAGGATTCCATCCCTACCTCCATCCAATCCCTATTCCAGTCCCAGCCAATATACATCCATGGTCCTGAAGGGAATGTACAGTTAACCTCTTCTTATGGAAAGAGGGAATAAGATGGATTGATTTCTCTATTGCTTTCCTTCTCTTTCTTTTGTTTCTTCTTGAGACAGTAATTTTGCTATATGGACCAAGTTGGCCTCAAACCCAATCTTCTTGCCTCAGTCTGTCAAGTGCTGGGATTGCAGGTATGTATCACCAGGCCCCTATTTGTCAACTCTTTTCTAAAAAGGCACACTGTGCACAGGAGTGGCTTAGGGCCTCTTGACAAGGTTCAAGCTACTTGTGGCCTCATTTCAACGTTTCCCACTGAGCTATACATATGGGAACGGTATGGGCGTTCACAGGTGAGTGTGTCAGTTCATCTTTTACCAGACACTCTAAATAGTCAATCCTTTCTGGAAAGATCTAGAACATAATATATCTCACTAAGCAAAGTCTGACAGAGGACCAATTAGCTGGATTTAGACGAAGGGTAGTGATGAAGAGATCAGAAATGGACCACTATAAACCCGGCCCAGAAAGTAGCCATCAAAACAGAAAAATAAAACAACAGATGGCAAAGACAATCAAAATCAGACACAACTACTGCACACAGCAGAGATGTTTCATTTGCCTGGTAAGAACTACATGCCTGGAGGGGAGAACTATGTGTATAGCGACTCACCTTAACTACCCAGAAGGAAACAGGCCCATAAGGACTACTCTCATCTGTGTGCCTGGAATTAGAAGCCACGAAGTTGCAGGCAAAGTGGCTTATTCTAACCAAATGAGGACTCTTCCTATATATATGGAGTCCGTCCACAGCCCATAGCCATTTATAGGCAGTTCTTGAACTGCCATACCAGCTGCTCTCTTTGCAGGATACCAAATTAATTTCTTTTCTCTCCTGGCTAAGTGTTAAATTCTTTTATCAATCTACTAAACTCCTGTAGCGCACCACGCCCATCTGCGTTCTATGTGCTACCATACAGTTTGTGAACCGGGCAAGGGGCTGGAGACTGAAACACACAAAGACTCACAGACAGAGACATGGGTCATTCTTTTTTTTTTTTAATATTTATTTATTATGTATATAATATTCTGTCTGCGTGTTTGCCTGAAGGCCAGAAGAGGGCACCAGACCCCATTACAGATGGTTGTGAGCCACCATGTGGTTGCTGGGAATTGAACTCAGGACCTTTGGAAGAGCAGGCAATGCTCTTAACCTCTGAGCCATCTCTCCAGCCCGACATGGGTCATTCTTGAAACAAGAATGCCCCCCTTACTGTGTACCAGAGCTGCTTATATAGAGATCCTTAATTGATAGCTATGTCTCAGCCAAACCCACCAGAAACTACTCTCCTGCCATCAGGAACTTCTGAGGGTCTCGTGCTCAAAGCAGCTGCAAGCATTGTAAGTTGTTTACCAGAAATTCAGGATCTGGGGTTTCACTGCTCCCAACAAACTCCCGACTACAGTGACCATCTCTATGAGTTCTCCATCTGCTGGTCTCTGGCTGGGAAACAGTTACCATCAAACAAATGGCTTCTTGACAATGAAGGGGAATCAGGTTGCAACTATGACACCAAGGCTATAGGTAAATGTTACTAATTCAGAGCAGAAAAGTAGAGGATAAGTCCCATCTGAGGCTGGCTGGTACTCTCAACCTGATGTAGACGGACTTCCCCTCTCACATCGGCAGGTTAGTCTATGAAGATCAGTATTAGGGGTACATTGCAAATGTATCATAATGATGAGGACAGTCTTGCTGGGTAAGGAGTCACATGCCTGTAATCCCAGCACTTAGGAGGCTGCACCAAGCTACACAGTGAAACCATCTTAAGGAGAAAAAAAGATTCTCTTCTCCAAACATACCACCTACTGACTCTATGATAGTCCCCAGGTTCTGCGCAGTGCTGGGGAGCAGAGCGTTTCCCAGAGTGCCACAGTGACCAGCAGGGGGAAGAATTGTCTTTGTCCATGTCTTTAGCTGTACAGTGCTGGGGTTGTGCATAAAAATTGTGAATAAACACTCAAATAGATCCTGTGAGATTTTAATTTTCAACACCATAAGCATTCTTCTTTAAGTGGAGGCCACGAGTTCCCAATCCTACTTGCCCCCTCAGATCTAGGTTCAAATCCCTAGTAAGAACTGAGCGATTTCTTACCTTAAGTAGCCAAGGACCAGTGAGTATAAAGATCTGAGCAGGAAGATTATGTCTGGCTAACAACTTTCAACATGAATCATGCTATACTCAAGTTTTTGAACCTCACTCTTGCATTCATACAGAGCCTCAAGGAATAAATATTATTGCCAAAATACCAAATCTAAATCTGGCTCCAAAGATGAAAGAGGATGCATTCTTCTATGGGATTTCTCCTTTCTCCATTTTTCTTTTCAGCCTTCTTTTGGTAGAGTCTTCTGTGCCCCCAGGGGATACTGTCATTTTTTTTTTCCTTGTTAGAGAATTGAGCAAGAAATGGCTTGTGTTTGTTCCTGGATAGCTGACCCCTGGCTCATCCATACAAACATGGTAGTCAGGAGTTAGGACCTCTTTGCTTGACTCTTGGCTTAACTCCTCTGAAGGCTGTATGTGGGTTGGGTCATGGTTTTAGGAACTGGCTCGATTGTGTTGCCCAGGAGAGGTGCAGGGCTACATAGAAGCACTCTTAACTACCAATCAATTTCCCTGGCTTTTCAATTGTTTTAAGTTAAGGCATAACTTGCATACAGTAAGACACCTAGTTCTTAAGTGCATGTACTACCAGATGAGTTTTGACAAATGCATGTATTCATGTAGCCTGCATGCTTTCTCTTACATGCAGATCCTATATTTAATATATATCATATATGAATTGCATATGTAAATATAAATGATAAATTATATATGTAAACATTTTATCTATGGCATAAAAATGAGGTGGGACTATCTGAGAAATGGAGGAAGAGTTGCAGGAGTGAGGAGGTGGAAAAAGGAAAGGGAAATATGTTCTCACTACATGACACACCTAAGTGAAATGACCTTAAGAAACTCACCACTATGTAAAGTCAATACATGTGCATATATGTAAATAAAACCCCATATCTATCTATCTGTCTGTCTGTTATCTACCTACCTGCCTATCTATCATCTCTCTCATTTCTATCACCCAGGTAATCTCAGCACATGTCTCTGAGGGTAGCAGAACTAGTCTTTGGGGTCTGTATACCAGACGTGAGCATCAAACCCTTATCATTTCTGCATGAGCTTTGAACAAAGTCATTGGGCTTCAATTCTGCACAGAGCTGAGTTCAGCCATTCTCTTCCCCAGCCCCTACCTCACAGAAGCAAGGCACGGCAAGCTCAATTTCAGAATGTCTCCGTGGCAAGGACATTCTGAGATTGTATGAGGCCCATTTCAGACTGTTCAGTCCTGAACTTTAGGGATGTTTTCATTTCTGGCTTTCAGGAACACATATTTTCCTTTTCCAATTCCTTTTTTGGCAAGTTGTGAGAGAGGAAACAGAAGTCTGGCTGCTTCCAAAGTCAACAGGAGCGCAGCCCACAGCAATGCATATTTTAGTGTGGATGCACACAGAGACTCATTCATATCAAGTTTTATGTATTTATGTGACACACAAAACACTTCCTGGAGCCTCACCGCATTTAGGGATCCAAGAACCCGAGTCTAAAAAAGATTCCGCTCCCCATCTCCCGACACCTCACAAAGCAGCTAGGACATCATGGTGGCCTGACACCAGCTCTACCTAATCCATGAATTTTCTTGGAAAATTAGCAAAGTCTTTTTTTCTTTTTTGCTGTTCATTAGTATTGGGAACACCTGTTAAATATTGTTATCCCCACTCCTATTCCTCCCTTGTTCTCTGAGACAGACTCTCACTCAGCTCAGGTTGAACTCCCCAGTCTTACAGGCCTGCCCCAGCCTTTCCAGGGCGTTGGGTTTTCTTATTGAGCAGTTCCAACCTTTGTTTGGGTGTCATTTTGAGATGATGTTTCTAATCCTGGCTTTACACTGACTGATATCATTGGGTCAGGGTGTCTTTCCTTGAATACTTTACTGGGGTGAAAAAGTGAACATGCCCCGGGCAAGAAACTAGTTAACAACACCTGACAGTTTTACCTGCCCATAGCTCACTCACAAACACAGTGGGCTTCTCTCAAGGGCTCTCTCCATGAGGTAAGTGAGGGAGTTTTGTTCTTTTTTTTTTTTATATTTATTTATTTATTTATTTATTTATTTATTTATTTATTTATTTATTAAGCCTGCAGGCCAGAAGAGGGCACCAGATCTCATTCCAGATGGTTGTGAGCCACCATGTGGTTGCTGGGAATTGAACTCAGGACCTTCGGAAGAACAGGCAATGCTCTTAACCACTGAGCCATCTCGCCAGCCCCTGGAGTTTTGTTCTTATTTGAAGATGAGACAGCTTAGCCTCAGAGGCTGCAGCTCGAAAACCTGGTGAAAGGTCAAGTCTCTTCTTGGACTTGGGTCTTAGACTCTAAATTCTAGATTTCCCTCCACCTGCCACACCAAAGGAAAAAGCCAGGCTCTTCCCTTCACCCTGAGACCTCAGAAGTCACCACTGTTTTTTTTATAACCTATCATTTTCCTATGTCCTGAAAAAATGACAAGAATCACAGAAGCCACAAGAGCAGATGTCACTGACATTTTAGTCCATTCTCCATTGCTATAACAAAACCTCTAAGACCAGTTTGCTTATAAAGAGTAGATTTTTATTTGCCTCACCATCCTGGAGGCTGGGAAGGTCTGAAAGCATGGCACCAGCATTTGCTTGGCATCTGGTAATGGTAAGGGGTATCTTTGCTGTATTATAGTGTGTGTGTGTGTGTGTGTGTGTGTGTGTGTGCACTTGTCCCTGGCTCTGTGTTATCAAATGGTGGGACAGAGCAATCATGCTATTCAAGTCTTTCTTCTTTCCCTTTTCTTTAATGCTTCATGTATGATTTCATGTGAATGGGTGTTTGTCTGCGTGTATGTCTGTGCACTATGTCATACAGTGACCACTGAGGTCAGAAGAGGGTTTCAGTTCCCCTGGGATTGGAGTTACAGAAGGCTGTGAGCCACCATGTGGTGCTGGAAATCAAACAAGGGTCCTCAGGAAGAGCTGTCAGTGCTCGTAATTGCTGTGTCATTTCCCCAGTCCTTTCTTGTCTTAAAACCTACAAATGCCACCATCTTCTTGACTGTATCTAGCCTCGTTCATTGCATTTGAAATGGCCCACTTCCAAACACCATTAACACATGACTTTGAGGATTACATTTTAAATGATAAGCACTTGGGGAACACGTTAAAATCATTGAACTGCTCATACTCCCCACTCCGAATGTCTACCAGCTACCTCTCAACATCCAGTGCCTCCTCTGTATCTACAGATGTCTTCCTGAACTGCTGAACTTCCAGGCAGCTAATCTTTACAGAGACTCCTAAGAAAAGGTGCGACCTCAGCTTGCCTGCCCCTCAGATGGGTCATTCAGAGGCAAGGCTGTTCAGCTTCTCAGAGCTCCTTTGTCTTTCAATGATGAAACGTTCTCTTGGAGGGAGGAGGACACTTGCCGTACTCAGGAAGAAAACAATACTTAGATGTCTAGAAGAGCTGAAACTTAGAAGGTTCACAAAGCCCCTTTTTGCAATATCATATAAGCATAAGGATTGCCCAGGAGAGGAGGCTCTTTGACCTGTCCAACTGCTTGTTTATTTGGAGAGCTCCAGGCTATCTTTTTTTTTTTTTTGTGGGTTAGCAGTGGGCTTTCAGTAATGCCATTGTCCTTGAGTCATCCTTAAGTAACCCCTCACCCATATTCCTGTACACAACCCGAGACTCAGTGGTTCATTGAGTTGGCCTTTGGTGTAACCGTTACTTTGCTCGGCCACTGATGCATTTTCTAGAGTGAGTAGATATCTGTTCACATCCCCCCAGGAGAGTCTCACACAATGTCCCTCTGTAGGGATGTAGCTCTAGTCGCTTGTAAGATAACTGGATTGTTAATGCAGCTGTTGCTGGCTGCCTCTTCATCCTGTCTACTTCCTCACTCCCATGGTGGAGTTTTCTGGCCTGAATCAACTCATCTGAATCTTGCCTCAGGATTGCATCAGCTCCAAGACACTTAAACTAATGAAAATTGAGACCCGACAGTTTTCCACACCAGCCTTTCTACAGGAGAATCATGAAAGACCATTCCTTTTCCCAAACATCACTAAAGTTTTCTAACACAGAGCCTGGAATCCAAAAACCAAATGTATGGGGATTGGTGATGGTAACAGAGCTCCTAGGGGCTCTCTTAGAATAACTGTGACATGTGTCATCTACTAAAATGGTACCACACTACCTCAAAGTCGTCTGTTCAGGTCATGTGAAAATACAGACTGTCCCTACCACTGACTTTCTCATTTTGTTGAGTTTTATGGTGGAAATATGTCCACCTCAGGCAATTTCAAGCTGCCAACAAGACATCCCTACAGGTGGGCTGAAGAGGTGCAAGGAGTTGCTACTCTTGAGCTCCTATGAACGGCTCCAGCACTGGGGAAACTCCAGGGGTTGGGCTAGGGGGTTTTAAGAAAGGGGAGGTTGGTTCTAACAAACAGAGACGATCCCAGGTATTGGGAATTTGACTAGGAAAACTTGCTGAGGAAGATAGGCAAGAATGACCCAAAGATATCAAGAACTGACTGGATTATTGATCCATCTCACGGGAGCCCTTTTCTGGGAGGGACACATAGCTCCTGCCCTCTGCTGGAGAGTGAAGGAAAGACTCATCAGAGATGTCACCCCATGCTCTTCTGGAAGACTTCTGGAGAAGATGGAGGACAGCTGGTCTTGGGGAACTTGGGAAAGGCCTGAGGCATTCTTCCGACACCCCTGACTCATTTTCTTGCAGTTCCCCCCCCCCTTCTGGATGACCGCATCCTCTTTTGCCCAGAGATTTCTTTTTCTGCATTACTAGGACATAGCTGTGGCTTTCTTCTCTGTCTACATTATTTCCTTTATTAGTTTTAGCCTCTAGAAGGCATTTCAGTGCTCTTGACTTGCAAGTATTCCCAGCCCCAGAGGCCTCTCCGTGGAACTTTTCACGTACTCCACACCGGTCCACTGTCTGCCTGACATTCCCACCAGGATGACACTGAAACCCATCAAACGTGACCCATTTTAAATGGGAACTCTGTATTTCTCTTAAATGAGTCCCTCATCTTGCCTTCCCTCTCCATGCAGGGAACCACAAATAACCATCCCTTGGTTTGTTTTCCTCTTATCTTCACCACGCAGCTGTTAGAAAACTTAATTGTCACTTCTTCCTTTAAGAACCCAATTTATTCCCATTTTCATTCCAACCATCTCAACGCCAGCTTCCGGACTTGCCTTCCATCTTCCACTCTTGACGCCTTCCCGTAGGTTTCCAGACAGTATTAAATGACACCTCCAAAATTGAAAGTGAGGTACCTTTCTAAAATCCTCACTAGTCCTGATGGTAAAACCCAAACTATCCATAATGGACAGTGCCGTACTGACTGACTATGACCATCTCATCTCACTAACACCCAAGGGTTTGCGCGCATTGTCTCTGTGTCTTCTGCTTAACATCTGTTACTCCCCGGCTCCAGTGCTACAACTGATCCAGAGTGAACTGTGAGTCTCCCCTCCTCTCCCCGTGTTAGGGTTACAGCTCCCTACTCCTCTAGCCTCCCAGTGGGCAGAAGTAGTTCCCTGCCTTTCTGATGTGGGGTCTGGCTGGTGATGTGCTTTAGCCGACAGAACACAAGTAGGCCTAACCTGATAGAAACAACTATGTGAAATGTGTTTGCACAGTTGGGCATGACTTCTCGTGTTTCAGCTTTTTATCATAAGAATGTGTCTTATGAGGCCACTGGTCCAACAAGGGTAAAAGACACTTGGAGCAGAGTCCTCTGAAGCTTGGCACCAAGGTCAGATCAGCCAAACACTTGTTAACACACAGGTGCATGGTGAGGAATAGATATTAGCAGATTTATGCTTTCAGGACTTTTGTTACACAGATAGCATCATGCTAATTTGTCTCTACTGCAAATGTTTCCTACTGGTTTTGCTGCCACCAGTTTTGCCTGATTCCAGCCCCTTCTCTGTGTAGTTATCATAGTCTTAGGTCTTTTTTCTTTTTCTTAGATAGGGTCTCACTGTGCAGCCCTGGCTGACTTGGAACTTACTATGTAGACCAGGCTGGCTGGACTCACCATAGATCTACTTGCTTCTGCCTCCTGATTGCTGGAACTAAACCGTGTACCATCACTCCCGCACATTCTTCTTTCTGAAGGACATCGTGACTTCATCATGTCCTTATCTCTCAGACACCCATCATTCTTTCTGCTACTATGGCTTACAATGTTCTTTGACACACGACTGCTCTGCCTCCACTGTCATTCCTGCCATTCACCTTCAACTCTTCCCCTCCCTCTACCATAACTGTAGGAGCTACTCTGGGTAGTATGGCATTCACCAGTATGACAAGACTTCTCACATCTTGGGCTTTTGCAAGTTGTTGTTTTTTCTTTCTGTCTGCTTGGAAAAGTCTTCTCAAAATGCTTGCTCAGATAATCTTAGACATAGAACAAATGCTACTTTCTTACCAGTGTTTCAAGCCCTCCCGCCCCAGCCTCACACAGCCTCACGTTCTGCACAGTTTCCCTCTGAAGGGTAAGAACCACATGCTTTGTTCAGATTTACTTATATACTTGGCTCCTCCCCCAGGCTGTCATTCAAGAAGCACAGGGATATCTGGCTTGCTTACCATAGCACCCCAATGCATAGAAGGCGTTCTGTTAATGCTTGCTACAAGAAAGCCTGAACTCGCTGTAAAGTCTTTTTATCTCTGTGGATTCTGGAGTAAGCTCATGGAGAAAAGGGCAGACCTTCCTACTACTGTTGCGTGTACAATTTTATTTATTTATTGTACATTTCTAAACCCCAACTCAGAAACATGAGCTCTGTCCTGATTTCCTTGGTTCTGTGAAATCTTACCACAAAGATGTACATCTCCATAATGGTATGAGAAGAACTCATTTCCCCAACTCGACTCTTCAGATTTATTTATTCTGGGCACTTAGGTAACTAGCTGGCTTCCGAGCAAGCCATAGAGGATAGAGATGTCAAAATCTGTAAAAATGCATGTGTTCCTCACTGCTGAGTGTGAGAACCTAACGTCAGGCAGAGCAGAGGCTGGGATGGAAATTATCCCATAATTATGACTTGGGAATCCCATCTGGACAAGATGGAAAAATTGCTTCAGAATTGTCGGCAGGTCTCTCCAGAGGTTGGGAGAGGTCATTAAACCCACACAGGCTGCTCGCTTTTGATGTCAGAGATGTGGAAAGATGTCTTGCGGTTACTGTCAAGCTAAATGGAAGGAGGCCCTTGAGTGTCCTTTCTGAAATGAAGCCTCTCTCTTGGGAACAACTCAGGGTGCAGATGAGGGCAGACCAAATGCTGGTAGCAAGTAAGTCCTAACTTCCCCTTTCCATGCATCCGTGCCATCTTACAAATGGGTCCTGCACCTCAGCACACAGCCACATAGTGATGCCCCTGGACCAGATAAACTTGGGGCATTGACCACTTAAGGAACCCCATGAAAGCCAAAAAGACAGTGATTGAACAAGGGATTTTCCTCAGGAAAGGACCCGGAATATTCCAAGCCCGAGACAAACTTACTATAGAAACATCACTCACTTAGCCAAGGGAGAGAGTGGAGACCGCCACCCCCGTAGTGTCTGTGTGAACCACTGAGAGGTGGAGCTAGTCAGCAGTGCTTGCCCCTCCTAGTTCCTTCTCTCGTTAGATAACATATATGAAGCCACCCTGTCTTTAACAAGTAGACCCCACTCTGTCTTTCAGCAAAGATTCAAACTTAGATAAAACCAGCCTGAATTTCTACCCCCATCACCAACACCCTTCTGCCTGCTGCTGCGGCACTATGGGCATTTGCAATTATGCCTTTCCGGTTGTGGGACATAACCCCCCTGGGTCTTGGCTTTCTGATCTGCAGAATGGGATCAGAACTGTATTTCACTTGGTGTGAATCGTAGGTCCTCTGTCCAGCTGAGGCCACTGGTGCAGCTTCTGTTTATTGCATCCTACACCCCCACAACCTGGACTTTCTTTTCTTCTTGAGCATGACCTCCCTCGTTGTTTCTGCATTAGTGCTCTCTTTGTCCCAATAGGCTCCCTCTTTCTCTAGACACCCCAACCCTTGCACACCTGTATGCTGAAGAACACAAGAGTGGTACTCAATTCAGGCTTGGGAGATTCCCCCACCCCCGATATCTAAGCTGATACCTGCAGAATGACCTTCATAATGAAAGGGCAGGAGCTCCAGGAGGGAAGAAAGAATAGAAGTCCCTGTGCTTTTGTGAACCCCAGGCTTCTGGGCAACACAAAAGACCCAACTGAGTGTGGTCAAATGCTGTACCATTGTTTTGGCCAAGCATCACTTCCTGGAGTATCAGGACAAGCGTATTTCCTATGTTTGTCATGTAATTAAAGCCCACCCTTGTCAAGAAGCTCAGCTGCTGGCGATGGAAGTATTTCATTTGAGATAGAGCATAACCTCGAAGCTCGTCCCAGATCTAGGAATGGAGATGAAACTTTTCCTCAGAAACTCAGGATCAACTCCATGAACGCAAATAATGTCACACAGCCAGGATTGTGGCAAAGCTCCAGGAGCTATTCGACACAAAGGGACTGTGTGCCAATTCTACTAAGGAGATAAAATCATTCTCTGTTTAAACAAAGAAAACTTCCCACCATATGTAAATGACAACCGGTACTGAGATGGTGTGTGAGATGCTAAAGTCAGACTCCAGCAGCAATGGTTCATGGCCGGTACTCTAAAAAAGGCGGAGGGAGATTGTGTGTGGCATGAAGCTGGGTGGGCAGTCCGTCTATGCCGACAGAGAGTTCTGCCTGTGGGGGTTCTTGGGTAAGACTTAGGCATCTTTTATTTCATGAGAATTCTTTTTTCTTTAAAAGCCCTCTCAAGCTGAAAGTATATTATCCGAGGGAAATAAGTTTCAAAGCAGCCTATTAAGCTTGGGCCGACAACTCAAGGCTGGTTTGCTGATGGCTACTCTGATTCAGCTCACTGCTTTCCTGACCTCGTTTCTGGCCCATTTACCTTCTCCTGATTCCACATGAAGGCTTCCTGATCATGAACACCATCGCTGCTGTGGAAGAAAGTTTCCAGACTACACACTTCAAAAACCTTACAACCATGGCTTCTAAATAGTTCTTATGTTGCCAATAGTATTGCAAAAATATGCTTATCACACTTCTTTTGGACATATAAAATTCAAGGCAAAGTCATTTTCACCAAGAAGTGATGACACACCTAGATAGACCCCACACAGAGGAGAGTGAACTCGGATCCCAGCCTCCTTCTACACACAAAACGAAATCTTGATTTTCCCCAGGGCTTGTACACAATGGTGAGTTCCTTTCGAAGGATAGGTCTTTGGAAAAGTCCTTCAATGCCTGTATTTTTGAAAGTGAATGAAGGTCTTCCTTGCACTGGCCATTGACATCTGTGTTTAAATATAATGCAACCCGAAGCACTTTCTTCTACAATCTGCCCAAACTTGGGCACCACCGAGATTTTCACCACAGGCCCAGTTACGGTTGTATAGTTCAGCAGAATGGCCAAAGAGACCTAAATTATCCCATCTTTAGATGGAAAACGTGAGTCTGGACCTCAGGTTTTGTTTTATTGTGTGGCCCTGTCACTAGGGATTGTGACTTGGAAAAGGTATGTCTCATAGCTGGGAGCATGTCTCATTTTCCACTCTCTATACCTTCGGGGGGGCTGTCAGAGGAGAGGAAAGGTAGGCGATGACTGGGGGTTACCTATGGTAGAAGGCCTGCCTGCCTGAGTTTCAGTTTCAGGCCTGATATCCATGTTTAGTCAAGGAAAATTTCCAAGTTGGTACAACGACCTTGTTTATTTTACTCTTGGGATGAACTGTAACTGTTTTAAAGATTTCATGATTTTATCTTCCATGATCATATCCTGTTATCCCAGTAAAAACAAAAAAATTTGGCTTTTTTTGTCTTACTGGATTTTTGTTCTTTTGTTTTGATTTTTTTTGTTTTGAGAGATGGAGATGAACGAGAGAGAACACGAGACAGAGTGAGAATATGAGGTTGGAAGGAGATGGAATAATCTCTGGGAGGTGTTGAGGGAGAGGAAAATACAATCAAAATATATTGTATGAAAACAATTTTTAATTAAGAATAAAAAATAAACAAACCCTCCATCAAACACAGAGGATGCTATGGTTTGAACATAGGTAGTTTTCTCCAAAGGTTTGTGTGCTAATTGGATAGTGCTGATGGGGGTAGTGTCGACCCTTAAGGGGTGTGCCCACAGACAGTCCTTAGGTCACTGAATGCATGCCATTGAAGGGGACTGAGAAGCAGAACAAATCTCTGCTCTCTCTAAGTTAGTTGTCTCTATTATTTCATTATAGCAATGCAAGCTGGTGCATACAGTGGACCTTATGCTGAAAGGGCTGTCTCTTGCTCCTGTCACATCAAGTGAGTCGATGGGATGAACATTTAGTATTCAGAGCACAGTTTCTTTTCTTCTTGTGGTGGCCTGGTTTTTAACCACTGTCTTCTAGTTCTCAACAGAGGAGACCAGAAGTAGTTGGATTTCAGATAAAGGTCATTTTTTTTAAAAAATAAACTTTTTCATAACTTTGATAAGAGGGAGGAAGGAGAGTGCGAAAGAAACAGGAGTAAACTGGAAGGGTTGTGAATGTCTTGCAGTGGATCTGGGTGGCTGATGCTGAGCTGGGCTGAGGGCGTCTTTCTTGCTTTTCTTACCAAGGAAAACCAACTACCAGCAGATAATCAAGAGTTTTCTAAGGAAGTCAAGGTCATGTAACTGTTGCACTTATGTTAAGAGCACAGTAAGTCAGTTTGAGGCCAGAGATGCTGTTAGGTGATGACAGGAACAGAGCTCCCACTTCCATGCAGCATTCTTAAGAACAAATGCTGGAGAGCGAGCAGTAGCAAATGCCTTTAATCCCTGAGCTCCAGAGGCAGAGAAAAATGGATTTCTATGACTGTGGGACCAACCTGGTCTACACATTGAATTCCAGGACAGACAGGGCTACATAGTGAGACCCTGCCTAAAGAGAGAGAGAGAGAGAGAGAGAGAGAGAGAGAGAGAGAGAGAGACAGACAGATTGGATCAATGTTTCTTTCTAGTGTCAGTTGGAAGGAATACCAAAGGATGAGTCACTCAGAGTTTTGGGCCTCATCTTTACCCGAGGTGGCCCTCCTGTTTGTGATCAGGAAGTGTTTGGTGAACACCAATGAAAATCAAGAAGTTCTAGAGTGGGCTCTGCTATATTCAATACAAGCTGTTTGTTTGTTTGTTTGTTTGTTTTCATTGCTCTGGGATGTGCCTGCCACCCCTGCTGTGATTTGAGGAAGCTAAATTTGTGAAAGACAGTGTTTGTTCTCATGAAGCTCATGTGGCCAGTGTCTGCAGGTAGCACAAAGCTTTCTTCAAACCTCAGGCATGACATATGACAAATTAAATATGAAGGATAAGCCAGGCACAATGCTGTAGGAGTGTGACCCAGGAAGTTACGAGGCCTAGGCAGGATAATTTTGGGTTCAAAGCCAGCTTGGGTTACATAGTGAGACACTGACTGAAGGAGCAAGGAATTGGAGATGTAGTCCAGCGTAGAGCCCTTACCTACTATGTACAAAGACCTAGGTTCACTCTACAGGACTGTAAAAATAAAGGTTAATTATCCAAGTCGTCAAAATTAAAGTGTAACTTAATTTAAAATGTCATCAAAACCAAATCATTATTCTGAGCCATCAGATTTATATGCAATGCTTACAGATCTCTAAACCTCACAGTACAAAGGCGCCCCAGGCTTCACTAAACATGACAGTGACATTCAAAGCCATGTGAGTGTCCCTGAACAGCAACATGGCTAAGTACCTTCTGGGAAATCCAGATGCTACAATCCTGGGCCACCTTTGAAAATGAGGTTTCTAATGAGATTTTAAGTGAAATGTGTTTCATCTAGTAAGAAGTAAAAAAAGGCAACATATGAAATATCCATGTAGTGGATCTCAGTTGTCTAAAACAAACTAGAAGGAGAAAATAAACCAAGGAGAGCTAAGACTGGTCTTCTCTGGGCTACACGGTGGGTCATTTAAATGTCATCTTCTGGGGCTACAGTGTCCCATAGGCAACCCTAAACTCCATGGAGCTGTATAGATTTCAAGTGATTAAAGTGTAATAAAACTGAAAACTCCCTTTTTCATTTGCACCAGCCCCACACCAAGGGCCTCCATTGTCACGGACGGCCAGGGGCTAGAGCATCAGCCAGTGCCGCTGCACAGAACTACCAGCACCCCAGAAGGGTCTGCTGCCATCTCCTACTAATCACAGGCACTGTTTGCTCCACGAAGAAAACGTGTGTAAGAAAGTAAAGGTTCAGGTGGGCCAGTTGTAGACAAACCCCAGGAGATGCCTTTAGCATTGGCAGACCTTGTCTCTTAAGGAAGTGTCAAGCCAGCCTTAGTGACTGAACTTAAGTACACTCAATACCACTGTCCCCAGCTTAAGAACAAGAATGATGTTAAATGGGGCTGGGCCCTGGGTCACTCAGAGAAGCCACTGGGGAACCTGCTCCAGGAGGTGTCCATTAGCTTCTCCTCTCCTTTCTCGGCACACAGAGAAACAAATGTCAAGACCCTTCTTGCAAGTTGGTGGGCAAATGAGGTCTAGACAAAGGGATGGGGACAGGCCTGACATTAGCCACCTCCATGCACTGTCTCCTGTGTCCTTGCTTTCCCTACACTAGAGAGGGCCTCAAAGCTAGCAGAGCCACATGATGGAATCTGCCACTCTCCCTGGGTTTCCTTTTGGAAGTGTTCCTAGGCGCTGTCAGAGTGGGGACATCTGCAGTGGAATTTTAGCAGGAAATTAGCTGCTGCTGGGTTACCCCAGTGAAACTTTAGAATTGTCTGCAGTATATTAATAGTACCTAGTGATACTACTCTAACAAATAAAAGAGTAACGTGACCTTCTGTGCACCAGGTGTTAACACAGTCCCCCATCCCCAGGAGGCTTCTGCCAATCCTTGCTCTTAGAATGCTGCTGGTTGACAGTGTTTTGTTCATGAGCAATAAAGGGGGATGCTAGGAAAGCTAGATGATGTACATCCGGGTGCTGAGATTCAATGAACATAGCTGTTCTTAGAGTAGAAATGTTCCTGCCTGACCAGCGCCCCATAAAGGCTTCAGATTCCAGGGGACTTTCTTGCACAAGACAACTCACACATGTCCCTGGAGTTCAATGTTAGAGAAAGCAAGGCCTGTGCAACCTGGCAGGGAAGGAACTGGAAGCTGGCACCAGACCTTTTGGGACTGTGGATACATTTCATTTTCCTGTTGCCCCTTTCTCCATATGCTTTGCTGTAATAAATCTTAGCTGGAGTATAATCTGTTATTGTTTCCTGACGGATCATCAGACTTAAAAGATGTTCATGGGATCCCTTGGCAGTATCTCCCATGTAAGATTTTCCTTTAGGAATGCAGAGAAAAATAAACACTCAAAACAAGCATGCCTTCTGTGTGGTCCTTATGTATCCTATGGGCATCTGTCAGTATTTTAGTTTATACATCACACAGTTGTGAGTATGGTTGATGTGGGCCAATCACAGGAGCTGACTGACAGCAACCTTACTCACTGACCGGCAGAATTAAGGAGGGTTATTTGGAATCTGAGACCACCCAAAAGACGACACCTGTTCGAGACACTCCACCTAGATGATTTCTCTCTACCATCTCTTTTTACATGCAATGCAGCTAGCTAGAGGTAGCAGCCAATTCTGGTCCATTGACTGGCTCATGAATTAAGATGATCTTTACTTCTTCAAATTGTTGAAAAGAAATAAGCATAATATATGACAGTAATGGAAGCTTCGAACATTCCAATTTCAGCAGCTTCTATACTGAAGTTCTGTGGTTGCTTTTCTGCTACTGCAGCAGAGGCAGTGGCTGTGACAGAGACCATCTAGTCCCCCTGCCGCCCCCCCCCCGACACCAGCCTGTACTTATGTCCTGTTTGAGACAGAAAGTTTGCAGACTTCTGTTCTACGGTCTTGAGTCTCCGTCTCCATACGTGTGACTCTGGAAGATCTGTACCAGAAGAATTTGCTTCCCTCACAACGTTAATATCTCCACACCTTCCTTACTAGCAAACAAAATTCAATGGCCAAGGCCACTGAAGAAGTCTGTTTAGTCTGGATTTAAGAAGTTATAGAGAAAAGCACTCACATAGGATCCGTAGTCCACAGCGAGAGTCTGCAGAGCCCAGGGAAGACCGAGACCAATCAAGATGTCAAACACATTGCTCCCGATGGAATTGGACACGGCCATATCCCCCATCCCTGCAAGGACAAGAGGCCATTAGGGAGGAAAGGGAACTCAGTAGGAAGCACCCACAAGGGGCTCTCCTGAGTCTTTGGTCTGGCAGCCTGGTAGGAATTTTGCTGGACCATGTATTTGATTCTCTCTTAGCCCATCAGTAGTATGAAAAATAACAGATTATAATACAGAGAACTCACAATCTGCTGACTCCTGACTTCACTTCAGATATGAAGACAGTGTATGTAAGTGATAAAAAATTCCATATTTGGTTCCAAGAATACTGGAACTTCTGAGCCCCCCTTTCAGAAGAAATAAACCCCACGGCACAAACATGGGTCCATAGGCTTGTTAACTTGCACATCACAGCACCGTTTCCCACCTGTCCTACCCCGAATTCACTGCTTCTTAATAACCGAGTAACATAAAGATAATGCCATCAGTAGAGTTTCTATAGGGCACTGTGATAAATTTTGTTGCTGCTGTCGCTTAAAATAAATGCCTCTCAATGTCCACCAGGCATGGAAATGAGCGTGGTTGCCGGGAAGGGTGTCACTGGCGACAGGGTCCACAGGTAAGCTTTACCTGTCACGTGCTGAGAACTGACTACTGACAACTTGGAGGTGCTATGTTCTGAGTGGGCTTAATTATGGGGGTTGTCTGTCTCCTTATCTATGAAATCAAAGCACAGTCATCCCTACCTCTTGGAGTTGCTGAATGAGTTCAGTGTCTCACTCACTTCAGGCTAGCTGTTTTTATTTTTCTGTATTTATTGGTAGGTATTTTACAATTAATGGATGATAATAATGATCAGAAAGGGCTGTAGCTGCCTGGGCGAGCATCTGTGCCTTACACAGCAATGTCTTCTGCCTCTTTTCTTTACATTTCTGATCTCAGGAAGCCATCTGGCCAACATGGCACTGAGGTTGCTATCACTTATCTCTCCTTATAAGAAGCATCTGTGGCCCCCTTCCTTGCCACACTGCACAGCCCCCACCAGTCAGAGAATCCTTCCTCCCTTCCTTCCTTCCCTATCCTCATTATTCCTGGAGATCCCACCTTGTCTGGCCACGATAAGGCTGGCCATGCAGTCGGGCACACTGGTTCCAGCAGCCAGGAAGGTGATCCCCATGATGACATCAGGGATTCCCAAGGTGTAACCGATGATGGTGACCTTGGAGGAAGCAGGAAGAGACAGTGAACCAAGAGATACTGTGAGCTACCTGCACAAGTTCCATCTGATCAAGATGTAGAAAAGTCTCTACTTTGGGCCACCTTAGGGGTGGGGGATGGGGAATGGGGCAGCATCTTTTCTGGATTTTAACCCAGGAGGGCATGAACATCTGTGGATGAGACCCACACTGCTGGTCTTAGGGTGATGCTTAGACAGAACCCAGACTTTTCAATAAAAGGTGGGGCTATCATTTGTTCCTTTCTGGCAATACATGCACACTGGAAAAAACTAGAACGTAAGAGAAAAGACAATATTGAAACAAAACACTTGAACTCAAGATGGCCCTGGATGATTCAGGCTGTCAAGCTGTGCTTAGGAATGTAAGCAGTGTGCTCGCAGATCTGCAGTCGGGCTGACCAGACCCGGAGAGGGGCTGGCTTCACAGCTGGTCTTGTCAGGGAGGTCCTATCCAGCTTTTCCCATCCCCACTTCTGCTAAGTCAGCATGACAGCTAATTTTGCTTGTCAACTTGAAGCATGGGGGAAGAGGAATCTCAGCTGAGGGAACTGCCTCCATCAGACTGACGCGAGGGGACGCAGCTGAGGGAACTGCCTCCATCAGACTGACGCGAGGGGACTTCTTCTTGACTGACAATTAATGCAGGAGAGTCCTGTCCACTGTGGGCAGGACTATCTGTAGCAGTTGGCCCCGGGATGTATAAGAAAAGTAGCTGAATGTGGGCTGAGGAGCAAGGCAGTAAGCAACATTCTTCCATGGTTCCTGCCTCCAGATTCCTGCTGTGAGTTTCTTCTTGACTTCCCCCAAAGAGGAACTGTGGTCTGGAAATGGAAAATGAAATAAACACCTTCCTCCCCAGGTTGCTTTTGGTCATACGACAGAAAGAAAAGAACACTTGGAAACCCTTGCTGCCACTGTCAACTTCACCACCATAATCGCTTTCTTTCTTTTTAGTACTTAGGCGCTGGGCTAAATGCTCAGTTTTAACTTTCTTAATTCTCACAGCCATCTGGTTTGAGTGCTCTGCTTTTCCCATTCCTCAGATGAGGAAACAGAACAGGGAGGCATCCACCCAGGTCCCAAGCTGCTGGTAAGTGGCAGAGAGGGTTCCATGTTGGGCTGGTGGGCTCATCTGTAAGGCAGTTTCTCAGTTTCCATAGAGGTGGAGTGCAGAGGGTGGGCTGCTATGACCCATTGATCAGCCACACAGATGGGTTCACGGCTGTCCCCAGATTTCAAGAGGGGAACCATAGCAGCAGAAAGCTGGCAAGAGAGGGTCGCAGAGTCAGGATCCATTGCCAAGTAGGTAGAAAAAGAGACCAATCTCTTGTTTGTTGGCTTAAGGAAATGGGGCTTGCAACACCTGGAACTCTTAGGCCGTCTCAGGGTGCCACTGGGGCATTCACACCCTCTGTAATATCCTGAGGAGATGTAAACCATGTGTCTCAGCTGGGAGTCCATTCGCAGCATGCCTCGGCCAGTGGTGAAAGGATGGGGGATGTGAGTTCAATACATTCAGATCCAAACCAGAAAAAGCTCTCCTTTCCATTCTGTGCTGAATTTAACCCAGGGTGGCCTCAAGCTTCTGATGTCTGTCTCCAGGGAGGAAAGGAGGATGCTGAAACACATCTTTCTATGTTCTTTCTAAGAGCCTCTGTAAAGCAAAGCTGCTGCTGCCTAGCCGAGCCTTGGGTCCGCAGGACTGTGTGGCCTGGCTCTGCTGGGGTTGGCTCACCGTTCTTTCACCATCCTTAGGATGCTATGGTCAAGCCTAGGGCTCTGGGGAACTAGTGGGCTTGGGAAGCCCAGTCCAGGCCGCTGGCTTCTCTTGAAGTTGTCACTCACTATCAGGATTCGTCCTTTCCATGGATAGTGGACTTTTAGACCTTGAGGTCAGGGACAACAATCCAGTCTCCCAACTCTGCATTGAAGACCATTTGCTGTGGGAGCCTCATTGAGTGAGAACCCTCAGTCACGATACTTCTAGTTGTAAAATTCCATTTCCCCGTGAGGCTGAGGCCAGGAGTAACTGTGACTTTATCATGCCAGCTTTACAAGTTTGCTATTACCTCCAAAACCATCTTCCCAGAACGTTTTTGAGCTTTAAGTTGAATCCTCCTGAATTTATATTGCCCTTTTGTCAAACACCCAAGTGCGGCTAATTTGGATTTGCATAATTTGTCATGGCTTTCAATTTCTGCCCAATTCTAATGGATTAGGTTTGCTCCCCAGTTAAGGAGTATAGAAGTGAGCTGTCCATATTTCCAAAAATGACTCTGGGGCAGCTCTCCTTTGAGGCCCCATAACCTAGTCCCATCAATGGAACATTATTTTAGCTTGGAAGGGACCCTTAGGCAGTCATGTCGTTGGCTTGAGGCTCTGCTACTGTTCCTCCACTACAGCTGGGGAATTACTTCTTTCACTCACAGATGCAGGAAGTGGAGTGTGGAGAGGAAGTAATAGGGAGACAAATCTGTCCCCAGGGAGGACCCCAAGAGGCACCTGACGTTTCCACTTTACCCGTTCCAGGATAGTACCAACCGAAAGAAAAAGAATCAACACCATGAAGTAGATGCGACCCCAGCCTGCTACCTGAATCAAAAGTGGCCGTCCTGGAGCTGTGCAGAGCTGCAGAGCTTGACATAGCAGAATTCAATCAAGCCAGCCTATGGTTATGCAAGCGGAGCAAACACTTGTGATTTTTACCCTCCGAGCAAAGGTGTGGGCTGTTCTGTGACCCGCTGGAGCAAAAACTGAAGGGAAGAGTTGCCAGGTGCAACCCCCCGTTCTTATTCATCTCTGGTAGAGCACACCTTTCGCTCTAACGAGACCCAGCGATGCACAGGGTCCTTACACACTCACCATCCACACCATCATGTAGGAGAAGGCTGCGATCCACAGCGTAGAGGAAGCAAAGGTCACCATAAACCATTTCTCCCAGTGGGGTTTGTTACAGTTGGGGACAGTGAAGTACAAGACGAAACTCAGTGGCCAGGTGAATGCCCATTTCACGGTTTCCAGTTTGCCAGCTGCGGGGGAGAAACGAAAAAAGAAAAAGGAAAGGAAAGATAAAACAAAACAAAACAAAACAAAACAAAACCAACTTTATTTCTTTACTCTGGGAGCCTTCACACTGCTTTCCTTGGAGCTAAGTATTATCATATACCTCTTTTCTTAAAAGGCTTAAAAGGTTTTCCACCGCCACCCAAGCTGGACATACAAAAGCAAGCAGAAGAAGAGAGGTTCTGTGCTGCCCACCGGCGGGTTAGCTCTTTGTACTAACTGAGTCACTTCAGATGACACTGGGCTGTTGGAGGACACTAACAAATGGACTAGGTGGGAGAAGATGAGGGAGGTACTCGCAAAGGAGCCCTGTTGTGAGCAGGTGTGTCAGTGTGGGGAGCTGGGAAGACCACCACTAAGGGGTCCCAAATTACAGTGCCAGCCGACACAGCGCCATCTCATGAAAGTTCCTGGTGTTGCATCATAAACTGAAAAGGGTTTGCAAATAAGCTCTTTCACACTTAAAAAGTAAAAGGACAAGATGATGGACCTGCCAGAGATGCCTGCCTCAACCATTCTGTGGTGATTGAGTATTTTCATACCAGGAACACCCGGAAATGCTTGTGAAGGTGACTATCCTGCCATGAATTCCTTATAACCTCAGATTTGACAAATATATTAACTGAAATCCTTTGGTTTTTGTTATGGTCCTACTCAACTTCTAATTAGCCTACGGGGAAAAAAATACATATGCCCAGGTGTGACATCTATGCCAACTGAGACACAAAACATCTCCACCTCCCAGAAAGCTCTCTGTGCCTCTTTCTAGCCTACCTTTACCCTGACTACCACACATGAGCTATTCATCCCCAACTTCGAAGGAATTAATCACGGAGTAGTCTTTCTTTCTGCTTACCACATTTGTTTGTAGATAAAAGTGCCATTAGTTTATTCCTTTTAATTGCCTGGAATAAACTGGCCTTGCTTATCCATTCCCCTGGGGTTGGACATTGCGTGGTGGTCATTTGTAGAACATAATAATGACAGTGCCTATCAATAGCCTTGATTGGTTCTTCTGGAGAGCACGGCCTTGTTCTGGCTGAAGATCTGAGGGGAAGCTGCCAAGCCATAAAGTATGTGTGCTTACCTTTTTACTAAGGATTAAAAATAGTTTTCCAAAATGATTGAACAATCTCATATCCCCATCAGAGTTAAGGAGGTAATTTCTTACCTCCTTATGGTGAACAGTGATTAATATAAGGCTTAATACAATTTATTTTATCTCTTCAAACCATGTGCAATCTATTCATGTTACACCTTACTAGCCTCTAAATTGTTCTTTCTTTTTTCTTTTTCTTTTCTTTTCCTTCCTTCCTTTCTTTCTTTTTCTTTCTTTCTTAAAAAAAAACTATGTAGAAGAGGTACCTGTCATCGCTGGCACCAGCTTGCCCTATCAGATGGTCAAGGCAGAAGAATCTATAAGGAGGGCGTGTCTTCCTCATCAGACAGCACTGGGATACAGGCACTCTCTGCTTTAGGAGCTGAGTTGTTGCATCTCTGTGTTGGTTGTTTGTCTGTTTTCAACTTGACACATGCTAGGGTCATGTGGGAAACAGGGACCTCAATTGAGAAAATGCCTCCCTCAGACTGACTTGTAGGCAAGTCTTTCCTTGTGGGGAATTTTTCTGATTAATTACTGATATGGGAGGGTCCAGTATACTGTGGGCATTGCCACCCGTGGATAGGTGGTCCTGGGGTGTGGAAGAAAGTAGGCTGTGAAGATACGAGGGATAATCTTTTTGTACACTGTGTAAAGATGTTTCTGATTTACCTCACCTGCCTAAGGCATCTTCTGATTGGTTTAATAAAGAGCTGAATGGCCAATAGCTTGAAAGGAGAGGATAGGCGGGACTTCAGGACAGAGATAAGAACTCTGAGAAAGAATCTGAAAAGGGGATTTCCCAACTAGTCATGCAGAAGTTGGGTGTACGGTACTGAAGAGAGGTAATAAGCCACATGGCAGAATATAGATTAATATAAATGAGTTAATTTAAGTTTTAAGAGGAACAAACCTAAGCTAAGGCCAAGATTTCATAAATCAAAAAATGTCTCCATGTCATAATTTGGGGGCTGGGAGTCCAGAGAGAGTCTGACTGTAGGAGGGCAAAGATGTAAGAAATGTTTCCCCTGGCCTCTGCTTTAGTTTCTGCCTCCAGGGTCTTGCTTGACTTCTTGCTTTGGCTTCCCTAATGATGGACTCGGATTGGGACATGTAAGCCAAAGAAAAGCCCGTTCCTCCTCAAGTTGGTTTTCATTAGTGTTTCATAACAGCAATGGAAACAGAACTAGAACAGTTACTCCAACTCTCCAAATCTTACGTTTATTATTCGTAAAGTGTAGATCCAGTAACATTGAACTTGCAGAGTTCTCGGGTGGATTAAAGATGAGATATTAGTGAGACAGGTGAGGGTCCCACCTTTCCCTGGGGCCACCAGGCATGTCTTAAACATTGTTAAAAATCTGTTAAAATGACTCTTAATGGCCATGAAACTCTTATTGTAAGCTTTACTTCCAGGGCTCATTTTCCTGGACAGAGCAAAGACAGAGAGGGGTTGGGCAAGATGACTAACCAACCAGCAGCTCCTGGACTCTCTGTGCCATCCTGGCTCCTTGAGACCTTATGGTGGCTGCATCAGCTGTTCGGACAACCAGACACCAGTGATCCCAGCTAATTGTTGCAGCTCCTAACGATATAGCCTTAATAGGGCTGTTTCAAATCTCTGCACAGGCATTTTGCTATTACAAGTCTCCCTGAACTTTAGGTGATGATGTAGACATTTCTACCTAGGCCAGAAGGGAAGCATATACTCTGGAGACCCAGCAAAAGAGCTGTGTGACTGGCACACATGTAAAGCCTTTGAATTGCATGCAAGTCTACGGGTTGTTTTGTGACGGGCTTCAAGAGGTGATCTTTGGGTCCTATGCTAGTTCTTCATTTGGGCATCAAGGCTTTACCTATCTGGAGCTCTAGGGGAATCCCCTTGCTGGCATTACAGCAGGGGGAGAGAGCCACAGAGACAGAGAAAGAAAGAAATAGACCATCAATCAAGGGTTACAAAGTGAATAGGACAAGCAATGACCTCAATTTGGCTCTCTAATATTCCTCGGAAACTAAAAATGAGCGAGACGATGAGGTCATGACATGGGACTCAGAGGGCAGGGAGGATGGGGTTGATTAGAGAAAGCTGCACACAGTGTGAGCTGGTGCCATCAAGGTCCAAGTTCCCCTTCATGGTTTTCAGCTGTTTTGGTTTGGCACTGACGGATTAAAAAAAACAATCAGGAAAATGGTTTCCCTGCCGTGAAACTGTACAGTCACACTTTGTATCCTTGTTCCTTAGTCACATCAACCCTAAAGATAGAAATACAGAGAGCAGTGTCTAAATTATGACTCCAAACACAAGGTAACAGATTTCCTTCCTTGAGCAAAGCAAGCAGCACAGAAAAGGGCTTTGAAAATGACTTGGAGGAGGGACGAAGCAGGAAGGCGCACATTTCAGGCAGCTTTGCCTTCTGTTTCTGCGTGGGTATGTTCCTTTCCCAAGTCAGCAGCGTTTCTGGACATTTTCAATACTTTGTTCTATCCCCATTTGTTCTGAATAGAGCCCTAGGGGATATGGTTATTTGTGCTCTTGGAACACAAGTGTTGGGTGCCCTCTAAGCCATTTTGTGCCATTTTGTGCCAGGCTAGGACACAGCATGAATTAAAAAGCACACTTCCTTTCTGTGGAGGCCATGTGTTTGCAGTGATGGGGCTTCACAGAAGTCAGCCAGTGACTGGGAGACAAAGCCGGGGTGCCAAGTGTCAGAGGCCTTTGCAAGGACTTGCTTTGGAGTTCTAGTGCTGACTTTTAAGAATGCTTAGGTCAGGCAGAGAGTAAAAGGAACTGAGCAATGTTTTGAACCTATAATAAACATTCATTTCTGTTCTGATTGCGAGAAAACAAATAGACAAGTTTACTATAGAAAAAAATTCCAGCTAGCAAAATACAATTTTATTTCGGTGGACTTCCTTCTAGTGGGTTGTTTATGGAAATGTGTTTACCTACATACACATCTCTGTTTGTAGGCAGTAAGGCTTTCTTCACTCAGGAATATATGTAGATTTATGTGTAGGTGTATAGATACATGCACTATGCATAGCTGTTTATATAATGTATATGTATTTAATGCCCAGTCCCATGGGTTCAAGTCCATTTGCATATGTAAACAGTTATGTTATAGTTATAATACAAATGTATATGCATGTTGTAGTCTTACTGACTGCTAAGAAACAGAAACAGGGGAAATGCACACACAGAATGCATTGCTGCACAGAGGGACAGTTCAGGTGGGGCAGAGCAAGATGATGGGAGGTTCCAGGCTGGAGCTTGATTCCAAACATATGTACTGTTTCTGTAATTTTCCATTTAATATTTTTAGACCATGGATGGTGGCTGTGGGTGACCACAATTAACCGCGAATGAGTGAAAAAAACCACAGATGGGGAAGGGCTGTATGTTCCTATGTTTCTTTTTTTTTCTATTGAGATAATCTACTAACTAGAAGCAATTTAACTTTGGCAGGCCTACAGGAATCTGGACGGTATTTCTTTATTAGATTTGGTAAGTGCCTATCAAGGCTCCTGTCTTAGGGAAGCGGCAGGGACTCAGAAGTAGTTCTGCTCTGAGTTGGCCTTGTTACCTGCCTGTCCCCCTGGACACAGGGAGAAACACTGCAAGGCCTTGCACCCGAAAACAGCACAGGACTGGAACTCCAGACTCACATCCGCTACTAAATGGGCTTTCAGGTTGATGACACAATACTCGCTTGGGCAGCCCTCCGGCAAGCTCAGCCAGCTCAGGGCAATTGCATATGCTAGTTAATATTCGAATATCTGTGAGTGAGAACTGGGCCAGGACAGGCTTCATGAAGCAGGCAGAATCTTCCTGAAGGTCTAGCAAGGACACAGAATTCTTTGGGTTTGGTCCACATGTTCTGCTAATGGGTGGGGGTGAAAGACATGGTTATTGGAACATTCAAGGACACGCCCTACATGCCAAGGGCCTGGAAGCTTTTATACATCTTGTCTCTACTCTTCCAACATGCCAGGGCCAGTCCCTGGTCAGTCCCAAGGGCTAAGGCCCCAAGGACTAGCTTTTGCATGGGTCTGTGTTTCCTGCAGATGCTGCTCTTCAGAGAGTGGGGTGTGGAAGATGCAGCATCCGGAATAGAAGCAAAGGGAGGAAGTGAGAAGAAAGGAACTTAGGATGCATTTGCCAGAGCCATCTTGGGCAGGGTGTTTCCAGCCTGGATGAAACCAGAGAGAAGTGCCTCTAACCCTGGACATGTGTCATGTGCATTTCCTACCTCAGAACAAAGTGTCCTGCAGCATGAGTAAGAGACTAAGAGGGGACCGTCAACCACAAAATGCCTTTGCTAAAAATGCTCACGTTCCAACCTTTGCCCACGTGCCTGCATCTTTGAATGTTTCACAACACAGCCCTGCCCGCTGCAGATACTTCCTACAGATACATTTCCGCGCATCAAGAGTTTCTTTTGGAATGGAATAATAAAAAGGCAGCCAAGTGAACACCATCTTCCCAAGGATCCCCAGGTATCTCCCTTCCCAAGGCCAGATCAAGGACCTCTTACAGGGCGGGTCGAATGGCGTGTAGGGTCCTTCATCATCATCGTCATCCTCCTCTTCCTCCTCGTCGTTCTCATTGTTCTCATTATCTTCGTTCTCATTCTCTGTCTCATTGTCAGCCTCAGCAATGATGTCATCCCTCCGGGTGCCATTCACACCCCTGTCCGGGGCACTGCTAGGCCCTGTTCCGTTCTCCACAGTGTGTTTAACTGGGATTTTGATGGCCACTTCGGATTCCCCGTTGGCATATGCCCTGCTGTTTATCAGTCTCTGTCTCTGAAAATAGAAAGTGATCTGTCACTATAGGCAGAGGGATGGAAAACACGGGCAGGGAGGTCTTCCCTAGCGATGCATCCACAACACTCTGGAGTCAAGTGTTAGGGAACTTCCCCAAAGCAACAACGGATTCAGACAATTTCCTTTGGCGGGGGGGAATTAAGCTGTTGTGACCCATTGGAACTTTCAAAGTCCCTTTGGGAAAGGTTCTACATCTGGGGTGGGCAGTCCTTTGACACCTGCACACCGTGACATAATTTTTCTTCTCCAGCCTGTGGGGAGCCCTTTTCTATATTCAAGAAGCTACAGCACCCGGATGGGACTATGGTTGTGAGGTTGCCACAGAAGCGGAGGGTAAACGCCAGGCACACTGGCTTGTTTTAAACTATGGTAACTTTTCCTTTGCAACATGGAGACAAGTTTACAAGGCAGAGATTTATTCAAATGGAAGAAAACAGGTCCTGGCTGGGGATATGGCTTAGCGGATAGAGTACTTGTCTTGCAAACATGAGATGCTGGGTACAATCCCTAGCGCCCCATAAACCGAGAGCGCTAGCACAAGGCTGCAGACCCAGCACCCAGAAGTTCAAGGTGCTCCTCAGCTACATAGGGGGTTTGAGGTCAGTCTGGACTATGTGAGACCCTGTTTAAAATTTAAAAAAAAATTTTTTTTTCATTAAAATAAAGCGGTAAGTAGAGGGGACTAGGTTATGTCTCCCGATACACTGAGGAGAGGGAGAGGGCTCTGGCACAGATGGTTCTGGGAGCAAAGATGCTGGGAAAGGGCTGAGGGTTGGCTTCTGTTCAACTCTCAGCCAGGTGCTGCATCTTTTAAATCAGAAGGCACTGATCCCTTCCCCTCTGCTCCCTTCCCTTTCCTTTCTTCACTGAGCTTTTCCAGATACCTCATTAATCAGCATGCGACTGGCCATGGAGAGCCGGGTCTTGGGAGGAAAGTGGCTTGTGATCATAATTCGAAGGCCAGCCTCAGAGAAAGAAAGCTGGTGTGGGTAGGCCGACAGCAGCTCGTCCACCATGATCACTGACGCTTTGCGGTGGAAATTGGCTAGGGAAATGTGAGAGAGAAAATACAATACATGGAGTCCAGGAGAGAGCCATTCACTCATTCCTCTTCCTATTGTTTCTTCCCAACCCACTCCTTCACACCTTTGCACCTGTTCATCCATCTGTCTGTTGGTCCTTCAATCTATCCATCAGTCCACTCACCAACCCATCTACCTCCATCCATCCATCCATCCATCCATCCATATTCATCCATCCATCCATCCATCCATCCATCCAATCCACTTACCTCTCCTCTCCTTTCTTCTCTTCCTCCCCCCATTTTCCTTCCTTCCTTATCACTCTCCCCTCTTCTTCTTTCCCACCATCTTCTTCCTCCCTTTTCATTCTTTCCTTCCTTGAATCTATCCAATGAAGATTGTAATTATAAAAATTAGGGGTCATATTTAATAGTTCATTTGAAATAACTTGAGACTATTCAAACACTGAGAAGTCTAAATTTTACCCATTTACAATTGTATCTAGGTTTCAGTTTTTTTTTTTAAGAGAAAACAAGATTTTGTTTTCCCCAACAAAGGGTCATTAGTCAATACTGCCTCTGGCAGCAGAGATGAAGAGGAAAACATGTATGAGAGCTAAGCCAGCCCCCACAGTATCATAAAACAGTGACCAAAAAGGACAGTTCCTGTAACCTTCTAAAACAGTCTCAGACTTGTCCCAGTATGCCCAAAGATAGAAAAACTAAAACCTCAGCCAATAAAAAATATATTAATGTAACTGTTGCTTGTTTAACCAATCATGCTTTAGATGACCTAACTGTTCCTGAAATTTCCCTAGCTATGCTTAAAAGGGCCTGCACCCTTTTGTCCCTGGTCATCGCCATTTTGTACAGGTGAATGATCCTGGATACGAATGACCCTGTTTTTTCATAATATTATAGCCTGGGGTCTTCCTTTAGCATTTTCTTGAACCCCTACAACACTACTTATCAATATGGTAAGAATGAGCAGAGTAAAAGAAGTCCTCCTTGTTCACAAAGAGTTATTTTCTCCCCACTAAGATCTGGGTCACAAAAAAGACCCCAATAATCATTGATAACCCATCTTGCCCATGCATAGTATCCCACATGCACTGGTAAATGCTGTAGAGTTGACTTATGTTCCAGGCAGAGGTTGTGGTGTGGATATGTGCACACTCCTGCAGCCATCCCATGAGCAGAGGGAACAAGGGGCGAGCTGCCCGCCATGAAGAGGATCAGAGTTCAGGAGAAGACTTCAGACAAGTCTTGCACAATATGAAACATTCCGCTCAGGCCTGAGTCTTTCCTCTGTGGAAGAGCACTGTACACCCATCACTCATAGGCACACAGCTGGAGCTCCTTTTAGTACTCACGCCTATTTTCCAGGCCATGAAACCATAAAATGATCTCCCGTAGCATCAGCATTATTATCCCTCCCTGCTGTGTGTGTGTATGTGTAGTGTGTGTATATGTGGATTCACTTGCCCGTATGGGTGTAAAGGCTAGAGGTTGATGTCAAGATATTTTCCTCAATTCCTTTCCCACTTTAGCTTTTGAGAGTAGCTCTCTTGCTGAATCTGGAGCTTGCAGTTTCAGATAGATCGGTAGACCAATAGGCTCCCAGTGTCTTCTTGTTTGTATACCTCAATACTGATGTTACAGATGCTATGTGTGTGTATGATGGGGATTCAACCTCAGGTCCTCACACTGTGTGACCAATACTATGCCCACCAAGCCATCTCCCCAGCCCCAGCACTAATATTATTTAGCTTTTTTGCCCCCCTCCCAGAGTTCCTTTTATGGTTATGAAGTACTCAGAGGAGAGAGACTAAAGAAAATCCTCACTTCCATTGGTACTAAGTAACACCAGAGTTTTTCATTAAACATACATATAGTCCTTCAGAAAAAAAATATATCAAATATATAATTTCACAATATAATAAATTATCAAGAATCTAAAGTTAGAGATATAGTTGAAAATAACCTGTAAAGTTTCTAATTTATTCTTTGTTTTTTTTCCCCTTAAGTGACCATGTGGGACATTTCAAAGAGAAAATTAAAAAAAAAGAAAAATGAAATACATTCATAGCAAAACATGAAATTTTTCTATGCCTCTTACAAACAATGTTATTTATCAGAGAATAACATATTGTTTCCCATGCATAATGACGGTTTTGTAAGAGCCTATCAAATAGAAGAATTACTTTGAAAACAAAGGCAATTTCTTCTCTCCTTCTGTATCTGAGTTAATGTAGTCTGAAAGTGAATTTGGATATATGTGATGATAACTACAATGCTGCTACTATGAAACACTGTGTTAAGCTCTTCTGCATATTTAACTGGCCCTACTCATTGCAGGAATGATGTGCGTCTCTCAGGCTCAGAGAGGTTAAGTAACTTTTCAGTCATACCAGCTTAACCGCACCTCAAAACCTCTCTTCTCTCCTGGCTCTGCTGGCCCCATTTGCCCAAATAACCTTCACAGAATGGGTTCCCTGGGAATTTCAAAGGACCCAGGTATGGCCCACGGTGCAGGGCAGGAGAGCCAGCTCTTCTCTGTCTTCTCAGGGCCACCCCGAATGCCTGGCTGTGGCTATGTGCCAGGTAGACAGACTCGCAGTGCAGGACCCGCCCTGGGCTCAGGACCTGCTATTTACCTTTCTTAAGTAGCACCACAGTTGCGTCGCAGTTGCTGCTGTCATCGATCTCAGCATTGTTGGCCAAGCCGTTGACCATGTTCCCAGCACCCTTCGTCCTCCTTTCGAAGCACTGATGTATGCACGCGTTGTATCTGAGCAAGCACAAGTGGGGAGAATCTATCATTGCCTGTGGTTTCCTCTCTGTGACTCCACAGCATCCTCCCTGAGATCTTCCTGGCTGGATACAGCTGGTGAGGCTCCAGCACGGGGCATGGTCAGCATGCTACGGCTGCCTGCTCATCTAGACCTACTTTGGTTTCCCACAGTCAGAGATTTTTATTGCTAGGATCACTGTGACTGCATACCCTCACTTTAGGTCCAGGCGGTTTGTGGCTATGCCAGCGTTCTAGGCTCCAGTGCTCTGGAGTGATGGTCAGGGAACACCATGCAGTGCCTTTGGCATTCTATGGTCTCCAGCATTGAAGGGAAGCAGTATTTGCAGGTTGCTAGAATGGCTTGGGCAGGAAAATGTTTGGTCCCTTTACTCTGAAGTTGCCCGGAGGAATTCTCAAAATCCCAAGGGCAAAGGAAAGGCAGTGACCGGGATTGCAGAGTGCCTTGGGCCACTATGGCACCTTCTGTCACTCGAACAATGCTTATTGGCCCCAGTATTACCTCCTGAAGATGCACTTCCACCCAGTTTGACTTCCAGTCTCCCACTGGAATTCAGGCTGGGCCAGAAATCACTTAAAACCAGTTTCATTCTGCTCCTCATTCCTTTTGCTCCAAGACAGAAGGCATGTCATGGAACTGGAACCAAACTCTGCCTAAGAAATAAACTGCACAGACAAACACACAGACACACATACAGCCCAGGGGAGCGGTTACAGGCAGAGAGAGAGAGAGCTGCAAAGTGGGCTGCTCCCAACTATAATAATTTTGAACATCATTCATTTGGATTCTGACTTGAGGAATATTTACGATATTTATGAGACCCAAAGAAAAGAGAGAAGCAGGACAATACTTCTGGAAGTTGGAATACTGAGTGCCTATTTGGGATATTGAGAAATTAGCACTTGTTTTAGATACAATAATAATCATGGCTAGGATAAAAACAAGTCCTTTTAGCAACACATGCTGAAATATTCATGGTGAACCATAAAATGATGCCCGGGACTTCAAAATTACATAGAGGGAGGGAAAGAGGTCAACATAGAGCAAGGTTGAGCTGATGGGTTGGGGCTGAAGGTGATCACGAGAGGCTTGTAATTCTGTCAATGTTTGCTTATATTCAAGATTCACCGAATAGAAAGGCTTTCTAGGTTCAGTACGACTACCTTTCCCAGTATCAGGGAGAAAAGCAGTGGCTTTTTTTTTTTTTAATTTCAAGGTCTCACTGTGCATTCCCAGGGTAATCAGAATGTTCTATACAGAACACATGACTTTGGGCTAGCAATTCTCCTGCCTCAGAAGTACTGGAATTAAAACCATATCTAGCTGGAAGAAGTGTTTGTGCTATCTTAGAAACTGTTTTCCCTAAAAAGATACCAACTTGCACAAGGGTTTGCTCTCAAAGAATAATTAGTATCTTATTAATTTGTTGGGGTTTTAATAACAAGATAACAGTACCATACAATGAAGGCTTTTAAAAAAATGTAGTATTCAGTGATGGCTTTTTTTGTTTGTTTTGTTGTTGTTTAGCTTATTTCATTTTTTAAAAAAGAAAAACTTTTTTTCATTTTATATACAAATCTCAGTTCCCACTCCCTCCCCTTCTCCCATTTCCTCCATGCCCCCCCCCCCCACCTCACCTCCCATCCACTCCTCCGAGTAGGTAAGGCACATTGTTTTGGGGAAGGTCCAAGGACATCCCTACTATATCTAGGCTGAGCAAAGTATCCATCCAAAAAGAATGGGTTCCCAAAAAGCCAGTACAAGTAGTAGAGATAAATCCTGGTGCCACTGCCAATGGCCCCATAGTCTACCCCAGCCATACAACTGTCACCCACATTCAGAGAGTCTAGTTTCATTCTATGCTGATTCCTTCCCTGTCCAACTGGTATTGGTGTGCTCCCATTAGCTCAGGTAGACTGTTTCAGTGGGTGTACCCATCATGGTCTTGACCTCTTTGCTCATATTCTCACTCCTCCCACTCTTCAACTGGACTTTGGGAGCTCAGCCCAGTGCTCCACTGCAGGTTTCTTCCTCTCTTCCCATCAGTTGCTGGATGAAGGTTCTATGGTGACATTTAAGACATTCATCAGTCTGACTACAGGGCAAGGCCAGTTCAGGCACACTCTCCTCTGTTGCTCAGGGTCTTAACTGGGATCATCCTTGTGGATTCCTGGAAATTTCTCTAGTGCTGGGTTTCTTGCTAGCCCCATAATGGCTCCCTCAATCAAAATATCTCTTTTCTTGCTCTCATCTCTGTCCTTCCTCCATCTCGACTATCTCGTTCCCTCAAGTTCTCCTCTCGCCTCCCCTTCTCCTCGCCTCTTCCTCTTCCACCCTTTCTTTTCCCCCTAATCCCATGTCCCCAGTTTTGTCAGGAAATCTTGGCTATTTCCCTTTTCCAGGTGGATCTATATATGTTTTTCTTAGGGTTCTCCTTGTTACTTAGCTTCTCTGGAGTCATGAACTGTAAGTTTATTATCCTTTACTTTACAGCTAGTATCCACTTATGAGTGAAAACATACCATGCTCATCTTTCGGGGTCTGAGTTACCTCACTCAGGATGTTTTTTTTTTTTTCTAGTTCCAAGTGATGTCTCTTTTGAAACCAGATATGACAGTGAAAGCTAACTGGTTACACCCTGTCCTGATAAAGAACCAACTGGAGTAGGAACTATTACTCATTTTATTTTGGAGAGGAGGAAACCGAGATTAAAATGGCTGAAAAATTTAGTTACATCCCCAAGGCTACTCATTGGCTGGTGAGAGCTGTTGCTAGGGGCTAACGAGAAGCACTTAACGCTAACCCACAAGACCATATGGCCTCATCTACAGGATTCATCCCAGAGAAGGGACCAGGGTGAATAAAGGTCAATCTTTGCCAATGCCGCATGTGCCAGGTATTTCTCTTTCTACCTATTTGGCCAGTCAAAATGGCTTCTGGATTCTCAGCCAGAACGTTTAAAGTCAAGTAAGCTATCTACCCAGGAGGTAATTGAAGAGTCTAATATATGCTGTTGGGTTTTCCTCCCTCCCATGACTGTGGTACTGTTTTATATTTTTAATTGAATGTTTTAAATTTTGTGCTTGTACCCTGAAGCTATTTTATTGTGAAGCATGCAATTTTATAAATCAGATTTTATAAAACCCAATGATCAGAGCCTCTGATTGCAGAGAGGGGCGGCTAAAGAGCAGAGATTTCTATTTACAACTTGGGATGGAATTATGCAGAGAATTCCATGAGAGCAGGAGCTGTTATTTGCAATTTTATTTGTGTCCTGCTGGTCTGAACATCTGGAATGGTGGGAAAGCTGAGGCCTCAGCAAAAACAAACTTCTTTTAGCTGCTAAATGTGGTGTGACTTGGGGTAGAGGTTTGCTTGTTACCTTAATGTCTACACGTGTGACCTGCAATTTGTGGCTTTATGGTGACCGGGTTAGAGGGTGCAATGGCTATCGAAAGCCTGCTAGCAAAGTTCCTCAACTCCCCTTTCCTTTAGATTACATCTCTGTGTGAAGACTACCTCATTTTGCAAACCCTCCAATAAATGCATGTTGGTACACATAGCTGTCAGAACCAGGGTTGGAGAAACCAAATTTATGACATTTCTGCATCATGCAGGATCAGTTGCTCAAAAAGAAGAGGATTCTTGACTCTAGGAACCCAAACTTGGAGCTTCTAAAAGAATTTCTAAAGAAGGTGAACTGCACAGTGGGATGTCTTCAGCTTCCTCCCAGCCTTGTTCAGCTTCATGGCTTCAGCCCTAATCAATGTCTAACCTGCAAGCTCAGGAGAGACTTCTAGCCAAGATCCTCCCACTGAAGCAGCTCTGGGATTTTGAATTATCAGATAATACAGATCTGTGGTTTTTAAGCCACTAAGTTCTGGGGTAATTTGTTACACAGCAACAGACAATACATCGGGAGTAGTTGAAGTCTGTATGGTTTCAGGCATGTAGCTCTCATCCCATCATCCCAAACCCAGCATAGAAACACAACTTGTTGGGGTTCACCTTCATTCTAATAAAACCTAAAAGCATGACTGCCAGATCCTGAAGAGAAAGGCAGGTTCTAGAGAGTTCTTCAATGAAATATGGAAGTGTTGATTTTGTCATCAAATATGAGTCAGAGGATCATTTTTATAATTCCTAATAAAAATGATAGAGATGCCTAACAGTCCCTGGGTGTGTGGTGGTGGACTCTGACTCTGAGTCCCACCTCCCACCTCCACTCTTCTTTCTATATCCTTACACAGTATGGCAAGTGTTTTACTTACTTCATGATGACAATATAGATGAGGTACATCAGCACAAGGACTAGGGATTCCCACCTGCACAGGACAAAGTACAGTTAGAGACGGCAAGCCCAACAGCCAAGCCATGTCAGCGGGTGCTGGAGGTATCTGATGTCAAGGGCCAGGATGGCAAGGTAGACCAGTTACACGCGTTCCCAGTCTATGCAAGTGCTTTTTGTTGCATAGATCTTTCCTTCTCACCTGAAGGGAAGATGCAGCTCTGCTGTGTGCTCACTACAAAGAGCTCTAGGGAAAGTGGCAGGCCCTTGAACATACAAGTGCTTGCATGAATCTGCTGTGGTTTACTCTCTAGGGTTATCCAGAGCTTCCTAAGAGCAGACACACCAGAGGAACTGATAAGGGAGTGGGTGGTGAGAAGTGGTGGGGGCCGGAGGAGGGGTTGAATGTAGAGGGGTGTAAGCAGAAAGAGACAGGGTGAAGAAAGAGACAGAGATAAGCAGAGTCAAGGAGAGAGTCAGGTAGTGTCAAAGAGATCTAGAACCTTTTTGGGTGGGAAGGTGCCCGGAAGTATAAGACTGAGTGAGAGGAGGCTGGGCATGGTGGACACTGGCTTATGCCTATCATCCATCAAAGTGTACTACACAGTGGGTCCTAGGTCAGTTTGGGCTGCAGAGGAGACCCTGCATCCACAATGTAAAAGTAGAAAACCTAAACCAATGCAAATATGGACAAGAGGTGAGACGGCCAAGAGAAAAGAAGGAAAACAACTGAGCCAATGGGAATGTCCTCACCTCTTAGGATTGCAATTAAAAAAAATTCTTTATTTAGTAATTTCCAGCTAAAGCTCAGGGGACTTGGTTTTTGGGCCCCTGTTTAGCCACAGGATTGAACTAGCTGAAGGAGGGAGCATGTTTAGTTTGGACAGAAGGGGATTGGGGAGGCCTGAGGAGGAAGTCATGAAAACCCTGATTCCACACAGAATTCTTCCATGCCTCCCTAAGAATGATTTTACTAATATGGTTTTATCCAAGTAGAAAGAACTTGGGGTATGGGAGGCCTTTGGGCATCCCAACTGTCCCAGGTTCACACAGTTCTTGGCTCCAGTCTCCAGGAAGGTGCCTTTAGTCTGACCCCGTACTCCACCCCACTGCACCACTCCTTAGCAGGCATACATGTGAAAGGAACTTCGTGCTTAGGTCATTCTAAAGAAAGGGGCATTGTAACAGAAACAGTGTGAGATCATTGGAAAAGAACCAAATTCAGTAGTCAGTTCTCTTTCTTCTTCCCCTCCCCTCCCCTCCTCTCCCCTCCCCTTCTCTTTCTTCCTCTTTTTCTCATGTGGTATTCCAGACTGCCCTCAGATTTGTAACCTTTCTACCTCAGCCTCCAGAGTGCTGGGATACAGGTAGGATCATGATGCCCAGCTTAAATCCAATACTTGCTAAACATTTTTACTTACAATTGTTCTCATTCTTTGAAAAAAAAACTCAAAACAAGCCCTTCTTAAGCTGGTTGTTGACCATTTTTCAGGATCACAAGGGGAGAGACCCGATTTCTGTCTACATTGCTGGTTTCCTTTGTGGGCTTGCCAAAGCCTTCCCTAACATGCGGGCTGTTGAAGCTTCTGTGGCTGCCCCATTCCTTTGGCTCCTTTGCCTAGCTGATCACCAGGGGTCTTCATGGTTCCCTCTACACATACCCTTCCTTCGTGCTGTGAGCATCTCCAAATGACCTCTGATAACACATCCACTCCCTGCCCATCAACCAGTGAGAACCATCAGTACCTCCATGCTGTGCTGGATCTAGCTCCTGACAGGTCTCTAGGTGGGGTACGAAGCATTCTCGGACAGTTTCCGAGAACTATTTCTCTCTCACATAGTCACAACTTGAGGAGCTCAGAGGAAGAAACCAGAACACCACTCTGGATATTTCGGTTTCTTCTCCAGCCTCTGGAATCTTGACACACATTTCCTGACGCTCTGGCCCTGGCTGACCTGCTACCACAGATCCACAGGCCTTGTCCTGCAGGGTGACCTAACAGAGGGGTCTCTCATGTCTTCAGGTTTAAGCGTCTTTAGGAATATTACCTAATAGAAAGCGATTCCTTATCCCTTGTGCAGAAATAAATTACTATACTGAGGCAACAAATGACCTCAAGAGAGATAAGTCCTACCTTCAGTTCCCAGGGTCAGGAGCAATGAGTCTGAAGTTGTAATTGTTAGCCCTGTCCTGGCCATCATCTTACCAAAGACATGTAAGATGGAAGGGTCTCAGAAAGGCATTGAAGCCTCTTATTCTCCCCTCTCGTCTTGAACACAGATGTGATGGCTGGAACCACAGGAGCCATTTTAGGACTATTAGGGGAAAGGCTGGGAAAACATCCATGATGCATCTAAGATAAACGATGGTTGGTTGGTTTGTTAGAATCATCATCTACCAAGGAGCCTCTCACTGATTGCTGGGTCCCACTTCTTGCGTGAATGGGCTTCAAGAATGGTGAAGGAATCTCATTCAGGTGTGGCAGGGACATCTGGCTTTTGTATACAGTTAGTCCTGCTTGTCTTCATGTTCTACCTCTGTCACTCAAGCAACTGCAGGTTGAAAATATCCTTAAAAAATTTGTCTTCACTGAACATATATAGTTGCTCTCATGGTCACTTGTAGTATCAACATGACACAATCTAGAATCACCTGGGAAGGATGTCTAGGTTGGCCTGTGAGGAAGATTATCTGAGTTCTCGAGAAGAGATGCCCACTGTGGGTGGCATCATTCCCTGGGCAGTAGATCCTGGACTGCGTAAGGATGGAGAAAGTGAGCTTCACATTAGAATGTACTCACTATTCATTGTTCTCTGCTTCCAACTGTAGGTGTAATGTGACCAATGCTCTTAGGATTCTGATGCTGTGCCTTCCCCGCTAGTCTGTCCTGGGACTGGAAGCTAAAATAAACCCTCTTCTCCCCAAAGCTGCTTTGGTCTGGGTATTTTCTTTTTACAGCAACGGGAAATGAAACAAAGACGATTCCCTGAATAACCTAGTGTAGCACTATGCAATACATGAGAACACTTCAACCCTGCTATTTAAACATCTGCATCGCACTGGGCATTAGTGATCCAGAGGCGTCTTAAAGCATATAGAAGAAGGTGTGTAAATACCATGACATTTTACATATGAACCGGAACAATAGATTCTCATATGCTCAGCAGTCCTGAAACCAATTCTTCACAAATCCTGAGAAAGCACTGCATTTGTATTTGGCAATATTCATTATTTTCTAAAGAGCCCTCTTGTTTTGAAATCAACACAGTTGCAATCAGGGTCCTTCTGAAGATCTCAAGTGAGTTAATCGCCTGTCTTAACCTCTCTAGGGGCTGCTGGACTATCCTGGAGCAAGGGTGGAACTCAGCTTGTGAGGTATCCCCGAAACCCTGTGTGCTTTTACTGTGCACACGCCGGCGTCTGGTTTTAAAGAGAGAGATCAGCTCCTGCCCACATCCAGGGGGAAAAAAAAATCAATGCTTAGCAGGTAGGAAGACAGGAAAAGCAAACAGTAAAAAGCATCTTCAAATTCAATCAATGTATTTTGCCTTCCCTGGAAGCCCCAGAGCAGTAAAGGGCCAGTGGTGCAGATTTTAATTTCTTGGCTTCACTCATACGAGAAATTCTTTCTGTCAGCCCATGCATGCAATAACAGTGGTTACGCAACAGGCTAGCACTCTGAGAATGATGGGACTCTGGGCCCCGGGAGCCTGTGGCTCAGATCTTTGGAAACAAAGACACCCCCACAGGGCTAGCTAGCACCAAGTCTCATTCCCTTTGTAACTCATGCATCTGTGGTCCTCCTGACTCCATACTCCTGACCCCATGTGTATAGGCCTGCTGGTGCTTAGACTGTAGGCACATATGGCCTGTTCTTTGCATAATCTAGAATCCCCTGTGATAGGATTTAGGCTTTATCAGAGTGTAAGTTTACCTAACATCTCCCTCCCTTCCTCCCCCTCCTCCCACTCCCCCCACAGAAAGAGGGAAAGAGAGAGGAGGGGGGGAGAGGGGGGAGAGGGAGAGAGAGAGAGACTGAGACTAGGTTTGACCAAGAATGCCCACCCCCCACAGGCTCATATATTTGAATGCTTGGTCATTGGAGAGTGTTACTACTTGAGAGGGATTAGGAGGTGTGACCTTGTTGGAGTAGGTGTGGTCTTATTGGAGGAAGTGTGTCATGGGTTAGGAGTTGGGGATAGATTCTGAAGCCCAAATGAGGCCCAGTGGCTCTCTTTTTTCTTCCTTCTGCCTGCAGATCCAGATGTAGAACTCTCAGCTACCATGTCTGCCTGCGTGCCACCATGATTCCCACCATGATGATAACGGACTAAACCTCTGAGAGTTGTCTTAGTCATAGTGTTTCATCATAGCAACAGAACTGTGACTGAGACACCTTTGGAATGGAGGGAAAATTAACTAAGCCACTAAGACATGTTAGGTATCTTAAAGGGCTCTGTGAGGGGGCCAGCCAAAGCTCGCTTATTAGGACATCTGCATTCGTCTCTCTCTGCCATGGTTCTCATGCAGCAATAAGACGCTTTTAGAGCACAAGTGAGGACTCCCCCACCCTGGGGTGGCAGCTCCCTGACCCTGGGGTGGCAGCTCCCTGACCCTGGGATGGCAGCTCCCCACCCTGGGATGCAGCTCCTCACCCTGGGATGCAGCTCCTCACCCTGGGATGGCAGCTCCCTGACCCTGGGATGGCAGCTCCCCACCCTGGGATGCAGCTCCTCACCCTGGGATGCAGCTCCCCACCCTGGGATGGCAGCTCCCTGACCCTGGGATGGCAGCTCCCTCACCCTGGGATGGCAGCTCCCCACCCTGGGATGCAGCTCCTCACCCTGGGATGCAGCTCCCCACCCTGGGATGGCAGCTCCCTGACCCTGGGATGGCAGCTCCCCACCCTGGGATGCAGCTCCCCACCCTGGGATGGCAACTCCTCACCCTGGGATGGCAGCTCCTCACCCTGGGATGGCAGCTCCCCACCCTGGGATGGCAGCTCCCCACCCTGGGATGGCAACTCCTCACCCTGGGGTGGCAGCTCCCTGACCCTGGGATGGCAGCTCCCCACCCTGGGATGGCAACTCCTCACCCTGGGATGGCAGCTCCTCACCCTGGGATGGCAGCTCCCCACCCTGGGATGGCAGCTCCCCACCCTGGGATGCAGCTCCCCACCCTGGGATGCAGCTCCTCACCCTGGGGTGGCAGCTCCCCCACCCTGGGATGGCAGCCTCTCCCTGGGGTGGCAGCTCCCCCACCCTGGGGTGGCAGCTCCCCACCCTGGGATGGCAGCTCCCTACTCTGGGATGGCTCTTTCTAGCAGCGGTAACCCTGTTGTACTGCCCTCTGGAACAGCACCCTTAGCAGACCTGGGACCTGGGGTGCTCTAGCTATTTTGACCCCCTTCAGGCTTTTCATCACTATTACTTAAAAAGACTTCTTACTTTTTTTGTGACTAAGTATGGAGAGCATGGGTCTTTTAAAAAACAGAGTATATGTATTATATTAGAATCTGCATTTTTAATTATTGGGTTTTCAAACATTTCCCAAGCTGTTTTTTAAGGACAGGAGAGATAGGTCTTAGAAGTCAACAACCTATCTCCTCATGCTGGCATAACTACCCTCTGACAGTTCCCATCACTGAGGTAGGCCCGTGGCACCCTCAAGTTCTGGAAGCCGGAGAGTTATTCTCAGATAGAGGCAGAGCCCCCAACCAAGGGTTAGAGCAAAGTTGAGAATGTTTCGCTGGAAGTGAAGTCACAGGAATTCTCTGTCTCTTTCTAGCTCACTCACTCCTAACACAAGGTAATGCTGTGGAAGTTTCTAGCCTCAGAGTCCCTCCTATTTCTAAGAAGTTTTTCATTTTCTTCTACTTATGCAGATCAAGCATTTGGGGGAGAACTGTAACAAGAATGCATAGGACACCTAATTTCGATTTCCATTTCAAACATACTGGACTTGCTCAGAACTCATTTTGAGAATAGGGGTTTGAACAGTTGGCCAAAATGCAAATATCCCTCTGTATATTTAATTGAACAGCATCCTCTATCTAAGTCACCACAGACTCAGAACCACGCATTGCCTTTTAGAGTATTGGCAGCACTTTAATGGGATAACCGTCCGTGACGTGCTTGGATCCTGACTCCTAAGGTGTCACTGAGGTTTGGAACATTGAACTTGGTTTACCTCCTGCTACCTACAGCTCAGATCTGGAATGTTCCCCTAATGGCCAGAGTGCTAAAGAGTTGATTCCCAGCATGATGCTGTTGGGAACTGATAAGAGTAGGGGCCCAGTGAGAGGTCCTTGGGTTTGCCCTGGAAGAAAACAGTGGGACCCCTCCTTCCCTTGCTTTCTGGTCATGGGTGATTGCTTTTGTTTTTTTTTTTTTCCTGGGCATACCCTTTTACCATGAACATGGGCTGGAACCCTTCAAACTGGGAGTAAAAATGAACTTTTTCTCTTTATAAGTTGATTGTCTATGTACTTTGCTGTGATAATGGAAATCTGATTGACAAGGGTATAAAAAGATTAGTCAAATGACAACTAGGGTACAGCTATGGCTGACTATAGAACACAGAAAATTGACAGCATCCAGCCTCCACAATAAAGACATAGAGATATGAAGATATGAATCCCATCACCCCAGCGGCCCAAGGGAAAAGCTAAGTAAAAGGTAATTTGATGTCTTTGTTGAGGAAGAATGGGCAGGGCCTAAGAAATCCTTGTTCCAAGTTGTCATGACATGTCTTTCCTTTTATAGATTAGAATTGTTTACTTATTTTGTGTGTGTGTGTGTGTGTGTGTGTGTGTGTGTGTGTGTGCGCACGCACATGCACGTGTGCATGCTAGGTATTAGTGTGGAGGTCAGAGGACAACTTGAGTAAGTCAGTTCTCTCCTTCAATCACATGGCTTCCAGATATTAAACCTAGGCTGTTGGCATTGGCAGCAAGTACCTTTTCCTGCTGAGCCATCTTGCTGCCCTGTTTTTTTTTCTAATCCTCATCTCCAGCCTACAATGCATTTGGCTCTGTGTCATAAAAAGGTACAATTAGAAGGAACAAAAATGTACTTACCAAGAAACTTTTTCATCATAAATGAACTGTGGGGAAAAAAAGAAAGTCAGTTAGAGATGTGTGCACACATGTGCACGTAACAGTATTTTAAGATGATGGGCTGGCGGTGCTTGCCGCTGGCCTGGTGACATTCATGATCGGGCTGGAATGCCAGGTACCTGTGGGCAAACTCTTTCTATAGTCTTTGTCTATTGGTAGTGGAAGGAGAATTGTGTGAAGATTGGGGTGGGTGAGGGTGGGAAGGAGAAGCGAGGCGATCCAGGTCACTCTTCAGTTTCTGTCCCCAGATAGAAGGACTGGGAGAGATGACTCTGCTTTCTAAAACAAGACCCATCATGGAACTTAGGTCTGCAAGGGGAGGTAGAAACTTGGCAGGCACTTTCAAATTCTGACCCTTTAGGTACCATGAGTCACGCTTCTGCACGTCTCAGACTTGATGCAAGCACTTGACCTTCCGTACACCCAACAGTGTCCTTCTAGCTGTCTCCTTTTATTCCCAAGAGATCTCTTCTATCACAACCACAAGTGGGGGGAACAGCAACCCTAAGCATCTCATACAGAAAGTTATCTTGAGACAAGTGAATGGCATCAAACTGTTTGCACACCCTGGGCACTGTTGGCTTCTCATGCCTTGTGCCATGGTCTGCCTCCTGTCAAGGAAGGAGGCTAGGGAAGGTCAGAAGCAGTGAAGGAAACAAGTGACAAACCGAGATTTTATTCCCATCTGTTGGGACCAATAGAGCGTCTATAAAAGGTTTAAACAGTTACTTTCCAGCCAACACTACCTCAGATCAATTCCCATTTGGGGGAAACTAAACAACAATCAAACAAAATAACGAGCAAACCAGCAAAATATTTACATACGGAAACCAAATTTCAGAAAGCAGAAATAATTTCTGGGATTGTTCAATCCATTGTGGAATTGATTCCAGTACCTGGGCCTGGCTCTTATTTGAACCTCTTTTCATGACACACTTACCTGCCTACACGACTCATAGGACCCACAAAGGGTGTACCTGTCATGGATGCTGGAAGCCATAGAAATGTTTTCATGGCTTCTATAAGGATGGCGATCTTTGAGTAGCACTCCCCATGAAGGCAGAGGCCCCTGAAGCCTCTAAGACAGAGGCTGCAGGGCAACCTAGGTACCCAGTGCCAGAATGTCATTAAGCAAGATGATAAATGTAGCTAGCAATGCGGGCATTGCTTTGGTCCCCAGCGAGTCCAATAATCTCCAGTTGCGCTGAGACACAAAAGTCACCTCATGGACAGCCCACACAGCTCACAGGAGCTCTTCCTGCCATGGTAAAGGTCTAAGGAGAAGGACCAGGATCTAGGGGTCATGCTTATTTGTAACTGGTTCTTTTTAACAAGCTGTTAAAAAGAAAGAAAGAAAGAAAGACAGAAAGAAAGAAAGATAGAAAGAAAGAAAGAATGTTGCTTTGTTGTTTTGTTACTCTGTCTCTGCCATCAAGTTCAACAAGTTGACATCTGGATGAGAACGCCAAGCCAGAATGGGGAAAGGATTGGAGGAATCAAGCAAATAATCCCACGATGCAGACTGGATGGTACGGAACCCACCCCCTGGAAAGACTCACGGTTGCTTGACATAATTGCTAGCATTAACAAATTGTTATCACGAAATAATGGAACAGAACCAATTATTTAAGATGGAAAAATTTTTATTAAGTACTTAATTCAATATTAGCCTTAGCAATGGGGAAGAAACAATTACTTCAGAGTTACTCAAGAGAATATGAGACTCCAGGAGAGTTTATTAAACCAGGACAATTGAATTCTCTCCCATCAGAGAAGGCAGGCGAAGGCGCAATATGGATGCGGCTCGCAGGGATCTTGTATTCTGTAAGAGATTCTCCACAGATGGGGGCATAGATCCTGCAAAGGCAGTCACGGGGAGTTGACTGGTCTTGGTATAGAGACACAGGCATCCTTTATGAACGTTTCAGGAACAGCTGTGGGTTGGTACACCTTTAACTATTGATTATGTAGAGAAAAAATACTAATGGGCTTCACTGTACAAAGATCCTCGCTGTGGCTTGAACGTGAAACTTCTCCCACAGCCCACAGATATGCATTCTTGAAGAGCGGGTCCCCAGCTGGAGCTAGAGGGGGGTACAGAGCCTTTGGCACGGTGGCCTGGCCAGCAGAAGTGAGCTATTGGCCTTGCAGGTAACGTCTGCTTCTGCTTCTGGCCCAAGCTCTTTGCCTCCTGATTCATCAGGTGTGAGAAGCCACCTCAGACTCCCTCTGCCACAGACAGGAGTGTGTCCCTTCATGTTCCCCCTCTGCCATGCTGGCCTGCACCCTCTTCAGAAACTATAGACTTCTCCTTTAAGTTGCTCCTGCCATGCATTTTGTCATAGCGAAAAGTAACTAATACAGTCGCAAACTGGGAGGGGGGGGGTAGAGTTTACAGGGAGCCTCAAAGAGCCGAGAAACAGCGCGCAAACCATGGTGTGATCAGCTGAATTGCTAGCCAGAGGCCGAGCATATGAGCCCACAGGGCTGCTGTGGTGGTGTGTGATGTCTGGAGGTTGGGAGGAGTCAGACACAGAAAGAGAAATGGATGTTATCTTCCTGCAAGTTCTAGCACACAATTGTGATCTGGAAACATTCAAAATACCCGATAGTTTTCCTTTTGTGTGGCCCTGGGGACACCCTGTTTCTCAGGGGTAACAACTGCTGCATTGGTTGCTCAGGAGAACAAAGCCAGGGGACTCAACTGCCCTGTGGCTGCTGCAAAACCATGGTGCAGTTTATCCCTGTACTCTAAGAGGATTGTGCAGAGAGCAGCGAGAAGATCTATCAGTGGAAGTCAGGGCTGGTGCTTGGGGGAGGCTGTGTAGCCTGGTCATCCCTTCCTGGAAGACTGGGAATGAGGAAATCAAATGGATGGCGAATGTTCTTTTGGAAAGAACCATGGGGCTATCCTGACGGAGGCCTAGGATCATTCTGTGTGGAAGGTTAAAATGACAGAGGAGGCTGTGGGAAAATGGGTTTCGTTTTATGATTAGTTCCACTTTGGTACCACTAGGTGGCACTCACAACCCAGCCCTCCACCATGGTGAAGGCAGCAAAGTTAAAATGAAGTAGCTCAAGCCCATTTTCAAGGCTCTGGTGAACCCGTGTGAATGAGCAGAAGTACCACGGGGCAGGCAGTCCACTGGAGTGCCTACACCAGCCTATAGCTGCGTGAGGCAAGGGGAAGAGCTTTCTGCTTGACGTTCACGACTCGGGGGAGCGGCGAGTAAGTCATTGGGGCCAGACCAGAATCTGCTGCTGAGTTGCAACTAAGCACTCTCCTTCTGTGGCATTTAGAAGTAACTCAACCGCTTCACGAAAGAAAGCAAGCCTTGGATATTCTCTGCTGTATGTGTTTGAGGCCAGGAACTGAGAGAGCTCACAGTGCTGAGAGTCACTGGTACTCAGGAGCTGGGCCTCAGATTTGCTGAGCAAGCGCTGCCCCGGGGTCCTGGCCTCCGACCTTACACGTGGCTCACCCGAAGTTACACTTGTCTTTTCTTGGGTTCCCACATACTCTGCAGCTGGGCTAAATGTGAACAACCAGAAATGAATTTGACAAAAGCACTCATTTCCTCTAGGCTTCAGAGAAGTGGCTGGGTACCATGGAAACAGGCTTGTCAATCCTGGTGCCCGCTCTAAAATTCTTCCCGAAAAGTCAGGCTGACTTCAGCCAGGTGCCAGAGCAATCCAGGGAACTGCCAAGGGAACAGCTCCTTTAAGACGGACAACATGGCAAAGACAAGATAGGAGGGGCTTGGGTGTAACCAGGAGAAGAGAGCGAGCTGCCTCAGCACCACTAACCAGCCCGGAGTTTGAATACTAGAAGCTACAACCACAAAACGGGAATGGCCGCATTGCTGCGATTTCATAATCTATATTATGATCACTGGCACTGTGAGCATTCTAAGCAGTGAAAATGACAGGAGAAAATCAAGAGCATCCTTTTCTTTCAAGAGGCTGAAACTTGAAAATCTCCCTTTCCTATCAAATCAGGCTAGCCTCTTCCATAGACACTTACCATTCAACAACACAGGGGTCCCTCCACCCCCAGCTGCTCCGAGTTTAGAGAACTCATTTTTGTGGGTCTAGGAGCTAGCAGTACATGTGGCTTAGCTAAGGGGGTGGGGCGGGTGGGACATACTGAGAAGCTGTGCCCTGCTATGGCTTAAGCTTTAAAGATAACGAGGCATGTAGGAAGAGAACTCGAATGACATTAGTGGCTGCAGGAAGGAGGATAAGAAATTAAGAGTTTGAGAAGTGCTGATCATCTCCAGGAAGCAATGGGTGGGAAGATAAATGACGTATATAGGAGACAAGGGTTGGTAAAGGACTGGTAGCTGGGCAGCACAAAAACAAACACAAGCACAAACTAAAAGTGCAAAGCCATCTTCTGCTGTGGAATAATCCTTCTGTACACTTTGTGACTATATGCCACTACGATTGGTTTAATAAAAAGCTGACTGGCCAATAGCTGAACAGGATAAAGTTAGGTAGGAAAGTCAAACTGAGGATGATGGGATGAGGAAGGGAGGAGTCAGAAGGCTTGCCAGCTGGATGAAAATGAGTTGAACACATAAAATGGGATAGAGGTAAAAGCCATGAGCCTCATGGCAGCATATAGGTAAATAGAAATGGATTAAGTTGTAAGAGTTAATTAGTAATGAGCCTGAGCTATTGGTTGAGCATTTGCAATTAACATAAATCTCTGAGTGGTGATTTGGAAGCGACTTCCAGGATGGGATAAAGTCTACCTCCAATTTTCACTGTAAATACTCAGTGGCTCTTATTAGCAAGTTGCCTTCTCCAGAACAGCTGACGTACACCCCTCTTTGTTGAGTGAGCAAAGATGACCCCAGCCTCCCAGGATTCCCAGCACCAGATAGTTCCTTCCATACACCCACCACTGATTGTAAAGTTGGTTAACTTCTGTGTGACCACAGTCAATTTATTTCAGGACTTTAAATTTCTGTCACAATCATTCTCCTGGGAAGCTTCTAGCTATCATCATTATTCCCTCTTGGCCAGAAGAAGAGCTGAAATGAAATGACAGTCCAGTTGGTGCAAGGAAATCAAGAGAGAATCAGTTAATTCCAAGTAGAGAATGGGATTGAGAGCGAGAGGGGACTGGCTAGAGAGAAGGCCACCTGGAAGGTAGACAATGCTCACTGTGACCTTCAAGATTGTGTTTCTACCACAGGAGGAACTGGACAAAACAATTTCTAGAGTATTTAAGATTATCTGCTGTGATGGATAGCCTTGTCAACTTGATACAACTTGGAATCACCCGGGATGAATCTTGATGAAGGATTGTCTACATTTGGGTTGGCGTGCAGGCATGTCTGTGGGGTTGTCTTAAGTTAACTGCTGTGGGAAAACCCAGCCCAGTGTGAGCCGCAAGGAATTTTAAACTGTGTCAGGGTAGAAGAATGGAGCTGAGCACAAGCAAACATGTGATCATATGTGTATTCGTTTCTCTCTGCTCTTGCCTATGGATATGACGTGACTTGTGGTTTAAAGCTCCTACCTTAACTTTCCCCCAGTGATAGATTGTAACCTGGAAGTGTGAGCCAAATGAGCCCCTCTTCCCCTATACTGCTTTTTTTTTTGTCAGTTTTTAAAATCACAGCAAAGAAAAAAAAGGAACTAAAACAGTTACCTTCATGAGCTCTAGGGTATGTAAGGTAAAGCTATTTTTTCCAACAACATGTTCTCAGAATAAGGCCTATTTCAGATTCTCAGAGGCAGATTTTATTGGAAGGAAATCTGGATTCTACACAGCTGTACTGTATAGCTGGAGCTATACTGGCATGTTATTGCTGAACCATCTTAGAAACCTTCTCTGTTAGCCTAAAAGACATAGGTATCTGTAGGAAAGTTCATAGTTTCTACAGGACAGTTGGCTCATTAGAACTACACCATCCAATGAGGTAGTTAGTTACTAACTATCTATGGTTCTGCTGTGGGACAATGATTTTACCCTGTAAAGATTTGCTTCTTGTACTTGTTTAGTAAAATGTTGATTGGCCAGTAGCCAGGCAGGAAGTATAGGTGGGGCAAACAGGCAGGAAGTATAGGTGGGGCAAACAGGCAGGAAGTAGAGGTGGGGCAAGGAGAACAGGAGAATTCTGGGAAGAGGAAAGATTCAGTCTGCAGTCATCACGCAGACACAGAGGAAGCAAGATGAGAATGCTTTGCTGATGAAAGGTACCAAGCCACGTGGCTAACACAGACAAGAATTATGGGCTAATATAAGTTATAAGAGTTATAAGAAGCTTGAGCTAATAGGTCAACTAGATTATAATTAATGTAGACGTCTGTGTGTTTCTTTGGGGCTGAAGGGCTGTGGGACCAGGTGGGACAGAAACCTCTGCCAACATGGCTGTACAATGCAAATTAAGAATAAAATTCAGTCATTTGTTCTTGCTAGCTGCATTTCGAGGGTTCAGTAGCTGCACATGCCCCTATGGCTACCATGGCTACTGCATGAGACAATAAGGGATAGAAAGTTCTGAGTCCAGCCAGGAAAATTCATGTCTCCTGGGGGTCATGTGTTAAAAGTTTGGTGCTTAGGTTGGCACTATCGGAAGATTAGTAAAATCATTGTGGAGAGGAACCAAATGAAAGGTCTTTAGGCCACTGGGTCATGCCCTTGAAGGTGACAGTGGGATCTCTGTCTTCCGTTTTCTTTCTTGTTTTGGCTTATAAGGATGTCACTTTGTTCTACCACAAAAACCTGTTACAATGGGTTCAAAGCAACAGGGTTACTTGAATTTGAACTTGGACTTCTGGGTCCATGAGCTAAACAAACCTTTCTATTTATAATTGTTTCAAGTATTTTGTTATGGCAACTAATGCCGAGTCACTGCCTGTCTCTGGCAAGTGAGTGTCAGCTCAGCTGTTTTGCCGCCCCCATGGGAACTCTTCACCCAGGGGTTCTGCAAAAGAGCTCCCCCAGTGATGGAAATGGAGGCATTAACTTGAACTACTTTCTTTGCTGGGTGTGCACCCAGAGTGGCCTGAGGACCGTGCCAACTAGGATCAGTGGCTTCTCTGCTCTATCATCTACAGACAGACAGCACTTTGAAGGGGATTTTTGTACCAGCCCAAGTTAAGAGGAAGCGATTCCATAGAGTTTTCCATCTCCCACGAAGGCTCTCTCTTCTTCATGTTCACAATCCCTGACTACAGCTTAGATGAAGTGTAAAAATAAAGTAGTTCCTTTTGGGCAGCTGTTAGACTGATGAAGTGATGGATCATTTGCATTTATGCAAATCTCATGATTATATAAATCACAGCAACATTTTAATGCAAGAAACTTGACAGGCTGGCTGGAATTTGGAAAAAGGGCAGGACTGGGAGGCCGGCTATGCCCCTGGACCAAGTGATCCTGGGTGTGGAGGAGAGGCAGGGGAGTCCTGTACTGATCTGTGGACAGCTGTTACGTATGTGAGCAGACACATGATCTGTGGACAGCTGTTCCATATGTGAGCAGACACATGATGGGAAACACTGCAAAGAACACTGAACATTCTTAGGACTTAACAGTGGCATTTCTCTTGCTTCCAGGCATTATCTCGCGTTTCCATGGCCAGAGATTCCAATAGAGAGGGTGCATGAGACTAAAGGGAGGCTCTCTTTCTCAGGGGAGGACAATAGGAAGAACATACTGTGTGTTTTTGAAAGAATGATTGCTTTAGACAAGGATATACCATCATTGCAGACTAATCATAACATAGCGCAAAGGAAAATTGAGATGGAGCCTAAGTACTAAAGAGAACTGACTTTGGGTCTCTTAATCAACTGTCTTTATTTGGGGGGACTGTGTGGGGAATGCACATGCCTGTCTCACTCCTGCGTTCTTGCTCTCTGCCCATCTGTGCCCCACCTTTAACTGGAATGTCTCAGCAGTCTTAGACTGCAGGCAATAATGAAGCTATTAGCATTCTCCTGGCTGGACTCCTTGCCCTCTGTCCTTTAGCAGCAAGGGGCATCCCTGGAGACTCTGTCTTGGCTATCTTTGGATCTCTAAGCCTCCTGGTTTGTCCATGGGGCTCTGCTGTATGACTCTTAAGGGTGTCTTGATGAGAAGATACATAGAAATGGCATCTGGTCCCACTTAGTCCACCCTTGCCCTGGGAGTGAATGGGTTCTCCTTGTACAACCTCAGGGGGTCAGCTGAACATTTCAGAACTTAAAAAACACTAATTATTAAATTAAATTGTTTGGAAAGCTTGGTGATTATTCTGTGGGTTGGGGAAAGGGCGTTGTAACAGAGGCAATTTATGTGACCACGGCACGATCCTGTATTAAGCTAGGTATTACCTAAAGAAAACCTGAGGAACATGTTTTTGTTACTGTATCTGCAGTCACAAAAGAAGGGAGTTAAAAAAAGTACTTGCAAAAAGTTACAGAGAGTTTGTGAGTTTCAGTCTGAGGCTGGGGTGGGGAATAGATGTGGGGTCGCTGTGACAGCTACTTTGCTAGGTGCTGTCCTTCTGGACCGAGGATGGATTCATTCCCCACACAGTCTCCAGTGAGAATCCCAGATGGCAAGAGCACGGAGGTGGCTCAGTATTAAAGTGCTCGATGTTCAAGCGCAAAGACATGGGCTTGGAGCCCCAGCATCCAGGTTAAAGCTGGGGGTGGGAGCCCAGGTTTTGGGGTGGAGATCAGTGGATCTTGGTCTTCCTGACCAGCTAGGCTAGTCCATACAGGAGGCTCCCTGTTGACTGAGAGACCCTGGCTCAAAAAAGTAAAGCAGAGAAGTAATAGGCAAAGACATCCCAACATCAGACTTTTGCCTTCACAGGGGTGAGCTGTGCATACAGACACACGCACATGTGCAAGAGTGCGCACACACTGATACAGATAGATAGATAGGTAGATAGATAGATAGATAGATAGATAGATAGATAGGTTGGTAGGTAGAGAATATGAAAATAGGCTCCATGCTCACTGACAGAAATTAGAATTGTAGACAAACTAAGCCTGAACAGACAAACGTGATCTTGCTTCTCCAGAATTTCAGAATTGACTTTAGACATGATCATGGATACACCAGAGGTCAATATCCCAAAGGATTTCCTGCCACTTCCATCACGTCCAGTCAGAAGCTTTGCTTTCCAAAGTCCAGCACCTGTGGTGAAAGACGGTGCAGGCTGCAATGCAGTTTCCCAGTTTCTACTTCAGTACCCGAAGAGTCAAAATCCCCGCTTCCACACTCCGATCAGCGTGTCAATTGTTTTGTTCACTAAAATTGGGGGAATGTCGCTTAATGTACAAGGAAGCAATATTCAGCTTTGAAGACTCCCATTTTATCTGTTCCACCTCTTCTTAACACTAGACAAGTGCAATTTTCCCTCAAAGTCACAAAAACCCTAGTTTTGACAGCCCGTCTGTGAATACACAGCCCAAGTCTCCAGCCCATGACAAGGAATCATCCGATGCCGCTGTCTGCTGCTTGCTGAAGGAAACACAGGGCGGCCTCAGCAGCCAGCGTGTTCAGCTGTCTCAGCTTTGTGATTTATGTACCGTGGCCCCAGGGCAGATGGTTGCTTGGCCCAAAGACCAGGTTCAGGAGGGTGTGCCACCTGTGACCCAGGGAAACCAAACCTCTTCAGTTCTTCACATGCCGTGAGCAGCAGTTGTATCTGATGTATCTTGGACAGGTCCAGAGAAATTGGTCTGAAGGCAAGTTTTTCCACACACTGTCTTGGAGGTGTCTATGCTGCAAGCCAGTACTCACAAGACTGCTCTAGGGGGCAGACATCTCTGAGTTGTGCTCTGGGAGACCTTGCCTGTCTCCCTTGCATGTTACTGCCTTGTGTTTGCAAGCCTAGTCATCTCTCCAAACTTCAGCAGAGTGGAAGTGGCACTCATTTACGGCTGGCATCCCCTGCTCACACGTCTCTTGAAAAAAAAATGCAATTTTCAAAAAGTATAAGAAAATACTCATGGTGGTTTGAAAGAAAATGGCCCTCAAAGGGAGTGGCACTATTAGGAGGTGTGGCTTTGTTGGAGTAGGCGTGGCCTTGTTGGTGGAAGTGTGTCAGTATGGGGGCCGGGCTTTGAGGCTTCTTATGCTCAAGCTATGCTCAGTGTGGCACACAGCTGCATCCCATTGCCTATGGATCAGGATGCAGAACTCTCAGATTCTTCTCCAGCACCATGCCTGCCTGTATGCTACTTGCCGTGAAGGTAGTGGACTAAACCTCTTGACTGGAAGCTACCCCAATTAAATGCTTTCCTTTATAAGAGCTGCTGTGGTCATGGTGCCTCTTCACAGCGATAGACACCCTAGCTAAGACAACATCTGAAAAGGTAGAACAGTGGAATGTACAGGAGTAATATGTATTGATCCCTTGCAGGACAAAGCTCACCAGAAGCCATGTTTGGAAAGTCTGGGTTGAAGTTAAGAAGAGTCTACTCAGGACAGGCCTTGGGATAGTTTTCAACCTAAAGCGCCACCCAGGAGAGTAATTTGGAAAGCAGGTCGTACAGTCCTGATGCAGAGATAAGAAGCTGGAAACCAGAGAGGGTGATTTTCTGAGATCAATGCTGCTAGTAAGAAACTGTGATGGGCACAGTTTTCTAGATGCTCAGAATATATATGTGTTGGTTCACATCTGCTACAATCTGTCATCTATAAAGCCGGTAGTACAATTCTGGACCAAGCCTAAAGACATGTGGCTCCTTGGTTACAAGGAGCCACTGGCTCAGTTCCCTCTTTGAGTTGGTGCTTTCCAAGGGTACAGGAAACTGGATGACTCTGCTTACACAGGAAGAACAAATTACTGCCTTCTACTGTGTTCCACTGAGGTTCTTGAGGGACTAGCTGACATCCATTCATTTTGGTGGGAGTGTTCTTTTTTCTTAATTCTATTGATAAAAATGCTGTCTGGATGGACCATATGTTACAGCTTGACTCAGAACTATCCCACAAGTTCTGATGATTTTTTTCTCTAGCAGGTTCAGGAAGTGAGGCCCAGCTGGAAGAGATACGACAGCAGAGGCAGGCTTTGGGGGAGATAGCCTGGCCACTTGCTCCTGTCTCATTCTCTGTATCCGAGTCCATCACGAAGTTGATGGCCTCTGCCACATGCTCCCATCACTACTCAATACACCATCCTTCCTCACCGGGATGGCCTGAAACCCTCTGAAACTTTTGATCCAAACAAATCTTTTATCCTCCAAGTTGTATCTGTCAGGTATTGTGAAAAATGAAACAAAGTAATTAACACACTGAAGCACCTGGAAATAATGAATCACTGAGACCTGGCCTCCCTTAGCCAGTCAAGTTGACACACAGAATTAACTGTCACAAGAGGAGACTGGCGTTAGGAGCCAGGTCTTCCAATTCTTATTTGTTTCCCCTATTTGTAACTATCTACTTCCATGAGCCTCGGCTTGCCAAGCTGAGGAGTTTGGTTATCTCTGGTCAGTTAAACAAGGGAAGAATGTTCATGAACTTTCCTGGTGGAGACCTGGATGGCTGGAAAATTTACTGGTGATAGGGAGGGGAGGGCAGTAGGCAACAGAAGTGTTTCTGTGTTGTAATCTGACCCACCAAGAACTGTAGCATGGCTGATGTATCCATTCAGGCTAAGACCATAGCAGCCCTGAGTGAAGTGGGGGACATGGTGGGGACAATGTTTATGAGGTGGAATCTACAGGACAATTAGTTCTAACAGGGACAGGGGAGTTGGAGGAAAGGGTGACTTAATTTAATCTCCAGGTTGGGTAGTTAGGACAGAACGAGGGCAGAAATATAGGAAGAGAATCCAGTTTTGTTAGACATATCGAGAGTTAGTAGAGACATGCCAAGGTTGGGACATGCAGCTGTCCAATACAGAATTATTTACCCACAGTGGACCTCAGGCAGATCTACTTCTCCCTGAAGCACGGGGTGGGACATGGTCATAGAAGGTATGCTGCCTGAGACCAGGGGACATTGAGAGGGGAAGAGTTCTGGGGCACTTGGGGAGGGGAGTCAGGAGCCATGAGGCTAGCAAGAAGGAACAGTCAAGAAGGTTACAGAATAGCCACAGGGCACTTCCCTTAACCAGACAACCTAAGACCACTGTTCTAAGTACCCAGTGAGCAAACAAGGTGCTGGGTAACCAGAGTAACTTGAAGAAAGGAAAACTTACCCACATAGAGACACAAACTTGCTTATTAGCCTCCATTAGCCTCCATGTCCTAGAGAGGAATTCCACGCTGACAAGTCTTACACTGTCCTGTCTTGAGAAGGGATAAGACTGGACTAAAATGGTAAAAGCAACTTACCACAATGAGCGCCACCACCGACAGTGTGTAGTAGATGGAATCTCTCAGCAGACACCAGGAGGAAAGAGCCACGACCTACAGGGAGGAAGACAAACAGGAAACAGGCTGTCAGGCTCTTCAAACAAGATGGTGTTACTGTGGCCAGCGCTTATCCTCCATGAGGACCCAGAGAGAAGAGGAAGAAGGGGTGCGTTTGCCCTCTTGACTTCAGAAGAGTCCTCTGTATTCCTGGCCAGCGGTAAACCAGACACAGATTTGCATATGTTTGCTGCCTGACCCCGTCAATCGGCCCATCCATGGGGACTTACCTAAAGGCTTTAGAGCTATTAGTCTGGGTCTTCTCATAAGAAGGTACAGCAGGTAGACTGACAGGAAATGACTAATGACAAAAAATGGGAGGGGTCAAGGGACTTGTACCTCTGTAACTGTGGTCTGTCTCTGAGGAGGAAGGCTGGCGTGTCAGCTACATCTGCTAATAACTGACCAAACTGAGTTAGAATTAAAAACTAAATGGATTTACCTAGCAATTTAGAAGGAAAGTCACTTTAGTAGTTGGCCTACGCCACCTTAAAGAGATGTTGGCTTGGCTGAACCCTGACTACAGCATGACTGGGTATCATGGGGAGGTGTGGGCAAGTCATTTTCCCTCTGGATATCCCTCAAAGTCTTTCTGTAGGGGATACGTTGCCAGACTTGGATAGAGCTGTCTGGAAAAGCCCATAGAACTATGTCAGCAGGTTGCTGGATTATCTGAGCTCATGGCCATGGGACATTTGTTTGGTTGCATTTGCCCTTGGACTAAGAGGTGAAAAGGGCCATCACAAATGCCAACACTGCCAGGTAGGCCAGTGACAGGCACGTGTTACACCAGGCATACTAGAAAAAGGAATTCCAAAGGGTAAGGTGGTCTCTCGTACCTCTACTGACCCTGACTGCTGGGTCAGCTCCAAAGACCAGGCAAAGGAAGAGGCGAGGAGGCTTTTTATATTCGGCTGACATGAAAGACAGGCCAGCCTCTTTCCATTAGTACACTCTTCTACGTAGCATTCTGACATGTAGATATTTTCCATGGCTAATTTTGCCTCATTACGTCTTCGTATTGGCTGATTTAAGTTAATGATGACAGGCTGTCCAGAAGAGACCCACTCCATGGCAATTGCTGCTGAGTGATTACAGAGCTCGCTTTATTTACCCTTTCATCATTCTCCCTTGGATTGCGGACTCTTAGAAGCTGTGGTCATCACTTACCACGGATGGACGAGAATAAATGGAACTAAACTGCTCATTTGTCAGCAGGTTGCAAAAGGTCTTGGATATTTATTCAATTTATTGTAATCAGGTCAAACGAATTTACAACACGAGGCAAACATCAGTTCTGAACCTCTTTTAGGAAAGCTCTTGGGCTTTTCGGTGGCGAACTGAGCTCAAACGACTGCCATTTCTCAGCCTTGTGATGCTGTGGTCATAGGACAATACAAATATTCTTAAAACAAGACATAAACCCACAAGTCAAAAAAGAGCAGAAGAGATAGTCTGACAGCAATACAGCCTTGGAAGGCCCTAGCTCTAAAAAGTACACACCTGAGCCAAACTGAAACCAATAAAAAGATATCAGGAAAACAGACGTGCTCCTCCTGAAAGATTATGAATCATTACATATTAATGGGCCGGCTAGAAAGAGTGGCTTTATAGTCATAGTAAATTAAGCAGGCTATTGTATGAACGATGCTAGGATACAAGTCTTTGAGGACAATTTGGGGAGGGCTGGGGCTAACGGCTCCTCTACCATGCTGTGAAGTCAATACAGAACACTTGCAACTGAACAGTCAACAGCTGCCACCTCAGCGTGTTACTGAGGGATTTCCTAGCAGATACCAAGAGCGGTCACATTAGTGGCAAGTAGCGAGAGATTGGTACTGATGGGGCTGGAAGATGGCTGTTTCCCATAAGAAGTCATTAATAACTGCTTCCCTGCTTAAGCTCTGTGCATATAGAACCTTAATAAAACCAGGAAAGTGCAGGGCAAATTATCCACTGAGATTCACTAATGCGGGAAACCAACTTCACACCAAGTCCAGATGTCAAAATTAAGCAGACTGCAGTATGTTTTCTCTCATTATGAACTGCCTTTAGCATCTGGACTGTGGACAGACTTCAGCCCTAGATTAAGATGTAACATATTACAAAACTGGTTTCCTGGCTACAGATCGGGTGAACCTGGAACATAGTAAGAGGGCATCAAGAACAATCTCTTTCTCCTTGAGAGGGAACTCGGGGAAGGCACACCCCCAAACCTTCCACAGCTCTGCCGGGGATAGGAGGAAAGCTCCATTGGGGACTCTCATCCTTTCTGCGGAACTTTCTGATCCCACCATTCACTGACAATGACCATATTCGACTCTGCAACCAGGGAGTGCAAGGGCTTACTTCATGCAACCTGCACAACATCCTAGTAGGTTAGGGCTTGCCCTTGTTTACCAGCTATCAGAGCTTGGCAAGATTGGGCCAGTAGAATTAGGGGAGAATGAGGATCTAAACCCAGGAGGCCTGGGTTCTAAGTCTCTGCACCTGAAAACTGTGCTATTCATTACCCCACAGGAGGCAAGGCTGAAACCTGACGCCCCCTTGCCACTGCATTGCCTCCTCTAGGGAGGGCGTTTCCTTGCTCCATTACTTTCAGCTGCTACTACAAGAGTATTAGAAATGTAGTTACAAGGGAACGTACAAGACAAGACGGCACTGGCCACAGTTAAATTTAGAAGTGAAGTATTTTAAGGAGAGGCGTGACAAGTGGTCAAAGCATGCAGGTCTGGATGTGGATGTACTAGGAGAGGGAGAGGGAGAGGGAGAGGGAGAGAGAGAGAGAGAGAGAGAGAGAGAGAGAGAGAGAGAGAGATTCAGTGCATACTGAAACTACTGGTCCATTTGTCCACTTCTCAAAAAGAAACCCCCTGCCATTGCTTGGTATTTGTTCCATTTTCCATAACCATGGACGCATGACCCCTGTAGAGTTCACACAATTCCCTTTGTTTCTCATTAGAAGATGGAGGCAGGGCCCACCTGGCTCACACGCTGAGCATACTTATTGGTGGAGCTGGACCTGTCAGTATCCCTGAGCCAAAAAGGTCACGTTTATCTGTCTGCAGGTGTCACCCAACCCAGAGCAGGCTGACAAGCAGACAGCTCTGCTTTTGTCACACAAGGACTGACAGGAGCCACCACAAGTCATCCTGGTGAAGTGACCAGCACAGGGGTCCTGGGAGGAAACCAGAGAGTCATTCTACCCCTGCCCTCATTAATCAGTGTCACAGACGGTGGGAATCGCCGAAGGCAAACTCCTCTGCAATCCAGCCTGAGGCTCGGCCCCACCCCCGTAGCTCTAGGAACTCCTCCCAGCTGGAATTTCATCTTGATATTTCCTTGCTATTTCCGAAGTGCATGTCACACATTCTCGAGTGAATATGCAGCTTCAATTTCCTTCCCACAATTCCATTTCATTTCAGAGTGGTGGGAATGAGAAAAAGAAACCCACACGTCCCAAACGGAGAGAAACATCCTTCTCTCTTTTAGGATTCTGGATTCTTTAAAGAAGTTAAAAGTAATTGTTTACAACAAAACTATGCCTTCTGTATATGGATATACATTATAACTCTCAACACAGATTTCATATATATGTAATATATATACATAATACACACAGTATCTTTGGAAATATAAGGTATATGTACATTTAATTCAATATAATAATATGTATGGCCAATTTTCCTTGATGACTAATATGGCATGTCAGACACATTTAAAAAAGTCAAATCCTCTTATCTTATTAGTGCTTTTCTTTTTTTAAAAATAAAACTATCAAGGCAGATGAAACGACACAATAATTGCACAACATGAAGTTGCAATTGTCTAAGAGAAATGCTATTTCACACAAACTTCATGGTACAAAGATTAAAAAGGCCACAAGACGGTTTCGTTCCAAGCTTCTGAGCTGACACAATTTCCACAGCCAATTCCTATCTCAGGAAACAGCCACGCAGTCTGGAGTTGGGATGGGGCTCCGGGATACTTCGGAACAGTGAGAAGACACCAGCACTCATGTCTGGACAGAAGAGGGACAGGTGTGGACTTTCCTTCTGCCAGGAAGTCTTGATGCTACCAAATGTCGACTCTTCAGATTCATTGCAGAATATTTCTGCACTGGGGAAAACCATCAGAATCGGAATGGCTTCGCTTTTTAGAAGTTTGCTATGCCACAATTTTCAAAACACATGACCTTCTGAATATTTCTTTTTCTATTTTAAAATTTGTGAGTGTGTCTTCCTCTGTCACTAGCCACCTTACTTTTAAAGACAGCATCTCTCACTGAAACGGGAGCTCATTAAGAGGCTGGACTGGCTAGCAGCCTGTCCCCTGGTGTCCTCCCTTCTCTTCTTCCCAGGACTGGGTTAAGGGCATGTGCTGCCTACCTGTGCTTTTGGCCTGGGTTTGGGTACCATACTTAAGCAGCAGACACTTTGCCCACGGAGCCATTTCTGCAGCCAATAAACTTTGGCTTATTTATTGATCTTCACAATGGGAACATAAAATGAACTCATTTAATTTTTTCCTAACTCATTTTGAGCTCTAGTTTTATACAAGGAAAACACTGACAGTCAGTAAGCCGCTGCCTGCGATATATTTAAGTAAAGAGGCCACCTCAGAACGGTGGGCACAGAGAATGATTTTTTGATTGCTCCCCATCGAGCACGCTGAAGGATAGATGTGGCCGTTCATAGTGACCTGGGTGTTCCAGAGGTTAAGAAGGGCCTTCTCCATCTCTTACGACATTATGTGCCACAGTTTTTTGGTGACAAAAGTAAGGCATTGCCTGATATTTCAGCATTCACCCACACGCCAGGGGGCACACCGTTTGCTCTGCTGCAGCAAAGAAGACAAAGCTAGGCTATAAAGCTATTTCCTGCTGTGCTCCTGGGACCCTTTGCCCATGCATGGACCAGGTATAGGGACATCTGTCGTCACAGTCAGGCACTGATGTGCCAACACTTAGCTCAGTATTTGTTAGCACTAGTTACTTGATACAAGCGTCTTGAATAAAAGTAGCATGTTTAGGGTACCTTCATTAACCCACATGTGCTAAATGAAAGGAACAGAAAGGCAAGTGTTGCACATGGGGAGGTGACACAGGAAATGTTTTTGGGACATTGGGGAAGTGAGGCAGAGAGGAGAAGGAAGACAAAAATAATCTACGGTAGTGGGCAAGTGAGGCTCAGTCCCAGAGGGAGGTAGGTAGAGATAGAGCAGCTGGGCTACTTAGCCACTGACTCTATCAGCCACTCAAGAGTTCAATTTCCTGGTACTTTTTAAAAATTTATTTACTTATTATATATACAATGTTCTGCCTGCATGTGTTCCTGCAGGCCAGAAGTTGGCACCAGATCTTATTACAGGTGGTTGTGAGCCACCATGTGGTTGCTGGGAATTGAACTCAGGACCTCTGGAAGAACAATCAGTGCTCTTAACCGCTGAGCCATCTCTCCACCCCCCTTTTGATACTTTTTAACCCAGAAGGGCAGAAAACACAAGCCTCGGTGGCAGGGAAAAACAAAAGAAGTGAAGTGGGAAATCAGGCCAAAGAAATGGAACTGGTATAGGTAAGGGGTCATGGGTGGAACATTGGCTATGACTAGATCTCTTCTAACTGAGAATATAAATTTATACAATAATCCAATGAACACACACACACACACACACACACACACACACACCTCTGCAAGTTTTTTTACAAGCAGAGTTAAGTGTTCGGAGTCAGGCTGGATGGGTAAAGAGGCTGGAGGTATCTGCAAGAACTACTGCACCATGAAAGCATCCTCATTCCTACGGTTGACTGTGTCTACTGCAGTTGCCCTAGTGAGCTCATGGATAATGAGATGAAATGCTGGACATGAGTGGTTAGTAAAACCATGTACGTAATTTTTTTCTCATCAAAGTTCATCCATCTCCTTGTCTACCTTTTGGATATGGAAGCCTTGAGACCAGACTCCTTAGCTGTCAGTGTCTGGTGATTTATTGTTGGTATTGGCAGTCACCCCTCAAGACTACCACAGAACCACTAGAACCCAAGTCTTACTAGCACAGTATATGCACTTACAGTGTTGGCAGAAGGGCGGGGACTACCTGAGTTAGAGTCACAGACAGAATCAAAAATACAGAAAGTAAGCAGCTAGGGAGGGAAGCACAGCCCTCCAGCCCTCGATCCACACAGTAGGGTCTGGACATGATGCACTGGGCATAGAAACTAATGAGGATCTTCAGACTGGAGAATGGCTCTGCGTGTGTGTGTGTGTGTGTGTTTAGGAAAAATGACACTACAAATAGGAGGTCCTTACTTCATCTATTGTAGGTCCCCATCCTGTTGAGGAGGCGCCCCTTTTTACTATGTATAGAACTATGTAAAAAAAAAATCATTACTCTTTTTTAACTTACTTCCACTAAAAAGAGAACAGGAAAGATTCAGACTACAACTTATTTAAAAATGGGCACCTTTCAAGTTAGCAGCAGATATATGTTACGTGGTAAATGCATTCTCATTTACATAATATAATGGGACAAGCTCAAGCTTGAGGGATCATTTTGGTGCCCTGATCTGTAAGAGGTCATCACAGGGACTGATCTCCAAGATGGCATGCAGCTTCTATGCATTCAAAGTGGGGCAAATGGGATATTCATCCAGACCATGTGACTTCAGTACTCAGAGGCTGGACCACATACAGGATGGGAATATAAGCTTCTGGAAAAAAAGGTCCTCCCTCAAATGATAAACATTGTTACATTAGCATTCACTGTCTACTACATTTTCAGGTTAGAGGAAGGGCTTTCCCTTGTGTTAGAGAGTGGATAAAGGAATCCTGGGGTCCCTAAAGTCCTCTTACCTCTAACTGTTCTTAAAATTAAGAGCCTAGAACAAATGAAACCAAAAGAGGAGAACCAGCTGTTTTTCAAAATACAAGCTGGACATGGATTTGGATTTGGAAGCTTCCATTCCATACCTGGAAAAGCCCAAGGTTCTCTGATTTTACCGCTTAAAGCAGCAGAAGAGGGATTTGTGTATATTTACAATAGTGTTTGCAAAAGGACAGGCTTGTTGCCATGTGAGATGCCAATCTGCCTTGAAATGGAGTCTGTTTAAATACCAAACGTGGCTGATCCCAATGCTCAGCCCAAACTCATCTGGATATTTGGTGGGGGCTCTGTGTGGGAGGGAGGCAGCTACCCATCCTCCCTGGGGTGAGGATTCAGGCTGTGTTCCTCCTTTAGAGGTGTATGGTGATATTTTTATACTAAACCATACCAGTTGCTGTGTCTGTGGCTCATCTGGCTCCAGTTGATTTGCAGCCAATCTATTTTAAGTATTGTTTATGACTCAGGGTGGGGAGAGCAGGTGATGCTCCTGAATCAGTCCTGCAGCCAGGACGAATTGGACACAAGGGTATTTCATGAAGTGTGCTCGGAAAATATTAACCCTTCACATGAAACGAATCAAGAATGAAAACACAGCGGTGCACCAGCACCATCCAGACTTGGTCTGTATTAAATAATTAGGCAGAAAGTTGAGGAAACTGGGTGAATAGTGCAACCAATAAATAATCCAGCTATGAAACACCCCTAAACAAACCCAAATGTAAAACTAGAACAATAAACAATAACAACAAGCCAAAACCGAAACCAAAAATCCCTCCCCTAAAGAGCTGAATGGTTTTAAAATAAAAACACAGAGACAGGATAATATCTAAATATTGTTGACCATTTTCCAGCTTACAGCTGAAGGCCATATAAGCAGAGAATAGCTATCATCTTAGCTTCCTACACAACTGTCACTGCAATCAATGGCAGGTGGAAAGTCTGGCAATAGGAGTAAGTGTTTTCTATTAGAATTCACTGAAGGCCCTGAGAGAAGGAGCATGGGATCCCAAGGCATTGTCTTTCCCTTCTCTCATCCTATCACTTTGGAAAGCATGTGGCTGGATGTGGTGATATTTTGTTTGCGTTTTAACGAATAAAGCTTGCCTGAAGATCAGAGTGCAGAGCTAGCCACACCAGTTAGTCACAGAGGCCAAATAGGATAGAAGAATAAGCTAGAGCATCGAAATATGTTTGTCTTCAAACAAACAAATGAATAAATAAAAACACCCCAAACCCACTAATATTTATACTCAGATTACCTGTAATCCTGGAAACAAAATGAACATAAATTGAATTTTCATAATTTTTTTCTGGTTCTATGTAATTTTTAAGTTAAAAGTCCACTGCAGCCCATCATGGTGGCACACATATTTAATCTCAGCACTTGGGAGGCAGAAACAGAGGCTCTCTGTGAGTGTGAGGGCAGCCTGGTCTACACAGCGAGTTTTAGGAAAGTCAGAGCTAATGTAGAGAGACCCCGCCTCAGAAAAAAACACACACACACACACACACACAAATACAAACAAACAAAAAGGTCACTGAAATGCATAGGTTTAATACAACATAAATCTCAAAAATAAATTTCTATTAAAACATGTGCGATTATGATTAGAAAAACCTCAAGTGGCTGAAGAGATGGTCCAGTTTCTAAGAGCATGGAGAAGAGGAACAGAGTCTTTTTTTTTTTTTTCGAGACAGGGTTTCTCTGTGGCTTTGGAGCCTGTCCTGGAACTAGCTCTGTAGACCAGGCTGGTCTTGAACTCACAGAGATCTGCCTGCCTCTGCCTCCCGAGTGCTGGGATTAAAGGCGTGCGCCACCATCGCCCGGCGGAACAGAGTCTTTTTGCAGAGAACCAGAGTCCAGGTTCCCCCAGACACCAGCAGCATGTGCATATACTCCTACACAGACAAACATGCATAAACATAATTAAAATATAAAAAACAAAACACTTTAAAAAGTAAAAGGGATTCCAACTGAGTCTAACAAGAGCAACAGTCTTCCTGTCCCACCAAGTCTTCCTCATAGTGAATAACCACTCTCAGCATTGTTTCAGTGATTTTAGGTATCACCAAACTAAGTAAATATCATTTCTTTCTATCTCATTTTCTCATTGAAGAGGATGGGGAAATGTCGTGCAGTGCTATCAGGTTTGAGGCATGATGGCAGTACCAGGGAACACAAGGACAGAGGCCAGAAACCTTAACACAAGGGATATCTCATCAGTAACAGTTACGAGTTGTCTGGCCTTGTGACAGCTATTATTTCATGTCTTGGTATCACATTTTCCTCATTTACAAAACAGAAATAATGATATTAACAGCTCCCCCAACAAGGGCTATTCTGAGGATCAAGTGTGATGACGTCTCATAGTTTTAGAACATTGTACAGCATGTCATGTCTATATAACAAGTCATATCCATCACCTCTGATTCTCCTCTCTCTCTTCCTTCTTCCTTCCTTGGACATTTAAAATTTATTCCTAAGGGTCATCTTGAGAATTTTATTCTTATATTAAAAATGAATTTGACATATTTAAAACGAAATGGCAATTGGAGTTCTACAGTGAAATACACTTGCTTCTTAATTAACCTTTCTAGAGGTCCAGAACTATATATACACTTGTAATTATTTTCATTTTGGGATATTATAGTTCTAATTTATATATGACAAATCAAAAAATCTTAATGACTCCCAATTTAGCTCCTTCAGCAATCTATTGAGTCCTACCATGATATTACTTTCTACTTTCTCTTATACTTATAGTATTTGACAGTCACGGTTACTATGGCTACAATACATTTGATGGTTCTTCTATTTCACATTCCATTAATCTTCTGGAATCTCTCTCTCTCTCTCTCTCTCTCTCTCTCTCTCTCTCTCTCTCATCTTTTGCTACTATATTATTGCTTCTTCTTTCTTTTTTTCTCATGGGAGAGTGTAGGGAGAGACTGTTCATTTTCTGGCTGCCCAGACCCCCATCCCCAAAATCACACAAAACTATATTAATTACAACACTGCTTGACCTATTAGCTCAGGCTTCTTATTGGCTAGCTCTTACATCTTAAATTAACCCATTTCTATTACTCTGTGTATCACCACGAGGTTGTGGCCTACCAGTAAGGTTCTAGGGCGTCTGCTCCTTCGGTGTTTACACGGTGTCTCCTTGATTCCACCTACTTACTTTCTTTATATATCTCTGTTTGGATTTCTTGCCTAGCTTTACTCTGCTAAGTTACTGGCCAAAACAGCTTTATTTATCAATCAATAAAAGCAACACACACACACACACACACACACACACAGAAGAACATCCCACATCACATTTCATTTTCTGACTAATTAAAAAGGAAGGTTTTAACTTTAACATAGCAAAATTACATATAACAAAACAGGTATCAAGCAAGAATTACAGCTACAATATTTCTTTTTTTTCTTTTTTTACAATATTTCTTTGTGAGTCTAAAGTTTCATATCTAATTTATCTTTGATTATAACTAAGGAAAACTATAACTATGTCTTCAACTCCATCAAGACCCCATAAGGATATAACATTACCTAAGTAAACAGGAAGTGCATTGTAAGCAACTTCCAAAACTCTAGAATTGACAGAGACATCTTGCTGCCTGAACAGTCACCCAAAGTTCTTCTGTAACATTGGTGCATCCATCTTCAGCCTACAGGACAATAGAATCTGGCAGACTTTTCTGTGAAACAGAAAATTTGAAAATCTGTTCTGCCTTGTAATAGAAAAGTTTATCAGTTGTTTTCTTCTGTGTCCTGTAGAATGTCTGGTATGTATGTATGTATGTATGTATTTATTTATTTATTTATTTATTTTTTGTGAAGCAGGAACCCTGAAGGACCACCCCGTCTTTTGGAAAGTTTAGCAGTCACTTTTCTGTGGGTCCTGCATGTCCAGTTTATACAGCATATTATAAGGCTGCCCAGGTAAGATCAGTTTCTTGCCCAAATGGCTAGCCTTGTCACATTAAAGGCAAATTCCATAACAAGTGTCTTCAATGCTTATCAACCTTGCTGAACTAATTGATGTTGTCAGAAGCAGATATATCTCACTTTTGAGAAAAGTCTAAGTTCTTAAAACATTTTAAATGCCATATTTTGTAAATCTCTGAAATGTGTGAAGAGTATCTGTCCATGTGAAACATATCTCTGTATATCTAGAAAACCTAACTAACATGACTACAAGTTTGACTATTTTAAATGACTATGAATCTATATATCTTAACTATACATTACATTTTTAAATGAGCTGCACAAACAATACATTAAGCAAGAGTAGAAATATATATATACACAGTGTAACAAAATCAACCTTAAATTGGTATCAATAGGCTGAGACACTAGGCGAGGCTTGAACATATATGAGACCTGAAATCCTGCCTCCCCAGTGGCACACTTCCTCCAACAGGACTACACCTATTCCAACAAGGTCACACCTCCTAAGAGTGCCTTTCTGGGCCATTTTCTTTCAAACCATCACATCTACTAATTGACTTTTCAGTAAAAGTTTTGAAGTTCAGCTTAAAATGAACTAGGCTATAAAATGCACCCACATAAAACCTGTACGTAACAAGTCAGAAAAATGTAGTGTATCCCCGTGGTTGTACTCTCAGCATGACAGAGAACGTCTCTTCCTATCTAAGCACGGCCCTAATTTCAGTCCCACAGAGCGGTCTCACTCGTCCAGGGCTTCACACAAGTGGGGTTGCACGGGGGTCACTTGTCCCGTTCTGCTTCTTTCACTGCATCTCTGACCTTCATCTACGCTGTTGTTTGGGACAATGTCCCCTTTCACCGCGGAGCTGTGTCTTCCATTTGGTCACCTATTTACTGGCTAATGGATACTTCAGGTGGCAGCAGTTTGGACAAATGGCTATCAACGTCACGAAATAAAGCTTTCAAAAAAAAAACTTTTATTGAATGTATTGACGATTTCATTCATGAATAAAGTGCCTTTTGATTACTGGGACTTCTCTCCAGCCTCTCTGATCTTCTCCCGCCTACCCCCATCTATCCCCTCGCTGATATCTTTTGTTTTTGGTTTTGCTTTTTTAGATCCGTTGGGTTAAACCAGAATCTTCTGTGTGACTTGGCACCAACATTGGAGTCTGGACCTTGGTGAGCTCATCAATGAATACACAACTGAGGATAATGAGGTCTCTTTTCCCAGAACCCTCAGTAGCCAGTAGTTCAGCAGGGATGGGTAAGACCCCATGATCTCCTTCCTGACCCATGCCTGGCTGCTGACAGGAGAAGCCTGCTACACCACAGAGAATTCCTGCTTGCCACTGTAAAGCCCATCAAGACCTTGTGGCTGAGGAGGCCTTAGGCCCTAGGAATGAGCTTATTACTGTTGCTTAGTGAAATTGTTAGGGCTCCGAGTGGACTTTTAAATATTTATGTTTATAGCCATAGACAACGGTATTCCCAGCTTTAACTAGAGATACTTACACTTCTCTTTGTAAAGAAAGTAGGCAAATGCAGAGACACTTGGCTGCTCAAGGTGGAATGATTTTTTTTTTTTTTTCAGTGACACTATTAGGATGCTTTAGATCCATATTTAAAAAAAATTCCCCTGTTTCTCTGTAAGAGGACTGGAACCTCCCCAGCAGGATTTCTGGAACCAGCTGGGCAACTGAAATGTATAAACGAATATCTTTTCTCTCGGTTTCTTTTTTTTTTTCCAAAACATAAAACTGGCTTCCAGAAGTTTCAGGGAAGGAGCTAAGCATATCAAACGTGTCCTGTGAAAATCAAAGCCCGGATTGCTGAACTGGAAAATGTGATGCAGGAGTCCCCTGGTAATCAGCATTTCAAAGAGATAGGCAGCCGCCTTTAAACAGCACCTAAACAGGGCCATAGAGCAAGGGACTGAAATGCTTCCCCTTTGACTGTGATGTTTCCGCCTTTAGGAATGGCCATGCCTGTAAAAGCAGATGCTGAGTCGGGAACTTGAAAGAAAGTGGAAGGCACAGGAAGCCTTTTCTCCTCTTTATAAATATACGAACTGTTCTACAGCAGATAGAGACGGTGCGGGAGTGGATTGGACAACTTCCTTCAAAAACAATAGCAGCAGTGTTTAATGAATTCGAATGCTAGGGCTTCTAAAGATGGTTCCCTGTGTTCTCTAACTAATGTAACGCTCGTGCAGTTCTTCTGAGATGTGTGCTTGCTGTCTAGCTCAACTGCATTCCCTCGGAACTCAAACGAGTGCAGTCTTGACCCTGGAACCTCACAGGGTAGCTGTATTTGGAGACGAGGTCTTGACATAATGGGATGAACTGTGGTCCTTCGAATGACTGCAACTCACAGACTGCTATCTCTGGAAGAAATGGAGCTGAGGATACAAAGTTATTCAAAGGACACCAGTGGTTACACCTGGACATGGTGGCCACCACCCCTAGAAGAAGAGACCTCCGAAAAAACACACCCCTCAACACTCTGACTCAGCTTTCCAGCCTTCCAAACTAAGGAAAAGAACAACAAAGCCTTGTGATGGTTAAGCCACCACACCTGTGCCATTTCGTTCCGCTGGCCCTAGCTGACTGTAACAATGAATACATACCATGATCTCTATTTCACAGATGAGAGACATGGAAGATCCAGCGAATGGCTGGAACTGCATGGCCAACACCTAAGCCAGCTGAAGGACACTAAAACCAAAGCTCTAAACCAGTGGTTCTCAACCTGTGGGTCACGACCCCTTTAGGGGTTGAACCTCTCTTTCACAGGGGTTGCCTAAGATCATCAGAAAACATAAATATTTACAAAATTACAGTTATGAAGTAGCAAAGAAAATAATCTTATGGTTGGGGTCACAGCAGCGTGAGGAATTGTATTAAAGGGTCATAGCATTAGGAAGGTTGAGAACCTCTGCTACAAACAGATAAAAATCCCTTACTCACTCCACCCATTTAAATGGGAAGCATGTCCCTAGCTCATGTGCACTCACACCCCATTGTGAAGATAATCTGCTGGGCAGGCAGTCTGCATGGCTCAGCTAGCAAGCAGAGTCCACCAAGGTGCAGATAAGGATGAATGTCTGTGAAGGATTGTGCAAGATAGGTTTACCACCACACCAGACCTATTGTCAAGGATGCCTGACCCATGACACGATTGCTCCTTGTCCCTGATATAGGGCTCAGTGGTGATGGGCAGGGTCTGTCTGATCTGGGACAGTCAGCTAAGCTTGTGACCCTAGAAGCCGAGGATATGTTAGTTTCATGGCGAGAAGCACTTTGCAGAAAACCCTAAATAGCCATCCTTAAAAGGGATAGGGACAAGGGCCAGAGGGAGAGGCAGGAGATGTGAGATGGAGGCTCAGGTGATAGGAGGAAGGGCCCCATGCTTGAGGAACCTCGGTGGCCTCTAGGAGCTGAGAAAAGCAGGGTCCTCTGTTGCTTCAAGAAGAAACTCAACTTTTCCAGCATCTTGGAGTTTGACTTTTAACCTCCAGAACTGTCAGAAAATCAACACGGGTTGTTTGAAGCAATTAATCTTTTAGTAATGTGTGGCAGAGGTGAAGGGAAAGTCCCACACCTGTCCTGCTGTGGAAGTCATGCCAGGGACCACATGCTGCTGAGCCCCACCAGCTTCAGGCTGACAGATGCTCTGAGTCCTGGAATAAAAATATCCTGTTGTCCCAAGACCTAGTGGGGCCCTGAAGCCCTGCAGTTGAGGCTATGTGCCGGGTATGCTGTGTCTTTAATGGGTCCACCCTATGGTCTAACTGTCCCCATAGTCCTGATAGGTAACACGTGGCTATCTTAGTTTTCAAAAAGGGATGGAAGCTTGGGACATGCATGTCCAGGTCCCACAGCTGAGGGGGACAGAGGGATACCCAGAGTCATATTTGCCAAAGTCCGGAGCCACTGTTTTCAAAAGCTTAAAGAAATATTAGGGTAAAGGTTGGAGAGAGGGGCTCAGCAGTGAGGCATGCATGCTGCTCTTGCAAAGGACCGCCATTCCGTTCCCAGACTCATGACAGGCAGTTCACCACTACCTGCAACTCCAGCTCCAAGGGACCCGATGCCTCTGGCATCCAGGGGCATCTGTGTGCACATGCACAAGGGTATGTGTGTTTACACACACAGACCCACACGCTTACACATCACTTAAACTAAAATAGATCTTAAAAATTGATACATGATTTACCACCTTAGCTATTTTAAGCATGTGGTTGCCACCAAATACATAGATATGTATTTATTCATACATATTATACATATATGGATATAAATATTTTCCTTTTAAATTTGCTTTAAACTTGTTCATACGAGTATTTATTGCCTGTTGAACATGTTCTCTCACTCACCCATCCTCCCCTCTCATGCCCTCCTTCTGTTACTCCTGTTTCCCCAGACGGCATCATTTCTACTTTCTTGTCATCTGTACATCCCTGAGCTTATATATCTCTATAAAAATCTAGGAATCACAAATGAATGAAAACATGCAACATTGGTCTTTCTGAGACTAATTGTGATTATCTCCAGCTTCATCCACTTTCCTGTCAGCGACATCACTCCATTCTTCTTTATGGTGGACAAGAATTCCACTGTGCATACATACTGCAGTTTCTTTACCCATCCCTCTGTTGACGGACATCCAGCTTGGTTCTGTAACTGGGCGACTGTGAAACATGCCGCGGTTAACATCGAAGGCGCTGAAAAGCATGGCCATTCATTTGGTGCTTTAGTGGGTGACTCTTTCTTACAAGGACGTCTGTCATCAGTAACCATTGTTACCATCAATGCCATCTGCTTAACCAGAACTCCCCACTCGCCACTTGCCCCATGTCCCAACAACCTAGTGACTCTGTCTCTAACCTTGATTGGCCTAGGTGCCCCATGTAAGTAGAAACAAGCAGTATTGGACCTTTCGTACCTCCCATTTTTTATTCAGCAAAATGGCTCCCAAAGTCCTCCATGCATGAAACCCAAGCTTGTAACATCTGCACTCCCCCATTCACCCTCAAGGGAGCGTTCGCCTGGGTTAGGGTGGCAGTCATATCTTACAGGACGTCTCAGCATCTGCACCCCAGATTTACAAAAGTGTGGCATTCCTGCTTGGTCTTCAACAATACTGTAATGCTGAGTTAGGAGAACAAAGTATGGACAGACAGACAGTCCCTGCACTGCCGTGGAGAAGCTTAATAATTACAAGAGAATGACAGGCATGTGCAAAATTCTTTTAAAATTTATTCTCCATCGCTTACATAATCTTCCTTTATACACAGCACACCAACACACAGAACGCTGCTTCCTGACACTCCGTTTCCATCTGCCCTTCCCGATCATGAAAAGGCGATGGGGGAGTATTACCACTCTACAAACGGAAAGTCACTATGTCTTGGCTTTAGTTTAAATATTCTATGATGGGCATGTCCCCGGGAGACTCTGTAAAACAACATTTTGAATCATCACTCTCAATATGTTTAAAGTCATTGGCATCTGTATTTCACACACACACTGACATGGTCATGCCAATTATGTTCTACATAATGCCGGGGTTGTTCATGTAATTGCTTTCATCCCTAGGCAGCTTTAGGGCCAGAATGAACTTCTATCTATCATGGGTTTTTAGAGCACCTCCACGGAGTCTATCCCTTCTTGCTGTTCTGGGGATGGAAGGATTCCTTGGGGCATGCCTCCTTGGCTCACCTATGGACTATGGACAGCCAGTCCTTTCTCACCGTAGCCCAATCTGACACTTAAAATCCTTTTGACATAATGTAATTTATGTGTGAGCTATGAAAACTATGCTAAATAAGAATACAGTGTTATATATTACTGGGTCAAATGAAACGTGGTGGCCGTCATCTAGTTGCAGGAAAGGACACACTGCTTTTGGAGAAAATGGGGAGACATATTTTCCTAAGGTCTCGGTTCTAATTTAGAGTTAGAATTTATGCTTTTTTACTTTCTCAAATGGTCTTGATCCTAACTTGTTACTTCTTCTTGTCATCAGAGCCTCTTTCTGAATATAGATCAGCTGGCTATTGTAAGTAGCAAAGAAGCTGAGGATTCTGGACATTTATTGTCTACCAAATTCTCTGGTCATTTAGATAATTAAAATCAAATATGGTGGAGCACTGGCTTCTGTTCGCCACGCACCTATGGATACTCAACATATTGCGATCATCAAACAAGAACATTCTATGGCATAAGCTGTCTTAGTCTTGTTTTCCAACCCTGCCGGATGCTCAACCCCGACTGCCTCCTCTAGCTCCAGCTGGATAACTTCAACATACAGAAGAGACCCTTGTGTGAGTTATAAACCAAGAGGCTTTCCACAGTTTTGTGTTACACAATGAACTTCTGATATCATTTACCAGTAATTTCTAGTTAGTTTTGCCCCAATATGTTCTTAGGTTATTTGCCTGAGTTAAAGGATATGTACTGACAATAGAATCTGATGGGGCTATATATCTGTGTGTGCAGTTTCATAATTGCCAACCTTCATGGTGCTGTTGAGTACACCTGGGCCAACCCGAAGGGCCCCATTAGCATCCGTTGGCAAACAAACTCTCAGCCTTATCTCGGAAACTCTTTACAACTTTCATTTTTATAGGAGAGTTTTGCTGCAGACTATTCCCAACTTGCAATTTCTTTTATTCCTTTGAATATCTTATCCCACTCCTTTCTAATGTACAAGGCTTTGTGAGAAATAATCCACCAGCAGGCTCACGGAAGGGCCCCTGGATACGATGAGTCACATTTTGCCTATTGCTTGAAAGAGTCTTTATTTTAACTTTAAAAAGTTTTTATTTAATAATAAATTTCATTTTATTTTATTCAGAACTCTAAATAAACCCATTCAGATTTTGACACGTATTGAGTTTCATTTTCATACAAAACATGGAGGATTAAGAAATATTTGATAATTAAAAATTTGATAATTTAAACTCTGATGCAAAATTTGTCATCCCTTATGCTGTATCTCATGGTGTATAACACCCTCAACAACTCCAGTGTTTCTCTGTGGCCGCTCAGCTTCCTATCACAGATACAAAACACAAGAGGAGAGTCAATTGGAAGATTTTTTTTCGGCTCATGGGTTTAGAGAGTTCACTCTATGGCCACTATCCCCCTTTCTGTGGGTCTTTGACAAAGCAAAACACAACAGGGGGAGAGGTGATAGGGCGAAGTTTAGTTAGGGCTTTATCACTGTGAAGAGATACCATTGCCATGGCAACTCATAAAGGAAAACATAATTGGGGTTGGCTTACAATTTCAGACATTTAGTCCATTATCATCCTGGTGGCAAGCATGGTAGTATGCAGGCAGATATGGTGTTGGAGAAGGAACTAAGAGTTATACAACTGGATATGATGGCAACCGAAGAGACCTGTGTCCCAGACTGGATGTACTTGTGCACATGAGGCTTCAAAGCCTGCCCCCACATGACATACTTCCTCCAACAAGGCCAAGCTACTCCAACAAGGCCATACCTCCTAATAGTGTCACTTCTCATGGGCCAAGCATTCAAACACATCCATCTATGGGGGTATTACCTATTCAGACCATCAGAGAGCAGAAAGAGAGCAGAAGGGACTGAGGACTGAATATCACTTTTAAAGCACACCAGAGTATATGACGACTTCATTTCCTCTGAATGGGACACAAGCCAGAGTCACAAACCTAGTAGTATCAATAGCTGGGATCAAGCCCTTCTGAAAATGGCAGCAAGTAACCTCACAGATCACAGTGGCTGGTATGTAGTTCAGTTGGTGGAGTCCTTGCCAACCATGTACGAATCACCGGGACAGATCACCTTACTGCCTCATTGCTGCAATTCAGATTTAGGGGCTTAGCATGCTAGTCAAGTGCTCTGCCACTGAGCTACATCTCAGCCCTCATCGGATTAGTTATGTAACAGTTAATTGTTCAAACTTCCAAAATTTGTATCTACACTTCCTCAAATTTGAAAGCAATTAGGATAGTATTCAAATTCTCACTTTGATTTTTCTAAAATGCATATATCGGTGCATTTGATTTTCTTCATTCTTTTCCTTTTTGTATGGTACCTGGATTGAACCTAGAGTCTCACACATGTTAGGCAAGCACTCTACACTGAGCTATATCCCAAATGCTGTTTTTAAACTCTTATTTTTATTGTTTTTACTGAGTTACACATTTTCTTCCCTCCCCTCTTTTCCTCCCCTCTTCCCTTCTATCCTATCCCGTGACCCCTCCCCTATGTTCCCAATTTACTCAGGAGATCTTGTCTTTTTCACCTTCCTATGTAGATCTGTGTATGTCTCTCTTAGGATCCCCTTTTTTTTTGTCTAGTTTCCCTTGGGGTTGTGAACTGTAGGCTGGTTTTTCTTTGCTTTATGTCTAAAAGTCACTTATAAGTGAATGCATATTATATTTGTCTTTCTGGGTCTGGGTTACCTCACTTAATTTTTTTTTTCTAGATCCATCCATTTGCCTGCAAATTTAAAGATGTCATTATTTTTTTTACTACTGTGTAGTAATCCATTGTGTAAATGTACCACATTTTCTTTAACCATTCTTTGGTTGTATACTCTTATCTTTTTTTTTTTTTTGAATTTTCGAGACAAAAATACTCTTATTTTGAGATGACAGTGTTTTCCTAAACTCATGAGTCTTGGACTTGCTCTGCGTAGAGCTGAGTCTTGAACTTGCCATCCTCCTGCCTTGGTCTCCCCAGAAGCTTGGATTACAGGCTTGTGATACCAGGTTTCTTTTTCCCTTTTTGCTCCTCTAGTTCCATGGTCTAGAATGATCTTTTTCTGCTAAGGACAACCTCCTATTGATTCCCTCCGGGAAAATATATATTCATACATGGTTTGTCTCTTCTGGGTCACATCATTTTCTTCCCTTTGTTGACTCCTGCTTCTCTTCCCAGGATCCATTTCTGAGATCTGTTTTGTTCCTTTGGCTGGGTTACATTTTGAATTTTTAAAATTATTTTTTAACGTTTTGTTGGGATTCAGACATTGAAGCAAGGCTGCTTGTTCCCAGGCTGGGGGCTGTCTTCACCAAGGGGACCAGGCTCATCAACCACCCTCAGAAGAGATTCTGCAGGCCTCTTGCATCTTCTCTGAGCCAGTTGCACAGCTCAGCCTGTTTCTACTGAAGAGCTCCCTCTGGTGTCAGCTGTGATAATATAATCTCTGGCACAGAGGACAATGAAAGGGGTTGCCTGCCACATTATTCTCAGAGATCCACAAGCACCATAGCAAGTTGCCATCTTTCTTCTTCGGTTTTCTTTACCAGGCAAGTCAGGAACTGAATCCCAGTTGGGCAGCTCCCAACAGCCAATGCAGGTTGTCCTGCTCTTTATTTCCCTTGTGGGGAAGAAGCCACAAACTGCATTTCATTCCAGCTTCAGCATGACATTCTGGCAGGAAGGAATTCAGGGCCCGAAGTGCGGCAGAATTTCTTACCTCCTCCACCGCACTTCTCTTCGGCTCTGTAGCCATGTAGGGTTATGTTTCCAAAGATATTTGAGCTTTGCACAAGAAAGTCCTGGTCCATATATTTTTATGGAGCCCAGCAAGGAAGGAAGGAGCATGCGAGGTTTCTCATTCTTCTATTTTGTTCATGAATCACTCCGTGAGCATTCATTAAGGGAAACCGCTGTGTTATTCCAGATCCACTAACTAATAAAGTAGGGCAATTAAATTAACATTGCTCAGACCTGTCATAGTCTTTCCTTCTATGCATAATATATTAATTATTCTTGGATCTGTTTTATTATTTCTCTTGACTTCTAGAATATTTACCAGCTTTTAATCTGTACCATTTCCTGTATCCTTAACCCATGTTACAAGTTAGCAAAGGATTCAATGCACTTTTATGTCTTAAAAAGGGGTAAACAGATAGGGTTCCTAAATAGACAATAGTCAACAATTTTATCAGGCTATTGAGTGATGAAATTTACTGAAGATCTTTTTTTTTTTCTCATGAAATTCCAAATGTTCAATGTGGGAGATAAAATGATAGTGGGGAAAAACAGAAGACAGAGAATCAAAAAAAAAAAAAAACAAAAAAACAAAAAACAAAACCCCAAAACAAAACAAACAAAAACAAAACACTTACAGTTACTAAAATGGAAAGAAACGGTGAGTAAAAGGCCCTCCTTGTAACTAATTATGACATGTTTGAGCCAGATGAGTGTATCTGAGAGGTAGGGACATCTGTGGCTAGCACAGGTCCACAAGAGGGCACCTTTTGTTTTGCTAGGTCCTGCCCAGTGTCTTGTTCTCAAATGCCCCATGGACACAACTCACTCCTGATTTTCAGGTAGCAAGGGAGTAAGATATGATGGAGTCTGAAGGGATAACCTGTGGCTCTTGCTATGTCAGGATTTCCCGCCGGTTCATAAAACCACGTGGAAGAGTTTTCAAGAGAAGTGGAAGGGATTTTTCTCCTGTCCAAGTTTAGCTGGCACGATGAGATGGCCTGCACTGACACTGGGGATGGGTGATCAATCATATTGCTAGAAACATTCAGTGCTTTCTCAGCAGGGCTGGGAGACAGACTTTCTTCTTACTTACTTTGTTCATTGTTTTTCCTGGTATTTGGTGGACAACATTTTCAGGAGATGTATTGAGCCACCAGGGTAATTTCACATAAACACTTCAAGTTGTGGTATAAGCAGCATGCTAGGACCGAGGAATAAGGATTAGGAGAGAGATTAATTACTTAAGCTTATGTGTCCTCAAGAAGGCCTACTTAGACTTCAAAGGACAAGACTAATAAACATCCAGTTACTAATGAAATGAGTTGCAGTTATTGTAAAAATGGATCTGATTCTGTCTAGTTCAACATCAAATTTGGAGGTTACTTACTATAAACATGGAATGAAATAGCTATTTCTCAACTAAAACAGCAATTAATCCTGTTTGGACTGATGAAACACACCGAATTCAAGTCCTTGCTTCTGAGACCGGCATGTAGTTTCCTTTCTTAGTTCTGACACTTGTGAATTGGACTTAAGACTATCATAATTTGAAAACCAGTGCTTTACAAATCCAAATAGTACTGAAGTATAATAATCATTACTAAAGTAAGTTCAAAGGTATCCTGAGAAGTTATGATTAGCTGTACAAAATTAAAGTTTCAAAAAAGGACCCTGAGAGATGAATAGAAAGAAAATGGAATTTAGAATAGATTTTAAATGCTGGAAGAAAGTTTGCTGCACTGAAAATCTCGGTAGGATGAAATGGCAAATTGGAAGTGCACAGAGAAGATCTATATTTTAGGGAATCACACACTTGCATTCACTCGTGGCCAGCTGTTCTTGAATAAATCTATCCCTCACAGGATAAATGACATAGTGTATCATTTGTATTCATGTTGGCTCTCACAAAGAAAGGAACTATAGAAACTTAGTGTTATTGTCGCAGCTGTTACTGTGACCCTATCCTTTAGAAAAGGACTGACAGGTGGGACTGACATAGGAGGGATGTAAATGCGGACTTTCTTAGTAAACTCAAATTCTGTGGATTTCCCCAGTGCACCGATGGTTCTGTGGGATTGATAATAACTGGGTGAAGTCAAAATATGACCCCAGCATACTTTTAATATCGACCCAGCAAGTAACAGGGCATTTAATGGTATCTCATTGTAGAGAGAGTCACTGATGAGTATTCATCTCTGAACCCAATCACACGCTATTTTCTACTCTTTGGGCTGCCTCTTTAAAAAATTTCAGAAGGGGAACAAACATAATTTTATTTACAATCATGTGACCCATATTCTGGCTCTATCTAGCATATTTCTTAAATAATACAAGATTCCTTTATACTTTTACCATCTACAACAGCAGTTCTCAGGCTGTGAGTCACATATCAGCTATCTGTATATCAGATATTTACATTACAATTCATAACAGTAGCAAAATTACAGCTATGGAGTAGCAACAAAATAGTTTTAAGGTTGGGGGGGTCACACATCATGAGGAACTGTATTAAAAGGGTCGTAGCATTAGGAAGGTTGAGAGCCACCATCCTAGATGATGGTTCTATTCATATTGCCCCTCTCAAATCTGACACAACTTGCCTTGGGGTATAGATAGGATGCAACAAACTCGTGGGTGCCAATTCTAAGTCTTCATCTTAGGAGGCCTTCCTAATGTGTCTAGTTTTATGCTTATGGATGTTTTTACCACCATATGAACAAGCTTGGTTAGCCTGTTGGAGAGAGGCACAGGTTTCTTACTTGAACCATTTCAGTAAACTCAGACAGCAGCAACATCCCAGAGCAGAAGCATCATCCCACCAAGCTGAGCTCAGATTTCTCACCCACAAAATTACAAGCAAAATGATACGGTAGTTCTTTGATGTCATGGAATCTGGGTCAGTTTGTTACATAGCAACAGATACATGATACTCCAGACTTCCTTCACTGAGTTAAGTCTACTAGTGGGAGCTATAATTGATTATCTGCTCACTTTCCTTCCCAAACAACCACATAATCTGTAATACACAGTGCAGTGGGCTGAATTATAGGACACAATTCTTACTGCACCCTGGACTCAAACCCCAGTCTAGGTCACTTTGTAATTATTCTTATATGATACAGAATGCCCCTTCCTGGGCCTTGACTTTGCCATGGCAATATTGTTACTTTGATGAGAGCAGCCTTAATGGCTCACAGCTTTGAACCCAGCCTGAAGGGAACCCGGCATGTTTCACTTGTTTTCTTACAGTTCTGTCATCATTCAGATCTTCCACTGAGTAGCTGCTGCCGGTTCAAACTAGTAGATGAGGAATAAATGTTCATTGTTGTGTGTAACTGAGATTTAGGGGCTGTTTGTTACACAGCTAACGGATACAGACCACCTTATTTTTTACTTAACTAACATGTTGAACCTTATTCTCAGGTCGGCAGCGTGTGGGCTATTCTTGGCTTGGGTTCTAGGATGCCAGGTTCAGGGACCCTTTTCTATAATGTAGCACTTGGATGATTATGTAAAAAAAAAAAAAGACTTCTAAAGGCACGGCTTGATCAACGCAGAAGAGAGTGCAATAAAAACATTGGAAAGGACACAATACCTGGGAAGACTAATGCCAAAAATTTGTCTTCAAAAATTCTTCAGAAATAAGAGCTTAGACGCTCTCACGCAAAGGCATTTCTCGAAGAGAAATATGAGGTGAAATCTGAGAAGATTTCTGGCTTATGCTGTGGCGTCTACAAGAGAAGGATTTATCAGGCTAGCTCATCAAAAGAGGCATTTGTGGGGAATGAAATCTGATCTTTAACCCCGTATCTTCTTTTTGAGTCACAGGGACGTGGGAGGTGTCTAGACACCAGGTGTTTGTGCCTGTCAGTCCACTGTAGGTTAGACAGGTGCATCCCTGCCCCTGCGGATATATTATTGCTCTTCTTCTTCAGACAATTGACTCATAACTAGGTAGGGCCATTTTTGCCCACCACTGGAAACCCAAAATAATATGTGTGATTCAGTTGTTCAGTGGAATATTCTATAATACTGACATGGTCTACATTGGTAGCCACCGACCACATGTGGTTATGAGCACTTAAGTGTAACTTGAATGCCCAAAGAACTCAATTTTTAATTTCAGTTAGTTTTCCTTAATTTAAATTTGAATGGCCATGTGCAGTTAGTGGCTACCACTTTAGACAACATTAATTCTATAGGTCATTATGAACCTCTAATAAATATCACTGATGTAATACCAAAAGCTATTCTAAGATGAAACCTCCGCAAAAAAAAAAAAATATCTGCAGGCTTTATGGCTGCTTTAGTGGCTCTTTCTCCAGGCCAAACATGCCGGATGCTGACAATCAGTGCATCAAGTTCCCGAGTGTCAGGGGCCACTGTTGAGAAACACTTGATGGTGTGAAAGTTGATACTATCAAAAGAAGCAGATAGCAATCTGATGTGTGGTGCTGTTTTCCAAGTCTCTTTGGAAAGGTACCCAGAAGTCCAGAGCACAAGTGAAGCTAAAGGAATAACCCTTTCTTGCTCAATTAAAGACTCTGAATTCAAATGACTACATTTGGCAGGTTTTATTGTTTCAAAATGAAATGACACAAAATTCAAAAAACGCCACCAAACTCACATGAACTCATCCTCACGTTCAGGGCTGGAAAATGGTCTGTCACAGCTGGAATGTCAAGTCTCCCGTTAGATGCGTGAGACTCCAGTTCAGCCCAAAGCACGGGGCGCTAAAAAAGGTTCTTCTCACTCTCCAAAGTGTACTCAGAAAGTGAAAACCCATGAGGCCAGGATCCCTAACAGGAGATTTTTCCATTTTCCCAGCTCTTTTGGATCAGACACCTTCAAAGCTCTAAACAGTGACCACTAGGGTGGTGGTAAGTGGAAAATACCTTTCTCTAATATCCCAGCTCCTGAAGAGATGCTCCAGGTATTTCCCATCTCTATCACCCTGGTTGGCACCTTCTGCATCTGCTTATGTCTGCTAGACTTTCAGTTCTCAGCAGTTTCATCCTTGACAGCCCAATCATTTGTCGAAGCTGCGTTTACTCAAGTCAGCACACTGCCTCCTTGATGCGACTTTTCAGATCCTTCCTCCAGGTTCCCATCTGCCACCAAGCTACTCTGACTGCTCCTGTAGAGCCTCTTGACCCCCAAGGACTCTCTGCAAAGGTGCAGGTGTTCCAGCACTTATGTACCTGCCTTCTGGCTCACCCATCTGCCTTTCTTTCCGGGTCCTTGACGTTACAAATGCATAAGAACTCCACGAGGAGTTTCCTGGAGTCCATCGCCTCCCAGTATCTCACCTGATGCTGGCTCAGAGAAGCAGCCCAATGTGATTCTGAAATTGGGTAGGTGGGATACTGTTGAGAGGGACTGATCTCCACTGGGATTTCAGGGATTTAAGGCCTAGTGGTAATGATCTTCCACAAGGAGACCAGCTGGGAGGAACGTCTCTGAAGGAGAGCAGGTGGAACATGGGCTCTGCAGGAGGCGGAGAGAGCAGAAGACTGGGCAGCCCTCTGGACTGGCTCTGTGATGTGAGTGACGTGGGCTACAGCTACAGCAGCATCTCTGGGAGATAGAAACGCAGACTCTCAGGCCTCATCCCAGACCTACTAAATCAGAAGCTGCAAGGCCCCCAGGTCCTCAGGGATTGGCCCCCACACTACCATTGCGACGTGGATTTGTTATTATTGTGCTGAGAATATCTCACAGGGACCTCTTTGAAGAGGGTGGATTTAACTCAACCAGAGGATTGAGTACATGGCTGCTTTGTGCCATATGCATGGGTGGTATTCTAGGATGCTAGGACTGTATGGTAGAGGAGAGTGGTCCACCTTCTGCCTGGCCAGGTATTACAGAGAAAGGCAGTAAGCAGCCAGAGACAACACACTCCCCAGGGCCCGGCCCCGGTGACCAACTTCCTTCCAGCCAGGTCCACCCTCTCAGTTTTCACAACCTCCCCAAACTCCACCACTCAATGACTAAATATTTAAGACACGAGCCTGCGGGGGAGTGTTCAGATTCAAATAATAACAAAAACCGAACAAGCGCTTGGGCCATATACAAAGGATGTGACCTCCCATTAGAGAGGAATGCCTCACTGAACATATTTGGGGGTTAGATATCATTTCTGAGGGGACCAGGCCTAGTACACTGGGCAAAAGTATTTGGATTCAGATTTTTATCTCGGCAAACAAAGTATCTGTATTAAGAACCAAGCCAGAAAACTCATACACAACCTGAGGAAACTGTGCCTAAGGGTAGAGGGGTACTGTAACTGGGCATGAAGGGGTAAGCCAGAAGTCCAAGGGGAAATTTGGCAGCTGTGAATCCATCTAGGGGCTTGAGGATATGAACCTCCGGAAACCACTTAAGTACCATGTGTTGTTGCTGCCCAAGTCGACAGTTATGATATTGATGAAGAGGACAGAAAATATGGTGGCTTTCTTCGTTGTTTGCGAGAAATTATGTCACTTGCCTCTTCTATTTGCTATCTTTGGATGCATCGAGTGCATGGTGGGAAAAAATGAACACTCGACTGGCTACGGAAGAGAGAGAAGGGAGAATCCAAACAGGCATAAACACTGCCAGGAAGTACCAGGCAGCTCCCAAAGCTTTACTTCTCAAGTAAGACATGTTTGCAGAGCTAGTGAGATTTTTATTTTGCAGAAAAGTAAGAAGCAAGGCCCATGAAAACTGTCTGGGTTTTGCCAATGCCTCTTTGGCAGAGGGAATGGGAGCTGGGAGGCATCACCAGTCTCTCTTCTGTCTGCACAAGGCAGACTCAACATGCAGCCAGAGATGCAGCTTCTTAGAGTGCCACAAACGCCCGCTGTCTTACAGCCTACGACAGAAGCCCAAGACCTACTTCTCAGGGGTGGAACACGTTAGGTTCCCTGTCTACCTTCTCTGCAAACACGGTACAGGAGACTTGATAATGACCCTGCAGGTGGAATCTTGGATGATGTCCCATTGATACGATGAGATGGCATCTTATTTACATCCTTGGATAGCTGGTTTGAGCATTTCAGGTGCCATGCCACGATGAACCTTTTCCTTGCCACCAGACTATCACATCAACCTGCTAGGGAACTTCTCTCGGCCACCCCCATCAACAAGGCCGAAGCCCTCATCGTGTATCCTGTTTCCTTTAAGAGAATTCTGCCAACTATCTGGGCTTTGAAAGAGACATGAACTTGAGATGATCAAGTGCAGTCATGACTTCTTCAAGCCTTCTCAGGTCAAAGAGGATTGATAGTAATAATATATATTACTATAATAGACTCCCTGACCATCATTCCTTTATTCCAGAGGAACAAGAACCATGGCTTACTCTCATTTTGAGACTGTGGGAAGCTGCCCTGATAAAAAAAAAAAAAAAGATCTGCTGAACAGTATGGCTAACAAGGCCAGGGGTGGGTGGGGTATCATGGTCTTCTTGTCCTGGGAGATAAGCTGGCCAGGATTGCCAAGTCATGCCAATGACTGCATTAACACTGAGGCTTGTGGGTTAAGTGGTTCAAGTAAAAGCTTGACCACATTGCCCTGGGAATACAAAGGAGAGCCTCTGGGTGGGTGTGGATAGGTTTTCTGGCCCTTTCAGTGTGTCCCAGAGAATCTCTTTTGCCTACCGAATATGGCATCTTGTACCCATATGAATGTTCCCATCAGTTTTCATCTTTGTCAGGCTCCTTCTTTGCCCAGATTTCCTCTGACCATAATTTAATTTGTAACCTTCTACCCTCACTGCTATCCCAAGGTTGACTTGGCCTTTTAAAGTTATTAATTATCTTTAACAGCTGTTTCTTCTGGCAGTTTCCAACGACTTAAACAACACTCACTGGTCAAAGTTCAAGGCCCTGTTGCTCAGCACTAAAGGGACAGGAGACAGCCTTCACTTTGTTAGCAACCCAAGCACTACTCTACAAAGCCCACCCCAAAGCAGTTGGATTTTAACTGGGTTGCTTTTCCCACCGTGGAACTTTAAACACGTCACTCCAAAATGTGGTGACATGAAGCACCCGCCATAGATCCTCAGGGATACCTTGTCTCTGCTCTAGTTGGCTTGAAGATTGGGGACAGGAGTCAGATGATAACTGCAGATTCTCATGTCTGGCATCTGGTCTGAAAGTATTCAGTTTGGGACAGGTTAGGTTCCTCCAGCATCATTCTGGGAGGTAGTAAGGTCTATCTAACAGGATGGTCTCAGGGTAGCTGAGCTTGCTTCAAGGTGACTGAGAGCACAAAAGGGCCATGGAGGAAGGGAGAAAGAGGGATAGGCAGTGAAGGAGGGAGAAGAGAGGGAGGGAAGAAGGGATGCATACACACACACACACACACCACTAGGGAGTCATTCAGTGTTCCATATGCCTTAGGTTTGCTGGAAGAGACCCAGTGAGCATGTGCCAGTAGGAGAGGTCAAGATGGACAGAAGGCTTTATTGCTATGTTTTGAGGTATCACAGGCGAGCAGATGCTGGGGAGGTGACTTTGGCCCTTACCTAACTACTTTCATGGCTGGTTTGCAAACATGTAACCTATGCTGTACTCTCAACTACTGAAAAGGACTCTCCATACTTCCTGAACTTCAGGACAAAGCTGGGTATGTTTTGACCCCAAGGACCACAAGAATGAGAAGTCTTTGCTTGAGAATTAGCTCCTCTTCACCATTTTAACTACTTGATCTATACCCCACCCCACTACACACACAGGAAGTGTTACTGTGCTCTAATTTTCAGATGAGGAGACACAAACGTAAGAGATGAGTTTCAAAACTACTTCCTTAAGATTCCCTGTGCAGGGTTATTAGGAAATTAAATGTGCCCCTTTAAAATTTGTATGTTGCCAGGCGATGGTGGCGCACGCCTTTAATCCCAGCACTCGGGAGGCAGAGGCAGGTGGATCTCTGTGAGTTCGAGACCAGCCTGGTCTATATAGCGAGTTCCAGGACAGGCTCCAAAGCCACAGAGAAACCCTGTCTCAAAAAAAAAAAAAAATAAAATTTGTATGTTGACGTCTCCCAACATCAGTGTAGCCCCATAATTTGGTTCTATTTGGAAACAGCGATCATTAAGGTAAAAAGGAGATAATATAACTAGTGTCCTCATAAGATATGAGGGCACAGAGTCATCCAAAGGGAAGAAAACATCAAAGCAAAGCAAAAGGACAGTCATCTAGGTGCTGAGGGGACGCTGGGAAGAGAGCAAGCCTGGTGACATCTTCAGCTGAGATTTCTCAACTGCAGAGGAAGGAGGAGAAAACTTCTGGCCTATAAGCCAGCCTGTCCCTGACATTTTGCTGTGGCAGTCCCAGCTGGCTTTGAAGCCTTGATGTGGGCCTGGAGCGCAGGCTACCCGCCTTGGCTCTATGTCCTCACCTACCCTGTTCCTGCAGTTAGAATGTGGGTCGAGACTATCCTCCTAACCTTTCCCATCGCTAGTGACGAATCAGGCTGGCACTCCTGCCCTGCGAATTTCACGGTAGGTGCTCAGTGCAAGATGCAAGGAAGGGAAGCCAATTCAGTGAAGAAGCAGCCCTCCCTCACCAAGCCTGAAGCTAGCTCTTTTCAAATAGGATTAGGGCAGTTTTAAAACTCCCTGGGATCTGGCTTGGAAGTTGGAGATCAAAAAGGAAAGCACCAGGGCCCTGAGAGGTTCCTGTCTGTTCATTACATTCACAGTTATGCAATCGGCAGCTCCGGCTGAATTGTGGGCCTGAAGTCCCTGCTGGATGCCTCTTTTCTTTCTGTTCAGTTCTTTGTTTTATTATCTTATCTTACAGCTGTTGCTGTGACTGGGAGAAGGAATAGGTTGAGAGTAATGTATGTGGGTGGCCTGGGATCAAGACCATGGACAGAGTCCTTAGGTCAAGCCCCTGGCTCCATGTCCCAGAGAAGGGGCTTGGATCGCCTTCTGCAGACTGACTTGGTTTTTAACTGCTAAGGTTTTACTGCAGATTCTCCAAATCTGCCACAGCAAAATGTCAGGGACAGGCTGGCTTATAGGCCAGAAGTTATGGACTGGATCCTTTGCGCCATGTGAAAAGAGATCTCAACACTGAGATCAGTTTAACTGGATTCCTCAAAGCCTACAGCTATGGGGTGCTGGAGTTGATCTTCACTGTTTGGTAGTGCCTACAGAGAAACTGGGCACATTTCCTTGACTCCACTGTCCTGGGAGTCTTTTTCCATCATCCTCAAGATGGTCTAGGGACATGTCCTTACATATGGAAGAAATGGGTGGGCACACCTTGACACAGAGCCTTTCAGCCACATTCCATGCCTGTCTAGATTCTCAGACCTCACTAAACTCCAGAGTTTGGAGGAAGTGGGCCCAGTGCCACTCTCCTGGGGAGGCTATGGATGAAGATTCCTGTTGAGTTCTGAAGCGGGGGACCATGTTTATAGGATTTGGTGTGCAATCCCAGTGTGATGTTCATACACACACACACACACACACACACACACACACACACACACACACGTACAAAAAGTCCATGAGCAGTGAGCTCATGTGATCCTTTACAAGGACAGATTCAATAAGACTGAATGTAGGAAAGGAAGAAAAGGTGCTTGGCTCATAGAACTCTTGTGTGTTCAGAATTCATGTTTTTTTTTTCAGGAAGTAATTATTCCCTCCTCCCATCTTCCTTCTCTCCTTCCTTCCCTTCCTTCCAATAGACCCAGGAGGGAGTATGAGGCAGCCCAAGCAGGACCTTGGACAGAGCCAGGTTCCTGTTCTTGTCTGAGGTAGTTTTAGGGGTAATGAGATAGCAATGGCTCATCAGATTTGGATCACAACTTCTCAATGACTCCTGTACCTTCCAAAGCCTTCTGAGTGATAGTTTACACTCTGCAGTTCACTTCCTCAGGGGTGATTTTTGGGACCATAAAGTGCTTATTTGGTGGCTCTGAAACAAGTGGATAGATGTAGAAACTGCCTCAGACAATGGGTCTTGGAATTGCAGGGGGTGGGGGTTCAGCTCTTGTTAAATGCTGCCAAACTCATCACCAGCACCCAGTAAGCTTCTTCTTTTCTAGGTGCCCATGAACGCACAGTGCTCCTGGACGTCTCTACCCAGAGTGTGGTATCGTAGACATGGTAGGCATGGGAATGTGATATGAGAACCCTCACACAGAAACATTGACCACTGAACTGCAAGGATGTGGCCAGCAGTGGTCTCCTTCTACGATCTGAGTCAGCTCAGCTAAGAGGAACAACCTTACAGGGTCACACCCTTTTGGGGACACCCATAGTCACAGACTATAAGGTCAACAACAGAAAGTCATGGTAGTCCAGGCTTCACTGGAGACTTTCCTGAGCCGGTATCATAGCTTTACCTGATTTTTTCTTCTCTCCTTCATAGATATTTATTCATAAAATGAATCTTGCAACTTAAACCTCATCTCAGCATCTTCTTCCAGAAACCTTACTCACCAATAGCCTAGAACCCATCCCTTTTACATTTCTGAACTGGTTTTGGTCTTGCCTAATTTTCCAAAAAAAAAAAAAAGGAAAACCTAAATAATAACAAAATCAACCAGAAAAGGCATTAAATAACAGGCTAGGAAAGATCCTCTATTCCATGGAGGTCTGCTCAAGGATGAAGCTAAACTCCAGAGTCTATGAAATTAAAGCTTAAAAGATTATGGTTTAGACAAGAGATTATGGCTTAGATGATGAACAAACAGAAGAGATTTACTAATCAGACACACACACACACACACACACACACACACACACACACACTAGTTCCATTTGGGTTCTCAAGCTAGTAGATACTGGATCTTCCTCAGATGTCTTTGACTACAATTTATTATTAATTCTCAGCCAAGATGTTCTTAGTGGACTAATTCAGGTCAGAGGCCTGTCTGTGAACACAAGCAAGGCCTTAGGAGCTGCAAAGTTGATACCATTTTATTCAAGGCCACCGAGCATCCATAAGGGCCCCAGCATCACAGATTGCACTTCCTCAGTTTGACAGTTTGGGTGGAAGATTTGTTAAAAGGACCCTGCGGTGCATGTGAGACTTGCCCAGCTTGTGCCACAGCCCAGCCTGGTGGCCCAGATGAACAGGTTCAAAGTGGGGAAGAAAGGTAGAACATCATGAGAATGGGTTTCTACTAGGCTCAGCAGTGAAGAGAGAAGGCCAGAGGCTCTGAGATACTATGGGACTGTTTTGCTTGGATTGGGTCCTGCAGGAAGTACTAAGGTACTTCCTGTACAGACAGGGGCATACTAGATCATTCTCACTGAGTATTCCCTGGCAATAAGATGCTAGTCTAAATCCTTCACATGCATTCTCTTATTGAATGATTGCAATGATCTCAGAAGGTAAGATTATTGTCATTAGCCTATCATATAGATGACCTGACTGATGCAGCGAGAAGGTAAGTAATTTGCCCAATGTCATATAGGCAGCAGGCGGCACAGGTGAGACTCAGTCCCAGTATCTGGGCTCCAAATTCCAATCTCTACACCATGCTGTCAATCACCATCTTTCCAAGATGCAAATCCCTGTAATTCTGCAGGGGCAGCTCAAAATACAAGATCTAGTTTCACACTTCGCTGCAGACTCTTGTGAGGGTCACCAGATTGAGGGGGAACTCACAGACAGAGTGGGTGCAGTGGAAGCATCTTAGTTGACGTTCTAATTCCAAGGTTTAGTCTAAATTCTTAAGGAACTTTGGCTGCCAAGTCGATTCCAAGCCACTTGCCTATGAGAGGACTTCTGGGTCCCCCAGGTATATTTACAACTCTTGGACCATAAAGACACTGGATTTAAACTAACCATGGGGAACACTGCATTGCCTTCAACACTGTGGCGGATTTCGGAACATAGCAATCATGGTGATGTGTCAATTCCCATCTTCTACATTTGGAAATCTGAGAGGCTCATTCTTTTTGCTGGAAAATATACAAAGGTGACCATTATTGGTGGGCTTTAGTGAGTCACCTGCCTTGGCTTCATTGTCATCAGCATCCTTATCTGTAACTTTGAGACAGACAGTTTCAGTCAGATAGTTAACATATTAAGATTGGCTCCACCGTTACCACATCATTGAGGCTTCCCGATCAGATCTGTGGGCAGCACAGTAAGGAGGCAGATCTCTCACTACGTGAGTGGGTCAAGATTTAAGAAGACGCCAATGGCCAAGACAAACGAGGGTAATTTAAAGGGATGAGCATAAAATGTGAACAGGGTAGCATATGGGAAGAAAGTCAGAACTGCTCAAAAGCTCCCATGAGTTGAGTGTAAGAAGCAATAGAGCCTGCATCTGGGTAAAAGGGTCCTTCATGTGATTGGAAAGAGATGAGCATCTCTCTGGACTCAGTACTTGCCACTCCACATCAAGAGAACAATGTCCTCCAGGTTTGGAACACCCTGGAACAGAGACCAAGCAGGGACAAATGGCAAAATAGAATTAGGAGAAATAATAAGTCGGGGATCAGTTCCCACTGCAGGAATAAATGAAGACTAGGTTGTTAAGCTGAACTCAGACTTTATGATCAATTAAGCAGGGAATGGATACATTCTGTCTCAGCAGAGAAAACAGAAACATAACCTGTTGTATACAATCAGCACAATACTTACAAGATTCCCATGAGGCTATGTTTGGCTTCTACTCTGGGTGTGATGAGGCCCTGTTGGTTTAAGGAAAATGGTGACACGCTCTACTTTTGGCTTTCACTTTGGAAAGCTGGCAGGACACAGGGAACTGGGGGAGGGATGAGGAAAGGAATGGGGAGACTATTTAGGGGCTGGGGAATCATCTCAGAGAGGAACAATGGCAGCATGCCCAGAGGGCCAACAGTAGGGTTGCTGAGATAATTGCCATGACCAGTGCTGCTGGCTCCGTTATGGAAGGGCTCAGAACCAGCATTAGGTTTAGTTACAGGGTCTCTGATGAGAGTTGCTGTGGCAAAGGGGAGGCTTCAAGCCTGTCTGGAAAGGCAACAGCAGCCCCCTGCAGTAATATTGTAGAGGAGACAACTTTATAGGCTAAACCCCGATATCTCTATGGATTCCCAAGAGGTTCCCTGTTAGCAGTTTGTAGGGATAAGTCCCGCCCCTTGGGGGGCGTGTTCGCCTCGGGCTAATGTCTGCCTATAAATTTGGCGAGCGTGCTCCCAGCCCCCGCTTCTGCTTTCCTGGTCTCCGCTGGAACGGTGGTTCTGTAAGTCTATTTCGACATTAAACTATATATATATATATTGTTACAATCTGTCTGCATTCGTTTACGCCGTTACAGCAGTTCCATCCTGGGGAAGCTCTGCTTAGCTACAAAGCGCATGAAGAGGAATGACCTACTGAAACTGTCTTTTGAAGACGTGTTGACCTTGACCAAAGGTTCTGCTGGAACCAAGTCTATTTTCTCACTTTGATGAATCCACCCACTGGTGACTGATGGAAAAGGAGATGGTCTCCCTTGCAACAGAGTGCTGGGGGTGGAGTCAGAACCCTGGTGGAGCGATCAGATTGATTCTTGGTTTCAAAGACTCTCTCAACAGGGTACAGGCAGTTCCTTTTCTTCTGTCCTAAGAATCATGCCACTGAAAAATTGAACATTTACCATAAAAACTGAGAGGGGACAAAGACATGAGAATTCTTGTAGTGAAGATGGGCTGCCCAAGCTCCCTCTCTTAGCCTAAATTTAGTTCACCAATCAATTGGATTTATAGCACTTCATGTGTAGGTGGGGCTTGCTTCCAGTGCTTCTTTCTGAGACAGTTTACTCAGATAAAGGTCCATTTCATCACATTTCAAAGCGAAGGGGTTGAGCCTATAGTCTGGTATAATAAAAGCCAGTATTCTCCCAATAAACAATATTTCTTTTTCTTTTTTTTAACTTTTAAAAGAAGATTTATTTGTATTTATGTTTTTATGTGTGTTGTGCAAACCTGTGCAAGAAGACCCTGCCATAGCCCCTGGTTGTGAGCAGCCCAACAGTGCTGGGAACCAAACTTGTGTCCTTTGAAAGGGCAACGAGCCTTTTTATCCTTTGAGCCATTGCTCCTCCTTTTCAACTTTTTTAAATTAATTAATTTATTTATTTATTAAAGATATCTGCCTCCTCCCCGCCAACACCTCCCATTTCCCCCCTCCCCCATTCAAGTCCCCCTCCCTCGTCAGCCCGAAGAGCAATCAGGGTTCCCTGCCCTGTGGAAAGTCCAAGGACCACCCATCTCCATCTAGGTCTAGTAAGGTGAGCATCCAAACTGCCTAGGCTTCCACAAAGCCATTACGTGCAGTAGGATCAGAAACCCATTGCCATTGTTCTTGAGTTCTCAGTATTCCTCATTGTCCGCTATGTTCAGCAAGTCCGGTTTTATCCCATGCTTTTTCAGAACCAGGCCAGCTGGCCTTGGTGAGTTCCCCATAGAACATCCCCATTGTCTCAGTGTATGGGTGCACCCCTCACGGTCCTGAGTTCCTCGCTTGTGCTCTCTCTCCTTCTGCTCCTGATTTGGACCTTGAGATTTCAGTCCGGTGCTCCAATGTGGGTCTCTGTCTCTGTCTCCTTTCATCGCCTGATGAAGGTTAATATTCAGGAGGATGCCTATGTATTTGTCTTTGGATCACCTTCTTATTTAGCTTCTCTAGGAACATGAATTATAAGCTCAATGTCCTTTATTTATGGCTAGAAACCAAATATGAGTGAGTACATCCCATGTTCCTCTTTTTGGGTCTGGCTTACCTCACTCAGGATAGTGTTTTCTATTTCCTTCCATTTGCATGCAAAATTCAAGAAGTCATTGTTCTTTACTGCTGAGTAGTACTCTAATATGTATATATTCCATACTTTCTTCATCCATTCTTCCATTGAAAGGCATCTAGGTTGTTTCCAGGTTCTGGCTATTACAAACAATGCTGCTATGAACATAGTTGAGCATACACTTTTGTTGTATGATAGGGCATCTTTTGGGTATATTCCCAAGAGTGGTATTGCTGGGTCCAGGGGTAGGTTGATCCCGAATTTCCTGAGAAACCGCCACACTGCTTTCCAAAGTAGTTGCACAAGTTTGCATTCCCACTAGTAATGGACGAGTGTACCCCTTTCTCCACAACCTCTCCAGCAAAGGCTATCATTGGTAATAAACAATATTTCTAACCTAATCTTTTTTCTTTGTAAATTGAATATCTCGGGCATTTTGCTATAGTGCTGGACAGAGGACTAACACCATTTGCAAAAAACACCACAGCCTATTCGTCTCTGGGTAGAGGATGTCTTATTTGCTTTTCTGTTGCTGTTATAAACTGTCCCGATAGAAACTACTTAAGAAAGAAAAGGCTTAATGGCTTGCAGTTTGAGGTTATAGTCTATCATGGTGGGAGAGTCAAGTCATCAGGAGCTTGAAGCGCTTGATCACATGGTATCCATGACCAGCAAAGAGAGCAATGAATGAGAATGCTGAATTTATTAATTGCTCCCTTAAGACAATCCACAACCTCAGCCTTCCTTGCTACCCACAGTGGGTGGGTCTTCTCAATTGATTAAATTAATCAGAGCAACCCCACAGGTAGGCCCAGAGGCCTGTCTCTCATCTGAGATCTTGTTTTTGAATCTTTTTTGGGGGGAGGGTGTTTCTAGGGAATACAAAATTGGACATTGGAGGGAAGAGTTCAATTTATGACATCTTTAGATTATTGTCATTTTTCTCTGTGGCCATCCTTACCAGAAGTCAGGCCGGTTAACCAAGAACCTGTGATGTGGAGCCATGTAGAGGGCCAATCTAGGTCCCCTATTCTGTCCCTGAGTCTAAGAGGAGTGATCTGGGCCATCTCTAAGGTTCAGTTCCAGCATCTTCTATAAGGGAGCAGTAAGCTTATTATCATAGTGTGTCTCTGTTGTACGTAAAATGACATTTGGTAAACTCAGCACTAAAGTCAGAAAGGAAAAAAATGAGGGAATAGTAAAAAAGAAGGAAGAGGAGAAGAGAGTAGAAAGGGAAGAAAGAAAAAGGAAAGGAAAAATAGAGAAGAAAACAGGAACTTCCAGGAAAAGCCTCCTTTTGTTGGAATTAGAGTGAGGGGCTCACCAGGAATACAAATGGACAGTTTCCTCTCTGCATTCTCTCATATGCAATTCAAAACCAGCAGGCTGACCCAGTGAACACAATTAGAGGATTTGTGGCTATGACTCAGAGGGACAAATTCTGTTTCAACGTGACAGGAAACACTGCAAAATTCAAGTCTCTGCTCTCATATGGGACATAGAGGCTCCCCAAACCCAACTCCTTTAATCCCAAAGTTTTGCTTTATTTTGTTTTAGAAAAAAAAAACCTCACTTCCATTCTCCCATTATTATAATAAACATGAGGACAACTGGCAAAGATGAGAAAGCTTTACATAACCTCCTTGAAGCCAGGGTAAGTTGCAGCACAAGTAACAAAATGAAAGTATTGAATTTTATCCTACAAAATAAGTGAACACAATGTTTCATAAACAATTCCGGATGGAGGAACAAGCACACCCTGCCTGTAACAAGGCATCAAGTTCTGATCGTTCCTTGGTGTCCATTCCCCACAGACTGGTGGAAAAGGACATGGGATGCAAATGCTCCCTTCTCTGGCTTTGGACAGAAAGGTTGGGGAAATGCAAGGGTTTCATGGGGTTTCCCAAACCCTTATCCTAATCCTCTAATTTTCTACTGCCCCCCCCCCCCGAAGGACGGGCACCACTCTGTCATCCCTGTTCTCTCTTTATCAGCGCCTCTGTGGATGGAGCGCGTGCCTTTCTCCAGCACATCCACTCCATGCAACGCTGCATGTCTGCCAGACTTTCAGCTTCATTGTGCTGTCAGGTCACATTTTCATAGGATGTTCCAGCCTCTGACAAATTGCCATGAAGTGGACAGAGAGGCTGATGTAATTGAAGGGAAGAGATGCTATTGTTAAGCAGGGGAAGATGGATGAGGGCACCGAGCTTCCTAAAGTGGTTGTTCATTAGAGAACATGGAATGTGTACACTGTATGGTGTCCCTATAGAACGTGCCAACAGCAGTGACTCAGATAAAGAACACTGTACTTAGGTCAGTGAGTTCCATCACACATGACATTCTACTGGCACCCTGAAAAATATTGTTATTCATTTCTAGGGTCATGCTGTGACCTGGTGATTTGCCAGGACAACAAAACGTACCTGAACCATGGAGCTAACCTGCAGAGGAAAGTTGCTGATTTTGTTGTATGTCTGCGGTGTGTGCTCTGTGGGAACACAGCAACAGATGGAGTCCATTTAGATCCTCCTGCAGAAGCATCAAAATCTTGAGGTCTCCATCACTCATCTGCCGCTTGATCCCTCCCTAACCTATGACTTCACACGCTGAGCGTCTGTTAGCATCTACTTAAATACTGCCATGGAACGCTCACACACTTGTGTGTTTTTCTTCTGTATCCTTACTCACACATTGCCATCACCAAAGGGCGCCCGTAGTAGGAGCAGAGAGATTATCATCTACACTCAAATAGGAAAACAAAACTGAAAATTGATACAAGAGTTTGAAGAAGAGAAGATTACATCTAGCTGGCAAAATCAGAGAATGCTTGCAGCAGGAGGTCATGGTGAATGCAGTCTGGAAGAACTGTAATGGCTTGCAATTACAGAATTGGGGGTTTGATGCAGAGTGAGGAGAGTCTATGTTCCGACTGTGGTGTGCTGGGGAAGAGGCTGAAGAATCAGGTCACTAAACAGACATTCCACGGGTAGAAGCAGCCTACCCTGTAGGGAAGAATCTTCCTATAAGGAAGGCAGAGCATGGGCAAACAAATCCGATGATGGCTTGGTACAGAAGCGTGGGGCAGGCTGCCTGTGTTCTCTCAATAGCAGTCAATATAAACTGTGAAGAGTCAGAAGCATCGGCGGGGTGCTATTGTATTCTAGCAGAAAAAGCTACATTTTATTTAAACACAAAGGAAAGAAAACAGCTCTTTTGTGAGAAAGTTGAGTGAAAGTCCTGATTGGAAACAGAATAATTTAGGTAGCAAGTTTACCTGATCTTGAAAAAGCACAAGAGGGAACACTGGAAATTTAAAAAAAACAAAAACAAACAAACAAACAAACAAAAAACCAAAACCAAAACCAAAATGTAAAAACCTTTATAAACCAAACAGCTGTTGGTGAACATGGTGAGCATTGAACTCTAATTGGAGTGGATCAATCGGGCAGTTTATACAAATGGTAGAAGAAGGCATCTCTTTACTTGGTTATTGTGATTCGAAATCAGCGGGAGATGCCCCACATTCAAGGATAGTCTAAGATTAAGATGAAGTCCACAAGGCCTCTTGTTTCGTCTTAGTACGACCTGACTGTTAAAAGTTGTATGTTACGGTGTGTAATGACTGGAGCTTGGCAGACCGTGTGCATGAAATAGATACGTTCAATTCCTAGTTTTTGTTCACCCTGGCACCTTTAAGTCTACATTCTCATTCATCAACTGGGGGAAAGTTTTATCATATCATATTTACCTACCTCTGTGTCACACTTATTCATGTCCAAAAAATAAACACTGACTGTCTCACAGTTTCTGGACATTGGAAATTTTGAATGGCTTCACTGGGCCATGTCGGTTCCAATGCCTCATCAGACTTCAGTAAAGACCCTGATTGGGGCCCATGGTCATGTGATGATGACATGTTGGGGCAGTGGTGTCTGCTTCTAAGGAGCCTCTTGTGCACGACTGGCGACTCTGTGTTGCCAGAAGGAGGTCTGTTTTCTCTGCATGCAGATCTCTCCACAGGGATACTCAAGTCTTCTCCTAGTGGCTTCTCCCAGAGAAAATGATCCAACAGAAAGGCAAGCAGAAGTCACACTGCTTTTCATGGTCAGCAACGAGAATCACACACCATCATTTCTACAATACATTGCTAGTGACACACACACCATCATTTCTACATTACATTGCTAGTGACACACACACCATCATTTCTACATTATATTGCTAGTGACACACACCCCATCATTTCTACAATATATTGCTAGTGACACAGGTCAGTGTTTGGTGTAGTGGTTTAATACTGGAGGCTGGAATCGATGTCACACCACCTTGGAGGGTGGCCACCATATTGGTCAAATACTCTCAAGGAAACATATGCATCTCTTCCCCCCTCCCTACCTCTGTGTAGCTCCAACCTGCCCCCAAAGGCCGGTTCTATTGCATTAGGATTTAGACTACCTATAATGTGACTCAAACTACAAAACTATGGCAGACAGTTGGTTTATGCTTCATGGCCTAAGTCAGAGACCACAGAGCCTGGGAGAGATGAAGAAAAGTAACTGTGGAAATTCTTTGACACTAGTAATGAAGGGTTTTAGACAAATGACCAAAGGTATTCACAGCTCTGGTAGAATCATCCTTGGGTGATGCTGTAGATGTGTGTGTGTGTGTGTGTGTGTGTGTGTGTGTGTGTGTGTGTGAGAGAGAGAGAGAGAGAGAGAGAGAGAGAGAGAGAGAGAGAGAGAGAGATGGAGGAAGGTCATTGGTTAATTAGTGAAGAAACTGCTTGGCCTGATAGGTTAGAACATAGGTGGGTGGAGTAAACAGAACAGAATACTGGGAGGAAGAGGAAGTGAAAGAGACGCCATGCCTCTGCTCTTCAGGGCAGATGTGATGAAGCAAGTCACCAGGTCATACATACTGAATCTTTCCTGGTAAGACTGGTGCTACACAGATTATTAGAGATGGGTTAAAGCAAGATATGAGAGTTAGCCAGAATAGGCTAGCTATAATGGGTCAGGCAGTGTTTATATGAATACAGTTTGTGTGTTGTTATTTTGGGGCATAATCTAGCCAGGTGGCCGGGAGCTGGGTGGCAGGAACGCAGCCCGCAGCTCCTTCTATAGAGAGAGAACATATGTAAGAATCTAAGTTTACTATCTTCAGACCCTCTTTTTTTTAAGTTTATAAAATTGATTTTCTTTTTCATCCTTTTCTTTTTCTTCTCTCCTCTTCCTCTTCCTCCTCCGTTTGGTAGTTTTGGTATGTGCACGATAAGCATGCTTGTACACAATAAACAAGTACTTTGCCACTGAGCTACACTTCCAGCCTTGTAGTTACTCTGACCTCCACAGCACAGAAGAGTCAGGCCATGAGAAACCTGTCCTCTCTTTAATCATTGTTATGGATCCACTGTTATAACTGGCCCTGGTAAATACCCACCCATTAAGTGATTAGAATATTTGGTGTTGTCCGGGGAAGTGTGAGATCTCTTCCTGTCCTGGTAACATAAAGGCACCATAGCCTCAAGCTCTCCTTGGGATCCCTCATAGAGCTGTGAACAGTGGTGCTCAGGGTAGCCCACAAGCGACAGGGTCAATAGCTGGCTCAGCTGTCTTCTTCCTATGCATCAGGCACAGTGGGAACCTGAGTACCAGGACAGATGACCCCAGAGGGTCACAGACATCTTATAGGTCACGTGCATACCTAATTTTAAAATACACTCAAAATGCATAAAGAATTTAAAATACGAAAAAAATGAAAGAAAAATAAAACCCAAAGGGTAATATGGATTCTCATTCTAAAATCTATAGGAAATATCATCTTTTTCCTCTTAGAGAAACCTGCTTTCATACAACTACCAGGAGTTTTGACAATAGCCAGGCTTCTAGAAAATAAGCCTGCAGACTCAGTGAGGGATTTAGTCACGTAGATGAAGTCACTATTTCTGGTGTCTATTGATCTCATCTCTGATGGGGCCCACTTGATACAGGAATGCGAAAAGCAGGCAAACCCACCTCAGAAATACCTGATACCAACTCCATCCCACATTGATTTCTTTTCTTTGGAAAAGGAGAAACATTCAGAGATGCAAAACCTAACAGATATCATCACTCTCAGCAAGGCTTTACTTCATCCAAAGGAAAACTGTTTCCTGTGCCTTTCAGAGTTTGAGTACATCATGCCCTGCTGGGTTTATCTCTTCAGTGGGCAGATGCCATGGTGTAGCCAGAAGCACTCAGATCAAAGACCACTCAGAGTTTAAACCTAATCCCAAAGATTTAGTGAGTCATGTCCAGCTCTGGCCACATCAAGGCTAGAGATCAATTATGTGTAGGATTGTTTGGCCTCAAACTCAAATTTAGGGCTTCACTGGGTAAACTTCATTTCTTTGACTAGGATCACGAGGAGCAATTACATGGTTGCAAAGAGCAGGTGGCTTTTCCAAAGAGACAGAAACTCCTAACTACACACACTATAAGGTGTACTAGGCTTTTCCTGAGAAACAGGCTCATGTTGGACCATGGTGAGGGTGTGGTAAATGCACCAGGGATAGATGACGCTCCAAATGACAGCAGAAAAGGGTCTTCTGGGAGGACAGGTGAACTGGAAAACTAACCACTCCCTGTGTTGCCAGCACTGTCCTGTGGAGAGAGAGAGTTGGGAACCCATTGTGCGCTCTCTCATCAGTACTGGACAAGCTTATTGTATGACGATCAGGGAGCAGGGATTCTGTGTATACAAAGAGAAGGGGGAGGGGCTTGAGAGGAGGGAGGAGGAGGGAAGGAGGAAGGGAAGGAGAAAAGGAAAGATGGCGAAGTGGGAGTATTCACATCATTCTGTTTAGTGTGGGCGATCGTTTTAGGACAAACAGAGGAGGGTATCAGTGGCCTGGATTCTAGGGCTGTCCAGACTTGGGTTTGAAGCTTGCATTGGACACTTTACCCAGGGGACACTGAAAAGATGCTGGTGGAGCTCGGTTTTGTAAGAAGACGGAGAATCTATCTGGATAGAGACACTCAATGGCTTTCCAGAGTCCTATCCTTATAGCAAGGGTATGGTAGGGGCTTGGTGCTGAGTGGGTGGGTACAAATCTCCTAGGCCAACCACTGACTCTGCCATTGTTGAACGCTCTGTTTTGCGTTCAACAATGGGAGTAATGACAGGACTATCCTCAAGGGCTTCTGGAAAGATTAAATAAAAGAATGCATAAAAAGAACACAGCACAGCAGCACACAATGGCTCCCAGTGTGGTACAACTAAATATATATTTTAAAATATCATTATTAATCTGGTTATTTTAATTTCTGTTACTACTAGAGTATGATTTAAAACTTACCTGATCTCAACCAGACTTTGATGATGTTATTGACAGTAAACTGTGCTAAGTACGATCTAGATTTATATACCTACAAAGTGATATGAAGCAAAATTATTCATGTGGAACAGTAACCATATTGTTCAGGCTAAGAAAAACCAACTCACACCCTCCTCCCAGGAAAATTCAAGCACTTCGCACTTCATTAACTCCAACTTGAACTATGTTCAAATCTGTAATACTTGTATCACAAGCCAGATACTCTGGGATCCAGGAAGAGAAAGGGTCAAATCCAAGCTGGATTCCGGTTGAGTCGCCAGCGTGGTACTTATGACTTCTTTAGTTCAGGGAAAGATGAGACTTCAAATTGGGCTGTAAGATTCACAGGAGGAGAGGACAGTGCAGATAGCTAGAATCTGGGTGTGTCTCCTGTTCTGCCAATCCAAGATAGAGGAGTTTCCAGGCCTTGCCTTTGCTCAGCCAAGGATTGTATTCACAGAGCAGAGTCACAGATCTGGGAACCAAAGTGGTGGGGGATGCTTGAGTGGGCAGCTAGAGATGCTGAATACAGAGGCAAGGCAAGGTGCCCTGTGTAAGAGCTGCTCTAAATCCCTGCTCCACATTGGGCAGGAAGGCCAAACCAAGGTTTGGGGCAGCAACAAGGCTGAGATGGTAGGACTGCAGGGGTAGAAGTTCAGCAGCTGAGGATCTGGATGAGTTCCATTGTGGGGTGGGGCAAGGTTAGGAAACTGAGGAAGACAGAGATGGAACATTGCTACAGAGACCAGGAAAGTCTTGCAGAGGCCTGATGCCATGTTCATGTTAATTCACATGCTCATCATGTTCATGCTTAAGTTCCATGGACCTATTATCAACCCAAGGGTCTTCCAGGTGGAGGTGAAATACACAGGTGTTGGTGCCAGGCATGCCTGAGTGTGGAGCTTAACTTTGCTATAACTTGCTGCATGTTTCTAAAATAACCCTCCTCTTGCTGGAAAACTTTACTTTGTCACACTGTCTGTTAGTAACTTCTCCCCCTGCTTTGAGAAAATATAGGACAGAAGCACTTTAGGCTGGATTATTTGGGCTCCTGGTTGAGGGGCTATAGTTTATTGTAGCAAGGAAGACATAGCATCGTTCAGCTGTCTATGGTGCAGAAAGCCTGAAGTCCAGCTTGCTACATGGTGTGGACCAAGAAACATGGAACACTTGAATGGGAGGCCAAGACTGTCTCTGCTAAGGTTCGCCATCACCAGTGACCTGTGGTGTGATATTTTTATTTCATTCTGAAAATAAAGCTTGCTTTGAGTCAGAGGGCAGAGACCAAAATTAAGCAGAGAGATTTGGAGGACTGTGGACAGACAGGAGACAGGAAGTAGTAAGGCAGGGTTGAGAGAGGACCTCAGCCCTTTTGAAGGAAGGAACAGAAGAGGTAGGACGTCACTGGTGGCTGCTCCCCTGCTTCTCTGATCTTTTGGGTTCTCACCTTGATATCTAACTCCTGATTTGAATAGATAAAGAATAATTAGAGAAATGCTTCGGCAACCCACTTTTTCGAGTTAGGCCCAGCCCCCTAAGAGGTTTCACAATCTCTCAGAATGCCACCAGTCGAAGACCAAATGTTCAAACACTTGAACTTGAGAAGGTCATTTTACACTCCTGCCAGGTCCCAGATATGATGAGGACACTACCCTTTGGTATTGAGCGGATTGCTTATAGACCTTCCCCACTAAGCAGTGGTCTTCGCACTTACACATATCTGAGCACCACAACAACTCTATTTGGTAGATGGTTATAATAATATTATCATTTTCTTTTAATAGTCAAGGAACCTAAGTCGTAATGAGGTCAAGTAGCTTCCACAGGCCACACAGTCAAGAGTCAGAGGGGCTAGAATCAGGAGTCATCCTTAATAACCATATAAAAATGCTGGCTCAGTGCTTGCACATTTAATACAAGATGACTGATATTTACACTCATCCTCTCTGCTGAGGGCCAGAATTAGAGCCATACATCTTAAATACTCGCTTCCATTAAAACCCGGAGGGCCACATTTTATTAAAATGTACTTTCATTTATGGGAGATGACATATAAGAAAAATTATTTTATTTTATTGCCAGAGAAATTACAAAAATATATTTAGCTTGATATATATATATATATATATATATATATATATATATATATATGAAACTCTAGATCTGGGTTTTTATGACAGTGTTGAAGAATGGTCTTGTGATCCTTGAAAGCTTTCAAGTCCCTTATTTGGGGCTCTGCTAGGGCTTAACTGCCCAAGAGAATCTATACACATCTAGGAAGCGCTGCGAACTCGAAGGCCTATGGTTTGCCTAGGCTGAGCTGGCAGAGTCAATAGCCAGAGCTCCAGAGAGGCAAGCCAGTCAGGGGTGGGGGCTTGCCCCCTCACTTCCGTAACAATAGCCATTTCCTATTTTGATTTGGTTTACCACTTTGATCCAGGAGCAGTGAGGCATTTCCTCAGCAATACTCTGCTGAGTCTCAGCCTCCACAGAGAGTATGGGTCAAAGCATCCCAGGGCTCTAGAGGAAATGTGGATTTGAGAAAGAAACTACATGTCATCAGGGGCCTCCATGGGCTTTGACCCCTTCTAAGAATCACCTGTCTGCCCCCGCTAGTCTTTCCTCCATATTCCTAGAGCAGATCTGACTCTCCTAAGAGACTGCCCACTCGCCAGAAGAGCGAAATCAATCGATCCTGGGCCACTATCATTAACACGAGGCAAGGGGAGGCGAGGACCCCACTGCTCTTTGCAGCAGACTTCCAAAGCACTAAAGCATAGCAGAATTAGGCACCAGCATCAGAAGAGGCTTCAAAAATCCCTTTTATCCCATGCCATATTTCAATCACGCCTAAATTCCACCACCGGGGCACATATGAACTTAGCTCGGGATGGAGGCTGAGCTCTAAAAGGAAACGTGATCTTGTTTTTCACTTCGAGATGACTGGCCACCTGGGCAGTCAGCCGCAGCGTTTTCTGCAGGACGTTCTCCAACAAAGAGGTTCAAGGGCACCCTAGAGAAATCATCTTCTAGATCACAGAAAAGTGCTCGACAATCTAGGACACCTCTACCTTCATGAACCGTGTGCTTCTGGAGCCCCCTGCATGGAGGCTCCTCGACACCATTTTGTGCCACCAGCTTCTGTTTGCTGTCCAGAGATTAAGGATGTATATTCCGTGACCAAACTGCCAGGCTCCAAATCCTAGCTCTGCTCTTCCTGAATGTGTGGCCTGGGGCAAGTTTTTCTCCCCCCTCCCCTCTCTGGGTTCTGCTTTCTTATCTGTAAAATGAGAAAAACAGTATCTACACCATAGGATTGATCTAAGGATGAAATGAGTTAATACATATAATTCTGTATTAACTCAACTGAGATCCCTCCTGAAAGAATAGCGATTAGCACAAAAGCTGTTTTTAATTTACAATAAAAACAGAATAACTGGGAGCAGAAGACGGTTGTATATTGTTTTTTAAAAAGGAAAAATAAATGATTCGGTGGGGAGGCAGGACACGTGTCTTTGGAAGCTGCATGTTGCAGTAATCAAAGACAGCGAGACAGTGGAAAAAAATCAGGTTTACTGCATCGTGACAGAGCTCTGGGAATGACAGAGGCCCTGGGGATAATGGTGACTAGCCACTCCACCTCATCCTGAGTCTCCCAGCTGCTGGCCAGCACACCACGTGCCCCAGTTCGAATTTTCCATGCTCCATCTGTAGCCATAGCTTCCTACTTGAGGAAAACGAGTCACAAATAAATAAAGCATACACAGACCAGATTTCTTCCTTGTCTCCTAAGGAGTGGCCACTTATGTCTGTCTGTCTCACTACAGGAAAAGGAGGACAGACTCCCCCCTCCTTGCCAAGTGGTCCCTTGATTGGTTCTGGGCAGGGGCAGAACTTCTTGCTTTGCTAGTGAAAACCAGATATTTGGTTAACAAACGCCACTGTCCATGTGTTCCACACATGAGCTGGAAAGGCCAGCGAATAGCACTTATTTTTCTCACTTGAAGAGTCAGAATCAGGTCCAGGCTTAAGACTTACATTTAAATGCGGAGTTGGAGGGAGGGAAGGCAGGAAAGAGCTGCTGGATGGGGGTGGGGGGCATAGGTGACTTACTTCACCTATGTCAAGGGAGATTGGCACACAGTGAGAATAAGCGGACTAGAAAAGGGTTTTGTCACACTAGAAGAACAAAACCAGGAAGCTCACAGAACTTCTCATGGTTCTCTCCACTGCTTCTGCATTTTAAAATTGCAGATTGAGCCCTTACTGTCTGATGTAGGGACTGTCTGGAGGTTAGAAAACCTGGGATGAAGATAGCCTGAAGGTTCTGCAGTTCAGTGTGAGCTGATGAACTAGCCAAGCTTTAACTGGGCATATAAGTATCTTGGGAAAAACAGTATGGATGGGTCAAATGACACTAGAGAAAGTGTCGATTACAATTGTTTACTTCCTACCATGGCTGATAGGAGTCTGGGAAACTTTGTCAATTTGAAAGTCATATACATTGATTTTGAGCTGGGTAGCACTACCCATGGTTTGTGTGTTTACTTTAGTTCATTCTAAGATGTTAATAATTAGAAAATTATTAGAAGTTTGACCCTAGCAATGAATTCTTGAATTTCATATGTTTGATAAGACAAATTTAGAGTTTGATACAGTTGAATACTTTGGTCACCAAGGAACTGGCCAGCCAGTCTTTTGACTATAAGCCTCGCCAATGGGAGTCATGTCTCTTTGATACTTTGGTTGCTTAGAGAGGTTTTGTGGGACCAGTAGTGACAATAACTACAAAATAAAAATGACTGGGGAGTAGCAGACAGGTGATAGAGCTTTTAGTTAAAAATGTGGGCTTTATAGTTAAAATTAATTTAAAAGTTAACTTGTTTAGGGGTGGGTCCCACATGGGCAACCAAGGAATGGTAACAACAGGAGAAAAAGTCTTCCATAGAGACGAGCGCTATAATTGGTTATCCAATACCAAGTAGTCAGCCCTGAAGTCATATACAAGGAACACCAAACAGACTGAGTAAGTTGTATTTATATATTTTGGCATTAATGTAAATATAACAAAGGAAAAGAAGATGTGAACAGAGAGAGAACAACGAGAGATACGTGGGAGGGGCTGGAGGGGGAAAGGGGATATCTTATATTTTAATCAAAAAATTTAAAAAGGGTAATAATTTAAAAAGTAAAAAAAGCTAATTTTTTTTTTTAAAAATTGAAATCCGTTTTGCTATTTCAGTGACCATGCATGTTTCTGGATCTGACAAGGAATTGCTGACTTTACAACATATTCAATGGAAACAGATTCTAATTTCTCATGACCAATCTGTCAGCACTAATAGAGTCAATAAATATTCTGTAGCCCACTGACATTGTTCAGGCTAAAAGCCCCAGTGTCTGCTGTGACTTATTACTTTCCTTCACTGCCATTTTCAATTCATTATCCTCTTCGTGTCACCTCTGGGACATGCTCTAAATCCAGCAGTCACTTCTCACTGTCCCTCCAATTGCAGAATCCACTCAAGTCTCTCATAGCAACCCTTACTGGATCCCTGCTGCCATCTTTCCTCCACAGAACCCTTCTCCCCGTGACCAATTTTCTCTGAGTACAAAGCAGATATCATTACTGTGGGGATCTGAACTTTTCAGTGGCTCCCCGCTGCACCCAATCTCCACCCCCACAACACCCCTGGTCAGACCTGATCTGTCCCAGCCAATCTCTCTGTCACACTCATCCTTCTGCACCAGGCTCCAAACTAGCCTTTTCTAGGACCCTCATCCCTGTCTAACTGCTTTGTGTCTGGACACCGCCCCCATTCACCTTTCCACTTGGAATTTCCTTTTCCTTCCTATGGAGTTGCCTTCCTAATTAAGGGTTCCTTTGAGAGACTTCTCCTTGTTAGAGTCAGTCCTCTGTCTTCTCCACAGATCATCCCTACACCATTACCAACACATTTTAAGAATAAAATTTTAACTATGATTTCATCACTTATTGGTTTATATGTTTTTTTTGCTAAGTCCCTATGTCAGTCTGTAAGCTCTGGGAGAGCAGAGATCATCACTGTCTAAGTTACTATGCATAACAGACAATGGAGGGATGGCCATATTAAACTGCCACTCTGTATCATGGCTGTCTGTGGTTCTGCTCAAAGAGTTTCTACTGATTGTGTCTCAATACACTTTGTGTCACATTGTGACATCTGCCTTTTCTCCATCTAACCAGGCAGACAATCAACAGAAGCTCCTTAGTCTGTGTGTTGCTATGGAATAATTAATCCTTTTGAACACTGTGAATATGCATTGCTCTCATTGGTTTAATAAAGAACCAACTGGCCAATAGCTTTGCAGGAAGAGGTTAGGTGGGAGAATCAAACTGGGAGAATTCTGAGAAGGAGAAAGGCAGAGTTGCCAGCCAGAGACGGAGGGAACAGGATGTGTGGTAACAAGCCATGAGCCATGTGGCAACAATAGATTAATAAATATGGGTTAAGTTGTAAGAGCTAGTTAGTAACATGCCTATAAACTCTGGGCTTATAAGTCTCTGTGTGGTTATTTGGGAGTTGGTTGGTGGGACTAAATTGTGAGACACAGAAATGTTTCCTACAGTGTGTACCAGACTTTGGGGGAACTGTGCGCTCTCTAAGATCATATATGAGCCTTTCCACCAAGGGCTATGAGAACAGTTCAGTTAGTCTTTGCTCAAAGGTCAAGCGAGTATTCATCAGGGGTTGATGCTACTCTGTGCACATGTTCATGTGAATTCACATTTCTGTGTGTGCATGTGGAGGTCAGAGGTCGGGGTCTTTCTCTTCCATCTTATGTTCTGAGACAGGGTCTTATTGACCAGACTAGCTGACCAGAGAGTTCAAGGAGTCTGCTCATCTTTACACCTTCATCTCCCTTATACTGCGGTTACGGATGCAGGCCGCCTTACCTAGCTTTTATATGGATGTTTGGGATCCAAACTGAGCTCCCCATGCATGCATGGCAAGCACTCCATGAACTGATTTATCTCTTCAGGTCCTTGATTCTAGTCTTACCTTAGAAGGCAGGCGGAGATGCCTCTGGGGAACTCACAGCCTAATTTTGTCATTCTTTCCTGTGTCTTTGTCATCACCTCAAATGTTCACTGTTGTCGGAAACAGCAGTAGCCTCCGGGCACGCATCTTCCTAATACCCTCCACATTGCTATCTCTTTGCTCTGGCTTGTGAGGCTAATAGACCAGCCTTCTAGAGTATTTCCAGTGACAGCAGTGGCGTGTTTGTTCAGATGGTGTGTTCCCTCTGCTCAAAGTGACTCACATTTAGAGTGCCATCTGAATCAGTCTAGACTAAAGTGGCACCATTTTCTTTACGGTGGAAGGGAGTATTTTCCACTGCATTGAACTAGCAGCATTTGTGGTGGTGATGCTCCTGGAAATTCTTTATAAGTCCAGACCTTTTATTCTTGTGTGTTCTCTATAAGCCTCTTCCTATGCTGTTCTTTTTTCCCATAGCACTGACTCATAATTGAAACCACACCTTCTTCCTAGCACCCAAAACAAGTGGAATATCTTCTCTCTCTCCTCCTCTTGCACTCCATCTCTCCATCCACCCATCTGTCACCCATCGTTCATCCATCTTTCCACATTCCTACCTACCAACTGCCATATTTGTCGGATATTTAATAGCATCCTATGGCTCACAGTCAATTGCTAGAATGCAGTTCTTCTTACTGGCATTTCTGGTGCTTAACAGTGGCCAGCAGGTTGTAAGCACTCAGTGAACCCTATTAAATCAAGAACTTACTGTGACAGGAATTCAGTTTAGGTCTGACACTTGCTCTGGGTTCATTCTTCAGTGGATAATTACTCTGCCTTGAAATCCCCAGATGCCAGACAAACCGCCTTTCAGAAATACTGTCTACAAACAGGTACATACTTTCAAGCACTGGGGAGCCTCAGGTGTGACACTGGATCCTTCCACAGGGATTTTGACTGTAGCTGCTTATGCTCAGATCATGATACCTGGTGTATTATGTCATAGCTTACACTGTCCTGCATATACGTGGGCCAGCACCATATATATGTGGTGACAAGAAGTGAGACCAGGATGAAGTCTGGAGAGAAGCCTAAGGAACTGAGGAGGCAGGTTCACGGTCTTGCTCTACACACTCTCAGGGTTTGTCAATGCTTGGGCTCCCCTGCATCAGGGAGGTGTCTTGTGTTCTTTTGTCTGACGTGGAGTTACAGGGCTATGATCCCAATGTCTCACCCCTTTTGCTGTGTGGGCCTCTGGTACATAGGGGCATACAGGAAATGAGGAGTCTCTGTGACAAGGGACAGAGTACTGGAGTCCCTCGGGAAGATTTTTTTTTGGAGGTAGACTTTGTGCAGCTAAGATAGTTCAACGCCGGTGAGCTCAACCGGTGCTGTAAAGTCATCCAGGAGAGGGTAAAGGAAGCAGTCAACCTGTTCATGTCCTCTGCTTCCTACAGGTTTCATGATGAGAAAGGCAGTGGTCTGTGAAGGAGTGATGGGAATGGCTGTCATATGCCTGGCCTGGCAGCTTAGGGAGTGAGACTTCTTATCTAAATGGACTTATCGTAAAAACTGGAGAAAGTGGCAGACGTTTCGATGCCCCTGGCTGGACACTGCGGTCCCAAAGCCTCTGAGGCACTAGTGTGGTGAGATTACTAAACATTTCGGAGCCTCAGTTTACTCTTTTGAGAACGGTGGTCTCCGCAGTTATCTGAGGACAGAACTTGTGAATATAGCTAAAGATGCAGGAACCGCGCCCGGTGTATGATCAGCATGTGCTCGCTCCGCGGGTTGAGGTCTGGACTGAATATGAAGGAGGACAGCTGAGCATCAGCATTCATCTCTCTCTGCTTTCTGATCGGGGATGAAATATGGCCAACTACCCGATGCTTCTGCCAGCATGATTTCCTTGCCACGATGGACTACACCCTCAAACTCAGAGTCAGAATAAACCCTTCCATCCTTAAGTTGATTCTGTTAGGTCTTTTTGTCACAGGAACAAGAAATTGTCCCTAGAAGAAATGGCTTTAGGTCTCAAAGTTGGTCTTTCCTTTTTGAAAAATGCTTTGTAGCATGGAGAGAAGGTTTTTGGGCTCCCTGTTCATTGGCAGACAGCCAGCCCTTAAGAGGCAGGCCAAGGAGGCAGACAGTGACCTGAAGGTCACGTTCCAGGAGCAACGTGAGGCTTACAATGGGAGGAATGCTCACCCCACCTTCCAGGGACTTCAGCTTTCCACTGCATACTTCTGAAAATCTGTACCTTGGATCTCAGTTATTGCTAAGTTTGCTTTGCTGGGCACAAGGGCACCAACCTCTTTATTTTCTCTGGCACAGTTGAAGAGTGTGGTTTCTGAGTACCTCACTTGCAAACCCAAGTGAGGGCAACAGCACTAATAAAACATCTCTATGGCTATGCTAAATCATTTCTAATGACCCTACTCGCTATTGATTTGGAAATTAAAACAAATTGGACAGAAGGACTCAGAGGAGTAGTTGAGTGCCATGATTTAGAGACTGCTGGGACAAGAGCGTAAGGAAGAGACAAGGTCCCAATGATAGCACGGTCATAGATTTGAACATACTTTTCACCAAAGAAGATGCCTCTAACCGCAAACTAAACATGCAGAGAGACACTCTTCCTGTTTGCTGAAATGACTGTGATCATTGACAACAAAGTAAAACTGACCCCAGCAAGTGGTGGTGATGATGCAAATGCCTGCAATCTCACTGTTCGGGGGAGGAAGGGGGCACAGGTACCCACTGTGAAAAGCAGTTTGGAAGCTTCTGATTAAAAAAAAAAAGACAAATATACCATGATAGCCTGAATGTAGAATGTTCTCCAGGGGCCCATGATTTGAAGGCTTGGTCTCCACTCAGGCAGGTGGTGCTAGAAATTTGGGAGGTTCTAGAAATTCTAGGGCTGGCGTCCATCTAAAGAGTGTAGGGCAGCGGGCAGGTTCTCAGGTGTGGATTATTCCTGTTTCCTTCTAGACTCACCATCTGATTTCTGTGCGTTAAGAAGAGTCTCTGCCACTTGTTCCCATTACTATGATGCTCTGCTCAGGTACATGGGGTAAAGAGACCACGAACTCTGAAACCATGATTCAAATCCTTTCTCCAGGTAAGGTTTTGGTCAGTTATTTGGCCACAGTAACACAAATCTCTCTCTCTCTCTCTCTCTCTCTCTCTCTCTCTCTCTCTCTCTCTCTCTCTCACACACACACACACACACACACACACACACTAAGATGACAGCATATGTTCATCTAAATTCCAGTGGCAGCGCTGTGTGAGACCAGGCCAGGAAAGGAAATCAGTGAGACAGGTTGAGAACCAGGGCAGGCTCAGTCAGTTCATCTCTGACTCTGTACTGAGTGACAAGGGGGACCCGAAGGGTGGAGTAGATCAGATTCTTATCTCTAGAGAGAAGGCATCAGTGGGTAGTTCTTGCTAACTTAAGCTAATCTGGTAACTCTAGTCAGAACAGTTGGTCAAATCTGATGGGCCCATCTAGATTTTTTGTTTGATGATATTAAGTAGGGGCTGAACAGCAGTGTGGACAAGGTGACATTTCCTTTTTTCCTTTCTTGACCCATGTGGTATGTGTACACGAGGCCTGAAACAGCTATAGCTTTTTTCCATCAAAGAAAACTAATCTGACAAAGACAGAGGTGATTAGAGGCAAGAGAACAACAATGGGGTTAGGGCCTTGGTCAAACCCTACACGTTCCTGTGCAGTTTTAGAGACATCACTGAATTCTCTTTACTTATAATGTAGTTAAACTTGGTGTTTCATCACCAGAAACCAAAAGCCTCTGCACTTAATGTGCACGTGGGACTGAAGACAGGGCTGATTTCAGGACATGGGAATAGCCAGGGAGTTGCTACCACCAGGATTAGAAAGAAAACACTCCTGGAACACACCTGCTACAGAACGGGGGCATCCTATCTGCTCATGCCCGGAGCTCCCTGTCCTCCAGAGCCAGCACTGGGATGAGTGGAGCTGAGCCTGAAGATGGGGCTTTGGCAGTTTAAGCCACTCATCTCATCTAGTTGGACTGGATCTGCAATCTGTCTCCTGATGCAGGAAGCCTGCAGAAGCTGCTGGAGAACCTCTGCTTTCCCAGGCGACAAAGACTGCTTCCTGGGTCAACCCTTGCTCAGGTCCATCTCTGCACCATACACGCTGCTTTCTTGCTTCTGACAGTACCAAACACGAGCGTATCCTGCCCCGGGGAAATCCCCAATCCTTAGTTTTCCAGGGGTCACTCCAGTTCATTCTTGTCCCATCACCTCCCTATTTACAGTGGATAGTTGACCTCCAATCCCGGATTTGGAACTGGTGGTGTGTGGTTTTCATTCTCACTTTTCATAGTCCCTAACCAACTTGGGGATCTGAATTGATTCCAAGAATTGGGACGTAATAGATGGGACTGATAGATGTAATCAGTTTCTTCTGGAGAGCAATAACTTAGGAATTAATGTATACAGGAGACCCACGTGTCTTCCATTATGTCCATCTGCTCGAATCTCCATTACTGAGATGTGGAAGATGCTTTTTGGATTATGAGAGAAGCTTCTAGATACACCTTAGTTGCGCTGAGTGCACCCATCATCCATTTGGGACACCACTACCTTGTTGATATGACCATTCCTTGCACGGTTCCAACTTCTACACCCCAAACTTCTAAAGGACACACAAAATCTCAGCTTAATAATGAGAGTGCTATAGCTCTATGCAGAGGTTTTATAATCAGTGGCTTCTCATATGGATTATGAAGTCAGTAGATATGTCTGCTCTAGTTTTAACTACCTCAGTAGACCCCCTTTCCCAACTCTCTAGGGTCCATTTCCTAGTCCGTTGATGAGGATAGTTCTAGCCTGTACCTTAAAACTCAGTGGGTACATCTGTACAAATGCTCACAGACCATTGCTGCGCATGGTGTCTGAATAAGTTCATTGAATAGTAGCTACTCCCTCCACTTCCTATTATGGCTTTTAATATGAGTTGTGAAAATTGCAGTTTTAAAAGAAAGGTTTTCTATTTAATGAAGCTATGACCCGGGGCAAAATTAACTATCAGAGTCACTATTAATTTGTACTTTTCTCTCCAGAGGTTGCAATACATGTGGTATATATCGGGTTTCCTTTCAATACCTTATTATTTGGACAAGGAGACAGCATGGCTGATATAGGGCTTCCTCACAAGCATACCGACCCGAATCTGGGGAGTCACTGGGTCCAGCAGGGCCCATCTGTAACCTCGGCAGTCGGAGAGCAGAGGTAGACAGTCCCCGCTGAGTAATTGGCTCCGGGTTCAGTGAGACAAGGAGGTGGAGGATGACTGTGACCCATGATGTTGACCATTGGCTTCCACATACACCCAAACCTCACACACGTGTGTACACACCCACACAAACACATATACACACTACACACACATGCACACACATCCATCCATCAACCCATGCAAAAACATTATTATTTATACAGCATAGTCCAAAATGACAAAGATACATGAAGAATAGCATACATTGACATATTAAAAAGAATGTTTTTTAAAACATTATATAATGTACACATAGTACTATATGAATATTATACCTTGGTAAATCCTCAGATTTTTCTGGCTTTATGTAAACCTACTAATTATATTATGAGAATCATAGTTTTAGTAAATTCATACAAAATTGATATACTTGAAAGTGGAATCAGTCACTTTTGGAAAATAGAAAATCATAAATAATATTTTAAAAGCTTTAAAATACATATATATGTATGTATGTATGTATGTAGTGCTAGGGATCAAAGCCTCACACACACTAGGCAAGCATTGTACCACGACGAATCCATATCTATACTTTCTAAATTGTCACCTGGTCCTCACAATTGCACCCACCAGCGGAGTTGAAGATGGCATCTATCTATCTGGCTGACACTGAAGCCTTGGTCTTGGTCTATGGGCCCATTTGTATCTCTCCACCTTTTCAGTTCCTTCCAGTAGGCAAACTTTGCATCCCTCTGCCTGGGGTTTTCTCTGGGTCCCAAGGTCCACCCTGACTGGCTACCCAACAGCATTCCATGCTGAGGGATTCATGGTTCTTACCCAGAGTCCTATGGAATGGATGTGGAAGTTGGTGAGTAAGTACCCCAGCGCTCTTGCCTCTTATGTGAGATCACCACACACCTGTAAACCAGCCCCCACTGATGAATCAAATACCAGGGGCTGATAGTGCTAACTTGCTCATCAATGCTTTTGTCTATGGCTTTCTCTTCCCTGTCTCATGTCCTTAATGTCTTGCTAGTGTTCCTTGGGGCAACTGTTCAAATTAACTACTTGCACTTGACTCCTTGCTGAAGTCTTCTTCTGGGGATATTCAAATGAGGGCAAGCTTCAGCTGGGATGCCTAACCTCTTGGTGCAGCTCTGTTTTGTGTAAACGAGCCAGCTCAGGCAGGGTGCTATTTGAAGAAAGGCAAACGTAGCCAAGATTAGATGGACCTCGCCAAAGAACATCAGGGACATCATAAGGATGCCAGGAGCCAATGTGGGAGCTTTTATAACAAACCGGAGCCATCTGCCAGCCTGCAATAACCAGAATATGAAAGTCCTAATCTGGGCTGCAGTTAAACTGTTTACTCTCTGTTTGTGGTTATGTACTCGAAGCTCAACATGCTCCGAATGGTGGGATTTAAATTCATAAGCATGTTGTTTTACAAAATTGGCATGAAATCTTTTTAATGCCATATGCAAAATATATTAGAAGGTTGCGTCAAGACCTGGATGGTTTCACCTCATTGTCGTTCTTTGTTCTTAAGGACAAACTGAGAGGACCACAGCTCTGTAAATGTCTTGTGGGACACCCAGAACCTCTTTCTAAGTCTACTTTCTGAGAGGCAATTTCCTCCTGTCCCATGAAACCTCCGCAAAGCACCTCAGGCAAACACAAGGTATCGGGTATGTTTGTAAACTGCTAATACAGCAGCCATTCAATTACACGGAATCCATCAAGACCCTAATTGAGGCAGGAGCTCGAACCTTACAGTTTAATTACTTTTAGCTTTAGATGGGTGACAGACTTCCTCATGCACTGCCCTTTAAACTGAACCGCATTAGAGAGGCCCATGGGTGCTCGCTGTAATTCTCCCAGCCAGGAGAAAGTGCTGAATGATATAAATAATAATGCCAAGTGATACCCATGATTAGATTTACTAATCACTCATTTCCCAATTCCTGTCCTTTGTTGTGACATCCCAGGGCACCAGCTCTGCGGTCTGGGAGTGTCCCCCCCCGCCCCCCAATGAGGCTAGGCAACACTCACTTCCCAACGACTGCTCTTTTCCGCCACTCATGAGACCGCCTAGGACCAAGCACTAGTCCTCTGACCTCATAATGTTAATATACCATTTCGTTCTCATTTACAAGACCCTCTTCCTGACCTCGATGCTCCCCCGCCGAGTCTCTGACAGGAGCCACAGACACCCTTGTCAAACAGTCCATCAGCTGAGTGGCCAAACCTTCCCAGTAACCTAGGATGGAATCTGGCAGTGGGGACCTCAGGATGAGTCTACCAAGAGTTGATAAAAGTGTCTAACTTGCTTTGACTGTCCTTGCAGACCAAGTACTATTATGAATGTCAAACACGATAGATTTCATCGCCATGGCAACGCTCAGAAGTAGGCATGCTTATACCCACTCTATAGATGAGAAGGATTAGACTCCAGTAGCTAAAATGACTTCTTCAAAATCACTCAGCTAGCAAGCAGCAGAGCAAGCATGCGATCCCAGGTCAATCTGATTATCTGGCCCATGCTCCTCCCCAAATACAATTCCATGTTTTCTGCAAAGACGTGAGGGAATCAACAAAATAGGCAAGTGTGGACGGCTTTGGAAATCTCCAAGTCGGCACAGGCTAAACAAACAAACAGACAAACAAAAAATTTAAAAAAAAAAAAAAACTTAAAAAAAGGAAGGGTGCATCTAGGATCACCCTGGTGGCTGCTTCCAGGAACAACTCTGGTTGTTACTTCCTTCCAGTCACAGGGGCCTGTGAGACCAGCCAGCCAAGACCCAGAGGAAGTAGAAAGATGGATGCCAACAACCTGTGCCTCAGCCATGAGCAGGTGTTCTCGCCAAGCTTGTGACGGGTGGCGCTGCTGATGAATTACACGCCACAAACACGCGGCAGTCATTTCGTAAGTAATCAGCTGTGTGGCACCGAGTCGACGCCACCCAGGCATTTGTTTCATTTCCTTCCATTACCTCCTCCCCTTCGGGCTTGCTTCCGAATCAAGCTGCAGGTACACATGACTAATGAACTCATGACAACACTAATAACGGCCGGGCTAATAATCATACAGCCAACGGTGACGATGCTAATTAAGAAAGCGCGAACGGCAGCAGCTTCCGCTGGTGTGACTACCCGTCTCCGGAAGGCAGTGGCGAGTCGGAGGGTCAGGCAGGGGAGAGGGAGAGCAGTGAAGGCAGGCACGCAGCGTGTGCTTTCAGCGGCGAATTCAAGAATGCTACAGCGTGGACTCATTACATTTAGCACAACGGGTCATGGAGAAAGCAGAACATATTCAATCTAGTGAGTGGGACAGACCTCAATCTTCACGAACAAAGCACCTGCCCAGGAGCCTCTGGAGAGGAGGAGCCCAGGGCTCCGGGGAACCCTGGAGCTGACGCCTGACAAGATCAAGGTGTTCCTTCTGCCTGTCACTTGGAAGGAACAAATACAAGTGGGCTGGCTGGACAAATGGGTTGGCATAGAAAAGGTGGCAGTAAAAGTGGGCCATGGAGCATAGGGGTGAATTCTGTGGGAACTCCTGAGTGTAGATCTGAGGGGCAAACATCATGGCATCCTCAGCAGCTTCTGAGAGACTGAGAGGCCTGACACACAGAAGGGTAAAGGACCCCAGTATTTGTCTAGCCCTTTATACCATCCAGCCACTTCCAGCAGGGCATGGCACAGACTACACTGGGGTTCCTGATCAGGTGAAGTGCATTACCAGGTCCCTCTGGAATATCAGAAACGGGGTTTTCTAGGAGATACTGAGTCTTGGCTGTTTAGGCAGAGAACAGAGGATGCCATTTCTGATGGCCATTTCTCTGAGGAAGCCAGGATATGAGAGTCGCAGGGAAGCTGCAGGCCCCGTGAACCTTTAGGCTCTGACCCTGGCTGCCCAGTAGCGTCACACTCTGGTGAGTTCTGAACAAATTCCTGAGACTATTCATAATGAACAGTGGCCCCGGGGTACCCCTGGCATTAGAACAGTCTCCTTTGCTTAACTCTGGACTCCGAGGCCCCTCTAGACTACAGAAGTTCCAGCGGTAGGAAGAAAGGCGGCAGGCACCCTGAACTGCGTAACTACGACTTCTTTAAGCAGAAACAAATTGTCTCATTTCTTCTCCCTCTTTCTCATTTATCTCATTTCCTCGGAGGCAACCATCACATTGGAAACGAGTTTAGCTCGTTCTAGTGCAGACCTGTAGCTCTCCAACTGGGGGTGGGCGTCACGTTCTCACGTTCACAGTTAACACTGTCAGGCTGGTTAATTTCCTACGTGGAGCTGGAAAGCCTATTTTCCATCAGTCTGGAAACCAGATAACAGTGGCTTCAGGTGTCTGATGGATAGCTTCGATCGCACTGCCCAAGGATCCCATGTAGGTGAATTGCAGCAAGACAGTCTCCTGCCTCAGCTCCAGATCTCCATCTTCCTCATGTGTCACGTACCGCCATCACAAAGAAGCCATCAGTCTTACCTGCCCAGCAAAGAGCCCGCAGACACCAATGATGCACAGGATGTTGAACACAGCAGAGCCCACGATGGTACCGACTCCCACATCACCCTTGGTGATGAACACGCCTGAAACACAGACCAAAACTTGCCTGGTTGCAGTGGTCTAGCTGCAGTCCAAGGAGAACTTAAAGGACATTTCCTACTTCCAGACTATGCTCAGGATCCACAGGAAGTAGTTAGCCATTGGGAAGAGCTTTGGAGCCCAGAGGGGAGACTGTCCCTTAGCTTCCCCTTAGCACTGGCTCTGGGTCAAGGACAAGTTCACACACAGGAGAATTATTGAATGAACACAGCAAAGTGAGATGCTCTGCTTGGGGGGTCTGTGAACTTCATTTTTTTGTTAATGGCAGACAACCCAAATCCAAGGGCCTTCTTCCCCACAGTCCTTTTCTCTCACGGAGGGAAGGGCTGAGATATCCGTCTAATGTCACCTACCTATGACCGATGTGAACAGCTCTGGGGCTGAGCTGCCTGCCGCCATGAATGTGGCTCCTGCCACATCTTCACTGAGGTGGAGGCGCTGTGTGCAGGAACAAAAACAAGACAGGTGAGTTGGGATTTTACCTGGGCATACACATGACTGTGACTCCCCAGGTCCTAAGCTCTGGGACTTAAGAGGGACCCAGGGGCGGGGTTCAGTCCCTTGCACGGTCCTCCATTCAGAGATTGGCGGTTTCTGCAATCTGCTCACCGTCACCTGCAGAATCAGCAGCTTACAAGATTTCATTAGCCAGAAGGCTCTACAGAAGATTTGGGGTCCACAACCCAAATGCACCCAGGGGCTGTTGTGCCAATGGCCAGGAGAGTGGAGTGGGGGCTAGGAACAGCGTGGGCATGGTGGGTGGTCATATCCTTTCTGATGGCAGCTCTTCTCTGCTCCCTAGCTGTTGGAAGAACCTCGGATGCTAGAAGACATGTATATAATCTAGATCAGCATGCAAAGACTATGGCCACTGCAGAGCTTCGGCTACCTCAAGCTCACAGTGGCCCGCTTTCAAGCCTGTAACTGTGCCTCAGGAATCACTCTCCTAAAGCTCAGTCCCAACTCTTGACCTTCAAACTCCGGGTGTCACAGCAGAAGAGACGCCTTGAGATTGAATCGAAAATGGTGCAGCCCCAGATCTTTGGGACACTTCTCATTCCTTAAGTCACCCTGTGTATTAAGGCAGAAGCTGGTTCTCAGGAACCCAAGACGAATGCATGTTGGTGGTTGGCTGGTGTGTTTAGCTTTCTGGCATTCCACCATATGTCAGAAAGTAAGCTGCTGGCTGTTGATAAGCACCCGGTTCCCTTCTGGCGTCAGGGCAGAGAATTCCAGTTTCCAATGCCAGGCCCCTCTTGTTCTCAGTGGTACAGGTGGCTGCACTTCTCTGCTTGGCCACAGAGAGGCAGTATGGACTCGGAGGAGTCTCTGAAAGGAGTCTCTTTGGGACCCTGGGTTCCTTGGCTCTGTACTCACAGTTAAGGCTCACATGGGTACTGAAGAGACTCTGAGATGGTACTTCACCACTAAAAGCTGTGGCTGGTGGGGAAGCCCTGGGCACTTGAGTCTCAGTGGGTGGGGATGGCCAGAAGCCAACTTGACACCGGGAACCAGGAATCTAGGAAGCTCCGCTCCCTAGAAAGACCTGAGTTGCCGCACTTCCCTCCCGAGCTCTACTGGCTGGTTTTCATGGTTGCTTATGAAGCTTGGCCTTAAGTCTGGTTTCTCTCTTGCTTCTAGATCTCTTTCTTTCTCTCCCTCCTTCATGCCTAATTCACTCTGATCTGGCAATGCCTCGCTGGACTCTGAGAATCACTAATCACAAAGCCCTCTTGGCTCTGCATTGCTAGTTGCTATATGAGAGGGAGGGGCGGAGAGAGTCTTCCTTAGCTTTATTCTGAGCAGAGAATAATTCCTGCGTTCCATGACCACAGCTGAACACCCTGGGCTCCCTGTGAACAACAGGTCCTGTGGTTCCCATTTAGGTTCAGTGGCTCAGGCAGTCTCTGTCTTTTCCTGAAATGCTCTGTCACCAAGACCTCTCCTCCAGACCTTTGGGCTTTCCCTCCATATAGCCCTGCCCTGGTACCATGGTAGCATCCATCACTTGCTCCCTTCTCTCTGAGCCAAATCCCTACCAGATTCATGCAACCCTCTGTGAATACAATCAGCCTTTGAGATCAATAGGGATTAGTTCCAGGAATGCCTCCTTCCCTGCAGGACCCAGATACTCAAATCCAAGCACTATTCAAGTTTCATATAAAACAGTGTAGTGTTTGCATATAACTTATATACATTCTCCCATATATTGCAAATCACCCACAATTGCTCACAATTCCTAATACAAGGTCAAGGCCATATAAACTACTGTATTATCCAGGGTATAATGATATGGAGGAAAGTTTGCATTTGTTCTATACTGATGAAACTTAAAAGAAATGTTTGATCCAAGGCTGAATGCTCGGATGTGGAACCTGCATACAGAAGGTGGAGGTTTCATTTTATCAGTGGTCTGCAAGCTCATAGATCACTAGGGCACATAGCTTGGCTGGCACAGAGCCTAGTTCAGTGTTTACGGTACTTGAAGCAGGGCCTGTCCCTCTTCCACAGCCCAGTCGGCCCCACTGCAGCTTTTGTAACTTCCACATGGCCCTAAAGCCTTCCTACTCTTGATATTCAGTCCTCATTTGTGCATAAGCTCTAACCAACCTAAGGTCTCCAGGAATGCCACGTTCCTCTACTTGCTGAGTCTCTGAAACACCCCCTCCCCTGTTTGTTTTGGTGTAGCAGAATTACAGTGTCTATCTTTGGCACACAAAGGACTTCTCCACATTCTAACACCTTTGTATGTTCCATGATGTAACGTCGTAGCCAAGATTTGGTGACTTATCTGACCTGTTGCTGGCATTCTGGGTGATCATATTGGCATTCCTTTCTTCTCCCTGCCCAACAATTTTCCCGACTCAAGCTGGAACCCCTCCCCTCTGCCTCAGCTATGATTTATTGAGTAATGTGGATTTCTTTCTAGAATCATTTTTTTTTTTTTTACCAAAGTCCAAATAACATCCCCTCTGAGCATCTCCGTTTAGCGCCAGAGTTAGTCTGGGGGCAAGCACCGAGCACACAGTGTCACCTCTCTATGAAGAGATTAGGGGAACAAAGATTGTATGAAGAGTCCCAGGCTAGGAAGTCCTGCCAGGCCACCATGGGTGGTCCTGCATCACGGCCCCCATCCTGTGAAAGATGGGAGATTCAGGGACATTTGAGTATGAGGCTCTCAGAGACATAAACCTGGGACCTCCAAGGAGATACAAACTCTATCCTCATCCTACAGACAGGCCATTTTCTCAGCAATCAGCATGCCTTTAAGTCCATGGAGCTGTACGCATGGAGACAGGCATGTGGCCTGGCATGCTTCTTGTAACTTATTTTGCCTCTAAAGCTGGATTTGGTTGGGAACAGGGAGCATTCTGGGAATGGAGGCACCTCATCTGCTTTGTTCCTCCCTAGACAGCTGTGGATCTTAGAGGTGGAGCCTGTTCTGAGGATACCTGATAGACATTGTTGCGGAATTGCAACAGGTATGACGGTGACCCAGTGGTAAACTCAGACTGACATGGGCTCAGATCATGACTCCTCTCTTAAACGGCTGTGTAACTTGGGGCAGGATACTCTAAGTCTCTGAGCCTCGGTTTCTAGATTCCTAGAGAGAAGCTGACTGTGGTCACCTGGCAGAGTTTAAGACATGGTTAGGGGATGGCCACAGTCGCACTGACTTAGCAACACGGCCAGTTTCCTGCACCCTGGGGACCCAGGAAAAATAGCATCTTTATCCCATTAGACATTCTCTTTCCATCTTAACTTTTTTGTTAAAGACACACTCCACTGTCTTCTCCTCTGCTACTGTTTGATTGCTTTTTTTTCCTAGAAAGACATGCATGTTCTCAAAGTTTCTGTGGGTTTCCTCAATGGAGGGCCCAAGTTGATATCTGTATTTATATTAATAGGACATATTAAATACCTCTGCTATTAACAACAAACAGGTCACATGGAAAGAGGCAGAATAATTTTGCTTTGCATAAGAATAAAGTACCGCCGGGCGTTGGTGGCGCACGCCTTTAATCCCAGCACTTGGGAGGCAGAGGCAGGCGGATCTTTGTGAGTTCGAGACCAGCCTGGTCTACAAGAGCTAGCTCCAAAACCACAGAGAAACCCTGTCTCGAAAAACCAAAAAAAAAAAAAAAAAAAAAAGAATAAAGTACCGACTGATGGTAAGTGGGTCTTCTGTATCCTTGACTACTGACTCAACTAATCGGGGGTGGAAAGTACTCAAGGAAACAAAAACAATACAAACGTGTATTCTTTCTAGACATGCACCAGCTTTTGCTTTATCAGTTCTCTCTGAAAAGCATAAGCCACAGATATTTATGTAACTCTGACATTGTACTAGGCACAGTCTAGAGTTAGTCAAAACATGACAGTCCTCCACGACTTTCAGAAGAGAGTTGAACAGTCATGGATTTGGAGCTAATCTGCATAGATTGACTGAGGGATCACAAATGCCCCCACTACAGGCCTGAACGCCCCCACTACAGGGCTGAACGCCCCCACTACAGGGCTGAACGCCCCCACTACAGAGCTGAACGCCCCCACTACAGGGCTGAACGCCCCCACTACAGGGCTGAACGCCCCCACTACAGAGCTGAACGCCCCCTTGGCTTTGACCTAAGACGAGCCTGTTCCTGGGCTGCATCACTGTGACAATCACATCCGCACTAGAGAACGGTGCATTCCAGACACCACCCTCATTTCCGTAATCTACTGTCACTGCAGAGAGGAACACACGCCTATGACCTATCCAGAGATACGGTGCAATGACTGTTCATTTCTAAACACAAAAGAGAAGAAATGTCCGGAGTTTGGAAGAAACTGCCTGGGTCAGTAATCTTCCAAGTGAGACTTGCAGACTAGCATCCTCAGCACTACCCAAGACCTGATTAGAAATAGAGATTCTGAATGCCTTCTCCATTGGTCTTTGGGATCTACTGAATCAGGTGGAGCAAGAAGGGGCCACGGGGCTTGATGGCTACCGGATTTGCAGGTAGGACACGTGCCTGGGAGACTGCCTTCTGAAAACTCAGATAATGAATTAAACACGGTACATAAAAAAAAATCACAAAGCTTGCATGTAAGAAAGAGATATTTCAGGACAGATAGCAGGATGAAACCGGCAAAAATTGAGAGCTTTCTAGGTAGGGTGAACATTGAAGAAGCCTTTTTAGGTTTATTTATTGCATGTGTTTGTGTGTGCACATTGCATGTGCATGTGCTTGTGTGTGCTCCCACGTGTGTGCATGCCTATGTGCAGGTGAAGATGCCAGGGCACACATGTGGAGGCCAGAGGACAACTTGCTGGAGACGATATGAGGCCTGAGGGTTGAACTCAGGTAGTCAGGCTTGGTGGCAAGTACTTTTACTGACTCTACTGAGTCGTCTTGTTGACCCCTGAATATTTTTTTTTTGAGTCTGCTCTTCACAGCCTGGCAGTGGTTGTGCTAATGTGAATAATGTGTAATGATTTTCACCCAGTTCTCTTGCCCCAGCACCTGCCAGGCCTCCACCCAGAGTAGAAACAGAGTTAAGCGTGAGGGAAGCATGTAGTGGTGGTAGCTCCCTACCCTAACAGGATCCCAGAGGGAAGAAGGCAGTGGAAAGGATAGGGAGCAAGAAGCAGCAGAATTGAAAACAAAACTGTGGAGGAGCAAAACACAAAGTATGACCCCCCCCATGCCTGGGGTGTCAACTGTGGGTTTAACAGCCAGGGGACTAGAATTATTTGAAAAAATATTTACATCTGCAAGGAACACAGCTTTGAGCTTGTCCTTTTCCCCTAAACGACCCAGTGCCACATCTGTCTCCACAGGATTTACATCACCGTCGTAAAGTACACGGGAGGATGTGTGCGGGTTGTTTGCAAACACTACCCCTTACGACACACATTTTACACTCTGGAGCATCCACACACTATGTTGCTGCACAACATTCTGGAAGTATCCCCACTAACAGACCATCCCCTGGGTTATCAAATGCCATGCAGACTGAGCTAGCACTGTCTTTCTCTCCCAGGCTGCAGGTGCTTACATTTGAGACTCCCCGGGGCCTCAGGATTGCGGAGAAGAGGCTAGAACATGGCAGGACACAGTCCTCATCCCAGCCCCCCACAAACACCGGGAATGTGTCCCCACATACCTCACAGATCTTTTCCAAGGATGGGACGAAGAAGTCATCACACACGATGGCGAGAGCATAGAACATGTACATGGCCTGGAAGAAAGGAGAGAAGAAAGACTTAAGAATCAGGCAGAGGCAAGGGGAAAGGGCTGGATCATTGTCTTCTCCAATTAATATCCCCTGTTAGCATACATTTAACATCTTATTCAGAGTAAGTACAAAGTCTCTGCAATTGCTAAAAGACTTGGGGCCTGTCTTTAGCTTCATCTTTGACCTCTCTACCCACTCATTGCCTCTTATCCCCCTTCTTAAGCTCCAAGAAGATGGTGGGCACCAGCTTCAGGGCCTTTGCACTTGCTGTTGCTTCTACTTGGAACATCCTTTCTCTCAGATAGGCTTTCGGATACCCACCTGACTCCCTGCCCACCTTTTTCTTTATACCCTCCTATCTTGACTTTTTTTTTTTATTTTGGTAAGTTATAGGTTCACTCTATTAGTCTGCTGCCAGTTTCTACCACCAGAAGTTCTTGAGGATATGAACTTCCTCTTGTAATTACGTCCTCAGGAGTCACCCCAAGGCAGGCCTGAAAGCAGGATTAGCTGACCACATCCCAGTGAGCTTACTTACTACCTAGTCTCTGTACAAACTTGCTTCCACATTGTGGTCAGCTATCACTAGAACATCCCTAGAATCTCACCTTCTAGCCAGAGGTGGTCCTTTTTCTCATTCAAGGCACCACCTCAAAGCAATGAACATTTAGTTGGATTCCAGTGTTGACCACCCAACACACAGCTCTCTCTTCTTCAGGGGACCCTAGCACCGTTCGTAGTGTCTCAGATAGAAAGTGTCCCGCCCTTTCTCCAGGATTACTGATTGGCCAGTCATCGTGTAGTATTCCTAGTAGAGGTAACTATTGGTTTAGAGGTAGGCATGTGACTTAAGCTCATCCAATCAGATGAAAGGAAAGAGTTACCAACTTTCTCATCCTCTGCTGCTAGCTGTGCACAGGTCACAAGGGGTTCTTAGAGCTGGGAAGCAGCAGAGTCCTCAGTGCCACCATGGAGTCATGGGTCGTATGGCATTAGAGCCCATAGTGACTCTGGACTTCATAGCATACCAGCAGCATTGCTGGTGCAGTTTGCTTTAGAATTTTCCAGTATTTGTAGCTTAAAGTCTTTGCCGGTACATGCTCAATTTCCAGCATCTTTGTGAGTAGATTCATTGCTGTCGTCTAGCATATTTTCCCATTGATTACTACTACCACAGGGCACAAGCATAAGACCGAGGCCAGCTACCAGAACATGCCATTTCTTGTCACAAAGTGATAAGTAGGCGGGGAGCTTGTTTAAGGGGCCAAGAGATTAATAGAGAGTATAAATACCCCTCAAGCCTGTAGCTTCCAGAGGTCGCAGTCATACAGAAGAGAGCCTGATAATGATACATTAAGAAGCTGAATCAAGAAATGCAACAGGTACATATGTACATACACACACACACGCACACACGCATGCATGCACACATGCACATCCTGTGAACACTTGTCATAGCTCAGTTTGAAACCAAGTGGACGTTCGAATTTCATAAGCCAATGCTTTCCTTTTGCACTCAGCCTGCTAGTGGAGTTTTTGTTGCTCACAGCTTTCCGTCCTGAGGCCTCCTGCTGCAGTCCTAGCTAGAAATGATCTCAGGCTTTTTTTGACTCTTGGCCAGTGCACTAATTTCGTCCCCTGCGTCCCTTTGTATGCACTTGACTTCTTTCCATGCGTATGTGTTTGCTATCTCCCACAGGACAGGGAGATTCTCAAGCACAATGTAACGCTCCATTCTGTGGAAATGTTACACGCAAGCACAAAGATGATGTGTCCTCAACTGCAGACTCTACTAGATTATCAACACCCAGCAAAACACACCACAGGGGATGGGCAGATCTGCTGTGAGTCATCATTCGGAGCAATGCTGTCAAGAGAGACTATGTGAATGTACATTCAGTGATCAGAAAATGCATCTCCACGTCACCGGTCTATGGAAATGTTAAAAATGACAGTCTCTCTTTTGTTAAATTCTGTAGGTGATTGTGTAGACCAACTCACATACACGAGTACATTTGCATATGAATTGGTCATGCTGTCAAGGTAACAGCTATGTTCTTTAGAATCAATCTACCTGTATTTTATAATCATTAGCCACATTTCCCCCCTTTCACCCTAAATTTGCATGTCTTGTGTGATTTGTGTAGGTGGTAGGAAATTTTAGAGCTAATTTTTTTTATACTTTGCTAGCCTCTGAGAAGTCCAGGAAGAGTGTACCCAGAGAAGTCTCTAAAATAATTTTTTATTACTTGATATATTCATAATCTACATAAAATCATTTGCCCATGGCATTTTTGAATATGTCAAACAAGAAAATGAATGCTGTATTTTACAGCACTCTGGATCTGCCAGAAATACATCTCCAATCTGTAATAGACTCCAATCTTCTCTTGTTGTGTGTCTTGGCTGATCCAGTGACATGTAAGTTTTAACATTATCCTTGAGAGGACATCCAAATTAAGTAATTGAAATACAGAGCAACACATCTGTGGATTAACCAAGACCTAAATAAGCTGTCTATCACTGACACAGTCAGCTCACTGGAGCAGCTGGTGCTGCTTAGAAGTCCATACGCCCTCTCAGTAAGAGCATGTTCCCATATTAAGTATTGATCTCGTTTCAAGGCAAGAACCTCCATCCAATATTGTAACACCCATGCTCGGGCTGGGATGAGAAATGAACAGAGCTGCCAAGCTCTCAGTGATTTCAAGGGTGATGACTATGGAAAGCCACACTGATTTCGGTTCACAAGACAGGGTGCGGCAAGGTGGGGGGACCCACTGTCAATCATGCTATGACAAAGCATATCAGGGGATGCTATGAAGCCCAAGAGGAGGCGCCTTGTCTGTTCTAGGGCACTTTATGGCCTCTCTTTCTCTCTCTGTATGTGTGTGTGGTGGGAGATTACGTCTGTGGTTTTAATCTCCTGTATATCTCTCCCACGAGGCTCACAGGAAAGCAGGTTCCCACGAGGAAAATAAACAAATGCACAAACTAAAAGGACAAAGGACCCAAACAAAGGCTCAAAGTCTAGAAGTATGGTGCAGAACTCTTACAGGAAGTGTGGCATCTATAGGGCTGTCCATGAAACTGGCACAAATCTCTGCAAAAGACTAAAGGACTTTTAGATTCCTTTGTCCGGGCCTACATTTCCAAGGGATAGAGGATATCACCGAAGAGGGAGAATAACATTTGCCACTATGTGCGATCCCACCCTATGTCCTTCACAGAACTAGCTCCCTTAGTTCTTCCAGTACTTGTGGGAGCCAGGCAGTCCCTGGGTCCATTTCTCAGACGACACAGGGAGATGCAATGAGCAAATAGCAAGGCTTGTATTGAACTTCAGTCTCCTCCACCCTTCTCTGAGTCCAGTTCTTTCTATTCAGGTCAGTTCTCACTCATGCTGTCTCTGACCCTTCTGATTTCCAGCTCACCTTCTGTTTTTCTGTCTATCCAACCACGCAGAAAGAGAAACATGAGTCCCAGCCATCTAATTTGGGGCTGCCCATCAGAATCGCTAATACTCCTTAGTGCTATTTCTTTTATAAGGTTTGCTGTAAAATACGAGAGAGATCTGAAATGGGAACAAGCCAAGGAGAGGTCCAGAGCAGAGATAATGAGTATGTCTAGCAAAGGGGCAGAATCCTCTCGAGAGCTTTAGCTTGAGTCTGAAGAGCACAGGGTCTTCTCTCAGAGTCGGGGAGAGCTGTCAGAGTGGGAATCTCCATGTTGGCATTGGTTGTGCATAGTCTGGGAGTATGAATGAGTTTTGCTCATGTATTCCCTGTTCTTGAATGGCAGCAGTATCTGTCATGTATTTGTATCTGTCAGGTTCCAGGCTGGGCTGGTACAGAATGACTTCTGTTAAGTGAAGGGAGCCCAGCACAGCTGGTGTCCCCACTGAGATCTAGCAGAAGAAATGTCTGGAGCCTGGGAGGACACCCAGAGACGGAAGGGCCACGTCAACTCTCAGATATGACACTTCCACTTTGCGTGAATTCAAGGAATCCTTCTTACCCTATGTAGCCTCCAATGGGAGACAAATCGGTGTGCCACATAGGTGGCTTACACAGTTGTTCTGGGAAGTACATGGGGGAAATGGTGAAGGTGCCTGGGTGCAGTGACACATCTCATAGACCATGATCACTGTTGCAGCAGAGGCTCTGATGTGGGGACATGGCCAAGCTAGCCAGCCCTCTGGAGGCAAGACCCAGCTAGCAGTGCCCTTCACTCTACTTGTTCTCGCCAAGTCTGTCAGAGACCAGGTGACAAAGAGAAAACTCGCTAGTACAGACCAGCTGCAACTGACCAAACCCAACTCAAGTTCAACAAAATCAGCTGAGGGTATTTGAGTCAAGTTTGTGTGTGTGTGTGTGTGTGTGTGTGTGTGTGTGTGTGTGTGTGTGTATGTGTGTGTGTGTGTGTGTATGCAACAGACACAGATAAGGTAAGAAAGATAGTCACAGTGAACACAAAATCGTGATTGATTACTGAGAAGACAGACTTTCAAATTTCTTAAGAGACAAAATGACAAAGAAGAACTTCCAGGGGCAGTGAAGTCCACAGGCTTTCCTTTCCACTGACATAATATCCGTATGCTTAAAGAATATACCACTTGGAGACCACCAAAAATGAATTTGTGCCAAGCACGTCAAACTTTAAATTTTAAGGAGTTCTTTGTTTATTAATTTAACATTATTGTGTTAAATTAAAGGCCATCAACTCAAAGCCCGATGGCCTGGCTGAGTCACTATCCTTGGACAAACAAGAATCATCTGAGGTCCAGTTTAGAGAGCAGAGGTTTAGTGGCTCCCCTAACCTCAAGCAGAGAGGATCACAGGGTTGAGTTCTGTAATACGGTTACACTGTAGGTTGCCCATCCACGGGATATTCATGTTCTAATCTCACGAGTACAATGCCAATGCTGTGCTGATTAGTATCGTGAGCTTTTCTAGTATCCTCAGAACTAGCCATGGCTGTATGACACGACTTTGGCCAATGAGACTAAAACATAGATCCAATTCAAGCCTTCTTCTTTTCCTGCTTTAAATTTTAATCTGATGTATGGAATGACAGCAGTCATTGTGTAACCATATGGTAACAAGCACAATGATATATACATACCAACATGGTAAGGGAAGGCAAGATCCAAGGGTACTAGCAGCCACTAGAACCAGTGTTCTTTGTACTTTGTTCTCACTATGTGAGCGATGGAACCCCCTTTGTTTCAGTCCCCATTAGCTGAGGTTTCCATCACTGCAGCCATGTTTCTCCCTGTCTTACATGGTGGACAGCTGCTCTGCTGAGCAGGGGGAGTGAAGGAGGCTGGAGGAGTCCCCATAGAAGAGGTGGCTCCTGAGCTGAAAAATTTAAAGATAAGTTCTGCCTCATCAGATGATTTCAAAGTTGAATGGGACTAATAAAATCAGAGAACTGGAGGGTGGAGAGACAGCTTGGGAGGTAAGAGCGTTGGTCATGCAAGCATGAAGAACTAGGTTTGGATCCCAGAGCTCACATAAACAGTCAGGTGTGGCATGTGCTTGTAAGTCATGCTATGGGCATGAAGGTAGATTTGGGGTGTGGGTAGGAGCAAGGTAGGAGAACCACGGGGTGTGGGGCAGGGGGGGGGGAGGTTGTTGACTGCTAGCTTCTCTGCAAGATCAGCAAGAAAGTGATAGAGCCAGCCATGGCACCTCCCCCTCTGGACTGTGTGTGTACTTGTATACACATGTGAACATGTCCATGCTCATACACTCACAAACACATCCTGCCCCTCCACACACATCCCCCCCCCCCCACACCACCCCAGCAGCAGCAACAGCAATAACAAAAACTGAGGAACTTTGGCTACAGTAGTTAAACTTAAAAAAATGCCCAACATAACAAGAGATATTTGTGGATTGTGACTTAATGGGGCTGAACGGGCTGTAGCTGAAATGCTGATATCTATAAGTGTTTCTGAATCGTGGAGAAAATGTATCTGAGCAGCGTGACTTTCACCCTGCTGTTTTATGTGGCAGCTACAGTCAGCGGATTTCACAGATAATTTCCTTTTACTACAATCATCTGCCCTCCTGTCTCTGTCTTTTCGATTCCATGAATGAAGAACTGGGGAACACTTCATAGGACGGGTCTGTGGAGCTCTTGCCTGGCTAGAAATTATCCCAAACCTCCCAGGAACTGTAGTTCGCTAATAAAAAAAGTAGATTTTTCTTCCCCGCTTCTGGTTTAAAGTGCTCATAGGATTGGGGTTTGAAAAGGAAAATGATTTCTTTTAAAGGCGTTTTCTTGGGGCTGGGGAGATGTCTCGGTCAGTACATGTGTCTGCTGTGCAAACACAAGACCTGAGTTCAGATCCCCAGCAAGTATGTAAAAGGTCGCACATGGCACTGCATGTCTGCCATCCTAGCACTGGAGTCAGTGTGTGTGTGTTTGTGTATGTGTGTGTGTGCGCGTGGGGCAGACAGGTGGAGTCCTGGAGCTTCTTGCCCACCAGCCTAGCGAATCAGCGAGTTCTGCGTTCAGTGACCTTGCCTCAAACAATAAGGTGGAGAAGGCTGGGAAAAGATATCTGACACTGACCCTTAGCTTCCACTTGTTTGTGCACACATGTATACGCATACCTGCATATTTATATGCACATACTCATATGTCCATGTAATACACTATATGCATAGACATAAAAATAAATAAGATCATTTTCTCATAGCAAGCGTTATGTCTCTTGGCCCCACGAAGCTATAGTAGAACTCATCTTGTATCCACTGTTGACTCAGGGACTCTAGTGACCACAGAAAGACAGATTGAGCCTCACAGAAGAGATGCAAGTTCCACACAGGAGGGCCAGGGAAGGGGTCTGCAGGGAAGGAGAATTCAACTGATGGACACTGGTGTTCCTTCCTCACCTTACGGTATTCTTTAGGCATATTTTACAACAGCACTTATTTTCTGACATCAGAACCTGCTTAAGTGTAGAAAAAAAAATGCTGGGTAATTAGTTAATCCTCTGGGTAGCCCTCAAGTAATAACCTTTTTGTCACCTGTTTTATTATTTTATTTTAACTTTATTTATTTTACATCCCGACTACAATTTCCCTTCCCGGCTCCTCCCATTTGCTTCCCCCTCACCTCCCCACCCCAATCTATTCATCCCCTGTTTCTGTTCAGAGAAGGGCAGGCCTCACATGGATACCAACAAAAGAGGACATATCTAGTTGTAATAAGACTAAGAACCTCTCCTTGCATTAAGATTGAGCAACAAAACCCTCAGTGCCTAACTCCTTCATGTTCTGGGTAGGGTAACTAGGTGACCAGTTCCCAGATGGATGGAGTGTCACATGCCCAGAGGGGTTGGATGCCTGCTCATGTACCACTCTTTAGCACCCTTTCTTTCTTTGATCCCACTTCCTAGTCTCCAGTGACATCATCATATACCACAAATAACCATTTCTATTCAAATCTTTGTCTCAAGGTTCTTTGCAGACAGCCCAAATTAAAGCAAAAGGGAAGTGAGGTAAGGGAGATTGTGGGAGGAATAAAAACACAAGGGGAAGTTGAGGTGGGCCACTGTCAGAAACAAGGCCTTCCTAAAGTCTGGAGGGCTCTTATGAATGTTGCCTGTAGTCACTAGTCAGCTGGCATTGGGAGCTCTTTAAAGCCATTCAGGGCATTGGACGTTGCTGTTGCACTTCAATAAATGAATGTATAAATGCACTACAATAAATGAATAGACAAGCACACTATAATAAATGAATGGGTAAACAAACAAATAACAAGACCCTCAGCTGTATTTGAGTCTGCTCAGTGTCACGGCATCAGAAGTCATATGTTGGGGAGCATGGAACCCCCTTTCTGGTACTCTCCTCATTGGAGAAGCTCCCTTCAAGCTGCTTGCTCATGGCTTAGGCCAAGGTAAGAGCTCCTCACTACTGCAAGGTTCTGAACACTCAAAAGATTTTTTTTGTTGATTGCCTTATCCCTGCCAGGGTCCTTAAGAGCCAGGAGGAAGCAGGGATGAAATGTCCAACCTTTCTTTTCACCTCCCCTCTTCCCATCCTGTCTTTTACTGTGTAAGGACTCCAAACCCAAGCTAATTGGCATCACTATGGTAATGGCTTGCATGCCCTAGCAGACTGGCACCCTGACCTTAGGTTTGGACAGCTAGTTAGAAGCCATAAGAACTTTCTCAGGATAGAACCACCACCTTAACTGTGTATCTTTAGTATGTCCAAACTACTCCCATAGGATGTGTTTGCAATAGTGTTGATGAGCTACATTGGACCAGCCTGGGAATATACCCAGATCCTTCCTGAGATGGGTACAAAGGACTAACAAACTGGATCGTGTGGGTGGGTTGGGGTCCACCCTCGAACCAAGTGTGTAAACGAATAAGTCAACAGTCCTGATCTGTATGGGACATACATTCTTACTTCCACTTTGTTACTTAGCATCTAGTCTAGCAAATTAAGAGACCCACACTTCCTCTTAAAGCACTTCCAACTTCACACTTCAATGACAACGCATTAGAATAATTACTCGATAATCACTATGGACTTTTAAGTAGAAGATTCAAAACCTTTCTTGTCAGGCAATTAGCTTGGCTGGGCACAAGGACTCCTCTTCCTCCTCTGGTTGATGCTGGCTGGCTTAAAATTCAGGGAGAGTCCAGGGAAACTGATCACTCAGTGCATGGCTTCTGTTCTCACTATGTCCTTGCAATCTGTTTGGCCGGTGTGATCTTAAGAAGCAATCAAGGTTCAAGAGGAAAACAGCCCTAAACCTCTCTACTTAAGCCCTCTCTGTTGATAGAGAGGCACTTTGAGGTGTTCTCATGCTTAAGGAGAAGGATGGACTTTCTGCAGTTTGTAGATGCTGACACCAGCATTAGGAGATGCAGCTGCAAGGTGGACCAGTATAATATAACCAGGCATTCAGTTACCCTCCCTTGGGCTTAGAGAAAGCAAGAATCAGTGCTACAAACAGGAACTCTGGAGAGCATCTGAAGGCACACAGAGGCAGAGCACACTAGCACACAGGAGAAAGGAAAGCTGAGGCTAGAGAGTTTATGAAGCCTACTGGACGAGAGCTGTATCATTGAGTTTTTACAGTTCTTGCTTATGTGTTACAAAACCAGAATAGAGGGCACTTGCTGGCAGAGTACTGCTCTTCCTTACTGTCGGGAAGTTAGAGGAGGAACGATGGTACCACAGTCACAAAGCAGAAGGATGCCACACTCACAAAGAAGGGATCAGAAGCCTGGCTCCTTCTTCAGGTGTACAACAGTAGGTATTTCACCTTACTAGGCTTTCACTCTTTTCTTGTCTGTAAAATGTGGGGAAAATAATATTATCTGCCTTGCTTGGTGGTTTTGAAACTATATAATACATGTCAAATTCTTAGAGTAATAGCTAGAACGCTGCAAGCATTCAAAAGGTGTCAGTATTGTTGATGAGGGAGGACATTATTACCTTAATATTTTAGAAAAGTGGAGCCTCTAGAGTAGAAGAGAGTTTGAGAAGTGTTTGTATTCTCCTCTATCCTCCCTTTCCTCACAAGGAAAGACCAAGAAGCTTGTTGCTCTCCGGTTGTGGTGGCTCCTACCATAAAGGCAACCACACATGAGTGAATGGCTTGCCAGAGAGTTTGGTTTCTTTTTTTCTCCTTTGTCTCATAAGAGTTGATGCCCATCCAAAGAAATCCGGCCCAAGTTTCACATTCCAACAAATACATGATTTAAGAGTCCCCAGTGGTCAACGGAGATGGCCAACTCCATGGTAAAATCTAACCCATCCTGGATCCAATGTTAATTGCAACTGAGAAACAGATGGTGTCTAAATCTAGATCCATCTGCTCCACATCTGTGGGATGTTTTCCCAGAGGAGAAGACAGAGCTGTGGCCAATTTCTAGTTTGCTCCAAGAAAGATTGGACTCTTGCATTGAAGAAATCATCTTCCTTGTCAAGATAAGATTTTCTCTAATCTAAGTAACCACAGAAACACTCGGTCAGACATGGAAGCAAGGAGAAGTCAGTGGAACACAAATCGTTACCATAGCCCAAGACACTGACGATGAGGGAGGAAAGTGTGCAAATATGACTGCTCTACCAGTCCCGCACACGCTCCTTGTCCCACCCCCTTATTATTATATATATTATATATTACATATTATATTATATAATGTTATATTATTAATTTTGATAATTAAGGAGTTTGGGTGGGAAAATTATTTCATTAGATTCTATTACTGATACCAATTATTTCTTAAGAACAACATTGTAGGACTCTTCCTTCTTTGAAACGATCTACTAATTGATGGATGAATGACTTGTCTTGATTACTGGAGGGAGTGTCATGTCATGCATTATTTAATGGCCACTAAAGCTGTCGTCTCTTAACAATTACATTTTTTTCAACAAGTTTGGACAGACAAGGATTGGTATCTTTGACTATGGCTCTTGGGAAGTACTGGGGACAGATGGGTGATAATCCAAGACTTGAAATGTTGCGTGATGTGCGGAGCCTATGTACCTCTTGGGCCATTTCGGACAATGGAGAGCTTCCCACCTCACCTATGGTTCTGCTTTTTTGCTTAAGGCTTCCACTAATGCTCTAGAATGTCCCTCAGTTCATCTCTGGGGGAGTGTAAATGTGTCTATGTCTTAAAAACCTAGGGACAATTATGAGCACAGTGAAGTGAGAGTCGATGAATCAGTGATCCAGTCTTCTTAGCCCTCATTGGGTGAGCTCCAAGTTGTGGTCTGTGGAGAGTGTGCCCCAGAGAGTTCTTAGTGGGACTGAGTCCAGTTCCCCATAGCTAGCCAGCTATTTAATTTCCCCTTTGTTGGCTTCCCTTTTCTTCCTCTCGTTGTCTCTTTTCCTTTAATCTCTCCAATTTGATTTGTGGAGATTAGTTTAAATAAACAAGCTTTATGTGATGGTGTGCTTAGATCAGTTCATGAGAGTCAATCATAAAATTTTCAGGAATTTTGTTAGTTGGTATAACCTCAATACCTTGAAGTTGGCATGTTGTATTTATGTCCTGGAAATTTACAAAAACTAATAATTAGGGCTTTTAAGCAAGTATTAAGTCTTTAAGGAGAGCTAGTACTTATGTATTTGCTAGCACACTCCTGTCTTTGTCCAAGTCCTTGTCTAGAGTTTGCAAATTAAGAGTGTCAGGAGCAAGTGGAGTCATTTCCCTGGAGAGAATTAGAAGTTTCCAGGGTTATTACAAACATTTCTTCATGGGGTAAAGATTAGTGATTCTAAGTGCAGAGAGCTGTAGAAGACTGTTGACTCTTTGGTTTAGAATTAAGTGAGCAGGAAGGTAAATTAAAAAGAAGAGAGAGATGCTAGGAGTTCTTGCCACTAGAGCATCCCTGGAGAAGAAAACACACAAGAAAACATTTATGACCTTGAGTTACACAAAGACTTATCAGATAGAACATAGAAAAGAAAGCACCAGGAAAGAAAAAAAAAGATTGATAAAACAAATCAGACCATGTGAAACATAACAACACAACAAAATGAAACCTCTACTCTTTAGAAGATCCTAAGAAAATGAAAAGGGAAGGCTACGAAGTGGAGAGAACAGTAGTGAAATGTGTGTCTTATGAAGTACTTACATCTGCCACACACAGAGATCACTGATGAGTTTAAAACAAGCACACAATGACAAGCGAGCCAGACATTTCAGCAGACACATCCTGGAAGGAGACAAATGGAGGAGAAAGAGGCTAACAAAGACACACTCAAAACCATCGGTCATGAGGGAAATGTAAATCAAAGCCACACAGAGCTAACGTTAGAGACTCGGCACGAGCAAGACTAACAAGACTCAAGTATGGTGGCACATGCGGAGTTGTGACCTGGAGGATAGCCTGGGCTAATAGCAAAACTGTCTCAGAACAACCCACTCCATATAAACATGTAAATGAATACACAAATACTGATCATACAGTCATGCCAAGTGTTGGTGAGAACTGGTACAGCTTCAACTCTCATATGTTGCTAATTCAGTATACAAAGGTTCAGTCACATTTTTAAGTGGTTTGGAAGCTTCTCACAGAACTCAGCATATATGTACACACCATTCCCAATGCCTGCCTTAAGGACAGGAAAACATTTGCAGACAATACAATATATGAATGCTCATAGCAGTTTTATTCATAACCCAGATGTCTTCCAACTAGTGAACGGGCAGGCAAACCTCACACACACATAGCATTGAACTCTGCTCAACAATAAAAAGGAACAAACCCTGCTCTTCCACATTAACACGTGCACACAACAATACATTTGGATCTCAAAAGTAAGGAAATGTATGCATATCCCATATTCACAGTAACAACACTAAACATTTATCACATCAGGTAACATTCCACTTACTAAACAACATCCATCCAACTACAAGAAACCAGAGAATGGTAACTCTTAAGGTCACAAAAACAGGCCCAGGATGTGTCAGGGATTAAAGGAAACAAGTCACAGTGACTTAAATGCGTTATGGATTCGTGGGTTGGAGCAGAAAAGCAGATCAATGGGGACATTGATGAGAGCTGAGTATGGTCTGTAGACCAGTCCCCAGAACTATAGCAGAGTCAGTTGGGTCATGATTTTGATCATGATACTATGGTTATTTCAGATGTTAGGATTGGGCCTTAGTTATCAGAGAAATGCAAATCAAAACAACTCTGAGATTCCATCTTACACCTGTAAGAATGGCCAAGATCAAAAACACTGACGACAACTTATGCTGGAGAGGTTGTGGGGGAAAGGGAACACTTCTGCATTGCTGGTGGGACTGTAAGCTGGTATAGCCCCTTTGGATGTCAGTGTGGTGATTTCTCAGAAAATTAGGAAACAACCTTCCTCAGGACCCAGCAATACCACTTTTGGGTATATATCCAAAGGATGCTCAATTGTGCCACAAGGACATGTGCTCAACTATGTTCATAGCAGCATTGTTTGTCATAGCCAGAACCTGGAAACAATCTAAATGCCCCTTGACTGAAGAATGGATAAGGAAAAATGTGGTATATGTACACAATGGAGTTCTACACAGAAGAAAAAAATGACATTTTGAATTTTGCAGGCAAATGGATGGAGCTAGAAAACATTATTTTGAGTGAGGTAACCCAGACCCAGAAAGACAATTATCATGTGTACTCCCTCATAAGTGGTTTTTAAACATAAAGCAAATAAAACCAGCCTACAAATCACAATCCCAGAGAACCAAGACAACAGTGAGAACCCTAAGAGAGACATACATAGATCTAATCTACATGGGAAGTAGAAAAAGACAAGATCTCCTGAGTAAATTGGGAGCATGGGGACCTTGGGAGAGGGTTGAAGGGGAGGGGATAGGTAGGGATGGGAACAGAGAAAAATGTAGAGCTCAATAAAAATCAATAAAATTTAAAAATATATAAAAAGGATGTTAGGCTTGGAGAGTTACATGAAGGCAATGCAGGAATTCTCTGTACTATTTTCACCAGACCCTAGATTATTTAAAAACAGTTTCAAAGCCTGAATTTCTGCAGGAAATTATAACTCAATTAAGCTGACTGGAAATTAGTATGTCAGTGTTTCTCAAAGTGACCCAGAGAACCTGATGGTTCTCCAAAGACCCGAGATAAGGAAATGATACAGCCCGGATGTTCCATACTCATTTACCGCCCATCCCCTACCCATGATGCTTTGCTCATGTTCCGTTCCAACATTTAGCTACACATGTACTCATGCACTATACTGCTCATGGCTTCGTTACAAAAGGGGAATACTAAACATAATAGCTCTTAAAACTCCCATGGTACTATATTCCAAAATATTCATTTGGTCTACCTTTCAGAAAGTTTTGGTTTGTCAGGCCAGGAAATACACAGCACACACTGTCTGGGTAGCTAGAGGGAAACACTACTCAGAGGTTGGATTATACTAAACTAGTCACTGGAAACTGAAAAGTTGTCCCAACCTGGAATTGTATCATAAACTTTGTAGTATTTTTTTTTTAAAAAAGGCCACACTGGCCACTGCAGCAACATTTTTACACTCTAGCTAGTAACAATGCCTCCTTCTCAATGTGACATCATTATCTGGGGTTTGCCAGAAGAAAACCCACACTTATTAAATTACTTAACTCAATGGTGAAATTATTCAGCTGACTCTGAATTCTCTACTAGTTTGGATGTTGGGGTGGGGAAAAAGACAATTTAATAAGACAAGCTGATTATTAACACTGTGAACGGTTTTCCCAGTAGACTACTTTGTTAGCAAGAAAGGAATTTTACTTTGGATTTTCTTACGCCTAAAATACACTGGGAAATATATAAGCATGCTGGTTAGTTTTGGTCAGCTTGTCCCAAGTTAGTGTCACCTGGGAGGAAGGAATGCCAAAAAAAGTGGATTGAAAAATTGCCTCCTCAGATTGGCCGATAGGCAAAAGAGTAGAGGAATTTTTTTGATTAATGATTGATGTGGGAGAGCCCAGCCCACCAAATGTTTGGAAAGATTGGGTGTTTCCAAGCCCTGGGTAGGTGTTCTTGGGTTGTATAAGAACTGGTTATATTAGCAATCCATGAGGAACAAGCCAGTAAACAGTGGTCTTCCATGGCTTCTCTTTGGTTCCTGCCATGATTTCCTTCAGTGACAGACTGTGGACCTGGGATATGAAAGCCAAATAAACTCCCCTCCCCCCATCAGTTTCTGGTCAAGGTATTTACTGCAACAACAGAGAGTAAAAAGTGAGAAGACAGTAAGTAAGAGGTTTTTTTTTCTTTTTCCTTCCAGTGCTGTGGGTTAGACCTGGAGCCTGCAAGCAAGGCAGACAAGATCCCATTAAGAGTTGAATTTTTTTGTCCCCAAAGTGAACTTTTGGTGTTCCTAATCACTAATTTGACAGTATTTGGCAATGGGGACATGCCAAATTAGGACATGATTACATCATAATGGAGAATCACTTAATAATGGGACTAGTGTTCTTATAAAATAAAAAATGATGAGTTCTAATTATGGAGGGAGAGGAAGAGAAATACTGCAGATAGAAAGGAGAGGCTAAACTGCCCGATTTGTCCTTAATGGCACAGGTAAGGGCAGTCTTTACCCCTCATCAAGAAAAATGTCTCTTCGCAACAGCTGGAGACTATTACAGAAAACCACAATCAATCAAAATGTACTTGTGAGACACGGTCCCAATGAATACATCTACAGTGCATCTGCATTTAAGCTCAGGGATCGTTTCTGAAGAGGGGGTGGAAAGTTCATAAAAGCCAGATATCATGGACTTTGCTGTAAGACTGTGTTTCCTAGGAATGTCAGGAGCTACCCCACTAAAGTCTCACCAGCCTGACTGCCTGAACATGAACTGAACAAGGACAACAGACGTGCCAAAGTGATCTGGGAAAGCTCAGGAGGCCGCAATCCTACATGAAGAACTACTGTCAACTCAGAAATTCTGAGTGTTGGAGAAATAATCTTCTCCAGGGAAAAACACACCACTTGGTAATCTAATACCAAGTGGTCAGTCCTGAAGCCATACATACAAGTAACATTATATGGACTTAGCTGTATTTCTATATTTAGAAATCTATTTGTATATATAAATACACATATGTATGTAATGGCAACTAATGAAAAAAGGAGGCCGTGGATTTGAGTGAAAGCAAGGCTAGATATATGGGAAGGTTAGGACGAAGGAAAGGAAAGGAGGAAATAATGCAATTATATTATAATCTAAAAAAAAAACCAAACCATGTAAAGAAAATATTTAATGCTAAGGAAAGATGCCCAAGAAGCTGCCTGGCCCTCTTTCCCACATGAGAACACATCCAGGCACTCTTTATGCTGCAGAAAACCCTCGGCAGACAGGATTTAATGGTGCCGTAGTCTCGAACTTCCCAGTTTCCACAAGAAGAGCTGAAGAAGAAATGAACTTCTGTTCTGTATAAGACACCGATCTGAGCTATTTTCTTATCAGGACAAGAGCAGGCTAAGCCCCATGGCAAGCCTTTCTGCACAGCTCTGTGATTACTACTGTTATTGGAGGTTGAAACACTCTCTGTGATGTTCTAAGTCACGGAGAAGTCCTTTGAAACTCAGAACCATTCGTTATCTCCTTCCAATTCTTTACAAAATGAATTTTGGAGATTATTTCCCCAAGCATAAAATAAAGGAGCTAGCTTTTAAGATATCCTGTCCCATACGTTGTCTTCGTTTTATGTGTGAGAGGCTGAGGCCCACTGACAAGGGACTTGATATTCCCAAGGGGAGGGAACACGGAGCTGTCACAGCACACACAGCTTTCCGTATAGTTCTAAACCAGTTCACTTTACAGTTCTGCCTAGAGTAATCTGAGGATGATCTTCTATTGTCTCCAGTTAGCCATCCAATAATTTTCCCTTTCTGTTGCTGAGACTAACCAATAGGGGAACGATATGGCTATTCTTGAAATATGAATTCAATGGATTGGAAGTAGACAATGCAGTTTCCCATCCATCAATTCTCCCTGGTTTCATTTTCCTTTAAGAAATGTCAAGTCACCTCCAGGGTGTCTGAAATAATCTTCTCTTGCTGTCACCATGGAGCCTCTCTGGGATCTTGGGACATTCATTCTTATTGATGACTTTTAGACAGTGTTTTATTTATTAATACCGCAGAGCAGGTTCTTCTCATGAGTTACTGAGCTGAAAAATAAGAAAGAGTTTCACTGTGTCGTTTTTTTTAATGCTATGTTCTTTTGAGGGGGTACATTAATGGCGCTGGTTATTGAGGTGATGGCTAACTCAAAGACAGTTTTATAAAACTGTAAAGATTTTTTTTTTAAAAAAATCACCCCTTTATCAACAGGAACAGATACAATGTAACTGAGAGCAATGCTTTGGCAGAGCTGGGAAGGCATCTCCAAGTCCTACCAACTATGGGTAGGATGCTTCGTCCCACTCTTCTACCCCCTCTCCATCGGGTGGACGGCTTTACAATGTGGACTGGTTGCAGGCTGTTTGGTTTCCCTGCTGGTCCCTCATTCCTTTTGCCATTTGCTCCAAAGGCTGACATCCCGAACATCCAGCAAGAAGAAGCACAAATCAGAGCCTACTAAACTCATTACATCTTCCCCTTGTTGTCCTGAGGGCCCTGGGAGATGTTACCTGGGTAAGGGAAAGGAAGGAAGAACCAACCTTTGAGAAGTTATTGCTGTATGTAAGGTGTTGCTTTAGAACCTTGCATGGATCCCTGATGTCACTTGCCCAGGCACCAATTGCCAGGAAGTGAACTCAAAGCATCATGTGACTTCAAGCATCACAACGTTCTTCCTCCTCAACTTCCTCTTCTCCTTTTCCAAATTCTGATAGAAGCACAGCTAGAGCCAGGCCATTGAGGAGAATGAAAAACAAATTCTGTTTAACGTTCTCTTGGTTTTGGGTTTGCTGCTTGCACCAGGGGCCTGCCATCCTGGATAGCGGAACGAGGATAGCCAATATCCTGTCCCTGAGTTGTTTCTTCTCACTCAAACAATTCCTCTTTGTAGCCAGTGCCACAGGGTTGCTTTCTGCTTTTTCTGAATTCTCTTCTTCTTTTCTGAAATCCCATTGCTTTGTACTGAGAACTTTCTGCTATTCTCAGGCCATCCAACCTCTTACCCCACATTCTCTGAAACTTCACCCAAAGGCACACAGACTGTTCCCTCTTTTTTGGATGTGTCCATTTTTTTTTATATGTTCTCTGTGTACATTTCTGAAAACTGCTGCAGACAGTCACTTGTGTTTCCATGCACCCGCTTGCTCCCAGTCTCAGGTGCTGCCTTTGGCTTCATGATGCCACTTAGAAGGACTGGAGTTGCTGAAGGGGTGGAAAGCAGCCAGGCCAGCAAAGCCACCCAAATGCTTAGATCAACATGAGTTTTACACATCCTCCTACCATTCTGTTATTAGCTACGGAGTATCGTGATGCCAAGGACATACTGAGGAGGACTGAAGTCTAAAAACCTGGATGAGTTGTTGGTTGAATGACATCATGGCAGCAGAATGGGTTTGATGATTCCCCTAGGTGGATGTGTAAACAGCAATAGGACAGGGGTGGGTTTGATCTACAAAGACGACAAGAGAAGCAGTACTGGAGGTGGAGATCCAGGGATGTGGGAGGAGAGATGCTCATGTTGTTGCATTTCTTCTTCTCTTTGCTGAATGCAGTGAATTAGTAGAACCGGCTCACCATCCTTCCTTGGCCAAAGCTTGAGAATGGGTCAGCCTTGCCTGGCTGTCTAGGGGGGGGAGTACTAGGAACAGACTAACAGTAAGATTCAGAAAGGGACAGAAAATGGTTTTCCTAGAGGTGGATTTGGAAGGAAATCTCTTAGATGAGAGGTAACTAAATTGAGAATAGTTTGCAGGCAAATATAAGTGCACACAACACAGGAGGAATACTGTGCACAGTCAGCAAAAGGGGGCTTCCAAGGTTTTGTTTTTGTTTTTTTGAACATTTTGGTATATTCTGAGTCCCAGGAACAGATCTGGCAGCTGAGATCAGCTGTTTTGGTCCTCCGGGGAGTGGAGGGAAGTGGAACGAAGATAATGAGGGGGCTTTTGAAATTGATTTCAGGGTTTGGGAAGGGGGACAGTCTAGAGTGTGTCCCACAAGAGACGGGGGGCAAAAGAGGCTTCTGTGGGCCTGTATCATCCCCCCTCAGGTGGCTCCAGCAGAGGGGCACATGTGCTCTCTGGAGGAGACTGTGGGGGAAAACAGCAGAAGACTCAGGGCACGTTACAGCAGCTCCATCATGGGATTTTCCAATGGCCACCATAACACAACAGAAGGCCATATAAATACGGGATGAGGGAAAGTGTGAGGAAAGATTTAAAATTAACACCATTTCCACTTTGATTTCTAGGATTTTGATATAGTTGGGATTGATCATTCCACAAGGATCTTGCCCTTTGCCATACCTAAGGTGGTCACCTCCACAGTCATACCTCAGGAGACCTGGCTATTAACAGCTGTTGTGCCCTTGTGTTAATCACTGCTCTCCTTGCTGTGACAAGATTCTTGACAGAACTACAGAAGGGAGAAAACTGTGGAATTCAGGAGCAAGCTGGTGGTTCTGTCTGAGAGGTTACGGAGTCTTTCAGAGGATGGGCGTAGCTGCTGTAGGCACTACCTGGAGGAGGGTCTTACCTTTGGTAGTTTTGCTTTCTGGTCCGGCCACCATATAAGAATCCCTGCTGTCACCACAGAAACTGGAAATGCCACCCCAAACCACCTTTCTACAGTTGTTCTGTAGGGCTTTTGTCACACACAGTGGCATCTGAGAGTCTGAGGTGGGATGATCAAGACCCTTGATTCCTATGCCCTGATTTATCAAATTATCGGGGTTCATGCTCCAACTTTAACAATTCTTTACCCTCCATTTGGAAACCATGAGAGCACAGAGGAGCTGTGCTAGTGGAAAGATGGAAGGAGTGGAAGTCAACAGTTCACAAAGGCCATGCACTGCCCCTGGAACTCCTTCCCCACCCTGTGAGATGAGGTCCACAGCCTGATAAAGTCTCAAGACAGAGTTTGCTCGGCCCCGCATGCCCTTCTTCCTCCTTGCTCTTGCTCTCAGACTTCAGAGTCTACTCGGGGCCACTTACCCCCCACCCCACTGCCTCGTCTTCTCTTAATTACTATCTCTCTTTATTTTTTTTCAATATTGCTCCTTAATTGGCCATAGCTATGAAGGCATTTCCTTTCTCAAGTCGACTTACCAGCACTTTTCCTACCAGGTGCAACAGAAGGGGTCAGCAGGACACAAACTGAAGGGCAATAGTTGTATCTTATATAAGGACAAAAAGACATTGCATTGGTCCTAACCTAATTATGACATTCTGTTAGTGGTTAAATGGAAATAAAAGCAAAAAATGCATCTTTCCTTTTCTTACTTTACATGTACATCTTCACCTCTAACACACACACACACACACACACACACACACACACACCTTTCTCCAGTTGTGATTTCTTTTGTTAGACACACATCAAGAAGGTAGAATTTCTCTCCATTTCTGCTTGTCTTTTGGTCTCACTTTATGGACTGAGGAAAAAATTTTCAAAACTGCTGCCTTGCAGTCTCCCAGAGAGACTCAGTCTTCTCCCCTCTGAGACCTGTCAAGTTCTACAGCTCTCACCAAACTTCAGCTCAAGGACCCTATGTGCATTGCTTGGTGTTCTGAAATGGCTGTGAGTGAAACAAATGTTTTTCCTCTAAAATGTTCCACCTGTTGTGTAGTTACTTATTTAGAGGCAAGGTCTTGTTCTGTAGTAGCTCTGGCTGTCCCAGCACTTGCAATGTAGTCCAGGATAGCTGTGAATAGTGGAAGAGGAGGACCATCCTTCATGGAAGAGGAGGACCATCCTTCATGGAAGAGGGCCAGTCTTAGGCGAAGAGTACTTAGCTAACTGTGCTCTCCTGATACAACTTCAAGCAAGCTCTCAATGACTTCATGATTTAAACTAGCCATTCTAAAAGGCTGTTCATGTTTTCTCACATTTTCTGTTTTGCTCTTTCTCTGTGTGTTATGTTGGTGATATACATATATGTGTTCATGTGCATGTAAATGTATGTGCATATGTGGACACAAGAAGGTGTCTGTGGAGGCCAGAGATCCACATTGGGTGTCTTCTTCCATTGGTCCTCATCTTGATATTTTTTGAGATAGTCTTTTAATAGAACTTGAAGCTCACCAATTCTTATCAATTTGTCTATAACTGGCTGGCCAGTGAGTTCTGGGCATCTGTCTTTGTGGCCTAGGTGACAGACATGTTCATTTCTGTCTATAATCTTGTGTTAGTGCTTGGGAATCTAATCCTAGGTCCTCATGCTTGTGGAACAAGTCTTTTACCACCTGAGCCATATCCCCAACCCATGTTGTCGTTTTCAAAATGTGTCTGGGAGTCATGTTCTGATGACTTGCCACATACCGTCTAAAACAACCCTAATCACTTAACTCCTCATTGATTGATTGGCAAAAGAAATTAATCTTTAGGAGTCCATGGTTTTTGAGGTGTGGCTAGGGAGATGGCTCACTGTGTAAAATGCTTGCCATGCAGACATGAGAGTCTGAATTTAAGCTCTCAGTATCTACAGGAAGCTATCTGGACATGGTCGTGCTGATCTGCAACCCCAGGATACCTACAACAAGAGAAGCTCAAGACAGGAGACGTCCCAGAAGCTTCGTGTATGCAATGCCAAATAGGAGAAAGGCTCTGTCTCAGATGAGGTGGAAAGCAGGGGGGACACTTGAAGTTGTACTCTGACTGCCACACCATGGCACGAAATGTATGTCTGCTCCCTCACATATTCTACATACATATACATACATACATATATACATACACACATGTTTGCACACACTTCTTTAAGGAAGGGTTTGAGGTTGACTTCAGTAAATACGTTGTATCTTTTGGTCACCGCTGATGAATTAATTCTGCTGTGTCAACTTTTGCCATAGGAGAACAATATGCTTCATTTGGATGGGTTCATTCTGGATTATTAACTCGAATCCAGTTGAGATAGAGACCTATTTAGCTATCTATCAAGTTCTTATGTTCCCTTAAACATGGAATAAAACTCTCAGTGAGAAGTGGTTACCCAGACACATGAAAGCCATTTCAGCATCCCCTGAGGTTTGGAGCCACCGCCAATGAAAAAAGAGATAGCAGAAGTGATGGGTGACATTTTCAGGCTATGTCTATAAAGAGATCTTTCATATCATATACTGTCATGCTTTACTCCTAATAAGTGTCACAAAGGACTCAGAAAATCCTTAAAAGTTCCACAACCCCACTGGCTTGACCTGAAACTCCCTTCGGAGGATAAAAGAATAAAGGAAGAATAATTCTAAAGTACAAACGTTGCTGGGAATTCCTTTTCGGTGATGTTGGGAGGGGCAGGGATGAACCACATCATAGTTCCAATACTTAGTTATTCTGCTAAAGTCTGCAGGGAGAGCTACAAAGATGTCCCGATTCTAGGCTGAGCCCAAAGGGGACCACTCTAATTAGAGAAAGTTGAGAGCTGTAGCCAGGGCCGAGGGTTATTAGAAACCATGAATCTCTCTCTTGCCTGGGCTCTGGGACATCTTCAAGGAACTGCACTTTCAGCATCTGTATCTGCTACAGGCTCAGGGCAGGGGAGGGTTGGGAACGTCACTGTCTTTGGCCTGGTCATCCACCCAGCTGCTGCTGAGCACTGGAAAGAAGAGAGTGGCGGATATGACAGTGGTCACGTGGCTGCAGTCACCCGTGAGACTCTGATTCCTTGTATTACATTCATTTTCTAGCAGCTTTCCTGAGTTATAGTTTGCACACTGTAACTGTCACTATGTAGTTATGATTTCTGGGTTTTTCGGGACAGAGTTTCTCAGTGTAGCCCTTTCTGTCCTGCAACTAGCTCTTGTAGGTAGTTATGATTTTTAATAAGCTGATACAATAATGAAACTATGACCACAGTCCTAGACTGTTTCCACCAATTCCCCAACTTCCCCATATCTATTTGCAATGAATCCTCAGTACTAGCCACACCTTCAGGCAACCACTGAACTGCTCTTACTCATTGTGCTTCTAGAAAAAGTTCAATCACTAAAGTTAAGTAGATTTCATACTTTGTACTTAATTTCTTTCCCTTAGCTCAAATGCTTATAAAGCATTCACACATGATGTATCAGGCCTCCCACCAGACCCTATGTGGAATGGGGCTGATAAGGTCCATATTATTAAAGAAATTAAGACAATCCTACAAAATGTGTAATTTCACACTGTAATCATAGTCACCACAGGAAAGGTCCCAAATGCTACCAGTTCCTATCAGCAAGGGGTGTGGTTGGACTTGGGCAGACAGACGTGGCTGCAGGAAGGAAGTCATCTGAGATCTTAGAGATGAGCTGTGGCTAACATTCCAGAGAGAAGGAATATCAGAAGAAATAGAAGGTCAGGGGTGTGGGTGCTCAGTTTGAGGCAAAGTAAATAGAGAAAGAAGCGAGGCGAGATGTTGCCGTGACCTAATCCTGGTTGACTTGGAGTATGACTTGTACCAGAGCTGCCCCACCCAGAGGTGAGATGACTACTGTGGACCCAGCAAGGGCCCCTAGGGCGGTGGTTCTCAACTTGTACATTGCAACCCCTGTGGTGGGTCACAGATCAGATGTTCTGCATATCCGGGATCTACATTATAATTCATAACAGTAGCAAAATTACAGTTATGAAGGAGCAGCAAAAATAAACTTGTGGAGAGTTACTGCAACATAAAGAACTGTATCAAAGGGTCGCAGCATCAGGAAGGCTGAGGACAGCTGCCCGAGGGTATGGGCAGCAGGAGAAGGAAAGAGGGAGCCACTTGGCTCTCCCCCGTCACATGCATGCATGACTCCCGGAGATCTTGATGATCAGGGTGGAGTATGAAATTTTGTATTCTCTTTAGCACTCAGATAATATGCAACTCTCTGGTCTAGGAACCACAATGAGAAAACCCACTGATTGACCAAGCAAGACAGATGTTGATTTCGGGACTGGAAGTCCAACTTTAGAGCCAGGAGAAGCCGTAAGGGGACCAGACTAGGAGGCAGATGGCCTGGGTATTGCACAATCATGACACAGAGCACCAGAGAACTGCCAAGCTGGAAAGTACCTTCAAAAGCACCAGCATGGCTAGGTGGAACAGTACTCGCTTATAATCCCAGGACTAGGAAAGATAGTGGGAATCTCAGTGAAACTCTAAAAGTAAAATAACTCATTAGTCTGACATTCTAGAAAAATCGAGGCAGGATTTTCCATCTACGATCGCCCATTCTTACATGCCATGAAGCTACTCTGATAGGTGGGTGGGTCAGGTAGCGGTGAGAAGGGATGAGGTGTAGCCAGCACGTCTCTTGTCCTGGCTGAGATCTGTTTGATACATCCATGAGGTTTGCCCTATAAGCTAAGTCTTCAGGGCAACAACAGCACAAGCGAGATGATGGCAAGAAGCACTGAAGAGCTGGAAGATATCCCACTAATCAACCAAACTGTATTGGTGACGGTGAAAATGGAGCTCGCATAGTACAAGTCTCTGTGACTCTGAAAGGGCACATGCTCCAAACCTGTCATTGGTCTTGGCCCAGAGTCACAGAAATACTACATGATGTACCACAGTGGGGGCTAAGGGGGAGCCTTATAAATATACTGGGGGTGAGGTAGGGTTGGCATAGCACTGGGACCCATTTCTGTATCCTGGATCCCATTCCCCTGCCTCAGGGAAAACCTTTCAGGGCCCAAGCGCATAGCTGACCTAGTTGTTTGATTCGTTTAAACTCCATACGGGAGCAAGAGCCAAAAAGCAGCCATTTTATCTGATCTTAATTAAACAAAATCTGCATAGTACACAGTGACTCTTACTCAGTGCAAATGGGAAATGGGGAAGCCAGGCCATCTGGTTCTAGGGGGAGTGCTTCTACAGAGGAGAGAACCAGTAAGCAGTCAGAGGCAGACAATAGGCCTGCATTGTTCTTAAACCCCAGGTGATCTTTCTTCCATCAGATCTCTGAAGAAAATCCTGGAGCACCCATCCATTTTTTACTTGCTCTTAATCTTTGGATCTGGTGATGCGATACAATGCAGCACTTACATCTCTTCCCCATGCTTCTGTTTTCCTGTAAATTCCCCTTACTAGTGCCCACAAGGAAGTGAATCTGAGGCCAGAGTCCAAGCGCATAGTGCTTCCTTGCAATGACCCTCACTTGTAACTTTCTACTCAAGGTTTATTTTGCTGACTGCTTAGATATGGTGGTGAGAGAGAAGGAAGCAACATTTGAGCCTTGGTTTGGGCTCGCGAATCCAGCTTTTATCAGCGTTTTACACTGATGTACATCAGATGCCTGCCTAATTTCAAAGCTATTCTCTTGTGCTAAGAGATGCCCTGAACCTGGAGGGTCAGATGCAATGCTTCCCAGTCTCTCTTGCCACAACCTTTATAGCCCTACGAATAGTGCAGGAGTGAGCCTCTCAGACTGCTCTTCCTACTTCCATGCAGAAGAGTGAGCATTTCAGCACACTCTTCCATGCTTCTTTTGTGTGTTCCTTCAAGCCATCCACTGATTTAGCGCAGTGCCACAGCATACGGTGGACTCTCAAAATCAGGACAGAGGATGGGAAGTACCTTTTCCCCGTGGCCCATTTCTTAATCTCCTATGGGTCTCTTAAGGAGCCAAATGCAAACTGAGGTGTCTCAGAGGCCTTGCTAATATTGTGCTTGCTTTAGGTCCCAGTTTATGAAGCCTAACAACTCTGGCCATGGAAAACTAGATGTTTAAAGGGTGATTTTGATTGGGAAGGAGCCCCAAACCCTTTGGAGGTAAAGGACTAAACTCATTTGGGTGGTTAAGCTGAGTTGTGAGATTTCCTTTGGTTGGAAGTGAAGCATGATTGTCATACCATGATGAGTTGGACTTTCTGATGGGTCCTGAAAACATCAGGACTCTTTGCTTGGCAATGAAGAGCTCCAGAGGTGTCCTGGATGATGACAACGCAGGAACAAATTTGTGACCTCTTGGGACAGTGCATAAAGGCAGCCCAGTTCTTTTCAACACAAACACATTCTCTATGGCCATCAGCTGTACTTGGCAGACATTGCTCTTTGGAGCTTTGCTAAACTCATTGTAAAGGGCAATACACAAAAAAAGACATCTGGTTTGTCAGCAGTTCAAGCACCACCTAGAATACAGCATGCTATGCCTCATCTCACCACCTGGATGAAGAGTTCCCATACAACCAGCCAGGTTAGAACATTCCTTCACTGTGGTCCTGCAAGAGGGACCTGTCCCATAGTCTCCCATGTCAACAGCATTCTGGCTCAATCTGAAGTTTCATTGGTTTCTGTATCCCTAACACTGTCACAGCCTGGCTCATCACAGGACCCCAGTATATACTCATAGAATGAAGGGCACAAGGTCTGGGTCTTGTTAGAGGCCCAAAGCCATAGCCCAGCATCCCGACTCCTACTTCAACCTTGCTCATGGTACAGAATTTCAAACTAGAACGCCTACTCTCTGAGAAAGGGACCAGTATGGATCCTTCTTTGTCTTCGTGTTAGACTGCCTCTCAGAGCATGATACCCACAGGAGGCTGGTACTCACACCATCCTGTTATTGTCACACACTTTATGTATGAACCTGGAGACTAGAGCTCATCTAACAGGACTTCTGCCTTTAAACCCATGTAATGGCGAGAGTGAGAAAGAAAATTGGCTGGCTCATTTGAAGAATAAGATCAGGATAATAATAAAACCCTAGGATCTAACAAGATTAACAACAGCCATATACTAAAGTGCCTCAAATGCAAACTTTTCCTCAATCCCTTAAGGCTCGCAGTAGGGGCCATCATCCTCTCTATTTTATGACGGAAACTGAACCTGTGGGACAGCAGGGATACTCATTAGAAACTGGGGTGACAGACCCAGCTCAACACAGAACAGACCCTACCTATCTCTCAGACTCAGCCTTTGAAAGAGTCCTGAGAACTAGTGAAAAGTCCACCTTTAGAGCCAGAGAGGTACGTTCTGGTGTTCCTTAAAATGACATCAGTTCTTTCCCCACAATATAGCTCTTTGGCCCCAATTCTAGCTCTTTATCTCTTTATTCCTTGCCAGCACCAAAAGGCATACTTCCTTAACTAGTCTACATAGGAAGTCTTTCTTGTCATAATTTTACTTTGCTTGGTTCCCTACTTAATGTTTAAGTTAAAAATCTGTGTCTTTGAATGCAAATGATTTTGCATTGTGGACTCTGATTATATGTAATTATGTCACATGTTCTAAGAATTGTTTTCATGGAATTTTGTGTGACTTTTTGCCTGTTGGTCCAGCTGTTAGTCTGTGTCTTTGATTTGATATTTTCATTTTGTAGGTGTTTTATGTGTGAGTCTACAGTGAGACTTTTTACCTCTCAGTCTCACTATCTTTTTCTGCTGCAGCTTTAAAGAAAATATGTTCTTCACATTTCTATGCTAAGCCCTATCCTAGCTACGAGCTCATGATCAAACTGGCTGGGACCAAGAAGAAGAAAAAAAAGAAAAGGAAAAACATTTAAAATCTAATCAACACTCAGATTCACTTACTACAACAATAAGAAAAGGTTTTTGATTTAATTTGACAATATAAATAGGCTGTCTTAATTCATTTCAGTCTCTCTCTCTCTTTCTCTCTCTCTCTCTCTCTCCTTTTTTTTTTTTTTTTTTTGAGACAGGGTTTCTCTGTAGCTTTGGAGCCTGTCCTGGAACTAGCTCTTGTAGACAAGGCTGGCTTTGAACTCACAGAGATCCATCTGCCTCTGCCTCCCGATTGCTGGGATTAAAGGTGTGTGCTACCACCACCCAGCTCATTTCAGTCTTTTAAAAATACTTACCCTACTTCATCTTGGCTTATCATATACACATATGGGCTTCTGTGGACCCCACAACTAACTCTCTCTCTCTCTCTCTCTCTCTCTCTCTCTATATATATATATATATATATATATATATATATTATATATATTATATATATAATGTTATGTAGTATGTTTACATGATAAAGTCCCCCCCCAAAAGAGCTAGATTTGAGGAGGCTTATAAGTATGCATGCAAACTCAGTTGAAGTCTCTTTTAATGTATAAAATTTGAACAAATGGAATAAATAATTAGCATCAGCATTACAGCTGCATGCCACGATGGGTTCCAGTGATCAAAACTCAGGTCTTCGTGCTTCCACAGCAAGTGCTTTATCTGTGGGGTCATCTTAGCACCCACCCAAGAACTTTCAACAGCATAGTTCATCCACTGACAGCGGTGGTTCATCTTAGCACCCACCCAAGAACCTTCAACAGCACAGTTCATTTATGGACAGCGGTGGTTTGAGTTTAGATACTCCAGGCTCTCGATCTGGACTGCTGGCCTGGGTAGAACCCATACCACGCTAAAGAGAGAATGCTGCTTTCACTTCAAAAGATCTGGACAAGCACAGTCAGATTTCCAGAGTATCATCAACTGTGTAGAGGATTTGGGGAGAAAGGAGCAAAGGGAGGATCAGACTGGTGGGATTTTAAAACAAATGTCTGGTTGTGGTAAGCTTGTTATTTCTCTTTCTGGGACCACTTACAGATAACGGTCTACTTCTTGCATTTGGTCCTTATATTTTGATCTATTCATCAAATTGTTTTCCCTAGGGTTCAATAGTTCCATCACCAGATGATGCTTTAACAAGGCTTTTAGCCTCTTCTACATTAGCCCTGATTCCTTTAATCTCCTAGATTAAGCAACATGGATCTTCTACCCAAATTATTTCTAATTATGGTTCTCTTTCCATAGCACCCCCCCAAGGCCCCTAGAACAATAACACATAGCAGGTATGCGGTGTCTGTGTGTCACTCTTATTAAGCTTGAAGAGGCTACTGAAGAAACAACTTCCAACTACCTTCCAGATTAGATTTGTGTACTGATAGTAGCGAATGCAGAGAGAGGCAGGCCTGAGAAACTAGAAAGGTTATAAAGTCCCCATCAGGGTACTTCAACAGTATAAGAGTGGTCTAGAAGGCACATCCATGCTCAGGAGAAAACAGGGGTTCCTTTCTAGGGAAGCCATGAATTAACCAGTCAAAATGAACCAGGACTTGGTACCACGGAGCTGCTGTCCAGTAAACCCCGTCTCAAAGCAGAGTTAAGCCTTGACTGATTAGCCCCGCCTCTATCCACAGAAGGTGATTTACAAATAGAAGCATCCACAACCCATCATCTAGTGCTGGCAGTTCTGTCATTGCCTGCCCACTCTGCTCTAGCAGGGTTCTCCATAAACTTGCCATAACCCCAGTTCTCAACCTGTGGGTTGCAGCCCCGCTGGGGGCTGTATATCAGACATCCTGCATATCATATATTTAATTTAAGACTCATAAAAGTAGCAAAATTACAAAGTAGTGATTCATGGGGTCACTACAACACGAGGAACTGTAGTAAAAGGTCGTAGCAATAGGAAGGTTGAGAAACACTCCTCTATACTGTACTATTAAGCCAAAAAAAATTCCCTTTCTTATTTGAAGGAAATTTACCTTTCTTATTTAAAGGAAGCACCTTATGGCTTTCCTTTAGTGAATTCAAATCACCAGCTTCACTACTTTTGCAATTTGGGGCCATTAAAATGGGGACTCTTGAACACAAACACTCAAGTAACAAGGTGGTCCATCTGCTAACCCAGAAGGCTAAGTCTCCAATGGGTGGGTGACACTTCTAACATACATACACTACATAATTGATTCATGCCCTTAGCTGGATGCTGTGAGATGGCTCCAGATTTTTCCCATACTGCAAAACGCCCTGATATTTATACCTCATAACTTATTTGTGCAGCAAATAGTTAATGTTTCCAGCTCATATTTTTGCTTCCTGATTGTCCTTGAATAACTTGGGAAGTGAAAATGGAAAAATGCCTGCATGTATTTGCAGTGTCTAATAAACACTCAGAAGTACATTCTCCAGACAAACTATTCCTACAGTTTCTGAAGAGACTGGAGGGCAATGCTTTCAATGTCTTGCCCCTGCTAAGGTACATTTCTTTTTGGGGGGCATTGTGTCTGGATACTGCCTGACCCACTCCCTCTCTTTTCTCCATGCCCCCTTCTACCAGGCTGCAGGTGCAATACAGGAATATTCCTATTACTATGAAGTCTTTATTGGTTGGTAGATGCTTTGCTGGGAGGGGTCTCTTGTATTCTGATATGGTACAGGAGGTATACTGTTGAGAGTTTTTCCTCCTATCCTTGTTTCCTGAACCCACAGGCAAGCCCAGCAGCCTCTGCATGGTAGAGACATTGCCTGGTAGAGGGCATATTGCAGCTGCTTATCTCAAAGCTAAGAGAAAGGACAGGGTCAAGTGCAGCACATAGCCTCCTGATGCCCCAAGTGGGAAGCCTATCCTGTGTCTGCTCAAAATAAAACAAACAAACAAAACCCAAAACAGGTCATATTTTTTTAAAAATTGAATGGAGGCCTCCTGGAAATAACAAATGCAGGCTTGAGAAACTGTGTATACTAAGGACCCTCCTAAATTGGAGGTGCTAGGGGTCTGTGATTCTGGCTGGAGCAGAAACTGGGAGGGGAGATGAGGACACTCACACCCACTATTGGTGCTTGTGAATAAAGAAATTCCATCACTGGTGTGGGCCTGGGAGGTGATGGAGGAGGTACTGCCATCAGGCAGATACAGTTTAAAGTTCAGACTTGAAGGCTAGAGAGATGGCTCCATTGTCGAGAACAATGCTTGCTCCTCTTACAGAGGACTCAGGTTCAGTTCCCAGCATCCTTAGCTTACAACTACTTCTAAGTCCAACTGTAGAGTATCCCACATTCTCTTCTGGATTCAGTGGGAACTTGTACTCACATGTGCACATACTAATACGTGTAAATGTGAGTATGTATGTGTGTGCATGTCCACACACACACACTCATGATCTTAGAAAAGTCTTTAAGTTTTAACTTTATCATAAAGGGGCAAAAGGAAGGAGGAGAAAAGGGAGAGAGAAGCCAGAATTGCCAGGATGGGCAGGGCAGGAGATGCGTTTTCCAGAGCACATAAAGTGAGCTGGGGCCCCCCGGGCCTTCAGAGCAGCTCCAGCACATACTCTGGAGGTGGGAACACGGGCCAGCTTGAGTACTGCTATTATTGTAGAGTCTTTCACACAGGCTGCTCCTTGCTGTATAAAAGGATCCCATCATAGGTTTTAGCCTAAAAGGTTTAAGCAAAATATGTTCCCTATAAAGGAAGTATAGAGCAAGAAGCTGTTTCTAAATCAGAAGAGCATGTGAGCTATATGTGAATGAGATTTTATTTCAAAGGAGCCCTTCCAAGTCTTCACCTGCCTCCCCAGTTCCTAACGAGGATAGTTTTGGAAGGTTACCTCACAAGAAGAAGGAAGACACAGAGGAGAACGGTAGTCTTAAATTGCTTTCAAGGTCTATATATTGCAAATCCATTCAAAGAGGCATGTTATTAAAATAGATTCTCTTTTCCTTAACCCTTGTAATTGGTGTTTGGGGACTGTGACAAATCTCCAAGGACTGTCCAGTGAAGGGGAGAAACACCAATGATGCTTTCTTTCTCTTCCTTCCCTCAATTTCCTTTTCCATTGCTGAGAATGTGTTTGGAAATGAAGTGAATCAAAGCAAAGTTGCCCATTAATTCAGCCGTGATTAAAATGTAGAGCGGAAAGTCAGGAAACAAGCCTTGCCCAGCCTTCACGCAGTATTAGTACGCCCACATATAACACATGTGATGTGTATCCCTCGCCATGACGCTGCCTCTACCCCTCATTGGCTGGAATGTGGGGTTTATATGAGGGAGTTCGTGTTGCTGGTCTCTGAGAACCTTCTGGAAGGAAATGTTTGTAATGTTAGGGCAGATGGAAGAACTCATTTGCATTTAAGATGGGTGCTCAGGCAGAGGCACTGTGTGTGCTGAGGGCTTCCCTTAGCTGTGGGAGGCTCAGGTTGTGCTAGGAAGCACTCTCACGGGGCACTGCTTGCTGAGCTCCCTCTCTGGGTAGAAAGACTACATCCTTTAGAAGACAAGTTCTGGAGCTTGGGAGACCTCGGTCCAGGTGCAGCTCTGGGTTGAATGGTTCATGCTGTGCCCTGCGTAAACCTTCAGGCCTCTGGGTCTTTGGTGTTGAATCTGTCATAGAGCAGGGACAAATGGCATATGTCCATGGGGTCAGCTGTGGTACACTGCTTTCAGGACAGATGTGTGTCCTGAAACTGCGCGCAGGTGGGCTTCGGAATACACACTCACAAACATGTGGTCCATATGCTCCATTATGTACCTGCCTACCTGGATGTGAAATACCCCTGCCCATTGCATGGTCTTTTACCCCAGGCCATTGTCCAGGGATGACACGTGGTGGGAAGCAGACAGGGCTCTATATTTCTGGGCCTACCATGATACCAGAGATATGTGGAGCTGGCTCCAGATTTCCTTTTTAATTAGAATATTATACCACAAACTAACAGCTTGAAGGAATTCATACTAGAGAACACTTCTATGCAACTAGCAACCAAAGTAGCAGAACATGACCAAGGACCCCATCGAAATTACCAACACCTGAGCCTTGCCCTCATCCTAACTGTTCTGTTTAGCTCTGGCATGTCTCCCAAAACTCTCATGTTAAAGACTTGGAGAGTTAAAGCAATGGAGACTTTGGGAGGTGGATCTAGTAAGCTCTCTTCTAATCATGGAGGGTGTACTCTCAAAGGCAGTTGTGTTGTCTTGGTACAACCTGAACAGTAGGTGAATAAGACTTTCTATACCAATGCCCCAACCAGGATGTGGTGTCTTCCACAGGTCTAAAAATAACAGGGTCAATTGATCGTGAACTGGAACCTCTAAAACTATGAGCCAAGGCAAATCTTTGTTCCTTTGAAAGCTGTCCCAGCTATGTATTCCAATCATAGAACAGTGACACGCATGCCACCTCCCCTCACTGCTCTAAATTCTGCCCATTTGTGTGCATTCCTAAACCTGGATCATACAGTCTGCATTTTCTGTCCCAGCCACAACACTGTGTGTGTGTGTGTGCATTCCTATACCTGGATCATACAGTCTGCATTTTCTGTTCCAGCCCACAACCCTGTGTGTGTGTGTGTGTGTGTGCATTCCTATACCTGGATCATACAGTTTGCATTTTCTGTCCCAGCCACAACACTGTGTGTGTGTGTGTGTGTGTGTGTGTGTGTGTGTGTGCATTCCTATACCTGGATCATACAGTCTGCATTTTCTGTTCCAGCCACAACCGTGTGTGTGTGTGTGTGTGTGTGCATTCCTATACCTGGATCATACAGTCTGCTTTTTCTGTTCCAGCCACAACACTGTGTGGGATTCAACTATGTTTTATGTTATTGATTTCTATCACTCTGAAATGTTTATTTAAATATAATACAATTTATCATTTCTATTACATTTGTGTATAATGATCCCAGTTGATATTTCATTACTTGATTGAACTTGAGGTATTGAGTCACAAATAATTCCACAGTAGACAGCCGTGGCTGGCTACTAGGAGCAGCATTACCTTGACTATTCTAATATTTTTGGTGTGCCATATGCACACTACTGTTGATGTACAGGAAGGGAATTCCTGGGTTATAGAATAAGAACAAATTCAGCTTCATACTGCCGAATGATCTTACGGATCTGTTTATATTCTATCACCAACAAATAAGAACTTTCTCAATACTTGTATTATTGACTATCTTTCATTTTAGCCATCGGTATTTTTTTTTAAAGGAATCCTTAGTTTGTGTATGATACCTATGTATTTTTCTTTCACAAGCATCCAAAGGAAATACTTTGGGAAGTGTTGATTTACACTTTTAACCAAGCTTTGGCTTCTGTAGTCTATAGACTTGCTAGGGAACTACAGTGTATTTGGAGGGAGTTAGAAGTCTCTACACAGATGCTGAGCGTCTTTGAAAAACTTCCTTGGGTGTCAGAAAAGAGTCTATATACTCTACTGAGATTGAGGAATGCAACTCCCAGTTTCAGACTGTAAATTGTTTCATGGAATAGTACCCCGTGAAGTGGCTGGTCTGGTCATAGGTGGAAGTGACCTTATGCTTCCCTCGGAAAAGCTATAAGAAGACAAATGCTAGCTCTCGAGTTTGGACACACTGCCTGAAGTAACCGCCAAGATTCTATATTTGCAGAAAACTGGCACTCGTAAATACCTAGCTGTGCTATTTATGTAGCTGTTGCTCATCAATATATGTGGGGATTCTGTAATTATCACAAGTGCTATCCAATGGCTTCCTGAACCTCAGACAAATGAGTCTAATAGATAATTGGCTGAGCCCTACAGACCCCACCACCCTGGGCTCTTGGTCTTTCATGTATCCTATATACTTAGATGAGTCAAGGCCTTGGGCAGAGCCAAGGCCTGATATATAACTGGTGTCTAGCCCAATGATTCTCCTCCTTAGAATGTGAGTGAACTAAGAGAGGCATCTGGTCTACCTGATCTTGCTCAATTTCTCTGTGCTTCGGTTTCTATCTCCATAGTATATTTAGGATCAAATCATCTCTGCACAACAGGGAGCAAATTATTTGACCCCTCTGAGCCTTAATTATCCCTCTGTATAATAGAGGATGCCACAAGCTACATGATAGGGCAAGAGGCACCCACATCATTGCCTAGAGATCTGAAACCTCCTGCTGATAATATTCCAGCTTCTAGCTGGGAAAAACAAGATTCACAGACAAGAGAGGACTGTGTCTTATAGACTCCTCTTTGTCTGTATTCTACCCCACTCCTTCATTTATAATGACCTCAGACACTCCATTACTTGACTGAACTTGAAGCATTTATGCACATATAATTTCACAAGCCACATTTATCTTTATTTTACTCTCCTTTATAAGTATCTCATAGGAGAGATCAATTTCTAAGTTTTGATTATTTGTTTATTCTGGAAACTTTAGGAAGCCTTTGGATGCACTGCCAGGTCCTTTGTGGCTGCACAGTGAAGCAGAAGACAGGTGGGTGGTTTAGGCAGAGCTCACAGAAGGACAATAAACACGCAGCCTTTCTGTTCACCTCCTAGCCTGATACACATAGAACAATACGGAGATGACGTAACTGCAGTACGTGAATCAGTAAGGTCAGAGGCAATCAGAGTGAAGCATTGGCCAGCATTTTGCTTCTTGCTTTCAAGATTATTACTCTTTTTTTGGCAGTTGTGCTTATATATGACAGAAGTCCTGCCCCTTACACAATACAGCTAGGAGCCTTTGCTCTTCTTTTACTGGTCATGTAGCCCCAGGGCCTTGGAGCTGTGCCCATCTAACTTAGAACAAGAAGGCCTAGAGCCTTCCCCTGGGTGTGCAGGCCATACCTGAGTGCTTAAGAAATATGAAGGTGCTTGGGGAGTTCAAGTTGGGCAATATTAAGCTTGTTGTTGTGTTCTCAGAACTCCAGCCTCTTGAGGGGACTGTACTCTACTGAATCGTAACAGGTCATAGATACCTAATGATGGGATATTCAGGTAACCAGACCTTTCTTCTTTTGCTGTATAAACCATGAATGGAGTTTCTTTTATTTAACAGATGGAGAAACCAAGGTCCTAAATGGCAGGAGACTTGATCACGGCCATGGAGCTGGCCAGTAGGAGATTTTGAACAGAAAGACCCAACATTATTAGCTATCACAGAAACCAACAAGACCAATACCCTCACATAACCATGTTCTTTCCCTTCTGATGAATGGGCTTACAACCAGAACTGAACCCCAAAGATGGGAGCAAGAGACCCTTGGAATTTTGATTTTAAGACATTCCAAGCAGCATGGACATCTAATTCAGTAGAAGAATTCTGTCTTAGGGTGCATGAAGATTTTGAATTTAATTCCAGAACCAGAGAGAGAAAGGAAGTATGAGAGAGAGAGGGAGAGAGAGAGACAGAGAGAGACAGAGACAGAGAGACAGAGAGAGACAGAGAGAGACAGAGAGAGAGACAGAGAGAGACTGACTCTTCCTGGGATACCCAGCAGATAGAGTTGTGTTGCATCTTGTTAATAGGCAGATCAGATGGAACATAATAGCAGCCTTCCCACAGCTTACAGTGCAGGACACCTTCTTCCTTCTCTTTTCATGCTATGTCTCCATGCCAACATGATCACTAAACCAAGTCCATCTGAACATATTCACAGAACAGCGTTCCACTTCCTCTCTGACATTCCTTCTGGTGAGGGCCGGAATATCTTATGAGGAATGCCACAGCACATCATGTCTTCAGTCACGATGGGCTCTTCCTGGTTAGAATGGATTCCTCACTTTACTGACTTGTCTATTTACTAGAGAAAAGAACACAGTAGACTTTTTTTCTTTGGCATTTTTAGCATAGAAAAGTTGGATTCCTTTGCCAGTAGGGCAAAGAGTAGGGCAGAGTGGCTGTTGATAAGGGTTCCCATGAAAGCAAGATTCGGGTCATGTGACACAGTGCCTATGACAGCACTCCTCAGAGTTAAAGGGGAATCAAAGGAAAGGACGTTTCCCAGGTGTCTAAGGTAGGACAAAAGCGGAGTGACTGAGGACCAGCAGGAAGGTCAAGGGACTATAAATACAGTCGGAGAACTGGGCAGGACCAGATCATGCAGTTCCGATTCTCAGGTAAGCTTTGAAAGCACGGGATTTCTTCATGAAAGATGGACATGACGGAGACAACCGTTCACTCTCCCTGTAGCCCAGAAAAGACAGCAGTGGCCTAAACAAGGACCAGACCGACGGAAATGGAGAGAAAGAGATGGGCTCAGTTCCTAGAGCTTACTGTTGTGTGGGAAGAAAGAAAGGCAGTCAGTCCTCTCATGTACATTTCCAGCCCAAGTGGCCCCATGCTAAGAGGGCAAAGCATAGTTTTGCAGCAAGAATAAAAGCTTTTTGCCTTTTATACCTCACAGCTCTATTTCAGATTACATCTGACTCCAAGCAGATATGCAGGTCCAGGAAAAATTATTTGAGTTGCCAAGGGAAATACACACACACAGATATACACATACAGACACACACACACACACACACACACACACACACACACCTCCCTACCTCATACATGCATATATACAGTTACTTTTCATACACTACAATTCTTGTCTGGTGTGTTTCCCCAAAAGGTTACAACACTATAGATGTACATGTATAACGTGTGTGACATGTACATGCACACCTAAGCAGGAGCACAAAATTATCCCCCAGGACCTCCATCTACAGAGGATAGTAACTAGTCTTTCCTCAAACAGACTCTGCAAAACCAAGGTGATAAAATCAAATAAACTTGGGCCTGTGTCCAAGAGAGGAACGGGAGGGCTCTGCCCCAGCCAAAACGGCTGATTCTGTTACAGGTTCAGACGCTGAGAAGCATTATGCTAACTGCCAAAAATATACCTCTGCCGAATCCCCACGGTCACAACAGAGGAAAGGTGGTTCTAACAAGCTCAAGAAGGGAGGGGAATCTGCAGGCTTCCACCTTTGTGCATAAAACAACAGCAATCAGAATGTTAATGAAGAAGCTGACAAGACAGATCCCATGATTACCTTTGGACTCACAGGGGAAACAGTGGGGAGCCTGGCAGCCTTTCAGTATTGTCAGGGTAAGTCAGTAGAATCAAAGATAAGCCCGATAGTGAGAGCCACCTTTGGACCTAATTAGCATTTATGCGCTGTGATTTCTAGGTAGAATAAAAGAACGTGTTATCAAGGGATTTGTTTGCAAATGGTTTCAGAAGTGGCCAGGAAAACCTCGGAAAGTAAGGGAAAGTAAATCTCTCCAGCTAAGAGTGCCTCCTGGTCAAACGCATGGATGTTGATCTTAAGGAACAACTGGGGCTCTTCCCATGACAGCCCATCCCATCTTGGGCCTTATCACAGGCCAAGTGGAAGAGCTGGTGGTCCAGAGGTACTCCCAATGCCCTTCTTCCCGCCACCTCCTTCGGATATGGTTCCCTAATTCCCCCAGAAAGAAGCTGAACGGAGTGAGAGGACATCCCTTCATGTGAGACTAGAGTCCCAGGAAATGTGAAAAAGTCTTCAGGAACTCTGACTAGGACAAGAGGCAGCTGAGGTCACAGGGAAATGAAAGGGTCATCTAGCATGTGGCCTCCCAGGGCCTTCACTGAGAGGGGTCCCCAAACCAGAAGAGAACAGACCTGCCTGCTTTCTAGTCCTAACGGTGAAAAGTCTTGGGTTTCAGTTTAGGCAGTCTGATTCTAAAAGCACAGCCCCTCCACAACAAGATGGTTGGAGGAGACTTCTTGGTAAAGCATGTCTTGAACATTGCCCTCCAGAGGTTGATCTGGTGATGGTGAGCTAAATTTTAAACGGAAGGGAATAGACAGAATCCAGGAGGATACCTTAGCTGGCCACAGTCTGGCTAAGAGGGGATCACAGATTAGCCTATGGTAGGAGTTATGAATATGGTTGAGAGTTATTATGCACCAGACACTGAACTATATGCACCCAATGCAAGGCTTTCTCGTTTGTCTCTTTAAAGTAGATGCTAGCCCCACTCCCAAACCCAGGGAGGGAAACTGATGTCTGTAGTATTAAAGGTCAAACCGGAATTGCACGGCACAGCACTCCTGACCCCAACCCTAACCCTGCATGCGATGATGGCAGAATGCACGGTACTTTCCGGGTTACAAAGTAAGCCACAGGGTTGGAGGAAATGCACTGACGGGAACAGATGTTTTAGAATGAGGCAAGATCCTCGCTATTCACAACTCATGGATTAGGAGAGGAAGTGTGTGGGCTACATGGAAGAAAAGCTGCCTGGGAGAGGATGGCCAGCAAGACATCACATCACACACCTGTGGAGAGTGTTGACAGCTCTTCCGGTTGTGCGTCTGTGTCAGAGCTGCATAGCTGCAGACTCCCCACCGCTCACTCGATGAGAGGTATGACGTCTTTTCTCTTTCTCTACCTCTAAGTCATTGTGCAAAAAGCACTGAGAGTCTGCCTAAACTACTGGTCATAGGAGACTCCAGGGCATACCCGTACGCATTTGAGTATTCCCTGACACTCTATACTTCTGGAACATGGAGATAGGATGATACAGAGGCCTATCTTAGTTCTATAGGCTGAATCCAGCACGGGGGACAGGTATAGATCTATTCCTGCTTGTGTCTGTTGGAGCTGGTGTTATCTGCAGCCATCACCATCCTGGGAACTCATGTTTCTGAGCATCTCAACACAATAACTGTCCATTTGCATGAGGGCTTTGGAGCCTGCCTGGTTACTCTGTGGGGCTGAGTGGAAATGGAAGGCGGTAAGGTCACTGTCAATCAACAGATGACATGGAATATTAATGCCCCAGTCCCCTCCTACCCAGTTTTGGACATATGAGACGGTGAGTGTCCTTCAACTCCTGTCATGCCAGTTTCTCTATAGGGCTGCCCATCCAGCTGGTCTGCTCAGGAATACCTGGCTGGCTTCACTGAACCCTCTGTTTTGACTGCCACCACTCTATGCCTTCTCTTGACAGGGCACTTCCTGGGCACATCCATCCCCAAGGAAATGCCTGCCCTGGATTCCCCATCTCAGGGCTCTTGGCTGCAAGAGCTCTTCCCCTGCAAATTCTGGAGGAAGAAATGATGCCTGGGAAAATTGACTTTAAAACACCTTTGGGTTCCTGGAGGTGCAGAAACTTCTTTGCTATATGGTCAGATTTTTTACAGTCACTTAAACCATTACTTGTACTATATTTTACGTCAGGGCAGTGGGGTGAGTAAAGACAAGACAAAAACAAAACAAAACAAAAAACCCACAGCTTCTGCTGGACAGCATATTCTCCAGTCTCAACACCTATAAATATGGGTCTTGTACAGAGGTTTTTCCAGAAAACAGAATAGTCAAGAAATGATTGTCAGAAAACAAAATGTGTTGAGCACAGAACTTAACACACACGTATTTCCTCATAAGTAACAGCATTTGATTATTTTATTCAAAGAGACTTTCTGAATACTCGCTAAAGGCTAATTCTTGAAGCGAAGAAATATGAGAAACACAGAGGGCAGCACCTCATCGTTGGCCTAGCTTTTGTGTTTATATGTTTCAGTGGGGAAACAAGCCTTCTATACACTGCAGTCAACCGAGAACTGTAATGTGACTTCTGTCAGGGTTGGTAAGAGCATCTTAGAAGAACAGAGATCACAACAATAAAGAAGAAATAAAACACTACGGCTGGAGAGGTAGCTTAGTGGTTAGGAGATCTCCCAGATGACCAGGGTTCAGTTCCCAGCACCCACATGGCAGCTCACAGCAGTCAGGACTCTAGGTCAGGGGATCTAGCAACAAACGCACATGTAGGCAAAACACCGATGCACATAAAATAAAAATAAATACATAATTTTTAAAGACGAAATGAAATACTTTAGTGGGGAACAGGTAGACATAGCAACACATTAGACAAACGATATGAAGGGCAGGAGTTGTCAGCATGCATATCTGGTCTTCGTGTGTAAACATTTGGCCATTTAGCATCTAAGCAAGGTCAACAAGACAAAGCACAGCCTTCAGAATGGGAAAAGATCTTCACTAATCCCACATCAGACAGATGTCTGACCTCCAAAATATATAAGGAACTCAAGAAATTGGTCACCAAAAGAACACATAATACAATAAAAAAAAAATGGAGTACATACCTAAACAGAGAACTCTTAACAGAGGAATATAAAAAGCCAGCCTACAAACTACAATCCCAACAATGAGGACACTAAGAGAAACTTACATAGATCTAATCTACATGGGAAGTAGAAAAAGACAAGATGACCTGAGTAAATTGGGAGCATGGGGATCTTGGGGGAGGTTTGAAGGGGAAGGGGAGAGGCAGGGAGGGAAGCAGAGAAAAATGTAGAGCTCAATAAAAATCAATTAAAAAAGAGAAAAACTTGAAAAGAAAAAAAATCCAGTGTACATTACTGAATGAGGTAGGGTGGAGGTATTCCTAGGAAATGGGAAGCAGGTCTGGGAACAGAAGCCGAGGGTAAAGGACGATTGTCAAGTGAGGTTTTGGAATGGTGACTAGAGCTTATCCCACAGGAGGGGACAAGGTAGAGCATATGACCTGTTTAGTCCAACTGAGGCATGGTGGAACCCACATATGTCTCTACTACCAAAGTCCTGCCTCTCTAGGGGCTACCTGCAGGGTTGTTGATTTTCTGGAACTTACTAAAGGCTGTCCTGAAGTCTAGGACTGGGATCTAGGAACCAGAGAAAGCTCGGACTTGTAGGGTGCATGTGGATATTAGTGAAGGGGGGGGGGCACACACAATTAGCAGCACTTAGAAGACATAGGTAGAGGGTGTGTTCTAGTCAGTTTCAGACACTCTGCCAGGAGTTTCACATCTGCATCTGTTTGCAGAGATCTTCCAACACAGCCCAAGGAGGTGAGTGCTACATTTGTCTCCAGTGACAGATAAGGAAACCGAGGGTCTGCAAAGACAAAATAGTGTGCCTCCTGATTACCAGCTGGTAAGCAGAAAGGCCAGGGCTGACACTCGGGTGCGCTCCTTTGAAAGTGCAAGCCCTGGTCACCATGCTTTGTCATTAGCTCGGGGAGCCTGGGGAATGAACTCTGCAGCAAGCCTATGGGGAGATTAAGGCCCGGTGGTCTGACATGGGCCTGGTGAATTAAGCCTCAGGAGCTAGGAGAAGAAATGACCTAAGATCCACTGGCATGCAATTTACCCTACTTGTTCTAATCCTCTCTGTGGACACCAGCTTTCGCTCCGTGTCGACACTGACAAATTAGGACACGCTCCACACTTCTCCGAGAGTAAACAGCACATTCCAGAAGCCGGCTTAATCATTTTTTCACTTCCAGAGTGAAATCCCTTAACTAAACATGTCTGTCCAGAGAGTGAGTTGTGGCTGGAACCTTTCTGACCAGACCATGCAGGTCCTCTTCAGTTTCAAAATGCCTTTGACTAGATTTATTCCTGAGTATTATTTCAGTCCTACAAATATTGCTGGATTGTGCTCTAAGTGTCTTGTGGGATAGATCGTGTTATGGCTACTGCATAGTGAGGATGCTCGTTTTTGCAGGTTGGTTTTTGTCACCCGTAGCTTTAAGATTTATTTATTAGCTTTCCAAGTTTTCCTGGTGGGGTCTTTAGGGTCTTCTGTAAACCAGGAGTTACTTAGATTCTTCCACTTTGTTCTTTCCTACCTTTTAGCTTATAATGATGTGAATTTAAAAGGCCAAATGAATGGATTTTATTTACTTATACTTTTGGTGGTACACAGGGCCTTGTGTACACTAAGGAAGCATTCTACTTCTGAGCTATACACCATAACTCCCAAATAATTGCATTTTGGGTATTCTCGACACAAAGAAAATTTAAGTGTGTAAAGGCACAGATATATTAATGAGCCCACTTTTGATCATTCCATAGTGTATCAAGACCTTACAACATATCCCACGAATATATGCAATTAATTTTTATTTGTCAGTTAGAAAATTAACCTCCTTCCCAGCAAATGGCAACACCTCTTGATTCTGAGCCCTAGACTTGAAGGAAATGCCCACATGGAGAGCTCTGCTTGGCACCTTGTCTGTTTGCTTATACGAACAGTGGCTTTGCCTGAATGGACCTGGTTCTTGTTCTATGGCAGGAAATGCACTATGACATGCTGTGACATGCACCTTCTGAAGGGCATGGGAGAAGGAGAGGGTAAAGACCTAAGGCTCTAACCGCACAGAACATCTACCATGTGCCTGGAGAGATAGGGTACTTGTTCCAAAATACTAAATATTTAATAGCACACATTTCCTCCTTCCCACTCCTGTCTGTCTAGCACCATTCATTCTGGTTTCTATAAGCCTCATGGCCGGTGGTACCTTCCTTGTACCCTGCCTCCTGGGATGGCTAAATCCAGGACCCCCTTTGAAAGGACCACGTAGACAAGCAGAGCCTGCTTGCCAGTGAGAAATCTAACTTTATCATGTCAAGCAGAAACTATGGGAAGGGAGGCTAGATGCTGAATACGAATTCATGACTAGGACTTCCAGGGTAACATCTAGCCGTACCTGGATGTTTACATTTATGCTAGTTAAAACTAAGTGAAACAGACAAACAAACACCTAGTTCCTCACTCACACCAGCTCTACCTCAAGGGCCCAGTAGTCATGTATGACCAGGAGCCACATTATTAGAGAACACAGATAAACTTAATGCTGAAAGTTCTTTGGGACCACAAAATGATAGACTTGAGAAGACAAGGCTGAGATAGAATGTGAGCTTTGACAGAGCCTTGACAGTGCTAGGGGAAGTGGAAGATGGAGAAGGAGCTGCTTCCACCACCTGCTAGGACCACGACTCTTTGGCTTTCTGACAACGAGCTAATGCATAGAGATAAACTTGAGCTCATCTCAATCTGGGCCCAGAGGAGCACATTCCGGGAAACACATCCTTCAGATTGTAAACAAACAGCAGAAATAACTGGGAACCCCATCCATTTGGAAGTCCCTTCCAGAGCAAAGTTGTTCCCTTTCCCCCAAAGAATGAAAAGGGAAGCAGAAGTTAGGGATATGGGTAACTTGTTGGGGACATGGTTTCTCCATCTTTCAGCTTCTCCAAGAATACAGCTCAGTTTCACCTGCACATTTGATTTGCCAGGTACCTGAGGATGGGGTAGGGCTGGGACTTCCTCTTCTGATGCTATTATCATCCTCCAGGCCTCTGGAAGGAAGCTTCCTGATTAAGTGCTAGTGACCTGACTCAGAGGAGGTAAACTTACATGGGCCAGTGGTCCATAGCCAGGTTAGAAAAACATGAGCTGGACCCATGGCAGCACCCAGAGGGTGTGAAGCATGCTGGGAGGTGGTAAGCAAACAGGGAAGGCAGTCAGAGGAACACACCAGTGAGGTGGGATTTCCCTCTGTATGTTGTGATTACCGTGAATAAAGATCTGCTTTGAACCTATGGCAAGGGCAGAACAGAACTAGGTGGGAGAAGCTAGGCTATATGCTGGGAGAAAGAGGGCACACACACACTTTACATTGGCATAAATAGTCTAAGAGGCTATTACCCAAGTGGGCGGGTAACTTAAAGGCTACTGGCGTTACAGCACACCAGGGAATCAGGGCCAGAATGGAAGCAGAGTCAAACATCTTCAGAAAGAACACAGGTTGTGTGGGAAGAAGGGAAACATGTTACCTAGTTGGGATGAGAATGCTGAACACTGAAACTAGTTACAGCAGAAACATCGGAAGGAGACATTATTTAAGTGTTCCCTTCCATTGTACCATAACATTCCTTCACATCCATCCCAGAGGCTCCTTCCACTGACAGTGATTTCCTCTGCACCTCTGGGGAATAGGCCATAGCAGAATCCTGAGGTGAGGACTAGCCCATTCGTAAACTTAATAGAGGAATTAGAGAGAATGACTATGGGTTCATATAGTGTGAGTTTCTCCAACCTACTAACCACGGCAACTCCCTGAGTTAAAGGAGGGAGAAAGAAATGCGGGCAGCAGGTGAATGTGGCAAAGGAGACCACCAACCCTGGACTCAAACCTGTAATCCATGACATGGGGTTGGCAAAGGAATGACATCAGTGGTCTTCCTTGCCATTTCTGGAGGGCCTTCATCTGCAGAAGTTCTGGCTTGGTGGCCTAGCACAGGATCCTGTATTGTCTTTCAGGATGGGCTGCTCTGGATGGAACCCACACCCCTTAGTATGAGGTCCTCAAGGGCACTGGGCACTGGAGTGCAGGGAAGCTGGAATGTGGACAAGAAGCCCCCCCACTAGTGATGAAGTAGGCTAAGGCAGATGAGTAGGGATGGATCCTCTCCAGGGACCCCCCATATTCATTTTATCCATTTTGCTGTTTTGAGACGAGGCTAGCTGGGTGGGTGCAGATAGAAGTTTCCCAACTAAGATTTGAATATGAAACATCTTCTACAAGTTTATGTCTTTGAACGCTTGGTTCTTGGCTAGTGGTGCTATTTTAGAGGAAACTTTGGGATGAGGGACCTACCTGAGAGATGTGAACCAACAGGGGTATGCCTTTCAAAGTTGTACAACGTTCTCAGTTCTCCTGTATGTATCTGTCTTTCTATCTCTGCTCTCGAATCTCTCCTACCTTGACATAAGCTGGTCCCTCATCCCATCTCATTCCTGCTATGATGGTCTAAATCACTGAAGCTGTCAGCCACTTGCTTCTCTCTGGCATTTGGTCAGAGTAATGGTAACACTGACTAGTGTATAGCCTAGCCGTTCAATGGAGGAAAATTCTTTCCCAGGCAAACCCTCGAGATTCCTGTGAAACTCCTGGACCATATCTACGTCTAGACTATGAAAATACCCAGGAGAATCATTCTTAATGATGTGCCTTTTCTGTTGTTTCTGCTTTTCAGCCCTGGGGCTCACACCTAACATCTTGTGCTGTAGCACTCAGCAGCTCCCACCTCCCACTCACTGTGGTTCCTGTCCTAGGCAATCCATTTGCCAGGTGTCGGCTGCTGGGAGAGTTAGACTCACTTAATGAGAAGTTTCCTTTACAAGGGAGAGAATCATTTCATGTGATACTTCACACACACACACACACACACCACCACCACCACCACCACCCCACACGAGAGAGAGAGAGAGAGAGAGAGAGAGAGAGAGAGAGAGAGAGAGAGAGAAAGGGAGGGAGGGAGGGGGAGAGGGGGAGAGGGGAAGAGAGGGAGAGAGGGAGAGAGGGAGAGAGGGAGAGAGGGAGAGATCTGTCTGTGGGAAAAGAGGAGCTACCTTGAAAGTAGAAGCCTGTATGGGTATGACCTAGGCCCTTGCATAAATGTTATAATTATGTAGCTTAGTGTCCTTGTGAGGCTCCTTACAGTGGGAGTAGGGGCTGTCTCTGACTCTTTTGCCTGCTTCAGGGACCCCTTTCCTCCTACTGGATTGCCTCATTCAGTCTTGATATGAGGGTATGTGCCTTGTCTCATTGTAACTATGTTCGGTTGATATCTCTGGGAGACCTGCTTTTTTCTAAAGAGAAATGGAGGAGGATCTGGGGGAGAGGGGAGTTTGGGGTAGGGACTGGGAGGAGAGGAAGGAGGGGAAACTGTGTTTGGGATGTAATATATGAGGAAGAAGAAATAAATTATATAAAAAACAAGAACATGGGAAATAAAAATGGGAAAGCCCCAACACTTACAAAAGATACTTTTGAGAGCCGACAAAGTACACAGAGGAGTTTGATCCACCAAAGAGAGACAGTTTCCCAAATTCATTTTGAGTATCTCAAGTATTGATCATTTACAGCTTTTCTCCCTCCCCTGGCAGAGAAAATGCCTGGCTTGGCTGATCATCCCAAAGACTCAGCTTTCCATGTCAGGCGGGATAATTAACAAAAATTTGCCAGATATTTTTAAACCACAAACAAATCACAGCCCTGGAAAATAATCCCCAGGCTTCTCCCTCTATTTGGAGGCAGACTCAGTGAGTTCCCAAAGGGCACAGATTTCTTCAGAGACAGGAAATCCTGCTTCTGACACCTCTGTCTTAGAAAAGGCGAGATAACAAAGGATTTCTAAGATGGGTGCTTTCCTAGGGACATGCACTATTGGCGAAAACTGTGCAAAAGTTGGTAAATCGGCCCCCACTTGCAGGGGAGGCAGACACACACAGCTGGAAGCAACAGAAATGTTTTCTGAAGTGTAATCTCAGAGTTTAGGCATTCTAAACCAAAAGGAGCCAAGATGGGAAATTAGAGCTATGGGTGTTTAGCAGCTGGGCCAAAAAGGGCTGCCCTGTGCTCCACAAAGGATTTCCAGGAAAGAACAGCAGAAGCAAGCTCTAAAAGTTTGCTCTAAGGGCGCCATTGGTCCCACTTGCATCCACAGACCTGGACCAACTTGGGCCAAAGGCTATAGACATCATGCAGGAAGCAAACACCCAGCAGAAGCACCACTACTGGGCAGTATGGGTTTGGGTGCGAGTGCTAGGTGTGATTGTCTGGGTTTCACAAGAGGACCTGAAAGTATGTGCTGCTCTGCCTGACACACATGACTACGGCCAGTCAACTTCATACAAAGAACAGCCCTATAGCTCCATCCCTAGCACAGTTCTCTTAGGGTTTCTATGCTGTGGAAAGACACCATGGACATGGTAACTCTTATAAAGGAAAACGTTTAATTGGGTGGCTTATGGTTTCAGAGTTAGCCCATTATCATCATGGTGGGACATAGTGGTTTGCAGGCAGATGAGGTGCTGGAGAAGGAGCTGAGAGTGGAGAAGGGCCTACATTGTGACTTGCAGGAGACAGGAAGTGTTCTGAGACACTGTGTGTGGCTTGAGCATATATGAGACCTCAAAGCCCATCCCCACAGTGACACACTTCCTCCAACAAGGCCATACAAACTCCAACAAGGCCACACCTCCTAATAGTGCCACTACCTATGGCCAAGCATTTGAATACATAAGTCCATGGGGGCCACACCTATTCAAACTACTGCAAAAGTGGAAGGTGACAGGCCATGTTTTGGAGAGCCACTGGCAGAAGACCATACTTCTCCGACATGGATGGGGGCCCATCAGACTCTGGTATTTCCAGATGGATTCTCATCACACTGGGGTATCTCTCCTCATACCTGGGACTCTCAGGTGCCTCTCCCACAGGCCTTAGGATCATTTTCTGTGACCTTAGGGGACATTCTCAACCTACAGGAGAGAGACCTACTCTGATCCTATGTCCGATCTTTTTTTTAGCTCTAACTGTAAGCAAGGAGGTACGGCTGAAGGGTGTGTGTGTGTGGGGGGGGGGTAGATCGTACCCAGTGCTCTCCTTACCCCATGCAACCTCTAAATCACATCATGGCAACTTGCACATGAGTTCCATAACCTCTCCATGCCTGGGCATCCACCTCAAGCTCTAGCGGCTCTGAAATCCCACACACCCATATCCGCAAGCATGTGATTTCCTTCTCTTGTCTGGAATCATCCCCAGTTTTCTTCCTAGGTCTCCTTTTGTGACTTCTGGCCTACCCTTCAGGACCAGCCCCATCTTGGCTCCACCTGTGCCTCTGCTGAACTCCCTCGAGCAGACAGAAGAAGCCATGGTGAGCACACTGCACGTGCCCTGTTCCATCTCACAGCACACAGACTTCCTGCACGGTAACGCTGTCTTTCATTCCTCCGGAAGCACCCAATGGAGAACTATCAAACCATACGAGCTCGGGGAGTACTTCTTGATGTGGGGTCATTGAACTTCTTGTAGTTTCGACTTGTGCCTTCATCTGTTCCTGCTGACCCCTAAAACCCTCTTTGCCCTTACAGCAATTATTCTTCCATCCCAAGGTGTTGTCTGAAAAACTTCCTGAGCAAGCTAAACTTGCTGGGTAATGCGTGAGTTATGGAGGGCTGGAGGTGGGGTGGGGGAGGTGTGTGTAAAAGCATCTGCCCAGCATTGCACAAATAATAACGGTACAATTCACGTTGCTCGGTGAGCCAAATGTGATGGAAAGGGCTCCCCTCCTAAGGCATATTTCCCCTGCAGACGCTCCAGTGGGTCAGAGGTGGCCTTCGGCAAGGCAGCTGGGTCAGCAGCTCTCTACCATGTAGCACGATTTCCCCCTCGTCCCACCTGGCTCTGCCCTGGGTTGCAGCCGTGCATGTGGAGTACAGGTAGCAACTTCAAGGTGAATCCACCTGGGTCCCTTCCTTCCAAGACTGGGAGTTGGGAAAGGAGCCTGTGCAGACCTTGGTAGTCAGCTTGAGGCTGTGTATTTGTTCCTTTTCTGCTGTGACAAAATACCCCAACCAGAGGCAAATTAAGGAAGCAAGAGCTTTGTAGGCTTATAGCAGGGAAGGCATGGCAGCAGGTAGCCAGGGTGGGAAGCCGAGAGATTACATCTTCAGTTACAGACAGAAATTCTCTCTAGAGTGAATGAGCTCTCAAAGCCCACCTCCAGTGATGCACTTCCTCCCGCAAGGCTCCACTTTCTATCAGTGCCACCGACTACGGAAACCAAGCATTCACATGATGTGAGCACATCTCTCATTCAAACCACCACAAGCTATGTGGGTAGATAATTTTCTGGACTCTATGCATATGTAGATCAGAATCTCAAAGGGATGGACACTGACCTTGGTCCCTGCATTTCTTGCCTGATAGATTCTGAAGTGCAGGACCGAGGTTAGGGCACAAAGAAGCATTAGATATCAGGGACTACAAAGTACTATTATGTGGACTCACATTCCTGTAAGGAAGTGTCTAACAGTAATAGCACATGGAGCACATGCTGTCTGCTTCGTTTTCATGCCAGCTCAGAACTAGTGCCACAAGCTCCAGGAGCCTTGTTGAGTAACCTGACCTTGTGAAGGGCACAGGAAATTCAGAACCCTCGGCCTTCCACTGGGAATAGCATGGCAAGGAGGGCCCTGCCATATGCAGCCAGTGGCACGGCTGTGGGAAGATGAAAGCCCTCACTGTTTGGGCCGAGACCAGAACCTCATCTCTCAGATGTCAAAGCAGCAGGGTGCTGGTAGCTGCTGGGGACATCTGGATCCCACTCAGTGTCTGGGACACCTCAGCCTGGTGACAGTGGAGCCTCCATGGTGCCGAAGGTGGCATCCCCATTAATTGTTTAGTGCACACAACTCTGGAAGGGCAGGGAGGACTGGCAGGTTTCCAGGAATCTTATTTATTTGGTGTTTTCTGGGGTAGTCTTTGCTAAATGTCACGTTTTTCTGTCCCCAGGTAGGAATGCAGTAGGAAGAGAGTTGGAGAGTCAATTACTTTCTCCAGGAAAGGGGTCAGCTCAATGACTCATGGAGCTAGGAGGTGAACCATCTTGTCAGAAAACATGCGTAAAGCAAAGACATTAGAGCCTCAAGCCCACGTCTGACGTGACTCCAGAGCCCAGGAGAGGCCTACAGATCACCTTAGGTGTAGGCTGAGAATCGGTTGCTAGATCCTCTTTTTGGACCATTGTGGGTTTGTAACCAAAACTAATACATGGCTTCCACCTGGAAATCCAGCTCCCAGAGGCTACAGCACTGCAGAGGCCACATGAAGGAGCCTTGACTGATGGGTCCAGAGGAGCCCAGTGAAGTCCAGGCTCCTGAGACCTCAGAGTGAAACAACACTCTGGAAGTGTACCATGCAGCCCAAGCTACCCAAGTTAATATGGGAAGGCATTCCCTCCATGTTATTCCTGAATGGGTGACACTGAGGACCCAAGAACGATGGATGTAAACAGAAAACTTACTTTACAGCAAAGGGCTCTGTGTGAGCATTGACACGAACAGGTTAGTCGGGAAAGAAATGCGAGATGAGAGATGGCTCTCAGGCACTAAAATGAGAGACCACAGACAGACGTCTGCCAGCCAGTCTTTAAGAGACAGCACGTTTGGAGATGGTCTATGACCAGGCAGGGAGGCAGGAGGACGTGGAGCCTCTGGAGGCATTTCTGCTGTCGACCTACCTTCTGCTCCTCAAGCCCTTCAGGCAGAGGCACAAAAGGGGCTACTTACACAGAGCACGTGGAGGACCACCGCTCCTTGTCGTCGGTCTTCGTTGGAGAAGATGTCCCTGGGGAATTCATGCAGGGCTAGAGAACAGAGAGAGAACCAGCTCAGTACAGATGACCTTTCGAATACAGCTGATCTAGGACTGTGTCCCCAGCACGGACTTTAGAGTGTTTTGGATTCTAGGTCTCAGAGCTTGCTTAGGAACAAAACAAAACAAACTAAAAGACTTGAAGTTCATGAGCCTCTAATTAGAATTTAGTACTTCCTCCAAACAAAAAGTGGTGTTAGCATGATCTCAGTCCCTACGCCAATGCAAACTGTCATCTAGAGTTATCCATTGGTGTCTATGAGTGATTGAATCTGGGATTCCCAGGACACAGAATCTGGGCATGTTCAAGACCTTTTTTGGAAAATGGCATGGTATTTGCATGTCATCTCCAGATGACTCATAACTTTTCCTATAACGTAAATAGTATGTAAATGTTGCCATGCTGGGACGTTTAGGGAATGATAAGAAAAGTCTGCACACAGGAATAATTAAAAGCTCTTTTCCACTGTAGTTGGTCGGCCTGTGGTACGGAATGCACAAGTGTGGAGGGTGCATTCCACTCCACTCCACTAATCTGCCCAGCTCTCCCTCATCTCTCCAGTGCTATTTTTGTAGAATATCACTTGGAAGGAAGCTGGGTGTCGTGGCACACACCTTTAATCATCTCGGTGAATGCAGGCAGATCTCTGTGAGCTCGAGGTTAGCCTGGTCTACACAGTGAGTTCTAGACCAGCTGGGGCTAGAACTACATGGCAGGGGGTGAGGTGGGGGAACCTTGTCTCAAGAAAAAGTTAAGTGAGCAAGCATGAAATTAGTATTATAGACTTTTATAATATTTTCATTCAGTGTGGCCAGTTTTTATTTGTAATCTTCAACTTTGCTGCATGCAGTGGAAAGGGATTTTGTGAGCAGGGTACCTAGGCTTCACTTCACAGGCCAGTGAAGGGGTATATTTAAGTTGCCTGTTTCTCTCTCCCTTACACTCCCCTGGCTTGGAGCACTCCAGCACCTCCATCCTGCTCTGGAACTCTTATCTTCTTTCTGACCTGACCTACATTTGCCAAAAGACCGTGCAACTCAGGAGGTAGCAGACACCCTGCCTGCTGTTGTCATTGTCCAGCCTTTGGCAGAGATCACCAGCTAATGAAAGCATCTTCTCTGGAGCTTGATGATGTCTCGACTGTCTCTGTAGTGAGCAGTCAAGGTAGTCATCACCAGAGCGCAAAGATTGCAGGCCAGTATCATGAACATAGGTTTGCCACTCGTCCTGTCTTGCCTTCTCCCCAAAGCAGAGTTGCAGACAAGGATTTAGGGGTGTGTAGCTTATCCTGGAAGTGACTGCAGTGTATACTGTAAATGAAGAAGGCCATGAGACCAGGAAGGGAGGATAACTAAAGAGCACCATAAAGGATGCCAGGAATTAGTCCTGCTGGGCAACCCCGAAGCTCTCACAGAAAATATCTCAGTATTGTGGTTCACTAGCTAGGGGGATCTGTCCAAGACACAAGCTACTGGCAACTTTTTCCAAAGATTCAGTTTTCTGTTTCCAAGATAGCATCAGGGTAATATACCCTGTGGCCTTGGATATTTGTTCCAGAGAGTACATCTGCACACATCTGTACAGAGTCTCACCTTCAAAAATATAACAAGGAGAAGAATTAAAAGTACTGACTACTTATTTGCAATCTTTCCATTCTCTTACTATCTTCATTGTAATAACTCTATAGAAGGAGATAATTAGCTCGGATGTATGAATCATGTTGTAATTTATAGCTGACCTCCGACTAGCCATGATGCAAAGGCTTCATACATTCAGTGAAATCATACTTTGAATTCTGAATGTTGTTTAAATCCTGGGCTATCAATATGTGGTACATATATATTGTACACATATATGTATTTATGTATACATATATATATATGTGTACACACACATATATATGCTACAAAATATTAAGTTTTTTGAGTTTAAACACATATAATAAACACATAATTGTTATATGTTTGTGTATGCCATGGTATTTCAATGAAGTTGTTTTAGTTTTTTTTTTTTTTTAGGCTTGCCTGTAGGTTGCTAGTTAATCACACTTGCTACTTATATCCCAGCCTTAGGATGGTGAAATGGTGGGTTAGGAATAACAAGAATGTCCTAGATACCCCATGTGTGTTTCTATAATGACACACTTTTAAACATGCCACACTGAATTCTTCTGATTAATTAAAAAGAGGGACATTGGAAGATTACACCTTGTAGGCAACAGTGAAGCTACAATATAGAAATGACAATGTGAGCACCAAAATCCTCAAAATAAACTTTAAGTCGCTGTCAAGTCCTGGGCCCTGCAGTGCTGCCAACTATTACACTGAACTGTCTCAATTCCAGCACTATCCCACCACGAGTCTAACACCTCTGGATTGCAGTTTACTGGTTTGGGTACCATGAAGGATGCTCTCCAGGGTCCCTAGGAGGAAGCCATTAGCTCTGAAACCTCTCTGCTGATGAAGGTGTCTGTGTGGAGGTTTCTGATGTCATCCTCAGTTGACCTTTGACCATTTTGAGCTTTCCCAAGGTAGAAGGAATTGAGTCCTAGTAACCACCTAGTAGCTTCCACATTTCCCTGATTTCCACTAAAAATGGATGGATTGATTCAACATTAACTTTTCTATCCTCAATGTCACTGCCACAAAATGTTTCAACACTGGCTCAGGGTCACAACCTACAGTTCTTCCCATCCTCAGATTGATAGGTTGCTCAATTAACTCATCGATCACAATGGCTATCACAGAATAGTTAGAAAGCCAGCAGGTTACCCTGAGAGGCAACCAAAAGAATCACACGTGGGAGCTGCTGAGTAAGATTCCCAGCTCAGAGGACAATAGAGATGGAAATGAGTGCTGAGGGTCATTTTGTCATGAATGTATGGTAGCCATCTAGTTCTTTACTCCCTGCCTAGGAGAAATAATATGGCTTTAGTCAATAACAGGCTTAGGGAAGCATATGAAGGAAGCTAAGGTCACATAGGAGACACCATGGGAAAGGAATAAGTAGGTATGAGTCTGGATTTGTCCTATGACCACACTGGCACTAGCTCTGTCCAATGCCACATGGATATAGTTAAGTGAGCAGACTGGAAGAGTCTCATCAAGGGCTCCATGCCACTAAGATAGAACTTGGTTCTGAATGCTTAGCACTTTGATTTTCAGTCTCCTTGAAAGTCAGCAAATGGCTACTGGGTGACAAAAAGATCAGTGAAGGTTAAGCATGTCACAGAGCTTTGCTTTGGACACAGGAAGAGACTAGTTAGAGAGTTCCAAGCACAGTCAGCATGTGGACCTGATAAGAATCCTGGGCACAGCCAGGCTGGAGACCATATCCTGAGTGGATTAGGGCCCAAGGGACATGATTACACATCAGCAAAGCCCTGAGCAGAAACCCAGGTCCTGGCCAAGTCAGAGGCAGCAGAGATGGAATTGCAGAATTGAGTTTGGTGTCTTCCTTCCTTAGCTGTGAACAACCCCTGCCCCGTTCTCTCTTAGGAATTGGTATTGTGGTAGTATCCTGAGCCTAATCTATCACCAGCTGTGGAGAGTCTGGCTATTGGTTAAAGATGTCCTTCCCTTTAGAAGATCTGATTGGCCATGAGAAAACGCATGAAGACTCTATGCAGTGATGGTTGGCATCATCCCATCCCAATGCACACCAAAGTCTGGGGGAAGAGCAACTGGCTGGTGGTGGAGCTTCCTTGATAAAATGATGTGGCTTGCCCAAGGTGAGATGAAGTAGGGGGTGTGAGGTAGAGAAGGGTGGGGAGTGCACAGTGAGTCAATCAGATGCTTTCAAAACAACTCGCTCCAAGCTCAACCATAAGAAAATCTTTTTTGATGGTTAGTAGTGGTTATGTCAAAGGAGCAACCAGGTTAGATATTCTCCGAGGATGCTTCGCCTGATATCAACCACACTCAGGCTGACCAATTTCTAATATAGCTCTTCTCTGAAAACACACAGTAGGCTGATGATGACATTATGATGGTGGGGGTCTCAAGACTACTCTTGTATATTTTGCAAAGAATGTGTTCTACAGTTTCAGGTATCAGTTTGCTCACAAATCAACTAGAACACACTTGAGTGGCCAATGGTGGAGTCAGTGGAGCGGGAAGCCTCTGAGAGCTTGTTCTCTGCTTAGCATGGTCCCAAGGCACTGATTCTCCAGTACCCTTGACTAACTTTTGTGTTGGACAAGGTAATCAGTTTCAAAAAGAAAGGCCTTAAGCAGAGCCACAAGTGGTACATACAGAAACCATTTGCATATTGGTGTGGCCCCACCCAGTGCCTGCTACAGTCTGTGGCCAAAAGAATACTATAGGTTAGGTGGCCCAAATAAGAGATGTTAGGTTCTCTCAGTTCAAGAGGACAGAATCCTGGGATCAAGGAGTCAGCACGATCAAGTTCTCAGGAGGGCCTCTTCCCAGAGTACAGAGATTCGCCTTCTGACTGTATCTTTGCACATGAGATTGGAGTGAGCAGGAGTCTCTTCCTGGTTATGCATTTATCTGCAGGACTAGAAGGCAAACCAGCACCTGCTAGACCACACCCTGTTGGTCTGGGCCCCAGCCCTTGGTTTTAAGATGGGTATTGTTACAAAGCTGAAGCTGGCTTCGAACCTACCATGTTATCCGAGTCAGCCTTAAACTTGTTTGTATTTCTCCTTTAGCTTTCCTTGCATGACTGCAAGCATGAACCACCATGCCAGGCTCTCTTCCTCCTCATATGGGCCACCAATTCCTTCTTGATTATTCTATCTTATGACTCATGTCATCTTAATTATCGTCCAAAGATTTCACCTTTGAAGACCATTACACTGGTAGAACCTTTAATATGTGAATTCAGGAGGGGGACACACATGTGATAAACAGTCCTATGGCATATCCCAAAGTCCATTTGCACAAAAACCTAAAAGAGAGGATGTTCAATGTATTCATAATGATACAAAGGTGTAGACATATAGAGTCAGACACTTACACAAACGTTTTTGCTTTGGCCCTCAACAGTGAAGCATGGAGGACAGGGGCAGGAGGGAGGATCTTTGACTGAGCTCAAAGTCAAATTAATCTGCCATTCAGACATTCGTACTGAATCCAGTACAGTGGGGTTCACATACTAGGACTTCTCCCACAGTCAGCTAGAGTGTAGCAAGTCCTCGTATTAAAGGTTCAATTCTACCACATCAGAAGGTGCTTGGACTCATTTGCAAAGGGCGCTATCCAATGACGCTGGCTGCACACAATGAAAAGGGAAAAATACTGTCACCAGAGGTCCACCACGTAGTGCTTTTGAGGCGCGGGGGGGGGGGGTGGCATTCTCCAATACTGTCCTTTGTCTCTGTTTGCTTACTGACACCTGGGATGGTGTCCTCCAAGGGGTCTCGCCACCATTCCCTCTGGTCCAAGCACATAATATGATAAAGAACACATAGCAGATACCTATCTTCAGTGAGATAGACAAAGAACTCTGAAGAGAGAAGCTGTTGCTCCTGGTGGAGGGAGAGAGTAGTTCAGCTTCCCTCACTGGCCAAATAGTTCAGGGAAGAGTGACCAATAGCAGATAAACTCCTCCCACACAGACAAGGCAAACTCTTTATGTGGATAGCACTCCGTTGCCTTGCATATACTGTGTGTGGGAAATGATGTTCACAGAATGGCTGTGATTTTCCACACGGAACATATGGAGCCATACTCAGCTGGAAGGCTGGGCCAGTGGTCTCTGGCCTCAATTCCAGTGTCTGTAAAGAGGATCAGACAGTGCAGGGCCCCCGGAGAGTTGATGCCCAGTGCTAGCCATACCGTGAGGGTGTATTTCTCATGCCAAATCCAAAAGAACTGAAAACATTTCTTGTGGATGGAGCAGGATACTCACTACCTGTGGGAACACGACAGACAGATGGCGATAGTTTGCATAGGGTCTATAGTATGGAATAGAGATGAAGTTCAGTCCCATCCATGCTCCCTAGAGCCAGATCTCCTTCAGTAGACAGGCACATTGGTGTCATCTTTGTATAATTTCTGGGATGTGTATAAACAATGTATGTAGAATACCTACCATTAAGCTGCCTGGGTCTATCTAGCCTATTCTTAATACAATGATAACAAGTCTCTGGTAATGGCATGAGGCAGAGGGTGCATTCATCTCTGGTTTGGGTATGGAAATCCACCTATTACTAATTCCAGCTTGCCTTTTCATCCGCATCCAAAGACGGTAGTTAGTCCATGAGAGGCGTGCATGTGATTTCTATGTTAAGGCTATGGGAAGCCCCACAGTACATGTGGCATGCTGAAAACACCTGATGATGTGGGGAGATAACCTCATCCAGCAGAGAGCTCCCCCTACATAACATCCATCTATTTCAGCTCCTTTCTTTCTTCCCTGCAATTTTCTTTCCAGTACAGCCTGTCAATCTGGGGGCCAGCAACGGCATCAGTGCTGTTCCCATGGAAACCACTGAGCGCTGAATGAAGCGGATCCCTTTTTCCAAGGCAACAGCAATCAGTGTCCTTAGGTCTGTCTCCTGGGCAAATTAACAAGGCCTAAGAGTGATAAATATAAATGGAGGGTTGCAAAAAGGTAGAACATGTTTTGTTTTGTTTGAAAGGAAAAAAAATACTTTGGACATGAACATCGTCTTTAGACAACTTTGTCATATATTGATCAAGAAACAGCCCAGGATGGACACGGAACTCCCAGAGGTTACACTAGGAGCAGATAACGGCTGTGGGAGAAGAGACTCTTTTGTATACACTGTCTGCAAGCTACTCAGGCTGTCTACTGCCGAAGCTTTGGTGAGTTGTCATCCATGCTCAGATGGGACTTTTTGGTGATACAGCGGTCCAAGTGGCGTTCATATTCTTGCAGTAACCCCACTAAATCCATTGGTTCACCAAGCTGTTTTTGGACATACCGTTTCTTTGGTCTGGGGGGTGACTAGAAATGGACTTTCCAGGCAAAGTCCCTCAAGAGGCCAGATCCTTCACCATGTCTGGGCAAATAGAATCTTGGCTCATGGACTTATCAGACTCTCACGAACAATCTTCTCAAGACAGAATGCCTACTGCAATCCCATTGATTGCCCACCAACGTGGGGGTCTGAATGCTGCCTAGCTGTTCCATACAATGATGGTGACTTTACACTACGGTCAGACACTTCAGACTGTCTTAATGATTCTCCCTCCTTCATGCAGTAAAACCAACGACTCCCACTTTTCCCAACTGGAACATTCTGAACTCTGCCAGGTGTGGTATTTACTTGGCTTCCTACGAAGACTTCTCCGACTTTCTGTAGCCCCGCTGAAGCATGGCAGCATCGATTAAATGACTTTCCAGCCACGTTGTACTTCTTGCCTATGGATGTATATCTTTACTTCAGGGGACACTGTGAGCTCCCTGAGGACAGGAACCCTGCCATTTCTCACTCTGTTGCCAACACCCACTAGGCAAGGATCCATGAAAATAAACTAAATGTCAAGTGAACTTAAGTGTGAATAAACACAGAGGGCCCTTTTCCCAGGAGGTGGCTTTTGTATAAACACAGGACAGAATTACTAACTGGGAAACGTTGGAAGGGACATTTCAGTAAAGCTCTCAACAGCTCCATCCCAACCCCACTGCCCATTAGAACTGTTCATAAATATCCCTTCTCTTTCTTTTCCAAGGACTTGGAAGGGGGCCTTTCTACAGTCCCTTCAAGGGTGGGTGGGACCAGGAAACTAGTCTAGTTAGGAAAAGCAGAGCACAATACCAGTTGTATGTGGCTTTGGAAGGCAGTGCTCAGCTCAGCAGCTTGTATTCTCTTGCCTTGGAGATCCTGAAAACATAGTAGGGTGAATCTCCCAATCAACTGGATCTTGTGGCATATCAGAGTCCCCATTTTCCCTGATGCATGTATTTTGTTTAGGCAGCATGCATAAAAGTTACATTTTCTTTTTGTCCTCACTGAGATTTTTGGAGCTCCTTGTTACCCAGAACACCATAACCTGTTGTGAGCAACATGAGGTTAATAAGGGTCTCAGCATCCTGTGACTTTTCTGATAAGACCTCAGCTGGCAGAAAAACTTGACTGTTTTCTTGTCTTCTTTACTGGACTGGGAAGATGGTGAGATTACAGAATATTTATTCTTCTCAGTATACCCGGCACTTCGCAAATATTCACTTTAGAAACCAACACATTGTTCATAACCAAGGGTCCCTGAACAAAATAATTCACAAGAGAAGGCATGTGCAAGGACATGCAGGCTGAATATCCTTGATCTGAGATGCTCAGGGGCATGGAGGTTTTGCATTATTTATAATATTTTAGACTTTGGAATACTCACCTAAGTATAATGAGATACCTTGGTGTTAGGACCCCAATCACTTATGCTTCATAAGCACCTCCGACACATATCAGGGAAGAAATTTATAAAGCATTTTAAACTGATGTGAGAAACAAAGTTTTGTAGCCAGAAATTTTCCATATCACATTGTTGCTTAAAAACATTCAGATTTGGTGTTTGGATTGGATGTGCTCAACCTGTATATGCACAAATTAATTTTCTGAATGTTTAGTTTCTGGAAGTGTATTAGAGACAGTTTTGATGTATTCGTTTATGTATACAGGTGGGAGGTGGGTGCATGCACACTTGTATGCCTACGGAGCCCAGAGAATAACTTTGGGTGTTATTTCTCAGAGGTCAGCTAGATTTGTTTTGTCTTGTTGCCTGGTTTGCTGGTTGGTTGGTTTGAATTGAGACTGGGTCTCTTGTTGGTCTGAAATTTGCCAAATAGGCTAGGGTGTCTGGACACTGAGCCTCAGGGATCGACTGCCTTCAAAGTTGGTATTACAAGTGTACGCTATTATACCCTGATATTTTTATGTGGGTTTGAGGGGATCTAACTTGGGTTCTTGAGCTTGAGGACAAGTCCTTTGCTGACAGAACCATCTCCCCAGAACCCTATTTTCTTATTCTCAGATTACACAAACTTCAGGAATGAGCACAAAAGGGAAGATTCAGGCCAAGGGGGATACTAGATATCCAGGTGCTACAGATTAATCTGAGATCTTTTGGATTTGTGGGTTTTTTTTTTCTAAGAACTATCTCTTAAATGCTTTGACTAGTTTACTAAGTAACTGATACCATGCAAATGTCTATCAAGTTAGCATCCCAAAGAAACCTAGTTATGAAGAAGCAAACAATTGAAGGTCCTCATCACTGAGGTTGGGTGGTGACAAGGCCAAGATGAGAGAAGGGATGTGCTTCAGTCTATGAACACACCCTGGTAGTTTCAGGATCCTGATTTTAAGGACCAAAATAAGTTTTTAGAACATGCAAACATATATTCTACACTGCTTCTACATGGTAGGAAGCATCATGCTCAATTTCAGACAAGTGGTCTCAGGCCCAAGAAGGCACAGTAATCATCCCAAGTCCGCTCAAATGTCAGAGGAGAAGGAAGGCCTAGGCAGGGTGTGACTAGCTTTGTTGACTCCAGAATGTTCCTTTCCACAGCACTGCTAAGGGCACACTGCCACCATCTTTTTAACTTTATGTTACTATTGTTATTGTCGTGATATTGTTTTGTTCCTGATATAAGGCCTCACCATGTAACCCAGCTAGCTTTGACCCCCTGCATGAACTCCTGAAGTTCCGGGATTACAGATGTACAGCACCATCACATCTGAATTTTCTTAACTTTTAAGGGTCAAATTCCTTCTTTCAAAAAACCAAAGTGGGCAGATTTAGAGTGCTTTACATTAAGCAGGATGATATACCCTCACATGTGGAAAGTAGCCAATAATATATGTATATATATAAATGCATACACATGTGGCTATCGTATAACATGTAGAAAAGAAACAAGAAAGGCTCAATATAAGAAAATGAGGAAAGATTGAATGCCAGTGATAGACATGAGTTATTAAGGAGGACATAAAGCTAATTGTTTTCTAGCCCTAATACTGTCATGAATTGTTTTCTTTTGGTGATTTTTAAGTGCACAGAAATATATTTGAAAGTGAAAATGTAGAAGCCAATGTAAAGATCCATAGTTTCCATTCTGAATGGTTATTATAACTGTACAGATGATTGTTGAGATTTATACACTTGGGTCTGGTTAACACGTGCGCGCGCGCGCGTGTGTGTGTGTGTGTGCATGCACGTGCGTGTGTGTGTTTCGAGGCAGGGTTTCTCTGTGTGGCTTTGGAGCCTGTCCTGGAAGTTGCTCTGTAAACCAGACTGGCCTCAAACTCACAAGAGATCTGCCTGTCTCTGCCTCCCAAGTGCTGGGATGAAAGGCATGTGCCATCACCAGCAAGACAGAGGGGTGAGCAGCCAAGGTGCAGAGATGAAGAGAGAATTCCCTGACCAGGAATTGAACCCAGGTCATGGAGGAAATTCAACTTACTTAAATAGTAAAGTTTATTTTTTTTTAAAAAAGAAACAGAAGCAGATCAGTTTTGCATGAATAAAAAAGCATCTTCATGAAGAGAAATCAATACCTGCTTAGAGTAAAGAGAAATCAATGCCTGGTTAGAGAAGAGCTACAATGGAGAACACATCCAACTATCAAATGATACTGCCAGTCAAACTGGTTGAGTTAAGATCAGTCAGTTAAATGCTTAAGGAATTTTAGAACTTGGGAACAGGCAGCAAAGGGATCACAAGTTTCAATCTAACCTGGAGTATGTAGCAAGATCCTACCTACCTACCTACCTATCTGTCTGTCTGTCTATGATCTGTCTATCTATATTGTGATATGACTTTTGCTTACCAAGGCTGATAAGAGTTACATAAATGCCTGACTTAGGATTCATTCCTCACCAACTTGGAGGTGTGCAACCTTGTCTTTATCTTTTTGAGTCTTAGTTCCTTTTTTTAAAAATACTATTTATTTATTTATTATGTATACAATATTCTGTCTGTGTATATGTCTGCAGGCCAGAAGAGGGCACCAGACCTCATTACAGATGGTTGTGAGCCACCATGTGGTTGCCGGGAATTGAACTCAGGACCTTTGGAAGAGCAGGCAATGCTCTTAACCACTGAACCATTCTCCAGCCCCCAGTCTTAATTCCTTAATATGCAAAATAGGATAATGAACACAATATTAATTTATATGGTTATTATGAAGATTAATTGTGAAGATGCTTATGAAATATGCAACACACAGAACTGGGTAAGTACTTATCAAAAAATAGGTCCCTTTTCATTGACTAGTATTAGAGAAAGAACTAAGAGCCAGTGGGGATTTCCTGAGACCTCAGTGTCCGCAGCCTGGCATCCACCATTTTCATACGCATCATCAGCCCCCACATCTCTGCCTGAGGGTTTGCTCCATATCTGAGCTAGGTGCAGTGCCAGGCAGTAGGGGTTCTCGTTCTTCTAGGAAGTCTTCCATCAAAGCCTGACGAAAGCAGGATGCACCCCTCCACATTTTATGACAAATCAGGTGTGGTTTACATGGTCAGAGCTCTCAATAGAAAGAAGTGGCTACTGCCAGTCCCTGGCCTGCTTGGCGTGCTTCAGCTAACTGGCTGCCTTCCTTTCCCTGTCTCACGATGTGGCTTGCAGATTCATCTCCCTAGGTTCACCTGCCAAACAATGTGTTTGTGTCTGAGCCAGCCTCAGGAAGGTCCAGATTAAACAAGGAGAGCTAAGAATTCTTGCACTGTTACAATTCAACGAAGGTTCCCTTTCCTATCAGAGGATTCATTTGTGTTCAAGTGACTAGTCTCATGAGCAATTTCTACGGGGCTTATTCTATATGTTCATGGATATACACAATCTAGCCCCCATTCCAGGTCCCCATAACCAACTTCAGGCTGGGAAACCATCTTTGGTTATATTTTTTTTCCATGGTGCTGAGGTTGACTTAACACTCATGACAAGCTTGAGTGTTAAGTCAAGCTACTTCAGAGTTCTTCTTTTCATGTCCTCATTGGCAGAAGAATTTAAATCATCATCCCCCAAGCTTTTCTCCTGGAAAGGAACAGACATTCTTTGGAACCGAAGAACTTTGATCATTCCTTACGTAGACATTTGGCCTGGCAAAGCAATGAAATCTAACTTGATGAACAAGAAACATATTTTTTATAAATACTATTAAAAAAACAACATTAGTGTTGCTTGTATCTGTGAGCCAGCAGCTGCCACAGAAAATAGAGTGATCTCATGAACAACGCGCCATTCGAAGGTCACAAACATGGAAGCAGAAAGGAGACCTATTTGCAGGTGACAGCTTGCATTTTGTTGATCATGTGGGACTATCAATTCTCTGTCCATAAAGAGTTCTCATTAAAGGAAATAAAATATTCATGGCAAACACCCCTGTGGAATTCAGAAACTGTGTCTCTTTCTTGGACTTCACTGTTCCTCAAAATATTCCTTGGTGCCAATGTCAAAGACAATGTTTGAATGGATGACCCCAAAGTCCAGTTCCATTTCCCTGTCCATGCTGTTCTTACATTTGCTTGGTGATCAACAAACACTCAGAACAAGAAGTTGATGTACCCATAAACTTGCTGAAGGTTCTTTTAAATGGTCCACTATGGTTGGAAGGCTTGCCTAGTCCCTCAACACTATTGGAAAGGAAGAAGTTGTTTTTTTTAAGGAAAAAAATGTTTAAATTAGTTTTTTTAGAATTTAATACTTCTCTGCAGGAATCCACATTTAACATTTTTCCTCTTTAAGCATTTGATTTATAGAAGATGAAGTGCATAGGTCAAGTGACTGGAGGTTTCAAATCAGTGACATTTTTAAATGTTAAATCGCCAAATCTCAGAGCTAAGAGTAACCTTTCAGTGTTCTGTTGGTCTACAGATGGGAAACTAAGAACCAAAGAATTTGGTGATAAGCACAAAGGCTTCCCTGTGTCTCCTTTCAAAGCCTGGTCCTTTTGTCTCTCCATGTTGTTTCAGGGATAGAAAGCAGGGCTCAGCTCTTACCCTCAGTTGACCAGCAGGGACTGGCTGAGCATGTGTAATAGACACAGTGCGTTGACGGTATCTGCTATGGTAATGAGAATGGGAATGAGGACTTGAGTGTTATTTACACTGAAGGTGTGTAATGCAGGAATGACTGGCTGCCATGACTCCTCATAACAGTGCCTCCTGCCACTTCTTTTGGTCTGCATTTTTTTTTTTTTTGAGATAGGGTTTCTCTGTAGTTTTGAAGCCTGTCCTGGAACTAGCTCTTGTAGATCAAGCTGGCCTCAAACTCATACAGATCTGCCTGCCTCTGCCTTCTGAGTGCTGGGATTAAAGACGTGTGCCATCACCGCCCGGGTTGCTCTGCACTTTTTAAAAGAACACAATTTACTTCATAGGAGAGAAAAGCATAAAGGTGTTTGGATGTGATCCCTATAGACACCAAACATACTCAAGCATCTGGAGTAGGTTATTACTATCCATAGTCAGTTGCTCAAAATTCATGCTAATAAAGGAAATTTCTAAGAAAATTTATATCCAGTGGGAGAAAGACAACATATCAGTGAATTAAGCTGTGTTTACACCTTAATTTTATACTTGGCATCCTCTGGCCTGTTCTTTCATGGGAAAATGCAGTTGTTGCCTAAGGAGATCATCTGCCCCCGTATCAGCTCTTCTGTAGCTCTTGATCACTAGCATACAGTTGTGGACCAAAATATTCAATCTACCAGTCACACACGTGATTCTTCTCAGAACAGATTTGAACTCGGGTTTCTTTTTTGGTAAATATGAACTCAGTTTTTGTGTTTTTTCTTTTTTGTTGTTAGATAAGTTTCTGTGTTCAAAGTATGTATTCTACACACCGTGGATCTATCTGTTAGACAACACCTGTCACTCAAAATAATCGGATACTAACCAAAGATAGCAATTAACCCAAGCTGAGAATATTCTTTCATCATTGCTTTTCAATTCCTTGGATCACCACTGGGCTCTGGCAATGGTCTACGATCACTTTGAATGAAACAGCCTAAGTGCCTTTTGTGTTGACTACAAGTTTGTGTCTCCAGTTAGGTTCCATGGGTGTAGACCAAGAGTAGGAACCAATGACAAAGGAAATGCTTTGGGAAGGCCATGTCTAAATTATGGTGCAGGGCAGACAAGATCAAAATGGGAAAATGGGAGGGTTTAGAATCTACTTGGTGGATGGCTAGTAAGTTTTGGCTGTGTGTATGACTTCACAGATGATATATTGAAGAGACTTTGGGTTCTGATATCTTCCCCTAAAGAGTACAGAATTTTGTTCTAAAAGGAAGTTGGATTGCCGCAAGGCCAGCTGTTGTGGTAGTTTTAGGATTATAGGCTTTGGTGGAATTTCTGGGGTGGTCATATCTTGTGGTAATGTAGACTTTATTCTAACAAGCCTGCTTTGACTGTGTTCTTGGTCTTGGGAAAAGGTCACTGTAAGATTTTGAAGGAAAGTCTAAGTTAGCAGTTCTCGACCTATGGGTCGTGACCCCTTTGGGGATGAAACAACACTTTCACAGGGGTCAGCTAAGACCACCTGCAAATCAGGTATGTATTTTATGATTCATAACAGTAGCAAAATTATAGTTACAAAGTAGCAATGAAAATAATATGGTTGGGGGGGGGGTCACCATAGCATGAGGAACTGTATTAAAGGGTCCCAGCATTAGGAAAGTTGAGAACTACTGGTCTAAGACATTATTTAACTTGAGAACTTAACTTATTACTCTTGTCTGGCCAGTCAATCAGTCTTTCAAATGTTGCTTCTGCCCTCTCCTTCCACCTCCCCTGGCTGCTTGGAACTTCCCTAGGATGCTTGGAAATTTCCCAAGCAGTTTAGGGGGTCTGTACATAAGAAGAATATGCTTATTCTCAAACAGTTTTTGACTTCCATATATTTTATGACAACAGGTCTGGGAGCTCCAAACTGTAATCTCTGATGTTCTGACTCAGGAAGATGACTGATTTCTTCTTGAGCTTGGTTCCCCACATACCACACATAAGAGGGGAACCTACTGATATGCCAACCTAACATGCCTTCTTTCTTTCAGACTTCCTATTCCCTCTGCTTTTTTTGTTCAGATAATTTAAATACTGATCGTTTCAGTATATTGTCCAATGTTTATAATAGTTCCTATAGGAGACTTGATCTGCTGCTATGATCAGAAGCCCGGATTCTATACTTCATCATTATCTGCTGCAAATCAAATTACAACAAGACCGATACACATAAGATTCCAAAAATCTGTTATTGGTCACATTGAGCTATTATAGAACTAATGTTGCTTAGAGCAACTGTATGACCTAACGCTAAATAAGGCCGTAGAGGTGTAAGGGAAATAATGTTGATGGTTAGGCTGTCAGATAGGATAGGAGACCTGGAAGATAACCTAGTTTCATATTGTATCATATAGCTAAACTGAGGACTAGACAAAAGTAAGATTTGTTTGTTTGTTTTTTTTGGTGGGGGTTATAGGAGGAGACACTGCAGCACCCCAAGGCTCTTGTCTATAAATATTTCAGGGTCAAGCCATCCCAACAAGCAGTTGTGGAAATTCTGATGGCTTTGACAGGCAATGCCCTAAGGCTTAGAGGCAAGATCATGTGCTCAAAGGCTACACAGTGCTGCCACCATCTATAGCTAAGGACATGGAGTTGAGTTCTTTGGGAATCTGGAGGCTTCCTTCTATGTTTCCTATAAGTGTCATATTTTGATGTTCCACGTGAGGTGGGCAAATTGAAATTCACAGCAATAGAAGGCAGGTGTTTAATAAAAGCTTTTCAAGTCCAGACAAATCTGTGAAATCTTATACAAAGGAAACAGAGACTGGAAGTCAACTGACAAAGTCCAGCCATTACATAAAGCAAATAAAGGAGTTAGTTTGGATTTTTTTTAAAAGAAAAATTCTGCTTCATTCTTGATTTAGTTGAGACATGATAATAAATACCACCTTTTCTTGTTTTCTTTCAAAGAAAAGAGGAAAAGGGAACAACAAGTGGGAGGGAGAGGTTACAAATCATCTCTGCATCAGACTCTCTCCCATCACACTGACCTCTGGGTCCCCTCAGAACTTAGGGGATTGTGCCATTGGCTGTCTTTGTGTCTTCCTCTGTGGCTATATTTCACTGTATAATTGACTTCAGTTGAAGACAGATTGAAGGAAATCTTTAAAGCAACCGATACCATTATTTTGAAAAAAAAAATCATGCTGAGGTCATGGCAACTTTATAACCTCTGAGATAGAATGGCGTAGGCCATGATATCACAGAGGTCATACGCTAATGCACATACTGACACCACAAGCCAGGATAGATCTCAGCCTCAATTCCGCAAGGCTGATCCAAAAAAAAAAACCAAATTCCCCTGTAGCCTCAGCATCAAAGAACCATTGCTGTACGTGTTGAAGAGGCTGGGCAGCATGCAGCAGTTCCCTTTCACCGCTGTGACAAATGCCAAATGGAAACAACCTAGAGGATGACATGTTTATTTTGTGTGTACGTGCAGAGTGTCTCCGCCCACCACGCCGAGGAAGGTACTGTGTGGACTCTGCACACAGTCGTGGTCTAGGAGGCACAGAGATCAGGCCAGGACTAGGGGCCGGGGAAACCTCCACATGCCCACCCATAGCAATCTATTTAAAGTATCGAGACCCTAATTCCCAGAGATTCGGCAGCCGTCAATAGACCATGCCGTCAGCTGGGGATGGGGAGCATTCGAGACATGAACTGTTGGGGGACGTTTCAGTTGGAGCCGTGACAGTCACTGTTATCATGTGTTATGCTGGGAGGTTTGAGTTCGTGGAGAAGGTGGAGCGAAACAGCACAGCTGACTCCGGGAGGCTGGAAAAGAAGCTCACATCATTATTTCCCATCACTTCTCATGAACACTAAGTGTCAGGGCTTTTCATCTAGTTCTGTTGAGAAACTTTCACCAAATTACTATTTCAAAACATAATCCCTTCACTGTTGGAGCCACTATTCCTTAAAAGTTAGGGTCTGTCTTTCTATGAAGCCCTACCTGTTCTGGAAACCACTTTGCCGACCAGGCTGGTCTCAAACTCACAGAGATCCGCCTGCCTCTGAATAATAAGTTCTGGAATTACAGGCGTGTGTCACTACACCCAGGCTTGAATCTACTTTTTAAATAAAAATAGTGCATTCTGTGAGAGACTCTAATGCTAACATTTTCCTTCATAGTTCAGATGAATGTCATCACAGAATCAAATGTATCTGCACAGAAAGCTTGCATCTCCTATGTGACAATCAGACAGGAGGGCGGGAAAGGGCCTTCTTATCATCTGATGATGGAAAAGATCAGAGCTCGTGGGGAGCCAGGATGGAGGGAGCAGGCCCTAGCCCGATGGTTTCCTGTCTCCAGGAACCGGAATCTGGAGTGGAGAGGGATAACGAAGGAGCAGCTTTGTCTTTCTCTAAGTCTTTGGCACAGAAGCAAATCAAGAAGCTTATTCTCAGCAATTTCATGTCAACAACTCTTCCCAAGGACACAGAGCTGCTCAGAGAGATCAAAATGAGTACAGCTTCTTTATGCCCCCAGCAACATGCTGTAATCAGCTCTGTGGGGACCCAGATGCTCACTGTCCCTGTCCATTGAACTTAAACACTCAGGGTATAGCTGCTATATTAGCCATGTCTTTCTAAGGCTGTCAGAGGATGACAAGGGATTTGTGGAGTCAATAGATCAGCTGGGGAAGCCAGAGTCAAGTGTATGTGCACATACACAAGAAACACAAGCGGAAGAGTGCCAGGATAGAAGGAAGGTGATGTCCAAAATCATGAATATTATGCAATATATGTGTGCATGTGTATATGTAAACAGGAGTTTTGTACCTGAATATATATATGTTCATATGTATAAATACATGCATATTCATGTAAATATGTAAATGTAAATTTAATGGCCTGAATATTTTTAATTCCCAATGTGATGGAATTGGGATGTAGGGTCCTTGGAAGAAACTGTTTGAGAAGGATTAGGGCCCTTATAAATGTCGTAAGAGGGCTGTCCCTCTGTTCTTTTCTTATCATACCTGACTACAAGGTAGACATATACCCAGAAGAAGAACCTTCACCAGGACACAGCTATTCTGGCATCCTCATTTTAGGCATCTAGCTTCCCAAACTGTGAAAAGCAAGTTTTGTCTGTGAGTTATTAGAGTTGGTACTTCACTATAGTACCCCAAAGGATACATGTAAATTCTACACATCTATATCTGAGTAACAACCAGTTTCAAACAAGGGACCTAAGGCAACACTGGCATTTCAGTATTTGGTCTTAAATTCCTAGTGGTTGACTGGGCTCAGTCGGCAGCCCCTAGCTCCATCACTCCACAATTACAATCACATTGGATCTGGACATACATGGAACCTCAAGCTCTTAGTACCTATCTGACACATGGTCTGGAGAGACCCTAATGCCTGGAGACCACTATAGCTAAAGTTTTTTGTCCTCCCTCTCTATATCCCTATGATCTTTCTACGTGATCTTTCCTGTGTGGGGATGTCTTACCCAGTGGCTGATAGTTCTGTGTTTGTCTTCCAAGGCAGAGCTATGAGAAAGTCATGTGACCTGTAATAACCTAGCCTGGGAAGTCACAGAGCACAGCTATCACCGTCTGTGTATCAGGGAAGTTACTAAGGTCTGTATGGTGTTAAGGGGAAGGAGAATGAACTCTCTCTCTAAGTGTGTGGTGGCGGGCGAGGGCAAGATTCTAGAAGAGAGTTATTATAGTGAGTAGTTGAAAAGATGCATTTTGCCTCCTTTGAAATGATAACTTTATCTATGACTGCTTTTAGAGAAAATAATAGCTAATGATACGGATCAGTGTGCAGTCTGTGAAGTCAGGGAGAAAGAGGTGACCCCAAGTCAGGACAGTGGATAGAGACCTCATGAAAGGAGACCGATTTAAGTGGAACCTTGTAGACAGAATAGGCTTACACTGCCCAGAGGAGGTTGGCCAGGTGAAGAGGAAAGGAGAAAGGAAAGAACAGAGACAAGAGGGAATAGGCTACCTGTGTCCTCTGTGGTAAATGCTCTGTGATGGTAATGACCAAACTTGCTTTTTAATGCAAACAGGGACATTCGTGCATCCCCATGCCATTGTTCCCTGCCCATGACCTTCCCTAACTCTCAAAATACCCCTGAGAACTCTGTGGGAAACGGAGGCCCACCTTACAGAACAAGTAGACTTCCAGGGGCGGGTCTTCTAAGCCAGGTATCCATCCCCTTTGATACCACTGCAGTGGTGTCTTCACAGCTCAAATGCAAGCCTGAGTTTGCATTTCTCCAGGTTCAGAGGGATAAGCAAATGCCTGTGCCTATCCTACAGCCGTCATTGTTTTTCTAAAAGTCTTTACCAAGAACTGAGAGGACATGTAGAGTGGCATTAAATTTCACTAACATCTAACATGAAATCCAACACTAGAATTGGTCAATGTCTCCATTAGCCTTCTATGAAGTCTCAGCTAGAGAGACACATCCCTATGGCGTGTAGATTCTGGGGCACTGATCCTCCTCACTGCAGATCTGTGGGTCTGTCCTTCTGCCCTTTTCCTTTTCTTTCCCTTTCCTTTCTTTTCTCATGTAATACCAGCTAGTCTCAAACTCTCTGTGTAATTAGGATGACCCTTAGCTTCTGATATTCCTGAGTGCTGCGATTATCGATTATTGTGTACCAGATGCAGCACTTGGGGGTTGCGCCCAGGGCTCTATATCTGCTGGGCAAGCCCTTTATCAGCTGAACTACATTCATGGCCTTTGTAGTGAATTTCTTGATCTTATCCAGTGTCTGCTATTCAGATGGAAGAGCTCTAGCCCCTCCCACTCTATAAAGAACTGAATTGGGAGTTTTTCTCTCTTTTGAGTGCTAGCAATGTTCTTTTGGCTTTGTTATTTGTCCTGGGCTAAGCATAAGCAAGGACCTGACTGGGAATCTCCATTGCCTGACATTCCCTTGATGAGAAAGCATGCTGGCACCTTGAGCACGACACCGCCTGTGCTCAGGACCTCATGTTATCATTGGGACACTTCAGGGTCTTGGGATGCCAGCTTCTCACTGTCTGCTTAGGCAGACAGTGGTATCGGGACTTATGAGAGACCCCAGTTTACAACAGAGCCGGGTTCTGATGCTGCGTGAGAGCTGGTTTGTAACCATGATTCCTAAAATCTCTCCTGAGAGCTGCTAGTATGGACAGGAGCAGGTGCTTCATCACTTTCCCAAACACTCATTCCTTGAAGGTATCCAGGGCCCCCCTGAACTGAGAGTCCCCACCATGATGTGCTATTTGGTGTAGCGTGCTGGTGCCCCGTCCCATGCTGATTTCTTACTCATTATGCCAGGCTGTAATTTCAACATCGCTTTCTCATGAATGTTTACTTCCAGGGTAACCCAGAAAGCACATCAACACTGCTCCTTATAGTGGCATACTATTTGTGTTTGAATAAATAAAGCTTGCCTGAAGGTCAGGGCAAAGCAGCCACACTGGTTAGCCATAGAGGCTGGGCAGTGGTGGAGCATACCTTTAATCCCAGCACTACAGAGGAATGCAAGGTGGGATGAGACAGGAACTAGCTCCTTGAGTCTGAAGATTTCTTAGATGCAAGAGCTCTCTACTAGCTTGGCTGTTTTGTTTTTCTGATGTTCAAGCTGAACCCCAATATCCGTCTCTGGGTTTTTATTAATCATGCTACCGCTTCTTCCTCCAACACTTCCTTTAGCACAGAGGAATTCTGTGCTAATTCGTTACAAGATTAGGGTACAAAGCTGGTGAAGTGGGCGGTGGCTACAGCTGAGACCTCGATACAGAACTCTATGCTTTCCCTTCAAACACGAGGCTCCCAAGTGAGCTACACACACCACTTCAGGGCCCATCATTCCCTAAGGGGTGCCTGTCTATTTGTGTTCCGTGGAAGAACATTCTTTCTGCCTGGCCTCACACATGCCTCTGTGTCTTTGCTGTACTGGAATGGGCTGGCTGATATTTAGGGCGGATGGATGCTAGACTGGACTTGCTTTAGGAAGTTTTCAGTGGGAAGGAGGGAGGCTTGGGGATGAGGTATGGAGTGGAGAAGCCACAGAAACAACTACCCATGGCCAAAGTTTCCATTCCCTGTGCCAGCAGAAGGAAGCCAGGGGTGTCCCGGAGGCATGGCTGACTAGCCAGAACTGAGCAGCAGCTAAGGAATTGTCTTCTCACAGGACCTCACTAGTCTTGAACACATTCCATGTGTCTCTGTGTTTGTTCATCACATCCTTTGTCTCAAACCTTGCTCTTACTGGGGATTTCAAATATGTTTTTGTGCTCTGGAAACAGGGACACTCCACTCAGGTGACAACAGGATGCCCAGTCCCAATCTGGACGAAGGCAGGGGATTTCTTTGGATATTAGAACCACATGGCATGAAAGAACTTGGAAGCTTGAGTTTGGCAATGGAAAATTTGTAATTTATGTTGACTCTTTCCAAATACCAGAAAGGCAAGTGGCAGAGAAAAGGTGTGGTGCTCAAGCGAATGGTCAGGAGCAAGACTGGGCATGTCCAAGTGAGGGAAGCCTTCCAAATACCTTCCACGTAAAAGGTATGGACCACACACATTTTGGCCAGCCTTGCTTTCCCGAGGGAAACTGCCCTGCCATGAAATGATTGGAATCAGCTCTTTTTATGCCCTCATATTTTAATAAGCCTGACTGAAGAGCTGAGTGGCTGTGTCCATGCTGGCAGTGTTCTATACAGGAGAAGCTGTTCATGTTTGACCAGTTACCTTAGCTTATGCATTCCACCCTGTTCTTCATCCCTCTATAAACCAAGCTGATGACTTGGAAAGCAAAGGGAGCTCTTGTAGCATGCTGCTTTGCCGTGAAAGGGGCAAGAGCTCATACGACGGTTTCATCTTGCAGCAGAGGTTTCTGGCACCTTCCTAGAAGCCCTTCCCTGACTGATGTCCTGCCACCCAATGCTGGCATGCAGTCTGCTAACAGCCCCATGCACACTTTCCTTCAGTTAATTGCCCTTAGCTAATATATTCTACTTCAGCCAGAAATGCCTGCAATATTGAGTCCTTGCTCCAAGAGGATGGTACAGCCAATATGTGGCCAATGCAAGGGAGTAGAGGCCAGAACATGCACCGAGGCTGGGCAGCTCTGTGGTGGCGGCTCCCTGCTGGTCTTTTTTGAACCCCACCTGAGATAACCCCTTTGGCTGACGATTGTAGAATGAAATATAAAATGTGTTAGAAATGGCTACTTAGGGGTAACCAGAGTAAGCTTTGCCTCCAGAATCCTTCCAAATTACTGTGGCCCAGGACTGATCCAGTAGTTCCAGCTCTTTCTGCTCCAATCTAAATTTCCAGTCTGTTAATAGCTGCCATCCAGGCTGTATCCTAGAAACTGCCGGCACAGATCAAAAATTGGATTTGCCATTAACAAACAAGTGTTTTATAGATGTCCCAGTTATTGCTGATCATCCCACAGTCTCTTATTTTTAGTACATTGTACAATTGTGAGTCTCTGCATTAATCCCTGTCTACTGCAAAAGAAGATTTTGTTATGCGGATTGAAGGATGCTCCAATCTATAGGTATAAAGATAAGAATTTAGGAAACAGTTTATTATTATGTCAATTTACCTGAATAATAATATCAGATTTCCCCGTAGGGCCTATGATCCAATCAGCCAGGGGTTTGGGGCCCAGGTAGCAGGCATGGGTTCTATCTTGCATATTGGGCTTTCAATGCGATCAGACTGGCTGGTTAGTCACCTAACATTCATGCCGCTGTCACACCAGTGTGCATATCTTGCCAAGCCAGTTGCTACTGTAGTTCCCATCTGGGTAAGACCGTGGATGGTTCTATTTGCTGGCAGTATGCACAGAAACTTACAGAACTGTGAAAACTAGTCGGTAGGAATGAATGTTCCTGGTTGCTACTAGCTTGATTTCTCCATGTCCTATAACTCGAGTATGTGTGTCTTCACCGATAAGATACCATCTCTAAGTTGGAGTTACTCTGGCTGTGATGGAACACCATGACCAAAGCAACTTGGGGATGAATGGGTTTGTTTGGCTTACACGTCTACATTGTAGTTCACCATTGAAGGAAACCAGGGTAGGAACTTAAACAGGACAGGAACCTAGAGACAGGAGTTGATGCAGAGGCCATGGAGGGGTGCTGCATACTGGTTTGCTCCCCCATGGTTTGCTCAGCCTGCTTTCTTTTAGAACCCAGGACCACCAGCCCAGGGATAGCATCACCTACAATCAATCACTAATTAAGAAATTACCCTGAAGGCTTGCCAACAGTCTGATCTTATGGAGGCATTTTCTTAATTGAGGTCCCCTCCTCTCAGATGACATAGCGTCGTCTGACATTGTGTCAAGTTGACATAGAACTGTCTAGTATGTCATCTTCGTTAGGGTTATTATTGCTGTGATGAAACAGCGTGACCAAAAGTGAACTGTGAAGGAAAGGGTTTATTTGGTTTTACTTCCACATCACTGTTCATCATCAAAGGAAGTCAGAACAGGCATTCAAACAGAGTAGAAAACTGGAGGGAGGAGCTGATGCAGAAGCCACGGAGGGATGCTGCTTACTGGCTTGGCCATTATGACTTGCTCAGTCTACTTTTTAAAAATATATGTTTATAGAACTCAGAACCAGCAGCCCTGGATTAGCACTACTCACTCACAAAGGGCTGGGCCCTCCGATGTCAATCGCTAACTAGGAACATCCCCTCCAGCCAGATCTTAAGGAAGAATTTTCTCAACCGAGGTTCCCTCCTTTCAGATAACTCTAGTTTTTTGACAAGCTGACATGAAATTAGCTGGCAAAAGTACTATCATTAAGTTTTCAATGGTAACCCAGAGCAACAGCAAGGCCTTGAGATGTTTGTGGAGGAGTCTATGGGACTTCACTGGCCAATGGCTGGAAAAGAGGCCCAGGAATCATTACGGAAGAGGGGGCAGAAAGACTGTAAGAACCAGAGGGAGAAAGCATCTCGGTGAAAGAGCATTTCGCTTGAAACAAGAGTGTTGTTGTGCACATGAGCTTTCACTATGGCTGTGACTGTACACATAAGACCTGCACTAGACCGAGTTACCCAAAACCCCAGCATGGGTCGGGACAAGCTCATGAAGCTCCACGTCTATTTGAGCAGCTGTTGGCACTAGTGTTGGTTAGGAGAGGTCGAGTCAGCTTTCTTCAGAGATGCAGGGCCTGAAAAACATGGGTAGCCTTACCAGTCTCACAGCCATGTATACCCAGACATCATTAAATGGCTTGTTCTACATTCACTGCCCCCTGAATTAAAATATTTCAGCCAACTTTTTTAAAAAAGTAAACAACTATGCTGTTTTTTCCTCACTAAACATGTCTCTGACAGCTAAAATTAAGTATGATTTTTATTTCTGAAATATTCCCTTGAAGTCTGAACAGGGACTGTGGGTGAGTGGGTGGGGTGTTCATGTTTTAATGAGAAATTTCTTTTCTATGTGAGACCATCACTTGGACGGTAATTAGCCTGAGCAGAACTAGTCATCATTGTTAATACACTGCAAATGTTTAAACATGCAAAGCTTTCCTTCACTGATCTTTTTTTTTTTTTTTTCGGGCTGAACTTTCTTAGTATGAACTCATTGTTTGGAGGAAGGAGGCCCAATAGGATCCCCAACTTGACTTTTTGAGGGAAATTTTGTCCTCCCCCCTGTTTTTCTTTCAAGGACTGAAAATGTTTTTTCCCTTAAGCTTGGCTGACATTTGGGCAGAGGCTACAGATAGGCAACTTTGGGATCTAGACATTCAGGTAATATCAGGGACATCTCTGCTGATCATATGCAGATAGGGGCCAAGGTTGACTCCCCATAGACACACTCAGTAAAAGTCAGCTATGAACTCTTTCTCTTCTTGCAAGTCTATATGCTCAGGTCCCAGGAAGCCTGCTAGGTCCCAACAAAAAGGAGGGCTGTCTATTTTAATCTGGAATGCAACAAGCTAAGCCAGGAGCTCAGAGTCAAAAGATACAATATACAGCAAATACACTTCAGATAGAACTTTCCAAAGAGACAAAGAACGGAGTGGTCATTGATCTGTGGCACACACCTAGAGAGTCTGCTTTGTTTCTGAGGTTCCTGGGTATGGAATACTAAGCCACTTCCCCTTTAGGGGAGGAACAGTGGATAAATTGACAGTTGGCCTGAGAGATTTGTTTCTGATCTATCTGTATGTAGCCGATTTGTATCCCAGCTCAGATTCTGGCCCTCCACCCTAGTGGTCCATCATTCTCTTCTGCATAATGTGCTCTGACTCTCTTCCTTCCCTACACCCAACCCCTTATAGACACCACTTAAATTACACCAGGGCTTCTCATTTCAAAACCATTCCATTCCTTCATCCTAAAGATGGCTCTGTGACTGCAGAAAGAAGCCACTAAATGCCAACGGAAGAAGACAGTGCCTGGTTATCGTCATAGTGTGATTTTAGTTATTGGTTTATTCTCTCACGGAAGTTTTACAGTGCCTATGCTACACAGAGTGGCCTAGCCGTCTGTAAGTAAAGAGGTGGTGTTTCCCTGTTTTCTTGACATTTTTTCATTTTTCTTTCATCTATCATGATACTATATGCACCTTATAATTATGTACATTAGATCATGGGCTTTGGGCACCCCCAAACTAAGATGCCAGGGGTACAATCTGAATGACTGTGCAACTAGCTCAGGGGGATAGGACTGACAGTCATTGGGATGGCTGATAAAGAAGTGTCTCACACCTGGAAAGCTTTGCCATCCAGCTGGTCACCTGGTCAGCTTGTGCAGCCTTCTGTCACCATGGCAACAAAGTCAGAACCAATCCATTTAATTCAGAGAGCTACCATCAGACCCCCAGGCAGTCTCAAGGTCAGAAATAATTCTATGCCTCAATTCAGACATCGGCAGCCAGAAATAGGAGATGTTATTGGAAAGATCAGAGATAGTTGAGAGTGGACCAGGAGGCGCTCAAGTGAGGGAGTGGGGGACGGATATGACTAAGACACACTGTATACATGTTTGGAATTTTCACAAGCTAAAATACAATCAAAAGAACGAAATACCATGTCCGCAATTGCTTCCTAAACTACAATTTCAGTTAGATGTGGGTAATAGCTTTAAGAAACAGAAAGCAGATGCGGCTTGGTGGGATGCTAAGTCACTGCTTTGCCTACCAACCTGATATAATGTGAGGCCACGTGAAAACAAACTTTTCAAAAATGTTCATAGTTTTATGTTGATGGTTAAGTATTACAACAAAATATTTACTTTTATTTACTGGAGATAGATAATAAATTGACTTTCAAAATATATTTTAAAATGAATTTAATAAACACTAAATATATAATTTTCTATAGTCTATGACTATGATGCCCAAATGGAATCAGGAACCCTGGCTTTAATATTAATGAGTCATTTTTCCACAGTGAGTGAAGAGACATGAGGTATGATCCTACCATACCATCAACTTCCCAGAATTCTCTGCATTTGGAATAGGAAACATGGGTGACCTTAAGACCAGCTGTGTTGAGTAGGTTTCCCAGGCAGAGCTTGGTGCCTAGCCAGACATATGTTGCCTTATTCCATTCTTCAACAACCCTGGCAGTAACAGAGAATCATCATCACTGGAAGATGTAGAAATTCTACTGAAAAAAGGTACCATGGACAAACATTGGGTACAGTTCAGGGAGTCCAGATGAAGAGAGGGAGGAAGGACTGTAGGAGCTTTGGGGGTCAGGGAACGTTGCAAAAAAAAAACCCACCGAAATGACTAGCTTGGCTCATGGGAACTCACAGAGGGGGCCAACAACCAGGGAGCGTGCATGAGACTTATCTAGGTCCTCTATGTATATAAGACAGTTGCATAGCTTTGTATTTTGTGACACTCCTAGCAAGAAGAGCAGAGGCTGTCCCTGGTGCTTTGGCTGGCTCTTGGGAACCTATTCCTTCTGTTGGATTGCCTTATCCAGCCTAAATACAGGTGGAGGTGCTTGATCTTAAGGAAGCTTGATAAGCCATGCTTTGATGATGCCCATGGGAGGCCTGCCCCTTTCTGAATACAGAAAAGAGGTGGGTTGGAGGGGGCTCAAAGGGAGGGGCAGAGGTAGTGGGAAGAGAGGAGGGAGAGGAGGCAGTGCTTGGGATGCACAATAGATAAATAAATTAAATTTAAAAAAAGAAAAAAGACAAAAGGTAGATAAATTGGCCTAGATCACTTGGCTCCCAGACCAGAACCAACAAGTTTGTCAGGTTATTGTGAAGGCTATTGGTTGCTCTCCACAAAGATGGTAAGACAGTATTTCTAAAGACAGCACTTTCAAATCTCAGTGAACACAGAGAAGTCAAGCTGGTACCTAACTAGAGCCTTCAACGCTACTCACTAGTGTTCATGGTACTGGATGACACTCTGTGCCTATAAGAGAAGAAAGTTCATGCTACTGAAAGGTACTCTGTGCCATACAAGAGAAGAAAAGTAATCACCAACCCAGCTACAAATTCTGTGATTTACAACAGTAACCTGCCTGCATGATATGCTGGTGTAATAGTGGAACAAATATTAAAGGGGTAACCAACTACTATCCGATTGGCTTTAAGACTCACTTCATGAGATGGAACCCATGATTGACATTCCTTGGGCAGCCAAGAATCTGAGACTAGATAGGTCATGGAATCAGAGGAAAATCCAACATAGCAATAAAATGACTCCTAGTGACCCACAAATCTGTGTCTCCCTCAGTCATCATCAGAGAAGCTTTATCCTGCAGTAGATGGGAACTAACACTGAAATCCATGACTGGACAATGTGCAGAGAATGAGAGCTTTGGGAACATTGAGTCCTCAGTAGGATGTCTTTATTAAATCCCAAACCTCAGGAGCTATGCAGAAGCAGTGTCAGAAAGATTATAAGAGTCAGAGGGATGGGTGACACCAAGGCAATGGTGTGGGTGTGTTTCAGATACAACAGGACCGAAACACACATGAATTCACAGAGACTGTGGCAGCACCAACAGAGCCTGCACAGGTTTAAGCCAGACACCTGAAAATAAAGCTCTGGAGAAACTGAAGATGATCAGAAGCCATCTTTTTATTTTCCTGGAGGTCATTAATGTATCAAAGGGCATGGAAGACAGTGAGCCCTTCTATTCTACTAACTCAGCACCACAGCAAGCAACAGAGGCAGGTACTTGGGAGAAAGTGCACAGAACGAACCATCTTTGTAAAGTTTAAGATATTGACTTGATATCTAACAAGGGGAAGTCAACACATAGGAAAACACCATGACCAACAGAAATCAGGGCAAGAAGACACACATGCAAAGGGCAGGGAAGAGCTAAAAACCCCCATCTTTTATTCTGTCCAGAAGCCACCTAAGGGCTAGATTAGGGGTTTTAGGAAAAGATGGCTATAGATATACCTGGAATCTACCTGCAAAGATGAAAGTGAGGATTCTCACCATGGACAAGACCATATGCTTCAACAATTATTGCTATAACTTAGTCACCAATGTGTAGCAAAAGGGGGGAAAGACAAAACTGAGTTTTATTAGTGATTCATATTTCAAAATATGAATGGACAACTTTCTGTTTTATGATTTGGATAGCATACATTTTAACATGTACTGAACATGCTAATATATAGGATGCATCCTACAAATAAATATAATTATTACATATATATGTACATATAATTTAAGTAAAAATGTAAGGAGTTGAACAACTTTAACAACTCATAATTGATCATTACACACTGTATACACACATAAAATTATACTATATCCACTTATGCATTTGAATAATGTTTTCAAATTATTAAAAATCAGATTTTAAAGGCAATACCTGCAGAAACTGTCAAAAGGAGGATAGGGGAGACATAGGGCTTCCCAAAAGCTAATCCTACATACCTATTTAATAATATTTGCAAAATCCTTGATTGAAAGCAATGTGCAGTCTAGAGACAAGTACCCAGGGACAGACAGACCCCTGTCATTCTTCAAAGCACACTTAGAGTCCTGCATGTTTTGGGGAAATGGCTCTGTGTGGGGAAACAACAGATTGAGGAGCAATGTTTGTGCTGAACATCAGTGTGCTTCTGGTAGACAACATCTTAGAACATTCTAAGTGTCCTAAGCTCATTTGAAAGTGTAAACTGGGAAACATCCATTAAGAAAGAGAAATATGCATATGTTTAGAATAGCATCTCCCCAATTACAGGTGGTTATTAATGCAGATCAGCAACTAAGTATCAAATGTATTACTGTGGTATTTCATTTTCTTGAGTCATGGCCTACTTTATTGCACAATGGTAACTAAAAGAAAATATATACCATAAAATAAAATATAATTTTTGCCATTAAACATGTGTTCTTAAGTCAGGATTCTGAAAAGTAAAAATCCCCATACACTGAAAAGTAATCCATTTTGGGGGGATACATCTGCTATAGTTTGGATGTAGAATGTCCCTTAAAGACTCAGGTGTTCGACCCTCGCTCAATCTGTGGTGCTATAAGAAGTGATGGGACTCTTAGGAGCAGAAACATAGTGGAAAGAAGTTAGACCATGTCATTTAGGGAGATATAGGGGTCCTGGCTTCTATCTCTTCTTCTCTTTGCTTCTTAACTGTCCCGAGAACAAGGTTTGTTTTAGTATATTCTTCTAACATAATGTGCTTCCCCTCCACAGTCCCACAAAATTACGAAGGAAGCAATCATAGCTTTTGTGCTATGTTTTAAAGGTATATATTTTACTAGGCCACACACCTTCCCCAGCAAGTCTAAGAATGGCTTACATACTCCTTTCTTGAATGCAGAAGAGAGGAAGAGCAACAGTCAGCATGAGGCTACAAAGCAACTGGGCCAAATTCCCAACTGCACTTATCCATAGGAACTTCAGAAACAGGAATTCCAGGAAAAGACCCTCTCCTGCTGGCACGTGTAAAGGGGAGCTGAGCTAAGAATCCCAGGCATGTTCACCTTCAGGACATGATCAGGTTTGGTGGACCAGGGCTCCCATTCTCCCTTCCTAAGAGAAGACATATTCTTCGATTGGTCTTTTGGACTCCTGGGGGAGGAAAACAGAGCTCCTGACATGAGGTTTGCTCAGAAAGTGCACCCTTAGTTATCTTTAATTTTGTAATAGATGGATTTTATTGAACTTCTCAGACTTCAAATATTCTTGTCAGAAAGGAGGTGTGATCCTTGGAGGTGAGCAGAGAGCGTGCTGACAGGGGATATTCAAGATGGTGCTCCGAACACACACCTCCCAACTTCATATGACCCAGAGTCTGATACTGTCTCATGTCCAGTGACTACAGAGTGACAACTTTCACATTACACAGGGCATGCCAATGTCATTCTTGCTTTCTATAAGGGAGTCTCCCTTGACTGTCCCCAAAGGTCTTTGGAAACTGGGGTGCCATGTAGGAGTCTGCTTGGAATGTGGTGTCACAAAGAGAAAGAAAGACCTATCACTGTGTATTTCAATTTGGCTCAAATTTGAAGGAAATACTGCACAGATATAGTTTCACAGGGGAAAATATAAATGGAGAAAAAGGAATGTAATAATACGTTATCAGAAGCAGCAGCAAGCCACGGCGATCCTATGAAGGTTGATGACTTTATCTGGTATCAGTACCTTGGAGATCAGCAAATATTTCTGAATGAAACATCTCTGTCTTTTCTTGTGAGGCCATTGGGCAACTAGCATGGTGCACAGACCTTTGTCTCTTCATGCCCCCACAGCATTTGGCTATGTAGATGGGCTTTACTGGACTCAAACTGAATTTCTCCATGGCATAAAGTATAGTGTTATTATGTCTTTATAATATGGAGCAACGACCTGGGATTTAGTAGTTCAAGACCTTTGGCTCCCTCAACACATGAATTAAAATATGACACATGAAATGTGTTTTCCCTAAGAGGTGGTTGCTTTACTTATCCAACGAGGCAAAAAATGTTTTGTTTTAGAATTATAAAATGCTGGCGTTATCACTGTAACCATCAGTAAGTGGGAACATCACTTCAGATGTAAGAAAACCCCTGAGGTTTTGGTCAAAGTACAGTGAGGAAAAAGAGCATGACATGAAAATAAAAGACTGTGTCAGGAAGAGAACAAAGGTGCTGAGCAAACAGAGCTACATCTTACCTTCTTAGAAGAAAGCCTAGATCCAGGCAAAGCTGAAGCTTGGCAGTAAAAAAACTTGCTTAGCAGGTGGGAAACCATGGATATGGTTCCCACCATCAAAATGGAAAAAGAAAAGAAAAAGTAGGAAACCAATCCCCTATGGCACTGGTGCCTCGAGCCTCAACTCATCATTATATGATAGAGCATTAGTTCAGATCAAGAGGAGTTACTTTTTTATCTCCTATGTCCTGAGCAGTTGGTTCTGTATGATAGGAAAATGTAACAAGTAAATAGTGTTTCATGTTTACTTACCAGGTCTTCCAAACTCTCCAGGGAAGGTGGTATTATGATTCCCATTAAGTAGATGATACAACTTCGGTTATGAATTTTGATAACTGTTCAATAAACTGAATCTCTCATGCTTGACTGACCTTTGTCAGTGTATTTAACCATTTCCCCATGGGTCAAATTTCATGACACAGCCATAACTTGACCATAGCCAAGTTAAAGGTTAATGTGTGTCTGTTCCCTGGCTTCCTTCTGAACACTGTACCATGAACGTTCCACAGAGACCAGTGTGTCTGGCAGACACAGTAAGTTTCCTCTTCAGCCACAGCCTACACCACACCTCACCTAACCTCTGACGTCATTGGGTAGATAAGGCATGTGTAAGCAAAACAGATAAAAACACTCTCATGAAGTAGTGTGGTAGTGAAAAAGGGAGTTGACAAAGGGAGAAAAATGTAAACCCTCAAGTATGATAGTGAAAGGGACATGCTGGGTGGGATTTTGGGTCCTGGTTCTTAAGTGGAAGCTTAGGGTCATAAACCTAGATTACCCACAAATTTACAGCATCTTTTCCTAGTTATCTCAAGAGCAGACAGACACTGACTTTTGGAAACTTCCATTTACCTTTAAAAATGTATATTCAATAATGTGAGGTGTGCCTGAGGTTTGTGACTTGACCCCTTCAAGGTCAAGATGCAGAATGTGGTCACATTCCAAATTTCCTAGTAGTCAACTCTTAGCCCTTGGCAAATGTTGATCTGTTTTCCTGTTCTTACCAATTCAGAATCCAATTTATTATGATAATGATCATTTTTAGGCCTTATGAATTATGTTTCCTCAATTAGTGCCATGCCTCCAGGGAAGAATCTCTCCCCTGGCCAACAAGGACACACAAAGTCTAAGGACGCAATGAAGAGGGGTAATGAGGGAGCCTGAGCACTTCTTGGAAACTGACTTATATCACTCCCTCCACCTGATGATGGCCGACAAAAATCTCTTTCCCCACATTTCTGTGCCTGCCTATGCCAGACTCCTAGAAGGTAGTATCCACAGATGGCAGCTCCCAAGGTCATAAGAAGCTCAACACCTGGGGTCACCATCAAAGGTAGCCACTGGCCTTGAGGGATAGTGATGAAAGGCAATGGGCTCTTTCTAGTTACTCAGAGGGACTCTGTCTTGCAGAGAGAGGCATCTTTCCCTCTGTATTGGACTTCTAACAGTCAATGTATAGAAGATAGTTAGATAACATGTTTTCTAGAAGTGGATGAAGTTGAATGGTTTAATCCTAGAGCTATGGATCAGAGATCCCTCTAGCCGGGAGGTCTGGGACCGTTATCATCACAGCCGACTTTTAAAAAGTATGCATATGCTTCGGTAGACATTTTATACATGTTTATATTTATACAGAATAAGTAATTTGTGTTTTAGAAAAGTAACCCTGGAAGAGTTAAGAAGAAATGAAGCCTCCCAGTCACCCCTAATCCTGGTCCAGACATAAGTAAGTTGCTGTGTCCTGAGAGTGCTGGCATGTATAATCATATGCATATCAAGCTCTCGGGCATAATATAACTGCCTTTATTTTTACACAAATGATGGCTAATTAAACACAGTGATATGCATGATGCTATTTTCCCTTGGCACATCTTGGAAATCTCTCCACATGTGCATGCAGATCCAGCTGCCTTATTAATTTACTGGACATGCGGATGATTCATTTAACAATGCCTATGTGGTGGACCGTCAGCCTGCCGCTAGTTACCTGCTCTAGAAACTGAGCTGTCCTATTATCCTGTGCATAATTCCTTATATACTGGGACAGGAACCTTAGCATGGGAGAGGATGGACAACAGCAATGTATATTTTAGATGTTCTCATCAAAATATCGTGTGAATTGAGTGGTCCTTCTCTGAACTGCTTGGGACCAGAAGGAATTCAAATTTTGGATTTTCTTGGGTCATGGAATATGAAATATGAATAACGATGCATCAAGGGATAGGACTCAAATCTAATTAAAAAATTGATTTAGGCTTGGTATACACCTTGTATACTCAGCCTGAAGGTGATTTTAAAAACTGTTTTTAGTGCATCTGTGTTTTGGCTGGAAAATGCCACAAGAGGTCAGGTGTAGGATTTTCTACTTACAGTGTCATATGACTACTAATACAGTTTCAGAATTGGCAGTATTTTAGGTTTTGGTGTTTTGGGTTAGGTCTGTCCGTTTTGACCATCCAAATGGCTCTCTTCATCTTTTAATACCCACTAACAATGCCCAGTGTCTGACCCAATAACTTTGCAAACCTGAACATGGACAGAAGAAATATAGTGTCAGCAGCTGTAACCTACACTTCTCTTTCTAACAGATAAGACTGAGCTTCTTTCAGTGTGCTTTAACACTTCTTTTCTCAGGAGAACTTCACTCTTGTGGTCCAGGCTGGCCCTGAACTCACGATCTTCCCACTTGATATCATGAGTGCTAGGGTCACAGAGTGTGCACCCAACATAATAATTTTAAAGGTTGGGTTTTAGTTATTTCTTTTTGGTTACAACAAAGTACATATAACATAAAAAATTCATGCTAGCTTAAACATCTAAATGCAAAGTTCATATACACAGCGAGCTCTCTAGAAGATTTTGGAGAACCATTGCTCGGCATCTATAAAACACTAACTCTGAACTTCCCTTTCTTAGCCTAAGGAACCACCATCTCATTTTTTCTCATGAATCCAAATAGTCTAGAAGCTTAATGTGAATGGAACCATGCAGTATCTTTTGTGACTGAACTTTTGTTTAGCAGAATTACAGAATTATTCTATATTATTGCATGGGTCAGAAATTCTTTCCTCTTTAAAGGTTAAATAATATACCTTACATGGATATTCCATATTCTGTTAATCATTCATTGGTCTGTAAGCACTTTAATTCTTCCTTTTTTTTGGTATACTCTGCTCACTATATATCCTTGACTGAACTTAAACTCACAGGCCAGGCTGGTCTCAGAATCTTCCAGTCTTCTGCCTCCCAAGTTCTGAAATTATACCCTGGCTTCCTTCTACCTCTTGGCTATTATGAATAAAGCTTTTATGAAAGCAGGCAAGCAAATACCTCTTCAAGACCCAGCTTTCAATTCATTTGGATATAAAACCCAAACTAGAAACCCTGTGTTAAATGATAACTCTATGATTAATTCTTTTAGCGTGTGTTAACACCATTTTATTTCTGGATGAATCTTAAACACTACCTGATCTCTGTGCCCAGAAAGCCTCCTTTAATATTCAAGTCTAGCATAAAAATTTTTCCCTTAAGGAAATTCAATTCCCTCTGATAGCCCAGGTCCTCACCTTCCAATGTGACCAACCCCAATATAGCCAGAAACCAGCCCTATTATTAAGGAGCCTTAGCCTACATAGTCTGCTGAAGCTGGTCTTGCAAGGCTCCAAATGCAGGGGTCACACAGGCTAGTCTTTGGGGGCACCTGGTCAAGCCTCTTGGCTGTGTAGCGCTGTTAGCTTCTCTCCTGCTCCTAGCTTCTGTTCCTCTGGTGTCCCCCAAAAGGGAGGCAAAAACATCATTTAACATGGGTTGAGAAAACCAGCTGGCACAGCTAATAAAATGCCACTAATGCTAAAGATCTTCCAAGCATTCTAAACCCTAAATTTCAAAGCTTGGTTAAAATCTACATACACAACCCCACAAGCCACTGGAATGCGAAAGTCAAACTCTGTGTCCAGGATCCTTCGCTGGCAGTTGCCAAAATTATTTTCCATTTGTTTCAGTTGAAAAGTAAAAAAAAAAAAAAAAAAAAAAAAAAAATTAAGTCTCCCTTTCACTGTTTAGAGAAGATGAAATCTGCCAAGGAGTTATTGTTGGTTAAATGTCAGTCTCCATGGGGTGGGTGGGAGGAAAGTTAGCAGCTCCCTCCTGGGCTTGGTCCACTGTCAGTGCAGAGTTTGATCAATGCATCAGAAATGATGGCGGACCCTAACTCACCAGGTTCCAGCCACCATTCATTAACTAAGGAAGGGGGAATGAACACATTAGGTTATTTGTTGGTATAGAGCCTTGATTTTTGAAGTGGAGACAGGAAGTATGCTGATAATCAAACTCTTCCAGAAGGCTTGTGCCACTAAGAGGACAAGATCATGACCATGTCATAGCACATGCTTGTGGATCAGCACCTTTCTATCTGCTCGAATTAGTTTTCACAGGGAATCAGAAGGACTGGAATTGAATTCAGGGCAGACTGCAAAAGCTTTGGATGGCTAGGCCTCTACTCCTTGGAACATTCTATAATTCTGTTTAAAGACTTTCCAGAAATTTCTAAAATTCCATAAAAGGAGGGAAATACCAGAGGGATATCTGAGGGTATTTATCAGAGTCACCGGGGGTTCTCACATCTGAGGTCATTTCTACAAAGTAAGTGCCATAGGTCACAGATGCAAGGGTAATCATCACTGAGGGATGCCTACTCCCTAGGGGATGACACTTTACCTGGCTTGCATTATTTCTTTATTATTTCATTCAGAGAGCAAGTATGAAGCACTAGTAGCATATCTACCAATTGCTAGATGTTGTAAGGAGGGCGTTAGTTTGTTTCCTCGCCACCTGGCATCTCAGCCCCAAAATAATCACACAGAAACCATATTATTTGCAATACTGTTTGGCCAATAGCTTAAACATATTTCTGGCTAACTCATATCCTAAATTAACCCATCTCTATTAATCTGTGTATCGCTACATGGCTGTGGCTTACCGGGTAAAGTTCTGGCGTCTCTCTCCGGCAGAGCTACATGGCTTCTCTCTGATCCTGCCTTCTCCCTCCCAGCATTCAGTTTAGTTTTCCCTAATCAGATTGCTCTGTTCTACCCTATCAGGTCAGGCCAAGCCAGTCTCTTTATTCACCAATGGTATTCACAGCATACAGAAGGGAATCCCATATCAGCTAGACACTGTGGATCCAGAAAGATTATGGTGTAATGAGAAGCAATTGTAGATTTAATTTCATTAATGAATGGAAAGTCTCTCTGAGGACTCTCAAAGCCTATGAAAGGAGGCCTTTATTTCCTTGGCCTGGTTGGAAGCTAAAAGGTATAGGGATGGAGTAGGTGATGAACAGAAGCAGACTGGTCCAGGAAGAGGATAGGCTGAGAGAGGTTGAGCAGGGGAGGCTGACATGGAGTTTGCATAGTTGAAGAAGAGCAAGGCAAGGGTTAAGGAAATCAGGGAGGGGGAAATGTTTGGGCAGGGGGTGGGGAAGGGGGAGATGCCAGAAAGCTCCAACCAACAGGGCAGGGAGCTGTGTAATGGCATTTCAATTGTATTTTATTTTATTTTATTGGTTTTTCAAGACAGGGTTTCTCAGTGGTTTTGGAGCCTGTCCTGGAACTAGCTCTTGTAGACCAGGCTGGTCTAGAACTCACAGAGATCCACCTGCCTCTGCCTCCCAAGTGCTGGGATTAAAGGCGTGCGCCACCACCACCCGGCTCAATTGTATTTTAATATATAAAGCCTGCATGAAGATATGAGAGTAAAACAGCCCCACTGGTCAGCCTTGCAGACTATGGTAACACACACCTTTAATCCCAGTAGCCACACTAGTTGCCATAAAAACCGGGCGGTGCATGCCTTTAATCATGGTGGTGTACACCTTTAATCCCAGCCCTAGAGAAGATTATAAGATGGGAGGAGACAGCTCTCAGTCTCAGTCTCATTCTGAGATTCCTGGTAGCAGGATTGCCATTTCGAACTGAGGTAGAGGTAAGAGAAAGCGTCTGGCTGTTTTGCTTTTCAGATCTTCAGGCAGAACCTCAATTTGTGTCTCTGAGCTTTTACTAATCATGCTTCAGAGATGGAGTCAGGTGGGCTGAAAGAGTCATGTAGACATATAGGCCTTTACCATTCCAACAATGGGAAGCCCTTTATACACTTTATTTGAGGGTGCAAAATTCGGTTAAATTTGTAGAAGGATCTCTTTATCTGTTGTATGGAGAGCACTGGAGGGAAATGAAACGCTATGGGCTCGGGCACAGTAGAGGAGCAGAGAAGGAACAGTTGAGTCTTCCCTTGGAGGAGATATGAGGCTAGTACCTGCGATCTAGGAAGGAGGCCCAGTTCTGAGAAATGGGTTAAGAGGTCAATTTGGACAAGTAGGGTTAGGAGAGCCTAGTTTTCCAGAAGGAAATGCCCATGGAAATGAATGACTTTAGGGATCAAGGAGAATCTAGGGGCAGAAGGCACACATGGGGGCCCCAGGATTCATAGAAGAAGGGCAGGGAGGAAAGGTTCCCTCAAGGAATGCTCTGTGAATCATGTCTGCATTGAAGGGAACGCTGGCCCAATTTTCCTGGCTTCTCTTGAGAGCTCCCTTGGACACTATCCCACCAATATCTAACCCCACACATCCTGCCACTCTGTCCTTTGCTGTCTTCAGGCAACCTACCAGGTACTTGCCTGTGCCCTTTCTAAGGATGGCTGGAATCACTGTTTATTCCAGGACCAAACTGAAAAATAATCACCATTGTGAATGTTCTTTCTCCTGAACACTACATGGCTTAGACTTGATTTCTGTTCCTAAGCCTTTCCTCTACATCCATGTCAGACCTTTCGCCCGATGGAATTTTAAAGTCAGGCCTCCTAGATTCCCATCCAGGCTTTTCTATTTGCCAGTTGAGCATCATTGTGGCAGCTATGACTTGATTTACTCCTAAAATCTGTGACTATAGTCTCATAGACTTCACAAAGCTGTAAAGAACTAAGCATCAAGACTAAGGACTAAACTCAGTGTGCAGCACATAATAATTTTTCTCAATAAATTTCAGTTACTCTTACTATTTTATTCTACATCCTTTGTTCACCCTAATTCTCCCAAATAGCAGCATACTATCTTCTCTAAAACATCTGTTTTTGTTTTCTGTTTGGGAAACTCCTCACAGATAGGGGTGATTTCTCATTCATATATTATTCCCAAACTCCCATCACAATGTCTTGAATGTGCTTAATCAGTGATGGCCTTTTTAGTAAACATACAACTATTAAAAAACTTGTATAAGTTTAACCATATAATGAGAGAATAAACATGTATGTATGAATGCTGCTATCAAGATTCCAGGGTTCCTGCATTAAACAGAATTATCATTATGCACCTGTGGAATTCTACTAGAATTTTCTTTCATGATTAAGGTCAGTTCTGCTGTTTGATCCTTCCTGGAGGACTGAAAGGTAAGGAAGGGTGAATCTCCCAGAAATACAAATGCATGACTGATGAACCCAGAACTGAACCGGAGTTCAGTTACCAAAGGGGCTCAAGTAAGAAAACAATTCTTTTATACACTTTCCTTTTTATAAGGTCAACACACAGGATGGCTTTCCCAATTGAATATGATTATAGACATACAGAATATATAGGATGTTCTAGACACTTCTGTGAACAGTGTCTCAGAAGCAAAATGCATTACTTGTCTGACAAAGGCCCAGAACCGTTTATCAGGCAGGAAATAAAACACTATGGTTCTCAATTAGTCATGGCAACTGTGTACCTCAAATTGAACACCTTAGAATTTTCTTTTATGGATCTTTTAACCCTGAGGGTAGCCACTGCTGACAAGGTCTTGATCATGTATCTAAAGTGTCCATAGCTGCCATAGAACTGTTTAGGTTTTCTCTTATCTTGAGGGCAACAGAACAAACCAGAAGAGCTGGGAGTTAATACTCCAAGATATAGTCCAATGACATATGGACTAGGAACTTGAAATACAAGCCTACAGCTTACTTCATGTACTCTATCTCCTGGAGCTCTTTAGGGGGACTGGGTGCTAACTAACCATGAAAACAACCTGCTGCTTAGCACACCACATCTAGATTTCCTTTCCTCCCCATTCACCCACCAAAATTTCCTGGACCACTTCCCAAATAAGCCACCAACACATAAGGAGTGGGGTCTGTTCCTTGGGGAAACAAGAGACCATTTACCTCCTCCCATTCCAGATCTGCAAGAAGAATGCCAAGTCTATGGGGCCCTGGAGGAGGCATCAGGAGAACCTTTAGAGAAGCTGCCTCCACCCAGGGATATGGATCCATGACAACTTCAAAGCAAACAGCAGAGACACACGCATAATGGGTGAAGGGAAGGATGCTGGCCACAGGCAGCCAGCCTGTGGATTTGCTGAACCTCAGATGTCCGTGATGACAGCACTGCCACTACTAAAGGAAGGGAAAGAAGCCGCATGTGTCTATGAGTACTCTTAGTGGAAGCCTAAGACGACATCTGCTATATTCTCTGGCCACGTTTGGCTCTCCACTTGAGAGGGACTAGTCACTGAACCTGGCCTGGGTTCTGTTGGAATCCTGGAGTATTCTCTAGAGACCCGAGGCATCCTAAGAGTGTTTTATTTTGTTTTTGTTTGTTTTCCTAGAGAAGGGACAAACTTACCAGCTAGGACACGGACAGTATTTTGCTTCCCAAAGACAACCAGTGTGGGGCCAAAAAGGCCTCTAGTTATTTCTCCAACCCCCTGGAACTCACTGATGACAAGTGACGGTGCCGGAGACAGGCCTGTGTTTATGAGACATGGCTTTGAGACAACTCTTGTCTTTAATGTTCTGGCTTTGCAGTTCCTCACGGTACACAGTAGCTTCTATTTATCCTCAGGGGAACACAGGACCCCCATTGCTATCTGAAATGATGCATACGCCGAACCCCACTGTTTTCTCCTCTACATACACTCCTATGATAAAGTTTGATTAAAAATTAGGTACAGTGAAGTATAAGATAGCTGGCAATAAAAGAATAATTATAACATTATGCTATAATAAAATATTATTGGGTTATATCCTCAGATTACTGTGTTTAAAGGAGGTACCTTATAGCTTCTGTTTGCCACATCTGTATTGCCATCATAATTATTCTTGTGCTCTGAGGTCATTTTAAAGTAAACTGAGGATTATTTAAACACAATGCTCTGATCCTGCAGCAGTTAGTCTGGTGGCCAGAAGTCTAACAGGAGGGTAGCATACACGGCGTGGCTATCCTGGAAAAAAGTGTCATTTCGTATCCCAGGTGGGACAGTATTTGGCATAAGATTGCATCATGACATTCAGATTGCAGTTTAAAACGAATTACAGAAATATGAACAAACAATATACATTGGAGAGAATTGATATTCCTGACGTTGTCTTTGGATATAGAGATTCATGTATTATTTATTTTTTCAGAGCATAAAAAAGTTCTCAGGATTGTGGTGGGGCTTGGTACCTGAGTCTGGTTAAAAAGGTGAGCTGATCTATGCAAAACTTTGGAGAAGAATCAGTTCAGATTCTACTGTGACATGCTCACTTCCAATACCCAGGGGCGAAGGAAAACACAGGCCACAGGTGTTGAGCTATGGGAACACTGCATGTTTCTGAACTAGACTAGTCAACCGCAATGGAACCAGGTCTGTGCATTTGCAGGGCTTAAAAAAAAAAACCTCTCTTTGAGGTCAGAGTTCAGACAATCTCACCTACCCAAAGAAGGGGATGTGTCTGAACTCTCAAGGATATTCTCCTTGTTAGATAAAAGTGAAAAACTATAGCATGGAGGATCATGCTGAGAACAGCAGCGGCAAAGCATTTTGCCAGCTGATTTACAGACCTGAGTCGGGTCAGAAGGCCACTCTGGAAATAAAAATAGAGTCCTAAAGTGGCATCGGGTGTCCTGGGAAATCAATGAGGCCCTGAGTCGGCACTTCATTTCTCTCAGGGGAAGAGAGAGGCTATGCTGTTTATCAATTTCAGGAAGGCTGGGACAGGACCAGAGCAGGAATACAAGGCTGCACACACCCCTGCCCCGGGGTCCTGGTGCTGATGGCAGTCTTTGGATTCAGATCACATCCAAATGAAATCCCTAGAAATGATCAAGATGACAGGTGGGAATAAATGAGAATGATCAAGGACTCCCGGTTGGCAGCATGGATGAGATTCCTGAAGGTCTCCAGGGCGGGGAATCTATGTCCAGGGACCTGTATGTTCTGTTTCACTATAGTGAATCTCATCCATCTGTACAGGTTGCTCTTGCAAGAGTTACAGCCACACTCTCTCATCCCAAAGTCTATATTTAACTCCTCTTTGATATAAATCTAAATGGTTTTGAACTAGAGAGACAGGTAGTAAACACAGAGTTTATATCAATATCACTTGACTTATGATTGGGTCACATCCCAATAGGCCCACAAGGTGTAAATATCATAAACTGGGGAATATAGTTTCAATACATATAGATGAGTAAACTCCATAGTTTTTCCTCCTCCTCCGAGGCAATCCTGTCTAAGAGTCACTTCAATCTTCAAGAACATGTTGTGTATGTCAACATTTCCTCAGTGTTCACTCTTCCCGAGGGATGTGATTTGCACAATTTTTTCTCCCACTCTGTGATTTGCTTTTTGGAGCCTCTTAATAGTAGTTTCCATAGTCAAAATGTTTTAATTTTAAGAAAGTTCAGCTCATCCATTTTTTCCTTCTTCAAGGTTGCTTTCAGTGTTGCACATAAACTATCATTAAAATCCAAGGCCAGTGAGACTTTCTTCCACGTTATCTTCCATTTTGCACTTGGATTTAGATTTTATATTACTTTGCATATACAAAAAGTCACTCACTTAAAAAGGTCATCTAGGGTTCCTCATATTTTTGTATTTAATCAATTCCAGGATTTTCACCTAAGGCCAATCCAAACTTCTCTCTCTATATATTTTTAATTATCAACATCTTGGAAGGATACCAACTACTCATCATCATGAAACTTTGGGTGCATTTACAAAACCAGCTGCAAGACAAGCAAGAAAGTGGCTGGCGATGGACTATGTGGGTGAGGGGACAGAGATAGCAGTGTGGTGAGGAGACAGAAGCTGAGCTTTCCCAAGTTATTTTTCTACTTTCCCAGACACTTTGCTAAATAATCCTTTCTGTTGTCTTGGTCCAGCCTGTTGCTTTGACTTCAGAAATGATTCCTGGAGCTAGTTTTGGACAATTTCTTTTGTTCCACTCTTCTGCCTGACTTAATACTGGAATTTCAATAACTTGTAAAGGCAAATTTCAGTACAGAGTAGAACAAAATGTTCTTCATGCAAATGTTTTCATGTCTACAGGTAAACCCAATAATCTTCTGATTTTTTAATCAAATTGGAAATATGATTTGAAAATAAATCTCATTTTCCACCCAAAAGTATCTATTCATTAAAACACTTCAATGTGTTTTAGATATATATTAGAAGTTTCACTTTACATAGGTAATATACAGTTAAAGCCAATTCTACTATTTCATTGTATATTTTATTATATACAAATTATATAAAATTCAATATGTTCACTTTTAGGTTTTGGAAGCAGCTGGTTTCTGCATACTTCCCTTTGAATATTTGAAACTTTCTTGTCTATTTCAAGAGATTATCAATAGATGCTCATGATTGTCTAGTTCCATCATCACATTATCTGCAAATAAATGTGATCCCATGTACGGTGCTGTGCAGAACATTTAGACAATAAAGAAACAGAAAACTGTGATAGTAGCCACTTTCTGAGTGGCTGTGACTTTTACAGGGCATATGTATTTATCTCCTGGTCATCTGTGATGCTCATCCAGCTGTCAGAGAGTTGTCATCAGGAGGTATTTTTCCCTGAAGCCTCAAGTGCTTGGCAAGTATTGAACTCACAGAAGCAGAGAACACAATGGTAGTTGGTAAGGGAGCTGCATGGGCCACTGATTAAAGGGCATGATGTTCAGTTAGGCAGAAGGATAAGTTCTGTGATTATTCTACAGCATAGTGGCTCTCGATAGCTAGTAATAATAATAATAATAATAGTATACTGTAATATATAATACATAACAAAAAATGATAAATTGTGATAGTTAATATACCGTGAGCTTGAAAAACTGCTGAGCCAGTTCGCTGATAGATTTTAAATACTCTGACCACAATATATGTGAGTGTATGTGGTGACAGACATTTATCAGCTCAATCTTTCCATAATATGATAATGTCTATTAAAGTGGTCCATAAATACTATACATACCATAAACAGGCAAACACCTTTTTAAGAGCACAATTTCCTCTGGGAAAATATCTATGCTGCATTTGACTGTTTGATGTTTTATTATTATTATTATTATTCAAGCTTTGCATCCTTAAGAAAAATCCCTACATGCTGGCAAGGAAGGATTCTTTAATGTACTACCAAATACAGTTAGTATTCTCTTTGACAGTGTGGAAACCTTAGTAATTTTCCTTTTAAGGTAGTCTGAAGGATTTTAAATTCTGGTGGTGCTGCAATCTTATGTTGCAGAATCTGAGATGCTCTCTCTACCCTTCTGTGCATATCAGACACAGAGGTGCAGGGGTGCAGGGGCGCGGGGGGATCTTCCTGATAACCTGAAACCATGTAACATAAGCATCATCCTGCTTTAAAACAGGGCCTCCTTAGGTAGCTTTGAACTAGCAACCTTCCTGTTTTTTCCACTGGAGTGCTGGAATTACAGGCATGTGCCCCCACACCTGGAGGAGCACCCCCTTTTTGCCCTGATTTGGACTGCAGGGCTTTTAGAAATAGCTGACACCAGCTCCATACTGGCTTCTAGTCATCACTGCAGCCTCATGAAGGGAGCTCCCTCCTGGCCCATGCTGAGTAAGACAAGTAGAAAATCTCCTCGGACAGTTTAATTAAGTTGAATGACTTCCACTGTTCAGGAAAATAAACCAAACCAATTTTCTCTATTAGGAAAAATGACAATTCAGCATCCAGGCAAATTGCTAAATTAATAAAAGTTCATTACAAAATCCATCTTTTAATTAGAAGTTCCTGCAGACTAAACAACCAAATGAAGGACTGATCTGATTGCAAAGGGCAGTGAGCAGCCATGAGTTCAAAGGCCAGAGCTAGCCCTATTCCTCCTACCCTGGGAAGGTCACTGACTTGAGATCATATTCGGCACCTGCAAAGAAGCTATCACACTGCCATTATAGGTGACAGGCGTTCCCCTGGGAGAGACTGATCAGAGGGACAAGAGCTGTCTGAAGATGAATGGGAAAACTTCACATCCTGAGTCCAGCCCCCAGGGCTCAGCTGGTGGCTCCCCAGCTCAGCAGCCCTGTGAGGTGGGCAAGCAATTTACTCAAGTGACCTCAGAAATGGGGAAGTGAGCTGCACTGTTTCACGCCGTGGGTTGTGTGAGATGGAGAGAGAAAGCCACAGTAAGGAGTGAACACAGTTGCATAAGTGCTTCTGAAGACAGCTGCAATCACTCTTGTTACTACTACGGCTGCTATTATTATTACTATTACTGTACTGACGGTGAGAATAGCTGGAGGTGGGGAGTCTAGGGCTCTGCCCTGAGCCAATTCTACAAACCCCAAGCTTCATTTTTTTTTAAAAAAAATGTGAATTAAATAAGATTTATTATATATTTATTCTCCAGAATAAGGAACACATGCCTTAGAATCCTCAAGACTTGCACAGATAGAAGCTTCATATTCTACTGAATGTATAACTATAGTGAATACACAAAAGGTGGCCCTTATTCAAAATTTTTGCTGTTTACAGTTTCAGTTGTCTGTGGCCAACTACAGTCTGAAATATTAAATGGAAGATTTCTGAGGTAAACAACTCATAAGGTTTAAACCCACATTTTTTTCCGAGTGGCCTGTAACACCCCTTATTCTAGTGTACTTATGCTATATGTGTTAACCACCCAGTAGTCATGGGGTAGACATCTCTGATATCAGACCTGCAGTTGGAGAATTGCAATAGATGTGCACAGAGCTGGCCAGACATTCATACAGAACATGTCTTCTGCACATGAGATGGTTGGGGTTCTCAACTGAAACTAACCCATCAAAAAAATCTCTGAAGCAGTATTTCTGGTTTTAAAAATAACTAAGTTGGGTTTCTGGGGCTCAGAGAGATGGGAAAAAGGACAGAAGTATCAACTCTGGGGCCAGATGCAGTAGGGACTTCTAATCCAGTCTTGCCCAGTGTCCCCCGAACCACTACCTAGGAATGGCAGTCAACAAGTATTGTGTTCAATTGACTTAAGACTTAAGACTCCTTGCATCCTCCTCGGCCCCTTTGTGCAGTCTTTATAAGCAGCTTTCCTTACCACATCTCCAGTACTGCAGAGACATGGAAGAATGAAGCTGACAGGGCCCCCTTGCTGGAGATCTGGTATGCCTGGATGTCCATGGATATGAACACGTGTGACTGGACAGGGGCAGTGAGTAATAAAAGGGGCACATTCATCTGCAGTCATATTCTTCTAGTAGTAAATCCTATAGTTCTTAGGCTAGTCAGGTTAGGAGAGCTTTGTCTCTGGGGACCTAGGAGATGGTAATGTTTTGTGAGGTCCTCATCATGGAACTCACAGGATCATGAACTGTCTCCCGTAAACCTACTGTCATGTCAACCCTCAGAAGCAAGGGAGTCAGTCAGTCTGGTGTAAGCAGTGGTGAATAGCAAGATGATCTGTTTGGATCAAGGCGGAGAGTGAGGCCTGATAGCCAAGGTTATCTGGTTATCTTCTGTCATCATGTGTTATGGTCTCTCTTTCTCTCTCTCTCTAGCTCACATCCCCCCCCCCCCCCCACGCACACACAATACGATGTTTATCTAACAGGAATAAAAATAAAACAGTAGACTAAGTTTCAGCAAAAATTGAGTAAAACCCCAGGAGAATTGAGTAGCTAAAGAACTAAATAGTAAATTCCTTTGTAAAACAATAATTTCTCTGTTGGGCAGAGACTTGCATGTTATTATTTTGATTATACAACTAAGCAATTGGCACTGGGCATTGAATCCCCGGGCTCACGTGTTGTAGGCAAGCCTTCTTCCACTGGGCTGCATCACCAGCCCTTAATTTAGTTCCCTTTTACTTAGAGACAGAGTCTTGCTACATTGCTCAGGCTGTCTGTGCCATCGCTCTGTAATACAGGCAGTCCTAGAACCCTACCTCAGCCTCACGTGTAACCAGGATTAGTAGCCTGGCTTTATTTGTGAGTTTTTCAACCGTAGGTTTAGTTTTTACATGATTAGGTTGAAATTTGGGTATGGAAGATAAACTGGTCATACCTATTCAGTTTTAATTTTTTAAAAATCTATTACTGTTGCATGTGTTTGATATATGTATGCGGGTGTGTGTATGCCATAGCATGTATGTAGAGGTCAAAATACAGCCTTGTATTCTCTATTCTCTTCTTCCTCCTTCATGAGCTAGTTTCACTATGTCAGCTTCTAGTGGTACCTCTGCTCTTGAGTTATAAACGGCAAAGGTCCGGAGGACTCTCTAACCAGTAGTGCTACCTTCCTAAGACAGTTCAAGGCTTTCAATGCCCCTCATCATTTTCTGTTCCCTAAGTAAGAATCTCCAGGCTTAACCTCTAACCACAGCTCTCACTAGTCACAGCTACATTTCAACCACATTCATACTTAGATTATGCAAGTGACAGGACACTGTATTACCCCTGAAACCTGCCCTTCTACCTAGATTCTGTTCCTCCATGGCTCAGGGAATACATGACAATCCACTAAGTCATTATGCCACAAGCTCAGCTGTCCTTGGCTCTTTTCTTCTGGCAATTCTGTTCCATTATCATCAGATTTTCTCGCTTTGACTAGAAAATCTGTTGGACAGCAGAGGATATATGATTCAATGTTAACAGGCTTGCTTAGCATGCACAAGGGGCTGAATTCTGATCTCCAGGAATACACACACAGACATACACACAGACACACACAGACACACACACACACACACACACACACACACACACTGCAAATCTGTTCTGTGCCTCCCATCTCCTCCATCATTACCAGCTGGTCCCTGGACCACTGAAGTGGCGTTTTAATTGGTGCCCTGGCTTTCACCTTTGGCCTCTACAATCCATTTTCCCATCCAGCAGCCAGAGTGATCTTTCCAAATGCAAATCAGCTCATGTCACTTCCCTGCTTAAAAACACACCATGCCACCCTGCTTATTCCTTTCACTGCAATTACCGCAGCCTGTAATTACCCTGATGATTTGTTGTCGTCTCTACCGACTGTCTCCCACAACTAGAGTGCAAACTCAGAGGGCGGGGACTCTCCATTATTTCCTCAACATGCCCAGCACAAGGCCTGACACACAGTCGACAATCCATATCATATTTTGGAAGAAAGTAATGAACACTTTTCAGGTCGGAGGTCTTATCATTTGATTTCAGGTCTGGGGAAGTTTCTTGTCAGCATACTCTGCCCGTGTTCCAAAAGGCAAGACGTGCTTTAAATAGGTCCCAGCCCTGGCAAGCCAGACACTGGGAGAATGGTATCTCTGCAGAACCTTTCATCACCCTCAGAAGCTGAAAGCCCCTAAATATAGGCCAGCCATTAAAGATTCATGAGAGCCTGCTGCGATTTATCAGAGCCATGGAAATCGAGACTTCCATCATCGTGGGTACTTTGACATTTGTTCCTAATCAACGCATGCACATATTTTATTACCTTGGGAGGGAAGTTTGACCAGGGAAATAATCCAGAGGCATGAACAAGGCTTCCCTCAGAGCTGGGATCATGCTTTGTTCTCCAACGCAAATACCAAACTGCCACACGCCACCTCCACCGCACATCAGCTTGAAAAGGTGTTTTAGGGCACCTTCCTCCACTCTCCTTTTCTCTTTGGCATATTTTACTGAACCAAAATTCTGGCCAAAGGGACTATGGAAAGGTGTAGGTATGAAAAGTATTAAATTGAAATGATAATATCATTTGACACTGTAAAGAAATTCAGTCAAATTTATTATTTGGGCTCCTGTACTTTCCAAGAGTCTAACTTCCACATACATGATAAATATGTGCTTGTACTTTCTTTTTTTTTTGAGGATTATCAAAGTTTTATTTAAAACTCCAGAGCACTACGTGCTTGTACTTTCATGACCAAAGCATAGAATTAGATGTATCTAAGGTTTATACTCAGTCTGCTTTAAAAGAGGCCATGGGGCCTCTTTTCATATAAGGAAAACAAGACCAAATGAAATTGGCTAAGGGGAACACAGCCACCTGAGGTGTGGGGTCACTGGGGTGCTTAGAAAAAGGCCAGTTCTTAAGTCCACAGCGCAACTCCAGTTTACTTGTCCCAGGATGCAGCCTGGGCTTCTCTGTGTTATGTTCAAAGCTCACGACTGCTTCTAAGGCATCAAGCCCAGAGGAAGGAGAGCTAGATTCTATTACACCACAAGATGAGCAACTAGGCAAGTGACTTCGTGTGTGCATTTCCTGACATCTGTGACAAAAGGGAAACATGCCCAGCCATGCCAATTCCATTTTCTGCTTAGAGCACACCACACGTTGGCCTGCAGAGATAAGATGTCCTATTTTCCTGGAAGACCTCAGACTCATGCATGAGTCCCTGCACCCCTACACACACACACACACACACACACACACAGAGAGAGAGAGAGAGAGAGAGAGAGAGAGAGAGAGAGAGACAGAGAGACAGAGAGAGAGACAGAGAGACAGAGAGAGAAACCTAAGAGGCACATCATTTGAGGGCTGTCTTAGCTAAATTTCAGTGTCCATTGGCTGAATTTCAGCAAGTAAATGTGAGTTCCAGTAAGCCACAAGGGAAGAACTTTGGTAGCAATCTCTTTGTGTATCTTAATGTAAAAACAAAATCCCTCACCCTTTAGGGGCGACTCTATTCCACAAATGAGAAGTGAGTATCAGAGGACCGGACTCTATGTAAGCTTCCATAGCCATGAGCCACGATGCTCTCTGGCTTGAGGCCCCTGGGGTGTTCATACCTCCTCCCCTGACCAATCTGCTCCAATGATGCAATCACGGGAGTGAAAGGAGCAGGTAGCTACTCCATTTCATGAAATGTTGCCTCACTGTGTGCTTTTCCAGGCTGTGCTGTGTTCACGGAAGCCACTGGCCAGATGTTGCCATCTGTTTGCGTTTGCTTTCTGTTGCTGTGATAAAACACTGAATGAAAACAACCAGGGGAAGAGGTGCATATTTTATCTTATACTTTATAGTCCGTCATTGAGGGAGGCCGTGGCAGGAACTGAAGCAGAGACCAAGAAGGAATGCTGTTTACCGGCTTGCTTCCAGACCTACATTCAACCATGTTTCTAACACAACCCAGGCCCTGGTGACCAGGGATACCACTGCCCACAGTGGGCTGGCTTTCCTACATGAATTAGTGACCAAGAAAATTCGCCACAGATATACCCATGGGCTAATATCATGGGAACAGGTCTTCAATATTGAGAGCTCCTCTTTTTAGCCATGTTTAGTTAGCATGCTATTGAAATGAGTTAACTCATGAAATGGGTCCACCAAGAGACAACAGCTCTCTTGTGATATTTTATTTATGCTATAACAAATAAAGCTTGCCTGAAGACGAGAATGCAGAGAGCTAAGCCAGTAGTTAGACTAAGTAGCAGTTAGAGGCCAGGCAGTGATGACATACCTTTAACTCCAGCGCTTGGGAGGCAGAGACAGATGAATCTCTGTGAGTTTAGGGCAACCCTGGGCTACATGAGAACCATCCAGTCTAAAAGATCAACAGAGCCAGGTGGTGGTGGCTCATATCTTTAATGCCAGTACTTGGGGGTCACATGCCTTTAATCCCAGCACTCCCCCCTTATCACTTCCTCTCTCCACCCAGCCATATCACATCCTGTCTGTCTGTACAGACCTCCAGACCTCTATGGTTAGCTAGTGCCTAGCTCCACCCTCTGATTTTCAGGCAAGATTTATTTGTAAAAACCAGAAAAAAATTTTAAACCTTACTTTTGGTTGCACTAGGCACATTTAAGTACTGGAGAGTCACAGATAGCCATTGCTGTCATTTGGGGTCCCCAGGTCCACAGTACTTCTACCATCATAGAAAGTTCTAGAGGACAGCATTGATGGAGACCTGCAGTGTCTCACCAAAGGACTCAGGGGAAACAGTGGCTGGGGCTAAGGATGTAAAGGATGATCAAGTGTTAAGCGTAACCCATGACTTCCTGGGGAAGGGGTCATCATGCATACAGGGGGTTTCATGGCTTTATCTTTATCGAGAGTATGTTCTTTCCTATGTCTCAGCAAACCAATATATTTGAAGGCTTGCTAAAAAATAAAAAAGAAGGAGCTTTAAAGTGATCTGTGTACACAGGATGTGCTACACTTGTGTTAAGTTCTACAATATTGAGCACTAACAAAACCACTCATGATCAGACCCAGGTTGAAAAATCCGAGAGAGTAAGTGCATAATCACACACAGCACGCTACAGTCTTTCCTTTCTTAGATACTCCAGTCTTTGCAAGCACGTGCATGAATAGGCTGCAAGAAAGAGAGAGAGAGAGACACACACATCATGCATAACTGTGCATATGTGTATAACATGCGCCTATGTGTACATGCATGTATGTATTTGAGTTGAGGACCTCAGGAACAGAGAGGAGGGAAAGCAAGTTACAGGTAAGTCGGGTCACATAGCTGTGTGGCACAAGGGACAGAGCCAGACAGATCCTTGCCCCTCTAGCCATGCGATGATACCCTAAAGCCCCCTCCCCATTCCCACTGGCAGCTAGGGTCATTCCAGAGGCCAGACAGGCCCCATCAGCCCCTATGATGAAAAACTTCTCAAGGCACCTTTTCACGGGTTCTATTGACCTTTTTACAGGTCAATAAAAACGATTAACTTCCCTGAGGCGAAAGTGACAGTGCAGGGGGATTTCATTCTCGCTGTTTCTCAAGCCAGAAGTGGGTATTCAGGGCTGGGAAGCTGGGTGTGAATACCTTTCCACTTTCAACAGGGCTTTCATAGTAGGTGGGAAGGGTGTCGGGGTGTACCCCTCATCCTAGCTAGGTTCCCTTCGAGCTCCTGGGAGAGCCTCTGAAAAGGCGACATGGGAAGTGTAATCTGTAATGTGCTCTCTCCTTACAAGGACTCAAACCAGCAAGGAGAAGTCCCTTAGACCCTTCCCCTTTCCTTCCATAGCCCTTAATCTGCATGCCAGTTGTCTCCACAAGCCACAGTTTCTTCTGAATTCATCTGTCCAAACACTCTGTGTGGAAGAGGCTCTTGGTTTGCCAAGCCTTAGCTTTTAGGCGGGATGGTCCATGTTGTATGGTAGACTTTCAATGCTTGTGCCCAGACTGAGCCCACCCGTGTGACCCAGATGGTCCATCCCTCTAATTCAGTCTCACTGGTGACAGCCTCTTACTGATGCTTTCTATTCACCTGCAGGGCTGTGCTAAGACAAGTTAGTGGTATTAGCACATCTAGAAAACACTCTCCCAGGAATGGGCTGCAAGGAAAAGTGGATTAGTACTGTGTGTAGGAGGAGGAAAATCTAGGAGAACCCTTAGCTTAGGTAAAGATGGAGTACAAGTAAGTGGCCCAGTTATTAAAAGTTATAGGAGACTTTTCTTTTGAGAAGGGCTCATAGTATGCTGCTAGTTGAACAACGAGTCTTACGCCAAAATCTTCAGATAACCCAAAGGCACTCAGTCTATTGCAGATAAAGGTTCCACTGACTTCGTTTTATTAATCTTTTTCATTTATTTTATATCCCAACCCCAGTTTCTCCTCCTTCCTCTCCTCCCATTTCCTTCCCTTGCCTCACTCCCTCACAAACCTCTGTCCCCCATCCACTCCTCCTAGTCATTAAGACTCAAGTAAATATTTTGGGATAACAAGACAGATTCTGGAGGCTCAGGTGTGTCTTAGAACCAGGGTATGTTGGCTTCACTGCTACCAGATGGAAACAGCAACTTCTATAAGCCTAGCATACTTAAATAAATAAGAGAAAAGAGAAAGTCTTGTGTACCCAGGGCGTTGGAGGCTAGCTGCCTCCAAAGGCTAAAGTAGACCCTGAGCTTCTGTTCTCAAGGCTCAACAAAGAGTTATGTCTGTTCTTTCTACTCTTCAAAATAAGAGAAAGGAGGGTGTCAAAAACAGACGTGTATGTCATTATCCTGCATTTGAGACTACCCATAGTGCACCAGTGCCTTCACCTGTCTCTCTGTTGTGCAAATGCCCACTGGAAGGGTCAGAGAATTAGCACTGCCTAGGGGAGGTGGATAAATATCCTAGCTCCCTCACTCCTCAGCAGGATAAGTGAGGCGTGTTCTGCTCTGTCTTCTGTGGTGATATTTTGTTTGTGATCTAACAAATAAAGCTTGCCAGACGATCAGTGTGTGGAGCTAGCCACTAGTTAGCCATAGAGGCCAGGCAGTGATGATACACACCTTTAATCCCAGCACTCTGAGGCAAAGGCAGATAGATCTCTGAGAGTTCAAGGCCACCCTGGGCTACAGGAGATTGATATAGTCTAAAAAAGAAACAGAGCCAGACGGTTGTAGCTCATACCTTTAATGCCAGTACTTGGAGTCCCATGCATTTAATCCCAACACTAGGGAGGTGGAGACAGGAAGGGATACGGCTGGGTAGAGAGAGGTAGAAGGATGGATACACACACATACATACACACACACACACACACACACACACACACACACACACACACGGCAGGAGGAGACAGGAGCTCATTGCATTCAGTGTAGGCACTCAGTCTGAGAATTCCTAGAGATAGGATTGCCCAATTGGTCTGAGGATTCAGTAGAGGTAAAGAACCCTCTGATCTTTCAGCATTAACCTCTAGATCTAACTTGGGGTTTTTATTATTAAAACCAATTAGAATTCATGCTACAGTCTTTTGAACCCCATCCATGTTTGCCAAGTGGGTTTGCATTTCAGTTGCCCAAAGAGGTATCTGGGCACACAAAGTGACGATAGCTGGCTGCCTTGTCTTACTTGCGTCAGCCCCTAAACATCTGTACCTAAACTCAACTGTCAGGGGTTTAATCCAAACTCACACCAAAGCAACAGCACGCCATTTCCAGAGCCTCATTTGCTACGTTAAAAGCTCACGTGTTATGTACATATTCATAAACAAGTTCTATAAGATTATCCTATCTTTTGCAATTGTTTTCTCTTTTGTATGATATTTTATATTCAGGATTAACTATGTTTAGTTCTTTTTTTAGGTTATGGGTTGCAAACTCACTCCTTGAATTCTTACGCTAATGGCTCTGGGAGGTATCTAGGGTTAGAAGACACCAGGAAGTTGGGGCCTCATAATGGGATTAGTGGCTTTGTGGAAACCAGAGCCTATGCATCCCCAATCCCTGCATGCCTTGCATGAACTTGTCTGTCCTCCCATATCATGACGCAGTACAAAGGCCCTTACCTGGTGCTGGTATCACACTCTTGGGCATCCCATCTTCCAGAGCCATGAGGGACACGCAAATTCAGTTATTCACAGTTTGCCCAAACCATGGTCATCTGTCAGAGCGACAGACAGCAAACAGCCCAAAGCACCATTCCTTTGAGTTGAGCTTTTCCTAGTGCTACATGATAAAGGAAATTGACATTTTGGCTCCAAGAATTCTTCCCATACCTAGATTTAAGCTAGCCCTGGAAATCCATCACAGAGCTGCATAAATAACGCCCTACAAGTGTGGTTGCTGGTCTAGGCCTCTATATAGACGCCAGTCTTCCAAGCAACAAACCACAGATCAACTCGATTTCCCTCCTCTGCCTTGGTGCTCTGTAGCAGGTGGAGTCTTTTCCTTGGGAATATTCCTGACCCTCTGGAGAAGGAACCAAGGCCAGGCACTGGGTAGGAAGAGGCAGAACTGGCTATGACATTCTGACAAGAGCTGTTTCAGGCAGATACCAAATCGTAAGTCCAACTGCTAGGATTGACAGGCCGGGCAGGTCAGTCTTTCCTCTTCCTCTTTCCCTTCCCTTTCCTCCTCATGTTTCCCTTCTCTGATTTGCTTGAATGTGATAGGTAAGTACTCTAATATTGACCTAAACTCCTAACCCTTAAAAAAGCTTGTTTTTGAGATAAGTTAACTAAGCTACCCAGGCTGACCTTGAACCTGTTTTCTAGCTACTCCTACATCTTAAATTAGCCCATTTCTAGTAATCTGTGTTTCACCACAAGGCTGTGGTCTACTGGCAAGGGTCCTGGTGCCTATCTCCTTCAGCAGCTACATGGCATCTCCTTGACTCTGCCTACTCTCTCTCTCTCTGTTCTGCTTTCCTGTATGGCTTTACTCTGCCAAGCCAGTGGTCCAAACAGCTTTATGTAACCAATAAAAGTGACACATTTACAGAAGGACATTCCCACATCAACTATTCCCTAAACAATATAACATGGTAGTGATTGATATAGTACTTACACTGTATTAAGAATTATAACTAATTTAGAGGTGACTTAAAGTATAATAAAGATAAATATAATATATAAATAAGCAATATAAGTAATACACAATTTAATATAAGGAACTTAAACATCCACAGATTGGTATCTCATCAGAAAGTGACCCCCCCGTCTCTGTCTCTATTTGTCTCTGTCTCGGTCTCTCAATTCTTTATTGTTCTTTTAATTGAGGAAACAGACATATATCTCTATTGGGACAGAATTCAAACTCAAAGTAGGTGACAAATGGCTTGTGTGGGACCTTCTGGAGACCATGGGATAAACTTGATTTAGCATGCCTAGATACTCCCTTGAGAGCTGGTTAGCTTCTGGATGCAGCAAACCTAGCGAGCTAAGGACGGTGTTCAGAAGGGCTGGACTTCACTCAACTCAGGACACCCCAATGTGTGCTACTCAACTCAAGACCCCTCCATGTGTGTCACTTCTCTTGCAGGTCCTGAAAACCTCAGGAGGGATATGAGAGGGCATCCTTCAATTCCTTCCCAGGACAGAAATGCATTCCAATCTTTAAAGCAAGACCAATCTGGTCTGCTCTGGATATGGCTTAATACAGAATTTTATACTTCCCAGACTACACCCTGGGACATCTCCCCACATTCCAAAGCAAGAGGAGGCCTGGGCATTTGTCAGATAACTCCTCGTTCTTCTTTTCTTGTCCCTCCTTTTCCTTTTTCTTTTTTAATTTAACATTCTTAGATCATTAGAGACTTGCTGAGAAGAGGAAAAAGGTAAAGGAACAATGGCAGGCCTGCAGGAGAAGCCTTTGCAATCTTTCCTTCCACGCTGAGGAAAACACAATGGTCTCTAATTAGCACACTGAGGTGCCAGCATCAAAATAAAGTGTTCACAGAGCATGCACCATTGGAATATGCAGTCACAGCAAGTCGGGGAGCTACTAAGGTGCACGCTGTGACTTGGCAACTAACTCACTGTGCTGCTGTGGGACATCATACACACTACATCCTGGAGCACTTGCCAAGTATATTACCGGCTGACTTTGATGCCAGGCAGGCAGTCAAGGACTAACAGCTGCTGGAATCTTGCTCACATATGGTAGACCTTGGCCACCACATACATGACTCTTCTTCTTTGTCTAGAAACAGCTTAGAGAGCAAGGAAGACTGTCTCGACTCAGATGGGCAGTGGTTTCTGTCAGATCGGCCTCTAGGTCAAACAATGATCTACGAATTCTCTGCACCCCAAATCTCCTTTCAGAGCCAACACTAGGACAAGGTGGGCGGAGCAGCTACAGCACAACATATGAAGAGCCATCTGCTCTCAGCATCATGCCGCCCATGTGCTACAGTCCCCAGAGAGGGAGCATCTCCCTAAGAGCAACTCTGTGGTTCCTTGGATCCTAGATACCTAAGTTACCTCACTCCAGTCTTGCCCTTCATTTCTGCTTCGTGGTGACTGAGACAGGGTTCCATCATGTATCCCAGGCTGGCCTCAGATACCTGGTCTTCCTCCCTCCTCCTAGTAAGTGATGGATGCAATCCTGAACCATCATTCGGGGTTCTGACTTTGATTCATTATAGTGAGTAGATCCAGAGACCTATGGTTTCCATGGATGGGCAGTAAGAGCATGCAGAAGCATTCAAATCCTCTCCCAACCCTGTCCTTCAGCAGCTGGCCATGTCTCAGAGATTCTCTGTCAACACACAAATCCCGAATTCTGGCCATTGGTTAGGAAACACTGCCAAAGACACATAATTGATTGGATAACTTGAAGCCTTAGTGTTGTAATTTGGATATGAAATGTTGTTTAGTGTCTAGCTGGTGGTACTACGTGGGGAACCTTCAAGAAACTTCAGGAGGTAGTGCCTTGCTAAAGAAAGTATGTCACTAGGGCTAGGTGGCCCTAGCCCTTGTCTGTTTTATTTTCTCTGTTTCCTAGTCCACCATGGGATGAGAACATACTCCTGCCATCATGATATTCTGCCAAACACACCACCATGGGCCAAGAAAAATGGGATGAGTCCTCTGAAACCATGAATCCAAATAAATAGCTCCTTTCTTTCAACTATGCTTTCAGGTATTTGGTCAGAACAATGAGAAAGCTAATACAGATCATTTTGACCTGGAAGTCAATGTAACACACCATCTACTCCCTGGGCACATAATACTCCATGATACTCAGATAGGCACCATGTAGTCACAACTACAAAAGACAATAATACTGATCCTTTGCCCTGAACCTTTCTGCCAATGGCTTGGGAGCTTAAATATGGGAGCTTTCTCTTAGAATTATTAAAGATGGGACAAATGCCAGATAAGGCTCCTCCATTAACTGCCTGATGCTATATAAAGAAACACTGCAAAGGGCATACAGAAAAGTGTCTATACCAAGGGGAAATGAATAATACAGGGCTTACCAGCATCTTGTCCAGAGCCTTGAGGGAAACCCTAATGTAATGACCTAAGATATGTCAACTCTGCAGTATCTTATTTTATTATGAGTCTAGATATGATGGAAAGGATTAATGAGGATGGGGATCTAGTATCATTTTCACTATGTGACCTGGGCAAATCACTTGGCCTCCTTGAGCCTTAACTTTAGAACAAGGGAGGAAAACTTGGGCCATTTTCAGACAACATATTTTTTTGCATAATACAAATTCAAAGATAAAAATCACTTCTGTGCTACTTTTTGAAAACTCAAAATGAGAATGCATTGCTGAATTATATGAAATAAAATAATGAATTTTACAGTTTAGAAGGTTGGTTCTACTGAATAGGAGAATGCCAATGAGAAAGTCAACACTGTTTCTTAGCCTCACAGATGTTAATAGTGGGGTGCAATTGGGAAGAGATATAATGGGAAAAGTGTTCTAGGGTTCAGCTCTTACAAGGTCCCTAAGCTGAAATAGGAAGCCAGGCAAGTTCCATGATCCTCACAGCTTCAACTCTCTCATCAGGGCACCACGCCCCAACTACAGTTCTTTTCAACACTGTCATTCCCTGACCTGGGATACTGACCTGGTTTGCACCCCATATGGAGGAGGGCAAGGACATGAACTATACAGCTAATTGTTCCGAGGGAAAGGACCTTGGGGGTCCTCGATCACTGAGCATGGCAACTACACAAGTGGGCTCAGAGACGGTACGATCTAGGGCTAGTGGCTACAGGAGGACCAGAGTATGGGTTCTCTTCATTGTTGTAGAAATTTTAGGTTGTATTAGCTCTGTATTCATATAATGTCGTTCTATCCCACAGCTTTTGCACACCTGGGCTGGCCAGCCTGGGTGGGAGCGACAGTGCTTTGTAAACCTGGGAATCAACATGAGATGTTCCAAACTTGTGAGCCCAGGTTCCTGCTGGAAGGATAGCATGAAGCGTCTGCCTTCTCTTTTTCTATAGACTGTCCTTCAAAGGCTACTTAATTGGGGACACAAATGCCTTTTTCTAAATGATGAGTCTGCAAGGTTAAGAAACATTCTTATTGATACAGAGGGATGATTTACACAAGATATCTCACTCCTGAAAGCCTATGGGTAGGATGCAGTTGCTTTACTTCATCACATTCTACAAATACACAAGTGACTCAAAACGCAAAAATGTCTAACATAAATGTCTGTACCTCCTGGATTCAATGAATGCCTAAGACATGCTACATGAGAAAACCACTATACACTGCCAAGACACTTGCAATTTCACTCTCCCAATTAGTAGTTCTAATTGTATAGTCCCTTTCTTTATGTGCCCCCCCCCCCCAAGAAGCTAGCAATGAGACAGGGAACTTATTTGAGGGTGCTTCCAGGAAACTCCAATCAGGAAGTGAGAGGCAAGGTAAGGAGGGAAGATAGCCACACAGGACATGCTTGTGAGCTTTATTTCACTGGGCAACTTGGGCTCAGTCTCACAGAGGCCCTCTGAAAGATGCCATGGGATCAATTCTGGATTGGCCCATCAAGAGGCGAAGAAGATGTGATTTATTCATTTTCATCTCATGAGTTGAAGAGTGCTTCTGGTCCACTTATTCCTAGGAACTTTTAGCTTGTTCTAAATTCAGATTGAACACATTTTCATGGCCAGTGAACAGCAGGCAGAAGAGAGATGTAAGAACTCGTATATGCCCCGTTCTGTTCTGTCATCTGTATTTTAACAGCTCCTCCAACAGAACGGGGCTAATACACAGGATAAAGGGTTAAGTTGTGTGATAGCTATTTTTGGTTGCCATTTGACACACATAGGAACTGTGTTTGGGTCTTCATTTCTATCCCACTGATCAACATATCTGTTTTGATGCTAACACCATAAAGTTTTTGTATTACTATATCTCTGTAATACAATTTGAAGTATAGGATAGTGATGCCTCTAGCAGTTCTTTTATTATTCAGGGTTGTTTTAGCTTTCCTAAGTATTTTGTATTTCCTTATGAAGTTGAATATTTTTTTCAATTTCCATGAAGAATCATGTTGGAATTTTAATGTGGGTTGTGTTAAATCTGTAGATTGCTTTTGCTATCTATATTTTGCTTACTCTATAAGTCAGTAATAACTATTCCTTACTAGATGCTTGGCAAGTTGAGAATTTTTGTCCACATTGAAGACAGTTCTCATAATTTGCTTTTTGTTCCTGTGATCAGATGCTGACCAAAACCAACTTGGGGAAGGGGAAGGGATAAAGGGTTTATTTGGGTTACAGGTTACAGTTGATCGTTTAGGGATGCTAAGACAGGAACTCAAGACAGGAACAGGAAGCAGAAACTGCAGCAATGACCATGAAGGAACACTGCCTGCTGCCTTGTTCTATTTGTTTTCTTATACAATGCAGAAACCAGCTTGATTTCTTATACCTGCCCAGTGGTGCCCCCACCCACCCACAGTGGGTTAATCCCTCCTTCCCTCAGCAACCATTAATTAATAAAGTATGTCCACAGACATGTCCATTGGTCAATCTGATGGAAGCAATTCTTTAGTTGAGGTTCCCTCTTCCCTGGGGGCTCTAGTGTGTGTAAAGTTAGCAAAACTTGTCAGCACACCTGTATATGAATATTTTAATTAAAATCTTAATTCATAATTTCCAGAATTAAAAAAAAAAGAACTTGTATGTGCGTTCATGAAAAGTACCCATAGGCAGCCTTCAGTGTTGGTTTATGGGATGGGTGCCTGGCGATGGCAGCATTTGCTATTAATCCACAATCTCACATCCCATTTACCAGGCAGATTTATTCATCTACCTATAATGACCAGAAATGAACATAATAAAGTCAGTCAACCCACCGAAAACACTATATGAGGCTTATTGAAAATAACAAAGAACCAGAAAATCTCATAGTTACTGTTCCCTCTCTGTACTTGGAAATTTCAGATGCCTATCTGACACCCATCTCTCTCCTTGCTCCTTTCTGGCAAAGTCCAATTTTGCCCAGTTAATCTGCTTTCTCCTGAGCAGATGTTCATTAGTTCTGGTCCATAGTAACTCCTCCACTTTCCATGCAAATGACTGGCTTGGGAAATGGCACGAGTTATAATAAGAGTGTCTACTGCTAAAGAGACATACAACAAGAGGTGGGGCAGGTGGAGCTCTAATAGTGACACGCCGTCTTCTCTACTCTATGTGTACACCCCCAGTCATATGTGATCACCCTAGCATCAGCAGAACTAGTACGTACAAGCATTTTCTAGAGAATGTGCTCTTTAGCCAGAGTTCACCCACCCTGAATTTGTGCAGTTATCTTGAGAAATTTACATATGGGAGCTGATACATATCTCAATTAAATTTCCTCCCATCCACCTGCAGGCTGGAGAGAGGGCCTAGAATGTTTGTTCTTCATTATACTTTGTGGATACTCCTACAACTCTTTGGCCTTTTGCAAATCTGATAATTGTGCATTTTATGTCTTCGCTGGAGTTCTCCATGGCTTGACTTTTCTAATTCTCTATCACTTGTAAAAATGTTGAGATTGTTGGGGTCAAGTATAGATATGCTATTAGAGAGGACCCCTCTCTGAGACCATTAGTTACATTTTGAAGCAGTTTTCAAATAGCTACTAACTTATCAGTGGCATTCCCATCTATAGCAAGTCATGTGTCTGGCCAACATTAGATACTGCAAATCCTATGTTGAAATCAATAAAAAAAGTTATCCATCTCATTGTCCTCAGCTACCTACTCACAGACCATTTAAAATAAGAAATCATTGCCAATGATGCCTTTAATGGAACTTCTATAAGGGTTAGGTTTATATGTTGGCAAATATAAGGCTATGTCTTATTCCTCACTAGTTTGAAGACAGGGAATTCCACAGATGGGTGGGAGGTGAACCAGACCACCTGTGTAGCTCCTTCTCTCAACAACGGATTACAGCTCTTCATATACATCATGTTTGCCTCTGAACCATTCGTTTGGGTGTATGTCTCAACCCCAGCATCTATGCTCCACAAACTGAAGTGGTACATATACTAATTCCATGGTGGCCAGATGGCTTCAAGGGCAATTCTCTAAAGTTTAGTGACATTCTCCTAAAAATATTGGAGATAGCAGTTTGTAAAGTAGTAAAATGGCTATTGTCAGTGGTGTTAGTGATCTTACGTTCAAATAAATACTTGGAATAAATGAAGCCTTGAGGGTGGGAGATAGGTATAGATATATTTTTAAAGTCATGCAGGGTAGCTTGGGAACGTTCTCAGCCTTTTTCTGCCATTTGTAATTCCATGTGTCTCCTTAATTTATCAGCTGGCAGAGCCTGCAAGTGACCTGGAAAAGGAGAGAGAGCCCGGATGGGAGTGAGAATGCCCAGAAGTCCTTAAGAGGGAGCGGGAAGCACCCGCTGGAGGAGAGCAGATAGCAATGGCAAACGCTGGAGGAGGGCATATAGCAATAGCAAAAGTTGGCAGAGGGCATATGGAGGGGCCTGTTGAGCAAACCTGGCAAGCATGTATCCATCATCCCAAGAACCATGACCACCCCTGTCCCCAGGACCCAGTCTCTTTGGATTCTTGGCAACTTTTCATTTGGGATCAGAAGTCAATGGCTTCCAGAATTTGATCAGGTTTCTGAAGGACGTCAGTGGGTAACTGCATGTTTCATGTGCCCACCAATAATCTCTTCACCCAAGAACCAGAAGTAGGTGTGTGGGCAAACAGATCTTTCCCTAGATAACATTCTGTTGAAGGTCAAAAAGTACAGTGACTCACGGGCCCCTCTCCAGAAGGGTACCTGCTTTCTTCTGGCTGTTCCCCGGCCCTGCTTGGCCTCTTAAGTGAACCCAGAGAAATGCAGAGTATTGCTTCCCTCTCAATCATATCCATTCCCCTCCGATTTTAAACACACACACACACACACACACACACACACACACACACACACAAACGTGTTCTCACATTAGCCACCTTCTTTCCATTTTTAAAATTTTGCCCATGATGAAGTGTGACAACCAGGACAGAAATACTGCTAGAAGCCAGAAGCTGATGGCCAGAAAGCAGGTTTCAATATGAACCTTTGATAAATGGTTCCTGCCCCCGGGGAAATTTGAATTCTTTTCTTTACAAAGCACACCATCTCTTCCCTAGGGCTCTTCAGATGTGAGCCTGTGGCTACAGCAGCCCCAGTGCACATTCGGGATAAGCCTTGGCCACCTTATCTTTCACATGCAATGCTTCCCAGGAGTGGAGCTGGGCCTCTTTGGACTTATGTTCTCATCCTATGATGAGGTTTGGACATCTGAAAACAGCCACAGAGAGAATCCTGTCTCAGCATGTGTGGATGGACAAGGGACATCTAGAAAAGTAAGCAAGGAGAGAGGGAGGCTCTGGGAAAACATTTCCATCTTTCCCTCAATCGAGGCCGGAAGCCCATTCAAGTACTACTGGGAGGTAAAGAAGAGACAAAGTTGACTGCTTTTTTGCAGTCTAGAAACAATGACAGTTGCATGACAAGAACGCTGTGGTCCACTCCCACTACAGATATACTAGGAAGAAGGAAGAAAACCTCATCACAGAGGGATGGAGGCTACAGACTGTTATTTACCAACAGCTCAAAAGGTCATCTCCCCAATGACCTTGAGAGTCTCCTACACCGACCTGTATTTGCAGCCAACACCAAAATGTCTCCACCGCAGGGAGCTGCTATCAAACTTTTCATTTGTTGCCGTAAAAGCCAAAGGCTTAGTTCAAGTGCTCTTCAGCGTGCACAGGCCACCTCTCCACTGCATCACATAGCCCAGCCCTAGCAATAGAGCTGGCTCTGCTTGTAGGTACCAAGGATGAAACAGGAAGCCCCTCCTCCCCCACTGTTGGTTAAGGTGAGGATGGCCATTTATGGTTGTGCAGGATATGTAATAAGCAAGGGTCTCTGGCTAAAGAGGGGACTCAGTGCTATAATCTTACCATATCATCCTCTTACCAAGCCACTGTGGAGGACAGATTACGTATATTTCCCTTAAGGTTTTAGTAAATATCTTCAAAATATAGAATGCATACAGGTAAAGAGCCTAAGTCATAAGTCCCAGGCTTGATCACTTTTAGCTAACTAAATATACTCATACATTCAGCTCTGGGGAGAGACATGGACAACTAGCAGATCCCCAGGGGGGTGTCCCTCCAATGGGCATCCTTTAAAAGGTTTGAAACAAGGCACCATCTGTTCACTAAGCCATTGCCCATGAGGCTGAGAGTGCCATACGAACTCTTGTTTTCTTTAGTTCTGCACAAAAGCACTCTATGGGACAGCAGAATCTAAAGAAAGTGACCAGACACCAGAGACCTAGGATAGAACCAAACACAACTGGCAAGAAAACAAAATGCCAATGGAATGATTCCTAATGATATTCTGCTATATTCATAGATTGATTTTGTGCCTAGCCCAACTATCATCGGAAAGCTTCACCCAGCAACTGATGGAAACAGATGCAGAGACTCACAGGCAAGCATTAGGCAGAGTTCAGGTAACACTGTGGAAGACATAGGAAGGACTGCAGGAGCCAGTGGGGTAAAGGGCACCACAAGAAACCCCACAGAACCCAACAACCTGGGTTCATAGGGGCTCACAGAGTCTGAACTGGCAACCAGAGAGTGTGCATGGGACTGAAGTAGGCCCTCTACATATATGTTACAATTGTATAACTTGGTCTTCTTGTGAAACTCCTAAAAGTGGGAAGGGGGTTGTCTCTGACTGTGTTGCTGCTGCTAGGAGGAATGTGTCCTCCTAGAGGATTGCCTCATTCAGCCTTAATAGAAGAGGAGATGCCTAGTTTCACTGTAATTTGATATACCATGGCTGGGTGATATCCATGGGAGGTCTGCCCTTTTCTGAAAAGAAACAGAGGAGGAGGAGAGAAAGGGAGAGGGTGGAGAAACTGGGAGGAGAGGAGGGAGGGGAAACTTTGGGATGTAAAAACAAAAAAATAAACAACAACGAAAAAAAGAAATTACAACTGTGTGTTGAAGAACTTGTTAAGCGAGAACACATTCTCTGTCTCTTCCTTCCCTCTGTCAGTTTCTCCTTCTTATAGAACAAACCACAAAATATCATGATCAGGGAAAGGGGAGACAGGACAAGAATGAGGATTGCATTGGCTAAGAACAGACAGAAGGTGCAATCCACAGAGAACATCCCATACTATGTGGAGAGCTGACTTGAGATTGGATGTTTCCCTTGAGCCAAGCTAGAATGTGGATGAAAGTCTGGTCAATCCCCATGTCTTCTGAAGCATCCTCACATAACTCCTTGTAGGCAGAGGGAAAGGCTTGCCTTGTTAAGACCCAGGTCATCTGAACCACAGTGCTCCCACATGGCACCAAGGACAGACTCTCCAAGATGGTCTACAGACATGATATGCTTTCTGCCCTTGCCTCCCAAGACCACACATTTCTTGATGTTTGGAGCCTATAGCTTTGTTCCTTGGGAAAAGTTGGGAACACCCGGGAAACAATAAGCGTGTGAATTACAAAGGTCATTAAAAAAGGAACCCCACATTCCCCTATGTTCTATCTGACACACCTTTCTCAAAAGATTCAAGAGAAAGACCATCTAGGATGCCTGATGAGCAGCCGCTGAGGGGCCAGGGGTTGGATCCCAGCTGAGGAGACATGGGTGTAGCCTCACATTAGAGAGTCCACAGCAGTCAGTTACTCCTTCTAAATGTGAGCTTTAGTGGAAGGTTTATAGCTACAACTGCCCATGAGGAAATTGTTGTCATTTTGCTTGTCATATGCTTTATAGTCTATGGAATGTTCATGCTCAATGACTGCAGAAGTGGGGACCTCAGTGCAAGAGTGTAGGCCTGGAACAAGGCACCACAGCATGCCCCAAACAAGGCTTCATCTACCATTCCACCAGGTTTGATTTTCACGAGACGGTACATCAGATCTGGTTCACCCGGGGAGGCTCCGCATCTTGGACCCCTGTCTCACTGTAACCAGGAGGAGACTTCCCACAGCCCTGAGTTGAGTCTCCCAGCCAGTAATGGCTGTGGCTTTCTGCCTGTCTGCCTCTAGGCTCTTTCCTAGCAAAGCTTCTTAGCCCCTAAAATGCAATGAGTTGGTTTCCAGCCAGCAGCAGCAGGGGGTAGTAGGGACAGAGCTTAGCCAGGCGATCTCCCCAGTGCTAGCCACAGTCCCTCCTGCCCAAAGCAGGAACTTATTCAACATGGCATCTTTGGTTGGAGCTTCTTCCTGCCCAGCCCTCCCTACTGTCTGTTCCCTGCTTCCTTATTATCATTTACCTGATAAACTACTTGAGTCCTCACCTCCAAAGCTGTTCCCGGGGACAGCATGGGCAAGGCTCCTATAATGTATTCAACTCTGAGCTGCAGTCCAGGAGGTGCTGAGTAACTGCTACTTGATTACATTGCCCAGATGTTTGGACTTCCTTTTCTTTATGAGTAGAAAAGGAGAAAATGGCTCTGAGGTCTGAACTCTCTAAAATATTAACAATTCATAGAGTGTTGACTTGGTGCCAGAACTCAGCTAAGCTGGTTGCACAATATTATGGCTTGAGTGTATCCCCAAAAAACATGCTGGAAACTTAATCCCAATGTAACACTGTTAGGGGGAGTTTAAGTTAAGAAAGCTTCATTTCCACTCTGTGTCTGTCTCTCCCTCCCCTCTCAATTCTTTCTTCCCTGCTCCACCCTTCCTGTTATCTTCTTTTGCCCTTTTCCTTCCAGTCATGGATGATACAGCAGAAGGTCCTTGCTGGACACCAGTCCCTTGATGTTGGATTTCTCAGTTGCTAGAATTGTGTAGAAAGACATTTCTTTTCTTTATTAATGCCCTGGTCTGTGCTATTCTGTTATAGCAGCACAAAGCTGACTAATACATACAGATTATCTCATTAATTCCTTGGCAACTTCCTGGAAACAAAATAAATTGTGCCTCCCTGTGAAAAGAGGCAGCTGACTTCCGAATGCTGTACTACTGTACGGTGGGGCTCACATTTGAGTCATAGATGGTGTCTACCCAGCCTCACAGCTCTGAATGAGTGAGACCTTGTCTAACTCACCACTGTCTCAGCATTAGGAACTATGTTGAGAAGAGAGCCCATCAGTACGTACTCTAGCTGTAGACCCAAGGAAGCCCAAATCACTCACATGTATGGTGATCTGAAGACAGGTCTCTGCCCCATGCTTCTGAAAAAGGCTTCCCCTACTTAGAGCCTGGAATTATAGTTATTGCCATCAAAGCTTATCTTTTAAGATATATATCTCATTTTGGGATGTCAGACTTCTGTGGTCTATATTTTGGTTGTCATATAATCAAGACAGGATTAGCTATCTAAGTCACCTAGCTCACAGTATTTAGTGAGGTAGTTCAGTTTGGCCGGTGATACTGGGCCAGATATGATACACATGCCTTCTTGGTCTAATCCTTCAAATTTGCTTTGCTGTCCTATTCTCTGCTTTCTCTTATTCCCAATCTGCTAAGCATGAGAGAGTTCCTAGGTCCTGGCAAATGGCAAGCTGAAGGTACTAAGCCGTTGGGCTTCTGAGTCACCGTGTGGGTGGGCGCTGGCTGAATACAGCATAGTCTTGGAACTTAGCAAGAATGATAAGCAGATGTCTTTGTTGATAAACTACTAACATCCATTATATCACCTATGATTACCATGAATCAACAAGGTACTTTTTGTTTGTCCTTCCTTCTAGGTTTACGGTATCCATAAGGTACCTTTTATAGTTTCAGAGACTTGATGCTATTCAGTTAGGAGATACTGGGAACCACAGGGAACATTAGAATTGGCAGAAGTGGCATGAGCTAGTGATAAATGTGGGCTGCAACTTACAATAAACACCATGAGCTCATGCAAAATCTTTTGGCAAAAGGTCCATTGCTCATTTGTTCACCTGTCTGGCATAAGTAGCGAAGAGATACAAATAGGACTTAACCACCATTACCAACAAAAAAATCACTTTAAATCCAGAGGGTCCTGTGGACTTGCTCTAAGGCCCACCGTGTGCTGACAGCAAAGCTGAGTGAGGGCTCTGTTTTTTTAAGGTGATTCAAGGTCACTTGAAGAACAGTCCCTTCTTCTGACATTTACTGTCACCCAAATACTTCAAGTGAAAGCAATGGTTTCCTAGAACACATGATTCCATGAACACATGATTACAAGTCCCTTGGTAATGGCTTCAGCCTGTGACCAAGCCTGAGACCTACCTAAATGCTACCAGTGGACCGAGAATTAACATATTTCCCTATTGCTAGGAAACAGAGGTTCAGTAATTATATTACACCTAGTAAGAGACCTGGCTCTCCAGACTTTTATATTTTTATCTGTAAATATTAGCTTTCCTATTGAAGCAGCTTGCTTTCAACCTCTTGTACTTCCAATGTTTAATTAAAAGTCTCCCAGAACTCATTATATTCTGCCCTCTAAAAGTTGGCTCAGCACAAGCATTCTTTGCCACTGCAGCTCTTTCCTCTTGGATGTTCTTTAGCATAACTCATTAAAGCCACACTCTGAAGCCCAGAGACTGGACAGGTTTGTCAGAGTGCTGGTGCTGGCATATGTCACAGATAAATGATGAACACCTGCAACCCTCGCCTGGACAAAGGAGATGAAGGTTAACAGTGAAGTTCCTCTGAGGGTCTTGTCACTTAGAAAAAAAAAACACCAAACATTTCAGCTTAAAAGAAAACAGCAATAATCTCGCAGTATTTTGAATTGTGCCCTTAATTTATGTTTCAAATTTTATTTCAATAAAGCTCATTTTCTACTGTGAAAAAAGTAAAGGTAATGGATTATATATAAAATCTGTGTTTTAAAAATACAGAAGGATATCCTGTTGTTGCTCTGTGTTGTGGAGATCGTACAGCTTTAGAGACCTAGTGAGGGTCCAGCATCAATAGTATAGCAGAAACCAGAGGCCCCTAACTAGACCAATGCCTCTTTGCAATAAGCACTTGCAAATAAAGACATATAGACAAAGGGATTTGTGGTGTGACTCACTTTGTCACATGGCATCTTCCATGATGAGATTTTTAATTTTTTCCTCCTAAATTTTGTTTTATTTTTTTGGGGGGTACAGTAGTTGGAGAGCAGATGCAAAGGGATCAAGACACATGATGTAAAAAGACACATAAAATGAATAGAAAGAAAACACAGGAGAGGGCAGATCTATTATTATCTTGGATGGAAAGGTCAATATTGCTAATGTGTTAGTTCTTCCACATTCGATATGTGAATGCACTGCAATGGCAATAAAAATCACAGCAAGGAATTCTTTAAGTATGAACAAAATGATCCCCACGATCAAATGGCAAAAACACAGCCTATCCAACAGAATGCTGTGGAAGAACAAGGCAGGGTACTGACCCTACTCAGCTTCAACACTTACCACAAAGCTACAGTAACCACAACAATGCACTGCTGAGGAAGAGATGGTTCAAAGGTGAATACAACAGAATAGGGGGTTCAAAAATCCATCCCCACAAATACAGTAAACCAATCTTGACAAGGTGTCAAAGGCTAGCCAATGGAGAAAAGGAGGCTTTTCAATAAATGGTGCTGGGAGGACTAAGTGTCCAAACACAAAAAAGAAAAATGACTACGTACATTGACATCACATCTTCTACAAAGTCGACCTAGAATAGACCACAGAATAAGTGTAAAATGCAAAATCAAGGGATGTGGGATTTCCCGCTGTATGTTGTGAATGCTATTGGTTAATAATGAAACTGTCTTGGCCTGTGATAGGGCAAAAGAGTAGAGCTAGGCAGGGAAACTAAACTGAATGCTGGGAGAAGGAAGGCAGAATTTAGAGACACCATGTAGCGCTGCCAGGGACAGATAGATGCTGAATGGAACCTTGCTGGTAAGCCACTGCCACATGGCAATACACAGATTAATAGAAATGGGTTAATTTAATATGGAAGAGCTTACTAGGAATATGCTAGAGTCATTGGCAAATCAGTGTTTTAAATAATATAGTTTTTGTGTGATTATTTTGGGGCTGAGCAGCTGGGAACAAATAAGCAGCCTGCTATAACAAATTGGCATGCCAATGGAGCTGACTAAACCCATGTAAAACCCGAGAAAGCTTGGAAAGGAATACCAGTCACAAAAAAAAACAGTGTTTAACACAGCTTCTTGTTCTGTTTGCAGGCAGTGTGCTACAGCTCCTTTAAAAGAGGTCTTCCTGATTCAGCAGTAGAACAACAACAACTACAAAAGCATGATTTTGAAATGATTGCTTCCTGGACCGGGCTTTTGTGAGATCGGCTATGGAGCATTTAAATGGGTTCTGTGAGCAGAATGCTACAACTTGCTTAATGGCAACATATATCTGCTGTGTGCCTACAAATGGGGCAATATACATGGCTCTCAGAGGCAATGAAAGGCTCCACCATGCTGGACTGGGCAGAGCAAACAGGCAGGGCCATGTTGGCCCTAGCCACACCCCTTTATCATAATGGCACTTCTGGTCAGAAATTACATATTCAGACATATTCAGATAAAAAAAGACTCCTAAATGGGTCATAGTGTTGGATAAATGTACGTAGGCTTGGGAGAGAGAAGAAAAGGAGTATAGAGAGTTATAAAAAGAAGTAATTGGTTTGAGAAAACAAAGCCTTTACCAGAGTGCAGACAGTCATAGATTAAAGTAATAAAACAATAAGCAATGTATAGATGGAAAATGCATAGAGAGTCTGGATTATGTATATTATTGTGTTTCTTTGAATTTATTGACTGTGAAGGATCTAAGTACAGAGAGATATTTTATTGTATGGGCTGCTAAGGCAAACAAACATAAAAGTATTTTGATTTCAGTATTTAGGAAAAGAGATTCTTCTTTTGTTTCCACAAAAGATGAGAACCTATGGATTAATTTCAGACTAAGGTGATTTGATTGACCAAGACCCCCTAAAAGGTCACCTTGAATACCCCCAAAAATTACTTCACCTAACAAAAAGTAGGAAGCAGTTTAGAGAGAACTATGCCCAAATCTCCTAATGATTGTTACAAATGATTGTTTACAAATATTTGTTTACATTTAAAGGGGGCTATGCTATAGATATGAATAATTTGCATTGGTATGGATCTTGGTTTACTGATACAAATTTTAGGTCAATTTTGTTATATGTATATTTCTGCTTTTGATTAAGGTATTGTGTTTGTGAAGCAAATTTAAAAATGAAATATATAATTAAATATAGGTTAATAGGTAGTCATCTATAATAGTCAAGCTTGTAGTCATGTTAGTTAGGTTTTCTAGAAATATAGAGATATATTTCAGTTAGATAGGCATTCTTCAAATTTCTCAGAGACCTTCAGAATATGGCACTCAAAATGTTTTAAGAGCTTAAGATTTTTCATGACAATGAGACACATCTGCTCCTGACAGCACCAATTACTTCAAGAGGATGATGGGCATTGAAGAGGCTCCTTATGGAGTTTGTTAGCCATTTGGGAAAGAAATTGATCTTTCCTGGACTGCTTGAGGTCATGCTGTATGAAATGGACATGCAGGACCCACAGAGAAATGACTGCTGAACTTGCCTAAAGGTGAGATGGTCCTTCAGGGTTCCTGCTTCATAAAAGAGTCTACAAGACATTCTGCAAGACACAGAAGAAAGTGACTGACAAACTGCCAATATAGGAGGAACTGTCTTTGAAATTTCCTGCTTCATGGTAAAGTCTGCTGGATACTGTGGGCCTGTAGGCTAAAGATTGATGTCCCAATGGTACAGAAGAAGAACTGTGGGTGACTGTCCAGGCAGCAAGATGTCTCTGTCAATTCTAGAGTTTTGGAAGTTGCTTACAATGTATTTCCTATTTACTTAGGTAATATTATATCCTTTTGAAGTCTTTGATGGGGTTGAAGAATAGTTATAGTTTTCCTTAGTCATGATAAAAGATAAAATAGATATAAATATTGTAATAATTGTTGCCTGATACCTATTTTGTTACTTGTAATTTTTCTGTGTTAAAGTTAACACCTTCCTTTTTATTTATCGAAAAAGGAGAGGTAATATGGGATTCCTCTCTGAATGTTATGAATACCATTGGTTAATAAAGAAACTGTCTTGGCCTGTGATAGTGCAAAAGAGTGGGGAAAACTAAACTGAATGCTGGGAAAGGAAGGCAGAATTTAGAGACATCATGTAGCCCCACCAGAGACAGACACTGGATAGAACCTTGCTGGTAAGCCACTGCCACATGGTGATACACAGATTAATAGAAATGTGTTAATTTAATATGGAAGAGCTTGCTAGAAATATGCTAGAGTCATTGGCTAAGCAGTGTTTTAAATAAAATAGTTTCTGTGTTATTATTTCACGGCTGAGCCGCTAGGAACAAACATGTGGCTTCCAACAATAGCCAAGGACCTCTATCATGAGGGAAAAGTCTAGTGGATGAGCTTTTTGACTTAATAGAAAAGAAAATCAAAGTTTTGTGAACCTGAAAACTGCTCTACAAAAGATCCTCAGAGCACAGAAAGAAAAGCCACAGACTGGGAGAAAACGTTCGCAGGACAAATATCTAACAGAGGATTTGGCAGTGAATTGGGCAAAGAATTCTTAAAACTCAATAATAAGGAAACAATAGACTTTAGAAAAACACCAAATCATCTGAAAACACACGTTACCAAGGAGGATGCCCCAACGGCTTGTAGGCACATAAAATGGCACTCCACAACATGTGTCACTTGAAAAATGCAAATAAGACCAACATGATACCTACATGCAGATTAGAATGGTGCAGATTCAAAACACAGACAGCCCCAAATGCTAGTGAGGACCTACAGAAAGTCTGCCAGTCATTTGCTCCTGGGGCTGCAAAATAGTACAACTATTTTGAAAGTTTGCAGTTAATCACAAAACTAAACACAATCCTGCTCTCACAAAACTTGCACATGAGTGTGTACAGCAGCATATTCTGATTTATCAAAACCTGGAAGTGACCAAAGTATCCTTTAGGATATGAACGGATAAACACACTGTGTTGTAACAACACAACTGAGTATTGGTGATAAAAATAATGAGCTAGCAAGACACATACACACACACACACACACACACACACACACACACACACACGGAGGAGGCTTAAATGTATATTGCCAAGTAAAAGAAAGCAACCTGAAAAGACCAAGTGCAGCATGGTTCCAATTATGTGACATTTGGAAGAAGTAGCACTATGGAGACAGAGACAAGGTCTTTGGTGTCTAGAGGTTAGTGGGTAGGGAAAGGAATGAGTATGGGTGGACCAAGCACAGAGGATTTCCAGGGCAGTTAAAATACTCTGTCAAATACAGTCTATTGTAGACACGGAACACAAAGCATCTAGAGTACATCCATGGAGCTGTGTACACATCAGGAATAAGCCCTGACATAGACTATGGAATTTAGCATACAACAACGCATCTTCATTTGTTTATAACTAACACATCACACTAATGTAGAACAAAAATGATAGGGGAATCTGGACTGGGGGTGATGGACGCACAGGGGCTTTCTGTACTTTACCCCACTTTTCTACAAATCTCAAAACTGCTCTAAAACCAATTTAAAATGTCTGTCTGAAATGTGTGTGTGTGTATACACATGCGTGTGTGTGTGTGTGTGTGTGTTGCCTTATGAAGTTAGAGAAAGTGTGTTCTGGTTGGCAAGGCTATGTGAATTGAGTCCATGCAAATGTCTGCTTCTACTGCTGTGGACTTCTCTGCTTCTAGATGCTCATGGCTCCTGACTTGGACACAGGGTGATAGGCTTAGATCCAGCTGTGATGCTTTGTGCTTGCATTGGGATGCTGGTTGTCATCACCCCCATCCCAGAGATGTGTCAAGGATGATGGGAAAACTTAATAAATGCCACAAAGTTTGTTACTTTCAGAGTTTGAAAACAGGCTACTACTTTTCAAGGAGAGGACAGCCTCATAAACAGTCCAGCCCATCCCTAGGTTGGTGAGACAGCCTGGTTGATGAACATCTGCCACAGTTTCAAAAATGGCCTGACCCAGGCAGAGTTCCAGAGCCTCGGGAGAAGCATGGCTACTGGTATGTGATATGAAACCCTGGAGATTGTGGAGTCTACAGCAGCCAGTTTCTTGCTTAGCAAACTTTGAATCTATCTACCTAAATACCCATCAGTCCCACTGAGGAGAACACAGGCCATGTGCTTCTCAACATCCATCCTCTCAGATGCCTTGTTGATCCCTGGCCACTAGCCCCACTACCCTCCTCCCTCTGATAAATGGCTCCTTGACTCTGGGCTGTCTCTAGTTCTTGAGATTCTACTAATGTTTTCAAAAGTAACTCTGCAGCTTTGCCACCATCCTTCTCTTGCCTTACTGACGCTAAAGCAGTTTGCTTTCACAGGGACCCATAGAGGGTCTTGGTAATAGGAAGAGACAGAACAGATAGTTGGATTATATGCCTGCTTCTCTCTCCCTACCAGACCTCCCAGCTCCTTCTGAAAATACAGACTGGAACTTTGCAATCTGAAGAAACACTACACAGATATTTGATAACTAGACGCAGGTAGATATAGTGGGGGGGGGATAGAAGCGGGGGAATGAGCTTTAAAATGATAAATATTGAGTGATTTTGCCTGTAGATTGGTTTTTCATATCTCCAAGCTTCTAAATAAATTCACTGGGCTGGGGAAAAAGTGAATTGTAGTTCTAATACCCAAGGATTTGTAGATTGTTGTCTTTCAGCAAAAATAAGTGGTCAAGATTCTGTCTGATTCTCCTTTCTATATCTGAAAGTATGAATCATAGTCAACCTGTATGATTACATACTTCTATTGTAGGACCCAAGCTCCTGTAAACAATCAAAAAGTCAGCCACTAGCATCTCCCAACCACCCAAAGCTGCAAAATCAAAGATTTGGTGACCCAGAATGTCCACTAGACGAGGTCTAGTCCGTCTTGCTGAAACACACAGGTCAATGAGGGACTCTGTTCTCAGTGTTCAAAGGCCTCCTGAAACAGATTAAATTGAAGTGTTTCGGCTTCATGTGCACATGATTTATGGAGAAATGAAAAGGAGTATAAAAGACTTAGAGACATAGGAAGAAACAAGCTTGGGCTGCTTACGGTAAATTTTGTTCATTACTGATAACCATGAATGGGGACCTTAAGGTGTCCCTTACATGTGGCAGTCAAATGGTATGGAATTATATTGACAAAAACCATCCCAAGTATGCTACAAATACATCTCTTATCCAAAGGACTCTGTCCAAATATAGCTGTTTAGCCTTTTGCTTTTTCTGCTTGCTTGTTTCCTATATTTTATTTGGGCAGGCTACTCAGAACATCTGATTTTTGTTTGAGTATGGGCTTGTTTTCTACAGAAGATAAAAATGTTTAAGCCGAGGAAGAAAACTTTGGTGCCATATTCTTCCAGCGCTGGGGGGTGAGTGAGGCCTGATCTTCAGGCCTGGAGGGCTGCCCAGTGACATCATGCACTGCTCAACATGGGTCATTAGTACAACAGCAGCACAGAATGACGGGGATGCCACACCTAGAGGACCATAGTGGAAGTGTCTGTAACAGCTGCACAGTACAGAGGGCACCCAAGTGAAAGCAGTCCACTTAATTTTCAGGGAAGCCATATGGGTAAAGGTGCCCACAGAGGGGAGAAGAAGGTATCACGTCTCCCAAAGCTGGAGTTATAGGGCAGTTAAGCTGCCTGATGTGGGTGCTGGGAACCAAACTGAGGTCCTCTGGAAGAGCATAAGTGTCCTTAATCACAGAGCCATGTCTCCAGTTCCAAGGCCTCATTTGAGAGTTCCATTACTCAAAGTCATTTCACACTAATGCTATCAGATGCCTTTTGTAAGTGGAAAGACAAGCATTTTCTTCATAGCTGGGTTCCAGGTACCCAAACTCTGGGGACACGCATAACTCTGCTGACTTTCTTTCCTCCAAACACAGGGCTTCTGGTTCAACCCTGGACTGAGGAGCACACTGGTACACCCATGCCAGACCCTTATAGGGAAAAAAATGTGTTCTTGTTGCCTGGCTGGGAGTGCATGGAATATTCTGTTGAAAATGCAGATAGCTGCAGCAATGGCTTTGCCTGTTACTCCCCGTTACAGACCGCCTGTGATGGTTGTCGTAAGTAGCCAACTTAATATACTTGGGAGGAGGTAACCTCCATTGAGGAAATGCCTCCATCAGGTTGGTGTGTGAGCCTGTCTGTGGGGACCATTTTCATGATTGCTATGGATGTAGGTGGAGCCTTCAGACTGGTGACAGTGCCAGCCCTAGGCAGGCAGGCCTGGACTGTACAAGAAAGGTAGTTAAATGTGAACGTGGAACCAAACCAGTAAGTAGGGCTCCTCCATTAGTTTCTGCTTCAAGCTTCTGCATTAGATCCTGCCATGGCTTCCATTTATGGGAGCTAAAAAATAAACCCCTTTCTCCCCAAGTTGTTTATGGCTAGCATTTCATCACAACAGAAAGCAAACTAATGTGCTATCCCAAAAGAGAGAGATCAAAATCTTGTCATGGTTTTGAAAAATCCAAAGTTGGACTCCTTGGATCAGCTGATGAAAATGCATCTATTGGAGGGTGTAGACTAGCCTTGATAAGCCACATATAGGAAAGACAACCCCTTTGTTCCAGGATAACTGGGTTGTTTGATATGTTTTGGGGTAGAAGATGCATTACAGTGTGACACTGGCAAGAAGCAACGTAGCCTTTCCAACGCACATTTGGCATTTTCTTCTCCCTGCCTACATAAACTTTCTAATTAGGCATCAGGTTAGACTGATTGTTATTTTTTAAATGAAAAGTGAGTTTTAATTGTAAATTCTTTTAGGTAAGGCTGTAAAGTCCCTTTATGCTATAATTAGCCAAGAATAGATAAACACCCAGAAACACCTGTTTAGTTCACTGTAGCACACAGAACAGCAGGGAGACTAGACTGGGAGCTCCCACACTATACTATAGGTACTAATGAACAGCTGGCCCTTCTCCCACCCTGTATCACAGGTTCTATGAGCAGCTGGCCTTTCTCCCACACTATACTATAGGTACTAATGAACAGCTGGCCCTTCTCCCACCCTGTATCACAGGTTCTATGAGCAGCTGGCCTTTCTCCCACACTATACTATAGGTACTATGAGCAGCTGGACTTTCTCCCACACTATGCTATAGTACTATGAGCAGCTGGCCTTTGTCTTTTTCTAACAGATCATGAGTTCCCCTCAAAGTGGCTTTTGTCACAGTGGAGATCGGGCTTCTACAAAGTTCTCCACCGTATCTAGGACAGGAAATGTTATTCCTACAGTATAAACTTTTGGGGACTGAGGTCACCTAAGACATACTTTCTAATTCCTTCCTATTATGTGCTCAGTCACATGCCATCTCAGACTTTTTGCTTAGCTGTCTGTTCCTCTCTACAAAGCAGTCCAGGCCCTCACTATGGAGTGCCCAGAAGGGGCCAATGGTCTCCAGCTTCATAGGTTTCTAAGGGAGAAGACAACAATGAAGAACATGTCTAGGGATTTCTGCCTTTTAATTTCTGCATTTGGATGCTTTGAAGCAACAGTACTTGTTGACCCTGGGACAGACTGTCAGTCTCAGGGTCAGTAATCCCTAACGACAATAAACAATTTGCCCAGAAGTGAAATACAAACCAATCAACCTAGGGTACACAGCCCAACAACTTTCTGCCTGGGGTTTCACATTTCATCCTGGGTTTCTATCTACCTGGTCTGGACTGGATTCCCAAAGCCTATGGTCTAGCTCCATGGACCAGAGTTATAAGAGTCATTTAGACCACAGCCCCCCTTCACCTGCCTATTCTGCAACACCTGTTTCTTTCCACGGAAACCACAGTAAGGCTTTTCCCACCATTCTCCCAACTGGTCAGCTCTGGTTCTTCCCAGTGTGGTCCTGAATGAATATGCTCCCTCTTCTTGGAACCGAGTAACCAACAGTTCAGTGACGGCCATCCTATTTGTTGCCTTGCCCGCCACGCTTTCGATTTTCTATTAACACAATGTGCTTCAAGACAACATTGCCATGTGAGTCACTCACTGTTCCAGTTAGGTTTCTGCTGCCGTGATAAACATCACGATTGAAAGCAACATGGGGGGAATTTCAGCTTAAATTTTTATTCCATCATAAATGGAAGCCAAGGCAGAACTCAGGCACAGGGCCCGACCTGTAATAGAGACCACTGAGGAACACTGTTTACTGGCTAGATCCCCAAGGCCGAATCATTTTGCGTTCATACACAAGTCGGGAACACTTGCCTTGGGGTGCTATTACACACGGTGGGATGGACCCTCCCACATCAATCATTAATCAAGAAAATGTCCACAGGACTCCCCAAAGTCCAATCTATTGGAAACACTCCCTTGGCTGAAGCTCCTCCTTCCCAGGCAAACCAATGTCAGGTTAAGAAACCATGAACCACCATCCTTGCCAACTCCATAGCAATGCTCGCCCCCAGGCCAGAAGAAACTTGTTCGTGGCTTTACTCTTACAGTCCTTCTCAAAGAGGGACACCACGCCCCGTGACTGAAGAGAGGCTCCAAAAACTCAAAGCCACACAGATAAAAGTTTAATAGTCTGCATAATGTAGAAATTTTACCCAAAGTGACCCAAGTTTAATCATTGCCCGATTCAAATGAAAAATCTCGGTGTGTTTTCCCTACGGAGCATTCGTTAAAACCACCACAAGCATGGTTTCTGAGGAGCTGTGGATTTTGTAAGCTCATTAGTCTGTGGACGAGCATCCTGTGATTTGACCCAGTTTCAATTCCCCAACTCTGAAAATAAAATATAAATGTTTTATGCACAAGGATTTGATCATCTATCATTAGGCTGCTGAAAAAAATGTGGGTGCTATTGCCCCACATAGAACCTGAAATGTTCTAGGTGATATATCGCAAAGAGGAGGCAGACTCCATTAAGTCTTGAAGGAGGCAATTTCCTAGAGAGGTAGCTATTTGCCTCGGAGAAAACATCTGGCCCTTAATTGAAATTACCTGAAGAATGGAACTATGCCACTGCCTTGTAAGTTACATAAGATGAGGAAAATTACAGCTGCTGTCATCCACAGAAAGATCATGGGGAACGCTAAACATTCACGTGAATTTTTCATTTTCATGGTTTACAGCAGTGATCAAGAGCAGTGCTTTAAGAGGCTCCAGTGAACACGTGCTAAATGATGTATCTGGCTACGAACGGCAGGCAAAGCTGTCTTCCTAGTCAAGGTCGCACGGCTGAGCAGCTCTCTGTGACACACCATTCCATGCTTTCTTGCTTGTCAGAAGGGATCCCAAGCTTAGGATGGAAGGCCTCAGGCTTTCCTTGTTGGCTTTTGTTGCTAATTTTATTATGAATGTCTTAGAGCTTGAGAAAGGCGAGGTGGCTGTGGAATCTGACATCAAGTTGAAATTCTCCATGGGATCCTTAAATGCATAAGGACACTAAGAATAAGCTCAACAGGCCAATCAAAAGATGAGCAGAGGAAACATTCAGAGGCCTTTTCCTTGATGAATTGGGGCTTTGAAGTTTCCAGTGGTTAGCAGGATGTTTGCCAAGAGTGCAAGTACATATCTGTTTCATCTTGTGGAAAATGATATAGTGTTCTCAGAATACCTATCTTGGGGGTTGGCTTTTGGTAAAGACGGTGGGTGAAAAACATCTTTGACATTTCTGGGATCATGGTAGCTTCACCATTCCCTCTCAACACTGCATGACTTTTGCTCAACTCATCCAGATACCAGGAGAGGCAGGGACTTTAGTGTGTCTCCCCTAAGATAGCTCCCTGTCACAGCTTTGATCCCACAGTCCTCCACGTAAACAGCAGAATGTTTCCCAGCTGGACAAAGAGAGAAATATTCTTGAATTCAGACAGATAATACATCTTGTGGGCAAATGATTATTTGATTGCATTTGCCTTTTTATGTTTAAAACAAGCCTGTTCTTGACTGACCTGCTGATTTCCTGTTTCTTGTCTAAGACTGACTGCTGCAGGCTGGTACAGTGTCCCGTCTTCTTGCTCTTCAGTTCCTTTATGATCAGCTTCAAGGGAATCAAAGCAAGGAGGCTCTAGCAATTCACCTTGCAGGAGACACACATCTTGTCCATAACTCCATGGATCAGGCATTTCTATCCCATGCTTGAGTGAGTGTACAGTCCTTACTGAGAGCAGAGTTATCTTGATGAATACTCATTAGACTGCACTTCCATCCCAAAGGATGCTTCCAGAAGGCCAACATTGCCTCCTGCTCCCTCTTCCCTTCAAGATAAGCCAACACAGTGGCTTGCCACATCTTCCTGCCTTCCTCAGCTCCCCACTGTGCTTTGCAGACAGTTTCCTCATAAGACCCTTGTATAGTTCATCCTGTATCTGTATCTGCTTCTTAATGGGCTCGAGCTTGAATAATGGATTGTCTTGCAATGTCAAGTGAAGGTCAAGCGAAAGACAAAGCTGATATCTTCAATACCCCATTTCTGCTGGCCAACTAGTTAGTTGAAACCTTTATCAATTGATGAAAGTTGGCACTATGCCCCTGCCCCCAAAGCAAGCAGAAGTTGCTCCATTGAGTCTTAGCAAAGATGCCTGGCTGGGTGGGGCTCGGAAAGTAAAGGAGTAAAGGCTATAATCCCATGGAGACGTCACTACTGATCAGGCTCAGATCAGGAGGCATGGAGAGGTGTGGGACAGCGCCCCCTCCATGTGAGTACTATGTACGTGTGTGCCTAGCTGTGCGTGTGCGTGTGCGTGTGTGTGTGTGTGTGTGTGTGTGTGTGAATACATTGTGTACCCACATCTCAGCATACAGGAGCGGTTTGCATGTATATACATTCACGTGCCTGCATGCCTGTGTGTGCATTGTGTGGTGGCCATCTGAGGCAGGGGCATCTCAAGGGAGAAGAGCTGCCAGCATGGATCAGCTGTGTTTTTATGCACTACTTTGCCCATTATCGTTCTCCTGGAAAGGTTACAAAAATCCTTCAGCACAGGTTTAGATTTTAATTTTCACCGAGATGAACCGAGAGAATGGCACCTCCTTCTGTGTTACTCTGAGTCCTTCCTCTATCTTCTCCTTCTTCTCTATATCCACTCTTGGTCTCCCTCACCCTGAACTCCTCTCTTTCATCGACTTCCCTTCTTTTGGCATCAGGCGCCTGATCTGGTTGCAATGGCACATAATGCTGAGCTGGGAGGTTCTCTTGATTATCCACCTCCTCGGCTCCAGCTCTGCTTGCTCTATTCCGTGAGGCCCCAGGTTGCCTTTGGCCATGTCTGTGAAGCTACTGCTAGTAGAGCCCTCAGTTAAAGGTGGGCTCTACCTCAGTTGTGGCTGAATCCTAACGGACAGAATTCCTACAATGTGAGATTACAGAGGCCCCTTCTGCTTGTCTCCAGCAAGCCTTCAGCTCCCACAGCATCCCTGCAGAATGCCCCCAGGCAGCTGCAAGGGGCTCCCTCCCTGCGCTTGACCCATTTAATTGCTCTCTGCCCAATTCCACTGTACACACAGGTGTTTCTGAAGCTCCAAATTACACAGAAGAGATTTGCTGTGAGGAAGTTCTTCATGCTTTAGGGTGACATAATTTGAAATCAAATGATCAGTTTCTAGCCAGGTTCATGGAGGATGCTTTATATGGGACAGTAAAAAATAAAGACTGGGTGACTGGATGGTTGATGACCAATGACCACAGACTCACAGTGTTCCCGGATGAAGCATATGTAGGACTAAAGGTCAGAGACATTATTTATTTAGCATATTGGCAGCGTGGAGGAGGTAATACTCTGAAAAATCTCACCGTCAATAAAGGAAGCCGAATGCTAAACTAAATGCTAAACTAACACACCGAATTCAAATCCAATCCTCATAGTCTTGCCCATGAACATGCCTCTTTCCTAGGCTAAATTGCACTAGAGGGAACGAAGGCCTGGAGCCCAAGGAAACAGCTACGGGGACGCTGCAGTTCTACCCGGGCATTTAATTGACATGACATTCTATGTGGTTTTTCCTCTCCAGCATTTTCATCACAAACATGAGGGTCACAACATTGCAAACAGTGCTTTGGATAACCCTGAGCCAAGATTAAATTCTCTTTTCTTGGAAGTTGTCAGGTGGAGCCCAGGAAACTGTCATGTTTGTATTTCAAAAGGGATCAAATATTGAGCGCTTCCGATGGGTCAGCTGACTAGAGACAAAGGTGAGACTGGCGGGGGGACAGTGAATGCTTGCTTTTGTCAATGTTTCCACACTCCTTCCTGCATTCAGTAATCTTCGGAGAAAGTTTCTGATAACAATTGCGGTTTATCGGTGGGGCAGCCATTTCAGATTGCTAGAAAAACAGTGTATTTTCAGGCTCAGCTAGATGTCTCCATGGGTAAAGATGTCAGTCAAGCCTGACAACTTGAGTTCCATCCCCGAACTCACCCGATGGAAGGGAGAGTCACTCCTGCAAGCTATCCGCTGACCTCTACACGCGGATCGTGCCATGTACTTGTCTCCATTAACAAGCAAGCCAGCAGCTATGTATAATAAAATTAAAAGCAAAATATTGTTATGTCCCTTTAAAATTCCTGGAGGTAGAAGGAGATGAAGAAATAGAGAGAAAATCTCCAAGACGGGAGGAAAGGACCACACAACCAATATAGCTGAGGGAAATCACGATGCTCGGTACCTTGTCTGATCTATATCTAAAATCCCCCCACGGTTCACTTAAGGATATACATACACTGATTTGAAGACTGCACTGAAGGAACAAAGCTTTCTCGTAGCCACCAATTGAGCAGGGTGCATGACAGCTCAATTTTAAGAGATAAGGGGATAAATACAAGTAGGTTCCAAGTTGCCAAGACTCAGGGATGATGGTGTACAGAATGGATCCGAGCTCAAAACTCCTGGCTCGGGCTTCCTTACCTCTGTCTCCAAGGTAAAGACTATGGATGGTTCATGCCACTTCTACCCACTCAAGAAAAGAATTCCGAGGAGTGATGAAATGGTAGCTTAGTCATCTGTACTGCCGCATCTCTGATTCTGAGGAGAAGGACCGCATACAGACAAACGCCAGCAGTAAGACACGACCATCTAGGAGCCAAAGTTCTTTCATGCTCTGTTTTCAAACTGGGGATTTCTCAGCCCTGGCAGGTGGTACCCTTGTAAATCAAGTGCTCTACAGACGACACATCTATGTTCAGCATTCTAGAGAATGGCTGGACTTGACTGGCTAGAGTACTGTGATTCTGGAAAGAGGGAATGGTGCAGATCATAAACCCAAATTATCTTGGGCTACCTTAAATTTTTTAGTACATCACATCAGCTTTCCTAGCTTCCCTAGCATCCTTGGGATAAACTAAACAGAATATATCATGAAGCTTCATAGACATCAAGTCCATCAAGCTGCCAGGCATGAAAGGAAAAAGAAAGCATCTGAAATAGACTTAACAGACTGCCCCTCATGGCTATAGCTGACCAGATGTTCAGTTCTGCAATGGGGAAAAGTGCGGACTTATGATTGTTTCTTCTGATTATAAAAGCTAATGTGACCTCTTTCAAAAAAGAACATGTTAATTCAGGGTGACTTGAATCTATGTTCTTGGACTTGGTTAACTCTCACTTGGTCCAAAATAATCTCCCGTTTCTTTATTTCCTGGACCCTAGTCAGACGGCTACTTTCAGGAAGTCAGAGTTTCCTGATAGTCACTCAATACACAGTACAAGCAACGTGCCAAATAAATACCAGAGTCCAAGCTCACTCACTATTCCAGCAGCAAATAAACAAGGAGAAGGGCTGCATATGCATGCACTGAAAATTGCTGTTGCAGGCCAAGTAAGACAGCAGAAGTGAGAGCTGCAGCCACCCTCAGGGGATGCACATGCATGTGCAAACCCAATATTCATCCTAGCCCTTACTCAGGTAACCACAAATCCTACCCACAATTCTTACTTTAACTTACTAAACCTGACTTTATTTCAACCTGTGCCCTTACTTATCCCCAACCCTCACTCCAGTCTTCATCCAACCCCAGCCCTCACTGTACCCCCAACCCTCACCTAAGGCTTCATCTAACCCCAGCCCTAACTCTACCTCCAACCTTCACCCCAGTCTTCATCCAACCCCAGCCCTTCCTCTACCTCCAACCCTCACCCCAGGCTTCACCCAACCCCAGCCCTTTCTCTATCCCCCAACCCTCACCCCAATCTTCATCTAACCCTAGCCCTCACTCTACCCCTATCCCTCATCCCAGGCTTTATCTAACCTCAGCCCTTTCTCTATTCCCCAACGCTCTTCCCAGGCTTCATCCAACCCCAGCCCTTCCTCTACCTCCAACCCTCACCCCAGGCTTCATCTAACGCCAGCCCTTTCTCTAACCTTAACCCTCACACTAGGCTTCTGCCAATGCGACTAGAATTAAAGAGTTGCTAATTGATATATACTAGATGCAGCACAAGAAAGTAAAAACTTTTCAAAGATGGCACTGAAATAAAACCTAAAGGGGACCGTGTTTTTCTGCTGTTGAATTAGTGTCTGAAGGGATAGTTCAATTATCTGTGGATGTGAATACCAGGAATGTGCCAATGCTAGATCCCAGGTGTGTTTCTGTAAACATGCAGTGTGTTGAACAAGTGGTTGGTTCATACGTGTGTCGTCAGCTATTTTGCATATGTACAGGAATGTCTTAGTCACTGTTCTATTGCTCTAAAGAGACATCATGATAATGGCAACTCTTAAAAGAGAAAGCATTACATACAGATCAGAGACTTAGTCCATTATCACTATGGCAGGGAGCATGGTGGCAGGTACGGCAGGCAGGGTGCTGGAGAAGCATTTAAAGCCATATCCTGATTGACAGGCAGAGATAGAGAGAGGGGGGTATGAGAGGGAGAGACTGGGTCTGATATGGGTTTTTGAAACCTCAAAGCCCATTCTCCCAGTGACACACTTTCTTCAACAAGGCCACACCTCCCAAGCCTTCTAACCCCATCAAGGAGTTTCACTCCCTCATGACTTAGCATTTAAATATATGAGTTTTTGAGAGTTGGGGAGGCATTATTCTTATTCAGACAACCACAAGACAGCAGATGTTTTTCTGATTCCAAAAATGTGCCCAATGAAATTAAAGGTGTACTCAAATGCACAGGCTCCACCTTTGGCTGAGAACATGAATGTCTTCTGATGGAAGATGGGGGTCTTTATTCCAGGGAAATTGGTGGATCTCACAGTACATGTTAAGAGAGAAGATTCCCAGCCTTGGAGTTACCTCTGCCTCTGGTAAATATGTCCAAGTAGGATCTTTATCTTCCCTAGGATTTTTCAGAACAGGCTTGTGTAAGAAAGAGGGACATGAAGAAGGGTAGGGTTTTAGCAGTAAGCAATATCAGGAACAGCCTCAAGAAGGTCTACATAGCAGCACTTTCCCCAGTGACTCTCCTGGGACCAGGGCTGCCTTGCCTGCCCAAGTGGGATACTATAACATAGATGCCATGCTAAAAACTAGCAAACAAAGTCAACTTATTTGTAATGGTGTCAGTTTGCATCTTCACTCTCTTTAAAATGCAGGCTTGTGAGAGTCTGTTCCCCAAACTATGTATGTCCAGACTGAACTCATTCCAGTACCTGTGTGGTCACATGTGTGCATAAATCTCACTTATAACATAGGTATGTACACAAGTGTCCATGCATATACACAGACATGCATGCAAAGACATATTACACATGCACACAGATTAAGATGCACAGAATAAATATAAACAAATAACTGCACATGCACTGAGAAGCATGAACACACAGACTTCCATCCTTTGTCCTTTTTACCCAGAACCTGGGTTTTCCTTTGCCTTTCTACTCTTTTCCTCTCCTTTTGCACACATCCAATCAATAGCATAGCTACTTATCCAGCTCCTCTCCTCCCTCCCTAGTCCCACCACCAGAAGCCTGGCATCCACCTGGACCACAGCAGGCCCTCCTGTCCCACCCCCCTCTATCTGACCTCATTTCTGCTCAAACCATTCCGTCACAGAACCAAAGAAACCCCAAGTGGCCTGACCTGTATGGAAGGGAATGTGACAACAGCTCACAGAATTGAATATGGCTTTATCTTTCAACACAGCCATCCCCTTGTCAGGAGTTTATCCAGAAGATATGCATGCACAAAACTGAAATAATTCGTCATAGCATTATTTGTGATAGAAAACTATTGAAAATAACCCAAAATCTCATCCCTAGGAGACAAGTTAGAGGCATAATTTTATGTAGTATTGACTCTAGAAATGTATTTTATTTCCAAAAATAAAGTTAAAACTCCTCAAGTTATAAACAAATGAATCTAATTGTTCACATTTATAACCACAGACACAAATAATACATTTCATCAATTCTTAATTAAATGTTCTAAACATTTACCTATTGTAGGCCATATTCTAAAAAGGAAGAGACCCAAAAATATATCACATTTTAATATTAAGCTATTGTGGTTAGTAATGTAGCTTCAGAGTCATTTGGGGAGATTGTGCATATAGTAGGATAGAAGGAACAAGTACATGTACTCATATTTTAATACTTTTGACACCAGTGCAGCAGAAAGACCCAGAGGACCAAGGGCGCAGGGTTAGAAGGCCATGGCAGCTTCCAAGGAGGATTTGGCAGTTGCCTTAGGGGCCACAGTTGTGGTTGAGGCCCTGACCATGGTCAAGGCCATGGGCATCATGGAGGTAAAGCCAGCAGTGGTGGCCCATGCCTTTAATCCCAGCACCTGGGAGGCAGAGGCAGGTAGATCTCAGTGAGTTCTAGGCTATCCTAGTCTACAAAGTGAGTTTCAGGCAGCCAAAGATAAAGAGAGAAACTCTGTCTCAAAAAACCAAAAATAAAAAAGTAAAAAATAAAAGAAACAGAGCAAAAAAAAAGCCACATAAAGATGGAAAATACACAGAGGGTCTAGATACTGTATGTTATTGTGTTGTCTTTGAATTCTTTGACTGCTGAGGAAGGAGCAACTGCTATAAGACATTTGACTATAAATGCTACTGGATTAATCCAACCTATATATTTTGAAAATGCCTTGACTTTAAAATTTAAGTCAAAAGATATGCTACTTTGAAGAAGAGGTTTTGCTTTTGTTTCCAAAGGAAATGAGAGGCTGTGGGTTGATTCTGGGTTAAGAAAAATAAGGTTTGATTGAGGAAGACCCCCTGAAAAATCTCCAATGGGGATTGATGATCCAACACTTCAGAGCAGCCCTGTTGTGGTTTCTTCTAAGTTCTGGATCCAGAAGAAATTCAAGGCTGCTGGCTGAGATGATCCATCCTTACAGAATACTCCATACTTGACTATAATCCTAAATTTTCTTTGGGTCTGCATAAGATTACCAGCACCCCCAATCAACAGGAAGCAGCCCAGAAAATTACACCCACATTCACAAAAAATGAATTATGGATATTTGTCTTTGTTTAGAGTGTTGGTTACAAGTTGTTATAGATAATGATCAGAAAAAAAAGCTAAACAAACGAGATTAGAGTTCTTGTTTTGAAAAAAACAAAGGGAAAAGTTGTGGGGATAATGCTCTCATACACTGCAAAAATTTGTCACTAGTATTGGTTTAATAAAATGCGGATTGGCCAGTAGCTAGGCAGGAAATATTGGCAGGGTGACCAGATAAGAGAATTCTGGAAAGAAGAAAGGCAGAGATGCAGTCCCCACCCAGATGCAAAGGAAGTAAGATGAGAATGCCTCACTGAGAAAAACACAGACAAAAATTATGGGTTAATTTAGGTTGTAAGAGCTAGCTAATAATAAGCCCGAACTAACAGATCAAACTTAATATAAGCTTCTGAGTGTTATTTTGGGACTGAATGGCTGCAGGAGCTTTGGGGGAGGCACAGAAACTTTCATCTACATACTTTAGAATCAACATAGAACAGGAGAAAGAAGAAAACAACCTTTTATTGTCAGTTTTTAAAACATAGATATCCCCAACACTCTCCACTCTGAAGCAAGGACATCTCCAGCCACGGGTATGGTAAACACCTGGACATTAGCTTCCAACATCAATTTTGAATGAAGACATTGTGTTCCTCTTAGAAGTTAACCCCAAGACTAGATCAGAAAAGTACAAAGCAAGGCAGACAGCCTGTGAGTACTCAGAGTCAAATAGGGGCACAGGAGCTGCCTTTGAAGGGCTCCCATTGGCCCAATCTGGGGCAATGTGAGCACCAAGAAGCATAACAATGTCCATAAATTAGGCTATAATGTAGCAAATAAAGATGAGCCCATAAATCTACAATGATGATTTTAAGGGGTACAGTGGGAGATTTTCTTTACAGAAGAATTTCAGGCAGCAAATGGAATAAAAGTACTGTAGAACTGCCCTTAATTAGAAAGATTCAAATGCATCTTTAAAGTGGAGAGACTATGGCAGTACAGCCACGTGAGCCATTTGGTACAGCAATTTGGTGACAAAACAGGCATCGTGAGTCTCTCACTGTGATACAATGGGAGGACATGCTCCCTTTTACATAGCTTTCTTGCCAAACATATTTATCACACTCTGTGAGGGAATACATACACATCTATACTATGGGGTTCTTTATAAACTGACTTTTTACTGTATGTTTATTTGTTTGCTTGTTTGCAATGCTAGGGGTCAAACCCACATGTCCCACTTGGTGGTAAGTGTTCTACCACTGACCTACATCCAGAGACCTACAGAAAATGTTAATTTGAATCAGTATCTTACTGAATTTTGTGGCCTGAGACTGCAGAATGGGACCATTACACCAAGCTGTCAAACAGTAATGTCAAGAAAAACAAAACAAAACAAGAAAGAAGTGGGAGATTATTCTACATTTAAAAGAGATAGAAGCCACTGGCCCAAACTCAGTGTCCTCCTTGACAAACTCTAGACAGAAAGCAAGAAAGCTAAAAAGTTCATTTAGAGAATTCTTGCCAAGGCACTGGTCCTAGAGGGAATCCAGTCCAAACTGCACTTCAAAAGGTAGAAGACAGATACAACATACTATCACATGCTTGATTCCACAGGTATAACAATTGCAATGTGCTTATGTAGGACAATGTCCTTTACTCCTGCTGAGGGATGCTCAAGCCTTTAGTCTTGATGCCTATAACCTACTTTCAAAGCTTCTGAAAAAAACTGTCAGAATGGAGAAAGGCGATTTGGCATCTGCTAGCAAGTTGGGGATCCACGTGTGGAGTACACAGTTATTTACTGTAAGACGTTTGTGGACTGGAAGCTTCAGAGGAAAGAGATGGAGCCAGTGTGTGTGAAGATCCCCTGCTCTTTAACAGAGGAAATGGTCCTGTCTTGGTATATTTTCAGCTCTCCCCTGAGTAACTTCTTAGTCATTTCCATCCCCCTTGTACCATTTTGCTCCAGCCACACCCAGTCAACTGCTGTTTCTCAACACACTATGCCCGTGTTCCCATCTTTCCTGCGGCTCAGTTACTTCCACCCACCACTAAAGTTTCTTCCTTTCCATTCACACTCACCTCAGATAAGAGTCTCTATAGGATGAATGCTTTTCTGTGTATCATCGCAACACCCAAGGCTCAAGCACCTGCTTTTATTATATCAGGTACTAGGCTGTGTCTTGAAATGAACTATGTGCAATTCAACATCTCTATCTGCCTGTAACCAGTAAGATCTCCAGGTAGAACTGGCTTTCATTTGTGACTGTACTACTAGTGCATTGTCATTCCTGGCCACCAAAAGGTATGGAAACATGATACCTGTTTAATCTCAGCCAGTTTAGCCAGGATCCACTTGCCTCTTTCCCTAGCCTAAAGATCTAATATTTATGAAAGACCCCAAAGAACAATTAGTGCAGCACTAGTATGCCTGGCATAGAGCCACATTGATCCGGTTCTGCTCTGTGCCTCACCACTTTCTGGCTGTAGGTGGGAGACCTTGACACACCTGATAATCACCTGCAGACACTTAGCCCTGTCTGCATACAATGTCTGGCCATTCTGTTCAGCATCAGCTTAGCACTGACCATGAAATAACATGGGGAAAGAGACTCCTGTTTCTCTGGCCTGAGATGGGATAATTCCAAGTTGTGTTCATCACAGTCTCCAATCCTAACTGCCTACTGGGAAACCTCTGCCCCCTAAAAATCTACAGATACCACCTACTGTGGAAAGGACAGGGACACCACTAAACATGCTGCCCTCCCTAGACTTCTGTTCCTCTTGATGCCTGCCTTGGGTGAAGCTCTGAATGATGCTGGTGCTAATAGCAACAGCTTAGTCCTCACAAATCTATACCATTCAGTGACTGGGTTCAAACACCAATGGAAGCACTTGAAGCTGGGAACACAACTGTGCATCCTTCTGCTGCTCAGGCCCCTTAAAATGCCTGTTGGAGGGGGTTCTTCCTGTGTTCATTCTTTGGGAAAGAAAGCGAGATGTTAGTGTGTAAGTGGTCCAGCAACATTTTCTTCTGTCCTGGTGACCACAGCATCTCTCGCTCTCAGCTACGGAGGCCCTTTATCACTTGGCCCTGTTGCTGGCAGCTGGCTTGCAGTTTCTGTGGTTTAAGGCTGTTCTGCATGGGCTAGGCAGGAAAGACTGAAGGAAGAGAGATGTTTGGCTTCTCAAATGTTTCTCTTACATGGAGTCTGGCTGACCTGCACACAGCAGAAGAAATAGAACATTCCCTTATCTGCCAAAGTAGCTTCCTTGTGGCTCATAACACAGAACTACTCTTGGCCAGTCTAGCTCAATGTGGAGCAAACCCCTCTGGTGTAACTGCCCTGGGCGTACTATATCCATGCTTCATTTGCAAATATACCCACTTTAGAAAGGTGGAGACTGGAGCCAGAGGATCTGAAATGAGGTGGCCGGTATGCAGGATGGTATGGGTAGAAGATGGGAGGAGTTATCCATTGCCACTATTCAATGACACAGGTACAATCATTCTACCTTAGATCTGTAGGCAAAAACACTTGACCACATTTCTTTCTGTGGAGTATCATTCTCCCAGATCTATGAAGCTTTATAAGAAGTAAGAATTTCTTTCTTGATTGCTAAAATAATATTGGCTTGCAACAGGGACTCCCTGTTTAAGTGTTTCTAACTTTCTTAAGGATGTATGGATGCTCATTATGTCACCTGGGGGGAGCATTTATAAAGCTCCAGGAGTCACTGCAGACCAGTTATCTTCCTTGCTCTGGGTTGGGTGCAGAGGCGTCAGTGTTTTTCAAAGTCTCCTGGTGACCTAATTGCGCAGCCAGGGTCTGTGATTACTGTCAGCATTTTCACCAAGGCTGCCTGGACAGGGACAGGATTAGATCTGATTAAGAGGTGGCTGCAAAGGACGCTGAACTCTGGAGGGAAGCCCCAGTCAGAAGCCAGACCCCTGCGGGCACACTAGGAACGAGAATCCCATTTCTTTCTGGAATACCCTGGCCCTAACCACTCCAATCCTTGTTTTTCTGACACCTGATATATGTATCATATCTGATACATGTGTAATCTAGGCAAATGCTTCCTGGCTCTTCCAGCTCCTCTCTCCCCCAGATCCAAGTGGGAGTTTTATAAAAGATGCTGAAGACTGATTTAGTGTGGCAGTCGCATGCTTAGAATCAGGGCTATCTTGGTGTGGTTCTGCTCTGAGACCTGTCGTGAACCGGCTGGATGTGGGAGACCTTGATTTGCCCAGGGGCAGTTAGATCCTGTCTGCATATGATCTCTGTTCAGTGAGCACGCTCAGTAGCACACCAATGACTCAACTAATTGGGGTGACTCCTGTTTCCTTGCCTCCGTATGAGAAAATACCAAGTCAGGTTCCCCAAAGATGCACAGAGCTTCTCAGAGGGTCTGAGCCGCAACTACCTACTGCAGGAATTCCTCCCTGACATCAGTGCCTCTTGACTGACTTTCTCATCTCTCTCCCCACATCCTTCACTTGCTTCTTGGGATGGTCTCCTAGACTCCAAGTCTGGTGCAAGCTCAAGTCAGGTCCTGGTCCAGGTTCAAGTAAGAAGGAAACTGAAATAAGCATCATAGGCTCTGGAGTTAATGTCTTAGCCTATGGACTCCATCTTTAACGACTCAATAGTCTGAACTGGGTGAGGTATGCACACTGCCACTCCCTACCGTGGGAAAGACAGTAGAGGGTAGCTATGGAGAAGATCCAACCTGGCAAGCTTTATCTCCATTCCTGGCTCCTTCACAACCTTCCCCCAAGGCAGTGGTTCTTAACCTGTGGGTTGTGACCACTTTGTGGGGGAAAATGAATGACCTCTTTCTCAGGGTTCACACATCAGATATCCTGCATATCAGATATTTACATTACAATTCATAACAGTCACAAAATTACAGTTATAAAGTAGCACCAAAATAATCTTGTGGCTGCAGGTCACCATAAAGTGAGGAACTATACTAAAGGTCACAGCATTAGGAAGGTGGAGGACTCCTGGCCTAAGGTGACCTGCAGGACAGAAGAACTGACCTGTTTGATAGACGGACAGCTGACCTTAACTCCTAATATCCTTCTGCGGAAAGAGTCAGGAATGTTCTCTTGGAGGCACCAGGTCACCTGTTACACATTAAGTCAACCACTTCCTAGAGACTACCCCAGTTCCCTAGTTCCTGCACACACCACAAACTGGGACCCAGCCTAAAATATTCCCTCCTCTCTTAAATAGCCAGGAACAGGGAAACTATGTTTTTATTGCCCAGCTTGTGCCAGCAGGAGAGGGCATTGGCAGAAGGCCCTCCAAGGTGGTGGTGTGCTTTCATCAAGAGGCAGAAAACGTGCAATTGCCACCATGGTGTTAGCAGCACCACGGCCTTGGCCTGGGTCGTTCACTCCACCGGGAGATATGACATGGCAAATCTCTCTTTTGTCTTCGTTCTCTTTTGTTTCTTCCTTGAACTACTGATTTAAAGCAAAGCCTTCTCCTATCAGCTGTTTGTAACCACTTTTACAGGAAAGACATAAAAAAAAACCTTGATTCTTTCTTGTTATTTATTAGCTCTCAATGAGTTGGATTGCTAGCATCTTCCAAGCCAATGGGCTTTCCTGTTTGGAAGGTTCATTACAGACGCCTGGTTTGAAACACACCTGGTGCACCGTGGTGGTTGTTTTATGGGATGCTGGAGTCATTACTCTCTGGCTAGTGGAATTGCTCCAAACTGGCTCCCGAGTCCTTGCCAACCCAGGATTCAGTGAGTTATTTCTTGTTTCATTTGACACAGTGTTCCACCTTCAATGCTTCTTGTCTTGGCCTGCAAATCGACCATTTTTTCAGTGACTTCTGGTTCCTTTTGGGTGGAATTAGTCTGTGCAGGAGGGTCTCTTAAAAGTCATTGGGATGGACACTTAGGAGCCCTTTCAGGATAAATAACCCATGGCTGTGAGTAGCCGCACACTTTTTGGGTTTTTATTTGATGATTTCTTCCCTCTTTATGTGTTGTTTAGGAAACACTTATCTGGATGCTAAGTTTTTAAAACCAATATCCTAAGCTCTCGTTGATGGTTTTATTCTACTTTCAGGGAGATTTCAACTTGATGGCGTCACTATGCTATGGGAGCTTTAATTTTGCTACTGTCTTTTCCCCCTATCGCCTTCTCTGCTTGTTCCTTTCTTTATAGTATGCTGTTCTTGTTCCATGATGAAGCAACTTCTCTTAAGCCCAAGGTTAGTGCTTATCGTTTTCTTCTGTTCCTTTTCCTCCCTTTTCTTTCTCATTTCCTTGATTTTCCTGTGTGTAACCTCTCTATTTCTTACAAATTTCTGTCTTTCTTTTCTGTTTCTCCCCTTCAAATGTCTGATGGTTCTTTGTGAATCACTTATGCTTAGGGATGGACTAAAGTACTGACTGAGAACTCTGCTTCTCTGGAGGAACAGACTGTCTCCAAGAAGGCTTCAATGAAGAGAGGTCAAACAAGAGCCTAGCAGCCTTTCTGGGGACTTACAAGGCCTCTTACCTTGAACTGGTCAGTATCTACCCAGAGGATTTTCTAATTTTATGTCTGGGGAAGCACAGGCCTGGCTTCTGTTTCAGGGTGCCGTGCTGGGGTCTTACCACACAGAATGAAAACAATTCACTTTTGCTTTCGCAAATGGCATGCCTCACCCCACTCTCTTACTCTGCCTCCTGCCCGAATCACAAAGTTTCTGGGTTATATCAGAGGAGGCATCTTCACAGATCTCCCGAGGTTAGGGTGAGGCTGGGTTTCTGATTTCAAAATATGACAGGAGGAAGCTAAAAGTCTGCAGTTGTTTTTAATGAAAAGTCAACCGATCCTTCTGTTCTCATCTCTACCCAAGTCTTTGTCTTGATTTACGAGCTTTTAAATGCTTTCTGAAATTAATCAGTTGGCTTCTAGCTGGCCCTCTTCTCTCCCCATGCATCACACAAAAGCAGGCGCCCAACTTTATGTATCCCATCGATGCGGTGCCCTGGTTCTATCCCCCTGACATCCTTGGAAGCAGAGCAGATACTGTTCTTCTCAAAGAACTGTCCTGACGATGAAAACCCAGACTCAGCAAAACATGGATACATGCCAGGTTAGTGGCTATAATAGAATCAAAACCACACTAATGAACCTGCCTGCCAGGGGCCCACTGCCACTAACTTGGCATTAATATCACAGCTTACAGAGTGGACATGACATGCCAGTGCTACCCACTGAAACTGGAGACTGGGAGGAGCTGCGACCGGGACCAGTCCTCTCTCCTTTCTCCTGTCCTTGCAAGTACAGAGGGGGGTATATCTGTCTGATTGGCCAAGGTCAAGAGTTCATAGTCTGGGGAGCCAGAACCTCAGCACTGGTTTTTTATGTGATTTTGAATGTTGGTGACTAGGACTTTTACCAGGGTGACCATTGTAGGAAAGGATCTCAACTTGATAGAAATGAATTCAGATGCTGGTGCACAATACATAATCAAAATCTGCCACTTGGCTGTAGCTGTCTTCTACAGTGCAACCCATAATTGCCTTGACGACTCCAGGAATATTTGGATGTAAGATGAGCTCACAAGTAACTGGAATGTGCTTTAAGAAAGGTTCAGATGGAGTTGTGGAAGCTCTTCTAGTTAGGTTTAGCTGTCAACAAACACAGTGTAGAGTCATCGGAAAGGAGAGCCTTGGTTGAAGAACTGCCTAGCTCAGACTGGCCTGTGGTCATGTACATGGAGGACTATCTTGATTTTGAATTAGTATAGGAGGGAGGGCCTAACCCACCGTGGGAGGTCCCAGGAGAACCCGAACTGTGTAAGAAGGCCATCTGAGCCTAAGCCCACCTGGCAGCCAGCAAACAGTACTCTCCATGGTTCCTGCTGCACCTTCTTTGATTGAGACATGAGTTCCTTGGTTGGGGTTAATGTTGTGTGGGATAGCAAGAAGTTCCTGCCTTGTGCTCTTGTCTTGCTTTCTCTCGACGACAGACTGTGATCTGGAATTGTAAGCAGAAATAGACCCTTCCCCCTCTAAGATGATTCTGGTCACAGCATTTTATCACAGCTGCAGAAGAAAACTAGAAGAACGCTAGGGCGGAGTCTCATCAAAGTGGTCACAGTCCTGGTTTCTGGAGCACATGGATATGGCACATATATCTCAACTGAGCCAGAAGGGACCACAGTGTCCTCTCATCTCATAGGTAAGAATCTGCATAAGAAGGAAGAATTGTCAGGCAAGTGTGCTGAGGTAAGGAATGCATTCAGGGACCACTGGGGACTTCCAGGCCTAGCTGGGCAACATAATAGCTTCTTGACCCCAGGAATCTTTCTGTGTCAAAACCAAACAACTTGATTTAAATCCTTCAAAACTGCCACACACAAATGTTTGTCTTGGTTCTGAATCGCTGCTACGCAAATAGCTCTCCTCCCCGGTGAATTCCTCCATGGCAGACACAGGAGCTGTGGCACTTCTGAATCTCTCTGGCTTGACTAGATTCAGACCTGGCAGATGCCACCCATGGTAGATACTTCAGGGCACAGGAGAAATTAGAATTTCTCTTCCACGAGGGAAATGACCTTCTTTCAGCTGCTCCAATAGAACAGTTCATAATTACATAGAGCGGCCTTGTCCATACTGAATGTTCTTCCAGTTCTCAGCAGAGGCAAGCGGGCAAATGAGCGAACCGTTCTGTCTCCTGGGGTTTGCTTGGTGAAATGGTGACAAAGAAGGAGTGGCTTCAGCGTTGGTTCTCAGGATCTCATGTGAAAAGACTGTGAACAGGAAATCTCGAGACATTCACACCAAGTTCCAAGTATCTTCCCAAATCCATGCACCAAACCTTCTAGAATTCACACATTAATGCAATTAAAACACTTTGCATTGCTTGTTCCATACGTGGCTCTTAGTGTAGAAAATCCTGGACAACTCCTCCCACCGTGGCAGGAATGTGTGCAGATGGCTGTGGTTGCCTTCAGAGAGATGGGTAGAAACAGCCGGGCGGTGGTGGCGCACGCCTTTAATCCCAGCACTCGGGAGGCAGAGGCAGGCGGATCTCTGGGAGTTCGAGGCCAGCCTGGTCTACAAGAGCTAGTTCCAGGACAGGCACCAAAGCTACAGAGAAACCCTGTCTCGAAAAACCAAAAAAGAAATGGGTAGAAACAGTCTCAGCCCACTAGGCCATGGGGTACCAGGCTGGCGTGCTAAAATCACCATCATACATGACCACAAACAGCGGGTGAAAGTTCAGAAGGGAGGATCTACGTGTTCTGGTTTATGAAGCAGCTGTTTCCAGCTTCCCGTGACCTTGCCTCTCTGCATCAGCTTACCTTGGATCTGCTTCTTCTAAGGAAACGTGTTAATGTATTTTGATGCCCAGCAAAATAATCTAGGTAGGGGTGTCTCTGCTGCATACCACATATGTCCACTGGTACTGAACCTGTGCCTTGCACATGTGTGTCAAACACTCTGCCACTGAGCTATACCTCCAGATCATTCTAGGAATATATTAATCACTCCATCTGACATCTAAGCTAACATTAATTTGCCCCTGATGTTTGGAAGTACATCTTTGGAGAGAATGTTTTTCCAGCTATCACAGGTGTGATCTTAACAAACAAGAGACACTCTTAGCCTATAAGAATATATATAAAATATGTAAAGTGACACAGAGAAGGGGGGACTTAAAAGTTCAAATAACCGTTTATTTTGATAAAAGCAGTGTACTTAATTTCAGCTCTCTGGCGCTCCAAGAAGAAATGGAAACATGCTATGATACGGTGCATCATTTATCCATCTGTGGGATATATGAGATAACGTTCAACCAAGAAGCCATCGATCTGGAAAAGGGCATCTAGGAGGTTCATTATTCTTTCTCTGTTTTAAGGAGAAAGGATATCTTTTCTGGGAAATCTGAGATAAAATATTTGAGAAGCAAACAGTAAGTCCCTGTGATCCTGTTGCCCTGAGATAACTGATAAGAGGATTTGGAGACTCCTCTGCCAGTCTCTCTCCATTGGAAACTATTAAACAGTCAACTGCGGTATCCTCCCGGCTTTCTGCTGAGTTCCCCATGTCAGGAAGAACTCCGTATCCATTATCATATTTACTGGCTCTGCAGACCATGGGCTGGGTGAGCCATAGTTGCTGAACTATTGCTTGGTGTACTTTGTTGCATTTAAATACATCATACATCATGAGTATCCAGTGTATAAATGAGATCTCAAGGCCTGGTGATTTATTCAAGAAAGTGAATCCCTGAATTTGGGTACACATTGGCATGTCTCTTTTTGGACCTTCCGAGTGGCAATGGCACTCTACCTCACTACACCTTCCCCTGGAGCACCGCTTTGGGATCCTTGCTAAGTCAATAAAGGACGTGAGTCCCTCTGCCATTTCAATCTGCATTTTCAAAACCAGTGAGGTTGGAGCTTCTATGTTCTGTTGACTTTTCCACTTGCTTTTATTCTTTAGAGATTTCTTGCCCATTTCTGGATATATATTTTGGGTCTTAATGGTTTTCTTATTGATTTGTATGAATACCTATTAGGAATATTCATATTGTTATTCTGTCATATTTGCTTCAAACCTTTCCCAACTTGAAGCTCGCCTGTTGATTGTATCTTTGAGAATTACAGGTAAAACGCTAACCTGTAATGAAGTCACGCCTATTAATCGTTTCTATTATGCTTTCATTCAATGCACTCACTTTTAGCGATTCCATCACAGAGCCTTCCTAGAACAGACTTCTAGGGAACTAGAGTAAGACAGTACCACGTCGTTGGCTTTTTCTTATGCTTAGCTGCCTCAGTCAGGAAGCTGCAAATATGACCATCAGGATTACAGTTGGATCTTAAGTGTCCCTCAGAATACATGTACTTGATCCCCAGGGCAGATTGGAAAGTAGTTGATCCTTTAGGAGATGGAGCCTAATGGGTCATCTCTAGGCTATCGGGGGTGTATTCTAGTAGGGGACTGTGGGACCCTGTCTCTGCCCTCAGCAGTTCTGCTCTGGTATGGTGTGCTGTCTCATTGCAAGGCAAATACACGAGGTCAATTAATTATTCACTGAAACCTTTAAAACTGTGAGCCCAAATGCCCCTGTTCTCTTGGAGTCGGCACTGATGGATGGTTGAGACAGCCTGCATTTTAAAGTGAGGTTGAATATCCAAGTGAAAAGGGGATTACTGAGTGTCCTTCCTAGGAACTAGCAACTTCGGGCATCTTCCCAGATGGACTCCTTGAACCTAACACTTTTCTAATTATAGAGGATGTGGGAAATCGTCCCAACTTTTCCATCATTTTTTCCTCCAATTCCCCCACCCCACCCCCATCACAGAGGCAAAGAATTCCGACATCTGAGGCCGCTTGTTTATTTAGGCAGCAAATGCTCAGGGTATCTTGTTTTGACCCAGGAAATCTCATGAAAAACTATCAACCACAAAACCAGCCATGTTCTTACATTTGTAACCTCCTAGAGATCCAGGCCAGTTCTGGGAGAATGATGGTAGGCCCCAGCGCTAAACTTGTGAGCTTGGCCATTCTTGATGATTTAGAACAAAGGAGGCAAAGGGGAACATTACTTCCGGCACTAAGCAGATGGTGAGAATGTCCCAGGTGGCAGCTAATTAGAGCACTCCCAGAAAGACGGGGCATTTCAGTAGCAAGTTTGGATGCTCTGGCCTGCCTTGTTCCAGAGTTTCCAGTCCTGATTATCATATTTATCCTAAAAACACTGCTGTGTGTTCAACAGAGACACATCAAAGAGATGGATTCTACAGAATAATATCAGCTGGCCATTGGTGAGGGGGGCTGGAAGCCAACCAGTGAGAGATTGGCAAACGGTTCAGTTGTTATCCGCATAGGGAACATATAAGGGGTCCAGGTCATGAGAGGACAACATCTCTCCCCTCTTCCGCACCACATTTGACTAGGATATGCTGTGGGAGAGCCTGGGAACATTTCATCAGGACATGCTCCTGTTTTTAGATTTTGCTGTTCTTTCTCTTCCTCTTCATGTTCAATTTGACATTTCACCCACAAGAAAAACTGAACAGGCACAACCTTTTAGTTTCCCCAGCTCTACGCTACAGAAGGATTTTCTCTGGGAGTCTTTGGCTCTGTCTCACTACATCAACAGGACTTTTTTTTTTCCTATCCACATACCCCTCCCTCCGTCTGTATAATTTCATGAGGGCTTAATTTCATCAGGTTTTAAACAAAGATGCATTTGACGAGTATGAATAAAAATGGCAGGAGGTAAATTCACAGGTCAAATGCATGAAATTCTTAGAGTTGCCAGGGTTGGAGGGTTGCCTAGTGCAAACCTGGATTGTTCTGTAAGAAAGGGCTTGAAGTGCTGTAAACGCTCAGTTAAAATGCATGAGGAATAAGTGCTGAGTTACAGAGCTCGGAGGGGGCGATTTAGGGGCCTTTCTCAAGCTCACACTGTGAGTTTCTTATCCCATAGCAGGTTCTGAGAAGAACACAAAGTTCAACAAATATGTAAGAAACAACATTCAACTATTTTGCAAGCAGCAAAGGAGATTGAATGTCCCCACGTCCTGAGTTACAAAGCACAGACACTGGAGACCAAGTGCTGGAGCTGCTACAGTGAAATGCTTGCACGCTCAAAGCAGAACCCAGTTAGTCAAACCAACAGAAAGGTGGCCAGGTCTTTGGAAGAGAAGCACATGAGACACTCCTTAAGTGGTACCTGCTGCTCCCTATCTGCTTTCCTCAAATCACTCCCAGATAAGCCTTGCTCAACTCATACACTGACAAAAATAGACTGGTAGCACTTCCAGTTGCTTAAGCAACCCAGCTCTATCCCTGGTGCATGAGCTAGCTTGCTGCAGCCCTTTCCCTATGGTGGGATGCCATGCTCAGCCTTAATGCAGTGGGGAGGGGTTGGTCTTGCCCCAGCTTTATGTGCCAGACATTGATGACTCCCCATGGAAGTCCTTACCAGTGGAAAGAATGGATAAGGGGTATCTGGCGGGGGGGGGGGGGGGGAGTGGGAGGAGAAGAGGAAGGGAAAACTGTGGTTGGAATGTAAAATGAAATATAAAAAAATAAAAATAAAATAAAAAAATAGAATAGTCCAGGTGGCACGTACATGTAATTTCAGTGCTCAAGAACCAGAAACAAGATGATCTCTGTGCGTTTGCGGCCAGTTTGTTCTCTTTATATAAAGAGTCCCAAGACAGTCAGGGCTATGTACTTAGACCTTGTAATTAAAAGATTAATAAAAACAAATGACATATAAAGAAAAAGAAAAAGAAAGAAAGAAATCCAACTCCCTTCTTGCTGCTGCTGGTACTTAAAAGTTCCCAATTCCAGAATCAAAAATGATGAATCATCAGTCTGTTAGGCGATATCCAAAGCAAAGTCTGAATAAATCTTCAAGCCCAAATATTGACTTCACTGTCCTACCAATGAGGAGGCTACTGTAGGATTCTAAACATTTGTACCAGAAAAATAAAATGCATTAATTCATAGAGCCATTGTCTTCCCACACTCTACTGAAGCAGGAACCTGAGGAAAATACATTTCCAGATCCAGAGTGGGTGGGCTCAATTCAGGATGGACTAATCACCTATTGAAGAGATGGGGCAAGAGTGTATCGAAGACTCATGTCACTCCTACCATTCTGTGCCAGGAGCCCAAAAGACTTCCTCCTAGTGAATAAGTCATGGTTGCCTTGAACATGAGAGAGGAACATAACCACTGGTCAGGGAGAACAGGTATTCAGGAGTCAAATCAGAAGTCTCATGCATGGTCATGCCAAGGCCCTAAATAATGCCTTAGAAGAACTGTGGGGTCTTTCTTGAGATTCCATTTAAAAATGACAAGAATGTTTCTAGAATTATTTCCCACTTCCCTTTCACTATCAAATGCATACTCATTAATGTAGTGAGTCCCAAGACCCTATTTCGTTAGCACCTTTGTCCAAATCATAACTGAGCACTTGTGTGTATTGTTGCCATTGTGTAGCTGATCTCTTGCAGAGGGAACTATCTGATAAACATCTGGCAGAGAAGTGGGTGGGCTTGTGTGTGAGCGTGTTTCTGGTGCTACCTTGAGACACCTGAAACTCCCGGTGCACTGGACTACTTTGTTTACTTGTTTTCAGCATTTGCTGAACGCCCTGTTATGTACCAGGAAATGTTCTCAAGACTGGAGCAAACCTGCACATGGCTGAGCATGCGTGCAAACGCTGGCAAGGTTCATGCCCAAACGCAATCAGTGGGAAGATGTGCGGAGAAAGATCACAGGGAGAGCTAGGAAGCAGTGAGAACTGGTTGTTCAAAGCTGTCTCCTTTTCTAACAAGCCTCCTGGGGATCTCAAGGGTTTCACAAAAGTAACCATCTGAGATGCACTGGCAGGACCTAAGAACCTCCCATCTTTAGAGTCCACAGGATTTACCACTATATCTCCTCCAAGGGTCAAGCTTTTACTCATGTGAACCCCTGGTCAGACAAAACACAGCAAAAGTAAGTCCCATTTCCTTGGGGAAATGGTCTATATTTTATTTGCCACATTGTCAGGTTATATTTTATGCTTGGAGAATTTCTTAAATCTTGTAACCATCACTCTTTGCCCAGTATTTTGCTTCTAGGAGTCTTTCCTGATTGCACAGACAAAAGTGGAGCCACTAATTTTGGCACAAATATAAGCATGAGAATGAAGACTTGAATTCAGATCCCCAGCAAGCAAGTGAAAACCTGGGCGTGGCAAAGTGGACTTAGAATCTTAGTACTGGGTATGCAAAGACAGGAGACTCCCAGGGGGCCCACAGGATAGCCAGGCTAGCTGAATCAGTGAGTTCCAAGAAGAGACTCTGCTTCAAAATATAAGGTGAAGAACAACTGAGGAAGGCATTCTGACATTGACCTCTATATGCCTGCACACACATGTAAATGAGTGCACATACCTACAAATGTATACACATAGTCATGCATACAAAAAGAATCATGAAAATGATAATAAATATACCAAATATTAATGATATGCATGAGCAATAAAATTATGATTTTTCTTTATGTTTTCAGTATTTTGTAATATATGTCCAATCAGCATGCAATTGTTTTATAATTAGCAAAAGCATAACATAAAAAATTTCAATTTGGGGGGTATTGATAATCAACATTTTCCTTTACTTTTTTTATAGGCCCAGACAGGTGGCCTTCTCTCCCATTCTTAGGAGTGGTTCTGCAAGTAGTAGTTATTTTTTTAAAGTGTTACAGAATGTTCAAAGGAAGTACTGGTTTTGAAAGTTTACTCCTCAATGCAAATCTGGGATTGATAGCAGCCTTTATTCTTGGTATACCCCAATTCCCAGTAAAGTGAAGAGCAGTTTCAGGATTTCTCTCTCACTGACACCCTTTGCCAAGTTCACAGCTGTGTCTAGGTGAGCACAGAGTGCAGAGACAGGGATGGACTCTACTGTTAAAATGGGCAAATGAACTCAACAGACAGTTCTCAAAACAAGTACAAACAGATAACAAATACATGAAGAAATGTTCGCAACACACCCAGCCATCAGCAACTGAAACTGAGAACTGTGCTGAGATCCCATCTTACTCTGGTTAGAAAACGGACAAAAGCAACACTGGCAAAGATGCTGGGGGAGAAATAAACCTTCTACACTACTGTGGGGAATATAAGTCAAAGGAGCCACTATAAAGACCAATGTGAAGGTTCTACAACACAATGACAAATAGAACTACCGATCAGGCCAGTCCACTTCTGTGACTGAATGAATTCTAGTCAGTACACAACAGAGATACTGCACACTAATGCTCATTTATAGCACCAATGTAATAGCCAAAGAGTGGAACCAGTCCAGATGCATCCAATAGATGACTATATTTAAAAAATGTGATATAATATGTGTATGTATGTATACATATAAATATATAATATGCATGTTATATATATGTATGTATGTACACATATGTATACATAAAATGGAGTTTTATTTGACCATAAATAAATGAATTGTGTTATTATAAATATGAAAGAACTGGAATCACACACTAAGTGAAATTAAACAGATACAGAATGACAAGTGTTGCATGTTTTCCCTCACACTCCAAATGTGTATTAAAAACAAATGAAAGCAGAGGGAGAACCATTTGAAAATAAGGGGGACACCAAAGGGGGGAAACAATGAGGGGGACAACGGAGGAGGTCTATGATCAAAGTACATTATATACATATACGAACATGTCATAATGAAACCTAGTTTTACACAGTTGCTTACACATTAATAATAAATTTAAAAAAGAAACATATCCTTGCCATTATATCTTTACCAAAAGACTGAAGACTCATTAATAAAATGAAAAATCTATTTCTGTGAAGCAAGAAGGAAACCTAGCACATACTATGATCATCATCACTGTTGTTTTTTTTTTTAAATTTTATGCCTGAGAGTAATCAAAAGTAAAAATCCCTTAAAATAGACATTTATGTGGCTCGTTCATCTTCCTTGAAGCTCTTCATCTGCTGCCTCCTTCCTGCAGTCCTCTGAAGCCAGGAGAGCTTTGTTGTTATTTTCCTTTCTCTGTTTCTGACATGAAAGCCATCTCCGCCCTGCCAGGTGGCCTCCCTCAATGCCCAGAGCAGCTGGAGCAGCTGGAGCAGCTGGAGCAGGCTCCATCAGAGCATAGCTTGTCCCTTCCTCAACTCCCAGGAGAGAGACAGAAATGAGGACACAGCTTTGGGAAACAGAACATCTGAAAATGACAGATACTTTCCATTTGAAGGGCATTTCCAACTCTTCAGAAATTTCTCACCTCCATTTGTTTAATTGCCCATCCCTCAAGAATTCCTAACTCTTTCTAAGCCATAAACTTCCCACTTTTCAGTGCTCTGTTCAAGTTCCCCCTCCCAGCATGCCCTACCTTCATACCTATGGGCTCTAAAACAAATGAATGATGGTATAGCAAGTAGCCGCTTGTTCGTCCTGGCCACCCACAACAGAAATAATCACATAGAAACCATATTATTTAAATCATTGCTTGGCCCATTAGCTCTAGCTTCTTATTGGCTAACTCTTACATATTAACCCATTTCTATTAATCTGTGTATAGCCACATAGCAGTGGCTTACCGGCAAAGTTCCCAGGGTCTGTCGCCAGTGGGGGACTACATTCCTTCTCTCTGACTCTGCCTCCTTCCTCCCAGCATTCAGTTTAGTTTTCCTCGCCTACCTAAGGTCTGCCCTATCAACTAGCCAAGGCAGTTTCTTTATTCATTAACCAATAAAAGCAACACATAGAAGCACCTCCCAAATCATGATGGTTCTACAGAGCCTCCATTATTTCTTTATTTACAAATTCACTGAGTGCTACTTGCCTGTGCAGCTTCTAGAAATTGATCACTTGATCACAAGTAATAAGTATTGCAGAGGTAAGCAACCCTGGAATGTTTTCATCCCTCGCTAAACTAAAAATTTTTGAAGGAAGGAGGGGAAATCCTATTTGTTCAAATGCACCAACAAGGTTCTCACATCTAAATACTAACTAGGCACAACCCTGCTTAGCTTGATTAGATGTACTCAGGGTTGTTTTGCTGTAGGTAGAGCTGTCACAGGTCTTATTAAGAATTTTTGAATTGAGTTGAACTGACTCTCCAGATGAAGACTGAAAAGTCAATTATTTTAGTCCTTGCACAGATATTAAAGGAAAGGAGAGGCAGAAGAGCTGTAAAATCCAACTCCAAGTTCCTCAATTCTAAATCAACTTTGCTAATCCTTAGTCATTTCACAATTGCTCTCACACACAAGTACAAGAATACTTTACATAGAATTTCTAGGAAGAAATATTCCAGATGGGCTATGATTTGGTACCAACAGTCAAGTTCTCTCTGTGTCCCCTTTCTCCTTCCATCCCTCCTTCTTTCTTTCCCCCCATACAAACAGTAACACATATTTAAGAATAGTAGGCATTTTGCTAAAATACTAAGACCTTTTGGTTGAATATCCCAATGTTTTCAAAGTTAGGTAAGCCTCAGATTGAATTTTAAAGACTTTTCAAGGCAATCAAATAAGGAAGGAAGGATAAACACAAGATTTTAGCAGGCTCCACGAAGCAATTCAAAATCAGATTTTCAGAAGTTCCCTTTTGAAATCCATTTGCTGACAGAGTCTTTATTAATATAATCCTCACCACAGGAAATCATTCCCTGAACAAACCTGAATGCATTTCCAAATCCGTGTGTTAAAACCACTTCATTATTTTACCCAAAGTCACTGCTACAAATAACTTAAACTACACCTTCATGCTATCCTAGCCCAGTATGCACATCCCCATTAGCTCAGAACTGTGTCTTTGGATAAGTAAAATTTTATTTGAGTAGAAATAAAATGACAATTCTTTAAAAACTTCCCAGCTTAAACTTATTGGAAACCATGCTACGGCACACTGGGAACTGGGTGATTTGTGTCACGGTGATGGACAATGAGAATGCAGAGGAGACAGCAACTAGAAGGGTATACAGAGTTCTGTTTCTATGAGACTGTGGCCAGCTGCTTCATTGGCTGTTTCGCTTTGCTGATGCTTTCACGTATGATGGGTCATCGGTGGCATTTTGCCTATGTCTCCCTTCTGTACCTCAAAATCGAAAGGTGCTTTAAGCAGGTAGGAGGATAGTCAACAGCATTTTGTTTTCTAAGACATAGAGGTGTTTTTTTTTTTTTTTGTTTGTTTGTTTTTTTTTTTTTTTTGCTTCTACATGTAAGTTTTATTTTGCAGAGGGAATGAATGAAAAGAGGGAACTGAGGTTAACTTGTGGCATGTGGGGGACGTGGTTTTCCTAGAGAGCTGTCAGAAGACATGGAAAGAGTAGGTTCCAAGGCTTCAGCGCAGTCGCATCAACTGCATGAAGGAAATTTTTTTTATTGGAACGCCGTTCATTGAGCATGCGAGAGACTCCATGACCAGGGCCATGGAGAAACTTCATCTTGGAATCAAGACTACAGACATACTGAGGTTGGTGACATACACAAAGGTGATTCCTTACTTTTGGCTAGAAACCACTCTATGTGCAGAGGACTCTCAGCCATTCTATGTGTACCAACTAGTGGTCCCTGGGCAAGGGTGTCTTTATTATCTATCTGTTCATTATACTCTAAGAATTTCATAGGAAGAAACTGTGGTTCCTTTTACTTTATCTTTTATTTTGTGTTTATTAGTCTGTCTGTCTCTCTGTCTGTGTACTTCATGTGTGCCTGTTGCCCCTAGAGGCCAGAAGAGGGCATCCAGTCCCACAGAGTTGAATTTATAGGTGATTGTAAGCCACTTTGTGGCTTCTGGGAACCAAACCTAGGTCTTCTGCAAGCGCAGTATTCACCACTATAGCACTCACAAGCTTAGGAGAAACTTAGATCACTTTTCATTCATGCCTGTTGAAAGAATAGCCACCCAACTGGGAAGAGCCGATCGCCTATGCAAGTGGTCTTCACTGCGTCAGCCATGCCAAGGCTCAGGTGAAGGATGGCATGCAAATGATGAGAAAAGCTCAGGTGAGCAACACACTACACCTGACTGGTCACCATGGCAACCACACTGGCTCATACTGAGGTCCACATAGAACTAGACTGAAGCAAGAGGCCATGATCCACAGATGCATAAAGGAAGAGGCTGGTGGAAGGCACAGAAAGAACTACCCTGCATACCTCGCCCCCAAGGCACAGGTGACTTTTCCTTTGGTAATGTAGTTCAAGCTGTACTCACCAAGTACTTAACACTCAGTGACTCCATAATCATCTCTCCATTTCCTTATGTGACCATGACAACTGGATAAAGCAAACTATAAAAATAGTTTCTTTCTATTCACAGTCCTGTCATAAGAACTTAAGGATTTCCAAAATTAGAGTGTCGATGAGCTTGTCTAGCCCAACAGTCCACGGGAGTGTGAGCTCATAAAACCGAGCTGCGGAAGAGGTTATGACTTACTGTGTTAATTGATACGCTCCCGGCTTCCAGGAGCATACCTGACATGTACTTGTGGTTCCAAAAATACCTGATGGGCAAAATGGAATTCTGAATCGAGATTTGGAGCTTTTCTTCTGCAATAATGTGATACGGCGCCGCTTTGCATTGGGACCTCGGCCATTTCCCATGTATGCTTTGGACTTCGGGTTCCTCAGGTGTGAGTTAAGGATTGCCTCTAGCAGTGTCTTTTACCTACCTTGATGTTCAGACCCAAAGCTTGCTGGGGTCTCTTTTCCTTAAGGATACATAGGAAAGCTGAGCATGCCTTCATCCACTGCACTGTGACAGTTACTTAAAAGACTGACAATGAAAATCCACTGCTAATAACAAAAGGCTGGAAAAGTTACTGGGATCTCTTGTCCCTATAGGCTCTACTACAGGACTAAAAATAATCTCTTAAGGTTTGTTCTAGCTGTAGTGTGTGTGTGTGTGTGTGTGTGTGTGTGTGTGTGTGTGCACGCATGTGTGTGGGCATGTACACGTGTGTACATGCGTGTGTGTATATGTTGCATGCATATATGCGTGCTCACATATGTGGAGGCTTATGTGTCTCCCTTTTGTTTGTCTCTGTCTCTCTATCTTTCTCTGTCTGCCTGTTTCTGTCCCTCTTGCTGTCGGCTTGTCCTAAGGATCTCTGACTTCACCTTCTGAATTCAGGGATTACTTGGAAGTCCCCACTCAGTATCTACTTTGGTCCTGGGTTCCAACAAACTCCAGTCTTCACGCTTGCATGCTAAGAGACTGACCCACAATGTTGCATTGTTAGCCTTACGACTTACAGAAGATCTTTGCTTTTCCAGGGCCAGCATCCATGCTGTTCCTTTGATCTGGAATGTTCTCTCCTGCCCACTCACTTTCGCATCTCTGCCAGACTAATTTCTACTCAAAGTTACTTCCCCAGGAAGGCCACCTGTCACCTTCAGGTGAGTCTGAGCCCTGTTGCTGGCTCTCACAGGACTCTGCCCTGTTAATGATGGTACTTGCATGGTCGTAATTAAGTAAATCAATGTAATTATTGGTCTGACGTCTGTTCCTCTTCCTAAATTACCATCTCCTCATCTTCCTGAGTACAAAGATGCAGACTGTGGCTGTGTCCTCAAAGATGAACTCATGTTTTAATGACTGTTTCCTGAAGAAATAAATGAATGAATGACTAAATAGCAGGCACTCTGGTGGCAGAGACCTGTGATCCTAGCCACTTAGGAGGCCGGGCAGAAAGGTCCTAAGTTAAAATTGGCCTGGACTATGGAGTGGGCTTGAAACCAAAGATGGATACTTTCTGAGACTGCTACCTCAAAATTAAAAGTAAAATTAAAAGTAAAAGAGAAAACAAAAGACTGGAGGCATAGCTCAACAATGGAGTGGGGGTAAAGAGTAGCACATGTTATGCTTGATACACACACACACATGATCCATGGGGGGGGGGAATTAAGAGATGGGGGAAATAAAATATATTGCATAGGGTTGCACAAATTGCATCCCACACAGCTTATTATGTTGGACAAACCTACGGGTTCTGGTGACTCATTTATCTTAGAAAAGATGAAGAAACAACACTCACTCCCTTGTTCTATGTGTCTCACAGTGTCAGTCCAGTGGCTCCTCTGAAGCATCTCAAACAACCCTGGGATACATCCTGGGTTGCATAATGTGAGACTCTTCGAGCCACACGTGTTAAGCGAATTTACAGTGATTAAAATTAATAAGATACCAATTCAGTGCACTCACACTAGCCTTTCATTTAGTGCTCAAGAGTCATCCACGGCTGTAGATGCTACCTATTGCCCACACTACATAGATTACACCTTTTTACAGCCAAATAGTTACCACTGATCTTTTCTAAAATGGTAGAAACAAGAAAGGTTTTTAAATTGCTCATTTGTCAAATAAACCAAGTTCTCCGGTTTCCCCTTCTGCCCAGCAGATATAATGTCCTGTCAGCTTTTTGTCATTTGCATGTTCTTTGCTGACAACAGCTTGCCTTCGAGGTTGGCCCTTCTACCTCTGTCTTTCCATCACTGGGTCGCCTCATCTGATGTCTCTTTAAGGATGCAGTCTCCTTTTTGAGGTGTCCTGACTATGTGGAGTCCACAGTAAATGCTTGGTTGGCTTTTCACCATGTCTATCCTTCTGACAACATAAGTAGTTCCTTGTTGTAAATTTCTGAGACAGGGTCACGTGTAACCCAGATCAGTCTTAAACTTGGCTTCCTTTAGCCGCCACCTCCTGAGTGCTAGGAGTTATTCATCATATGTGGTGCTGGAGATCAACCTAGTGTTTCCTGTATTACAGGGAATCTCTCAACCAACTGAGCTCCATTTTAAGGCCCTTGGTTAGGGTCTTTTGGAAGCCAAGCTTTGGGTGGTTGAGCCACTGCTCCAGCATCTGCATTAATCCCTCACAGTCACATGACAATGAAGAATGACTGGAGAGAGAAAAACCTAGCAAATCTGCTTTCCTGGACTGAGCCTTCTTCATTTGCTGCCTATTCTGGATGAGATCATCATGGATTTGATTATTTTGTGATCCTTTCTTTCAAGGCTTCTGTCTAATCTTTAAATTAGAGCCTTAGAGCAGTAATTCTTTCTTTCCTCTTTCATAACATTGCATTAAAGAGGGATTTCTGCCTTTCCGAAGGGCTGTAATTGGTTCACAGGTAGCCTCTCTCTTAGCTTCGGTTCTCCCAGAAGCAGATGCCAAGACAAAACTATATAGGTGAACAATGTGCTATAGGGGCTGAGGCCAAGAAATATGACTAAGAAACAGAAGGACAAGAGAGTGAAATGATGACGACGAATAAAAGGCATGTTGGGGAACCAGCCCCTCTAAACACATGCAGGTCCTAACTCCATGTGACTCAGAATATGTGAGCTAGGGTTTGCACCAGCCCCCAGACGCATTCGGCAAGGGTGATTCCCAGACCCAGTGGTATTTTTCCACATCCCACTGGACAGGCATAGTGTGCTTTGTTAGTCACAGAAAGCCCTCCAAGGAGGGTGGCCCTGCATGCATGGGTGGAAACTGGACCCTATAAATATGTACAATTCATACATGTGAATGGGAGAAGTGCAGGTGCTGGGAGTCAGGACACGGATGGGGATGCCCTGAAATTGCAAGGCTCTGGCCAGGGCCCTGATTGTACCATGCCACCTTCAAACAGGTTCCTAATCTATCTGTACTGGGGATTCTTGGGGAAAGACACTAACCTTTCCATTGCCTAATGAAGGGTCAAAAGTAGATGGTTTCCAAGGTTCTGAAGACCCTGTAGCCTCTCTGAGGCTTTGGATTAGCTTCCAGGTATCCAAGTGGATTCTCTACAGCATCTCTGACCTGCAGTAAACCATCAGAAACAATAGGCTTCTTGACCCATCTATCACTCGTTTTTTTTTTGTTGTTGTTGTTTTTGTTTTTGTTTTGTTTTTAGAGACAGGGTTTCTCTATGGTTTTGGAGCCTGTCCTGGAACTAGCTCTTGTAGACCAGGCTGGTCTCGAACTCACAGAGATCCGCCTGCCTCTGCCTCCCGAGTGCTGGGATTAAAGGCATATGCTACCACCTCCCCGCCTATCACTCGTTTGTTTGATGTCTGGGTTCTCCTGCCACTCCAGGAAAGCTTGAGGTGCATCCTGTTTCCACTGTGAAGAATATTCTGAAAGACGACAGAAACTAAGTCATCTGTGGCACCTCTATGAACTTCAGGCAACCATGAGACACTCCCTGGAAAAGCAATAAAGGTCCATCTTTTTTAGACCTCTGACCTAAAAGAAGGACATGTGCTATGTGACTGAAATGTTCTCAGCACTTGACATCCATCAGCTTACACACTCTGACATCAGTTCTGTGAACTAGGACTAAAAGTTGAAAAACCAAGGCAGAGGTTTAAACATTTGCCTGATATTCAGCTGTTAGACAGTATTAGCCTACAATAAATAAACAGAAAACACACAATCACCTTAATAGACTAATAAAAAATTATCTGATAAAAATCAATATTCATTTTCAATAAAAAATTCTCAATAACCTAGGAATAGAGAGGAACTCCTTCACATGATAAATGATACCTACAAAAATTCCTACAGTTTATATCTTATTAAAGAGATAAGACGGTATCCATTTCTCAAAAAGAATAGGCAAGATAAGGTTATCTATTCTTTCTACTTAAGCTAGTGCAGTAGGGAAGAAAAATAAATAAAATTAGAATAATACGTAGAATATTTATACATGTATGATACAGAAAATAGAACAAATATAATTATAAGGTCAAAGTAAAAAATGCTCATTATTTACAGACATTGTGGTCCTTTGTATAGAAAACCTAATGCAGTTAATGAAAATCTATTAGAAGTAACACACGAGTTCTGCAAGGTTATAGAACACAAAATAAATATACAAAACCTATTGTGCCTCCATGCTATCAACAGACAACCAAAACAAAATTAAAATGTCAAAACTAAAAGGAAGTTTAAAAGCAATATATTTAGCACTAAAAGTTTATAGTCAGGAGTAAGTCTGAAAAGAGGTATACAAAATCTGTATATTGAAAACTACAAAAGATTGCTGAGAGAAGCTAAACACCCCAGCGTTGGGGAACTAACTGTGCCATATCAATGTCAGATGATGCAGAATCATGCTGTCAGTTCTCTCTAATTCGATTTATATATTGAAGAAGCCTCAATCAAAATCCCAACAGGCTCCCTTTTCCTTTTTAAGAATAAAAAGTTCAGTCCCTTTCAGTTAAATTAAATGATGAGGCAAACCAACAAGGAGTTTTATAAATTTCATTATAAGCTGAATGAAAATTATTACTGGGGGAGAAGAGAGAAGGTTCCAAATGTCAAAATAAATAAAACATAAAGATTTGAAAGCAGTCAAGACAGAAGAATCGTGCAACACCTAAAATTTAATAGAAACAGCATATAAGGAAAATGGTGCCCCCCCTCACAGGTAGCTCTTCCCCTTGCTTGTTGAGGGAGAGCAACCATGATTCTTATGTCCTGTTAGCATCGTCCTTCCTTCTGGGATTTCACTTCCTGTTGCTGCCCTGCATCCTCAGGGAGCAAAGCTATGGCATGCTATCCCTACATGACATAAAGACTTAATATCATGATAATGGATGCAAAGTAGGTTACTTCCTGGAAGCTTCCCACTTATATAAGAGATGAAAGACCGGCTATGTTTGCAACCTTTAGCTCTACAATCTTTACCTCGCCGCCCTCACCGCCTTCGTTTCCACAGTAAAGAAAAGGCATGTCACTCCCCTTTATAACCACTTGAAAGGCTAACATTTGTAAGGTAAAAAGGAGCAAGGCATGGGGGGGGGGGAAAGCTTCTGAAAACAACAAATGCTTGCCTTAAAACTGATGTTAGAACTTTATTTCCCCTCAATGTGTGTAAGCCCTGCTAAACTCCTGGGCTCAAGGCGAGTTTGTTTTCCAACTGCTGTATTCTCCCATTAGTCTGTTATCGTGATTGGAGGGCTGGGCTTTGCAAAGCCACCTCAGAGGCTATGGCATACGTTGGCAAGCATCTAACTGGTTATGATGGAAACAGAGCTTATTTGGAAAGGATAAAAGCATATGGCTTGTAGGAAAAAGACTGGGCAATGAGAAAAAAGGGAACGCACAGTTTAAGGGTTTCAAGTCTACAGATTAGAAATAGGCCAGATGTAGGCGGAGGGAAAATCTGAAAGGTACATCTAGACTGTGTTTAAATTGAGACCCAAAGACTTGATTCTACAGCGTTGGGTTGATATGTATGAAAAGATGCAAACGTTTACTAGCAAGTCTTAAGCGTATGTGTCGAGTGTGTTTGTAACGTCTACCATGGATTCACGTTCATCACTCCTTTCTCATGCAGTCTTCAGCCCATTATTGTCCTCTAAATCCAGCCCCACCTGTATTAACACTTAGCCAGGTGTGCATCAGCTTAGCCTCTCCTAACAGACAGATCTGCACCTATGAGGAGAGGCTGAGTGGGAGATACTCTTACTGAGCATGTTTTATTCCAATCACATGCATGGCTCAAGGCACGGCTACTATGGCTCTCTTGTAGTGCCTGCAGCATATTATATTTGCCATGTGGATGTAGCTACTGCAGCACGTGGTATTCACGATGCTGGCCATCTGCCCTGAGATAGCTGGGTGTGCAAACCACACTGAGGTTTGAAAACTGGAGATTAAAAAAAAAAAAAGGAGGACTTGAGAACATCATCAATAAATTTTATATTATTTTCATGTAGAAATGAAACAGTTTTAATAATGGGAGAAATCAAATATTCTTTTCAGCTCACTTCATCTGTTGCCTTTTATTTTATTTAAAGTAGGTGTTAGAACATGTATAATGTTTGGCTGTGGGTCTGCATCTGTTATAGTTGTGTAGCTTGGTCATCTTGTGGAACTCCTAACAGAGGGAACAGGGACTGTCTCTGACTCTTTTATTGACTTTTGGGACCCTACTCCTCATACTGGGTTACCCTGCCAGTATGGGGAGGTGCTTAGTCTTACTGCAACTTGATATGCCATGTTTTGTTGATACTCATGGGAGACCCATCCTTTTCTGAACAGAAATGGAGGGGAGAGGGGAAGTAGATTTGGGGGGTAGGAAGAAGGGACTGGGAGGAGAGGAGGGAGGGGAAACTGCAGTTGGGATGTAAAACAAACAAACAAACAAACAAACGTATTTGTTAAAGAAAGAAAACATGTAAGTACATTGTATGTCTTGCATTCTATCTCCTGGAGAGCTGTCCTGAATGGTAGGGATGGATAGCTTCTGTGACCTCACTACTTGGTCTATTTTAAAAACAACATGAAGAGCACATTACTAAGAGTCTATTTTCACATGTGCAAGAAGTATAACCCCTGCAGGAGCCAACCTACTTGGCATTTCCCTTTTCAGAGCTATAAATGGTTACCTTCATGGCTCACTGTACAACCTTCATCAGTGATTACCAATTGCTGATGATCCCTAAGGCTGCTACTGCTACTGAATACCATTCCCACTCTTTAAAACCAGCATATCATTGTGGGGTTAGTAGGCAGAACATTTTAAATAGACAGACCCCAAATTGTTACCCCAAACCATTAGCTCATGCCTCGCCACCCCTTACCACACTCCAAGGCTCCAAACGTACTTTATAATATCCCCCAAACGCATTACAATTTTCGTGCTTCCCTATCCTTTAAACGTATTTTCTACTTAGAATGTGACTTCCTTTCTCTGTCTGCAAAACTCCCACTCAGATATTAACATAACACAGACACCTCTTCCTATGTAAAATAAATTTGTTCTGATCTTGTAGTTCTCCACTTTTATCCTTTGATCACTGTGGTGCAGCTGGGTTTCATTGCAATTGTTTGATCATGCGAGCAGAGTCCAGGTCATGTCATCCGTACTATTCTCTGCTGGTGTGTTGTTCATGCATGTGCCTATGTGAACCCTTGCAAACACAATTACACGAGAAGGAGAAATCAAGGAGAGTTATAGATCAGATATTTTGGCATATATCTACCACTAGATAGGTATAGCTCAATAAAAACAATAAAAATGTGATAAAATACATATACCCAGAATTTCTTACCACAACCATTTGTGAGTGGACATCTCAGTAGGGTTAGCTGCATTCACATTGTACAACATTCTCAGAACTGAAAGTGTAGATCCATCAAACTGTAAGTCTTCGTGAGTCTTCCTTCCAGCCCGTGACAACCAGTGTTTAATTCCCTGTCCTTGTGAGCAGGGCCACACAAGGTACCTCTTATAAGAAGAATCATATAGTATTTGCCTTTTCACAACTGGCCTTTTCTTCAAGGTTCATATACATTGCCACTTGCATCAGAACATTCTTGTACACAGACGCTACAATGTGTTTTTCATTCACCCATCAGTGAACACAATGGCTGCCTCTACCTTTGGCTACTGTGTTGCTATGGATGAGGATACAGGCAACAACTAGAGTCTTTGCTTTCCATTCTTTAGGAATATGCCTAGAAACAGAGTTGCTGGTTCACATGCCAATTCCATTTTGAATTTTAGAGAAATTTCAACAATGACAGCATCATCGTATACTTCTCCCCCCATTACACATGTTCCAATTTATCAATTTATCCGTTGATTTCCCAGTCATTTTCCTTTTCCTTTTTTTTTTTTTGTGATAGATCAGCCATGCTCCTGGTGTGGGGTGGTTCACTGAGCAAGACTTTTTCAATAACTTTTGACATTAAGTATCTCTTTGTGCAGTCTCTAATAACTTGTAGGTCATCTTTGAAGAAATGTCAATCTAAGTCCTTTGCACACTTCACATTGAGTTTATGATAGCTTGTTTATAATCTGTGGGTTTTAGAAGTTCTTTCTATATTCTAGATATAAACTGTTTATCAGATAAATATTCTTTTCCATTCTCTTTTTACTCTATTTGCAATGTTATTTCATTAATGGAGCCTTCTAACTTTGATATGATTCAATTTATCTGTTTGGACTTGGGTTGTCTATATTTTATTAGCCTTATATCTGAGGAATCACTGATAAATCCAGTAATCCAATGTCACAAACTTTCCGTCAGTGTTTTAAAGTCTTACGCTTTGTGTTTGTTTCTGTTAGTTTGTTGCTTTGAGATAGGATGCCCTCATGTAACCCAGCCATGCCTTTAGCTCATAATTCTCCTACCTCTGCTTACAGAGTCCCAGAATTACAGGCATGTACTGCTATACAAGCTTCCTTTCTATAGTTCAAGCCAAGCTTCCTTGAACTCTGGCCCCTCATCAATTTTGAGTTAGTTTTTTTTTTTTTAAATCAGGCAAATATTTCATTCTTTGTGTTTACTCAAGTTTTCCTGAAATTATTTGAATAGTCTTGGCACCTTGTTGAAAACCATTTCCTCATATGTGTGAGACTGTATGTCTGTACTTCCTCTTCGGCTCCACTGAGCCACATGTCAGTCTTTGTAGCCCTGCCATTTTCTCTGGACCCCTGTGGCTTTGTCAAATTTTGAAATCAGTTAGTGTAAAACCTACACTTTGTCATGACTGTTAGAGCTATTTGGGATCTTTAAAGTTTCTACATGAATTTTAGGATATGTTTTTCTATTTATGGAAGACTATTATGACTTTTATATAGACTGCACGAAATCTAAATACTACTTTAAATGCAACTCTCATCTTAGCAATATTCTATTTGTGTCTTATACTTTTTCTTTAGGTAATAATTTAGATAATATTTAAATACAATTGCTTTCTTAGATTCCTTTTCACATTACTTATTAATGATTTATTGAATTGATTTTTGTGTGTTGATTATATGTGTCTTTATATATGTAATCTTAGGTCTTTTTAAATACAGGCATGTTTCTCACAGAATAATTTTATTACTTCACCCAAATTTGGATTCAAAAATAATCGTCTGATGGCTCTGCTAGGCCTTTCAAGGCTATGCTGAATACAAATGGCATCCTGCTCATGTCCCATGCTTTAGACAAAAATCAACTTTCAACCTTCCACCACCAAGTAGGCTAACTTTGAATATCAGTCATCTCTTTATATTTCTTATTATAAATTTCTCATAAGCATTGGGCAGGGATCATGAATAATTTTGTAATTCAGTGAAAATTCACTTAACAAATAAGAATTTATTGAGCATATTATGACTGTATTACTTCATCACAGAAAGTCTATTCTTTGCCCAAATGTAACCAGATGTTATCAGGAATAAGAGATAAACAGGAAGTGTGGCATAGTTTGTAGCCTTGGTAACAGAGAAAGAGATCTCCCCCTTGGATGGTGAACACTTCTTACCTTGACAGGGGTTGTCTGCTTAATTTCTACTATGAGGTCACAATGTCACAGTGGCAGTCTTTCTCTGATGATTTATCCGCAGGGCACATTCACATTTTAGAGTTATATATTTAACTTTTTCTCGGCGATACAGGGCTTTATGCGCACTAGGCGGGCTTGCTTCTACCAGGACGCCACAGGCACATTTGCCATCTGAAATAAATACGCATGGCACACGTGTATGCTAAAGACCAATGGTTGAGAAACGTGTGCTCTGACTTTAGGATGGCATTCCAGGAAAATTCAAAGGGGGCCTTTGCCTCAGAAGGTAGAGGTGACCACCAATTTCAATAGCCCCGAGAATAACTGTGGGTGCCAGGGATGTTTGGATGTGGCTTCCTGAAGACAGCCTTTTTGGTCAGCAAAGTCACAGAGAAACTCACGATCATGCTTGAAAAACTGGGTGCTTTGTTGGAATGTTTCTCATGATTTCTTCAAGTCCTCTCCAAAACTTTGTCCTGTCCACCAAGGGGGCAGGGCTCATACAGCCTCGTCTCTCAAGCAAGGTAGTAGAAAATGATGGAATTCGGGGTTAAAACGCTTGCAGGGCCTTTATGGCAAACAGAAACATTGTTAAGTTATTGTGTTCTCTCTGTGGTCACCTTCCTACCCGCCCAACAGTCAGGTAGCTTGAAGGCCTAATACTAGAGGCCACCAGTGTGGCTGTTGCTTATTTATCCCCAAAGGGCCATAGCTTAGCCTAGGAAAACGATTGAAACATGGTTACTAATTCCTTTTCTGACCTCTAGACAGCTAAGGTCCATTTGTTATCTAACTGCTCTGAGTTAGGGCTACACAAAGATAAATGATGAGATGCCCCAGCCCTGGACACACAGAGTTCAAATGTTCTAAGGGAGACAGGTGGCGCACACTCTCCAGTGACTAAAACATCCATTTCCTTCTCCATACACTCGAATTGAAATGCTACCACCTGCCAGATGACCCATGATCCAAGCAGCAGAGGCAGAAGTTCTCAGAAAATCCTCACACATAGCCTCAGATGAGGGTCTTGGAGAATGGAGGAGTGATGCTTAGCAGATACAAAATGACAAAAGCAGTGACAATAAAAACTTCTGTATTTTTCTGAGACATGCCTCTAGACATGGGCCTGGAAAGTCTTCTTGATAGTCAGAGATACCTTTCCCAAAGCCTGAGGCCAGCTCCCTGTGGTACAATAGCCAAATGTACTGTGGCTTGGCCCATTGCTCCTCATGTTTGGAGAGGACTCTAGAATCTAGAATCCTGGTGGGCTGACCATAAAATACACTGCAGGGCACCATCCCAGGGATTCTGATTTGAGACCTGAGATGTGTTCGGAGACTAGGGAATGCCGCCTGTGTGGCTGGATGAGGACCACTCCGAGAAGCACTGGTTATGACTTTCTATTGATGTACAGACAAAACCTAAGCTGCAGGATCCAATACCTCGAAAAGAATGCAAAAAGTTCTTCCCCAGACTAGACAGTCCATTAACATTCTTCAGTGACACAGGTCTGGACTCATGGCGAGCAAGGCATGTTGACTCACGAATGATCCTTCAATCTTTCAGTCACTAAGAAGCTTCATTGTGGGCTCACGATGGTTGTCAACATTAAAGGGATCAAGAGCTGTCTAGAATGTGCTGTGGGGTGTGTTTGTGAACATGCTTCCAGAGAAGAATTGCGTGGAGGGTCAGTAAGCTGCGTGGGCAAGCTCTGCCAGGAGCATGGGCAGCACTACCCAACAGGTCGGGGCCCAGGTGGAATGAAACAGCAGTGGAAGAGGGAAGCTCGTGTACGTGCATGGCCCTGGATGAACAAGCTTGAACTGGGCTGCTGCTGTGTTACCTGTGTCCATCAGAGTCCAGGTTCCTTGGGCTCTGAGCCTGGATCTGCACCACAAACTCTTCAAGAAGCTCCCAGGTCTTCAGCCTTGAACTGAGCATCTTTGGTCTATTTTAACTGCATCTTTGGCCTTATTTTGTTTTGGGATTCCCAGCTTCTGGCACTGAGTAGTCCCTGGCTTATCAGGCTTTCCTGCTTACAAGCAGCCATTGTAAGATGTTGCAGCCTTTAATCATAAGAGACAGCCCAATAAATCCCCTCTTATACTTGTATATAGTCTATTGATTCTGTTCCTCTGGAGACCCCGAACTAATACGTTTACTATAGCCTGAAGCTAGTGTGAGATATAAAAAGAAAACCTGGAATTTGGAATCTGACCTAGGATGCTCAGGGTCTCGGCGGGAGTGGGCAGAGCCTCCCTCAGATATGTTAAACCAGGCAGCCTGGGGTTACATGCCAGGTGATCAGTAACAGCACTATACCACGGACACATCCTCTTCTGCACATATGTGAAGGTTTTATTAGGGTAGAACTTCTTCAAGCACATATGCTGTGCTCAGGCCTGGAGGAGAAGCTCATCCAGTGATTCATGACCTTAGTGATTACCAGTTTCATTAGTTACGAAGGCAGACAAAGGGAGATCCCAGGGGAGTCACTGGGCAAATATGCTACCCCCCCCTTCCTAAGACAGACTGTCTTTCTGAGGTTGGCTGCAGGGGCTGCAAACTTCAGATTAGGTATTGGAATGAACTCAGCAAGGTCTGAAGCTTCCTATCTTCATTCTTACTCCCATTTTTAATTTAAAGGGTATTCTGCAATTTAGATGAACAGAGAAATGGGCAGTGAGGCAAGTCTAGTAAATGCCAATAGTAAGATCTAGGTAGTAGCGACATGAATATTAATGAAATGCTCTTAGTTTGCCTGGAAATTCTCACAAGGAAGTAGTGACAGAAAAGGAAGCCTACAGTTTTAGAGCAGATATTGAAGAACTTAGAGGATATAATATGAGCTCAAAGGGAAAGATGTGTAGGACAAATTATAAATAAGAACAGGTTTTTTCTATTGATTAAATTTTCAGATGTGATCTTTAGCTTGAAATTCAACAATAAATAAAATAAATCCCTAGATTAGTTACAAAACATGTAGTAGGAGACGCGGAAAATTAACAAATAAATCTATGAGACATTGGATATGTCATTGGCAGAGCAGTGCGATCATGCTAGCAAGGTTGATGCTCTCACAGAAACAACCATCGAACATCAATCCATAGAGGCAAATAGCTGTGAGAGCTGAGAAATGCAGATGAGAGACTCTAACACCCACAGTGCAGAAAAGACAAACTTTTTTAGTAGGAAACTTGAGTGCCAGGAAAGTACAGGCAAAAATATAATATTATTGAAACCAAACATCCACCAGGCACAAATGCTTTTATCTGGTACACCTGTCCTTCAGAAGCAAAGGGGAAAGACTTTCCCAGGCAAACAAAGAAGGCAGAAGTTTATTAACATTAGAAGTTTTAAAGTTTTAAATTCTTAAAACCAAAGTGAGGACACAGACAATTGGAAGGCATATAAAAAGACAAAACTCAAAAGAAAAGTTGGAATCAGATGAGAGTGCTCTAACATTATAGCAGCAGTGTAAAAATCACTTTTAGGTTCATTATAGAAGTTAGATGACGGGTTGAGGGAGGGGCTCAGGGTAAAGTACTTGGTTGGTATAGCCAAAATCCTGGGTTAACCCCTACCACTGAAAAGAAGTGTTAAAATACAACTATTTAAAAAAAACTAGAAATACCTGAAATTACTTGGTGGTAGATACGGACACACAAAAGATACAAACAGCTGTATTGGTAATACATGTTGGAGAAGGATACATCAAAAAGGGATTTTTTTTAAAAAAAAATGTAGTCAGTGATAAGCTGTGGTCAGATTAAGCTGCAATAAATAATCATAATATGTTTTGCATAAGTTTTATGCTAGCCAGAAACCATTAAGAGAAAGGAACCAATTTGTATCATTATACAAGCCACCAAATCACTAAGAAAGATAAGGAAGAAAGCAGGGTGGGAAGCATGAGACAAAAATCACTGACACAGTGGTAAGTACCACATTCTTCTTTAGCAATGGATACTTAAATGTGGAGGTACTGAATTCTCAAATCAACAGATATAGAATGGATATACTCATTCCTCAAAAATACTTTTTAACTTTAATTAAAATATAAATACATCATTTTCACCTACTCCATTCCTCTTTTCACGTCCCTCCCATGTTTTCCCACAACCCACAACTCAACTTTTCTTTGATTACTAAAAAAACAACCATTCTATAAAAGATTTATGCTAACTTCAATGAAATATATAGGCTGAAATCGAATGTAGTGAAAAAAAAGATATTCAATGTGAATGATAATTAAGAGAGAACAAGCTGTCTAGACCTCAGACAAAGTTGATCTTAAGTCAGAAAGTCTCATAAGGGATGAAGAAAGCTAGTATCTAATGATAGGAGTTGACTTATCAAGATTCTATAGCATACACACACACACACACACACACACACAAACACACATATATGAAGAAGCATTTCAAAATATACAGCAAATTATTTATTTGAAGAGCAACATAGGTACAGTACAATAATAGTGTGGGACTTTCACTTTAACTACTTTTAACAAGAGATAGATCATTAAGAGAAAAAAAAATCAGTATGAAAACATCAAGCTCAAATAAAACTGCAGACCAAAATCATCTAATGTGTATCTACAGAACACTTCATTCAACAGCAGCAGAATACACATTTAACTCTCTATCTATCGATCTATCATCTACTCATTTTTGAGGCAGGCTTTCTCTGTGTAACCCTAGCTGTCCTGGAACCCAGTTTGTAGACAAGGATGGGCTTGAACATTGGATATCTGCCTGCCTCTGCCTCCTGAGTACTGAAATTAGAAGTGTACACCTCCATACCCAGTTTAAAATACAGGTTTATTTTAAGCACACATACAAAATTTCTCAAGAAAAGGTCATGGGTTAGGCCACAAAAGTCTTAACAAACTCAAGGAGACTAAAATCATATCAAGTATCTTTTCCAACCCCAGTAAAACTGTAAATATAAAACAGGAAAAAACAAAAAATAGACAAATATGTAAAAATTAAACAATACACTGCTGAACAACCAATGAGCCAAGGAATACATCAAAACCTATCTTGAAACAAATGAAAACGGAAGGATAAAATCCCCAAAACCTATGGCATGTAGCCAAACTGACTCTATGAGAGAAGTTCACTGTGATGGAAGAATGTTCTGGAAAAAACAGCTTGGCTTTACACCTTAAGGAACCAAAAAGAAGAAAATTTATACCTCAATACCAAAATGAAAGAGATAATGGAACCATAAACAGAAAAAAAACAACAGAAAACATAAAAATCACATAAAAGATTACTGAAAGTAAGAAATACCTTTTTAGAAAATGTTAGCAGGTGTTAGCCAGACTAAGTAAACAGAACGAAAACTCAAAATTATTAATTAATGAGGGACATCATAACTGACCTAACAGGACTATCAGAGATGATGCGGATTAGATAAGTAACTATATGACAAGTTGCATTAAGAAGCAAAGTTTGTTCAGGATGTGGGAAATCAATGAAAACAATACAATTAACAAAATTAAAATTCTTTAAAGATAGAAATGCTCAATAAGTTATGGATAAACAGAAATTTTACCAACACAAAGAAAATCTTTTACAACTAACAATTAAATTGACTATATAGTCAACTGGGGGAAGTCCTGTTTTTCCTCATCCTTTTGTTACAAAGCAAATCTCACCAATTCTGTTTAACATCGCACTAGAAGTTGTACCCAAAGCTATTAGGAAAAAAATAAGTGAAATATTTCCAAATTAAAAAGGAAGAATTAAATTGTTTGTTTTTGTGGATTCAATAATTTTATATATAGAATACCTTAACCACTCCACAAAAATATTCATAAGCCAATTCAATAAACTTGTAGGGTATGTATAGAATCCACATATAGAAGACAGTAGGATTTCTATACACTAATAAGGCGTTATCTGGAAAAAAATTAAGAAAATAATGCATTTATAGTAACATAGAAAGAAATACTTAGAAATAAACCTAACTGAGGTGGGAACTGCACATGGAAAGCTTCAACACTGATTGGAATTGGGTAAATAGAAACATATTCCCAATTACTTATAAGAATTGATTTTGTTGAAATACCCATACTAGCCAAAGCAAGCAAAGATTTGATGAAATTATTATCAAATTACAGTGGAATTTTTCAGAGAAATAGAAAAAAGATCATTACTCAAATTAGCATGAAACTATTAAAAATCCTAAAAGCAATCATGAACAATAACAGCAAAGCTAGAGGTATCACATTGCCTGATTTAAACATATACCAAAGAAGCCTGTAATCAGAACTAGGTACTAAGATAAAAATGGACAAATAGACCATTAGAAGATATTAGATCCAGAAACAAATGCTGGCAGGTACAGTTAATTGGACTTCAATGTAGCTGCCAAGAGCACATCAGAGAGAAAGTTCAGTCTTTACAATAAATAATATTGGAAAACCCACTTATTGATATTACATGGTGAAGATTCAGATTGGATCCTTATCATATACCACTTTCAAAGTCATATGAGAATGTAATAGAGACTCAGATGTAAAACTATAATTAGCAGAAGCATACATGCAGGAAAGGTCTAGGCAATTAATTTTTGGCAATAACCCCCCCAAATATAGACAACGAAAGTAGTAGACTCCCAAGATTACTTCAAACTAAAAACCATCTATGCAACAAATGAAGCAGTCAACACTGTGAAGAAACATGATAGAGAAGAGTAGGCAATATTTGCAAAAAAAGGTTAATATTGAAAACATGTAAGGAATTTGAGCAACTCAATAGCTAGAAGATAACCTGACTTAAAGATGGACAAGGACCCCGAACACACATTCTTGAAGAGACGACAGTAGCCAAAAAGTACATGAAAAAATATCTATCAGCATACATTTGCTGTTGGAGTAAGGCAATTCCAGCGATGGACAAGGATACCATCCCAACCCCAGTAGAATCCTTAGTTTGGATCCCAAAGGGAAGAAATTGAAAGCGAACTATCACCTAGGTAAGTGTTGAGTTCATAAGCAGTCAATAATTGATGGCTGAAGAAAGCATTCAACATTGAGAGGTAAAACAAGTGCCCGTGGATGAAACAGGTCAAACCAGAAATAGCTCCCCAGATTTCCAGCTGCAGGGCCAGTTGGCACATGCGACAGCCATGCAAATATACCAAGTGTTGCTGTAGTGAAGCCCAGAACAATGAACGTGTCAAACAGAACAAACACACAACAGGGAAACCCACAGCCTGATGGTGGGTGGACATGGAGCATCAGCAAATGCGCATGAATTATCACACATACAGTATCATATGGTTATATCAGTGCACAAGACAAATGAGGTCTCCAACTTGCCCAAGGAGGAAGAAATAAAAGACACAATTTCTAATGAAAACTGTAAAATCAGAGAGGAGGACACCCTGCCCCATTTCTAACTTTTCTGGTAACTCAAGAGCATCCACAAAACTATCAGATTCCTCTTCATAAAGTATGGGGTTCCGTTGAAAACTCCCAAGACCCTCAACAGAACAGCAGCTGCTGAGGTGATAGCTATAGAAAATGGACTGGCTCAGTCAGGCAGCACAGGGAAACATGTCTATCATTATGATTGCTTCCTATTTATAGCCTAGCCTCTGGGGAGGGTTTTGATCAGGACGGCCAGAAAGGATCAATCAGTTCATTCCAACCAGACTTGGTGATTTGACCACTTGTGCTTTGAGCATTAGGCTGAAGTTACTCTACAAAGAGATCACCCCTCTTCTTCTACTCAGACAGAGCCTCTGTCAGAAATTGACAGAAAAGATGTTTGGTCCGCAGGGTCAGTAGCCACTGGACAGAGCTGCATGTTTGCAATTTTGTAGGCTTCGCCATAGAGACTCCAGGCAGTCGGACTAGGTCAGAGTGGCAAGACCAAAGTAAACTGCCGCTTCACCCCTAGCAAGATGGCATCATGCCCCAGCCTCTGGCCCAAGTTCCCCAGCACTCAGAGGCTGTGCATGCTTCAGAAATCACTTTCTCAGTGGGGGGAGATGGGCAATGAGAGATGATACACCTTATGATGGAGGAAGGTCATTGGCTAATAAAGGCACTGCCCTGGCCCATTTTATTGGTTAGAGGATAGGTAGGAGGAGTAAACAGAACAAAATGCTGGGAGGAAGAGGAAGTGAGCTCAGAGACTCGAAAGCTCTCCTCTCAGCAACAGACGCCAGAGAGAGACACCTCAGAGAGACGCCATGCTCCTGGCTCCTGGGCAGACGCACGCTATGAAGCTCCGACCCAGGATGGACTAGGCTAGAATCTTCCCGGTAAGACCGGTTCTCACAGATTATTAGAGATGGGTTGATCGGGATAACAGGATTAGCCAGTAAGGGCTAGGGCTAAAGGGCCAAGCAGTGATTAAAAGAATACAGTGTCTGTGTAATTATTTTGGGCATAAGCTAGCCGAGCAGGCGGCCGGGGGTGCTGAGAATGCAGCCCTGCCGCCCTTATTACTTCAACCTTAGACCTGCTGTCTCCTTCCTTGCAGGTTGATACCGGTTGGTCAGGCAGTGCCAACGTATTCAGAAACTTTTGGTGCTGCCTTAAAAGGGGAGCGGGGACAAAGGGGGAGGAGCATACGATGACAGTGAGGGTAAAAGCTCTGCAGTGCTATGTGCTCTCAAGGCCTGGAGACACACGCGCTGCTGTGTCTGCTGTGTGTCCAGGGCCTCTATTATAATAACCACTAACTTCTATTAACAAAAGCAGATTCCTGTCCAGGAGAAGTAGTGAGCAACTCTGAAAAGGTGACCGATATCTGCGTTCACTCTTCTCTCCTTGTCCCTAATGCTTTGATTTCGGCTTTCCCCTGACAGGTTAGGACCGGAGCCATTCGTTCACTGAGCAAAGAACCCCAGAAGAGACACCTCAAGAGTGTTAATAAGTCACAGGACCACTGCATCTCCTTTTAGACTATATTCGAAATTCTCCATGTCTCCAGTCTCACGGTGACTGGCGAGGCAGGCCCGCTCTTAAGCATGACGCACGGAAGGAAGTGCCAGAGGCTGACACACTGAAGCCGAACTGGAAAGGAGCACATCCGTAGCTGCTGTCCCTCCAGTGCCACTACAACATCTGCTCCCCATTCCAGGGATGGCGTTCCCTGCCATGAACGTTGCTCCTGACATCCGTGTGGACGTCTGCCACGTGCCAGCTCTTGGCTGGGGACCAGGAAGCATTCTTAGCATGTCAACATCTTGGTAACATTGTCAGCAATTTGTGACTCACTACATGTGACTACGCCACGACCTTTCCCGGCTGACCCACCTCCCAGGGCTGCAAATGTGCTAGGAGAGGAGAGGTGAGAAATGCACAGCCTCGAAGCCTGAAGTTGCAGAGGACACGATCTGAGTGCGGGGAAAGGTCAAACAGCCTGATGACTATCGTTGAGGATGCTATGATTGACTGGAATGAGGTAGGATATTTAGCAGGAAGAGGAAGAAAACAGTACAAACAATGAACAGGAAAAGAGAGTGAGTTATTTCTTCATAAGCATCACGACAATTGAGATTAGGCAACGTCTTCATCTTTTCAGAAGACAGACAACCTAGCGATGCTGCTGTTACGTGTTTATCTGGGGACTTGGGTGTGGCACAGCTGTTGCTCAGTTTCCCCCAATATTCTCCTGGATCACTGCAGATTACAGCCCCACCCAGTGTCACTTTCACCTCCAAGATCTTTTCTGACTGCCAGATCCATTCACCATCCACATCTTCTGCAATGTTTTTCTAAACTCAGAAGCACAGATTTGCAAATTATGATCTAATCATCTGCCATACTTACCACTACTTCCCAGTAATAAGGAGCAAACTTCACATATGGAGATATGCTTCATAAAGATGAGCTCATGACCTAATAGACGAATGAACAAATGCACAGAGAATCTTCACCAGATTGTGTCGGGAATACAGCATCCCTACTCAGAGGCTTATTAGCAATTCTATGAAAACACCTATGAAGTATTTTATACATATTTGAAACAAGTATTAAAAAATCATATTCTCTCTCAGTCCCAAACCCAACGCTGAAGGTATAAGGAGGGAAATCTAATTATGGTGCCTGTGTTGCTGTTGCTATTGTTGTCAGTGGCCTGGGGGCAGTTGAGATGGTTTTTGTGGGGATTTAATTATTTCTTTCACTATTTGCAGTAGAAGTAGTGAGTGGTGTGGTCTGTGGAGCATCTAGGCAGTCCTGACAGTCTCCTTGACGGCAGAGGTAACTGTGGGTGGCTGATAACTCATCCAACCCCAATCCCTACCACAGAGGCACCTTCTTCAACACAAACAGTAATGCACTCCAGTTCAGGTTCACCCCCAACTGCTGAGCTAGGACTCATCAAGTCCCTTTATCTTAAAAAAATCAGAAACTGGCTCCTCACTGATTATGGATTCAACACCAAACCCAGAAAGATAATGACTCCCTCGTACTGCCAAAGATTCTCCCGCTTCAGCTCTCCACCCTACAAGAGATGCAGGAACAGACACACATGGCGGTGCCCGCTGGGCAGTGCAAGCATCTAGTGCAGGGCCAGGTGCCCCAGTGGCTTACAGCATATAGAACAGATTAAAAGGGCAAACATCCAGCCATATGATCAAATCAGCAATACCTGTGCTACAGGGAACACAACCACAGTTCTTTATCCTGTTCCTGTCATGTCTCGGGGAGGTACAACATACCTGCTCATAGCCACTGTAACCTGGAATGGTTCGAGAATAGTCATAGGAAAAATAAAACCTGAGACTCTGCAAGGTGTGTGTGAAGGTGCCAGGTCAGCTCCCTCCATGTGATGATGTTTTGTTTGAGAGTAAGGGTATACTTATTGATCCTTCTTGCCTAAGATCAAATCCTTTAAGGAGAAATCTGAGAGATGAAGAAACTAAGTACTTGCCAAATGAAGAAAGGTGGAACTTTGGGACTCGTGTGTCTCGTTATCAAATCCTCCGGGGACCTCCTGCCTTGTCATGAGACTCATCTCAGGTGGAAGGGCAAGGGGTGAGGGGAGGTTTAACCTTTATTAAAGGAAGTAATAATGCAGAAGGTCTTCAGCTAAATTCAAGCCTAAGTTTTTTATATTGGTTCAATTTGTTCCTTCATTTGCTGAACAAACACTGCCAACTGCGCTGATGACGCTTAACCAGACCACATTCGCCTTCTCATTATCCATTAGTTTGGCTTTATTTTCTGTGCAGGGGTAATTCCCAGCCAACAGCTCGAAGCTTAAAAATGAAGTCTAGCTTTGGTCTCAGACAGCTTCCAGGCCAGATTTATTTTTTCTCTCCTAACAAAGATGACCAAGAAAACTTTTATTTAGACTTTATATAGGTAAAGGTGTACAGGTCCTTGGCATCATGTGTGTCCAGCAAACTCTATGGGTTGAACAACTGATCTCAAAGAGTGGGCATACTCTTACACTGTCCTATTTTGTCTTTTTCTAGGAAGTTCTCTTCCCTAAGCAGCACCCTCTGTCAGAAAACTCCACCCATAAATGGTGATGTGAAAGGCGCCAAACAGAAATGGTTCTTTACTCTCACGTTCACAATCTTTTCCTATAAAGGGGCACGTTGACCGAGGTTTCTGTCCTGCTTGGCTGTCGTTCAGTCCCAAAGAAATCAGACAGAGGTCTATATTAATTATAAACTGATTGGCCTAGTAGCTCAGGCTTCTTCTTAACTCTTATAACTTACATTAGTCCATAATTCTTGTCTGAATTAGCCACATGGCTTGGTACCTTTTTCGGTGACTCGGTCACATCTTGCTTCCTCTGTGTCTGGCTTCCTCTCTTTCTGGGTCATGACTGCAGACTCAAAGTTCCTCTTCCCAGAATTCTCATTGCCATGCCTCTACTTCCTGCCTGGTCACTGTTGCCCCACCTATACTTCCTGCCTGGCTACTGGCCAACCAGCATTTTATTAAAAATAATACAAGTGACAGGATAAAAGACCATTGTCCCACAGTCGAGGCAGAGATTAAACCCTTCAGACTTGTGGTCCATTGGGCTCAGGGCCAAGCTACCTACCTGTCACTGAGACAAGAAAGCAATGACAGTAAAGACACAGAAATGAGTGGATAAGGCTCTGCCCCAAGACAAGTTTACAGAGATAAATGGATGTAAGTGAATCTGGCCAAAGGCTGTAGTTTGCCGCCCACAGTTTCTGATTTTGCTTTACTTTAATGAAAGATTTTTCACAACAGCTCAGAACTGGTAAACTCTGGGCCACTGAGACTTGTCCTCAGGATATGTTGACATAAACTGACCGGGATCCAAACCCATGTAAGGTCAAAGCACTGAAGGGCTTTTCACATACCTGGCATTATTTACCAAGAAGAAAACGCAAAGACTTCAAATTAGACAAATGCTGAAAAAAATCTTAATATCCACATATCCCTCACCTAAGAAGCAGAGAACATGCCCATCATCCTGTGGCATTCCTCTGTGTACCCCGTGAACTCCAGATACCTATCACTGTGGCTTAGATTGTTTGTGAGTCTCCAATAACCCAGGTTGGCCTCCAATTCTGTGTAGCCAAAAAAAGACCTTGAACTCCCAATCCTCCCATCTCCACTTCCCTAATGCAAGGATTACAAGCACGTACCATCACACCAGTTCATGCCCTCCTGTGAAAGAAACCGAGAGCCTCATACACGATTAAGCAAGCACTCTAGCAATTAGCTACACTCCCCACCCACCACGGCTCAGCTTAACTTATTATGGGATGCGCCAAAATGGAATCGCATGCAGCAGATTCTAAGGCATTGTGTCTTCTGCTCAGTTGACTGCATTTGTAGTCCAGCCATGTGCTTCTGGAGCTCTGAGCACCCATTTCTTTTGATTGTGATGCTCCACACTTGTGCAGACATTCCGCCATCTATCTCTACCTCTTCACAACAGGGGTGCATTGCCCCTGGTCCATAAAAAATCATTTCAAGCCCAAAAGAGAAGAAATACCTGAAGAAGTAACTAAATTGAAAACACATCCAAACATCTGCATGCCATTCAAACTTCTATACGATCCAAGTTAATCCCCCACACCATTTACACACACACACACACACACACACACACACACACACACCAAAATGCCCATCTTGGCTCAGAGAGAAATGTGCAGCACAGTGCCACTAATAAATAATTCCTGTGTCTCTAGAATCCCAAGTAGGCTGCCCTGGCAAACCCTCTAGAGTCCATGAATGTGTTTCGCCCAAGCTTTTCACAAGCCACATGATGGACAGGCCTGTGGCGTTTCCTTTGCGAACACTGGACAGCCAGGCTGGTCTGCATAATTAACACCCATGGTTATTTCTCAATGCTTGCACCTGCCTCTCTTAATTTAATTATCTCTCCATTTCTACAATTCACTGCACACTGGTGATGGCTCCACCTGGCCATCCTTGCCCCGAATCTCCACTTGCCTGCAGGACTTTTCATCCAGAAATAATTAGGAACACAGGGTCCTCTGTCTCGTGGCCAACTGAGCCCTGAACACTCCTGGACCAAGGGGGAAGTTTTATCTCCAACAAACGGAGTCAGCTCGCAGCGGTGTTAAAGGGGCAGGACTGACATCCAAGTATTTCTGCCTTGGTAAGAGCTACCAAAGAAAAAGTGGCAGTGACCTTTCAGAACGCTTGGAACACACTGGCTCTGGGAATATCCTTTTCCCTTGGCTTGCTCAAGGTAGAGAGGAAAATGACTTGGAATTTGCCTCCCATTAAGCCTACTGCAACAAGCTGCCATGAATGTCCACTATGAGGACACCTGGGGAGCAAAGCAGAGGGCAATCTGGAGAAGACTGGGGTCTTGCTGATAGGACTCAGTTGGTCCTTGCAGCTAGTCTTTATGTTCTAATAATATTCACCAGAACTCTAACCAAGGGGCACTCTTGAAAGACAAAGAGTCCCCCATTTGTCCTCTTTTTGATTTCTACTGAATCTGGCCACTTAGAGCCTAAAACTGTCCTCAAATTGGCAGTTTCAGTAACAGAGAATAGATTTACAAGCAAAACGATAAGCAATGTCCTCCATAAGGCTCCCTGATGCTTGCACATCCTTGCTGAGGATACTTCTATGAATGCACACACTCTTGAGTACTCGTGTCTGTCTGCGCGTACCTACACACAACTGTATATACTCATTCTCATACTTCTACATTTATGGGAGGGTAAAATGATGGGGGTTTGATGATCAGATCTAAATCAAGAAGGGCAGGTTGTATTCAACATCTTATCTTCATTTCAATCTCTTTCCACATACTCAAAAGAGCTTTCTAGGCAACGGTAATAATTTCAGAGATCTGGCCCCTCATTTTACAGTCCTTCTTTGCTCACACGATAAATTATGGATCGCCTTAGCAAAGTGAAAAGGGTCCTCGAAAACACTGGTGCTTTGCTGGGCTTCTGTGATCTTCAAGCATGTTCAGAAAAGGCAGAGAGTCCCACCCCATCATGGCCACCTCAGTAGCCCCTCCCATATCCCATCAGTCAGAGGTCCAGCAAGGTGGCTGAGGATACATACAACCCAGATTCCTGGTTTGACATACCATTTCATTTCTAAGCCTCCTCGAGGAGGTGGCGACACATACTTCCCATGATTTACAATGGCTGTCACAGAGCTTGACATGGTGCTACCTCCCTGCACATACCAAGGCCATCTGCCAAACAAACGCAACAACAGCATGAACTCTGTAACCTATCTTGGTGTGATCTTCTTCCCAAGCCAGAAGTTCTGACGCTGGATATTCCCTTTGGTCTCTGCCCATCCTGCCTCTGTGTTAGGCAACTTCTCTTTATGGGAAAGAAGTGTAGCGTCTGAGAGACTGGTTGGGAAGCTTACAAGGTCACTCCAGGCCCTTCCAGTTTTCTTTCTCCAATACTTCACTGCACACACTTGCACCCCAGGATTGATATGGGCTGTTCTCCCACTGAAACATGCTCTGTCCTGCCTTCACAGAGCCTGGATAAGAATATTCACCCTTAGAAGGAAAAAGCCACACTATGCAGCCCAAGAATCTGGAGTCTCAATGAGTTCTCCCAGTCACAGACCCAGAAAGCGTGTTTCAGTTCAGGGGACGACTTTGCAAGGTGAAGGCATGCCAACACAGAAGGCAAGGGAAGAGATCTGACAAAGCACGTGTCCCACATTCATGGAGCACAATAGAAACAGGTTAACTTCTAGTCAAAAAACCTGGGGGAAATGCAAGACTGAAAGCCCCTTGTACAAGCGTCATCTCACCCAAGGGGTCTATGTACATCTTTGCCCTTCTATCATGACATGGCTGCCTTGGGAAGCATTCACGCCGGCCATTTCTGGTTCACTACAAAGGCAGGCAAGAAACTTTTAACTGGTGTGTTAGTCTGAACACACCCCTATATAAGTATATTGACTCACATACTTGTTTATTTGACTACTTGGTTCCCAGGTAGAAGAACTGTTTGGGAAGGACTAGGAGGTGTGACTTTGTTGGAGAGATGTGTCACTGAGGGTGGGCGGGCTTTGAGCTTTCACAAGTCCACACCATTCCCAGTTAGCGCGCTCTCTCTCCTCTCTTCTCTTCTCTTCTCTTCTCTTCTCTTCTCTTCTCTTCTCTTCTCCTCTCCTCTCCTCTCCTCTCCTCTCCTCCTCTCTCTCTCTCTCTCTCTCTCTCTCTCTCTCTCTCTCTCTCTCCCTGCCTCCTATTGGCACGTAAGGATGTAAGCTCTCAGTAACCTCCCCAGTGCCATGCCTGCCTGCCTACTGCCAGGCTTCCTACCATGATGATCATGGACTTAATCTCTCAAACATTAAGCACACCCCCCAATAGACTCTTTCTTCATGGTGTCTCTTCACAGCAATATAAAAGTAACTAAGACAGGTGGCCAGAGGAAGCCTTCAGACAAAGGACCACGGCTTCCCTGAAGGGTGTGCTGATAGAAAGCAATGTCTTCTCATTGAACAGAGCGGCGACAGCCCTGTTTCTTACCTTCTGAAACACACCTATGTTCTCATCGAGAAAACAGTGCCAGCATACCTCCTCCAAGGGGATGTGAACGGAATTAAGTAGGATATCATGAACTCACTGTGCAAATGAGAAAGTAAGGTAATCACGCTAACCGCTCTAACCTTCAGGGGAGCTGGGAGCCCACCAGGCTCCTCAAAGGGAGAGTAAATGCAGATATTGGCCTTCTGCATCTTACAACATGCACAAAGGGGAGGCTCTTTTGCCATTCAGGATTCCACTTGACGGAGAACAGAGTAAGCAGGTACTCAGCATAATCTTCAAAGAGCAAAGTGCCAGCTCACTGCTCAGCCTACTTTGTGAAGAGCTCAGGTGAATCCAACCTGCTTTGTCAGAGTACCAGCTCCGAGAAAAGGTGTCATCCCAACAGCGTTATGTTTACTCACGTGTGACCAGACAGAAAAGGCACTTGAGCAGCATCCTGCACTTTCTCTCTCTCTCTCTCTCTCTCTCTCTCTCTCTCTCTCTCTCTCTCTCTCCTCCTACAGAGTGATATTTGAATCCTATCTTGGGGTAAGATAAGCAGATACACGGGGTGATGTTGCTGGTTTCGAAGCATGAATGAGAGTCTTTGCTTTGCTCTCAGCCTACAGACTAAAAGTGTCACTTCACACTTCTTTAGAATGAGGGTGTGTGCGTGTGTGTGTGTGCAAAGTAGCTCACTGTGTAACTCAGGTTAGCACAGAACAAAAAGCTGTATCGCCTAGGGCAAGAAATTATGCAGCCCAAAGTGGTCTTGAACTTGTGATTCTCTATAGCCAGGTATCATGATGGATAGCGTCTGAGACCCCTTCCTTACTGGGTCCTTAAGCAAAGACATTTTAACATCAAAGTGTTCATATTTCCTTAGAAAAAAGGGTAAGAAAATCTAATTCCAATAGCTAAGCAACAACCCATCCAAGGAGATTCTAAAAGAAGCTATGACCAAGCCCAAGAGGGGTCTTGGATTTCTCGATAGACAATACTCCTAAGTACACCACCCTTACCACCTCACACAGCTTAATACTGAGGTGTTCAATGACTCCAGCAGATACTTCTACATCCCGAAGTCCACCCTCTCCAAAAATAATGGCACCTAAAAGTAGATAAAGCTTTTCTTCCACCTTATCATCCCCCTTACATCTGTCTAGACAATACCTCTCTAACCTGAGATACAGGGCCTGGAGATCTACAGGAAAACTTGAATGTTCTCAAATACTGTGCAAAATTTAAATCCAAATTTAGAGTCACAACAATCAGTTTACTCATGAGACCCCTAGAAGTTGGGAACCACCAACCTAGTCTAAAACAATACCTAGGAGAGATATTAAGACGGAACGATCTGTTGTAGCGGCATAAATGGTTTGCAGGTTCTTCTGGTAACTAAGAAATAAAAATATGAGAAAAAGATGAGCTTTTAAGTGTTATATTTAAGAACTGCTACCCACAAGTTGGATGCTACTGTTTTACACGTATGAAATCTGTTGTTTAGAGTCAACACTTAAAAGTATCTTTAAAATCAAAGCTTATTTTACCCAAAAAGCATGATGATATAGTCATATTAATTTTAGCTTAAGAAGTAACTATGCACCCCCCAAAAAAACTTATGTAAACCTATGCCCAGATGTCAGTATGAGTTTATTGAGTTTGGCACCCAATGAAGAACAGAAGGACAGTCCTGTAGAGAAGTTTGAGATGTCCCCATAGCACCCAGGGGAGATGGAAGGGTAGCCCCTGGCATTCTGGGCACTGCTGGCAGCAGATCAGTCCACGTCCTTTCTGGACCACAGGATTTGGTCCTCATTGTTGCTGTCTTCTCTTGGGGGGGGTTGTATGTTATGTCACCATATGCTTTTGTTCTTCCAATGTAGAGGTCAGGCCTTCAAACTTGGAATGACTTCTCAAAGTCACGTGGAGAACTGGACGGGAACATACTGACCAAGAGTCCCTACCAGGACCCACTGGGGTCTGCCCAAATTCTCCTCTAATAATTGGGAGTCCTTCATTTATTTCTCCCTTCCTCCTTTCCATCTTCTCACCCCCTCTTACTTATTTCATTCATCCTCCATTGTCTGAACTTTTGACACCATAAGCCAACATGGTGCTTAATTTCTCACAGACTAGCAATACCCAGTCAACTCCCCAACCAGATGAAAGATGAGCTGGGCTTCCATAGGGTCCTGCCTTTGTGGAGGAGGTGGCACTGGGGCTGATGTTGGCCAGCAGGATCAGAACATTCCAGTAAAGGTCTGGTTTCCTTTGGGTCTGCCAAGGGAGAAACTGGGTCATATAAGTCAGAGTCTCCTGAGGAACAGAAACAAACCAAAACCAGGCCCGAAAGCATCCTCATGAAAGGACGAAATGAGGTGAGGGCACAGAGCCAGCTTGCAGGCCCCGAAGCCCAGTGATCCAGAGATGCCAGAGTAACAGCCCCCAGAGATCACAAAACTTAAGGCATGCACATGTACCTGTACTGGTGCTACCCATGCCCGCTCCTTACCATCCAGCCTAAGCATAGACCCTCTCTGTGTAGCTCATTTTCCTTGCGGTCTCATCCAGCCCCAGGCCGCCACAGGAAATAGTGAATCAGAAGAACTTTCCATAGACAGGCACAAATATTTGCCCTCTGATGCCATCTGATGAAGTCTCAACTTCTGCCCGCTGGAGCAATGAGATTTAGTGGTTATTCTTTGTCCTTGGCTTGGCCCTGAGCAGGTGGAGGGAAAGCTTTGTCTTGCACGTTTTTAAGGTTCTCTCTGGAATCGGCCCCACTTCCTGCTCTAACTGCCTCTCTTTGCCACCAAGGAGGTCAGTGGAGCTCAGGGAGCAAGCTCATTCCCAGGGTTCTCCCTCTAGCTGGATGAGATTCTTGGTTACAGAGGCTGGAAGCTTCTCCAAGCCTTGGTCATGTGATGTCTATGCTGATTGGTTGCTCTGTTTTGTCACGCTTGCCCCATTTGGTTTAAAACACACACACAAGAGAAAGGCATTCAGGACCCATACCATACAGCACTAGGAGGACAGAACTACGCCTTTATTCCCCATGGGCCTGCATCACCGCCACCACCACCTGTTTTCAGTTTTCGACTTTTCCTTAAGAACATCCCTCAAGTAGATGGCAGGGAGGACTCAGATGTGGCACCAGTGTGGGTGGCCTGAAACATTTCTGTCCTCTCCCTGTGCCTCAGGACGGTTCACTTGTTAACAACACTTCCTTCCTGTCTCCTCACAGCCTCACTCCTGTGTGGTGTCTTCCTCTGAGTTGGACGCACAGAAGAAATGACATGAAAGGGCTCGAGAACTTGGCCTGCATGGCTTGGACCTGCCCAGCAGGGATAGAAAAAGGGAGGGGGAAGACAAAGAAGGAAGGACAGAGGAGAATGCAGGAAAGTAGCAGTGGTGATGGTGGTAGTCAAAGGTTTTCACCTATATGGGGGTATGGAGAAGATTTCATGGGGGCTCCCCTATCAATGGGTTATGGATGATGGGATTCATTGGTGATCAATGCAAGTCGCCTGGTTCAGCTATACTCTTTTTCTCACAGCTAGTCAGACAATGCCTGTCCCTTCTGAGCATGTCTTTGAGTCTACGTAGACTGCTCCACACATCAGTGTGCATCTATCCCAAAGACATGCCTGGTGTACATTCCAGAATACTTATTTTCTGCCCAGGACTCTTGTCTCACTCCACTTGGCCCAGCACCAAAAGGGCAACATGTCAGAACCTGTTGGTGCATTGCTGCTGTTGCTCCTCCTCTACCATCGCCTTTCAGTGTTTGCCAGTCTTCAGCACTGGCATCTCTTAGCCCAGATGTGCAAAGAGCAGAAGAGCAAGGAATTGGCATCCTCATCCCACCGTGCAAAAGCTTTTGGCCAAGGACTAAAGGCAGTTGCCACAGTAACCACGGCCTGACTCCTAGCTCCTTGGAGGAATATGTATGAATGGATACATAGAGAGTCGCATGGTCCTCTGCTGTGTGGGCACCAAAAAGAGCGAGAGAACCCTTCTCTCCCTTAAAAGCAATAACATCCACAGACCGAAGACCACACCTCTAAGTCCAGTACCCCAAAAGCTATTGACTAAATGAATTCCCACAACAGTAGACTATGCCTCTCCCCACGTTTCCAGAATCTCTCAAAAGAGTTGTACCAGACTGTGGCCAAGTATCCCAATCATAAGTATGCAGGGGGAGCATTTCAGACTCAACCTAAAATAGCCTCTGCATTGTCATCTGCAAATAAAGGTCAGCATGGCGTCTGCCTCAAGCGCCATGACCTTGCAAGATGTCAAGACCCTGGTGTTGGTTTGGTGTAAGATGCATGCTTCAATGCTCGAGCATTGTGAGCCAAGGTCCAGCCTCATCTCACCAGAGTGAAATCCTGCTTCTGCTTCCCTGACCTGAACTCTCTTTGCTTCCCAGACCTGATGTATTTGCACATCTTTCCCTCCTGCTGCACTGGGCTAGTTGCAGGGATTCACTCCAACTAATTTGTAGGCTAAGGACTTACAATATCTTGGCATGGGAGTGTGATCTGAAAAACCACAAATAATTTCTCCAGATTTTGACAAGGCAGGAAGCTGACAGACAAGCCTTACAAGGAAACCCCTGTCAGTGGCTTGTCTAGTTCAGCCTCCCAGAGTTGTGGAGTTGCCTTCCTTCTGAGAGCTGCTCCGATGTGACAGGGACATTCCTCGAGACAGAAAATCCTTCCACAGAAGAGTCCCAGAAAGTCATCTTTAGGGTCACCCTTTGTTCCTCCCAGTCAACGAAAACGTCTCTCCCATCTGCTAGGTCTCAAATATGACACATTATATAATAATGTCAATCACAGCCACCAATCAATTGACAAATATTTATGAAGCTCCATGTGCCACTAAAGGAAAATAACACATAAAAGCAAATTAGTTTTAAAAAAGTAGTATGTGCTGATGAGAGAATTCACTGAAACTGTGAAGTAGCCACTGTGGGAGATTTACACACCCATGCTAATGACTTACGCATTAAGCTATTTTGGAATCATTTTGGTACTTATTTTTATTCTGATTTAATTTTTTATTGAGGCACAATTTGCCTACAGGAAAACATGCAGCTTTCCAGTCTAAATTTAATGAAATTTGTCAAACGTGAATTTCTTTGTAAACCACAAGCCATAAAGCCGAAGAGCACTTCCCCACCCAGCTGGGTTCTTTGTGTCCCTTCCAGTCCGTCAGATACCATGCCCTTGAATGTCCAAACAGTTTAGTATATTTCCTAGGAACGCGGCCATTCCCTTCCATAACTAACACAAACTTGTCAAAACATGGAAATGAACACGGATAGCATTACTATTTATCTAATCTTCAGATCTTCCCCATTTTGCTCGTTAGGACACTAATGACTTTTATAGGAAAAATGATAACTTCTGGGTCAGGATTCCACCAGCCACACGCACTTAACTGTTTCATCACCTCAACTACCCCATCGCCTCCTCAACTGCCCCATCGCTCCCTCAACTGCCCCATCGCCTCCTCAACTGCCCCATCGCCCCCTCAACTACCCCATCGCCTCCTCAACGGCCCCATCGCCTCCTCAACTGTCCCATTGTCCCCTCAACTGCCCCATCGCCTCCTCAACGGCCCCATCGCCTCCTCAACTGCCCCATCACCTCCTCAACTGCCCCATCAACTCCTCAACTGCCCCATCACCTCCTCAACTGCCCCATCGCCTCCTCAACTGCCACATTGACTCCTCAACTGTCCCATTGCCCCCTCAACTGCCCCATCGCCTCCTCAACTGCCCCATTGCCCCCTCAACTGCCCCATCACCTCCTCAACTGCCCCATCACCTCAACGGCCCCATCGCCTCCTCAACTGCCCCATCGCCCCCTCAACTGCCCCAACACCTCCTCAACTGCCCCAACGCCTCCTCAACTGCCCCATCGCCTCCTCAGCTGTCCCATCACCTCCTCAACTGCCCCATTGCCTCCGCAACTGTCCCATCGCCTCCTAAACTGCCCCACTATCTCCAATCCTGGCCAGTTCCTCAGCCTTGCATTGTCTTTCACACCCTCCTCATTTTGGGAGATTATGAATGAGAAATTTGTTTCAATGCCTCAATCTGGGATTGCCTGATGACAGCCTGGGGTTTTCAAGATACACAAGTTAGGCAGAAGGGGCCAGGAGTGATGCCATGGCTATCCCAGGCGCATGGCTCACCCTTCATCAGACAGCACACTCCCATGTCTGCCTTCACTGAAAATGTCAACAACAAAATCTCACAAGGGGTGGGAGTGCGCCAGGCTGTGAAGCAACCATGTTTCCCTTTGTAATCATCAACTATTCTGTGGGATCCGCTTTGAGAATATGCTAATGTCCTGTTTACCAAGTTGTTAGCACTTGGTTTAGGATTCATTCACGGTGCTTGTCTGAAATAATTACACTTCTGTATTGCTCTATGATATGCTCTGATAAACATATCCTTAAGGGCTGAGGTGTAGATGGGTGGTAAGAGTGCTTGCTTAGTTTGTATGAGATCCTGAGTTCACTTTCTAGCCAAGGAAGGAAGGAAGAAAGGCAGGCAGGCAGGCAAGCAGGCTAGTTTAGCTTAGCTAATTTTTTTTTTTGTTTTTTTCAAGACAGGTTTTTACTGTTTTTTTAAGGGCCTGTCCTGGAACTAGCTCTTGTAGACCAGGCTGACCTCAAACTCACAGAGATCCTTCTGCCTCTGCCTCCCGAGTGTTGGATAGTTAAGTTATCGTACAAGCATCAGAGACACTTACAGAAACCACATATAGATAATCCACATCTAGACACTTTGGATACATACACCCTCCCACCACCCCCCCAAAGATATACACATATATAATAGCTTAGGAGCAATAGGCTCATATATGTTATATATATATATATATATATACACACACACACATACACACACACACACACACACATACATACATATATGTACATACACTCACAGATACACTATCCTAGGGCCATGATAAACAAAGTCACACAGGTTAAATCAATCACAATAAAAAACTATGCAACCAAGAAAGACAAAGTAAACATAAGACATATGTGGCTCCTTCCAGAGTACCATGGCATGCTGTTTTACAGTGACGTCTTTTGATAAACAGAAGGACCATGGTTTGAAAATAAGTTTGAAGTGGCAAATAAAGCCATTAGCAGTCATTTATGAGCACCGAGTGTTATGTTCTGTATATAACAATGTGCTACGCTTTCATACACCCGGCACTTCAGGTGTCCACATCGTCACACTGCAAACACGGGAGTGTGTTACATGATACATGAACGTGTGAGTGTGTCATGATGACAATAAATGTCACCCACAGGAATCTTTCAAATTCATTATAATCCTCTGGAACCACTGTCATTAGCAGCTTATCAACGATTGAGCTGTTATGCGATAGATTCCCCTTGAACGTTGAGTGCTCCCAAAGTTCCATGGAAGTCTTGGTCCTTTAGGTGGTGCTATTGAGAAATGCATAATTGAAGGCCTTAAGATGGTTTTAGTGGATGGTCTTTAGGACATCGAGGGTGTGCCTCAAGGGAGACCTGGGATGGATGGCTTTTCCACTTTTGCTTCCTGAGCATGAGGTGGCAGTTTGTTCGACCACATGCGGCCCGCCATTGCTATCCTCCATGCCTTCCAGAGGCCTCAAGCAATGGAACAGCCAGATAAGGGGCCCAAACCATAGTGCTGTGAAACAAAACCAATCTTCTTCCTCTTTCTCAAGAGTTGTGATGGACAGATAGAAAACTGACAAACACAGCTACACATGCTGTATCATCAAGATGCCTGCTAAATGGTTAGTATTCAAATTCCATCGTTTTACTCACATTGTTCTATTCTTCTTTCTGTCCCCCATTATTTCTAATGAAAACTCATAGATTCTGATTTTATTTTCCTGATTATAACCTGCAAGTGTCTTTTTTTCTATATTAAAATTATCTCAGATTTGGCCAGTGACAACCACTTTAAATCAACTCATATGCCTTTTTGACATACCAGAACTATAAAATTCTCCCGGATCCTAAAAGACCATGGGTCTCATTTCTGTTTCAGAATGGATTTAACTATTCTTGAGTGTCTGTCTTTAATTTAGACATCATTTGCTATGTCAGTTTATGTTGGAGAAAATGGCTGCCATGGCTGTTTGTTACACACAAAAAAGTGAAGCCAACTGGGGCCCAGGGCTGTGGAGGGAGTGCAGATGGCTCCTATGAGAACCCAGGAAGGAAATTCAGTGCCAGAACCTCAGCTGGGTTCAGCAGATACTGTGGGAGGGACTACGAATCGTGTAAACAGAGGGCCCTCAACAGGTTCCAGAGCCAGAATCAGGCAGAGACAGTTTCAAGGGACTGAGACCCCATCAAGGGCCCAAGCCAAGAGGTATTATGGGAAGCCAAGATTGAAGGAAGAAAGATGTGGATGTAAGAACATGGAGGTGAGCCAGGCAGTGATGGCACATGCCTTTAATCCCAGCACTCGAGGGGCAGAGGCAGGCGGATCTTTGTGAGTTCGAGGCCAGCCTGGTCTAGAAGAGCTAGTTCCAGGACAGAAACCTAAAAAAGCTACGGAGAAACCCTGTCTCGAAAAAAAAAATCCAAAAATAGATAGATAGATAGATAGATAGATAGATAGATAGATAGATAAATGAATAAATAACATGGAGGTGGAGTGCCAGATCCCCAGGACAATCTTCTGACCTTGGTTTGATGTTCGTTTTTTATTTGTTTGTTTGTTTTTTACTTTGTCTGTCCTGTTTATCACTCTGGCTACACCTTGCCCCATTCATCATCATCAGCTGGGGACTGTCCTGCACTGCTATATCAGCCATGATTGTTCTCAGGGTCAAAGCATCCCCAAATCCTTCTAACAAGTGTTGCTGACTTATTGTCACCACGGCATTAGGGCATCTGTGTACACCCATTCATTCCTATTCCTAGGCTACACCCAAAAATTAATACCTGAAGACTATTTTTTCCTGTCATTTATTCCAATAATGCATGTCCCTATGCAATACACATATGAGCATCATTGGCTGGACTGAGCAGGTTACAGGTTGTATTTATATGTGTGTGATGTGGGAAGCCCTTCTGTGTATGTGTGGCTTTTATTGAATAATGACTAAAGCTGTTTCAGCCAATGGCTTAGCAGAGCAAAGCCAGGCAGGAAATCTGAACAGAGACATAGATAGAGAGTAGGCAGAGTCAGAGAGATGCCATGTAGCTGCCAAAGGAGAAAGACACCACCAGCAGAACATTTCCAGTAAGCCACAGCTTCATGGTGATACACAGATTAATAGAAATGGGTTAAGATATAAGAGATAGGCAGGAATACACCTAAGCTATTGGCCAAACAGTATTGTAATTAATATAGTTTCTGTGCAAATATTCGGGTCTGAGTGGTTGGGAAATGAAAGAACAATCTCTGTTTACATGTGTGTATGTATGTGTTTGTATGTATATGCATGTGTGTGTGTGTGTGTGTGTGTGAGAGAGAGAGAGAGAGAGAGAGAGAGAGAGAGAGAGAGAGAGAGAGAGTGTTTATAACAGTAATAATTAAAGAAGTCACAAAGTCAAGATAGAGTTGGGGCCATGAGAAGTACTGGAGAGGATGAGGGATGGGCAGGAACTATGTAAATACAGTCCTCAGATGACATTCTCAAAACTATAAATGTTAAAAAAGACTGTGCATTTTAGCTTCCAAATCCCATGTTTACATGTTCTATGGGTAAAAATGATGTTTCTTTTTGTACAGGGACTGGAGGGTGAGGAAGAATGAACACAAGTTCAAAACCTATCTACTGAAGAACCATCTCAGGGTCAGTTTATTCAACTTAGAAAGACTGCCTCAAGATAAAAAGTTTAAAAGGGGGTGCTACTGGGGGTAAAGCTCAATAGCAGAGCACTTGTCTGGAATGTGTGGGGCATTCGGCTTAATCCTTACACCGCAACAAACAAACAATGTACTGATGCGCCATTGAATCGCATAGAAAACACACACAGCAGACATCAACAGTGGCAATTAGCCAACCGTTGCCAGGGAACAGAACTGCTTTCTTAGATAAACATGGCCCCCACACTAACTGAAAATGGTACCAGACACCACCTGAGATCTTCCAGCCTTTGTCTGGGACGATTTAAAAAAATTGCCTGCCACTCGTCTCATGACTCTGGTCAGCAAGGGCAACATCAGTTAGTTCTCTTTCCTTCTTTTGTCCCTTTCTCAAATGAGGGGTGGCTCAGCAGGGCCAGAAGACTGGACGTGTGTGCAAAGCTAACTGAAAGCCTGGGCATCTGCTCAGACACCGACTCGCTCCACCCTCTCCTAGCCAAGGAAAGGCTCCGTTTCACTGGAGAGAAAACCTAAGGCCTCGATTTTCTCATTTGTCTAAGAAACAGTTGCTTTTTCTCCTCTCAGCCTCTAGGTTTGAGCTGAGAAACAACTGCCCTTTAAGAAGCCAGTTTGCTCCCCGGACCTCTGACGAGTGGAATCATCAGGTTGCAAGGCTACAGGCTCAGTTCAGCTACGTTCATTTCCTTCCTCCCAGCTACCCAACATGGTTTTAAATAGATGTGACTATTTAAAGTAAATGCTGATTAAATAAGTTTCAAAATGTAGTCTTTTAGTCACACCATGTGTCAAATGTACAACAGACACAGTGACAAGTGGCAGTACAACTAAACGGGACAAAGAATCTACGTGTCCCTGTAAGCGCTGTGTAACCAAAGGGTGATATGTCAAAGGAGAGGAAGCCTGGGTCTGAGCCACCCAGTGACTCCTCAGAATGTAGTTTCCATATGGCCACGGGTGGTAGTAAGGTCCCTGACATGCGGAGCTTTGAATGTGGGAGACTCTAACTCTTCCAACCACTAGACACCTGCCTTCCGAAGATGTCACACTGTTCGTTTTTCAGCAAGGTAAAGCATGCTTCAACAGGGTGCTGCATCACTAGGCCCTACGCTAACCTGGGTTAGAGAAAGTCAATTGAAGTCAACCCAAACCCTCCAGAGCTAATACACCCGCTTCCTATTTTTCAAGTTTTCATGAACAGAGAAATCGGGGGGGGGGGCTTATTCAGGGGATGTTTGATTATTGCAATTTTGTTTTGTTTTTAAGGACAGGAAAAAAAACTTCGGATAAGCGTTAGATATTAAGAATAACTTGGGGGACAGAAGGGAGATGGGGGATTTGGAAGAGAAGAGAGGAATGAGGGGAAACAGAAGTTGGGTTATAAAAATAAATCAGTAAGTAAGATAAAAAATAGTAACGGAAACCTGTTGAAGAAATATACAAAAAATTAAATAAATAAATAAATAAATGGAGGAACCACGGGAGAATAAAAATTCTCCTAGGACCATCTCTCTGTTTGAAAGTAATTCTCTTTGGAGATAATTACCGGCTCACTTACGCCATGGGCAGGAAGGATTGAATTCATCACAGCCGCTTTCCCTTCCAGAGATTAGAGTGACTTTCAGAGCAGCGCCTCGAAGACGAACTTGACATTCATCATAGGTACTGAGGACTGTGTGCCTCGAAAGAAGGTACCCTTTGCATTTTTGCCAGATCAAGCTCTTCAGCAATGGGGCAGGGGAATTAGGACCCCCATTCTCCCCCTGACCACCAACCACTAAAGGAAAAGGCTGTGTCAAATAGTACTCTAACACTTGGAAACCTGAGACATATTTGAAAATTAATCCCGGGGGTGGGCAGGTAGGAAGATGGACTTCCTGTCCCAATAAAGCCCCTGCCAAACCCAGATGTTAGCAAGGGGAGAGCTATTTTTAAGGCCTGCAAAGTTTGAATTGGCTTAAACATAGTCCTAGCCTGGAGGCAAAGAGAAAAACCAGATAATAAACAATACCTGGACCCACGTGTCAGAGCAAAGTCAGGAAGGAAAAAAAAAAAGCTGTGTTTTTACAAATCACTGTCCCAAACTAGAAAATGTATGCATGTTGTTATTGGACCCTGGCAGTGGAAGGGTGGAGGCCGTCATAGTGGCACCTCCCACCACCGGCAACTGCAAAAATAGCCCTGGAAGCAAACCCAAACTTCCACAGTTGCTTACTCTTATGTAAGGCATGAACTACAGCACTAGGGTACTGATCCATATCATCTAATTTACCAGCTGCGAGTGTCTCCATGACAGTGAAAAAGTTCTAAGTTACCACTCCAGCAGATCTTTGCCTTAGATAGCCCCCAGAGACCTCCCTTCGAGAAACCTGATTGCACCTGGCATCAAGTACAAAATGGGAGAGACTAAAGAAATGCCCAACCTTGAGGGCACGTCTTACCTGGCCATCTGTTTCTTTTCTGCAGAAGTCAGTGTGGTTTTGCCACAGCTGGGGATTTGGACCAGGAGAGCTGATCGGACTCCCGTGAGGGGCTTCAGAAGACTCAGCCTCCCACACTGCCTCCAGAATTCCCAATTTGGAGGTCTGGGACGGGGCCTAAGAATCTACATTACCCTTGTACTCCTACAGGAAGCTAATAATGGGGTCACTGGATCACCGGATCATTCTTTGAGGTATTACCACTTGAACGACTCCCAGTGTTCCTAGAAGTTGGTCTGAAGGGAAATCAAGTTGAAGTGATCAGCGGGACCAAATCTGTTCTTGGAGTCAAGCACACAGGCCTCTCAGGATGCCTCTGTCACCACCCAGCCCGGTGGTGTGGCTCCATGATAAGCCACGCTGAGAGTGTCATTCTAAACACACAGCGTGCCCTGCTCCCCCTCCCCCGAGATCTCCTCTCTGTGGTCTTCAGGGAGACTGTACATTGTGGCTTTGGTTAACTTGCAAGTTTGGTTGCTTGCTTTTTCCTTCTTTTCAGGTCTCAGCTGCTGTACACCCTTGCAGCTGCTGACTGGCAGGTTCTTGGCCCTGCACGTAATGGCACGGCCCAAGGAAAACCAGGGTCTGGGTGAGTTTCCCAGGCCAGCCCTGGAAAGGCTGAGGCAACACATGGCTTAAAAGCAAACTGCCCCTGAGGAAACCTAGGACTATGTATGAATCCTGGGGACTGGTTATCATGCCAGAGATCTGTTCCCCATTAACTCTTGGACAAAAGCTGTTCAGGAGTCCATATCCCTATAGGCCAGAGGAGGCAGAGCCTTTACTGCACCTTAAGAGTTCCCCTAAGACTCTACTGGGTTCTCCCTAAAGACAGAAACCATTTGCCTTCAAGTCTACCTGCCTAATCTCGAATCTGTTTCCCCTACAGGACACTGAGCCTCATTATTCCAGAGAAAATGACATCTTCAAAACTGGACCCAATGGGCCCTCTCAAGTTACAAAATGACCCTTGAGTTGTTTTCATTCACCAAGAACTATTTTTCCTGGCATATGTGTAACACACAAAGAAAAAAAAACCTTTTGCTTTTTTTTTTTTTATAAAGCATCCAATACAAAACAAGCGATTGTTAAGGCTCCAAGCAGTCTGTTGTAATTCTCTAGCATGCTCTAAAAACAATAAGCCACGTGAGGGTGTGTGTTCTTTGGCCTCAGCTTCTCTCCCGGGGTTGGCCCCAGTATACTTTGTTCCTTCCATGGGTTCTGACACGACACAAAGCACCCTGAATGGGCATCCCCAGCTAGACACATGCTGCCTGGACTCTCGGACTCTCCCCTTTGAATCAACAGAGCACCCAAAACTCAAAAAGCCAGTAAGATTCTCCAGTGAACTTCGCTTATCACTTCACACTGTAAATAAGACTTGTTTTCATTCCTGATGATGACCCTAAGAAGATGCTCAAGCCTTTACTAGAGCTGAGGTATTATGGTCAGATATGATGCTATACTTCTCCAGAGTCAGCACTCTAGAAGTAGAGGAAGGAGGAACGTAAGTTCAGTGCCAGTCTGAACACCACAGAGAGTCATTTTTACAAAGGAAAAATAAATAAAATCTTAGCTGTCTGGCATAAAGCTATCTAAATACTGTCAGGTCAAAGGCAAAGTCAATCTGGTAACTAATAAATATAGCTTATCTCTGATGTGAGTAAGAAATTGTACAGTTTCCAGCAAAGACAGAGAACAAAGGTAGTATGCTTGAAACGATACATGAACGTTTGAAAGGCTATTGCTGCTCTGTGTGACCCACTCCTGAGCCTGCATCTCCTCCTTCTCGTTTGGTTTTGGCTATAGGTGGAAAGGAAAGGGATGGTAACAAGCATCAAAGTGATGAGCCACAGAATGAAAATGGTGGGCCGCCTAGAGACTCGGAGCCAGGGAGACTTCTGTGGGGGTTACTCTATGACCTCAGACTGAGAGCAGTGTCTGCTCAAGTCTATCAGTTCCTTTGGGTGACATGTGTGAAGACCCCACATCTCAAGACTCCCTTCATTTGGGTGACATATGTGAAGACCCCAAACACTTAACTGCTTTCACGATAGCCACACCAAGTTTGTTGAGAAATTTCTAGTTTTGGTTTTAGAGACAGGGGCTTACTGTGTAGCCTAGGCTGAATTCTTGATCTTCCTGCTTCAGTTTTCCTGAGTGCTTGGATGAAGGTGCACCTGACTTAAGTACCATCATTTCCACTTGCCGCTGGAAAGCAATGAGCTCAAACAAACTCAGGGTCTTTTTGGTTCCTTGCCCAGCAAGCAGTCAAGGCAGAATTCAAATTAAGATGACTCTAACTCAAAGATCCTTTCTCTGACCCCCTTAAAATGATACATAATATAAAAACGCCCTGGAAATGATGAAGCCACATGAAGGTTAAGGGGATATGTCTACCCACAAACCAGAAATGCTAATTAACATGACATTTCTACAAGGCTTCAGTTAAATGGGAGTTTCCAGGTATATAAAGCTTACCTTTAATTAAGAATCAACTCCTTTTTTTAGTGCAGAGATTTTTTAATGGAAAATTTCCAAAAGTAATTATGCTTTCTCCCCCGTCTTAAATACACATGAACTAGAATTTAAGATTTCTAAAAATAGCTTCTGATATTAATGAGTATCAAGTATGAAAGTAAAGTACAACTGGAGAATAGAATTTGTCTGTGGCATTGGCAGTATGACTCCTAATGACTTGACTTGCTGGTTTTCTCAGCCTACAATCTTTTCTAGAATATTTTACTAGAGTAATTTTCACGTTTTTTTCTAAGTTCTACCACCTCTTAGATTTTACAACATTGTAAAATACTTGTTTTATCACATCTTTATGCATGTACCCATCAATAAGCCTATTATTTTAAAACACATTTAAAATTATATTACAGGGGCCATTGAGATGACTCAGAAGGGAAGGGAGCCTGCTTTGACACTTTGATAATCGAGTTCCATCCTTGAAATCCAACTAAAAGGTGTTCTTTGAATTCCACACGAGGGTCTCATAACACATGCCCCGTACCCCCAACTATAATTACATAAAACTTGAATTATTACAGGCATAATCTACATATATCTCCCTGAGTATTTCAGGACATACATCATTTGATATGATATCTGCTTGTGAAAATATAATTCAAACTACAGAATCAAATGCACAGATCTCAAGCATGCATTCACATGATGTGGCAAGTGTATTCTAAAGCCTTACCCACCCACTGACCACGCTCTGGGAAGCCCCTGCCCTTTCCCAGTGGACACAGGCACACTCTCCAATAGACATAGCCTCACTCCCCAGTGGGCACAGCCACACTCCCCAGTGGGCACAGCCTCACTCCCCAGTGGGCACAGCCACACTCCCTGGGATATTCACTTTCCAGCTTCTTTCACTATAGCCAGTCATGGCTTTATGCTACCTGCAGTTATTTTGTTAGGAATCATGGGGGGGGGGCAAGTTCAAAGCCACTTTCCCGAAAATGCATGGGTATCAGAGTTGTCTTCAAAGGATTTAGAAGCATCTGAGAGAGCCAGCATTCTGATTTCTTTATAAGTTCAATGCTGTTGAATTATTACAATGCTGGGCCAGCTTTGCCATCTACCAAAGAGCAGAACCTTCTAAAAATTAGCATTTTAATAAAGATTTGAGGAACTAGATAAGTTAGGTCTCCCCCAATAAATCATGTGCTGTAATAAAGATATTTTCATGCTGCTATGTTGACATTTAGTTCAGATGTTGCAGCATGTCAAGATGGTTTTAGCTACTGAGGCATTGAGATTGTCACAAACGTGTTGAATGTGAACTTTGCATGCTGACACATTAGCATGTTGAGATGTTAAAACATCACAAGTTCAGGTGCTGATGCGACATCTGAGCTAACATGCTGAGCCATCCACACGGTGACATGATGAGACATTGTGTTCAGATGTTGATGCGACATCTGAGCTTAAGTGCTGAGTCAGCCACATGGTGAGATGATGGGACATTGTGTTCAGGTGCTGATGTGACATCTGAGCTCAGGTGCTGAGCCATTCACATGGTGAGATGATGGGACATTGTCAACCTGAAGCTCTGAGACATTCACAGGTGCTGAAGCATTCAGATTCAGATGTGGAGGTTGTTTTAATGTTGACTCATGAAGAGGTTCACATGTGGAGGTGTTTGGATTTTCTCACATATGTGCTGGACATTCAAATATTTTGGAAAAGACTCAAATTCTCACTCCTCCTTAGTATCTCTCAAATATTCTTCCACATCCCTTTCCATAAAGCAAACAATCATTAAATCCTTGGAGGCCTTTTTTTGTGCATATAAACTCCTGGATCTCTGTTTGAGGTTTTCTTTGGTCCAGGATGGGGCTTGGCATCTACATGGAAATGCTGGGGTATATATCCATCACCTTAGTTATGAATGGTCAGAGCCTGTGCCCTCACAGCACTAATAAGCTGTGTTTGATCACCATCCTTAATAAGTCAATTAAACAAATAATAGTAAACCAAAAAAAAAAAAGACATTAAATGTGGTCACATTGACAAGAGGTATAAAAAACGATTCAGTGACCCTTGCTCCCTACCAACTTCAATTTTGGGGTCCTAGTACAAAGTTTAGATTTAAGTATAGGGCCAGAGTTATGTGTGTATATAACAGGGTCCATGATAAGGGGTATTAAGGGGTAGGCTCACCCACCATTAGCCTGACACTATCTGGGCTATTCTCTCCTGCAATTCCTGGAGATAAGCCCCTACTTCCAGACTCTGGCGCATGAAAGCTTTTGTCGTTTTCTTTTCCCAGTGATGTGGGATTCCCCTCTGTATGCTGTGAATGTGTTTTGTTAATGAATAAAGCTGCTTTGGTTCTATAGCAGGGCAGAATAGAGTAAGGCAGGGATTCCAAACAGGGATAAAGGAGAAAGTAGGCGGAGTCAGGGAGAAGCCATGTAGCAACTGGAGGAAAAAGAAACCCATGTGCCAGTATCCCAGTAAACCATGAGCCTCAGGGTAAAATATAAAATAATAGAAATGGGTTAATTTAAGATGTAAGAGCTAGCTAGAAATAAGCTTAAGCTATTGGCCAAACAGTATTTTAATTAATAAACTTTCTGTGCAATTATTTCAGGTCTGGGCAGTCAGAAAACAAACAATCAGTCTCTGACTACAACCCAGCATGGGATTCCTGAGGGAATTTTAATTTCTTGGGGTCCACTGGTTCAATGGACAAAACCGAGTAACACAGTTGTCTTTTTGAATATCCTCATTTGGTCTGGCTCGACACTGACATTTGTGCTGGACCAGATACTGACAAAAACAACAACATCATTTTCTCCCCTCAACCGTCACTTCTGAGGTTCTACAATCCTTGAGAGCCAGGACAGGCTGTGAAAGCCACATCTGTCTGGCCCATCTCCGACTCAGAGCAGAACCTGTTCTTATAGATAGAGCCTATCTCCCTGCTCCTCTATGACCTGCCACACCATGCGGGCATTTGCAAAGTCTTGGTTACTAAAGAAAAATAAGGAGTATACTATGTAATACCCAGGCTGAAATTTTAACATAGAAACTCGATGAATGCAGGAGCAGGATGGAGAACAGCTTTGCCGACTCGGCTGTGCTAGAGGGCCACATGTGTCACAGCTGGATTCCCTGGAGGTGGCTGACGAACAGAAAAGACTGTCATCACTAAAAGGTGCAGGAACTCCTGCATCAAAATAATTAGCATGGTCATTTGGTAAAAACAGTGTTTGAAGATGTAGCCAAGACTTGTCTTCTAGTGTACTTCTCTTACAGGCTCTCTGGAGCATCTACAAGGCTCTGCCCATTGCCAAAGCTTGAAGCAACAATCAGTGGCTATCATGACTTTACGACAAATGTTTGAACATTTTATGACACATTGTAGTATGACAGATGTCCCCAAAGAATACACATGTACATCAGTAATTCAAAATGTCATCGGCTCACCACCACATCTCACCTCTAAACGTAACAATAAAGGAACCCACTAATCCCTCCACCAACTTCCTCTTTATTTACTATACTGATAACCATATTTCAATAAAAATACCTTTTGGTGCCTGTGTGCTTAAAAGGAATTTTTTTTACCACCCTGTTCAGGGATTTAGAGCCCCCGGAAATGGGGGACTGGCATTACTAAAGGACCAAATCAGTGCTACTGAAGGTCCCTGGAGGACCCCACAGCTCTGGGTCAGAGAAGCCAGAGGTGAGACTCAATCTGGATTCTGGAAAGAGGCACTTGTTTGTCTTAGCAGACACTGCTTGCAGAGCTCATAAGACGAGCTATTTTGGGGCATGCCCTCTCTGCTAGCTTGTCTATTCCCTGTCTTGTTTTATTGGATTTTAATCAGGAACTATCTTGTGAAATGGTCTGAACTAGTGGGTGGAGCCTCCAACAGAGCAGAGAGTGAAGTGCATGACAGCAACCTCTGTTCACTCTTCATTCTGTGATGAGAACCACATGTGGCCGTCTGACTGGCCATTTAGGATGCCCGACTCTGCCTGGGGTATAGGAAATGGGCTGTGATGATTGGTTTTGTCAACTCTACACACATTTAGACATATCGGGAAAGGGGATGTTAATTCAGGAATGCCACCATCAGATTGTCCTGTGGACATATCTATGGGACATTTTCTTGACTCATGACCGATACGGGAGGATCTCTCTGCATGGTACCACCATGGCAGGCAGTCCTGGGTTGTATAAGAGAGCAAACTGAGCAAGCCGCAGGGAGCAAACAAGTAAGCAGTTTTCCTCCATGGTCTCTGCTTCAGTCCCTGCCTCCAGGTTCCTCCCTTGACTTCCTTTTACAAAGGACTGTAAGCTGTAATCTGAAAGAAACTCTTTCTCTCCCAGGTTACTTTTGGATGTGTAGTTTATCACAGCAACAGAAAGTCAAACTAGGACTTGGGAATCTGGCCAGGCCACAGTAGACCAAGACAGAAGAAAGACACAATCATTTTCAGTAAAAGGGAACCTCATTGGCAACCTCTAAACAACTTCCCCCTTCCCACAGGAAGAGGAGGCAGGCCTTCCTGCTCCACTTAGAGGGAGATCAGATAGTTCTGCACCCATAGAACAAGGCGCCATCATCTGCCCAAGACGACAGGCTCGCAAGCACCTACACACATCTTTTCAAGACACCTACCACTCATTGACCTATTTCTGCAAAGCTGAAGCCATTCAGACAGCTCCGTGAAGGAAACTTGACTGCTGACACAGGACTTTGGGCAAAGTAACACGATTGATCTATATTGTACAGTAATCCTAATTCAGTTCCTACAGTGATGTTGGAGCAAACTGTATGAAACATGTAAATAGAGAGGTCAGGTGACCTGGATTTAACTATATATTCATGTAAAAGTTTGGGTTTTTTTGATATGAAAGCAAAAGAGTGGCTATTTGGGGGGGGGGAGAAGGAAAAAGGGTGATGGGATGAATCTGAGCAAAGTAAACAATACACACGTGTGCAAATACTCCAATGAAACCCATTATTTTTACCTACTGACTTAAAAAAGAATTCAAATGGAAGTTTGGGCTAGGGACTGGCACACAGTCTCTTGTCTCTTGTCATTGCTCTGCCTTTGAGGCTAAAATGTAGCTTGTGCAGAAATATTGTTGAATAAATAAACAGTAATGAGAAAAAGAATCCATTTTTAAAGAATCTATTCGCATTACTTTCGTCGTTATCAGTCATATCTTTAGTGAAAAAAGTAACTGAAGCACCAAATGATCAGACAGCTGTTTATACGTCCCTCATTTACTGACTGTATGCTACGGGCTATGTATATTTGTAGGTATGACTCCTATACAATGGACTACAGCCATTCAAGTTTCCATCTCACACCCCCAGCACCACACCAACACTCCCCCGCAACTACAGATTTGCTTGGCCTTGGTGGCTTAGCTTGCTTACAAATGGACCTATCACGTGGGATGCATTCATTTGTGTCTAGTTTCATTTGGCATGGTGTTTTCTGAGATCCTTTGTGTTTCAGTGGTTCACTGATGTATAATATTCCATTGCAAAGACACATCCTTATTTGTTCATTCATTTGCCAGTTTATGAACTTTTGGGTTTTTCTAGATTGAGAATGATATGAATAAAACTCATAAGCATATTCATACACATACCTTTAATTTTGGAGGTGGAAACTTGTTTGTTTTTTTTCTCCTTTTCTCAATAAAAAAAATGGCAAAAAAAATTTAGTTTTTATTGGAGACAAAGTTTCGCTATGTGACATGGTTTGGCTTCAAATTCCTGGGCTGAAGGTATCTTCCTGGCTCAGGCTCCCAAGTAACTAGGGCTTCAGGCACATGCCCACACTTCAGGCTCATGTGCATACTGTTTTGGGACTCTATCTTTTCATCTTTCCTGGATTAATTCCCACAGAGGCAGAATAGGTGAACCACATGGTAAGTGTAAGATTATCTCATAAGAAGAGACTAAACTGTTCTCTGAAGTGACTTCTTCATGCTTTATGTTCCCATTTACAAGACATTCCAGTTGTTCCACATATTTGCCAACACTTGGTATTGTCGGCTTTTATATCTGAGTCATTCTTGTAAGCATACGGTAGCATTTCGCGGCATTTTTGATTTTCATTTTCCAATGGCTACTGATAAGATGTCAAGCATCCCCGACAAGATTACTGCATGGTGAATTTTTTATGGGGCTCGTTAATGAGATAAAGCCTCCCACACAGAGGAGGAACCCAATCTTAGCTCTTATTTCCATTTTGTCATCTTTGTAGCCAAGCAGTATTTAAGTTCTTTATACATAAGAATTATGTTTTTATATCCCTGGCATAGTATCTGACACATGGAAGGAGTTCAACTGAACTCTGCTGGGGAAAAAAAGTGAACAAATTCTAGTTAATTGTGGAATATAATTTAATGACATTCTTGGGTCCTATTGAAGAGTGCTGAGCTGTAGGCTTCTCTACGGTGATTGGCTCCAGACTGATCATTTTTTAAATTGCTGTAATTAAATTGTCTCTTTTTTCCACTTCAGATCTCCAATTTCCCCAGTCTGTAGATGACCTACCTTTCAAACGGGCAATCTCAATTGATTATGAGCTTGTTCATAAACTGACAACTGAAAAAATAAAGCAAATGAGTCTGAGTTGGGGCCTTAAGGACTCTGATACATGTCTTTCTCTCCAGGCTGTTGATTAACAGGTTGAAACTGGAGTATGTGAACCAATACGGCAATTTGGTCAAAGCTGTGGGCAAAGAAACAAGAAAGTAGGATCTAGGTTCAAATCCTGAGTCTTCTGCTTAGTACTCCTCAAATTTGGGAAACAACTGGCTCTCACTAAGGTTCAGATTCCTCACTGGAAAACCAGGGAACTGGTGGTAGAGAGCGTGTCTGGCCTAAACAGGCCCTATTCCAGCCCCTGGAGCCTGCCTCCCACCTCTTACCAGACGGTACCACCATCTCCCAGTTGTTGGGCAATGAGGCTGAAGTTCAAACAATCTATGCAGAATTGTCCTTCTTCAGGAGAGCCTCCAGAAGGCTGTACTTCTTCCCTACTTCCAGCGGAGCTCCCTGCTGATTAAGAGATGTGTTGGTTGACTCCTTCACTCCTAAGAGAGAATCTAGGTGTAGCTTTAGCTATAAAGTCAATCCTGTCTACAACAGATCAGGCCAAAGCTGACCCCCATACCCATCTTTGTTTCCATCCCAGCTCAACACTGTATCCCTCCCTCTCTTACAGGTCTTTCTTGAGTTCTGTCCCCAACAAAACACATGCCATGAATCACTGCCACAGAGTTTACAACTGGCAATCTCACTTAAGACACCCCAGGGTATCTGAGACACCATTTCTTTTATGATTCATTGATGATAATGAGGATAATATTTTTTGAAGTCATGCTTGCTGACTTCAGGAGTTGCAGAGGATCAAAGCTACAATAAAATTTCATACTTTCTGTGCTTTTTGAAACCCATGGAGTCTACGGCTAGTATTATATTCAGTCTACCTTAAATCATTCGCCTGGGCAAAGTGAAATAAATGAGCCATCAAATGGGAGGCACCTCCTGAAGCCTTGGGGAGGCACATAAAGGGACCCACAAAGACAAATCTCCAGTCTATATGTTTGTGATGTAAAAAGAGTTGGAAAATATTCCAGGGAAGAAATTTCACAGAATGTGAGGGCAGCAAAAATTAGTTGCATGGTTTTCATTGCTGTGAGGAGACACCACAACCACTACAACTCTTATAAAGAAAACCTTTAACTGAGGTGGCAGCTTACAGTTTCAGAGGTTCAGTCCAATATCATCATTACAGGGAACATGGCTGTGGCATGCAGACAGACATGTGCTGGATGAGTAGCTGAGAATTCTACGTCTTACAGGCACCAGGAAGTGGTGTGAGAGTCACACTGAGTAAAGCTGAAGCAAAGAAGACATCAATGCGCACCCGAGCAGTGACATACTTCTTCCAACAAGGTCACACCTCCTAACAGTGCCACTCCCTATGAGATTATGGGGCCAATTAAATTCAAACTACCACAGTTACTATTTTCTTGGTCACAGAGATGAGGGCTGACAGCAAGCTTAATGCAGAGCTTTGGTTGGAGAGCAGACACTAAAGAAGTTATCTGAGCTTACTGATCTCCAACAGTGTGAGGACAAGACAACAAAGGGAGCTGAGAAGGGAGCGACAGTCAGGAAAGTTCACAGATGAGGTGATTTACCGTCTCCACGGGTTGGCTAGGATTATGTTTTAACCAATTCTATGGTGATGAGATGGAAGAATTATCAAGACTGGATTTCCACTTGGGAAAGTTGATATGAGAGGGGAAGATGATCCCATACGTGGTGTCTGAAATGACTAAAAGATCCAAAGGATAAAGGCACCTAAAGGATGGGACTGACAGAAAACCAGGGGGAGATGTAGGATTGCACAGTACAGGATTAGGTTTCTGAGAAAGACTGAGCTGATTCAAGAGAGGAACTATCTTCTTATCTATCTTCTCATCTATACCCACAAGAGATTCAGTGGGCATCATTCCTGAACTAGGACTATTGAGGACCACAACTATCAAGGAATTCAAGAGAGGGAAACACCAATGACTAATGGATTTATCCTGGGTCATGGGGAACGCCAATGGCACTAATGTATATAAAAACCATAAGAGGAGATGAAAGCCAGGATCCTATCTGGACATATTCTTAAAGGTCCAGATTAAATTGTCATCAGGGTCAGGAAAAGAGAGGAATGAAAAAACAGACTTGTGATTCCACACTTCCTTGCAAGTTTCCCAACTGAACTAAAATATTGCAAACTGATTCAAATGCCATGGGAATTAAAGAACCCACCTGATGGAGGAAGGTCATTGGTTAAATAAAAAGAAACTGCTTGGCCCTCATTGGTTAGAAGGCAGGTGGGAGGAGTAAACAGAACAGAATGCTGGGAGGAAGAGGAAGTGGGCTCAGACTCTACAGCTCTCCTCTCGGGAGCGGACGCCTCAGGGAGACGCCATGCCCCGCTCCTGGGCAGACACACGCCATGAAGCTCCAATCCAGGATCGACTAGGCTAGAATCTTCCCGGTAAGCGCACCTAGGGGCGCTACACAGATGATTAGAAATGGGCTAAATTAATATGTGAGAAATAGCCTAGAAGAGGCTAGATAGAAATGGGCCAAGCAGTGATTAAATGAATACAGTTTGTGTGTTGTTATTTCGGGCATAAGCTAGCCAGGCAGCTGGGGTGCTGGGGACACAGCCCCGCCGCCTAAGTGATTCTGAGCCAATCATTTAATTCATTCTTGAAACACATAGCAAATGAAAGGACCAGCATGTCAAGCATCTGTCTCAATTGATGTGTCCCCAATCCAGCCAGTTTACACCAGATGAAAACTAATGTCCATCAACTAGCAATGTCTACTGGGGGCTCAAGGATGTGCTGCCTGGAAAGATAACGGATATGAGATGGCAGTGCACTAGTCACACATTTGCTCTGTTCTGTGTAGAAACGTCTGGTAAGTCCAAATACTAATAGCTAAGCCAAATTATATAAGTATGTATTTTAAAAGTTAATATTTTCTAAACGCACTACTACAAATAATAATAAAGAGAGAAACAAAGAAGAAGAATGTAAAAAGAAGACAGGAGATACAAGGAGGAATAAAGTATTTAGAGAGAATTAAACTGAAAATTTATTTTACAAAGTAATTGGTATCTTCCCAAAAAAATCCATTTTAAACAAGTGCTCTTTTTTATTAGCTACAGAACAAATGAAATTTCACATTAAAACAGTTATTTCCCACTTTTCATTTATAGCCCCCAGCTATGAATTCATTCCTCACAAAGAGCAGCGCTTAAGAGAGAGCTACAGCAGCTAAGAACCTCTCTGCACTGTTCTCTGCATGGCTCCTGGATACCTCAAAAAAGGTCTACAGCTCTCGAGGCCTTTTCTCCACCCTCCTGTGTCTGCACTTGGGCATGGCATTTACCAGGATTAGCCTTGTGACATGCACAAGACAATCATTGCAGCTAAGTGCAGAGAGACTTGTGCCACACAGTGGCAAACTATGTAGACAAAACACTGGCTATGCAAGATCAAAGGGTGATAAAACTAAAGGAGCCAGGACATTAGAAATGAAGATTGTCTGATTGTCATTCAATCTATATTTGTGTTCCCTGAAAACAGGACTTAGCGACTTAAGGCAAGTGACTACCTGAGATCGGGAGGATTGTAATAGGAAAGGTGGGATGGGACAAGGAAACCCACAAAGGGTAAGCCCCAACCCAGTTACTACTGCGGGCAATGGAGCTCAGCTGAGAAGTCTAGGAAGTCAGAAGAGGCATGTACACTTACAGCCAGGCCACCCAGAGGGCATCTCCATACTGCCTCTCCCCGGTCCTTGGTTGAACACTAGTCCCAGGGCTGTATCCTCCTGCACTCTTAGGCTGCTTTGTGGAGTGCTCCTTGCATGTACTTGCAAACCTCCCGAACCTCAGGCAGGAAGACTCAGGAGCAGGCAGTAAGAAGCTTGGGAAATACCCACTTAAGTAAGTAGTGCAGCTTGAAGGGCAGGCAGTGAGCAAGGACAGGATCTAACACACATTCCACACCCTCGTAAGAGGACGCCCAGCCTGTGTGTATGCTCATCTAAGGCCCGCAGATAGAGAAGAGCTGAGGCAAAGACAGAGAGAGACCTATTCTATGGCTCTTCCTACGTGGAATCAATGCACAATTTCTGACTTGTTGCTGTGGAGGGTTAGAAATAAATTTCTTGGAACAATGTTTTTATGGGGGCTAGAGTCCTGGCTCAAAGAGTGAATGCTACACTTGCAGAGGACCCCAGTTCAATTATCAGCACCCATATCAGGCCACCAACTGCCTATAACTCTAGCTCAAGAACATGTGATGTCTCTGGCCTCCTCAGACACCTGCATTCACATGTACAAAGGCACACACAGATACACACATACACACACACACACACTTAAATAATAGAAGAAAGCATTGATCTTTGGAACGAGGCTGCTTCATCACACACCAAATATATGTTGCCCACCAAGGAATCACACAGAAAAAGGCAGCAGAGCATCTGTCTTTAGATCAATGATTCTCAACCTTCCGAACGCTGCGACCCTTTAATATAGATCTTCATGTCGTGGTGACCCCCTACCATAACAGTATTTTATTTGCTATTTCATAATTGAAAATTTGCTACTGTTATCAACCAAAATAGAAATACCTGGCATGTGACCCTTATTGGGGTTGTGACCCACAGGTTGAGAACCACTGCCTTAGAGGCCCCTAGATCCCAAGAGAAAGTGAGGTTAGGAAAGGTAAGCACTGCATGTGAAACAGGATGTACTGGACCTTGTGTGTGCCCTAAAATATCAGGACGATTCCCCTAAGGAAAAACTGCATTTGGGTGATCATAGAGCCTACACTGCAGAGGCGATATTGAAGAAATGTGCCTTCTAATGGGCAATTTGGGACAGGGCAGACAGATAGGAAGGGAATCTGCTCAGAGAAGACCTTAGGCCTAGAGGTGGGAATAGGATCACGTAGCTCCTAAAACAACAAGTAACCAATGTTTACTCCCTGTGTGCCCTTGCGCATGCCCCCGGGAGCGGGGAAGAAAACACATCCTGCATGCCCTGGGAGCCTAGCAAAAGTCTGAATACTGAGCAAAGGATTAAGTCTGCCACTGAGACACCAACACCTCAGAGTTACAGCAGTGTGCTGAGAGAGAACGCTCCAACAGAATGCTTACAGCAGAACTGGGGTAGTGGCCACACTAACAGCAAAGGAGAGATATGTGTAGGAGATAAAAGGGGTGATAAGCAAAGGGATAAAACAATCTGTGTGGGTTCCGTGCCACAGGAGAATCTTCTGCGGCAGTGGGGATATCTGTGTCTGTATTGTCCAACACAGTGACGGCTCACCTCCTGCTACTGTGTCACCACTCCTCTCCCAGGACTGCGTGCGTTGAGGGGACTCTATCCGAGGCACTGAAATGAACAGCGTGGAAACTTCCAATCATCTGGAAATTCCCAGCCCGCCTTGAAGAAAGCGAATCACCCTCCCGAGTCCCATCTGAAGTGTGAAATGCTTTTTGCCAGCCCATAAAGAATGTTTGGACGGCCACAACGTGAAACCCAAACCCCACATTGGGGAGCCCTTGGCTTCTAGCGGAGCCTCAACAGATATCCTGGGAGAAGCAAGGTCGATTACCACCTTGTTGTGATCTGCCAGAGGAGCTGTCATCGATTGGCAACCCCACCAAAGAACACAGGCCAAAGATGGCATGACTCTAGATTGAACCAGGGAGAAATGTTCTGTTCAGCACCGGGAAGGTTTGAAGACAAAACAAGTGAGGGCGGAACTTGAGCTCCATGGGCTCCGGTGCCTTTGGCAGTCCTTATCCCCTTTCATCTTTATTACAACCCCAAGGGGTAAGCCTGGTCACCCTAGTGTTGTGGATGCGAAAGTACATTAAGTATACTGTAGCTTAGACATGGTCTGGATAGGGCTTAACTCGGCTCATCTCCAACCCCACAGGGCCTTCTCCACTACCAAGCAGCTCCCTAAACATGATTTTTGATGCAATAACATTAACCTTTTATCTTTTGTACTGGACATACTGTTGTGGGAAATAGCCCATAATCTATTTTAATGTATTTTAAAAGTTAACTAGTCACAGACATTAACTTAAAACTCCCAATCTCCAGGTTTATTTTCTTGAGCTCATCTGTTTCTAGACTTTATTTTCCAGAGAGGTTTGGAGTTCCCACAACAATTGAACAGAATTCATAACTTCCCAAATGTGCCCCCTCCCTCTTTACTTGAAGAGGTGTTTTTGCAACAAGGGATTAACTGACGCTGCTAATGAGCTGTGGCCCACGGTTTGTATTAGAGCTGTTCCTTGATGGGATCTGTGGGATTTGATGATGTATAACATCATATACCCATCATTACAGTGACATGGAGACTAACTCCCTTTCCCTACATCTCCTCTGTGCCCTACCTGCATTTCTCAGACCCTTGAGACTCCACATAACCACTGACCCCTTCTTTTTTTATTTTTGTTTTTATTACAGTCTGGCCTATATGATGCACTTAAGTCAGACCACGCAGAACCTTATCCGGTTGTCATGTTTTACTTAGTAACATGCATTAAAGTTACATGTGTCTTTTGTGACTTAATCCTATTTTATGAATGTGTTCCATTTCATTCATCAAACACCCACTGAGAGTGTCTTAGTTGATTCCAACGTGGGTCAACGAGATATTGTCTTATGCCCATCATCTTTTTGGCTACTATTTTCTCTAGCTCCACATTGACTTGATTTCTGTCCCTCTGTGGCAAGTACTGAAGTCAGGAATTATCACTTTCCTGGCTGGTCTCCCCAGTATTAGAAGCTTCCAGTTGAACTTTTGCCTCTGCATATGAAAAGTATAGTCACTTTGTTAGCATCCATGAACTCGGATGGGCTTTTGATTGGGATCGCTCTGAATCTACATGTCAATTTGGGAAGAACTGCAAAGTTATAAGCAAGTCCAGTTTATCTACACAGGTAAAATTAGCATTCAGAATGCTGGCTTAGAGAACCAACCATTGTTCCAAATCTTATTAAGTATATATCTTAAGCATATCATTAAATTAAAAAAAAATAGGAGGTAGCCAAAAATTAAGAAAAGTTGAAAAGCAAATAAGCTTTTAAAAAAGCGAGCTAGCTGTACACTCTTGTGTGGCCTTCTCATGGCCATTGCTCTTTCATCACTAGCCACTGTCCTGCCTGTCCACTGAAGGAAGAAGGATTCATAGACATCTGCTCTCTCTAGCCAAGACCCCAACACTCAGAAGGGAAGGCTACCATGATTCCTTCTTGGCTCAGCAATCAGAGCTTATTACTAACACTGTGGGAAACGAGAGACCAAAAATATCTGTAGATCAGTACTAGTTATAGGTGAGGTCCATTAGAAATACAAGCCCATGACTTTAGGAACTGTGATTAGGCCCACACCACATACACGCTAAGATTTCCACTAAGCACGCTATACCTGCAAACTCACGTCCTAATCTCTTTTTCTTGATGGCCATTCTCCATTTCGTGTTTCCCTGAACGTATTCAGTGCTGCCCCCCAACATTGCTTATCCTTCCCCTCTGTTCCAGGTAGAACTTTGCTAGCCAGTGGAACAGTCACCATTCTGCCCTCTGAACAATTCAGAAATCCCATAGAGCGCTTGCCCTCCTTGGAGTCTCTCCAGTTGTCAGATAAATGAGGTTATATACGTCTGCAGGGCCCAATGCAATGTCGACTATAACAACAAGACATGAGAGACCTAACCAGACCACTACTGACATTTACTAAGACTATCTATGCTTAATCGCTTAACACATTAATCGTTCAATTATCCACATACGTTTGGTCCTAATTCTTTTTGCATTTTACAAATGTAGACACTGAGGATGGATAGTGGAAGCTGACTCTCCCAAAGTCACACAGTTAAAATGGTAAAGCCAAGACTCAAACTTGGATTATGTAGGTACCACAGTGTTATAGCGTTTTAAAAACTGTCAACCTGAATGCTACCAGTTCAGAACAAACCATAGACTTCAGCTAATCTATGCCATTCTCACTCCGCAGGCACGTCCCCCTTTCTCGACTTCTTTAGGTCCTTTAACATCCTCCTCAAGTTTCACGTCTCCAATAAAGTTACATTCACCAGCAGAATTAGCATTTCTCTAAAAAAAATGCCAACAGACATAAAGATGAAAACAAAGTAGCTTCCTTTTGCCAACAGGAACACATTCTTGACACTTGGTATACATATTTCCACACCGCACAAAAATAGCTACTGTAAACATGTTCCCATGTCATTCAACATTAACAGCATAATCTGTGATTGCCCAACCTTCCAATGCATTGGGTAGATAATTGAATATGATTTTAAACATCAGATCTGTCCAAAGATTAACATGGCCAATTCAGCAGAAATTTGTCATGACAGATACCAAGGGCAAAGTTCTGGAACCTTGGCAGAGTGCAGGCCTATGGCTCTACACCAGTTTCCCACAGTGCCTAGGCAAGATGCAAGGATTGATTTATTAATGGACCTGCACTGGCCAACAGCCCAGTCATCTTCATTACTGCCAATATTTTCTGGCGTCCATGTTAAGCCTGTACAACAGAAAAATAAACAGCTTAACTTACCATATAAAGCATTGCATTATTTAACAGTTTGAAGGCTGTCTACCCCACACAGGTATAGGTTCTGAACACTTCATTCTTGTAAGTCCAAATCTAAGTTGGTACCCCACTTTCAGTTTCCCCTCTGGCAGACTAATGTCCCAATAACACCAGTAATAATAATCAATGCTTTATTAAAAATATATAACATTTGAACACTCACCACCCTACTTGCTTTTCAAAGATACTTCAAGCACAGATATTACTAGAGATGTAAACTAGAAGCCCAGAAAGCCCCAGGAGTTCATTCCCTGTAGTCAAGGGGTAAGTTAACATGCAGGTCTCAGGCTGCCAATCCCAAACATTGTGCTCATTCTTATCACACCATGCTGCCTTTCCAAGGTCCCTGCTACATGGACAACGAACCACACTAAGGCAAGAGTTCTGCAAAGAAAGCAAGCGGTACCCATTTGCCTATAGGATGCAGATTAGGTACCCCTCAGCACTAAAGGCAACCCTCCAGAGAAGGGTATGCCATTTATTCTAGAACGTGGATATCCGATCTCTGATAATGTGATATGACACTTGTTTATAAACAGAATACTGTTCTAGAACATGGTGCAAGAAAATTCAGATTCATTTTACACAAGCTGGATATGCAAACTGGGATATATTTCTCCTCAGACACGTTTCTCAAATTCCTAGCTTACGATCTTTCCAAGAAAGCTTCATTTGCCGCACATCATGGTACCTTGATGGCAAGTGCTCGATCGGAGCAAAGTTCTCTCAGAAATGCAGACAGGCAGCTGCGTTTAGGCGCATTCACATCCATGGTCAGAAACAGAGCGACAACAAGAACAAAACAACTGGCTTTAGAAACCTTCAATCCCGACCTTCCCTTGGAAGGGAGTATGGGGATACAGACTTCAGGTTCATTTTCATAATAAAGAATTTGGCTAGATCACATCAAAAGATCTGTTACCTGTGCATATGTAAGTGGAAAATGACTTCCAGCTAAAGAATTATGCAATGTTGTTGAATTTCATGCCAGTGTTCTTGGCAATATGTTATATGTGGTTGTTGAGTGAAGGAGTGGCTACTGTCTTTACATCCTAGTCCCTCTGAAATGATTTGAATGTGGCATTCTAATATTTATCTTTGGGATATCTAAAACAATAGGCAAACCAAGTCTCCCAAAATTTTAGCATGAATTTTATAGGAAGACCATAGAGTTCTTTCATTACCTAGATTCCAGAATATACTCTGAAGGGGACAAAAATCACTATTTCCCAAACTACTGTGATCCATGCATAACTGCTGAATATTTTATAAAATACCATTCCATGAACTTCAGTTCTAGAAACCCTGATCTGTATGCCCCAGTCCGATCCCAGAATCTGTACTGAAGGAACAACTCCCCAAGTGATTGTCACAGGTTTCTGTGAATGTCTCTGAACAAGATTAAAATCTTAAAAGCAGCTGCCAATCTTGAGTAATTCATTGGAAAGTCTCAGTGTGACAGAGCTGAGAAATTCCCATGCTCACACCCCACCAAGACCAGAAGACTCAGCCACCATCCTGGCTTTGGTGTTCTTGCCCTACAGAGTAGCAGGGAAAACATAGAGCCTGCAAGCTAAGTGTCTTGAATTTGATCTCTGGTTCTGTCATTCACCTGCACTTGTCATCTTATGCCCAGAGTCTCAGTTCTTTCAAAATAAGGGACCAGGAAGAGCTAACTCACTTGCTGTGGCAAACATTCAGAATGTGTGTTCTCAAACTTCCTGGTGTTTTTGTGACATTCCATGAAGGAGGAATACTACACAATGGAACTTCTTACATTAGCAGTTTTGTTCTAAACAGAAAGTCTACATGGCAAGATTTGAAAGAGAAATTGCTAATCTATTCTCTAATTTCTAGGTGTGTGGTAGTGCATCCGCAGCCTGTTTTATAGAGGGCCTGACAAAGTCTAGACATTGAGTTCTGTCTTATTCTCTCCGCACTCCACTCTATCTCTCTGCCCAGACTACAAGATGATACAGTGGGGCCATTGAGAAAGAACACTCACACCCTTCAGCAGGAAGCATCTGTGTGAGTTTGCTACAGCTGCTGCAGTTCTGCAGTGCAGACTGTGTGGCTTCAACAACAGAAGCCCATCGTCTCACAGTTCTTGAGGCAAACATCCAGGATCAAGGAGTAGGTCGCACTCGCTCCATCTAAGGCCTGGAATGGGCAATCTGTTTCAGATTCTTCCCAGATCCCAGCAATTTGCTGTCAACCTTCCATGTACCTGGATTGTAGACACCTCTCCCAAAGGTCTGCATCCATCTTCATGTTCCCAGCTGTAGTTAAGAAGAGGCCAGAACCACTACACTGAAATCCTTGCTTTATTGTGACAATATATCCTGGTTAGCTGGAACTGAAAAGTGAGTGGTGTTAAGAAGAGACTAGTGCTATACAGGTGAAATCTTCTGGGAAGTATTTCTTTGGAATCATCACATCACACAGAAGCTGTGGTCAAAGGTGCATCTTCTGAAGACAGCCAAACTTGGTAATGTGTAAGAGCTTCCCATGTGGTACTTGTTCTGAAGGCATGAAGAGGCCATGGAGCATTGCTAAAGCTTGGCACTGTGAGAGGTCAGAAGAGGCTATTGGTGAAGATATAGCCTCAGTTATGCTGAAAACTCTAGGATTGAAAATGCCATGGAGAGAAGCTGAGGCTTGACACTATGGGGTAAGGGTAGAGACCCTGAAGAGAGCCCAGGAGAGGGTACCAGTTAGGTTCAGGCTATGGCCACAGAATACTGGAGATGCCAGGAGTGTGGGATGACCTCCAAGAATAGCAGCTGTAGAATGGAACTGACCTAAGCCTACAACAAGCTATGTGTGCTACAGATGACAGAGCTGGAGAAGGGGAACTACCTAGACCCTTTGGTACCCAGAGGATCATGAATGAGTCCCAGATGTCAAGCCCTGGGCTTTTTACACTTTTGAGTGTTGATTTTTGTTTGATTTGTTTGCAACTATGCCCTGACTCCCTTCACAATAGACTACAATAGTAAGCTGAAATAAATCCTTCCCACGTTGCTTTTGGTCATGTTGTTTATCATTGCATTAGAAATCGAACTAAGACAATGATGTCTGGATGTCCTTTTATAAGGACCTTCATCACGTCTGTTCTATCTGGTCTTAATGATGTCATCTTACTGCAGTTTGCTCTATAAAGAGCCTATTTACAAGGAAGTCTACATTCTTAGGGAGGAGGAGAGGGATGCCAACATATCTTTTTGTGAGCTTGCAGTTCAACCCACAGCACCACCCCAAGCAGAAAGACCCGAGCTTGCTTTCTGGCCCTCACCATTTCTGAAGACTCAGTGACAGAGACCAGAGTATGAACCATAAAAGGGTGAATGGCTTCAGCTAGAAGATTACTTCATCCAACACTTCTAGCTTCAGAAACCAGAAGGAAATCCTTTAGAGATCATGTGGAACTCGCCTTTTGAAATGGGTCTGCATCCTCCCCTTCTTCCCCTGCCTAATGTACTTCTGGCTTAGCCAGGTTTATCAAACGGTAAGTAGTGTGTTACTAATTCTGAGCTGCATTCCAGTGACTGGCTACTGGCTCAAAATTAGGAAAGACTGTCTTGAGTTTAGTGCTTGCCCCTAGTTCCCTCTTGGTTGCTGGACTTCAGCCCTAGTCTTGGCAAACCCTGAAGCCCCCGGTTAAGAACACAGTTCTACCCAGCAGGTATACCAGGGCGGGCCCTCTCTAAAACATCATGTGGGAAGCAAAGTGAATGGAGCCTCCAACAGTTATTTAGCAATTTCTGTCTCTCCCGACGCTGACATACATTAGGTTAAGTTTTCCTAATGTGTTCCTTCTACTTTTCCAAAGAAAGCAGGACATATGAGAAGTTTGGAAACAGCTGAGTAACTGAACCGACTCTTTGAAGAATTCTTATAGATTGTTATATAGACTCATTGGTGGTTGTCAACAAATGTTGTCATGGATTCTTCACTGGATGTGTTTGTTTATCCTCTCTGCAGAATGAACACCCACATACATGCTAAGCGGAAGAGAAAAAAAATCAAATAGACACCTGGAGACAAACGCTAGCTGCCCTCTGCTAAAATGTGACTTCCTGGACAAGAATGAAGACAGCACTCAAACCTCCACATGCTACAACAGCCTGAGGCGTTTCCCACGGGAATGCACCAGGGAAGCTACAACAGGAAGCTCTGAAAGCCTCTGGAGTGATTACAAACATGTTTATTGGGAGCTCAGTACCCAAGAATGTCTCTCTACAATTCAGTAAGTTTATGACTCTTTAGAAGCTTGGCAAATACCCCTGTGCCGAGGAGAAGTGATCCCCTTCAAAATACAGAAAGCGCCTTGTGGATAAAAAAATGACATCACCACGGCAACACATGGATGTTTCCACTCTTCTGATCTGACCTTGAAAAGACAGTGGAGAGCCCTTTGAAGAGGAGAGACTAGGCCCAGTTTTTAGACTTAGTAATTGCCAAGGGACCTGGTATAAACCCATAAAACAATGGTAGTAGTAAGTGCTCTCAGGGAGTGAGGGCTTGCTCCATACACAGAAGTCAGGTCTATTACCATTAAGGACATGGGCAATCTTCACACTGGTATAGGAAGGATCATTATCACTATCATTGTATTGAAATAAACCTGAAGCCTCCCAAGGTCAGCATGTTGTTCAAGGTCATGCCTGCATGTAAACGAGCCAGGTTCATACACTGTTTATAAACCCCAGAGGACAAACTCAAACTCCTCATGCTTCCCCACACTTTGCCGTAACAACTGGCTGACATTGAATAGCCAATGAGATCAAGGTGGCAAACTACCAGGAGGACCCAACCCCAGGTACCAAAATGACACCCTGCCTGCCCTGAAGTTCACAGTTCAAGTAGCCTCAGGGAGAATAGGTAGCCTGTGGAATCTTAAGTCTGAGGAATGAGGGTCTCTTGGGTTTCTTCCATAGAGAATCTGAGGGCTGTGATGCTCTAGGAAATTTCAAAGAAAGAAAACTGATACACAGCCAGTCAACTGGCCCTGATGGTCTGGAACCCTATTATATGACAGACAAACTGTGGGAGACAAGACCAAAGTTAACATCTGGACATGCTAAAGACTTGATCACATTTCACAGCAAGACTGACCACTCAGGGGAGATCTTGGCTTTGCCAATAACTTCTCAATACGCAGCTTTATTTCACAGTTTATTTCTAGTAAAGCTAAGAACATATACTCACGTCGCCCTGTAAGGCTACAAGCTGTAGCTGAAGATTCAGAATGCCTATTCCAACTATTGGCTGAGACGTAGACTTTGGGTCTGATTAATGTCAGTGTGTCACGGGTGTTTCTTTTAAGTTTATTTTTTATAAGAAAGTTCGTAAAATATTTTTAAATGTAGCTGAAAATGTTTGGATATTTGATTTTAATATTTCATAAGGTTAAAAGGTACACGGTATTGGTGACCTCCTAGTTTACTACTTTAAAAAAAAATCACCTAAGCAGGAGCAAATGAATGTGACGGAAAGACCAACTGTCAGCCTGCTCTTCATTCATGTTTTGTAATCAGATTTTCCTGTTTTTCTTACTGGTAGATGGTGCCATCTCTTGAACTTGGGCTGTCCTTGTTATTTGATTTGTATAGTGGCATTTCATTTGTATTTTAATAATTAAAGTTTGCCAGAGGGTCAGAAAAAGCAAAATAGTCACACTGCCACTCTAACGGACCAGGCAGTAATGATACTCACTTTTACTCCCAGTAGCCACACTAGCTTGCCATAGAAACCAGGTGGTAGTGTTGTACACCCCAATCCCAGAACTAGAGAGGAATATAAGACAGGAGGAAACAGCTCTCAGTCTCATTCCGAGATTCCTGGAGGCAGGATCACCATTTCGGACTGAGGTAGAGGTAAGAGCCAGTGGCTGGCTGTTTTGCTCTTCTGACCTTCAGGTTGAACCCCAGTTTCTGTCTCTGAGTTTTTACTAATCGTACTTCAGATTTGACCATGAAAATCACTGAGAGTGATGCTATCCCATTTTCATGGGTCAGGTTTCAGGGGCCTTGTACACTTTGCAGCTTTCCGTCCATCCCTCTGAATGAATCAGAGACAGACATTGCAGGGAGAGCAGGCACAAAAGATCTTTCCAACTGTTAGCCACCCCCAGGACATGTGAAACTACCCTAATCCTTCCAACCCCTAGGTGATCCCCAAATGATCACACACAGGAACAAGCTCTAATGAGATCAGCTAAACCTATCCTGTTCGGTATGAGTGCCCAGCCCATGAACCATAGTAAATGTTGATAGATGGAAGCAACAAAGTATAAGGATATTTTGTTATACAGCTATTGCTAACTGATACAACAGGGTTCTCAGTGCATGAACGAAGGCTCTTTCCCCAACACATTCATATGACAGATTCTGTTCTAGTGTCTGTTCTCTACAAAAACAGAACAAACTATCATGTCTGCTATTTTAATGTGTTATATGCTAGATAAAATGCTTCTTCTGTTCATTTCCTTATTTAATTCGGGTAGCAAAATGCTTTCAATAGCCACACAGATACATTGACATTTAATATTTCCATATTAGCAACTCAGAGAAGTTGAGTGAACTAAAGTCACATGATCTGTGATTAATCCAAAAAGCAAATCTAAGGCCAACTTATCCCAAGCTTACATGTCTAGGGAGTTCTGCTTCTGCAATTCATTCATTCATTCCTTATGCTACATAAGGGTTGATAAGTTCTTTCCAGGTTCCCCCAGTGAGACAGGACAAGCAGAGACTACCCAATTCTTTCTGGTATCCAGGAAGAAAGGATATTCACCCTGTACATAAGTCAGGAGATGTAAGGCTTAGAAAGCTTAACCTATGAAGAGCCAGAGAGTCACTATTTCAATGGTTATGATCCATCTAGTCTTGTTCTACCACACAACCAGCCCCAGAAACACACAAATGAGAGGGAGTAGCTGAATCCCACAGCATTTTTTCTACAAATGTATATACAGTTTGTTAAACTACAGCCTGCAGGATAGACCGGGGTGGGGGGGGGGATATATGGAGATGTCAGTGCCCTTATTCCCTGGAGTTTGAAAACAATAATAATGTCTATTAAAAGTGTCTTAATATTAATAGAATCTGAATCATCCACCCTTTTTATGTGGCAGAGATGACTAATTGTTTCTTGATGAATGAACTCGTTTGACTTACTTGCTATATATTAGCTCCCAGATCAGTGTTAGGGAAACACAAGAGGCTATATATAGGTGCCTAAGAAAGAACATTCTGGTCGTCTAGTAATGCCTGCCCTGAGCAAAATCATGAAGAAAGCTGGCGTTGGCATGGCGAAGGTCAAACAGCCCACACAGTTGTCACTTAGGTTCTACTGTGCCAGTACTCATTTACAATAAAAATTGATGGTAACCCAGGTTTCACAAAGAGGTGTTAGGAAACTTCTGAATGCCCTTCACCAAGCGTTTGTTGACATCTTTAACCATATTAGGTTTCATTTTGAAACCCTGGCCAGGAGAGTAAAGCTAAAGACTAAACAAAAGTGCCCACACCACTACTAGTATTTCTCAGTAGTCACTATCAATCAAATCAGTCATATGATAACTCCACGATCTCCCTTGTAACAATACAGAGCTGATCATCTCTTATCTAGGCAGTCAAGCATCGAGCATCCCAACAGGCATGGATTCCCCATCAATGGGGATCCCAGCAATTACTCTTCTATGAACAAGATTAGGGTGCACAGACAGAGAGATTTCCTATGAAAGTCTTTTAAAACCTTGAACTAATTAATTCACCACTATCTTTAGCTGAGTACAGTCTTGTTTGTTAGCTAAGAAAGACTGACAACCTACGCAGCTGAAGTGCAAAAGACTGAAAGGATTTAGGGATTAGTGACAGCACCCTTTAGACACTACTCACATACTTAATTCTTAAGTTTGAGACAGGAGATACGGAGGGCTTTGTTGTTCTAGAATCCATTAGCAACGGCATTGTCAAGATGAGAGCCACAAACTATAAGTAGTCATGCAAATCACAGTGAAGTAAAATTTAAAATTTAATTCTTCAGTCATATTAGCCCCATTTCCAGCCGTAACACTATATGGTACAAACAGAGAAAATGTCAACCATCACCAAAATTCCAGATGGGATGCACAGTTTCGAGATTCTGTAAAGTTGCTGTCAAAGAAATTGTTTGCCATGGATATTCCAAGACTCCACTTGAGCACATGGTCCCTGTTTGGAGGCCACATACAGGCCAGAGCAGCAGTGCCTACAGACACCTGACAAAGGACAGGTAGGGATCAGTGAACACACAGCCCAGTGTCCATGTGGTCTAGCTCCGGTCACTCGGTGAGACAAATTCTCCTGAGGCTTCCAGAGTTGTCTGGTAACAGCAAACCCAGGTTGCCCACACGATTGCCTGCTGGCTCACACTCCCCTTACTGGCTCAACTTGGGTTCTGAGGAACCTACTAAGACAATTATGTCAGTAAGACAGTCCCATTGATCTTGGCACTACATCTCAGTCTGAAACCTAGCTAATTTCACTGGCAAAAATGATCATTTGTGGAATCAGCATATAAGATCTCAGAAAAGTGTATTTCTTTAACTTTCTCACTGTGTGTGTACACACATTTTATCTATTTTCTGCACTCGGCAGCACTCTTGTCTTTTTTTTTTTTTTTACTGTGTTGATATTTCTCAGCTTGATCATTTGCTTAATTGCCAGTTCTACTTTTAGAACATTTTGCTGTTTCCAAAAACCAAGCCGCTCTTCAGTGACATCTGGCCCCCATTGAGAATACTGAAAAGAACAAGTCCTGGGTTCTGAAAGCAATTCCCACAGTCCAGCTCTCAGGCCCTTTAGCCAATGGCAAGTCATTAGAATAAATGGGGCCCGGCCATGGAGGCCATGGCCGCTCATTTTCCTTATTTCCTGTGTGACTTCTAAAAGCCAATTTCTTCATGCTCAAGTCTAGATGCCTATTTTTCTTGCTACCTTTTTGTTTGGATACAGCTCCCATCCCATACAATTCAACCACTGAAAGCATGAGATGTGGTCATTTGGCAGTGTATCCACAGGGTTGGTTTGATGTTCATTACTGAAAACATTAGTGGCAAGCAATTTTGTTTATCTTCTTTAGAGTAACTCTCTTGGCCTCTCTTTGCTTTTACAGTACAATTCACTGGGTGTGCTGTTTCCCCATGAATGGTCTCAGGCAGTGTGAGCTCACATATTCCTGTATCCGACCTTCACAGTCACATGCACTGAAGGTTAATTGGCTAGCATTGAAAATGACAAAATAATAAATAATAATCACATTAGAGCTTCTTCCTTTCCATTTTTATAAATTAACCACAACCATGATTTTTACTGCAAAAAAAAAATTAGCAAAACTCATCAGTAACATGTTATTTGCTCAACAAAATTCAAACTCACACACAAAAATTTATTTTTTCTCTAAACTTTAATTATTTCTTCTCAGTTCCCTCTTTGGCCAACAATTCAGCTCTTCAACACCTTCCCTTCATACCCCACCCACGTAACGGCCACTTAAGTCACCATCCAAATATGCTTCGCAGACTCTTGTCTGAGGACTTTGCTGGTAGAGGAAGTGTGCACTAGTATAGCCAAACATCAGACTCAAATGGGAAATAAAAGGACAGTCATATTAGTCCCATTTGTAACCCACATGTAACTGTGGGTGTTTCACTTGAATGTCTTTTCGGGGGCATCCAGTGTACTACTATATATACCACCACTACAAACACACACACACACACACACACACACACACACACACACACATTGCCTGAAGTTTAAAGGGTCTGAGGCAGCAAGATGATATAAGCACTTGCCACACAAGCCTGATGACCTGAGTTTGATCACCAGATCCTCGAGCAGAAGGAGAGAATCAACCCCAAGGGCTATCCTCTAATGTACAAATGAGTACCCTCTCATGTACATATGCACAAACACACACTTGATACACACACCTACACAAAGAAAATTAAATTAAAAGGGGTGTCCAGAGCTGGCTGGTCATTGTAAGAAGTCACAGTATGGGAGGACACATGTCATCCCTGGTGCTTTCAAAAAAACATCCATCAACAATCCAGAGGGTGCCAACCACTAGCCCTTTCAGCTTGCTGAAGAACATCCTCAGTCCATCTGACACTAGAGGAGGCAAAACTGAACCGTTTCTGAGTATTGTCCATAAATTATCCCAGCTCCCTAGATGTCTGAATTTGAAGTTCTAGAAAGAGTAGCTGGAGGCATCAGGTATAAAAGCAGAGATGGAATCCACTAGCATGCAAGATAAATCAAAATCAAAGCTTTTACTTCCTTTAAGATAATCCACGCAGCATCGACATTTCTATGAGGCCAATTGTGCCTTCTCTTACATGGTGATTGTAGTGATTCCCAAGTGCCTCTATGAACATAGGTGTCTTCTTAAAAGGAAGTTTTGGGGAGATGCCAAGCTTAAGAGGAAAGCAAAATCAACATTATATGGAACTCCTATAGATCACCCAGAGCTACCTATAGTAGATGCTGTGCCCCAAAATACCAGCATTCTATTGACCTGTCTGTACAATATCGATCTAGGGCCAGGCAGTTTCATTCTACGTAGGGCTAGCCTTCATCCTGAAATACTTCACTTCCTTAGCGCAACACTCTCCTATAAAACAACATACTTTATTAGTTTCTGTAAGTTTATCATTGATATAATATATAGTAATATTTTGTTTATGTTTTAACAAATAAAGCTTGCCTGAAGATCAGAGTACAGAGCTAAGCCACTAGAGGCTAGGGAGTTGTGGTATGCATCTTTAATCTCAGGACTCCGGAGACAGAGGCAGAGGGATCTCTGTCAGTTCAAGACAATTGTGGGCTACACAAGAATGAATCTGTCTATAAGAGCTCCTACAAAGGTGATCCCAACCCTTGGGATCACGTGTCTTTAATCCCAGCACTAGGGAGGTAGAGACAGGAATGATATGGCTGGGTAAAGAGAAGAACATAAGGCCGGAGGAGACAGGTGTACATTCATCTGAGCTTTGGTGGAGACAGCTGCAGTCTGAGGATCCCTCCTGCAGTCAAAGGACAAGTCTGGACTAAGTTTGATGAGACAGTCTGAGGACAGGATCACCCTTTTGGTCTGAGCATTGGTAGAGGTAGACGGTCTCTCTAGTAACTGCCCCACTGCTTCTCTGATCCTTCAGCATTCACCCCCTAATATCTGACTCTGGGTTTTTATTATTTAGACTAGCTAAAAGTCATGCTACAATAATGATAAACTTTTTTGTGTGTTTTGATTATTTTAATTCTCTTATTGCAATACAGAATAATTTGTTCTGGGTTTTTTTTTTGGTGTTTAAATTTTTTCTTTTTCTTTTTTTTTAATTCATTTATTTATTAAAGATTTCTGTCTCTTCCCCGCCACCACCTCCCATTTCCCTTCCCCTCCCCCAATCCAGTCCCCCTCCCTCATCAGCCCAAAGAGCAATCAGGGTTCCCTGCCCTATGGGAAGTCCAAGGACCACCCACCTCCATCCAGGTCTAATAAGGTGAGCATCCAAACTGCCTAGGCTCCCACAAAGCCAGAACATGCAGTAGGATCAAAAACCCATTGCCACTGTTCTTGAGTTATTTCTTCAATCTATCATTTATACCTATATCTTATCACTTATTTCAACAGAAGCCATTAGAACATTTTTCTTTCAACAGAGCCTTGTCACAATCCATCGTTTCACTGCCCCCCTGCTCCTGTCTAGTGTATGGTTATCTGAAGGAATTCCACACCCTTTCTATGTCGCATGCCACTGACATTTGTTCTTCATTTTAAAATATTTACTTATTTATTTAGAGTGTAAGTATATCTGTGTGGTAGTATGTATACTCCTGCATGTATTTGTTGGTCAGAGGACACTTGTGAGAGTTGGTCCTCCTTCCATCCAGGTTCTAGAGATTGAACTCTGGTCATCAAGCATGGTAGCAAGCACCTTTATCCCAAAAAGCTACCTCACCAGCCCGATACCAACATTGCCGAAGGCACAGTAACTTCTTGTTTCCATGGAAAGGTTTCTGGTATTTCCAAATAATAATATTCAGACTGCATTTCTGGCCAGAATACTACAGAGAAGATGCATCCTTCCTTTCTGCATTGTCACCTCTGGAAGATACCATGGCCACCTAGTCTTACTGGTGACAATGACTTTGATCAAGGTCATTTCAGCCAAAGCACTATCTGATTTCTCTGCTCTACAGTTACTACTTCTGCTCTTGATAGATGGAGAGATTTGAAGGCAATGTACACTTATTCTTCCTCATCTAAATATCCCCCCTAGATTTGACCTGAACCTGTGATTTTATCTGACCTGACCCTTCCAGTGATGGCTACAAAATTAAGAATTGGCAAGCGCGGCACCCACCTCCTCCACATCCAGCAGGCTCTGCTCACCAATCAACTGTGGGTAAAACTCTGCCTCTCCTACCACTTTCTTCTCTCTGTGTTCATCTATTTAGTAGAACATGGATTCTTAAGTTTTTCATGTATATAATAAATTTTTCCTTTTAAATATTTGGTGTTTAATTCAGAATTTGAACTATTGGGGGACACTCTCATTCTTAAACTATCACACTGATATCATGAAAATGTTCATACAACGCATCTGAAAGACACCTTTCAATCCAGCCTTACCCAGACAACTTTTGGCCAAAGAGGCATGAGCCATGCCATCACATACCCTTGAAAACAACTAAGATAGAGCTGCTTTAAGGCATGACCACATTTCAAAAGATAGTGTGTTAGCTCTCAAATCAAATTACACTAAATGTGAGGTAAAATTGTGAGTGATAAGGGTTTAGGAGTTCTGTGCACTTAAAGCCATGTGAAGAGACCCTAGAGTTGAGCTATCTCAATGGGTATTGGTTCCCCACAAACCTCCATTCTGGAACAAGAGAAGTTTCACATAAATTGTATTATCAAGAGACCCAGGGCGCTGGGTACAATTGTGTTACTGACGTGGCAAAAACTACAACCTTGAAATAGCATGGATGGCAGCACTGAACTCATTCAAATAAATAATCCAACAGCAAACCCAGGACCCATAAACATACTTTCAACCATAAACGAATTAATCTTTTAAGGAGGACAAAAATTCAGATAGAGTGATGTTATATTTTCCTAAAGATTTTACAGCCCATCTATTTCTCTACAAGTTAAAACAAACATGAAAAATGGTATATACAAGATCATCTTTATAGCTATATAATAGACTGTAACAATTAAATAACTGGATGCCTAAAGTAAATTAAAACATATTTGATGAACTATAGAATGGCTAATACATGCCTAGTAAGCTATAGGAGTAATGGTTATCTGATTCTATTGATGGAAAACATTTGTAGAATAAAAGATTAACATTAGTTAGTAAAACAATAAAAGATGAAAAGCCAGTATATTCAAGGGAAGAAAGCGTATTCTATTACAACAGACATTCTACATTCTTTAATCAAGTAAAAAAAAAAATCCCATCCCTCTTCCGTGTGCTACTATACTCATTTGTACAAAACTTCTGCCAAGCCTTACCTACCTGATCCCTACCTGGTCTGCCTCCAGCTTCCCTGGAATTCTCTTCTGTAACCATTCTGCCTCACATTTTGTTCTCATCAGTACCACAGCATGTTCTTATCCATGTCATTAATGGCCCCTGTGCCACCTGATAGGTCAGTAGTCTGCATTCTGCTGTCCTCTATCCTGGGTACCCAGCTTCCTATACCATATTTCTGGCTCTTATCAGCTCCCTTGACTTCTCTCTGCAGTGAATGGGCTCAGTCCATACTCCCCCATGGGGACGCTCTATAGCCATTTATACAAGCTTTACTAGTCCAGCCTCCTTTTCCAGCTTCAGCCCTGACTGGTGCCTGACATGATCTTACACCAAATAAACATGTCTCATAATTGATGGAGGAAGGTCATTGGTTAAATAAAAAGAAACTGCTTGGCCCTCATTGGTTAGAAGATAGGTGGGAGGAGTAAACAGAACAGAATGCTGGGAGGAAGAGGAAGTGAGCTCAGACTCCACAGCTCTCCTCTCGGGAGCACACGCCTCAGAGAGACGCCATGCTCCCAGCTCCCAGGCAGATGCACACGATGAAGCTCCGACCCAGGATGGACATAGGCTAGAATCTTCCCGGTAAGCGCACCTAGGGGCGCAACACAGATGATTAGAAATGGGCTAAATTAATATGTGAGAATTAGCCTAGAAGAGGCTAGATAGAAATGGGCCAAGCAGTGATTAAATTAATACAGTTTGTGTGTTGTTATTTCGGGCATAAGCTAGCCAGGCAGCCGGGGTGCTGGGGACACAGCCCCGCCGCCCATATTACTACACATAATCATCTGCCTTTTCATGGCCTCAACTTACCTGTAGTTCTGGAACATATTTCCAGAACAGAACATCTGATCTCCCTGCAGAGTTTACTTTATACTGTCTTCTCAACTATTTTTGCACCTGCTCAGATCAAAAACTTTAGACCTTTCTATGGACTCCTCACATTGTCTCCAAATTGCATCTAGAATTTAACGCTTCTTCATGTTCTCCCTTGTCACCAACCCATTGTGAACCATGACTTAACAGTCCTTAAACTTTCCACTTGTCCTTTATATTTTATTGATTCAACATTCTGATTGGCCCTTTAGAAATTCCAATCCTGTCTTGAGGCAAGAAGGGGATCTTCATTCTGAAAGTAGGAGAACGCCAGTGAACTCCAGGGTCTGGTTCTCCCCTCTCTCTTGCTCTCTCTCCTATCCCTTCTTCCTTTATTACATTTCAGCAGCTTCTACACCGCCTCACACATATGCCTCGCATACTTCCTTCCTCTTTGGCACCTTGCTCTTACCTCCTTTCAGCCTACATGTTGTTTCTTAGATCTCTCTCTAGTTTCTTCCCTCATCTTTTCCTCTATTTAATTGCTCAAATGCTACCTTCTCAAAGAGTTTTACCTTGAATATAAGTGGCAACCTACAACATATTCCCCCTATTAATCTCTGCCTCTGTTAATTTCCCCCATTAGTATCTGTGCTTTTCTGATATCCTTTCTACTGTACAGATAACTTCATTGCTCATTGTTTGCCTTATTCACTATCATTTAGCCATTACTGAACTTCCATGTATATAGGAACTCTATCTTTGTTCCTTGTCTATCTGTCACAGAAGACACAATGAGTTACCTACAGTAACTACCCAATTGATTGAATAAATACATTTGTATAAAATCTCATAGAAAAGTAGACAAAATAGCACAGAAACATATTTGAAACACCAAAGATGTTGAGCTGAGAATTCAATAGGTCTTGAGGTTGTGAACATAAATTCATCCAAATCAGTTCATTGCTAATGATATATGCTGTTGTGTATAGGTCAGATACTCAAACAAACAAGACAATCTGTCCTGAGGGGGCTCTACCTGGAATAAATGAATAAAAGATTCCCTGTAATTCCAAAGTGATGAACTATGTTAACACCAAGACTCAGAGGAACAGGTAAATATGGCTGGATTACTCATTGTTTGTGTTGTTGGGATGAAATACCATGACGAAGGAGAAAGCTTATTTTGTCCAGCAATTTCAGAGGCCTAAAGTCCATAATTGTGGGGAAGGTATGGTAATAGGCAGGCATAGTGGCAAAACCAGGAAGCTGTGAGCTTACATCTTAATCACCCATAAGATGCAGAGTCAGTGAGCAGGAAGAGGGGCAAGGCTATAAACTATCAAATCTGACACCAATGATGTATTTTCTCCAGCAAGATCCCATGTCCAAAAAGTTATATAAATCTCCCTAAACACTTTGGGATCAAGTATTAAAATATAAGAATTTATGAAGGATTTTTCTTATCTAAAACATCACAATGGCAAAACACTGATGCTTTTCTTATTTACCCCACTGCAGTCTTCATAGATAACACATTGAGTGGTGTATATATATATATATGCATGTCATCTTGTATGCTCATCACAAGCATCTTCACCTGGGGGACTTATGCATGGGTCTTTTCTCTCAGGGACTTGTTTGGAATGAGAGTGGATGTAGTTATATATCAGGTGTTCCTACAATCCCTGACCCTGCCACAGACTAAGTCCACAAGGAACATCTTAACATCAGGCAAGCTCATGCATGGCTTCCCCATTAGCCCCGCATTCTGCCTATCAGAACAAAAGAGGGCTCTAAAAATATTTCTCCCACTGTGTGAAGCAGAACAGAGCAAAACAACCCAAGACTTAGTAGTTAAATAATAATGATCATTAAAAATAATATAAAGAACCAAATGAATGTGGGAAGCACCAAACCTCTGGAAGGGACCGACTACATCTCTTCCTGACTCAAGGCCTTTTTTGAATGAATCTCTAAACAGTACTTAATTATTGGCAATATTATTTTCCTTTTTAAAAAAACTAAGAATCCATTTCTGTGAACCAAAGGAAACAAGCCTTGTCCTGTGTTTGTGTTTAAGAAAATAAAGAAGGGATGGCAGAATATGCTATAAATTCTCCCGTCGGCTCTCTTGACCCTGTCTCCACTTATCCCCGCCTCTTCTCTGTGCCACAGGATGCCTATCCTGAACCACTTGTGCTTTGGGGACTAGATGAATGGCAGATCTAAGAGTGGGAGGAAAGAGAGGGCAGGGTACTCTTTTTGCTGGTCCTTTTCCAGCTGATAGCTGCTCTCAAGTCCCTAAGTTAAACAGCTCCCACAGTTGTCTCCCACTTCCTTTACTCCTACAGGCACAAAGGTTCTGTTGACGGCTTCTCACATGGTTCTCCTGGCAACTTCATAATCTCTGATCCTCCTGGATACTTCACAATCTCCTCTTGATTCTCTCACCTGTCTCATCATGGTAAATAGCTTCTTCATAGAACCCTCCCTGCTCTGAGCATCCTACTGTGCTTCCCAGGTTCTGGAGGAAGCAAGAATGCATGTACTACCAGAACAGCATACTCAGAAGGAAATACCACAGCCCTGGAAGTTGCCTCTTCTTCTATAGGAATGGCCATGATAGTGAAAAGCACTGAACGAGGTCGCCATCCACTCTGATTCAGGCTGAGGCTGTTCACCTATGTCAGCACTGAGGGTTGAAATGTAGATTTCTTCTCTTTGTAGGACGACCCCATTCTAGCCCCAAGGGCACCCAGAGTATTTTAGGAATGTAGAAAAATAATCAGCATGAGTAAGAATGAGATGATGTCTCCTCATGAAAAAAAAAAAAACCCTCCACCTTCCATTCACCTCTGAGCTGTCATTGCAGAAAAGCTGTATTCTTGAATATCAATTACCATGGTGAAGATTGCAAGCTGAAGATAGCACCAGGATTAACTTCCTGTACCAGTCTGAGGCATTTCCCAGGATGGCAGGTGTCACAATATTAATCCAAATATCAGATGGTATTAAATTCCTTGGGAAATATCAGGCACTTGGCTTTTCTAGTCAGCTGCTTATTAGGTATTCCATAGACATAGTGCAAGAAAATCCCAGTCCTAAATCAATAACTGGACTTCTCACGACTTAACCACTGGATACAGATGTTAAACCATCAAGCTGTGGAGTCCTGAGAGTGCAGTGACCGATGCTATTTTGACCACATCACCAGAAAGCTCTAGGCTGCCTGGGCTAGGACATGTGGGGTCATTATATGCCTTAGTGTACACCTCTAGAAAATGAACTTTCTTAAAGGCAAGAATAATAGGGGCATAGTAGGTTCATACTAAATGCCAACAGGTTTATAATTTAGACAAGATTCATGTTTGTGGCCCCACCTCTCTGTAAGTAATAAGGTAAGAAAACTAATTAAAGTTAAAGTGGTTTCAGATGGATGTAGGTGGGTTTTGAGAACCGAGACATGCAGCATTTGAGGTAATTTCTCCTGTTCTAGTGAAGGAAAAAAGAGACAGTCAAGTTCTCTCTCAGATATCCATTTACAGCCTTCCATCTACCACAGAAGATAGCCTGGAGATCTCAAATGACTGGAATAAGAGGAATATTTAATGGCTTCGGAACAACAGTTTTCAATCTGAAGTCACCCAAGGTCACATCATTGTGTCCAGCTACCAGATTCCAAGCCAGTGTCTCCAAACTCTTACAGATATCCTGCTACAGATATCAGGCTAGGAGCTCTCTTTGCATGGCCTGGCTTATCTCTCAATGTCTCAAGAAGATACTCTTCTAGTTTATGACAGGCCAGGAAGTAATTTTTATTAACTTAGGCGATTTTTTTTTTGATTTTTCGAGACAGGGTTTCTCCGTAGCTTTTGGTTCCTGTCCTGGAACTAGCTCTTGCAGACCAAGCTGGCCTCGAACTCACAGAGATCCGCCTACCTCTGCCTCCCGAGTGCTGGGACCAAAGGCGTGTGCCACCACCACCGCCCAGCAACTTAGGAAATTTTTAAAATGTCAATGATAGTGTTGATCACAATGTCATCTAAATGCCTTGCAGAGCTACACAAAGGTATTCTTTAAATGAAGCAGGGTGTTAAGGGAATAATTCTTCGGTTACCTTGGCAGATGAAGGGGTAACGCTTTGCTATTACCGTGGGTGTCATTTCTAGCAATTCTGTAAAGTAGGTGTTATATACTGTATAAACTAGCAACCTTCCTTTATCTCCCCTATTGACCTCCTGTTGATTCAACTGCATGTGAGATTCATGGTGAAGGCGCAGCAGGCTTCACAGCACAAAGGGACCTGAAAGTCTAGGGAACTCCATGTCATCTCCACAGGGCCTGATTTCATTGGTTCACAAGGTCTACTTAAATTTAAGAGCATCTTGAATTAAAAATGACATGATAAGCTCTGCCGGAAGAACTCAAGGCTGAATTTTTTGGTCCTAGAAATTTTAGACTGGTCTACCCCAAAGCATCTGTGCCACTGAGCCCTGGGCACTTTAACCCCAGTTACCACATAGACAGTTAAACTCTACTCAGGGTCATTCTGCTTATAAAGCTCTATGCTCAATACCATAAAAGCTTAAAGAATAAAGAGGATTATGTTCATCCTCAAAGGGGAACTTTGTTCACCCAAAGTGGACTCCTTTTTGCCCATGTCTGTGTTCTTTCATCAGCTCTAGCTGACAAGGAAAGCTAATCCCAGCAAGCTTGGGGAAGAGCTTAACACAGGCACAGTTTGCTGGGTTCTGTGAGCTTAAGGTTGCTGAGCCCAGGGCTGATGTGTGGATGGCATTTCTTTATTGTTCCAAGCAGACACAAGGAATTCAGAAGAACAATACACAGTAATAGCAGAAATAAATGGGCCGCACTCTAAGTAGATCTTACATAACTAGTAAAGTTCAAGCTACAGGGAGCAATTCTAGGACACTGAAAGTCAAAAATACCCCAAGGAAAAGACAAGGTGGGGAGACTGGGAAGACCACTAAGAACATGCCACGTGACGTGCCCATTTGAGACAATTTGAGCTTTGAAAGAACAATATTGATAATGGATTGCTAAGGGTAAAAAAGACAATTACAAAGACTTCATGAACCTACAGTGATATTAAGAGAAAAATTCTATAGAGAAGAATACCAGCTACTGTGGGATGACTGAATAGAAAAACCGCTGTTTGCACTGGTGTAATGACTGGCGTAGGTGAGGATGACCCAAGGATGCTAATCCATGGGACAGAAGTTCATTGGGAGCAGGGTAGTTACACACAGCAAAGCAGCATTCTGCAAATGTACCCTAACCAAGGGATCAAGCTGGCCAGACACCCTGATGAAATATACTTCTTACCAAAAATATCTAATGTGCAACAAATCAGGGGAGAAAGTCAGAGCTTGGCATTCTACACATCAGCAGTCCTGGATCTGTCAAACATCGGTAATGCAGAAGAGGAGGAAACAGCACTATTTTGGCATGCCACGAAGCAGTGTGAGAACTGTTGACTGGATTCTACCCTGAAAACACCTCTAAGAAAGACTTGGTGAGACAACAGTGAGGAATTTCAATAGGGTATACATTAGCTGATATTGACATTAACTTTGACCAGAAAACGTAACTACATGTATTTAACACCATGGAAATTTTCCCTTGGCATATACTTTAAATTGCTACAAACACATTTTAATGCAGGCAATCTCTTGTGAGCCCAAGGAGTTACACCATCTGAGATGATCTGTATTGATTTCTAAGCCTACAAGTGCAACTGGCTTTTTTAAATTTGTTTCTTCAAATGTCTTTTCTCTCCTTCACTTATCTTTCTATTCTTTCTGCTCGTTGCTTCCTTAATGCCAAAGATGGTGTTCAGTACACAGTCAATGTCCACTTGGTATGTTAGTTGTTGTTCCTTCTGCTTCTAACACTCATGTTTCAAGTTGATATGGAACTTTATTTCTTATGGAATTTCTTTATGAAATTTCAAGATAATCATTCCAATACTTTGTGTGATAATGTCAGTTGTTGAGAATGTTCCCTAGGAGACTAGGCTGATGCTTTACTAATATGGTTTTCTTAATATGTATGTATGCTTTTAATGTATGTATGGAGTGTGTTCATGGGTGCATTGGCCATGCCACATCCAAAAGACACCATTCCACAGTACTCCTCCCCAACATGCTGCTCTTCTGTCCTTTCCACCCTCTCTTCTACAAGGTTCCCTGAGCTGTAGGAGAGATGTGTGATATAGATACCCCACTTAGGGCCAGAGAGCCCACAGTCACTTATTCTCTATACTTTGGCCAATTCAGATATGTATTAATGACAATCTACTGCAAAAAAAAGCTTCTCTGATGAGAAGGCTCAAAGCTGGGTATAATTATGACATTTTCATACATTACCTTTTTATTTGGCTCATATGTTGAAGGTTTATAAGCAAATGTCTATCCTCAATGTATTTTCAAATATATTTAAATACACATATAACACACATACACTGATAAATAAAATACATATACATGTATCATCATACATTTGTTTATATAATAATATATGTATATAATGTAGCACGCATGTATATGTAAAACATGTATGGACTCGAGGAGACTAAGCGAATAGGATAATGCCCCGTATAAGATGCTGACAGTAGGCCAGAAATACACTGTATCAAAAAGGTCAACCCACTCAAGGCACAATGACTGCAACATGAATCAAGCAATGGACAACATCTGTCCCAGGAAGATGAGCAGAAGTTCTAACCCAAGAATTCCAGCAACTCAGCAACTATCTCCTAAATGTGGTAGAAATAATCTTCTAAGTTCCACTAAGGCATCCCCTCATGTCAGTTTCATAACTCAACCTTTATGATGTTCGTACATTACCATATTTTGATGGCAACAAAAACCCATGCCATATGCATACCAGTCCTCTGTGCTCAATGGAAAACAAAGCTACAAGGTGCCTGTCTTACAGGACACAGGACTTCAGTGCTCCTTTGGCCCGCACATGGCTCTGGATGAGCCTTGACGTCTAACAGATTTAAACAGAAGTAACTATAGTTGAACAGGCTGCATGGACCCAGCCCTGATCTGTGCTGCAGCAATCCAAAGAAACATGGACTATTCCAGAACTCCCCTGGCCATCCCTAGAAGCTCTGGTGATCTCTCCCTAGAGCACAGAGAAGCCAATGAGCAGGAGGTATGAGTATATCAAAACCTCATAGTCAATAGGCACATGTCAGCTGTTAGAAACTAGTATGGACTTACCACTTGTTCAAATACTGACCTGTTCTGTACCATTTGGAGAATAATTTCCCTCTAAGCCCCACCCCCAGAACTTCCTACTTTGCTTCCCTGCTCTGAAGGTCCACCCCATCAGCACCTCCCCATGACTCAACCACATCTTGCTTCCTCCGACCTAGGACAGTTCCAATTTGTCAATGCGTGTGCTTTGCTGTTGATGGACACTTTACACAACACAATGCCTTTCAGAAACTGTTCTTCAGGGCAAGGAGGCTATATATCTCTCTACATCTATATGTCTCCCGCAGCCACACATGCAGGGGTGCTAGCAAGTGCACCCAAAAGAATCTACTGAGGAATTAAAGGATCTCTATGACAGGGCTGCCTGCTCCTGCATGAGTATGAGTGAACCCAGGAACTGAGAAAGAAGGTAAGAGTGTGAACTTCACTGTCTCTGACCCACACTCAAGTTTCAATGGTGTCTTGGAACAGCAAGACACCCGAGGTCCTGGTTTGGTTCTGATGGAAAATGTTTGGGACATTCTCCCCCCACTCTCTGAGTGTGTGTCTGTGTGTGTGTGTTGGGGTGTTCTTGCACGTGTATGCATACGAGTATAAGACTGAGGTCAACGTGTGTCTTCTTCAGTCTCTCTCCATCTATCTGTTTATGTATTTAGAGACAGAGCCTTGCAAGAAACCTGGAACTCTCAGACTAAGCTAGACGGGTTGGCTAGCAAGCCTGAGAGATCCTTTTATCTCTGCCTTTCCAGCCCTGAACCCCAGAATACATATTCTGGTAGATCTGGCATTTTATGTGGTGGCTGGAAATATAAACTCAGGTCCTCATGTTTATGCAAGTACTTTATTGATGGAGACATCTTTACAGTCCTGGGACATACTTTTAAGAAAACACACACATGCATGCATGTACGCACGCACACACACAACACACAGAGCAAAGAATTGTCCTATTCAGACTAGTATCCTTCCTAAAGGAATCCATGGTTCTGTGCGATTCACTTAGTTCTTGTGTCTATTTCTCCAAATGAAGCTGAGTCTCACCTTCAAATAACTATACTGACTAGGGAAGGAAGTGATAGCATGAGGCTAATATTCCAACAAACCCAAAGAAGCAGATAACCTGACACATGGTATGGGGAGACTCCTACACCCCAATACCAGGTCCCTCTCTCTGTGAGGTCTGGACAGTGTCTGAAAGGGGGAATGAACTACTAGAATGAAAGCTGTTTTGTCTAAGGGAAAAAGAAATCCATCATTTAGACTGAGGCGGTCATTCTGCATGAGGCTAGACCAAATACTTCGCTCCCCTTGCAGGCAGGTTCTTACAGGTGAGTGTGGACGTGACCGGACTATCTCTAAGACACGAAAGGCATCCCTTTTAGCCTTGTGCTCTTTTCTCACGGCCACCTGTCTGGGGTACATATCTGTGACGCCCTTCTATACAACTCTCCTTCTACCCATGGAACCCCGCAAGAGACTGGAGCTTCCAGAGGGAACTGGGGACTTCAAATAGAGAGAAGCCAGTATTTCCTATCCTTGACCTCTCACCCGGTGGTGACAGCAGCAGACATTGGGACACAGGCACTAAAGGAGCTAACTTAGTGCTTCTGGAAATGTTGCCAACATCTGTGTCAGAGATGAGGATATCCTGTGGTTCCCGCAGCCAAGATGCCTGTGTTTCTTCAGGCACTGGCCTTTCTCTGGTTGCTTCTGTTCACTGCAGTCAATACCTTCTACTCCCAGCTACCTGCAAAGACGGTACAATGGAATGTCTTGGCTTCAGATCCACTGAACGGACCCTGGAACAAATATTCAGTGCAAGTAAGTTATTAAAAAAGTGGAGAGGGGAAGGGATTAAGATGGGGGAAAAGTTAGTCAGTGACACAGACTATACAGCAGGTCTCCACCAGGGGAGACTGGAGCCTAATCCTACTGAAGAACTCAAAGTGTTGATGTCACCTCACACCCCAGATGTCCCAACCGAGAGAGAGGGACCACTTGCTAAGGGGTATCACAGGGGCTGCTATGGCAACATAAAGGAGTGAGGAGGCTCTGGCCTCTAGAGAAAGGCACACAGGTGAGAGTAGGTGGCATCTGTTCAGAGAGTACTGAAGAAGTAAGAACAAGGAACCAGAGGCAAGACATGGCCAGAGTCTGCTGCCCGCGTGATTCAGAACACAGATGTTACTGAGTCAGCATCAGGGATACAGATTATCTTTTCAACAAAAGGTTTAAGCTTCTTGGGATAAGGGGATACTGCCAGCCCAAGGCTTGCACATTGAATCAACAAAGTAGTTCAATTTGGACAAGAAGGGTATTGATAGGAAGCCAAAAATACTTCTCAAAGGAGTCTAGACCTGCCTCTGGCTCAAGGGAGGAAGGTATATGTGGTGTTTGAAAGAGAATGGCCTCCAAAGGGAGTAGCACTATTAGGAAGTATGGTCTTATTGGTGTAGGTGTGGTCTCTTAGAGGAACTGTGTCACTGTGGAAGTGGACTTTGAGTTCTCATATATGTTTAAGCCACACCCAGTGGAACAGGTCACTTCCTGTTGCCTGCAAGTTAAGATGTAGGACACTCAGGTACTTCTCCAATACCATGTCTGCCTAAACGTTAGCATGTTTCACCATGATGATAGTGAACTGAGCCTCTAAAAATGCAAGGCACCCTAATTAAATGTTTTCCATTATAAGAGTTGCTGTGGTCATGATCTCTCTTCACAGAGAAACCTCTTACTAAGACAGTGTACATCCAGGCCATCTGCCTTGTTAGCTTCTAAAGAGGCATCTCAAAGTCATACAGGAGTGGCAAATGCCTTTAACCCCAGCTCTCAGAGGTAGGCAGACCTCTGCGAGTTTGAGGCCAACCTGGTCTACAAAGCAAGTTCCAGGACGGCCAGAGCTGTTACACAAAAAGAGGCATCTTAAGGCAAAACTGGCATGTCGCTGGGGACCCAAACTTGTCTGGCCAAGTTTGTGAGTGATGAGAAGACCTTTATGGGTGACCCACACCCATGTTATGGCTGTTGTGCCCCATGCTCTTTTCCCTTTGTCTCTTTTCTGGGGATACAGATGCGGTGGATGCAGATATTGATACAGCAGGTTGCCAGGGAGCCCTTATGGGAAGTAGGGGAGAAACAAAGCATCATTTACCAATGGAGGAGAAATGGAAGCAAGAGGATCCTGATACCCACGAATGAGTACATCAACCCAGCGGGAGCGCTCTTGGAAATCAAGGAAACTCACTGAAATAAAAACTGCAACACAATATTTCTATGCACCAATAAAAATCATAAATCTGGGGACAGTTAAAAGACCACCTACTCGGTAACCTTGACATTGTTCTCATCTTCTCCTCTGCACATTCTATCTGAGCTCAGATGACCTTCCTCTGCTGTGACACACTGGCCTCCACACTCCCCTCTTCTATCCAGTGGGGCTCAAGATGACTTTGCTCCTGGCTGATTTACTGTCCCCCTGTTCAGAACTTAATCCCAGAATTTTTTAAATTGCTAGATTCAAAATTGGATTTTTCATTTGACTGATTTATGAGTAGCAGCTCAGATCTGACAGGAAACACCAGCCCTATCAAATGGACCACTGCACATGCTCCTGGGAGGAGAGGCCACTGATAGTTTACAGTCCAACGACACAATGTGACCGTAGGCCAACTACCTTCTTCCCCCTTGCTTGTCAGTCCTACAGACCCGGTTGTCTTCTTAGCGGCTTTGATGACCCACCTTTATCTACTAACCCTTCCAGCAAGCACACAGAGGTGGGAACTATGTTCTCATCTCTCCCAGCAAGCTCCTCACACTATTGCTTTCTTAGTATTTGAGGATGAGTTCATGTGAACTGGCTATAGAACTGAGCCTCCAGCAAGGTGACAACCTTCCCCAGAGGCAGTGGCCACACAAAGAGCATGATGATCACAAGTTTGGATGTTCTTGGGAATATACAAGCAGGCAGAGCCCAGCTTTATGAAACCACTATGACTCCTACTACACCCGCACTTTATCAGGAGTTTCCATGGTTTCGTAGTTTGAAGGCTCTGTCTCCAGATATAACTCCATGTATGAGTACAATGCTAGGATCCCAGCATAAGTATGGTTCCTTTCTGGAACATTCCATTCCTATTTGGTGCTAGGTGGGGAAAAAAAAGCCTTCAAATATATACTACCTCCTAAATATTTAAGTGCCTGTCTGAGGGCTCTGTGCCCAGATCCTGAAATAAGCACACCATGGAAAACCCACTGTGTGGGCACAGCGGCCTGCTGTACATAGTTCCCTTCCCGTTTCCATTTTAATGCTTCTAATCTGATGGGAAAGGCCAAATAACCTTTCCTGGTAGGAAGAAAACTAGCAGCGTGGGGAATTTAGGAACAGGTGTGGGAAGGATAAGTGAGTCTGAGGAGAGCAACACAGAGGGCCCCTTCTTTGTAAAGGTAGCAAACCGTTGCAGATTGGTTTCTACAGGTGGGACAGAAGGAGGGTGTCCCAGAGGCAGTGAGTGACTTGATTGCCATGGCGCTGGCTCAGTGACCTGTAAGATCAAAGTGGATTTCTTCTTTTGGCACGTTACTCTGAGGTTGCCTTTGCTGGAATGCCAAGAACAGGCAGTTAGCATTTGCAGATGACAGGGTGATACCACGGGTCTGTGTGTTGCAGACATCATGCATAAGTCCCACATCTGACACATCAGGCCTCCAGCCTGCAAACAGTAACCCATGTCCAGACACATCAGCAGGCCAAGGCCGGGTAGGCACCAAGGTGTGTTGTGACAAGCCTTCACTGACTCTTCCCCTGTGAAGCTGGGCAGCATGCCGGGGAGGCAAGGATTCCAGCATGCCTGCATAGCCAAGAACCTTCCATGACTCACGTGCCCAGAACAACAGGGAAGCGTTTAGAATAGAAACAGATACCTTTGAGTCCAATCAACTTTTAATGCATATTTTGCCCCAAACTATTATTCCAAAGGAGCAGGTCTTCAGGTCGCAGATCTTATAGCAAAGTCACAGGTGAGCCTGGAGGCAGACTGTCCAATGAAAGAGTTTTTAATTGTACACCAGCAAGGAGCACCCAGAGGCTACACATGTGAGTTGAGTAAGTACATACGAGTTACATCAGGGAGTATGTATATCAAGTGCACCCATACCCTAGAAGCTGAAAGTCTATAGTTCAGTTCTAGGTGTGTGGAATTATTGCCTCTTTGCCTGGGCATGGAAATGTATCATCCCTGTACAGGAGGTAGAGTAGCCGGAGCTTCAAATTCCCTGAAAGACCTAAGCTGGTCTGTGTGGCATTTCCATGGCACTGGCTGGAAAAAGGAAGAAGAAAGGGTACTAGCACACAAGCACAAGGAAAACATCATCACAGCCCACCAAACCTCCTCTGAAACAGGAAGGTGCTACTTATCTATTCATGATAAGCTGCAGAATTCTGAAGTCACATAAATGTAATGCTGTGGATTCCTGGTCAGAGTGTAAAATCTGACTTGTTAAGCTAAGGACAAAAGGAAAAACAAGAAAAGGCAGGATGGGGCCTTGCCGTTGAAATGGCGCAGTGTAAGGCTGGATCCTAGCTCTGTTGCTTGTTGTTGTTTTGGTGCCACTTAGGTACAGAGCCCTGGACAAATAAATACATGGGAGGAGCCAGCTGCTCACCCATTGCTCTCTCTAGGATGTTCTGGTTTTATTCTGCCTCTGAAAGGGTAGTAATGCAGTACCCAAAATACTCTGTTCCACTCTATCTCGCCTTTCCACAAAGAAGGGGTCCTGGAAAGGTAACTAAGAGAGGGGAGTAAATGGCAATGTTGAGGGGCATCCCTGTGTGTTCTCACTCTGTGGGTCCTGACTCTGCTGTCTGTATGAAAGACAATAAATGAGGGACAGTGAGTACAAGTGACCTACCTGTATGCATATAAGCTATCTATTCAGGTAACTTAGAAGCCAGGCCAAGCTAGAAGTTCCCTCTGACTATCAAAACCTACAATCTTCCTACACTGGCTGTAGCTGGTCCTTAGAGGTCTCAGCCACCAAGACTGCAAGAGCATATGGCAATCCCCAAACTTCACTCAAGAGCCAAAATAAAAATCACAACCTGTGCTGGGTGGTGGTGGCACATGCCTTTAATCCCAGGACTTGGGAGACAGAAGCAGGTGGATCCCTGAGTTTGAGGCAAATTTGGTCTATAGAGAGAGTTCCAGGACAGCCAAGTCTATACAGGGAACTCTGCCTCTCGAAAAATCAAAACCAAAGATAAATCAATCAAATCAGTCACAACTTGTGCTGCCTAGTTTTATGTCATCTTGACACAGGCTAGAGTTATTTGGAAAAACAGAACCTCAATTGAAAGAAAAATGCCCCTACCAATAGGCCACTGGACAAGTCCGTGGGGCATTTTCTTGACTGATGGCTGATGTGGGAGAAGCCTAGCTCACTGAGGTGGTACCACCCTTGGGATTGTGGTCTTGGCTGAGATAAAATAAAAGCAGGCCCAACAAGCTACAAGGAGCAAGCTTGTAAGCAACATTCCTCCCTAGCGTCCATGTAAGTTCCTGTCTCCAGGTTCCAGTCTGAATCCCTGTTCTGACTTCCATCAGCAGTAATGTGATGTGAGAACTGTAAGCTGGAATAAACCCTTCCCTGCCCAGGTTGGTTTGTCATGGTCCTTAGCAGCAGAAACTCTAAGACCCAGCCCAAAGGCCCTTCTCCATCTCTAGTTACAAAGTCTAGACAGATAGACAGAAACACAACCATGACAGCACTGAAATGAAAAACCAAAGGGGGCGGACACAAGCTCCCAGGAGTTGTGTAAGTTTTCCCACTTAACACATTCAGTAAATGTGAGCTGTGCCTCACGGATGCTGCTTCATGATGCACATGAGTAAGAGGTCAGCAATCCACCCTCTCAGAACCCTGCTCAGAGTGGCTCCGTTCCTCGGGCAGCATACGCGCAGGCAATGTGGTGTAAGCAGAGAAGTGTGTGTGTGTGTGTGTATTGTATGTGTGTATGCATGTATGTATATCTGCATGTGTGTGTATGTGCATGTGTATGTATGCGTATTGTATGCGTGTGTATATGGATATACACATGTGTGTGAGGAAACTCACCAATGGAGTGTCTGTGCAGGTCAGAGGCTAACAGTAGAATCTTCATCATTTTTCCATCTTATTGTTTTATGGAAGAGCCTCTTTTGGAACCTGGAGCTCCTCTCTCTTGGATGGATGGACTGGCTAGTGAGCTCCTAGGATCTCCCTGTCTCTGACCTCCAGTGCTGGGACTCCAGCCTTCTGCTGCGGTGCTGGGAGGAGACTGCATGAGTTCTAGAATCTTTACACTTCAACAGCAAACACCAGCCACTGAGCCCTCAGCTTACACCCTGCCCCAGAAGGAGACTCATTTTATGCTCTAGTTCTTTGTGGTTTTGTTTGGATTTTTTTTTTTTAGGACTGCTATGTCTGCTTAAATGACTCGGCTAATTTAAAATCAACCATATACATACAAAACCTAAAGACACTAAACTGTTCTAAACGCCCATGTAACTAGGACTGTGGATAGTTCTAGAGCTCTCCTTTGTACCTCTCCCTACTCAGGTATATCAACTGTCACCTGTTGATAATTCCTGGCACACGGATATGGCACACACTTTCCCCCCCTCACCCCTCCACCCCACCCCCATTTTGAGACAGGGTATTACCACATAGCCTTGAAGGCCTGGAACAAAACTCATAGAGACTGCCCTGCATTCACCTCCTGGGTGCCAAGATCAAAGATGTGCTGTACTGCACCCAGCCCTGTGTGGCCTTTCTTAGAAACATAAATGAAGCCTTTCAGTAAGGCAAAACCAGCATACTGCACGCCTAAGGAATACTTCCAAGACAGTGATCTAACAAAGGCATACCCCATGCAACTTAACGAGCACATTAGCACCTTAATAAGCCCATCGCATGATGTTTAGGTTCACAGCAAAACATTCCATTTCCCATTCCAAGAGTTACTGTTACATGTTCATGGCCAGTCACTATTCCAGGGCTTCAGAAATGAATGTGAGGGATGGAAAGACAGTTTAGGAAGTAAAATGCTTGCCTTGGAAGCAGAGTTCAGTCACCAGAACTCAAGTTACAAAGAAAAAATAATCAGTTTTCCAGGGATCATGTGCAGTGTAAGGCTCCATCCCCTCCTGAAAAGTTAATGATTTTGAATGGTTTTGGGAGGTGGTGTCATTTTCTCTAAAAATGCAGCCACTGAGGAAGCTGGGTGGTAGGAGTAGGGGTTCAGAGGGAAAGGAAGGGGAAATATAATCGGGGTGACTACAATCACAATGCATCTCTCTCATATATATATATATATATATATATATATATATATATGTATATGAAAATCTAAAGAAAAAGCTGCAAGTGACAGCATGTGCTTGTAACCTATTACAGAAGCAGACCAGGGCTCCCAAGGCTTGGCAAGGTCCAGGCCAGTGAGAGGCCTTGTCCCAGAGAAGGTAAAAATGTGGACAGCGTCTGAGGAATGGCACCTGAGGTTGCTCTCTGTCCTCCCCACGTGAATGCACACCCGCAAATACATGTGCAGTTGCTCTCACATGAACGAACACATGCGCATCCCAAAACAGAGAATGGATGTGAAGATGAGCAAAAAAATATACAGCCCTGTGAAACAGGAACAAGAAAAAATGCATAGGAAAACCAGCCCCCAATACAGTAGATAGACATGGGCTGCCACGCTATTACATGGGCCCTACATAACATACATAATTTGTGCAATTCTTCTAAAAGATGGATTTTAGTGAGTGTGAAAAGCAAAATCAACTCTTTGCAGATGTGAGGCAAAAGAAGGAAAGTTAGATGTGTGCACACGTTCACACACACACACACACACACACACAAACACACACTGTATGCCATCCACCACTTCATAGGACCATTTTCCTCCCAGGTGCGTGCTATATTAAACTGTTTTCCTTTGAAGATTCTTGCTGACTGAAAACAGCCTTCCACGGGCAACCTCTCTTTGCTCCACACCTTGTATCCATCTTTCCCTAGTCCCCAGCCAAGATCAGCATGGATCCCTCTAGTATGAGTAGCTATTTCTCTCAGCATGTGGTTGCTGAGTGCTGAACTCTCCTATCTGCATGCCTTTTCACACAAAGAAAAATGCCTGGTCCCCATAAAACCCTCAGGGAATGTGGGGCTGTTGAGTATAGCAAGCTTCATCCTGATTTCCTGTATGTGGCCCTGAAAGGATCCATCATGGAAGGAGAACCTCTGAGCATACCCTGCTGGTTGAAACTGCCCACTGCAAGTGTGTGGAATTCTGTATGTGGAGCTTTTGAATAAAGGCACTTTGGCTGAAAAAAAAAAAAAAAAAAAAAAAAAAAGCTTTAAGACCTCATCTTTCTGAGTTCAGCGATACACATAAAAAAGCAGCCAAAACTGAAGATCCGACGACCCCAAACTGTCCATCTCGGTAGAAGGGAAGAAAGGACGAAACGAAGGAATGTTGGGTCTACAGAGGGAAGGGAAAACAAAAGCTTTTAGAAAGACTCCAGAAAACATAAGAACAACCTAGAATGATCTCAAAAAAAAAAGGCCATGTTCCCAGATTCCAAGCACTTTGGCTGTCCTTGGAGTTGGCATTTGTCTCTCTCCAGCAAAACTGTCCACAATTAAAGCAACAGGTAGCCCAAGAACAGGAGAGCATGCTCATACACAACATCTGACGGTTTTACTAAAGAGCAAGGCATGGAAGTAGAGGGGGAAGAGCTATGCTGGGCTCAGTTTCTGCTCCTGCAGCCTGAGCCATTGCAACACAGACACGAGCTGTTTCCAGCCGGGACTTCATGGGCTGCAGACATCCATAAGGGGAAGAGTGTCAGAGGCAGCACGCTTCATCCCTGGGTGGCTACAGGTCCATCCTGGAGCATCCATGACCTCCAAGAGAACTGTGTGGCCTACTTGTTCCTCTCTTGTAGTGGTTTATTGATTTTTATTTCACACACCATATTTAACAAAGGAAGACAGAGTACTTACAAAACACACAGTCGTCCACACTTTTCAACATTTATTGTGTTCATGGTCACCTGGGACTGTTTGGGATAAACTTTCAGTTTCAATGGGCCCAGGCTTAGCCTGAGCTTCTGCACAGCCAGTCAGCTGTAGGGCAAGATTATACCTCTACTCCTCATCCTACATTCTGAGTGACAAGTGTCTGGACTAAGATCCAAAGATGTTACAGGGCTCAGTGGGAAGGCAAGGGCCCATGTGTTTGAAACACTGAAGAGTTGTTGATCATATGTCAATACCCTCTGATGACAGAGCTGACAGTGGCCTTGGTCTGTTCAGAGCCCTAGGGTTAGGTAGGGCTCAGACTCCAGAAGCAGTGTGGATGACAGGCACTGAGTAAAAACAGTGTTCAGCTAACTTAACATTGTCTAGTGACCCAGATTAGCCCCAGGGTCCAGGATAGTGCACAGGGCACAAAGGAAAGCTCTGCCTTCCTTGGATTAGGGTTTGGGCATCTTTTGTCCTCCCATAAGATTCTGCATCTGAGCTGGATGGTGGTGTCACACACCTATAATCCCAGTACTCAGCAGATGCCAGAAGCAGGCATATTTCTGAGTTCAAGGTCAGTCTGGTCTACAAAAGCTAGTTCCAGGACAGGCCAAAACTATAGAGAAATCCTGCTTCAAAACAACAACAACAAAAACAAACAAAACAAACAAACAAAAGGATTCTGCATCTGTATGTGTATGGCTAAGAAGGAATAACAAAAGGGTCTATAGCCCTCTAACACTAAAAAGAAACTAGAAAAGGTTCTGTGTTCTGTGGAGGCTGTTGCTCATGAAGCTTATGGGAGGTCCTTCTGTCTATGTGTTGTTTTTATTTGTTAATGAATAAAGAAACTGGCTTGGCCTATAGCAAGGTAGAACTTAGTTAGGCAGGAAATCTAGGCTGACTGCTGGGAGAAAGAGGGCAGAGTTGGGGAGAAGCAATGCAGCCCTGCTGGAGATAGATGCCAGAACCTTACTGGTAGGCCATAAGCCTTTTGGTAAAATATAAAATAATGGAGATGGGTTAATTCTTGATGTAAGAGCAAGTTAGCTAGCTCTTACATTACACTTAAGTAATCGGCCAATTAAGTAATTATTTAAGTAATTGGCCAAACAGTGTTTTAAATAATATTGTTTCTGTGTGATTATTTCCACAGCTAAGTGGCCAGGAACCAACAGGGGCTCTCTCCTCCAACATTTAGAGGTTCATTCACCCTCTGCAAAGAGAAGACCCTGGCCACCTAAGTTGGAGTTACTGTTTGCTCTTCACCAGAAGAGAAAAGGGAAGCCATACTTTCAAAATTTGCTGAGCACAAGGAGCTCCTTGGGAGGGTGCTGGCATACATCGTGATTCAGTAGATGTAGGTGGCTGGGACCTACAGTCTGCATTATTTTTTTAGATTATTTATGTGTGTGAGTTTTTCACCTGCATGAATGTATGTATAATACATGTGTATCTGACATATGTGTTGAGGTCAGACAAAGTTGTCATCAAGTCACCTGGATGGTTGTGTATTGAAGCACAATTTAATGAAAACTCCGGGTCAGAAATTATAGTTCAACCTGAAGATCTGAAAAGCAAAACAGCTAGCCACTGGCTCTCACCTGAACCTCAGTCTGAAATGGTGATCCTACCTCCCAGAATCAGAATGAGATTGCATTTGAGAACTGTCTTGCCCATTTTATATCCTCTCTAGGGCTTGGATCAAAGGCGTGTACCACTAGGATTAAAGGCATTCACCACCCGATTTCTGTGGCTACTGGGATTAAAGGTGTGTGCTTCCATAATCTGGTCTGTAAGGCTGACTGGTGGGGACTATTTTACTCTCAGATCTCCAGGCAGTCTTTATTTATTAAAATACAAATGAAATGCCACTATAGTGTATCACTAGGTAGGTACTGAAACTGAACCTCTGCAAGGTCAGCAAGTGATGTTATCTACGGTGCCATCTCTCCAGCCCTAGGACATGCATTTGTAAAGTACTCCCAGGTCCCACTGGCACTACTGGGCTGGTCCCTGGACCAAACTGAGTAGCAGGAGGGGCTAAGTAATGACCAAGCCACCTCATTAGGCCCTTAATCCAAGTTAATTAATGGAATAGTCTAGTCACACTCTCAGGTCAAGCACAGACTATGTAGCAAACAAAATGATCATTTTCAGGGGAATGGAGAAACTGAACTGAATTCTGCAGCCACTTAGGTAAAAAAGGAGTGTTATTGCAGCCTTCCAGTGCATTTGTAATCACTAGCATTAACTGCATTTGTCTGTTCTCATGTTCCTGTGATACCTGTCAAAGTGGAGCTTTACAAGACCAGGAGGTGTGGACAATTTAAAGGCAAACCTAGAAACCAGTAGAAATAACAGCAAGAGAACAGGGGGGACCAGGGGTGGATTATACAACAGTAAAATGTATCCTCAACAAAACCATGGTTTCACTGTGTTACCAGAAAGGCCATCTACATTTAGCATACACTGGGTAACTAGGAAGACAAGAATGGATAGAATTTGCTTTACAAATATATGGATCATGTACTTATCTCTTTGTAAATGCTATAGCATTTGAAGGGATGCTGTATTTCATTCATTTAACTATATTCAGCAAGCATCTGTTGAGCTCCTCCATATATAAGGAACTGCACTATCAACAGCAGCCACTTAGGTACAAATGATTTCTCCATGATGCTGGATAAAGAGATGCATGAGTCATAATTCTGGCTCCTTAAAAATGAAATAAAGGCACTAGTGCAGTCCGCTCATTTCTCTACCATGAGTTGCAAATGACATCGCTGATTGGAGGCACTTTAATAACAAATAGCTCAATAAAGGTTTGCAGAGTGTATCAAGGATAAAATCTATCTCGGGAGGCCATCAGCCAAATATGTAATAGGTAGACAGGGGGCTTGTGGTGATTTATCTCTCCAGCACCTGCTCCCTGAGGGCAACACCTGTCACCTGACCCCAGACGATGGCTTGAGGATCACAAAGGCAGAGACACAGCTCCGCTTCTGGATTTTCGCAGCACACTGCGTAACAAAATCAGGGCTCCATGTTTAGTTTTCCCCATTTCACAATGAGTCCAGGCTGGGTCTAAGTTGGAGCTTTCTTTTTGCAAGAGTGATCTGAGCAAGAATTACAACGGTGGGGTTGAAAGGAACCAAAAGTCAAAGAGTCTTTACCATCACTGTTGACCAAAACATCTTGAGAGAGGCCCTTCCCTTCTATAGCATCTTTATCAGTGCATTAGCAAACTTCACAGCAGTGAAGTCAAATACCTTTAATATGATACATCCTCGTGAAATGACAACAACAACAACAAAAAGACTCACCCTTCTCCAGACACTTCCTAAGGTTCATCCATAGGAAGAACCTCAGTAGATAATAACTCAACATTGGCAAAAAAAAAAAAAAAAGATGACAACTCACCAGGTGGTGGTGGCATGTGTCTTTAATCCCAGCACTCGGGAGGGAGAGGCAGGCAGATCTCTGTGAGTTTGAGAGGTCAGCCTGGTCTACAGAGCTCTAGTTTCAGAACAGCTAGGGCTGTTACACAAGCCCCCCCACCCCAACACACGCAAAAAGAATGACAATTCATTTTTGTAAATGCTTTTGTTTCCATGAAAATCAAGCACATAAAAGGCAATTATTGTAGAGTCATTACCTATGGAGAATTGATTGTAAAGTCACAAGTACAGGCGTGAAACTGCAGAAAGTACCAAAGCTTCTATTATCAGCCTTGTCTGTGTATATGCATACATTTGAGAGAACATGGCTTAGATATTACGTGTACTAAGATACTAAGGATAATTACTAATAAATAGAATAATGATAACAATATAATAAAAATCAGAGTATGTTCTCTCAAAATGTCACCTCTCAACATAATTTTCCCCCGTAAGTCATGTCTTCTCACCTTTTCACTTAAAGCAATTAACAACTTCTGTTGACATAGCTGAGTCGCTAGCACCATACCCCTTGTGCTTGGGGACACTATGACATGGAATAAGGGTCGCTTAAAGAAAAACATTTCAATATTATGGCAGTCAATTTGACTCCTGGGACTAGGTAGCTAAGTGACTAAGGGAAAGGCAGCATACACAGTGTGGATGCAAACACTAGACACAGGGAGAATATTATCTAGGACATCTCTCTTAAGGAGAGGGACAGACGGAGATGTCACACTAATACTCAGAATGTCACACAATTTCAAAGTTACACATTTTTGGAATTCCCCGTTTGATCATTTTAGAACGCAGCTAATGACAGGCAACCAAAGCCATGCATGGTGAACCCACGGCTAATGGTGGACTACTGTATTTCTATGGTGAATTGAGCAAGATCGATTCTGAGGTTCTGAGGGTTTGTACTATGTGATTGTACTGGATGTCCACAATGAGATGCTTCAGGGGCCACTAATCCGGCTCTGGGAGCATGTGGAGGTCTATGTCTTGGGCAGGAATCAGGGATTTACACACTCATGGACAGGCATGTCTCCAGGCACATTATACAGAATCCCAGATTCCTAAAAGGTTAGCAGAGAGGAACAGAAAGATGCTCCATTGGTTTGGGAAGGGAGAATGTAAAAGGATCAGACAGATCTGTCCCTGTGGCTCTCAGAAGCTCTGGAAATGAAACAGCATTGGGTCTCTGACAGGGTATGATGGTCTGTGTTCTCTAAGTACAGTGAATGATAGAAGTTTCTTCTCCAGCTTTATTCAAAGTTATTTCTAATCAAAACACATTTTCAGTGTCCATCTGACACATCTAATTTTCAGGCAAGGGTTATTAGTTATTTAATTCAAGATCAATGAATCTTAGGACAGGAGCCTTCTGGTAGTTACACACAAACAGTTCATCCAAGGATCTGCCTTTCACTGTTCCCAAATGCTCATAATTATAGCTCACTGGAACCATAGGTGCTGGAGTTTCATGTAGATCCTACCTACAACAACAATCACCATGGTGTTCGTTCATTCATTCATTCAAAAATTACCTCACTGAAGCATACTCTATGCCATGTCCTGGTATAGGCCCTAGGGGAAAAAATCAGGATATACATGCCAGACAAAGACCCATCACTCACAGTTCCCCCAACCATCAAGATGTCTATTTTCCCAAAATTTTATCCTTCTTTTCCATGGGAGCTTTTCAATGGGACGTTTTGTGTGTCTTCTTAAAAATAATAAAAGCCATTTCCTTTCACAAATCATCTAGTTCATCTGTGTATTTCATATACAAAAGACGTGCTTCATTAAGAAAGGATCCATGAGGTAGTCCAGGCATACTGGGCACTATACAATATTGGGCATAATTACAAACACTATCTGATTTGCCCGTTACAGTAACCTCATTGTGAACCCGGAAGACCATCTAATAGCAGAGTCATGGACAAGCCAGTGTCAGGATCTAGTCTACAGAATGCCACATTGGTGCTGCCTCTGTGCCAAAATGTTCTTTCAGTTCTTCTCCATGGTTTTGCCATGACTTATACCTCACCCCAAGCCTTCATCAGAGCAGACACAGCCAGACCCCAAGGAATGTTCTGAAGTCTTCCAGCCCTTGGAAGCCTCAGCTCTCACTTATAAAGATTAGCCAAGGATCTTCATGAGTACAGTTGCTATGTAGTGTCCCATAGGACTCAAATCATCTTAGTATATATATTGAGTGAGGACCATAAGTGGGTCCAAGTGACCCCCAAAACATTATAGACTATGTTCAGTGCCCTCAGTTGCATCTAAAAACTTGAAGGTTAGACCCTACTGCTGATGACATCATGTACTTAAAACACAAGACCTGGAGGCATTGAGCCTTAATTGTCCTAGGAGCCACCTTGAGGACTAGCTCCGGTTGTATCTGAATGTGATATACAAGCGGCAAAGAGAGAAAATAAACAATAGTCCTACTTCACTGTAAAGCCTGAGAATCATAACAACTCCTGGTCCTGCAAGATGTCTCTAATACTGTGACAGTGGAACTTCTATCTTGGGGTAACCAACAGCTGTCGAATTAGACTTAAGAGCCCGCTCATTAGCATGTAACCATGCTTGTTACTGTGAACCCAGCCAACTACCCATGGCTGGAGAGGTCATGGCCCTCGAGGAGAACCTACCACTGCCATTTTCCTAAATCCAAACAATTCCTAGAGGGAGTCCTAAAAACTTAGCCTTATATACATGCATAAGTGCAGCTCTCACTCCTAATCAACGGAACTTCTTTTAGAAGTAGACAGTGACTATTTGTGGAGATCTACAACTGGAAAACATGGAGAGGACAAGTGGCCTGGTGGTACCCATCCCAACTGATACCTACGATGCCATGCCTATACCCAAGGCTCAGGGAACATCTTAGAAGAAGGCTGGGAACATTGTAAAAGCCAGAGGACCAGAATGTCTGCTGTTACATAGTATATCCTAGACATAACAGGGAAGCTTCCCCCAATGAAATCTTAACAACATGGTCAATTAAACAAGTACTTAATAAGACCACCAGTTGGCACGCCAGTGTGGGTGGGGGAAATTTCACAAAGCCTACCAGTTGATGAAGAGATAAAAGCAAACAATGGCAGCCAAGAGAAAAAGAATTCATTTTTTCCAGGGATTGGTCCCCTAGATAGGCTATGTAATCTCAAGTAGTCACCCCTAAAAACATGCACACATAAGCAACATTAAATGGACTCATGGGCATGTGTGTGAGTATGTATGTGTTTGTGCATGTGTGTATTGATAATAATAACTGGAGAAGACGAGGTCATGAATTTAACAAGGAGGCAAGGGAGGGGGAAGAGTTTCAGGGGCAGAGAGAGGGGTGGAATGATGTAAATACAGTATTCATGTATATAGCATGGCACCCGCTCTTTAACAGGTTCTACCACTTTCTACAAATCCTTTATCCTCCAGTGGGTTTGTGGACCAGCACTACACATGCTGAGTGCTAAGACAGCATTCAAAGAGGTGAGACGCTGGAAGAAGATGTAATAAAACGGTGCTCGAGTTTGGATCTTAACTAGGTTTTAAAGGGTCCCCAGGCTGTGTGCAATTGTCAGATGGTGGACCCTTTCAGAAATCATGGATAGCAGGATAAAGTGAGGGCATCGGAGGAATGGCTCAAAATGAGATATTGGAACCTTGGTCCTCTCTTTGCACTTCTGTTGCTTCCTAGGCATCCTACTGTGGTGTACCCACCAGGATGTTCTACCTCATCACAGGCTCAAAGCTAACAGAGCCCCCTGGTAACAGACCGAAATTTCCGAGATGGTGAGCCATTTTTTAACTCTATCATTTTTTTAATGTTAGCTTTTTGTAAAAAAAATTATTTACTTATATACTTTATATATAAAAGTACTATGTCTTCATGTATATCTGCACAACACTAGAAGAGGGCACTGGATCCCATTACAGATGGTTGTTGTGAGTCACCATGTGGGGGCCCGGAATTGAACTTGGGACCTCTGGGAGAGCTACCACTGCTCTTAACTGTTTAAGCCATCTCTCCAGACCCAATTTTATTTTTTAAAGCTGATTATCTCAAATATTTTGTCACAGCAGCAGAAAATTGACTAGCACAAATATCTTTCAGAGTTAGTCACCTTCTTACTGGTTCTCATGGCCATGGCTAGGCTGTAATGTTTTATTTCTGCCAGAAAAACTGAGAATACCAGGTAGGCCTAGAAACAGATTTTCTTAAAAAAAGAAAAAATAAAAACAAAACCCAAAACATCCAAAAATCTACCTCTGGGAAAAGAGCATAATTATATAGAAATAAATGTGACATTTAAGAGTCAGTAATTCTATGGGGCCCCTGTGGGACCATGCTTCTCCAAGGATGTGAGAGCCCCAGTCACGTTGATCTTCAAGAGAAAGCTGCTAACAACCTCCACACATTGTATGTGAACAAACAGTCAGAGGCAGTCCACTAGAAGAGGTAAATTTAGCAGCACAACTATTGCTTTGCTTATAAAAAAATAATAAAAGAGGAAACACAGATGAGGCCAAAATATCCTGGTCCAGGTTTGAAGGATGTAGACTATTGAGGCAGCCAGGCGGTGAGCATGCCCCAAAATAAACTCCCATCACACCCCTCTTCCATAGCCCATTTTCCCCAAAACATCTCCTTGACGTTTTGTTGATGGTGTTTTCTCATACACTTCTTTCCTTGTACAATGCTTTGTTATTAGCTTTAAGTTGGGGGACTTTCATTTTCATTCTCTTTGAGAAACAGAAAAGCAAGCACAGGAATGGACAGCTCAGAACCTTGCTGACTCCTTTTAACAGAGAATAGTAGGAGAACCGTGGGAGGAATTCATTAGGGAATGAATGAATTTCTGTCTACTATGCCAAAAAACCCTGAGGCATCAGGTGGGCATGGACTAAAATCTCTAGTCTTCTCCACTGGTCTTCGAAGACCCTAACGAAGCCAAACCCCAGCAGAATGGGAAGATTAAATTGTCATAACTTTCTAGGTGGAAAAGTCAGTTCAGTCCAGGCAATGACAGGACACTCACTCTTCCTTCATGCCATTGGTGAATGACTATCCTAACAATGGCTAACAATCACTATTCAGGTATGATGCTACAGGGTCAGGGGTGCCAGCATCCTCCTTGTGACAACCTCATGTAGAAGGAAGTGGGCTCCTAATGTGTAGGGTCAGAACTCACAGAACCCAAGTGAATTTCTTTATGAAAAAGCCTACCAAGTCATGAGTAGGAAATCAGACAGATCTCCACAGGATGACTGTCCGGACTGTAAAGGAACCCCAAGACATACTTCCCAGTAAATGAATACGCATCCTATGTGAGAAATTTCAGTTTTGAGACCAAGTTGGCCTTGTCCATGATCTTCCTGCCTCTGGAGCAGGTGGTATGGCAAGCCTGCACTATATTCCTAGCTTAGTATCATGCACTTGGAAACACAAACTACCCACGGGTGTCTCAGTGGGGTGGAGCAGAGCCAGGTGGTTTGAAGAACACTGCACTGTCCCATGCCTTGAGAAAGAAAAGGTATTTTAATGTTACAGGAGCATCTTCGGAGAAACTTGCAAGCCTTGGGTAATCTTAAATGCTGAATTTTAAAGAGAAATGAGAGGAGATATGATTGGTCTCTTTTGGTGGTAACTGGTTTCAAAACTTTGCTTAGTGAGACACTATATTCAGTTTAAATGAGAAACAAAATGGATGTTAACTCAAGTCAGCAACGGCCCTATCCTGATGGAGTTTGGAGATACTCTTTCCCACAGCCACTTGTACCTCCTAAGAAGGACACCACTTCCTGGCAAGCATAATTCTTGCCCTGTGTGTGCAGGAGCCAGGAGTTGGTATTCTGCTCTGCACCCACTAGGTCATAGACTTGGTGACAACGCTGACCACATCTGGTGGTGACAACACAGAAGGGGAACTCCCCACCGTGAATAGCCCCTACTAACACACACAAGTAATCTTTTCAACAGCATATGTACACTCAACTCTTAAAGTGACAGCCCTCTTCCTGTAACTTTCGGCTGACGTAGGGATCCCTTTTCTTCTCAGACCACTTCCTGAAGGCAGAGCTTGTTAACAGTGAGAAAAGGCCACCAGCCTGAGGTAGAAAGAGTAAGATGATTCTCTGACTGCACATCATTCAGCTGTCTTCGATAGGTCATTTACCTGTTGGGTCTAAAGCTCTTCAGTTGAAAGCTTGGGATGACAGTAATAATTGAGAACAATCACCCTCACATTGATCATTGGCCAATGTGTAAATAAGAAACAGCAGAAAAATGAGCCAGAGTCTATACTTAGAGCTCACCGCAATCATGAAAGGAGAATCATAGAATGCTAATGCTAATAAATCAAAATAACATTTACATTCATTTGAAATGATACCAAAATCATGGGTTACCTATGCATACATACACACGAGGTTAAAAATACCAAATATAAGTCAGACACCTTCATAATAGACAGGTGACTGCTTATGAAGGTCAAAGATCTGGTCAATTAAATATAAAAGATAAAAATTTGAACCGAAATGTTTTATTTCCTGTAGTTGAAAATATTAAATACAGGGAACAAACTATAACTCCAAAACCTGGAGCTTTTTGAGTACCATTCTGATGTGGGATTCCCCTCTGTATGCTGTGAATATGTTTTATTGCCATTGATTAATAAAGAAGCAGCTTTGGTCTATGGCAGGGCAGACTATAGCCAGGCTGGAAGAGATATATAGAGAGAGTTGGCAGAGTCAGGGAGATGCCATGCAGCTGCTGAAGGAGAAAGACGCCAGAACTGAACCTTACCCAGTAAGCCACAGCCTCATAGCAACACAGAGATGAATAGAAATGGTTAATTTAAAATGTAAAAGTTACTTAATAAGAACAAGCAGTGTTGTAATTGATATAATTTTTTTCTTTCTTTATATTTATTATTTTTTATTATTTATTTATTTATTAAAGATTTCTGTCTCTTCCCCGCCACCGCCTCCCATATCCCTTCCTCTCCCCCAATCAACTCCCCCTCTCTCATCAGCCTGATTTTTTTGTGATTATTCGGGTCTGGGCGGCCAGGAAATGAATGAGCAGTCTCTGCCTCCACTAATAAATGTAAAACTACAAAGGGGATTCCATACCTGACCTTTGAAGACTCAGTGCACATGACTTTGTTTCATGTACAAAAAATTTAAAATATCATATGAAATAATCTTCAGGGATTTTCAAAACCTGCACGTGAACAGGAATGAATTGTGCCATTAACTATAGGTTCCAACCCTAATATATCCCATTTTGTGTATGCAAATATTCCAAAACTAGAACTCTTTCAGAAACTTTTCCAGTCCCAAGGGTATATTAAATGTCCAAATTTATTGATTCTGAGAGTAAATACCTAGAAGTTTGGTTATTTCAGTAGGTTTTTGTTATTGCTGTTTTGCTTCAAGAAAGAAAGAATGAATGGAAGAAAGGAAAGAAGGAAGGAAGAAGGAAGGAAGGAAAGAAGGAAAGAAAGAATGAAGGAATTAAAAATTGCCACATGGAAATCTGACAGATTCATTCGTGCAATTCTTCATTCAGCAAAGCTTTCTTTCCACATGACAGGCAAAAATCCATATCCTGAGGATGTGGTAGTGAGCAAAGCATCCCTGATTCGGGGTTTATCCCTCACTGGGAAACAGCCAGAACTTGGAGAGTGCATCCTTACCAGACTTTCCCTGGCAGGGCTTAGGGAGGGGCGAGGTATTGGGAAGCAGCCCTTGGGCATGGCTGGGCTGTAATTCCAGCACCACCCAGCTCTCTCTAGTTGCTCTGGAATGCCTGACTCATAAGCATGGTACTGGAATTAAGGAGGTTCTGTAGGCAGGGCACTTAGCCCAGCCTTGGCTTCAAGGGGGCACTTAAGAAGTGCCTGGTTCCCTTGTCTCCTCCTTGGACAGAACCTGTGGGCTTCAATATTATGGTAGGAATGCTAAGTGCGCATCGGAAACAACTCATCTAAGAACTGATCACGGATTCAATCTGTTCCATTTCTTCACAGGTTCAAACACAGCAGCAAACTGATTTTCAGAGCTGGGGAAAGGATGGACATCTGAACATTTGAGCAAGAAAGTGCCCAGGGAGGACGGTGGTGAGGACCAGAGGTGAGCAGGGAGGCAATGGTGTTAAGAGAAGGAGGCTCTCCAAACCATGTCACAGGAAGAGATGGCTGAAAGACCAAAGCGAGGGAAACCGGAAAATGGAAGAAACTGATAGCTGCCTTTAAAGATATACAAGTGAGAAAGGCTGAAGATGTATTGCACAAACTCAGAATGACATAAAGACAGCTAACTCTGGCTCTTCAAAAGGATGACACTGTTCACAACCCAGGCGACTAGCAATGAGAGGCCTTTGCAAGGAGGTAAAGAGTGAACTTCCTGTCACTACAGGTATCCAAGGACATGAAGATACAGCTCCTCAGAATGAGGCTCCAAAGGCATCTCCAGCGTGACCTGAGCCACAGGAATTTTTTTAAGTTTATGAGTGTTAGAAGCTTATGGCTCTAATGTATTGTGGAGAGGCAATCAAATAGCCACAAAGGTGTGCCGCTCCTGCCTCCCCTGGGGGTTGCCCATTAATCCCTAAATGACAGCTCCTGCCCTTACAAAACTCCTGCCACGTTTCTCCCAAGGAACCCGCGGAGTTGGCCACTTCTGGACTGAACACAAAGTGATGACAGGGAGAAAGAACACATAGAGGTCCTCACAAGGATTCACCCAGGAAAAACTGAAACACTGGAAGGAACACCAAGGCCTCTGCTGTGCACCCTGCAGCTGGCTACTTCCTAAGGTTTTGATTACGGGGCTCATGTCCAGAAATCAAGTTAGCGGGGCTGCAGATACGGTTTAGTGGTCAAGAGCACGTACTATTCCTAGAGAGGACCCGAGTTCAGTTTCCAGCACCCACATCGGTTCTCTCACAACCACAGCTCCAGGGAGTCTGACACACTCTTCTGGCCTCTGTACAAGCCCCCACTGACACACACATAGAATTTAAACAATGAAAGTAAAATTTGGTCAGTGAAGGCCGGAGTCCAGAGTATGGTAAGTGAAGAACTGTGTGTCATAGCTGCCTTAACCACAGTGATCCTGTCTGTGGGGGGAAGACAGCAGCTGCTAACAGCCAAACAGCAAACAGACAATCAATCTGATGGTCTGTACAGTACAAACCTTCTGTCTGCCTCTAAGTCACAAATAGTGTTAGAAACCTGGAGATTGGGCATCATGGGAAGAGAGATGTTCCTCCTGTCCCTTCCCCCCTGACCATGACTTCTGGAGAAACAGGTAGTGAACAGTCACTACAAAGGAAGGGGAGGGATAGGCAGTGGGGATCCTATCTTGGCCACTGGAGGTTCCTCAGGAGTGGGACAGTGGACGCATGACTGCATCAGATGCTGTGGCTACAGAACAAACCAACCCAAGTTGGCAGCACCAAGGAACCAACCACAGCTGTTTCATTTTTCTCGTTCCTGGTTCTGAAAGTACCTGGGCTCTGGTGAACGACTTCTCCTCGGGGTCTTTTCTGAAGTTGCCTACCAGAGAGGGGCTGTGCCTGGGTCATCCAGGAAGGGTCTCTACTCCCACGTTCAGTTGTTGAGCCTGCATGTGGCTTTCCCTGACACCTTGGCTTTCTCCCAGGGTGGTGGCCAGGTTCCAAGATCAACTTATCCCAAGGGAGAGAGCCGGATGGAGGTTGTACTGCCCGCAGTTAACTCCTCTGTAGAAGGTACACAGCTTCTGCAACATTTTACCTAGCAGACATAAGTCACGACAGCCAGCTACACTCACAGAGATAGCCAGCAGGCCAAGCCTCTGCACTGGTGGACATGACCTAAAGTCCCATGAGGTACAAACCCTCCCCAGAAACTACACTCTTGTTCCTCTGAGGGATGCACACACCTCCTTCCAGCCTGGGGATTCCCTCCACTGTGCCAAGCTTTGGGCTAAAGAGCATTGCTGCCACAGATGTGCTCCACCTTTGAGAACCTTTAGGAAAAGAAAATCACGGAACAGCTGAATGACAGCTCGGGGTTCCTCACTTTAAACAGACCGACTCTCTTTGAAAAAAATGATTTAGGATGAAATACAAATTCCATTTCACACAAGGCAGAGCCTGGTGAGAGATTAAAGCGTTGCCTGAAGTTATGCATCCATTTGCTTTGAACTCTGGAGCCAGAAAAGCCTGTGTATGCCCTACCATCTCACACCCGCCAAGGGCCACGGGGTGGGCAGGATGTTTTCCATGGTACCATCTCCCTAACGTCTACTCAGACCTCAAGGAGTCTTCTCTCTGAGCAACACTTCTAGACATGACTTGCTGACTTTCCTGGATTGCAAAATAAAAGCTTTCCTCTGCTGACAGCTAATCCTGTTCCCTGGCAGAAGAATCTGGGGTAGGGTTCTCTTGTAGCTTCTAGTTTTGCAGTTGTGACAAGTTTGGAGCTTCCTCCTGGGTCCCCAGACGTCTGACACAGGGGAGAGGTAGTAAATGATAGAAGGAGGAAGGTGGATATGTTTTGCGATTTTCACAGACCTGAACCTACTGCTAACTGGGAGCCTTTACCAGCAAACACATTATGAGGCTGGGAGTTCTAGAGGGCCAAGTCTGAGTACTTGCCTTGAGGGGGACAAACACGAATGGGCACATTCCGAGGAAGGGGATGGAACATGATAAAATCTCTGGGGTTAGGATGTACTTCCCAGGACATTAGGACATGTGAGGAGACAGATGAAGCAGATTAGCCAATGGCTGTTAGGGCCCTACTTGTCCTTCTCTACCCTCTGCTCTTGGGAACACACACTGGCCCAGCTTCTAACCACCAGAACCTGTGCACTCCTTCCCCCAAGGCATGACTGTTGAAACAGAAGAACTCCAAGGTGTGTCCGCTATGCCTGTGAATTCTCTTCCACAAGGACTTTTAAATCCCATTTTGGCTTCTAATTCCTCGGGGGCTAGGATTTCAGCATGTGAATTTAGGAGAGACACAAGCATTCATATGGCACCCCACGTCCTCCATTCTGAATACTCACATGTGTGCCTGTCTTTGGAATGCCACCACAGTCAGACCACCCCAAAAGAGGTGACCCATGTTTCACAGACATAGAAACTACTGACCTTCTATGTTTCTGCAGTCTCAAATGCTAGGCTGACTTATTAAATTGAATTATTTAAGGCTGAGTTAAAAGTAGCCGCACAGATGTCCCTCTTCCTTGGTCAGTAGATTGTACCCTCTGACCCTGGTTTCAGATAGGACACTGCCCCTCTGTAGAATTATTTTCTGTTTCTAGCTAGAAAAGGAGGGTTTCTTTAAGATGCCCAGACAAAATGTCTTGGTGCTTATTGGTTCCCAGGGGGATACAATCTCTCAGTAGTTATCATTAGAAATCTACAACTATTGTGTGAAAATGACACAAAATGACATGTTATTTATATGAAAATTTCCAACCCCGCTCTCCCTTTTCAGTTTTAAGAATCTTGTCTTCAATTTTGTTGTCTCAAACATTTTATTTTGAATGTTTGCCAGCATCCAGGAAGGTAGGAAGAATTTTAGAGCGGCCACCTACAGACCACAGACCCAGCATTAAAGTGATGAAAGTTGTATTTTATTGTTTCAGTATTTTCCATGTAGCCTGGCCAGCATCCATTCATTAATCTGTCATATTTTGGTATATTTCAAAGCAATTTACAGAAATTAATGTATCCCCCCCATGTCTGCAATAGGGAGGCTGAGACTGAAGAATCAAGAATTCAAGGCCAGCTTGGGCTACATACTGAGACCAGATGTCAGACAAACTAAAGCTATACTCCTTCCCATTCATATACTGATAAATGTATCATTAGCTAAAGTTTATTTTTCCCTTCTTTTGGGTCCACATTTACCTATAGAATGAAGCCCACAAGTCTAAATTCTACTCTCGGTGATTTGGTCACAGCTATACACTTGTGCATCCAACTACAACAAAGCTAAAGACACACCATGACCCCGGGAAGCTCTCTCGCACAGTTTCTTAGAATCTTCCAGGCCCATCTTGCCTTCTCATATCCACATATCGTATTGCTAGCACTATGGAATAGCTCATGCTTGTTCTAGACCTGTGTGGAAGCATGTACTTTGATAGAAGCCTTCTTAGCACACGGCTTTGAAATCCATCCATATTTTGAAGTATAGATACATCCTTGGTTATATATGTACATACATGCAAACATATCAACACATGTAGATAGCGAATACATTGTGCAGATAGCAAATACCTAATGATAAACTTCCTGGGTTAATGTTAATGAACTGGCTGGGTTTCTTTCTGGGAAAAGCCTTGTAAATTTTGATCATTTTTTTCCTCAGGTACTTACACTAATGTGGTATTGAAAACTTCATCAGGGAGAGAAACTTAGCAAAAACCAGTTACCTGTAATCTCCCCTCTCATCTCTCTCCAAAGTGAAACTGTGGACTGGACTAAGGAAAGGGATGGGGTGTAGGAAACGTCTCTGTGGTTCTTAAGGGCTTATTGCCAGTCCTATCTCTTCAAGTGTAATAAAGAAAAATCAGCTATAGTAAGTATGAGGGGGAAGCTAAGGGACTGAAGGGAGGGGAGTGATGTGATCCACTGTGTAAACAGCCATGTGGAAGTTTCTGGAAGCCAGGAGGTCTATGCAGCATCCTTCTGGAACTGGACAGATTCCTTATTACAGTTAACAGTCATAGCATCAGAGAGAAGAAAGAATTTTACACTTGCATCTCCTGAGACATAGAAGCTAAGATAGGAAAAAAAACCAACAAAAACACCAAACAAACAAACAAAAAATTAAAAAAAAAACCCAGGCCCTTGCACTAAAGTGAAAATTGTATTAGGATGAATGGAGTAAGATTCTTAATTTCCAACAAATTCTGTCCTGGGAAAAAAATCCCTTACCTGTCATTTATGTTCCTCAGTCCCCTACAAGGTGAATTTTAGTAGGTAACTTTTGATTTGTAAATGACCCATATAAAGATAACACGTGAACACTTCCATATCCGTCCAGTGCCTCAGCTTTCTTTTGGCTCCCCTAGAAGCAGACACCAAGACAAGGATCTGAGTGTTTATTTAGGAGGCTATCCCAGTAAACACCGGAAGGGAACAAGCAAGTGATACAGGGACAGGAAGGCACCCAACACACCATGCTTCTTTAGTTGTTACCACTGGTAGGCTTTCATCATCTGCAGAGAGAGCTAGGGAGATAGTTCAGTGGTTAAGAGAACTTTTTGCTCTTGCAGTGGACTAGGGTTCAACTCTGAGGCCCCATGTGGTGGCTCACAACCGCTCATTACTCATTTCAGGAGGTCCAACACCTTCTTTTGACCTCCACAAACAGCAGACACATCCTTGATGCCCAGCCAGAAGTTCTGACAAAATATTCATCCACATCAAAATGAAATGAATAAATATTAAAAGAATGTTTGAAAAAGAATTCAGCCCTTAACACCACAGGATATTAGAGTGAGCAGGTGTCATCTGCAAAAAAAGGAAGAATCTGCAGGTACCTCTTCTTTTTACTTTCCAGACTCCAGAAATGTGAGCAACAGATTTCTTTTCCTTAGAGCCAAACAGTCTACAATATTTTGTTACAGCAGTCATATGAGCTAAGACAACAGGAAGCAGAGTCCGGCACAGAACAAATCCAACATCATTTGAACCTGTTCACCACCTTTCGGCTCTTCTTCATCACCTGCTGGGATTCATTCCATACACACGACTTAGCAGGCAGAATCTAAAGTTCCAAATCCCCACCAACCATGGTCACTCTCTGGATTTGCCTAGAGCAAATATACAAGATTTCTCATATGCAGAATTCCTGTTTCTCTATAAAAGACACATTTAGTGGCTTATTTTTATACCCATAGGCTGTTCTTGTGTGTTGTACAAATACTTGGGCAGTTAGAGCTATTTCTATTTTATTCCTAGATTTTTATATTAATATCTGTCAAGTTCACTATACTCTTCTCATGTCCCCCAAATCAGAAAAGAATCAACAGTAAACATCACAGCTCCCTATGTGTCACTCCCTGAGTCCCTGTCTGTGAGATCACTTCGTCACAGCATATGCCCAGGAAACGGGCATCCACTCAACACTAAGCACATGCTGGGTGTAAAGGACCTGGTGCTCTTTATAAACTCACTGCCGTGAATCCTCTCTGCTGCACAGAGGAGAAGCCAGAGTCCCTGAGATGTTAAACAGCTGTTTTACATGAGTGTCAAAGTCAGGATTCCTCCAGCCTACATCCCTTATTGTAGGATTATAAAATGTGAGCATCCTGCCGGAGTGGTAGCACACACCTTTAACCTTTAATCCCCGCACTCAGGAGGCAGAGGCAGGAGGCTCACTGTGAGTTCAAGCCTGGTCTACAAAGTGAGTTCTAGGACAGCCAGGGCTATTAAACAAAGAAACACTGTCTCAAAACAAAACAACAACAAAAATCTGAGCATCCCTTATCTTCAGGTTTCCTCATGACATCAAGACAAATGAATAGCAAACTACTGATAAATCCAGCCTACTCTTTGGCTCCCAACCCTTTGCCTCTTTCATTATTGTCTGCAGCACTAGATGGTCTATAGCCTGCCGTGTTTCCTGTCTCAATTCCTTCTCTCTAATCTCAAATCGTGTGTAGGATCTTGAAGTCTTACTATTGGGCCAGAACTGGGAGCCCAAGATGAGCTCCGGGTCTTTATATAGATAGATAAGATACTAGGCTAGCATAAAATCATTTTTGTTCTGTGTTTCTAAAAAGGGATGTTAGTATTTAATTCAGGGATTTTATTTTTCTATCATAGAAATGAATGGGAACATATCAGAAGGCCCACTAGCACCCATACAACAAACTATACACATTCATATTTAATGGGTTCTCTATAGTACATTATGAGCACTATTCTCAACTTTGCTAGGCCTGGCTCTACGTAGATGAGGTAAAGGAGGCCATCAGTCTATTGGCCACTGGAATCCCATTGAAGGAAGTCTCTGTGTCTGTGGAAGTCTCTGTGGTGCATAGCTCAGCTCTGCCCTCTTTGTGTCCCTCAGGTAGACAGCTGAGACTGATTTCGGGATCCTGGAGAAATTACAAAGATGCTCTGGGGTGGTGGGGAGGGGATGAGCTGGGTCTCATCTCCCAGACACAGAGCATCACATTCCAGGTTGAAGTGTGACAGGGAGAGCTGCTTACACCCTAAGGTCCTGCCTTGTTTCCCTTACCTAAGCCATTCCTGCTTCTAAGCCTAAGGAGAGACGCAAACTTCACATTTCCTTGAGTGACTCTCATGAGCTAGACCAAGGGACTTCATACCTGAGTGCACCCAACAAGCCCCAGAAAACTTGTAAAAACCCAGATGTCTGGGTCTTCTTTCAGAAGTTCTGATCTAACAGGCCACAAATCCAGCCAAAAAATGACCACTTCTAGAAAGCCCTGAGACCCAGGTTGCTCATGGTTCTGAGGTCCCTGGGAGCATGTGGATGAAAGCAAATCAGGGCACTTTGCCAATCTAGATTTGTAGGTATGATTTAAAAGCCTATTGTGCACATCACCAAAGCTAGGGGTGTCAGGCTATCACTTGGCTAGTCTGTCCTCATTCTAGCATCTTCTAGTGGTGGATTCCAGAGTGGTTTCTTCATACATTGAAACCCCAGCTTGGCTTTATCTAAACAATGAGGTAAGCTGTGCAAAAGGATAACTTCCTAGTGAGAGATTCAAATGAGTGTCCCCATTACCCTATATAGATTGCTGTTACAGAAATGACAGAGGAGAGAGAAGTAAGACACAGAGGGCTAGAGACATGAACTAGCATTTGATCCTGAGCCAGGAGGGAGACATCACTGCTTAGGCAACACAGGTCTAGTCAAGAGATACAATGGAGCTACAATGGGTGGACATAAAAGTAGGTGCTGTCAGTCACCCCATTTCTGTTCTTAGGACCTCTTCAAGTAGGTGAGGATGTTGCCCACCATTCTGGAGATGCCTGAGATACAAGCTTTGGTGAAACTGTCCATGGATGGCATGGGCCAGTATGCCTGAGTTCAACCCTGCATTGAAGCTTCACTCTTAGACTCAAGGTAGAAACAAATGCAGGAAGTAATGAGACTGAAAAGTAGAAGCTATGAATCATGAGACAGTTCAGACAGCGCTGCTGAAGTATTTCTAGGGAGTGGAAACCTGTTCTTCAAGTAACATTTTAAACATATTTCCAATACAAGAACAGAGAAATATTGAAGGATGTAGTTTTATATTATCTGTTGTGTAGAGGGGGCAGGAAATGGAAGAATACGTAGCTCACAATCCTTCTAATCCTAGGGATTACATTAGATGTATTCAATGTGGTACAGGGATGGTCAGGGTTGGGAACAGAGAGGAAGTTTAAAAAGTCATTGTTGGTTTTCTTTCCAGACCACTGAGGCTTTGGTGTCACGGTCTAGAACAGGGAACAGTAATAAATATTTCTATGAAGGGTCAAAGGATAACTAATTTTGGCTTCACACACAATATTGTCTGCTACTACTCATTTAAGCCCTAATAAACAAGAGCAGCCACCGACCACACATACATGGGTGTTCGTGACTGTTTTCTAATAAAACTTTATTCATAAAATATAGTTAACAGTGCCATTTTATCCAAGGGCTTTAGTTTGTTGAGACTGACTTTAAGGGAAGGGATTTGGAAGAGACTAGAAGTAGTAATCCCTCCAATTCCCCTCAACATTGTGATTCTGGACTTGCAATTATTTACTTACCAACTGGCATCATAGCAGACCCACTCCTAAGCTGGAGGCCTGAGCTGGGTGCATTTGTTTCAAGGGCCAAACTGTTCCAGTCAGCTAATGAACATCTAATACTCTGAAAAGCCAAACATGCTTTACAAAGAGCCCCCAAAGCCTTACATCAAAGAACGGTTTATCATCCTTTGCCTGCTTTTCAGAAGAATTCCAGACACCACTTACCAGATTATGTTAGAGAACAGTTTACTTTTAAAAAAGAAAGGTCTCAATAAAATGTCTTGAAGATCATAAAGGGATGTCAACGTTAGAAGAAATGCAAGGTAGATGGCCCTTTCCTGGCGGAGCCCATGTCTTTTAAAGTTGTGATGACTCCGAAGTAGAAAGCCCCCCACTCCCTTTTATCCTGTTCATTTACAAACTGGCCTCTTTTGGCCTTCTGAAGCCAGAAGTCCATTGAGTAATTCCTCTACGTATTGTCTTCTCACCATTTGACCTGTGAGAATGGCGGCTTGTTGATGAACTAGCCTGAATACTGTAGCTATCCTTGGAACAGCCTGAATAGCTGGCCAGGTTCTCATGTGCCTGAAGACCCTTATAGTGAATTCAAATGGTTCTGTCAGCCTGCCTTCTTTTCCATTTCTTTAAGGAGGATAAAGGAAGATGCAACTCATTGCATGCACACAATGACCACTGAGGACCTATGCACACCTGTCCACACCTTGGTCTTGTAACACAGGTCCAGATGTCTTTCTTACCTCTACAGATCTTAGGCCCAACTTAAGCTTACTAAGGGGTGGAGTGAGCCAGGAGCGGAACTTCTCTATCCAAAGGGCCTCAGTCCAAAGCCTATCACTTCAGCTCTTTTCCTCCTTCCAAAGTTTATTTCAGAGAGAGGGACCCTAAGAAGAAACTCATTTCCTCAAATTATCAGAGAACTGAAAACGGGGATGATGGAGGTTTCTGGAGACCCAACTGCAAAGTATAGTTTTATTTAAACTCTGCCAAATGTCCACTGACTTATAATAAAGAATGCATTTCTGCTGCACTTGTCCACCGCCCTCAATATTACATTTCGCTAACTTAATTTTCTGTGGCTCAAATTTATTCAAAGTGAAATTTCTCTTAATAGGTCATCTGAATAAACAATTTCAAGTGCTATTTCCCCAAAAAACAATATGTTTCCAGGCTTCAGATGAAATCAGCAGTGTCAGGCTAAGAAAACAGCCTCAAAAATTCACAGAGAGCTGGAACAATTGCACAAAAAATTGGAGCCTGGAGGTCAATCTTTACACTCAGTTCTGGAATGGGAAAAAATGATAGGTTTCTACTAAAACCAGGGGAGATGAAATGTGCCGTTCTTGCAAAAATTAAAAAAATGCCTAAAATAATATATTCTAAAAAAGTGGCAAGTATCATATAAAGACTAAGACACCCCAATACTGCCAGACCAGTCACATAGAACATTATTATTTCATAAGAGCCTCTGCACTCTGCTTCTCCTGGCCTATAAATGGGGTGATCTAGGCTATTGGTTATCATGATATTTTATTTGTGTTTTAATAAATCAGGCTTGCCTAAAGATCAGAGTGCAGAGCTAAGCCACTAGAGGTCAGGGAGTGGTGGCACATACTTTTAACCAAGGACTCAAGGCCACCGTGGGCCATACAAGATTGACTCTGTCTAAAAGAGAAACCGAGCTCATACAAAGCTGATCGCAGCACTTGGGATCATCCACCTCTTAATCCCAGCACTAGGGAAGTGGAGGCAGGAGTAGCATGGCTGGGTGGAGAGAGGACTATAAGGCAGAAGGAGACAGTTGCAGGAGAGGTCTGGTGGAGAGCACTCCAGTCAGCAGTCACGTTGAGGACAGGATGGCCCCTTTGTTTGTCTGAGCCTTGGTAGAGGTGAGAACTCTCTAGCGGCTTGGCTGCTTTGCTTTTCTGATCTTCAGCTTGAACCCCAGTCTCTGTCTCTGGGTTTTTATTATTCGTGCTACAGCTGACCTTCAGGGAGAAGTAAGGAGAGGCAGAGAGAGAAGGGGAAGAGAGGGACAGGTGAGGAAGGGGGGAGGGGAGGAGAAAGGAAAGGGAGGAAAAGGCTGAAATGCTTTGGAATTGTGCAAATGCAAGGAAGTTATTAGGACAAGCAGGAGGCTGACTTGGAGTCGAAGTTTGGTCAGTCTCTATTCTGGAAATTTCTCTGAATTAGTGGGTTTGTGTAATGGAAGGGATGAAAACGGGAGTTCTATTTCATAGTTGAAGAAATGGAGCTCTGAGAAGCACACCAGTTCCATGACAACAGAAGGAAATAAATGTCCTAATTTGACTGCTAGAGCCCAAATCTATAGGCTTCCTCTACCGGCCTCTAAAACGAGGGTTTCCAAGGACACAGTCTTGGAACTGAAGATAGTGACAACATAAGTAGTAACAGACTGTGCTCTGGGACAAATGTTACATTAACTCTTGCTTATGACCTTGACACCTTGGCTCACATGGCTACAGCTCTACTGGCACCCAGCATGTTCCAGTTCCTGTACAAACAATCACAGAGGGAACCCCCATCCACAGTCTCTGTCAAGGCAGGGCCACTGCTGGCATCACAAATAAGAAGGGAAAGAGTCCAGAAACCGCAGGCTCCCTTCCTCGCTCTGACACGAAGACTTCTGAGAGCAGACACCACTGGATTCAGCCAGCACAATGATATTCATTGTGTTCAGAGCCTCTTAAAGGAAAATGAACAAAGATTGGGGAATGGATCCGCCACAGCTCACTCCAGCTAAGTCCTCACACTCAACGAGTCAGAGGTAGAGATCACAGAGCAGCTCACAGTTTCATTTATTTTGGTTTCCTACAGTCAACTATGGTCCAAAAATGTTAAATGAAAAATTCCAGACATAAGCAATTCATAACTTTTATTATAGTACATTGCTATAATTACTCTATTTTATTAGCAGTCATTATTATCCATCTCTATTAAATTAAAGGTTACTGTAGGTATTCATATATAAGAAAACTATATATGTGTGTATATATATATATATACATATGTATATATATAATAAATATAGTGTTCTCTGTGCTTTCAGATAGCTACTAGGAATATTCAGTATACCCCCATGGAATGGGGGTCGATGGCACTTTTAAATTAATAACACTAAATCACAGCCTTATCTGTGATTTGGCTTTTATTTCTGTCGCATAAAATAATACCTGTTCATCTTTGGAAGGCCCTGAGCCAGCTATTTCCTGCATACCCAGCATGCTTGAATCACACTACTATTAGTCATGGAGGTCAGTAGAGATGGCGCTATTACCAGCACAGGATCTTCCAAGCTTGTCTGACAGATAAGAGCATTTGATTCTCACAGTCCAGCTGACTGTCTGATGCTCAGCTCTAGACCACTCGAGAGAGTGGGTAGCTGACAGACCTAGACTGACCATCTCGTGTGGAGGAGTAGCGATGTCACTGTGGCTTTAGGGATCATCTGAAATGGGGAGACAGACACCTTCCAGCATCCATGGGGAGTTTGCAAGTCGACTCGTGCAAGGTGTCCTAAACGGTGCATACTCTGTGACGTCAGTACCAGTTCGCACTTGTGAAAGAGCAGATGCTTGCCATAATTTCCGAGGAGTCGATGGGCTAAGATAACCTGGTTACATTGCCCACAGCCCATAGGTCCCAAGCTAGAATTCAAACCTAGGTGTGACTCCAAGATCTAGGCTGGAAGGTTAGAAAAGGAGATCACAGAGACGCACATCTACTCTTCATTCTTGAGATGTCTGCAAGTGAGCTAGTAAGGCAGAAAATGAGTCTGGACATTTTAGACCATCCTGCCCATTCATCCCTCCCATGCTGATAAACATGTCTGAGGACCTGTGCTGCCCAGTTATAGCAGCTACTGGTCACATGCAGCAACTGGATATGGGACATATGGCTAACACAAGGGAGCATCTGAAGCAAGTTTTAATTTTATGTTACTTTGGTTCATTTGATTTAATTTTAATAAATTTTATGTGTATGGTTATTTAGTCTACATGTATGTTTGTGTACCATAGATATGCCTGGTGCACGCAAAGGCCAGAAGAATGTATTGAATTCCCAGAACTGGGGTTACAGACATGTGAGTGCTAGGAATCAAAACTCTGGTCTTCTAGAAGAGCAGCCAGTACTCTATCACTCAGCCTTCTTTCTCTTTCGCCTTAGCCATTTGATTTAAATTGTCACTGAATATTATCATCCAGGGTGCAGTTAGATACATTACACAAAAATGGCATTCAGGAAAGGAAGTGGTCCCCCACAGTTTGCCAAGGGAGGGGAAGTTGAAAAATGCAGACCCCAACACGCTAGAATGTGAACAGGGCTCCCTGGTTCAGGCATGAAAATCCTCCCTATAGCTTAGTTCAGAGTCAAGGTCCCAAAGTGAATCCCTTTAGTCTACAGATGAGTAAGATAGGATTATCAATTCTGGTACCATATTCCTTTGTAACCATTATTTGTAATGTTTTATGAGCATATAATAATTGTGCCTAATAGTGGGTTTAATTATGACATTTCCATACATGCACATCACAGTCTTCCCAGTACAGCATGCCTGAGCTCTCTTTCATTTCCTTCTCTCTTCTTCCGAAAACCTTTCATCTCTTCTTCTCTGGACTCCCCCCCCCTTTAACAACTCCAGTAGATGCTAAGTTTGTGGGTTTTTAAAATATCAATCTGGACATGTTTGCTATCTATGAAGTTGAGCCATTTCTACCTTGAAATGGCTTTCAATGTGCCTAAAGTTTCTACCCCTATCCTCTATGAGGAAGACATTCCAAATAGAGTGAACGATGCCACAAATGGCAAGACTGCCTGCCCTCTTCCTACAAACAAAGCCACACCAGCAGGAAATAGAATCCTTCCTTCTCCACCAACCCTGCAAATAGACACACTCAATGAAGGGTCTTCATCACTTCTTTCACTCCACTCTTTCCACCACAGAGGAAGAAATGAGATTTCTACTGCTGTGATTCCTGTCTTCCTATGTCCTACTTACCATTTGCCTCCTAATTGAAGATATCCATTGAAAACTGTTTGGCTACCAGACAAGATCTCTAACCGAGTCCTTGGAGTAGAAACTGCACCTTTCCTCTCCTGTCTGTTCAGGTCAATCCTTGATATGTCTGTGCTTTTCAGGTCATACATGACTATCCACTCAGCAAGGCCCTTCAGACCCATCATGGCCATTTTCATTTATAATTAGTACAGCTTGCACATGCTTCACTGGCCTTTGAAAGTGTTCCTTGTGAGCCTTTAATAACAGCACACAGTAACCATTCGCCCTCCAATCTGAGGACATATGTTATATAGCATTTTGGGGTAGACATACAAGTATCTGGTCTTCATTCTTTCCATTTCTATTTGAGAAATGATTATTAAGATGCTTGGCATGGTAGAAAAAGATCCTTCTACTCATTTTTTTTCCAAAAAGGAGTAGACACATATGACTTCTCGAAACACTTTCCATATCAAAAGATCTAAGGCCCTTGGGAGCACAATGACAACTCTCTATCCCCATCTTTAGATACACGATCTTCACATTGTTGAGTTCTGAGGCCTCTGAGAGAATCAAATGTGAGTTTCTGGGACATATGCCCCAAACATCTTTAAAATCCCTCCAGATTAGAATTTAAAGAGGAGACAAGTCACCAAGCTCATCCTTGGCCACAATCACAGAAAATGGCAGCCATTGCCAGGACAACGCCACCACTATTACCTGGCTCAGTGCAATTCTTGCTGCTTCGGAGTCCTGCATCTTCAGAAGTCAGTGTATCATTCACCTGCAACAGCTTCCTCCCCACCATCCATTTTCTGTCTTCCCCAATGAGATCCATGAGGTCAAGTTCTAGAGAAGGAAAAACAGAATCACCATGCATCACTAACAACCAAATGCAATATCAGTCTTTTCCCATGCTGGCCCGTGCCTTAATCAGCTATTGTCTTCCTCTGCACTGCATGTGCCTTTAGGGCTATAACTTTGAGGGTTTCCTCTGTGTGTTGAATTCTACTAGACCCAACAAAAGCGGCCTTCTATCCAATGTCAGGAAGGAACGCATGTATGAACACTTCATTGCTTGAGAAGAATGACAGCAAGGTATGCATTCTATACTGGATTCCAGAGTTTCCCACAGTGTGAATAAACTAATGTTTGTCTACAAGACAAATCTCTTGATAAAGTATATTTGGTTGATGGTTATCTCCTCTGGATTTCAATCCCCTATACCTAATGATGCTAAGAAATATTTAACAACCAATAATATCCATGGCAACAATACTCTCAGAAGAGCTAAATTCAAACTACAAATATGACACCATTAAGAACCAATCTGAGCCAGGTGGTGGTGCACACATTTATCTCAGCACTCAGGAGGCAGAGTGATCTCTGTGAGTTCAGGTCCACCCTGGTCTACAAGAGCTAGTTCCAGGACAGCCAGGAACTATACAGAGAAAACCTGTCTCAGATAAAACAAAACAAAACAAAACAAAAGAACTAATCCATGGGAACAATGGATTCTACTGAGTTCTGAGGCAGTACTACCAATTTAGCCTACCAATGTCTACATCACCACCACTTTTGCTTAAACCATCTCTTACATAAACCAACTGCATCTGAATTTATGCTCAGAAACTGCTTCTTGGAGGTTACCCAAGATAAGGTACCATTTCACCATCTCCAAAGCAGTGGTCTGTAAGAGAGCCAGCATAAGATTCCATAAAACAAGACATGAAGGGAAAAGATGATTCCAGAAGACATGTTAGAGGGTGAATATAACCATGTCTAGGTCTCTGGCCATGGAGATGAACATGTCAGTAGAAAAACAAAGAAGACAGGGCACATGAGGGAAGAGGCTCTCCATCCAGTCTAGGCGATACAGAGTCTGAAGTTTCTACAGATAAGATTACCAGGAGGAAACAATATAGCTTCTTGGTAATGATACCTCAGGCAAGAGAGCTAGTACAAAAGAGATCCCAGGGAAGGCCTTGGGATATAGTCCAGATGGGTTCCCTGTAGGTCTCATGACTGGAGGGAGACTCCATACACACATGCATTAGTGATGACTAAAGAAACAGAGAAAGAAAATCTTTGAGAATCTATCATTTGTCCAGCGAGCAGGCAGTTAAAAAAAAAATCAACAAAGCATCATGAGAGGAAGTGGAAAGAAGGGAGCAAGGTGGAATGAAAAATAGGAAGAAGCATCTAAGGAAGAAAAATTAACAGTCTTGAACACTGGACAAATCCAGCAAGACAAACAGAGAAATGAGAGCCTGGGCTTGCCATGAGGGGGTTGTTGGAGACAGAGGCCATGAGGGGGTTGTTGGAGACAGAGGCCATAAGGGGGTTGTTGGAGACAGAGGCCATGAGGGGGTTGTTGGAGACAGAGGCCATGAGGGGGTTGTTGGAGACAGAGGCCATGAGGGGGTTGTTGGAGACAGAGGCCATGAGGGGGTTGTTGGAGACAGAGGCCATGAGGGGGTTGTTGGAGACAGAGGCCATGAGGGGGTTGTTGGAGACAGAGGCCATGAGGGGGTTGTTGGAGACAGAGGCCATGAGGGGGTTGTTGGAGACAGAGGTCATGAGGGGGTTGTTGGAGACAGAGGCCATGAGGGGATTGTTGAAGACAGAGGCCATGAGGGGGTTGTTGGAGACAGAGGCTATGAGGGGGTTGTTGGAGATGGAGGTGGTCAGACATGGTAGCTCATTCCAAAAGCCTGGCATAAAGGAAAGAAATTATGGGAGATTATCACCTCCAAGAGGGCTAGAATAGCCATGTTTAGAACAATGGTTGTATTGGATTCTTGTTTGTTTTTTTGAAGAACTTAAAGCTGGGTGGGTAGAGAGGGGGGAGAGGATCTGGAAGGACTTGGGGGAGAAAAAAAATAAGATCAAATATATTTAAAATTTAAAAAGATCTTAATAAAAACATAAAAAGAAAAATGGTTCTAAGTATAAGGCAGGGGACTACTTTTTGGGCCCACTGGCTTTCACATATCCCATAGAGTGCACGTCCAGACAGTGTGATATTCTGAAATGGTCAACATAGAGCTAAAAGCCACCATCTCCTAGTCTCTATTTTTACAGTGATTCTCAATTTTCCAAACAATTTTACCTTCATTACAGAGTTTGATTCTCACAACACTACACAAGAGAATATGAATATTATCTCTCCAGCGACAAACTGCTATAATATCACAGAAGGTATTCAGTAAGCATAAGGTTAAATCACTGTTCATAACTTATGCATGGATAGCTTAGGGTCCTAGACATTTCTGTAAAGGGCAGTGCTCGGGTGCCTCTCACTTTAAAATCTCCAGAGAGTAGCAGCAGCTCATGTATTCCCCAAATACAGCTCTAATCCTGAATGTAAACCTGTCAAGATATCTAATTAGAACTTAGGTATTTTGCCAGAGAAGAACCCTAGTCAGAGAAGGGGAGAACAGTACAATAAACAATCACTTCAACTCCAGAGTATAAAAATACTCTACGGTAGCTACATGTATTTATTTGGCCAAAATTATCAGAACAACACTCAAGAAAGGGTTTAAATTTCAATCAAGTTATCTGGATAGCTTGTTTAACCTGAATTTTGGTCCTATGACTAAAAAATGGTGTCAAGCAGAGGAGAAAACAAAAAGAAACTCCAAGAACTCATGAAGGAAGCATAAAGTCAGTGGCCTACAACTCCAATAAGCAATCTTTAAACATAAGTATACCAGATTAAGACTATCAAAACTTTGGGGGGGTAGGCCTTCACTTGGTCACAGACTAGGTGTCAGGAGTGGCTGCTAAGGAAGATGTGAATGCGACTGACTGGCAGACATGAGTCCAAGGAAGAATGTGCCAGGGATTAGAGAAGTATGAGAGGGAAGGTATGCATCTAGCCAGCTGCAAAAAAAAAAAAATGTGAGGAGCACTGAGCCCCTTTGAAAGTGCTACAAGCCAGAGAGCAAGCATCTCAGATACCCAAGATGTGGAGGAACATGGGAATTGGTCCACCCAGTCCTCCTCTGCCATAGGTTGAAGGTTATTCCCACAAAATTAATTCTTCAGTTTTTTAATCTTTTATTTCTTATTTTTAAAATTGTGTGTGTGTGCGTGTGTGTGTGTGTGTGTGTGTGTGTGTGTGTGTGTGTGTGTGTACATGTATACTTAAGTACAGGTGCCCATAGAGGCAAGAGCTGGGATTCTAGACTGCTGTAGCCACCAGATTTGGGAGCTGAGAACTGAACTCAGGTCCTCTGCAGAAGCAGTACACGATCTTATTGCTGAACCACGTCTTTATGGCCCTCTCCAGCTTCTCTAACCTAAGACACAGAGCTCCAAAGTAAGCTCTGGCCTTGGACAGCAAGATGGAGGTTCCGGAAGCTGTACAGTGTCAGTGAGCAATGAAGAGTCTAAACAGGTATGGGCACAGTGCTATGCTATCTGCCAGTCCACACAGTGTCTAAAGAAACAGTCATGCTGTGGCTGGCAGAGCGGCCATTTACTATCTGTCCTCATAAAGTGGGTCAGAATTCGGTGCTCTGTGGACCTGCAGCCTTAAGGTTCAGGCAGACCCCCAAAGACTTGCAAAGAGGCAAAAGTATTCCTTCCAATGACTCCCAAAGCTCATTTGCCAAGTTTCCATGGTTCTGTGACTCTAAGAGAAAAGCTGATACCAATTAAGAGATGTAAAAGCAAAGCCAGCTATTGTAGCAGAAAATTAGAGGATTTTTTTAACATAATGATTCAATATCTTCAGGAATTAGACACTATTAAGACAGCACCTCAGCCTTCCAAAACCTACAAACTTTTATCTCAACAAAAACAGACTTGACCACTGATACAACAATGATGTTCGGAGTCCGAGAAAATATTAATAATAAAAATAGTAGAACTGGATGGAGGTGGGGGTTCCTTGGACTTTCCACAGGGCAGGGAACCCTGATTGCTCTTCGGGCTGAGGAGGGAGGGGGACTTGATTGGGAGAGGGGGAGGGAAATGGGAGGCAGTGGCGGGGAAGAGACAGAAATCTTTAATAAATAAATAAATTAAAAAAAAATAGTAACAACGTCCAGTAGGAACAAAGTTTGATGGTGCTGTAGCTCAGTCTGATTTCCTCAAAAAAATCTCTTAGTAAGAAGAGAAGGCTTCAGGGCCTATGTATCTCTAAATAACTCAGAGTGGTAGCAACTTGCTTAAGATCACAGGCAATCTGTGGCCATATCGAACACTTCCACAGCTTTTGTCATTACGCTTACTGAACATCTATTATGTGCAAACAACCTATATGAAAATAGTAGCTCTATTTTTGCAAATAAGTAAATTAAGTGGAAGCATATCTTGGTTAAAAAAAAAAAAACTTGCCCTGCATTGCACAGTGAGCAAGAAGCAGAGGAGAGATTTGAACCCAGAAATAATGATCTCAAAGGCCAGTTTCATGGCAGATCCCTGGATGGAAGACGCTTACCCTGGTTGCAATGCACAGCTAATAGCAAAGTAGATTGGGAAAGGGGCCTGCATTTAATAATAGGTATGGGTGAAGACTATCTCATGAGACCTATTAAACAGACCCCAGAAACTATTACAAAGTTGAGCAGCACACCTGGAAAGCATCACAGACCAAAGACTCAAACACTAGTAAAATCTCATGCTATGCCTGACACTCTACTCAAGAACCTGGCTATCTATGACAACGGCCATTGCCATCCTTGCATACAGAGAGAAACGACAAAGTATAGGCAGCGGGGGAGCTAGGAGGCAGGGGAAAGTGAAGCAGATAATGCAAAGGATGCTCACACTTGCTCCTTTCATTTCTTCCTCCTAACTCACCTCCCTGACTCCTTGGGCTTCTCTCCTACAGCCAAGAGGCTGCTCCGCAAAGTTACACTCGAGCAATGTCAACAAAAACACTTGGCCCCAGTCCACAGCATTCTTGGCTTCTCATCTGCCAGGCCCTGGAAGTTGCATGTTGGCCTAATTAGTCAGGGGAAGGGGAGGAGGCAGGAGGTGCGCAGGGGAAAAGCAGCAGGCTCCCATGTCACATGTCACCCGCAGAGGAAGCTTGTAGGGCTGTGGTCTCTCAGAAGAAGTGACAAGAGGGGGCCGCAGAGATGCTGTGGGCTGCTGCTGTCGAAGGAGGAAACTCAGTTCTCAATCTGAGATCTGAGCTGCACGCACTGAGGAAGCAAAGAGAGCGGAGGCTGGGTGCCAAGTTTCCGTTACAGAGCTGTGTGTTCACCCTTTGCACTCTCTCCTTCCCCTTCCCCCCTCGTTCTCGGGTTCTCTCCCATTCTCCTTCCCATGACCAAAGCAGACAGAACCCAGGGATTTTAGATACCAATAATGGATCTTCTTGGGAGCCTGATCCATGACCCAGATCCTCAGCTCACAGCCCTGACTCCTAACACACGATCTCTAGTCTGCTAGCCTGACTCTCAGGCCTTCTAACCTTTCTCAGACACTGGTCTTAGGCTCAGAAGACAAGGTGTGTGTGTGGGGGGGTGGGGGATACTTTTAGTTCTCTGCCAAGGGATTAACTCCTCAGAGGCCTAGACAGGTTGAGGATGGCATCATCGGTGAAAGTAGAGCAGCAGGAGAGGGAGGGGTAAGTAAGAGTGGTTGGGGAAATAAATGTGACCGAAGCACATGTGTGTGCACACACACATACATACATACATACACACACAATGCACACATATATGCATGAAGATGTCACCATATAACATGCCATGCAATTAATAGATGTTAATAAAAATGGAAAATAGAGGAATGTAAAATGTATCTTGCATGTCCCTCTGCTATGCACCAAGTCCCCTTGCTATACCAAATCACCACATCCTGTTACCCTTTCACGTCAGACGTTGACCAACCAAATGTAACCCAAGTCCATATCTGAGCCCATAGTCTAGGTATTCATTTCCCCACCTTATCCTGGAGTGTTAGGGGAGGCAGGGGAGTGGCCTCACAGGAACAACAGTCCCTCTCGGAGAGTACATACAACTCTACCCTCTAGAAAACTGGAATGCGGCCCTGCTTTTTAAAATGAGAGTGGAGAACCTCCATTCCCAAGGATCCGGAGCACCATGGCAACAGCCCCTCCCCGCTTGCAGGTGCACGAACTAAGTTATGGAATCTCCTGCATCATTCAAAAAGGGAGGAGCAGAAAACTCAGTCTCAGGGCACAGGGTTCAAGCTGATGGTGATGGCCACTGGCAGACTCGGGGCTGGCCCTGCAAGCCTCACTGAGGCTATAAATACCCACCGTGCAGTTTACACAGCTGCCTCCACTCTATTCACCCCAGGTCTTCACCCCAAGGTTGGAGGTCGAGTTTGCACAAGCCAGCAGCCTGCAGACCGCCTTCTGCAGGCTCCAGTGATCAACACCACTCTCCACATGGCCCCTTTTCTGGCCCACCCCTTATATCCCAAGAGGGCAGCCAGGCAATTTTTATCTTCTGTAAGTGAAAGGGGTTTATACATGAGGATTTTTTTCCAGTGAATTTTTTAAACACTTTCTTCTTATTTCATAAACCAGCTTACAAAGCAGCAGGTTTCCATATGGGACTTTTATACATATTCATTGGGGCCACTTCTCTCCCCCTCTCATTTCCTTGCCCTCCCCCTCACTGGGTCACTCCCTTTCCACTTTTTTTCTACATCTACCCCACCTCGAATACTAAACCCTTCTGAGTTTTGAAACAAGAACTTCCCTCTGCATTGTTTCCTGGTCCTCAGGAAGGAAATGTGTGGTGAAGCCATAACTCAATAATGGGAGCCCTCCAAATCCAGCAGAGAGGGAGAATCTGAAGCTAAGTGGGCTATGTGCTGGTTTCCCTCAACTATGTGGAAGCTTCCAGAAAGAGTTCCAGGGAGACCCAGAGGTATTTAGGAGAAGAACCCCAAACCCTAGGGAAGCCAGGGATTCCATTTTCATACCCTCCCAGGGCTAGACATTGAATTCTGTATCTAATTCACATGAAATTCCCTGGCCATACCAGTTACGGGTGCTCCATCCAGACTTTGAGAGGCCATCCTCTCAGCACCAGAGGCGAAGGTTCGAAGGCCTTGTCAGAACCTGGCATTGCTGCTGATGTGGAGACAAAGAGCGCGGTAGATCTGAGCCTTGGTGAAGGCAGGGAGGATGAGGACCTAAGCAGGCTGTGAGGTGGCTGGTATACAGTCATATCAGACATCTATAGAAACTGCCTATCTCAAGATGAGATGCAAGCTCACTATAGCCAATGCAAGGGAAGGCCCATGTTTGTCCCTGCTTCCCACCAGAATCATTTTGATGTCTAGTTCAACCTGATGCTCACCACTCCATTGTCCCACCTTATACATCCACACCCAATTCACCAACCTGGCAAGTTGAATGAGTTCCTGGCAAGGAAGAAAGGACTTGTCAAGTTTGAGAGCAAAGGCATGAGAAAAGATCCAAAGTGCTGCTGACGATGTGGGGAAGGACAAGGCCGGGTCACTGTGACAATGACACAGGGATGGAGAGAGCAGACAGCTTTCTCTCTTCATGACATACACTCAACTACAAATGCAGCAAATGCAATTGTTCTGATGACCCACACATCCTGCCCATGCCCCATTTTCCTCTTGATGGTCCACTGGCATGTCAAGGATCTAAGCACCAAATACCTCCTGTTCTCCTAGTCTCTTTGCTCATCAATTCACCTTCCTGGAGAAGCTCCTTTACCACCTGCTGTCTGCTGATTTTTTTTCTAGATTCCATTATCTGCAGAGCTAGAAGATTAGGCTCTTCATGATGCATCTCCTGACTGGCCCCACATCAGAGGATCCCCGCCCCCATACACAAATACTATGTTTGATATGGAGATTCTTGTTGCAATATATTGAGTGTGACAACATTAGGACACAGGCTCTTTAGGAGGTTATTAGTTTATGAGGCTGGGATGTCATCACTCAATCACAGGGATAGTATTAATGTTCTTAGAAAGGGACCCTGGAGAGCCTTCTAGCTCTTTTTTCCAAAAGATAAGGATACAAGAAGACAGCAGCCTGCAAACCAGAAGAAAGCCCTCACCTGACCCTGCCCTGCTACCTTGATCTCAGAATTGAAGTCTAAGGAACTCTGAGGAAGAATATTTTTTTTTATTCTTTAAGCCATGTAATCCATAGTATTCTGTTATATTTAGGATACTTCTCAAATTTTAATATTATTATATGTAAATACAGAGTGGGTTTTGAAATTCTGTCTTTTTAATTACTTTTCAGGAAGACCAGTGCTGCTGGTCCAAACGCCACTCCGAGAGGCAGGAGTTTCACACATCTTTAAATGATGCACGCATATGTTCAGAAAAGGGTCTGAGTAACTGTATACTAGTTTTCCCCACGATGCAATTCAGAAAGGAAACTGCACGTGTCTGGGAAGTGAGTTCTGCAGGAACTCCAAGCAGTCCTTCCCCAGAGATTCCCAGTTTGGAAGATGGGCTGAGTAGTCCCAAAAGGAATGCGGAAGTGAAATGGCCAGACTGGAAAGAAAAGAGCTGTGGTTCTACCGGGTGTGGGCTCCATATTGCAGGAGGAAAGTCTGGGGGGCATTCTTCTCTTCATGAGGCAACTCTGAAGACCTACAGTTAGTCCCCTCCATGAGCAAGAGCCTACCGGGTCCATCAATTATTGTATGGAACTCAGGATCAAATACTAAAATCAAACCCATGCTCCTCCCTCTTTGCCTGAAGAGAGGAAGAGAAATGAACTGTGGGTTTCTCAGACAGCAGAAGCTGTTAGGTCAGCCAGCAGTCCATCCATTCACCCAAGGGCTGCAAACCCAGCTCAGCTTGTGCTAGCAACAGTGCAATCAGACGTATAGCAAGGACAGTCTCTAAAGATGGAGACAAGGGGGAACTAGGAAGGAAGGAGAGGAGAGATGATATCAGGTATACTCATAATTCACTGAATGGAATGTGGACCTCACATTGAAGTGGAAATTATATTGCAGATGGAGGTTGGAATTCCTAAAATACTACTTCTCTAAATTCTCTTCTTTGCCTGTCTGACTCAAAATCTAACCTACTAAGAAATTCCCAGTGGGTTCGTGAATACTTATGTCTTTCAATGTTCCTAAAATCCAAAATAATTCTCTATATTGTAGAAGGCAAAAAAAACATACAAATACAATGGAGTTTAACTGAAAACTTTATACATCGATGAGATTTTCTTATGCCTATGCTCACCAATAAGATAGTCACCAGCCACGAGTAGCTATTGTTCACTTAAATAAAGTTACCTAACTGGGAAATGAAGCTTCTCTTTTCTCTTCATTAGTGTAAGCATAGGTTTAAATAATCACATCTGATGGGTGTTGAACAAAAGTTGGTAGCATCCCTTAAGCCAAATGTTTCGTTTCAAGGCCACAAATGAAGGTAGAATCCCTATTCTACTGGCATACTTCAGGGACGAAATAGGTAAAGGGTGAGGTACTGGCCTTTAGTTAAAGCTGATCAAGTATTACAGTGATACAAAGGAGATGGACTTTTTGTTTTGTTTTTCTTTCCCTTTCTTATTTTCATGGGTAAAAGAAAGACAATTTAACAGCAGAAGAGAACAGAATTTTCAATACTGAAAACTAGCCCAAAGCCCTCTTACATAGACATTTTCCACCACAGCACAGAACCATTCCCAAATCTGATTTAAAACTCAGGAAAATCTAGCCGATCAAGCAATCAGATGAGGTCCCTGAGGAAGGGACCTAGTAATAGGACCTTGTCCTCTTGGGCAGATAGTGACCTGGGATTCTACCCACAGATCTGCCAATCACTTTTGTCTGTAGAAGTAGACTCAGTTCATCTCTGTTACTGATCTGAGCACTGAAAGTCACGAGCTATTTGACCTCTAATGCTCCTTTTAAGTTCACCTTTTATCTAGGACAGGGTTCTCTGATGGCTGATAGGATCCCTGGCCTCCAGAGCTTTGTGGAGGGGTCACATCACTTTTCAGAGAGAAGAAACTACTAAAAATCGCATGTCAGTGTAAAATCAGAAAAACATATATTAATTTACTATTTAACAAATGAGTGGGCAGCACCACACTGAGTGCACATGCCCAATATTAATAATTACTACAACCAAAAGGCAGGGGTGCTCCTAAAGGAAGAACACAGGACAGGCATGGTGCCACCCATGGCTCCCCTGAATTATAGCATGGCACTCTTTAAACAAATTCCGTTCAATGAAAACACAAATTATTACTCAAGTTAGTAAATTCTGTACACTACTTTGAGATGAAATGTGGATGTGATCTCAGATATTTATTTTTATCTCCTGTATGTATAACTATTCTTTAGAAAATATTTTTTAACTAGTGACTTTGGGCCAGTGAGACAGCTCAGAGGCTGAGAGTGCATGCCACAAAGCCTGACGACTTGAGTTCAAGTCCTGGAACCTACCTGGTGGAAGGAGGGAACTAACTCCTGCAAGCTGTCCTCTGACCTGCACAGGTCTTCCCTAAGTGTCATTCAAATGCATTCTTGAGTTCACATTTACAGTAAGGGCATGCAAAAATTACTTTTAAATATTTCTCTATTATAAAATGACAACTACTATAAATATGCTAACATTTTCTGGGAAGACCATGATTACCACATAAATAGTCTCCTTGCTAATATTCCCAGAGATGCACATAGACACCCACAGATAAACATGCGTCTTTCAAAATGACATTTGAACAGCTAGTGAGAATGATGTTGCTTTCCTAAAGTGACTTGCTCTATGGAAAGACCATTTGAAAAACAAACAGCAAGAAGGTTTGTGTCCCCTTAGTGGAAGATAAAGATCAGTGGACTCTTAAAAAGCTGGATTGTCCCGCCCACCAGAAGCTAGGTAGAACTGTGTGATCCAGAAAAGGAGTTTTGAACACATGTACTAAAAATGTGTAAATGTACCGCCTGAGGAACAACCTGATTAATCAGCTGAGCCAGGATGAGGATTCTTTGCATAACTGGCTATGACTGAAAAATCAGTGCCATAACTTAGAAGATCTCACTTACAGTGTGTTTCTCCCATTTAGACACATGCGCCTTGCCAAATTATCTTAGCCATTAGGCTTCAAGTCTAAATGAAATACAAAGTAGTTAGAGTGTCAAACACATATTTCGGGAAAGCCACGTGTTCAAAAATGATTAAGTGTATTGAGTCATGTCTACTCAATAAAACAATGTTCAATCATGTTATGGTATTCATTAAAATCTAAATGTCTTAAAAAAATCTAAATGTCTTGTTTTACGAAAAAATAAAAGCAGTTTTTAAAATCATTTTTTAACTTTTACTTTTACCTCTTAAATTCTGGATTTTATAGGGCCTAAAGCTATATAAGTTTCCTTCTTTAAAATATAAAATAGAAATACAAAATTTGGTATAAGACCCCTGTAAAATACATCATTTTCGCACCTAATAAAGTATTAAAGACACACGAATTCACATTGTACAGAAGAACTTTCAGATTCTGGCTTCAAATGACTCCATCCATCCCAGCTAAGCCACGCACTGCTGGTGTTCCCGTGACTCTATTTTCCACACAGAGAACACATCTGACCCCTGCAGTTCTGACTAATATGTTCCTTCGTTTCTCTTAAAACTCACATTTTGCTTTCAATTGAGTAGAATTTGACCACACTACATCACTTGGCTCCTCAAAAGCGCAGCCTTTTCCATCAGCTGTGCTTGAATAAACACTCCAATTTATTCCTGGTACAAGAACCAAACTGCCTGCACCTCCTCTCTTGCTGAATCACTGAATCACCCCACTGTTGCGGAAGGGGGCAGGGACTAAGACAGCCCCTCATCCTGGGCTCCTCTTAATTCACACCAATGACAAAGTCATCAGGAGAGACTCTCTCTGAGGGAAGAGAAATGAAAGGCAATTATTCCTCTGTGGTCCTGAGGACAAGGCTCTTCAAGATAGGAAGTATCAGGACTCTCCCTGGGGGTAGTGGGGGATGACAGGGACCAAGGACAAAAGGACACAACATTGATAGTGAGGAAAAACAGTTCACAGCCTCACAGAGAGTAATAAATGCACCTCTGGATGATGGCTTGAGTATCAGCCATGTATAATTCCCATCACCTCACTTAGGTCACGGGCCTCCTGACAAGGTCATCCTTTTCTCATTGGTCTCTAGGAAGGTCTTGCACAGAAAGGTTCAGCAAATGTCTATTGAAAAGCACACAATGTTAACTACACTGGAAATTGGATGTTTATACTCAGCCCACTTCTTTCACATTTCTTCTCCCTTAATTTGAATCAACCTAAGATTTCTTCACCACACCCAGTCTATCGATTCTGACAGGAAGCTCCATCCACCCATGCAGCCTGCACGGAATGCATGGGCAGCCGCAACAGTTTGGAGGTCCCCCTTGAGCCTAGCGTGGATATTTGGGGAGGTGAGGCCTAGTGGGGGTTTTCAGGAGACTGTATGAATGCTTTAAAGGAGACCTGGGATGCTGGTCCCACTTCTCTCTCTCTTCCAGTCCTCAGTCACCATGAGCAACTTTGCTGTCCCGTTTGTATCACACCATGATACATTACCTCAACCCAGATGCAAAGCAACTAGGCAACTGATAACAGAAAGCTGCACACTCAGGTGGCACAACAAACCTTTCCTCTCCACAAGTCATTCACCTCAGTTGTTTTGTTACAGTAGTGGAAAACTGACAAATGTACACCCCCCCCAAAAAAAGGCCATCATCTCATGGGCTACGATGATTGGTTCCAACAGACGGTGATCACTAAACCAGTTCGGTTTCCAAGAGAGATCTTTACCCATTCTTTCCCAGTGAACATGAACCTGGAGCTAGGAAATCCCAGAGGCTTTGAGTACGAGAACACAGCAGGCACACCAAGGTGACCACAGAGCAGGTCAACAGGCAGGCAGTCAAGTCCAAGATGACATCATACGTTGGCTTTGACAGATGAATGAACCCAAGATGACCATGAGCTTTTAGTCACATGTTGCAATGATTTCTGTCTGCAGCCTGAGCCAGTCTAGGTTGGTCTTTCTCTATGAGCCATGGAGAGGCTCCCATCTGATCCATGATTCATTATTTTTAAAGTCCCATCTCATGTAAAATCTGATGAAATCTAAAAAAAAAACTAGCATGTTTTTTTTTAACAAATGTCCCTGATCCTGTCATGAGTAGTGAGCCTGTCAAGTGCCATCTATGAAACAAAGGAACAGATCTGCAGGAGATTGGTGGGCTACTGCGGACTAGGATAACTACAGGGCATAAAGAGATCAAGCACAGGCGGAGCTGAGGGTAGACCGAGTTCATCTCAGCACAATTCCCCGAACACTCAGCCAGCCTGGGCAGCCGGCAGCCAGAGGCCAGCGCAGTCAAATGCTGAAAAGCCTCAAATACCACTGTGGCAGTGCAGGAATGCTTTAGATGGCAGTGCAGGGCTGGCAACACTGGGAAGTGGCCCGGTTTGGGTTCCCCAAAAACCAAATTTGAGAAGACAAAGACCTGGATGTAAGTAGTTTGTTCTGAGGGGGAGAGGGAGGAGGCCGAGAAAGACTGGAAAGCAAGACAAGAGGAAAAGATGCCATGATGCATCATGGGGACCCTTACTCCTAAAGAGGCTCAAGTCTCCTGGACACTCAATGATGTATCAGGAAAGTCTTCCCAAATTGTCCATCTAAAGAACGAATGCTGTTTCTAGAATCCCACCAGTGTAGAGTTACCCCTAAAAGCATGAACTCTGTGAACTCCGGCCTGTATTTTGAGAGGGTCAAGCCAGTTCTTGCCCATCGAGAAAGGGTTTCAGAATGAAAGAAGGCATTCCCTGTCATTTCAACGGGGAGTCTGAATTCCTAGTGACCTGCCCACTGCGGCTGTGACCGGAACCCAAGGAGAGCAGACAGGGTGTCTAGAGGGAATCCAAATGATGTCATCGACCAGAGGTAACCTTGGCCTTGTCTTTGGTGCAAAGTCTCTTGGAGCAAGTGGGAAGATGCGGTTGGTGCAGAGCCACGATGGACATTCTAATGATGTTTTCTTCTTTCTCTCCGCTTACCATGGAACTTGACTCCAGGAGGGAAATAACCCCCTTGACATCTCACAGAGAGGCCGGGGGGGGGGGGGTGGAGCACTTTCTGTTTAAACACAAAGTCACTGTGCTCTCACTATTTTCTGATCTTTGGGTTACACACACACACACACACACACACACACACACACACACACCCCTATCCAAACTGGAATCTGAAGCCAGCAACAGAAGATCACTCAGGGCTAATGGAAAAACAAGATCAGCTCCAGGTCCTCCTGCCTCAGCCTGAATCTCAGGTCCATCAAGAGGAAAGGCAAGCTGGGGAAAGAGGACACTACTGAGCCTGCCAGTGACAGGCTGGAGAAAGTGGGGTGCTACCCACCACCATATACTGTCTGAACTGCAGGCAGGATTGACTGGATCACACAATTCAGCCGGGGGCAATCCCTCCCCGGTACTGACTTTCAGAGGCCTACATTTCTACTCCTGCATTTCTATTGCTTGTTTCCCAGGATCCTGACAGGTCTCCGAGGCAGGCTTCCAATGACTTCCCCTTGGAAAACACTCATTGAAAATGAAACTCAATACTTAGTATTGGGTTTCTGCCGCATGCACCTAGCCGTGAGCTCCTGGTCCCACTCTGTGCAGACTGTTGCTTGCAGGCTGCCTGTTTCCGGCTTTCCAGCTCACATTCTGTTTCCCAAAGTTACACTGGGCTAGTCCTTCCTGAATGCCCTGAGACAGCCTGTCCATCACAGCTTCTATGGCTATAACGTAAGAGTAGACAAGAGACGGACAGACACAGGGACACGTGGACACATGCTATAAAGGGATGATAACCCAAGGGCTTCTGGCAATGAATGGAGTATGTTGTCTCTTCCAGAATTATTATCATCTCTCCATGACAGAAAGGTGAGTGGGTGGTTGACAGCACAGATGTCAGGCAGAGTGGAGTTGGTACCTGGCAACCTTCATGGTAGATAACACAAACATTGTATCTTTCTCAAGATCATTTCTACCCACCCCTGTTGTATCAGCAGGAGGTTACTGAGAGGGCTTGCCTTCACTTCATGAGTGGGCCACTATTGTTTGCATGTGGCCCATCTCTGGCTTGGGAACAAGAAGAAACCTCCAGCGAGACATAAAAGGAAGTCTCCTGATGACATCCAGGTAGGAAGGCTCTCGCTCATCCGGTAGAATTGTTGGTGTCATACACTGCTTTCCTCCTATGTGAAGAGGGGAGGCCTGGACCCATTGCAGTCATTTTGCCACTATGGAGAAGCTGGTTTTGAGATGAAGCAAACACAGGGGAAAGGAGAGAGAGAATGGTTCTGGCTTCTTGATATGCCCATGGATCTGTTCACTATTCGAGCCTTGATGCCCCCACACTCTACTAAAAACATCTGTGATGCCATCACCAGGCAAGCAAAGCATTTCGGCTGTTTTATTTCTGGCAGTATGAAGTGCCATGCCTTCTCCTCTGACACAGCACACTGTTTTCTACCTGGGACCTGTGTATTTCTGGTCTATGTGACCTTACTGCCACGGGAGCTTCTGAAAAGCTGACCCTCCATGCGTGAACTGTCCCACAGGATGGCCTCCCCAGACAAGAAGAGTTTTCACAGAAAGCAGTGAATGCTCACCGGAGTCCCTCTCCTCCTTCTCAGGGCCCACATTTGGGTCAAACCGTGCCCGTCTGTTGGGTGAGGGAGAGCACCCTGTCTATCAGGGCAGCCTGGCAGGCATCTCCACACATCACAGCAGAAGAGGGGAAGGAGACAGGGAAAGGGATGCTCTCTGAGGGCAACATTTGCCTCAGAGACGCTCACTGAAGCCATGATGGTGTTATGAATGTTACCATCTGTTTTCTGTGACAGCCTGAAGCCACGTGAGGGGCTGGGGGCATCTGAGGTGCTATAGAAAGTCATTCTTTGCTGCGTCCTAATCCCAAGGCTACTCTGTCTGATCTATGTCTCTGGTTGACCTCTTTACACTGGTGACAGGCATGACAGGCAGGGACTCACTAAGTCAGAGGCATGCATCTCCCCTGTCAGAGGAGTTTCCATTGGGAGGAAAGAGAGCACAGACAGCAAATAACACCACCAGTAACGGTGTCTCACAGGCTTCTCCGGAAGTCCAGAGAGGACGGGGCTCTCCTAACTATTTGATGGGAAGAAGTAAGGCAGCACGCTATCTTCCTCGGAGGCAACCAGGCCAGCTCTTTGCAGGGGATGCGCAGGTTGTGAACTGAGAGGGCTTTGTTTTAATCACCGGTTCCTTGTGCTCAGGCCTGGTCTGCTTCACTGTACCATCAGCACCGCTCTTTCCACTGTTCCTTCTAAACACAACACAGACAGAACCTCAGTGACGTCTCCCCCCGAGGAGATATGCAGAAAACCATGCACACACATGTGCACTCCTGCCCCATTAACACCCACCCTTCTAGCCAGGCCCGCATCATGCCAGGCATAGTTACGGATTGGCATTCCCATTACATTTCAACAGTTCACTTAATACGGCAGTGACATCGTGAAGTGTTAATTGCTCTGCCTGAAATGGAAAAGAACTATCTTAGAATTGAGTCTAACAACTTGCCAAAGGTCATAAACTCCATGTTGAATCCCAGGCCTTAGGTAGACTGCCAGTTACACTGAGTCTAACAGCAGCCTGATAATGATCCTGGCAGATTTAAGGTGATCACCCCAAATTCATGGTGTTTTGAGCAGAGGAGGGTGGCCTGGATCCCCCACTTTTTATATCTAACCCAAGGTTATTTCATAGGCATTTTAGTCCCTTAAATTCCAGATATTTGAATTCTGTCTGACCCACCTCACTAATAATGTTTGCATCTGAGAGGATGCAAGGAGGGCCTGGACTATTCTGGTTTTGTATTTTGTTGTTATTTGTTTGTTAGATATGATAGGTGATTCAGAAAAAGACTTTATAATGGTAAAGAAAAAAAAACAGCAAAGTTAGAGGCACAGCAAATATGGATGGTGTAGGGTTAAGCCAGCCCCTTTAGGGGGCGGGTTTGCCTCGGGCAAATGCATACTGATAAATCAGGCACGCTGGAGGCAGCTCAGCCCTTTTTCCTGCCTCCTGTGCTACGCGGGAACCTCGGTTCTGTAAGTTTATTTAATCATTAAAGTTGTATATATTCTTTAATATCTGCCTGCATTTATTCACGCCGCTACAGGATGGTAGAATTTCACTGGCAGGCATCTGAATGACACTCTATCATATTTTCAAATATCTCTGAATGATTGAACAGTTTCATATAAAATACTGGGGACATTGTTACTAAGGCTTCATTAGTATATTAATATTGATAATCCCCCTTTCATAGTATCTAAAAGTACAGCAAGGGTCATGGCCAAGTTCAATGTGCACAATGAGCCCTTCTAGGTATGGCCATGCCTGGCTATGTGGTCAGTATGGCATCACCTGTTTGATCTTTAAACACGACACTGTACTGCCACTCAGAAGAGAGTCTGAGATAATGTTTACTCTGATTCAGGGTCTTGTAGTGACAATGTGCTGGTACTCACTACCAAGCACCCTGAACACAACCATTACCGAATAAACAGACATCCTAGTGGATAAACAGGCATCAGGCAGTAGGGAACATCTTGCTCCAGAACCACGCCTACTTGAATCCTTACTCCCAGGACATCCCCATTCCTCCAGCATCTCAAAATGTACCTTGACTTCAGCCCCTCTTCCAGAGGAGCTTATCCCATCTTCCCTCAAGAGCAAAGCCACACAGGCAGGAGTACTCTCTGGACAGAGCTATCAAATGATCCTGCCCAGGGGCAAATTCTCTCTGTGCAGCTCCGTTTTCAATACTTCCTCGGGATGTCGCTGTGCCCAGGAAAACCACCCAGTTAATTTGTTGTGATTGGGGGTCTATCCCTGCATTCACATTAAAATGGAAGTCTTCTGGTGAGCTGGATTATTCTACTGGTGATTTACCGCAAGCACCAGATAAATTTTGATGCAATCGCATCGTATTCCACAAACCTGCCTGATCTGTCCTGACCTTGTGCTTGATCATGGCTGTGTAGCCTCCAGGCCTGCTTGATTTTTCTCTGGAGATCCCTGAAAGCTTGTGCCTACTGGGAGAATGACAGCAAGTCAAAGCTCATCCGTAGCTCCCTCCTCATCCCTGCTTCTCTGGCTGAACCTCTATGTCCTGCTATCTAAAGAGAAGACATACGGGACTACCAAAGACTGCCATTTGTCTTATCCATGGCCATTCCATGGGCAGAAAGAGCTCATGGAGAGGAAGCACCTAGCTGAAGAAGAGCTGCAATCCAGCTCCTGGAAGCACACTGGCACCAGTGTGGTCTCAGGGAAACTAGCTGCAGACACAGGTAACACGACAGACAGGGACCTTCCCAATGAGACAATCAGTATGGCAGAATAGAAGATTCCTGGGCCAGCATCAGACTGATTGTCCTTTAAAGTACTGGTGGAAGGCTGAGGGAACATACTCTCAGGGCAGAAATAAGAACCCCACCCAGAGCTCTGGGCTGACAGTCAGTATTGTCCAGCCTCACCCAGGAGACAAGCCTCTGTGGATCTCTACGAAGAAATATAGATTGGGCAGTTGAAGTAGGAAGTCATAGGTGGGCAGCATCATCCATGGAACGGGGTCCTACACTGAAGGAGAGAGTGGGCTGGGTGTTCATGCCTCTCTGCTTCCAGACTAAGGATGCAGAGTGATCAGTTGCTGTGATATCCCTGACACAATGGTCTGCACCCTCAAGCCAGGAGTCCATTGAAACCTCTTCTTCCCCGCGCTGATTTTTCTCCAGGTATTCTGTCACATCGGGAGAAAGGGAATCTAGGTATGCTTCTAGCAGTGATATGGGTGTGTTGCTTGGTTTCCACAGACTGATAGTCTGCAAAGGGGTGTAACTCAGGTTTCGGAATGTTTCCACAATGCCCAGCAAAGGCACCTGGCAGAAGAAACATTTATAAAAATAAATCCTACAGGAGGACTCACACAAAAAGTGAAGTCATTTTCAGCCCTCTTTGCCGGTGTACTTGGAGGTCAAGATATTCCTATGGTCTCCAGGAAAAGCAGGCAGTACAAAGGAATCCAGGTACCCTCCGGGCCCACTGGCCATCCAGGAATCAATTGCCTATTTCTCCCAGCCTGCAGCTCAGGGGAGGATCAATTAAGGAAAGCTTTGTTCAGTTCAGACTATAAATTTTTTAAACCAGTCCTATCCGTGGTTATAGACATCTCTTTGAATGGCTCACAGAACAGGAGAAAATAAAAGACCACTTCCAAGGCTTACTCCTTCCAGGATTTCTCTTTAAAAACATATTTTTGAAAATGATGTTTTTTAAAAAAAAAGACCCAAGTGACTTTTCCCCAAAATTGAGTTTTAACCATTATGCCAGATGAGTTCACCCGAAGTTCAAACCTGAGAACAGATTTGGTGGAGGAATAGAATTCTGGAGCTTAGATGGTCCTTAAGGAGGGTATGGTAAGTCCAAAAAAAGATTATAATATACGTAATTCCAGAGCCTCCTGGAGAAATATTAAAAGGGAATACCAAACAAGTGAAATTAATTCTAAAACATGTTCATTTAGCCTGACATACCCAAAATACTGACATTTCAATGTGTTGTAATTACAAAAATCACTTTATCAACTTTACTTATATATGATTTATTATGTAAAATATTAACTTATGATATGAAATTCACCCATGTGAAAGCACACAATTAAGCCTGTTTAAAAGAATTTCCAGAACTGAGTAAGGTTGCTTTACCAACATCTAATTTAAGAATATTTTCATCATGGCAAAAAAGTACCTAGAAGCAATCCCTCTTTGTTATGTACTTGTGCACCCCTGGGTGACCACCAACCGGGCTCTTGAGCTCACAGATGTAGCTACACTAAGGTGTAGGAGGGTCTTCTGTCTATGTGTTACTTTCATTGGTTAAATAAAGAGACTGCCTTGGCCTTTTGATAGGGTGAACTCAGGTAGGCGGGGAAGACAGAACAGAATTCTGAGAGGAAGAAAACAGAGGCAGAGAGCCACCCTCCATGAAGCTGCCAGGTCAGACATGCTGAATCTTTCCCCGTAAACCATGAGCTCGTGGTGACATATAGATTATTAGAAATGGGTTGAATCAAGATGTGAGAGTTAGCCAATAAGAGGCTAGAACGAATGGGCCAGACAGTGTTTAATTAATACAATTTCCACGTGGTTATTTCAGGGGTTAAGCTAGCTGGGTGCGGGATGCAGCCAGCTGCTCCATCTACAACAACACTGGACATGGCCTATGGCTTACAGCATAGTCTCTGGTGAATGACTGATTTAACTTAACATAGCATGTTCAATGTTTGCCCATGTTGCTACACACAACAACCTAACACTCCTTTTATGTGCCGAATCCATTAATGGATAAAAAATCACTAATAAGCTATTTCACATTCTTGTTCTGAGGGAAACTTACAAAAGTAAACCTCCTGTGGACCAGCTGGAGACCATGTAATCCAAGCTGACGATGGTCATCCCTTCTAGACTGAGTGCACACAGCCAGTCTCTCTCTACCACACTAAATAAAAGCCCTGCAAAGACAGTCACTTGTCCAAGGCCACATGCCTGCCAGTGGCTACATCTGACTTTTTTAAACCTGCATGTTCATGGGCCCATCCTATGCAACATGCTTCATCCTCATCTACACTAGGGGGCACATGGAGAAGACCAAGATGAAAATCCACCCAAAGGTCCATTACTCTCCCTGAACAGCATTCTACACCATGGCGCTCATTCTGTTTTTATTCAAGGCTCAGACCGAGACAAGGTGGGAATCAGCCATAATCACTCTAAAGAGAGTTGCGTATGAAGGGTCAAAGGAAAAGAAAAAGAGGAAGGGAATAAAAAGAGGGAGGGAAGGAGGGAGGACATCTCTATACTTCAAACAGCTGGATTCCAGTAGTGTCTACTATTGATGGGCAGCAGAGGTTAAACTGGCCAGTCATCACACAGAAATAGCCGAACTGAAGTCCTTAGGAAGAAAGACAATGTGCATGTCCCCTGCTTTAGAAGGTATTTATGGAAACAAAATGTAAATACACCTAGGAATGGAAGACTTGCTGGGTAATCACCATTGGACTTCCATCCCTATAACAATGCCCCGTGGATCCCCACTCTGTGGATCGAAGGCATTTTCCATTTCTGGGAAGGGCAGATCCGTCCTTTCCTCAGCATACAGAATACTTAGCAGCAAGCCGGCACATATATGGCAGGAATGAGGCACCAGATGGCTTCTGAGTGTTCTGCTTAGGATAGATCAGCTACCGTATGTGGCTCATGGCAACCTGTGTGGGGACTGTAATCATTATTATTATTGCTATTATTTTCATGATCTGCATTTAAAGAGAAAAAACCCGCACAGGGTTGGGGGGGTAAATAATCTCCTGGAAGCTACAGAGTTGTTACGTGGCAGAGCTCACATTTGATCCCAAGCATTTACCCTCAGAATTCAAGATTCCAACCATGAGGCTACTTTTGCAAATACTGGACTATACTGGCAGCCTGACCTTACCCATGAAGCTCACCCTCCTCAACAGAACCGAAAAAGTTTCCACTGCATGTGAGTGTCCTCCTGAGCTTTCTAGCTCCAAACAACATTTGTGGCCACCCTGCCTACAAGGTATAAAACAGAAAGACAAAAGAATTCCTTCCTTTTGTGTATGAATTATTATCACTTGTTGCCACTTACATGAGCCATGGGGCTCTGGTTTTATCGAACTGGCAGGAGCTGCTAAGTCTGTCACTGAGGAATAACAAGACTCCACCATCCTTAAAGCCATTGGCCTTGTCCCCAAACCATGCCCCAAAAATCCATGGTGCCTGAAATGCTTTCTCAGAGATCCTCCTCTGGTGCAGTCTGGTAGGTGGTTTTCCCACCAAAGGTGAGGTCTCTCTGCTCCAGTCTCAGCTCAGGGAAGAATAAGAGAGGGCCAGATCAATCGTGAAGGCCTGTAGCTACAGCTACTTGGGAGGGTGAGACAAGAAGACAGCAAAATTCAGGACTGCCTGGGCTTACAGAGTTCAAGGCCAACCTGGGTAACGTGGTGAGACCCAGTTTCAAAATAAAAGCTCAGTGGTAGAGTGTTTGCTGAGCAAGCATGAGGTTCTGGGTTCATTCACCAATATAAGAAAAGAAAGGATTAAGAACAAAAAAGGTTCTTGAGATCTATCCATTCATGAACATCTGCGTGACCAGACAGAAGCAGACACATCATTTGTGGACAGACTGCAGGGTGCTTGGGGAACATGTCCCCACTAGAGCACACTAGGAAAGCCCTGGCTGGAAGCTAGCCAAAGTCAGGCTAGATACAGGCAGGCACATGCTCAGTTTGTTCATACAGTGTAAAAAGTCCCCAAGTTTATACAAAAAGTAATTTCACTTTGAGAACCAAGAACATGTGGCAAAAAAGTTTAGAGTTTATGCTACTCTGGGATGGAGGAGAGTATGGACCATGTATCTGACAAGAGAAGCTCTAAGCTCTCAGAGTCCCAACCACTCCCTTGCTCTTACTACTCACAAGGCCATGGGACATGGGCACAGAACACACACACTGCAGCTGGCCATGGGTGAGTCCCAGTTAATCAGGTCTCCTTTCTCTCTTATTTAAGCCCCACAAGCACCATACAAGGAACAGAGCACTGAGATGTCCCTCACCTGCAAGGGCTTCCCTTAACACTCAAGCCCTCCTCTTATTGAAGATCCTGCTTTCCTCTCCCACACACATGCTTGGTTTTTCCATCTCCTCTAGTGGCTTGGGAAAGCAGAGTCATTCCATCACCTTCTCTCAGCTCTCTCCCTGCCAGACTGAGCAACTGAGGGGCAAGGTGTACATGAGTTCACGCACAGCCACAGTGCTCAAACCTACGCCAAGGCCTCAGAAGGTCATGGCCGGTGTACACCTGATTCCTATAGGCAGAGAGGTTGATGAGTCCAAATCAACATTAATGAAATAATCAGAGCAGTGTGATGTGGGAGTGTCATATATCAATCTGTTGGTTTCATTGGTTAAGCAATAAAGAAACTGCTTGGCTGGCCCTCATAGGTTAAAACATAGGTGGGAGGAGTAAACAGAACAGAATGCTGGGAGAAAGAAGCTGAGTCCGTGAGTCATCATGATTCTCCCACTCCAGGCAGACGCAGGTTAAGATCATTCCTGGTAAGCCAGCTCGTGAGCTACACGGATATTAGAAATGGGCTAGTCCAGGTGTGAGAGTTAGCCGAGAAAAAGCTAGATGTAATGGGCCAAGCGGTGTTTAAAAGAATACAGTTTCCATGTAATTATTTCGGGGCTTAAGCTAGAGCTAGCCGTGCGGGCGGCTGGGTGCCGGGGATGCAGCCCCGCTGCCCCTATTTCAACAGTAGTGAACATCAGACTATAGGGAAGGATACTGAAAACCCAGAAGATTATGACCTGACTGCCGAGAAAGCTCAGGGTAGAAGTGAGCCATGTCAAGGTGACACCTGGCAAGTTGTTTATATGTGCCACACATAAACTGTGCTCAGATCCTGACTACTTTCTTGCATGTCTCTTCTTTGTTGAGCTGGAAAGGTCCTGGAAATGTCTGGTTTCCATAACCGAGTGATGGGAATGACATTTACCCTCAATGTTTGATGGTCACTCATTGAAAGTGGCAGGACACTGTCCACACCTTGGGATATGTCAACAAGTCCCCAGGAGATATGGAGCTTAGTTACAGCCCCTCCTCCACCTACAGGAATAGGCAGTTGAGTCCATAGGCCATCTGGGACAATGGTCAATACCTTCTATAAATGGCACCAGTCCAGCTGCAGCCCTGGGGGACACATGAGGAATAGGGTCATTGCCTAATCCTGTGGGAAGACCAAACATCCAGGAATTGCTCCACATGTTGCCGCAGGACTGACCTCGCCTGACTCCAAAGGCAAAGTACCTATTGCATAATGACAGAACTCTAAGCACACGCTGCTCCTCCTGGGACACTGAAGAAACAAGTGCCACTTCTCTCTATAGCTTTGAGGTGTAGTACAAGCTGTGCACATGTCTACTTTAGATAGAAGCTAACCTATCCCCATCCTGGAGGATCCAAAGAAATGTATTATAGGAACTCCAGACAAGAGTTATTGAAAAAAATCTACAGAGTTGCTGGCTGCTGGTTTCCAGAGTCACATGGGACAATGTCACATGCAAATGAACACAGCAAGACAACTCAAAGGGAATGCGCAGGGGTTTCTGGGAAACATGTCCCTTATTACATCTGGAGAAACTTTTTTAAGCAAGAAGAGAGGTAAGGCAGGAAAATAGAACAGCTCTAAGCAGCCATTCATGGAAAAGATGAAATGGAACCACCCTGCCAGCTAGCTTGTTTCGACAGATGACAAAAATGACTAAAATCAGCTGTCTGAGTTAATTAGCACCTATTACCCTGGGTGGATTACTGCCCTGTCACCACCATGGCTTTTTATTCTTGTTCCAGGCTTTGGTGGCAAAGCTATTGCTTCCAATAGCTGTTGGGACCCACCAAAGCTAAGGGTATCTCCAAAACAAAAACACATCTGAGTTCATCCTGCCTTCGATCTGCCCTTCTGCCACACAAAACTATCTGGCTCCATCTCAAAGGCGGTTATTTTGGCCCTGACACCTCTTTAATCTTGGATCCACAGCTATCTAGGGTAACATTGGCTCTGGCTGACATGGCCCGCCGTATCCAGAGGAATGATACTCTCCCCATAATGGCTGTAAAAGATAACGAGGAATTTATTAGGAGTTACACACAGCACTCTGTGCTGTCTTTGATGGAATCAATGAGCAGCATAAGCTTCAAATCCACAGAGTTGGCTGCAACCACTAGGCATGTTGCCTAGGTGCAAAGAAGAGCCATTAGGGGACGTGTACATGGCATTAGCAGTTCAGAACACGGAAAATCAAGGTGACTTCCTATAGCAAGGGAGGTGGGACTAGCTTGGCTCTCTGGTGGCCATCTAGAAAAACATCATTCTGAGCCAGACAGAAAGAAGACAGATGCTGGAGAAGCACCCTCTGTGGGCATATGAGTGCCCACGTCACTTCTATTCCATGTTTTGTTGCTGCTCCCCAGCACCTTTCTCAAAGGACTGTCCCCGGCATTTATCTATTTGTGAGTTAGAAGGAGGAGATTTCATCAGGGGCAAGGGAGGGATGAGAAGCACACTCAACCTGTAGAGGACTAGTTTGGTGGGAAAATCCCCCATCTCATTTGTTCTGCAATGGGATGATCTTGATACATACGTACACACACACACACACACACACACACACACACACACACCCTAAGATCCCAGTAAGGTTCAGTCTCACAAGCCCACTGCAGTGCTCAGCTCAAGAGCACTTGAGCATTCAGGGCTAAAGGGATGGCTCAGTTGGTAAAACACAGGCTTTGAAAGCATGAGGACATACGTTCATATGACCAGCAACCATGCAAGAGACAGTTATGACAGCATGTGTTTGTAATGCCTGTGCTGGGGAGGTAGAGACAGGTGAATCCCTGGATTCATTAGATAGCCTGCTAAATTCAACGATAAACCTCGCCTCCAAAACTAAGGGGAAGAATACTCATGGAAGACACCTGAACATGACTTTTGGCCTCAACTTGCATGTGAAGGCACATGTAGGCATACGGATGTATGTGTTTATATTCATATATGTGTATATACACAGATTCGCAAATGTTAACACACTCCCCACATACGCATGTGTATCACATAACCCACATGAAACAGATGGTATTTATTTGCCCTTCTGCCTCACTTACCTCATTCCCTCTGTCTGCTTCCTGGGTCACCTCCTTGTACTAAAGCACTTAATCTGAATGTCTGTTTTTAGGAAAACCCAAGCCAAGACATTGGCTGAACATGCAGGATTTAAATTCACAAGTTCTTGTTTCCCTTTGCTGTCTGTGGCTTATTCCTCCAGGGACACGTTAGCTCTCCCTTACTACCCCTAATATAGAAATAATGGGCCTAAGAAAATGCCAGGCAGGAGGAAAGCTCTCTCTAGCAATGAGAGATCATACTGGCCTGAGAGCCGCCTGCCATCAGGATCCTACTGGTTCTTTAGGATAGCTTTCCCTAAAATCTCTTTGCTTGCCTTACCTTTCCTTTAAGGAGTCAAATGGAGTTTCTATTCTGAGCACCACTCAATACCTTCAAAGGCAGGAGCATGTCATAAGGTAGAGGTAATAGATAGGCTATCAATTAGTGATGTCTGTAATGGTACCAAGACAGGAGACTGGTAGCTATAAGCTAAAGCACTTATAATCCTACATGGAAAGGTATAAAGAACTTGAGACCAGATAAACTAATAAATTAAAATTGAATTCTAATATATAAAGATATGCAATCTTGGGCATTTTTATTTTCCAGCCGAGGCTTTAGTTTTCTCTGTGAAGTTAATGTCTCCTAACTAGAAGATTATTGTAGGATGATAGGCAGAAGCCCCCATCATAGTCCCTGCTCAATGAAGTTCAGTTCCCCTCTCAATGAAAGCCAGAGAGTTCACTTAAATTGAGTTTCAAATTTCTTAAGCAAAGGCATTATTTGCCAACACAATTTAAAGGATTTAAATTCTTTACTGGTAAAGGATCACAAAATGATTATAATCTTTTTGTTGTTGTTTGTCTTTGTTTGTTGTTGTTTTTGTTGGTTGGTTTTTTTTCTTTTCTTCTTCTTTTTCTTCCTCTAAAGTTGAACATTTCCCTCTGGCCACACCTCCATTCTGGTTGGGGTAGTTCTGTAGTGGAATTTAACCCTCCAGGCAAAGACATCTGATCCTAAGTAAACCCAAACACACCCTGTAGACCCTGGTGGCCATAATTCCTAGGTCAATTAAAAACACTGAAGAAAGATGGTGCTGAGACTTGGCACTGGCTTTGATGAAACACTGCTCTGAATAATTAACCAGCGGCGATGCAAGTTTAGAGCCTGTCCATTAGCTGATTGTCCTATTTAGAAAATGGGACAGCAGCCCAATCTCAGGAGTCGATGCTCCTGACGTGTGTATCTCCACCATCAAGATACTGGAAAGTTGTGCAAGTGAGAAGCGACTCTAAAACCTTCTGCAAACGGTATAAGCAGTGGTTTGGAAAATATGCTGGAAAGCTAGCTGCCAAAAACCAAAAATGAGAGCAATTTCAGGCACTTTCAGTTGCCAGAAAATGTACCAGAGGCCAGTCCTTAGCCCACTGTAGGATGGGGCCTGGGCACATGGCTGTTGAATGACTCAATGGCTGCCGGCCCCGCACATCACCCTCCCATGCTCAGAATGTGCACAGGATAGCATCGGAGGAATGCAATTCGGAAAAGAAGCCCTTACAATACGGATGAGGGGCTAGAGAGATGGAGGGCTCAGTGAGTCTCTCACCCAAAAAAACATGCTCAGAACATAAAGCCCTCACTTTGCAGTCCTGAAAGACGCCAGTGTTGGTTGCTATGGTCTAGTTAAATCACAACAGTACCCCAGCAGCACAGGTCAAGTTTCACTCCTACTGTACATCAACCAAAAGCTCAGCATTTGCTGCTAACTCAAATCACCATTCAAACAGCACGGGCCTCTTGATCAGCGACCCACATATCCAAGTTTTCCAAGTCGGTCTTGAAGGGTCACTGCATCAGGTGACTCATCCCGACAGGCCAGCAGGTCATGAAGCCATGCTTCTTCCCATCTCCCAGGCATTAAGCCCATGTGGCATGTTACAAGATGGATACTTTAAAGAAGATGCCACCCCCAAGTTAGAAGTGAAGCAAGGCAATGGAAAGTGGTACCATGGGAGGGAGTTGTGGCCACGAGGTGATGATGGAGCCACAAAAGACACAGATGGGAATGACGACACTTGTCGTTGGTCAGGCTAGATTGCAGAGACAGGAATTAGCAAAGGCAAACACCCGAAAGGAAAGCAGCCACGAAGGAAAAAGAGAGCTGTATCCGAGGAACTATTGGAAATGTTTCATGTAACTAAAAGCCCAAATGGCAAACTGACGCAGAGCACCAGAAGAAATATCCTAATGATGCTCGCTCCATGCCTTAAACCCTTTTCAGATTCAGATGACTCAATTGTTGTTTGCTTCTTTTTTTTTTTTTGGTGTTTTTAAATTTTTTATTTTACAAAGAAGACACTTGATCCTCAATATTTAAAATGTTTAAAGAGTGCTAACTGAATAACTGTATTTTATTTTTCATCAAACTGTGCATTTACAACCAATGCTAAAAGTCTTTGCTGTTGTTAGTTTATGTCCTAGGGACCAGAGTCACATCCATGCCAGGCAAGCATTCTACCATCAACCTATCCTTTTAGTCCATAGGAGGGTGGGATGCTGGGCATATAGAATTGATTCTCTGTATATGTAGAAGTCTGTAAGAAAGAGAAACATCAAAGCTTGCTTAGAGGCTGGTTCAGACTTCTGGGTCCAATCAATGAAGCAAGATGCCAGAACTATGGTCAGATTTTTCCAAGTCCCTCCGTTTTCCTCGATTTGTGGAATTTTGCTGTGTTCCCAAACAAAAGTGAACTGGCAGATAAGGAACAAAAGCATCCAGTGTACATTTTTGAAGCTTTACCATGACTTAAATAGGCCCTTGTAAGATGGATTTCCCCATTTCTTCTCGACCTCCACACAAGACTTACCATCCTTGCCTACAAAATAGAAAAATGAGACACCAGGACAATGAGACACTCGCCCCAAACCACACAACTAGGAAAAGCAGATCTAGACCCTGTTGGCCAACAGAAACAAAATGTGTACAGATGCAAGTCCTACATAGAACTGTGCACTGCCTAGCACTTACGACTTCAAGTTTTCTAAAAGAAATAATGTAAACAACCCAAACACATCAAAAATATCCTTGTAACATATAATCAGTACAGAATTATTACTGAAATATTCATATTCTTCAAAGTCTGATGGGCATATGACAATCTGGATTCTGCAGTTCAAGTTTGCACTTGGCTACATGTTGGCTGCTGTACCACACAGAGCTGGGAGCTGTCTGCTACTGCCAGGACTGAACATTTCAGTGGCTGGGAGCTTCATATTTTTAGCCACAAAATTATTACCTCTGGATTATACCCTTCCCTCTTACAGAGTATTCTGAGAAAGTCATAGATCACTAGAAAGTGCTGAAGACATTCAGAAATTGGATTTAGATTCTTTTTCTTTTCTCCCTCCTTAATTCCCTTTCAGTCAGACAAACACTGGGAGAAGCAACTGAGGAGATGTTTTTGGCATGGAAAGCTGCAGGGTATAGCATGCCTCAATAGGAAGGGTGGGTATCAGGAAAGACCCCATGCTAGGAGATGGCAACGAAGAAGACATATGCCTCTCCTTGATAAATGGTTCATATTCACCTATTTGAGCACTACTGGTGTTTGGACATTCAACTGATTTTTGTTTATTGATTGTAATAGTGTGTGACTGTTTTGTCTGCATGTATATATGCTCACCATGTGTATGTCTGGAGCCCACAAAATGGGATGGACAGATCGGAGTTACAGATACTTGTAATTCACTGGGAATCAACTGGTTATGGGGTGCTGGGAACTGAACCCAGGCTCTGGAAGAACAATCAGTGCTCTTAATCACCACTAACCTGAGGAAATGCTTTTATTTTGAACTTGCCTTGACATATTACATCACTTATTAGCTCAGATAAAATACTGATTAAGAGGAATAATGTAGAGAAAAATTTCTGTTCTGCCAAGTCCCACAGCCATTCAGTCCCAAAGAAATACACAGAGGATTATATTGATTATAAACTGTTTGGCCTATTAGCTCAGGCTTATTATTAACTAGTACTTACAGCTTAAATTAATCCATAACTCTTGTCTATGTTTAGCCACATGGCTTGGTACCTTTTCTCAGTAAGGCATTCTCATCTTACTTCCTCTGCATCCAGCTTGTGAGTGAGTCTCTGCCTTTCTTTTTCCCAGAATTCTCTTAGTCTGGTCGCCCTGCCTTTACTTCCTGCCTGGCTACTGGCCAAACAGTGTTTTATTAAACTAACATGGATGATAATCTTTAAAGCATAAAAGAGCATTATTTCACAGCATTTCCTCTGTTTTTTTTTTTTTCTTTTCAAAACAAGAGCTCTGAATCTAATCTTCTTTGTTTGGTTTTATTCCTGATCATTATCCAAAACAACTTGTAACCAACACTCTAAACAAAGACAAACACCCATAATTTTCTAGTTTTCTAGGATACTTCCTGCTAATTGGGGACCAAAGAAAATTTAGGATTATGGTCAAGTCCTGCTGGAGTATTCTGTGAGACTGGATCATCTAAGCCTTGAAGCTGTTCTGGATGTAGACATCAGAGGAAACTGCAACAGAGATCCTCTGAAACATTGGATCATCTGGGCTATCCATTCCATTCCTACTGGAGATTTTTCAGGGGGGTCTTCCTTGATCAAACCTTATTTTTCTTAACCCAGAATAAAGCCTCAGCCTCTTATTTCCCATAAAAATAAAAGTAAAACCTCTTCTCCAAAGTAACATATCTTCTGACTTAAATTTTGAAGTCAAGACATTTTCAAAATATATAAATTGGGTTAATCCAGCAGCATTTATAATCAAATATCTTTTAGCAGCTGTCACTCCATCCTCAGCAGTCAAACAATTTAAATATAACACAATAACATACAGCATCCAGATTCTTTGTGTATTTTCCATCTTTACATGGACTTTTTTTTACACTATTTTTTTTAATTTTTTTTTTTTAGACAGGGTTTCTCTGTATATATTTGCCTGTCCTGGAACTTACTCTATAGACCAGGCTGGCCTCAAACCCACAGAGATTCACCTGCCTCTGTCTCCCAAGTGCTAGGATTAAAGGGGTGCACCACCATACCCGACCACTCTAATTCTTTTTTTTTTTTAAGGACTTTCTCTTATCCTTTTTTCATTTTTCTTTTAAGCTTAAACATACTATAAACCATTTAGAGGATTTTTTTTTGTCTGAATCTGTCTTTACTGTCTATCTCTATCTTTTTTCTAACCACATGAGTCTTTAATCTGCTAAGCAACATGGTTAGGATTAAAGCTGTGGCTCTGGCAGCTGGCTCTACCCCATTCCTTAGCTTTTTGAGAATCTAGCTTCATGGGAAACGTACTAGAAAGGAACCACATTTATTGTTACAACTCTGTGGAGTTTCTAGATTAATGCAACCACCAACCAACCTGATGCCAGTTGCTCATAAACACCACTTATGTGTTTGGTTGAAAGGCCTTTTTTAATAGTTGTATGGTTTTTGTTGCTAATGCTGAGTCAGGAAGCCTCTCTTAAAGGAGCCACACCTCTGTTCATTGCCAGCAAACAGCCGAGCAGAGAAAAGATTGTGACCAAGAAGCTGTGCTTGACTCTGTTCTTGTCTGTTTAGAAGCCTTTCTTTTTTTCAAAGCTTTCTCAGGCTGTATGTGTAAATTCTTGACAAATGTTTGGGTGCCATTTGTAGACAGAAGTTGCTGTCCCACCTGGTCCCGCACATAGAGTCTTATATTAATTATAAACTGTTTGGCCTATTAGCTCAAGCTTATTATTTACTAGCTCTTACAAATTAAATTAATCCATAATTCTTCTCTATGTTTAGCCACACGGCTTGGTACCTTTTCTCAGTAAAGCGTTTTTATCTTACTTCCTCTGCATCCAGCTGGTGAGTAACTCTCTACCTTTCCTCTTCCCAGAATTCTCTTAGTCTGGTTACCCCACCTATACTTTCTGCCTAACTACTGGCCAATCAGCATTTCATTAAACCAACACAAGTGACAAATCTTTATAGTGTACAAGTGCATTATCCCACAGCAGAATAATATGATCAACGTTGCATGTTCTTGACTTTAAAAGAAATACTTATTTAATATTTAACTAATAACTAAATTTCTTTTCTGGATAGTCTACTTCCACTTTCTAGTAGTCCTGCATGGCAAAAAAGGGGGGGGGGAAGAGTGGCAGGAGGTATAAGAGCTAGAGAGGTAGAGATAAAAAGAGAGAGAGAAGAAAGAAAGGGAACATTTGAATTTGTGAAATGTTTTTCTACATTTATTCTGTGAATCACATATTTTATTCACTGATCTATTTGTAAGGTAGGCTCAATTAATAAATTTAAAGACACAAAGATACTGATAAAAATTTTAATATTGCACATTTCTCTAAATGTTCAGTTTTTCGTACACCACACTGTCAGAATATATTTCTCTGAACATCTACAGTTTTGCCTGGGTCTCCTACTGCACTGACAATGGCCTCCCTGGACAGCTACATCTATGTTCCACTGTTCTTGTCTAATATTGGCCATTTCTGTTGGCTAATTTATCGAGAAGTATATTTCAATGCTCTTTAAGAAGAACTCAGTTTTGGTTCTGATCGTTCCACAGATTGTAAATTCTGCTTCCGATTTAACTGGATGTACTCACACAGATTAGTTCCTTCCTGCGAATGTCACTGGGTTTATTTGATTGCTTTTTCTGCTAACTTCTTACAGTGAATAATTAATGCATTTATTTTTAGTCTTTCTGTACTGTGGTGTAGTACACTACAGTTGTGAACTGCATAACAGCCTCAGTCAACAACAGACTCCACTTAATCACGTCCCCTGAGATTATAATAGAGCTAGGTATGTTCTTAGCTGCCATGAAGATAGTAGATTCTTTCACCCACAATTGGGCTGATGATGCAGAGGAACCTGCTGTTCTGCCCGCTGAAGAGGGCACAGATTGTACAACTATGCACAATGCCTGAACCTGGTAACAATAATGGACCACCATCACTAACTTCCTTATTTGCCATGTTATAGGGATTTAATTTTTTTAATTTGCCTACAAAATATTAGCTATCATGATGGCGTTTTCAAACAAAGTGAACAAACTGTGTCTAAGCAGATTCTTCTCTCACTCATCCTCCCTTTCCCCCATATCCTTGCCAGCATTTATTGTCAAGATTTCTTGATGATAGCCATTCTGATCAGAGGAAGGCGGTATCTCAAAGTAGTTTTAATTTGCATTTTCCCCAATAGCTAGGGATGTTGAACATTAAAACAAACAAAAACCTTCTTGCCCATTTGTGATTTTCTTTTGAGAACTGTCACTCTTCATCCATTTTTTAAAGGGTTAACTATGAAGCATTCTGGGAAAGGGCCTGCTCTGAAGACTTCTCAGTGGGACAAAGGTAGAGGTGACAGGTGACTTTAAGACTCTTGGTGCCGTGCCAGCCTGCGCTAGTGTGTGTGTTTGTGTTTTGGCTTAGAAAAATCATTTAAAAACAATAACACGAATATAAAGAATGCATTTTGAGGCCAGACATACACACATAACTTAAAAAAATATACACATGAAAATATCTACTTTCTTCCCCTCAAAACACAAGAATCTAGTGTTTTAATTCTGACAATCTACCAAAATTAATTATACCATCACTATTGCTCTATGCAGCTTTAAAAGTTTATATACATGTTTATGCATGCTGTTGGATAAAGTCCCTTAGATTAAGAGAACTTCAGATGTTTATGGCCTATTATATTTAGATCTTGGCATGGGATATCTACAGTCATGAAAACAAAGACTCTCAAACCCACGTGGCAGGTCCATGGCAAGATATTTTTGGAATGAGCTCCTCCACTCCCAATTAGAGCCCAGGTCAAAAGGGAGAAGTTTCTCAAAATTTTCTTTTGAAGGAGAGTTACTGTATAGTATTTTTCTTACTAATGAAAATGTCCCTCTCTCAGATGAGTGTACTGTATCTTGGTCACCAATCCGTGACCACCCCCAGCCTTACCTTTTGTCCTTAGTCACTTGATAAAAGGTACATCTCTTGTCTATTGTGACTAGAAAAAAATGAAGCAGTCAGTGGCGGCATGCTCCTCCCATGAATAGTGGTCCTTTTTTCTCCTTCGCTGTAAACTTATCCCTCCCCCTGCTATGATTTTCTCCAGCATTTCATGTTTTTGAATCAGGAGGAATTCCAGGGTGTCTTGTCTACTGGGCATCACATAGCTATCACAATGATCTTTACAAAAGATTGGGCTGGTTATGTCATTCCCCATCTGCTTAGAATCCTCAAGGATTTCCCTTCACCCTGACAACAGACATTCAATTTATTGCATCTTAGAACTGCCTGTTTCTGCCTCCCTTCCCCCATCTCATCCCAGGTCATCCTAGGTTTCATCTACTTCCTGCTAGCATACTTATCCCCCATACTCAGTCTTTCTAGTTGACACCAAGCATCCTGCATCCCAGTGTTCTTGACAAAAGCTACCACCTTGCATTTGCATATGTCCCTACAATCATCTTCTTGTCCTAACAACTGCTTCCTTGGGGAAATTTCCCTCGGTTCCTGGAAGTGCTGATATCATCACCTGCAACTATTTGGACGTTTCCAAATGTGCTGTTCCCCACACCTCCCAGCATCTACCATGCAGCTGTTGATGTGTGGCTCTCCCTGCTGTATGGTCCTCTTCACTTCTGGCTCACAGATTAGTTGCTCTGAGGCTATTCCACACTCAGCATCTTATGGACTTCATATATATGTGAGTTCTTATAACCACATTCTAGACTCATTAGTACAAATCCTGGGAAAGCAAAGCAGGGTAAATCCAGTAATTCACTTTTAAAATAACTCTTCAAGTTACCTAAAGAAAGTATATCCCCTTATCCCAGTATAAGACTCTCCCAGGAGAGTCGGGAGTTCAAAATAAACCTAGGTTACATGGCAACATTGACAGGGAGAAAGACAGAGAGAATATCAAATTTTTATCTTTAAAAACATTATTTCTATCTGTACATTAAAAAAAACAGACAGAAAAGTAGTTTCTTAGCATACTTCCTGGATTTTACTGAGGGAAAAAAAATCATGCTTCAATAGAAAAATCATGTATTGTTGACAGTACATTTTCCAAATTATATGATTCTAACTTTTTTATTACCCTTGAGCTATTTTACAACATTGTAAATTGATGACGCAAAATAATTACCTGGACTTGCTAATTTCATAGAGTACATTTAATTCACTTTCCCTCTTCCACTGAAGAGGAAAGCAATTTTGCCTCCATTTTCACACTGATTACTCTCCCTGGCCAGCAACTACGTGTTCTTTGTACTCCTTTTTGACATGTTTGTATCATTTTATCAGCTTCCTCAATAAAAACCAAGTAAATGAATAGACATATTCCTTAGACATACATACAGACCTACATACACAACTATGCGCGTGCACACACATATATGTATATATACATACAGTAACCATGGTTCACCACTTCTGAAAATATTTATTTAGCAAGGAATGAGAGAATGTGCCCTTGAGTGAGTACTGTCTGGTGAACACTGCCGTGTGTGGGAAATGCCAGCTGCTTTGGGTACAGTTGTGTGAACAGAGTGAAAAATCGCTTCTTTCCATTGCCCGGACCGCTATTGTCCAAACCCCCATCTATGTGGGGCATCTCAGACACAATACAAGGCAAACCGGTCTCACCTCACACCTCTCACCCCGGGGAAGGTGCAAGTGAATGGAATGAAGCTGAAGCACAGACAAAACCTGGGGTTTCCATTTACTCCTCTGAGGGCACACAGCCTGGCTCCAGACACTGCCAGTGCCCCTCCCTTTGAGTTGTAAACGAATCCGCCTCTTGGATCTGGGTTCAGTACATCCCCTCACAACCCCACACCTTGCCTCACTTCTTCCTGCTTTTCCACAGAATTATTAGACTCTCAAAACCAAAACTCCCTGTGAGGATGGGAGTCCGCAAGGAGATCGGATCACCCTGAGGTAGAGAGGTAGGCTGAAGCCAATCACTTTCTCCAAAGTACCTGTCCAGGAACCTTGGAGGTATACCGGGCCAATCAAAGGGAGCCATTCAAACATGCTGCCTGCTGGGATCAGGTTCACTTCTTATTCAGCACTTCCACAGTCCTTACTACTCTTTCTCATCACCCCTTTGCCACAGAGACAAAAAGCAGCTACTCTGTAGTAAAATAACCCCAGTATCTGGAGGGCACTGAGTCACTGTTCGTCCCCATTTCCCTGCAAATGCCAAAGATGCTGAAGAGAATGCAGAGCCACCTGCCTGAAAGGGCTATCTCCAGCTCAGCCATGGAGGCCAGAGCTAACATTTTCACCATCAGCACCACCAATGCCCATCCTTACAAGCCACTCTCACCAACTCATCTGTGCCGGCTTGGGGAAATGGTCCCGGGCGTTTTCACGGTTTCCGAATTCAGACTTGGATGCTTAATCTGGTCTGTGTGAGACTAAGCATGCTTTCTCTTGTCAACAGCCCGATCCCAAGACTGGAGCAATGGAGTTGCTGCAAGCGGATTCAAGCCATCTGTAGAAAATGGTCCTGGGCCAGAGAGGGAACTAGGAGTGGAAACCCCACAGTTCTGGTGGCACCTGGGGAATTGCCCAGACCTGTGTGGTGTCCACACAACCCTAGTTTCTTATAGTAGCTGTTCTAAGCTTTGATGGGCCTCAAACAGGGTCACCACATATCTGGGACCCCCACATCCTGCTCTACCCAACAGCCATATCTCATAGCTGCCTTGCCTACTTGCCTCTTGGATATGGGAGGTCTACTTTCCCCAAACCTACTGAATGGTACCATGCAAGCTGGTTGGGCCAGGGGAGTTCACAAGATGATTCATAAGGATCGTAGATGAAGGCCTAAGGCAGGCCAGGCCCTCAGGGGCTCCTGTACTCACAACTGGTGTCAACTAAAATCCACTTCCTATCCAGATACCATCCTGCCGCTCTGATCAGCGGCCTCCCACGGCTTCCAGTTACACCTGTGTTTCAGAGAATCTGCCTTCTTTCAGAGGTCACAAACTTGCCATTCACCCCAGGCCAGGAACAGCCAGGGACTAGGGACTAGTGAGTGGCAGACTGGGAAGTACAGAAGGTGGCCTTTTGCTTCAAGATCAGATCAACTCTGTCGTGTCCTTGTGTTATGGAGTTCCCAGTGGGATTTACTAGACTCCAGCCAAGAAAACATTCCCAGCTGCCTCTCTTGCTTCCAACTCTCAAGAATATAGTAGTGCTAAGCAGCGGCAGCAGATGACTCCCTGGGAGGAGGTCAGAGTTCTATCCTATCTGTCCTCAGCCCCAAGGGTTGGGAGCAAACGCCTGTATAAGGCACCTATGCTGGCCGCCCTGGCTTCCCTGCACCTATGTAGGTCAAGGAGGAATTTCAGGGGAAAAGAAAGAAATGCTTTATTAATATATGTATTTATTGATTGAGTCACAGAATCTTGCAAGACCTTGGATATTTAGGAGATACTCACTGTAGGGACCTAATAAAGCAGCCTTTTTATTCCTTGTAAATTGATCCTCGGTTAGGCCCTCAGAGTTGGGCCAGTCAGCGAGAAGACACAGCCAGAGAGAAGAGATGCATGTCAGCTCTAAATCATTTTCCACACCAACTATCACATCGGCCCTGCACAGTCCAGGGAGTGGCCCACCATCAAGATGGAGGCTTCCCAGCCCTAGGCATTCAAGTTTTCAATAGGAGGATGTTGCCCATGGTCCAAAGATAGAGAAGGGGGTTGATGGTGACATAAAACCCACTCTGCTCACTTCTCCTAGATCTGAGTGCCAGATTCTGCCAGTCTGGGATCTCTCCCAGAATAGTTTTATGTGCTAGAGCCCAAGACTCACGTCAAGGCTGCCTACAAGGGATCTCACACCATGTCCAACCACTTCTCAGAGCACAGTTACTGGTAGAGGCCAGCGGGCTCCCTCTGGCCAGCAGGTGGTAGTCTTCAGGTCTTTCTGGGAGCAAGACTCTGTAGGAGAACAGACCATGAGGTGATGCGCATAGAAAGGCACAATGGGTGTGGCTTCTATTCCTACAGACACTGGACCATTAGACTCCAGTGGCTGCTATGGTGTTCCACAGAGCACTGAGGATGGAGTCGCATGGGACACACAGACAGACAGATGGACACACACACACACACACACACACACACACACAGGCTTTTAGTTTAGATTCTTCCACTCCACCCCGTGTCTTGTGAACTCAGACCACATTCACAAACCTTTGATCAGCAGGTAGGGTGAGAAAAAAAAAAAAACCAACAGGACTAATGCATCAACCAAACCAATTACCTGCCAACATAGAGAGCCTGGGATATCCCAGCCCTCCACAGATATACAGGGGCTTCTCAAGATTCTATCCACGCCTAAGCTGAACTGAATGGAAGAGAGAGGGGCCAACAGCGGAAAGAACATTCTTCTCTAGCAATGTAACAAAATGTCTCAAGTAAATGCCTTTCCCAGCAGCAGTACCCTGCCCTCCCTGCCTGTATCAGGGCTGGCCTCAGGGGAGGAGCAAGCCCTCCCCCCATCTCAGAGCTACCTTAGAGCAGACAGCAAGCTGGCGATGGGATCCCCAGTCACAGAGGGTGTGGTCAGAAAGAGGGTGCTGCGTTTGGAGAATGTGCTGCCCTGTTATTTCTACCTCGGGGTGTCTGGTCCTCACACCACTTATTATGAGTTTAGCGCCTTTCCAGCCCCGCAGAGACCATGGGAGAGAGGCAGCGCTTACAGGGCAGACCCCAGACACAGTCATTTGGGGAAGATTCATCCGTGCCGTTTCCATTTAATAAGCATTCCTCTGAAGAGCTGTGGCTACTGCGATCACACTTCCTCTGGGATAATTAACACCTCTCTCCTCACTGTAATTCCCCTGCCTGCATTACTACCACTGGGCAAGGTGTGCATGTGTGTGTGTGGGGGGGGTATGCACGTGTGTGTGTGTGTGTGTGTGTGTGTGTGTGTGGTGTAAGGGAAGGGGTGAGGAAAGGGGCATCAAATAACAACAACAATAATAATAATGACAATGATAATAATTGGTTTTGCCTCCGTAAGGCAATTCATGGGCCTCTGGTGTGTCCCTTGTCTAGGCACTTCTTTATGTAGGGCCATAGAGTTCAAGGGTTAGAGGCTACGGCACCACGGTGCTGGCTGCTGCCTTGCTCCCAAGAGAGCCTTTGATCCTCCCTTGGCTGTGGTTTTCCCATGAGGCCTTCCATCAAGCATCCATGACAGAAAACTGCAAGGCCACTTTCTTCCTTACTTAAACATTAAACAGGAGCATCCCGGGGGAGGGGGACTACTGAGGCACCATGTCAGATGCAGGTACAGCCCCCTACTCTGCAGAGGTACGTAGACACGCAGAGCCGTGAGCGTGGAAAGATGAAAAGACGGGTGCAAGAATGTTCCTAGCAGCACAGCTCATAACATAAAAACCACAGGAAGTCGCCAGCTGTTCCTCACTTCTCACAAGTGAATAACAGCGATCGGGAGTCATCTACCACCAATGAGGACATGGCTCAATCTCCCGTACGTGACTCTTAGCAAAGGATTCACAGATTACACTGAAATAGCACAATACTGGGTAGAATAAACCTATGCCTACCTATGGGGTACTTGCTTTATGAAAATGTATCTATACATGTATGGTAGGTGCATTTCCTGTGTGTATATAACATTTCTCTATCACACTCTCTCCCTCCGTCCTTTCCCCCTTTCCTGGCTCCTCCTTCCTCTTTCTCCCCTTTTTTTTCCCTCTCTCTCCCTCTTTCTCTTTCCTTTCTTTCTCTCTCCAAGAGCAGTTTTAAGGAAACAGAATGAATCATGATCCCTCCTCTGAAGCTGTCCTTGTCACTTCCTATTCAGGTTGAAAATAGAAAAGCCACAGGAAACGTTCGGCAGCTCAGGCTTTCACAGAATCTACCCAAAGTAAAATCAGCTGAAGCAAAATGCTTCCAGCAGAGGGAGAGGTGGAGGCTGGAGGGAGTGAGGGAGAAGGCAGAACCAAGAGTCCTACATGAAAGCAGCACATTTGTCCTCCCCAACCTCTCTCTCAACCCAGACATTCTCATGTCCATGTTAACATAAGACCAGAGACAGACGGCAATGGCCCCTCAGTATCCATAGCGGATTGGTTCCAGGAGCCCCTGCAGATACTAAGAGCCAAAGAGAGACCAAGTTCTTACTAACTGTGCACATTTCCCATACATTCTAAGTAACTGCATTACTTATAACACTGAATACAATGAATTCTGTAGAAAACATTGCTTACACTACATTAAAAGCCCATACACTTTGTCACAGACATCATTTTTTCTGGATTTTTTTTTTTTAAATCATGGGTGATTGAATCCATGGAGAGGGGATGCCAGCTGTACTATTCAAGGAAAACAGGTGGAAGATCTACTCGATGCCCCAAGTGTCTGCCTAGCCATTCCAGTTTGCAGGTATCTCGGCTGGGTCAGCATGAACAGACACTGACCCCGGAGAGTAGTTCCCTCCAGCAGCTCTTCTCAGAAGGCCTTCTAACTAAATCCCTTTCAAGATGACATGCAGACGGCAAAGTGGCTAGAGGCAGACTGAAGAAGCAGGACAAGAGCGGATGACTCTGCTGTCCCTGACCACTAGCTCCATCTAACTCCATGGCTTGCCCCATACCTGCCTGTCCCAGCAGCAGGCATGGAAGTCCTTAGACAGCTGACCATGAAAGACCTTCACTGTGGATAGGAAGGGACAAGTGAATGAAATACACAGTACCTGAGACTTGGAGGTCTCTATGTTGGGACTCCAAGGAAGAGGGACATGTGTACAATTGCCAAGTGCTATGTTTAGAGAGACTGCATGCATCAAATGTCTGCTGTGAGGCCATCACGCTTCCTTGCCAACATTTGAGGCTAAGGTTGATACCATTCATCTTTTAAATTAATTTCATGATTGAGAATTGTCTGGAGCTTGGGCAGATTCCCCAACAGCCAGGAGTAAAGAGAATGACTGGGTCTGTTCAATGCTTTACAAAAAGTCTGGTTGATTACAAAGTTCCCTCTTCAGAGACACCAACCTTCCTTGTCAGTGTTTGGATGTGGTATGTCCTCTGAGGGCTCAAGTGTTAAACTCACGGTCTCCACGATGGTGACATTAGGAGACAATGGGAACTTTAAGAGGTGGTCAGCTTCTTGGAGCAGCTACCCCTGAAAACATTGATGGAGATCCTGAAGGGTCGCATGAGGGTGAGTTGTTCTAAGAAGAGCAAGACTGAGCCCATCTTGCTCTCTGGCTTCTTGTCGTCTTCTGCAGTCTCTACCTCTTGAGTGCCCATCTCCCATGACATCCTGAAGCCAGTGACTGTCTACCAGAGATAGAGCTATGCTGTTTGGATCAGCTCCCAAAATTTTGGAGTGAAGAGTACATTTTTCCTTATAAAATACCAAGCCTTGGGTATTTTCTTATAGCAAAAAGACTAATACAATAACATAAGACATAAGGAATATTCTCTCTCTTCTTTATATGCATCCTTGTCCAACAGTGGATTTCTGTTATCACTATTGACCTTCCAGTGTGGCCTGGATGCATATTTTAAGATTTCTCCTTGTCTATCTAGAAGTCCATAACAAAACAAAGTTGGATTGGTCTAGCAATCCCTAGGGAGGGATGGAGACTCCATGATTCTCTAGGCAACAGCGGCTTGCCTCTCCTGGTATACTGTGTGGTACTAATCTATATTGAGTTCTATTGATGCCTATGCCTATCCCCAGAGTCACAATACTTCCCTCCACCACAATGTATACTGGGTTCCCAGAAGAAGAAACCAGGACATCTCTGTAACATTCTATTTAGACCAGTCACAGGATTCTGTACGCATCCATGCAAACCTGGGCCCTGTATAAAACAGCAGACCCTAATTCCTAGGTCAGTCTCTCCAGGGTCTGAGCTTCCCAAAGTAACATATACTATGATCAGGAAGAACAGTGAAAAGGTAAGCTAAAAAGCCAGGGAGTCTTTCATCAGAGGTCACCCGGCCAATGCTTTCTCCACCCACAAGTGCAAATCACTCATTTTGCTCAGTCCACAGCTGCTCAGTAGACTTCTCCCTGCAGACAAACTTGCTAGAGACTGTAGACAGAATGCACTGGAGATTTCAGTGCTAACCCTGGTGATCTTACTGCCTGGTGTTACCTGGAGAAACTGATCCTGGGCATGCGCACTAAGAGCTCTCCACAGGGGTGCTGAACACCCATGCCATTTGTGACTGGATAGTAAATCGTAACTCACCTTCACCATAAGGGGAAGAACCAAAAATCCAAATAATCTGTTATTTCCGTATGAATGAGGCAGACTTTGTGGGGAACACCAAAGTCACAGTAGGCATTTCAAATGGCAGGAACTGAACTCGGGGAATCAACCTTCTAAGTGAGAGCACGACCAAAGGGGAGGCAGATCCGGGGCGACCAACAAGGAAAACTATGCTTACTTAGGTCTCAGAAGCAGGTGATTGGGATCAACACCCAGGGACGCATATCAAAATAAATGCCATACACATAAATGGCAGACTAATCATGGCTATTTTTTTCTCCCCTAGGTCCCTCAGAAATATTTGGTCCAGTGTCTCCTTTCAGGATCTGAACCTTTAGCTCCCATGAGGTCAGCAAAGGACCCATTTCTGGGAAATTCCGGAGTTAATCCTGTTATTCAAGAAGTTAAAGGGAACCATTCTCCATTTGACTTGAAGCAGGTCCACATGTTTTTTTCTCAGTATCCTTAAGCTTTCATGAAAGCCACAAATGTTTCTCTAACACAGATGGATCCGAATGGTGCGTTAATAAGTTTCATTACTGTGACAAATTACCTGAAGTAAACCAGTTACAAGGAGGAGAGGTTTATTCAAGTTTACAATTTTAAAGATTTCACTCCAGGATCTTTTGAGCCTGTGGCATCATGGCCTGAATACCTTCAGAGGATGGCGCTCTTCGTGGTGGCTGGAAAGCAAAAGGAGAGACCAGAGGGGCCAGTGGTCCCAGCATCTGTTTCCTGATGGTTCCCCCAATGACTTCACTCTCTCCCAATAGGTCTGACCACCTAAAGCTTACAGTCTCCTGAAAGGATCACAGGCCTGAACTAAACCTTCAAACTGTGAGCCTCTGCAGCACATTCTAGATCCACACTGTAACAGTCACTCAAAGAAAGAAAAGGTATATGCTTATTGGAGTCGGGAGGGGAGAGGTCAACATTCTATGCCCCTGCCTTATCAGAAATGCTTCTCAGACTTCTCTGAGGCCACATAAGAGCATGGAGAACAAAGCTGCCTAGTTCTCCACAGAAACTCTGCAGGTCAGGGTAGAACCCAAGAGCCTGCACCTCCTAACAAAGCTTCTGGGAGATCCCAGGGGATGCCAGCTGCTGTCCCTGGAAATCTCACTTGGAAAACCACTGACTTATACAACGAGCAAAAATATATGACATATGGGAGGAAGCCATTGAGCCATACAATCTCAATGACCCTGCGAAACCAAGAGAAAATCACATTTACAAGAGTAATTCCTGTAAAATAAAAATGAATGATGAATCGGGTCATGCTTGGGGGCAAAGCGATATTACTCTAGCTGTAAATTTACCTGAGGAGGAAGTCTGTTTCCCACATCACCCAAGAGGCTAAAGGATTCAAATTAAAGGAGGAATTTGATCAATGTACTGTTGCGAACGCAACGATAGATGAACATACAGGCTCACATTTTACAGATGGGGAAACTGAGGACAAAAGAGAACATGCAGAAGACTAATTCCATTAGGGGTGAGAACCTCCTGCCTCCACGCTGTCTAGGTCTTCTGCTCTGGGCAATGTCAGCGAAGTAATGGGCCAAGTTTCTTGTCCCTTGGTGTCTCTGTGACCGAAATCATACAGATGCAAGAGCAGAATGATCCAGTCCAGTCCTGTCCAATGGCCACATAAAAGATTTCATTCCTCAGCTCTCCAAAAGGAAACCTTCCTTCCATGCTGACCCTTAGAATTTGCATCAGGAAAGAGCCAGGAAAGGGTGCTTCCTGCATCTTCTCTCCCTCTCTCCCTCCCCCAATCATACCCCATTTCCCAAAAGATAATGTCCAAGGGGGAAAGCCATCAAGGGACACTTACAGCACCCAGAAACCCACATAAGTACCTCGACCCAGCAGAACAAGATGCCTCCATTTATGCTTCTCTTGGATCCAGATGAAAAGATAATGTTCTTGCCATATTAGGCCAAGCAACTGTCCAGAAATTCTTCTCTCCCCTAAGGATTGTTGCTTTTTATTCAACTAACACAGCACGTCTGCACAACCATGGGGAACCTGGAGACATCATTTTCCTCACCCCAGCTTTTCCCTGATCTTTGTAAAACTGAGGCAAGGGTTAAAACTGTGTTTTCCTTCAGATGTTGCCATCAGAGAAGCAGTTATTGTGTGAGGAAGCCAAAGCAGCCTTCAAGCGAAGCCCATGCCTCAGCCTGATTTCAACAAGCTTCCTGCCTTGCCCTTCATACTGGTTGCACACCTTAGCCTTCACTGTGCCCTCTCCTGTTCCGCTTCTATCTCCATCTGTTGGAAAGCTTCTGCGGAATCTACAGAAGGACAATTCTAGGGAGAAGCCTAAGCTGAGGTTGAGGAGACAATATGGGGATACCTGACAATGGGTGCACAGAAAACTGAAAAGTCATTCAAAAACCCTAAAGTGGGTGGCCGCCTGGAGCAAGTTCTACCGTGTGAAAGTCCTGTGGCCCATCAGCACCGTCGATAGCTTGACTGGGCTGTGCAGACCTGTGGAACCACTGCAAACACAGTGGCAAGGGGAAAGGTGGTGGGATTTGCACAGAGCCGTGCACACGTGTCTAATAACAGCAACGAAATGCCTCAACAACCAGTACAATTTAAAGAATCAGCCACAGGTAATTATGACCAATCTATTCAATAGAATGACCAATCTGTGATATGGAAATTCTTATTTTAAAGTATTAGTCTTACTACTTATTTGTGTAGGGGTGCTTTTTCTTAGGAAGCTGGTATTATAGTTTTGGGGAAAGTAACAACTGAAGGAACAATAAATATATAACCTTTAAGTAGTTACACAGAAATGCTAACACAAAAAGCCCCATGAAATGTGCACACAGTCAACTCCACAGGCATCTGTGTCTGCCTTTAAAAGTTAGACTGTGGTCAACATTTGATACATAGAGTATAGGAGTTTCCATTGCCACCCTAAGAAATTATCATAAATTTGGTGCCTTTGAACAGCCTCCAATTTTACAGTTCTGGAACATGGAATCCAAAACAGGTCTCAATATGCCCAACACTCTGTTCTTTCTGGAAACTACACAACAGAATCCTAGATGCTGCCTACAGTGCTTGGTTTGTGGTTCTATCTTCAAGCCAGGAGTCACACCGCTCTGACTTCTGTGTGGGTCATCACACACATCCTCTGACTCAGCATCTCCTTTCTCCCTTTTGCCAATAAGAAGCTGTGTAATAACACGACATCGTCTTGATGAATTCAGCACTTTAGGATCAACTGACTATCAACCTTAATTCCACCTGTGAACTTACTTCCCCCTTAACTGCCATGCAGCACAACAAAATGACAGAGTCTAGGGATCAGCACATACACATCTGTGAAGGGCCATTATTACACCCACCACGCTAGGTGTGACAGATAATTTCAGTTGTTTGACTTTTTTTTTCGGCATGGTCTCGTCATGCATCCAAAGTTGGCCTAGTGCTTACCTTGTAGACCAAGCTAGTCTCAAACTCACAGAGATCTGCCTGCTTCTACCTCCTGAATTCAGGGATTAAAGATGTACACCACCATGCCCGACTATCTTGACTAAATCTTAAATCAGCAACATGCAAGCCCTTGGGCTCTCCTGTGAAGAGCTTTCTAGATGTGATTATTTGAATGGGAAGACTTAGCATAAAATGGGGACAGTACAGACAAAGGAAAGTCTCTTTTTTTGCCTGCTTATTCTCACTCTTGCTGGCAAGTTTATCTCTTCTGTGATTCCTTCACTGATGCTACAATAACCTTCTTCCTCTCCCAGCACAGAGTAAAGACGGCAATTCTCCAAAAGTCCTCCATGCCTTTAGCACTCAGAACCGTGGACTGGACAACTACTGGGTTCTTGGCCTATCCCATGTGAGACAGCCATTGTTGTACTGCCCAGACCATGTAAAAAAATAAAAATAATATATACCTGTACCATAAATAAAAAGTATAATATACATATTTATTTATTTTTTTAATTTATTTTTTCTCATAAGCTACATTCCACTGGAGAATCTAGAATAACACACTGAGATAACCTCTAGCCCAGGTCCCCAGGCAGCAAGGTTCAATGATCTCTGCATCAGAGGAACTCAGAATAGGACAGCAGTTCTCAACCTGTGGGCCATGACCCCTTTGGAGCTGCATATCAAATATTTACATTACTATCCATAAGAGTAGCAAAATTACAGTTATGAGGTAGCAACAGAATAATCTGATGGTTCGGGGGTCGCCACAACACAAAGAACTATACTAAAGGGCTCGCAGCACTGGGAAGGGTGAGAACTGCAGGAACAGGGGAAGCATTCAAACAGCTCTTAATCATTAAGTGTAAATTTAAAGTGACCACCAGCATTAGCTTGGATGAAACTGGCCGGGACTCACCTGCAGTGTTGGGAAGATAATTTTCTTTCTAGTAAGCAGACATTTTTAAGCTGAAACCCGACGAGGCATTCTGGAATATAATGTCAGCTAGCTAGGGGCGAACAGTTCGCATTTCTCCACATCCCCAATAAATGGGACACAGAAAACCGTAGAAAGATGCCGAGTGTGGAGGCCCTGAGACATAAAAATGGGATGTGACAGGTGGACCAGAGAGAATATGCTGACCCCCAGGTGTAAGCACCAACCTCAGAAAAACGAGGGCTTTGCAACCGAAAGGAACTGATTTCAAGGGCACCTCCACCCTCAGCAACGCAGCATTTTAAACTCATCTATTCAGGGACCCCATTTCCTGGAAATGTAAATTAACCAGAGAGAAAACAGGATGCTGCTATATTGCTTTCCAGAGACTAAGACAAAAGAGGAGGGATGGTGAGTACCAGAGAGCTGTAATCCGGGAAGCTGGGAAACTTTCATACACTATCTCTGGTTTAAGAACTAGGAAGAATCATTTCTTGATGAAAATAATAAAGAGAATAAAAAGTCCCAGTCACATGTTCACAGCCCTAGAAAGCAGGAGCAGACTTCAGAGTAGAGCAGGATCCTCAAACACTGGGCAGTTAGCCAAGCCACACCCACCAGCCCGCCCTTCAGCATCACTGACGCTCATGGAAACCGACTGTTGGGGCCACGTGAGAATGGAGAAGGACACTGGGGAAACAAGAGGTCTGTCTAGACTTCCTCAGTCAAAGGACAATGGCTTTCATCTCCTGAAAAATCCCTGCATCTTAATGAAAAAGAAAAAGGAATATTTCTCACAAAGAAGAAAGTATTATATGGAATGAAGCTCTCAGCAAAAACCTAAATGGAGTCTTGATGTTGTACAAGAAACATGGGCTTCAGGTTAAAAAAAAAATGGATCACTAAACAGCAAGGCTAAGATTATAATGGAGTTGGCTAACTTAGAGGTAGATGAGGCATAAGATAGATTAAGGAAATGTAGCCATAAAGCATAAAGAGGAATGAAAGGCAAAAGTCATAGTTGTGCTGAAAATCCAACCACCAAGGAGAAAAATAATGCAGATATTCCTAGAATATGATCAGGGAAAAACCAGAGTCGGGCATGGTGGCATAGTCCCTTAATCCTAGTACTCGGGAGGCAGAAGCAGGTGAACCTCTGAGACTCTGAGAGCAGTTGAGGCCAGTCTGGTCTACATAGCAAGATCTGGACTAGCCAGAGCTACATAGGGAGAGGAAGGAAGGAAGGAAGGAAGGAAGGAAGGAAGGAAGGAAGGCAGGCAGGCAATTGACATGAAAGACAAACAAATGGTTTTCTGAATTACAAATAGTTCAAAGTTTTAAGAACTAAAGTAAAGGATAAGCATGCTACAATCCACAGACCCAGAGAGGCTAGGTAACAAGGAGGACCCAAGGGGGATGCCTGGCTCTCCCTAGGAAGGAGAAATAGAAGAGATTTCCTGGGTGGACAGGAGACAGGTGGGGATAGGAACTTGGGGAACTGAGTTAGGGGATGAATAGAGGGGAAAGTAGTAAAAGAGATGGCTGCAAAAGAGGGGTGAGCATTTTAGGGTCAGGGATCTACAAAAATGACCCTAGCTAAGACTCCTAACAATAGTGGACGCACAGCCTGAACTGGCCATCTCCTGTGATAAGATTGGTGACTACCTCAATTTCTATCAGAGCCTTTATCCAGATGGATACAGATGCAGAGACCCACTGCCAAGCATTAGCTGGAGAAATCCCGCTGAGGAGGAGGGAGAAGGATTATAGGAACCAGAGGGGTCAAGGACAACACAGGGAAAACCACAGAAACAACTAACCTGGCTCACAGGAACTAACAGAGTTTGAACCAACAACCTTGGAGCCTGCATATGACCGACCTAGGTCCTCTACAACAATGTGAGGGGGCACATTAATTAATTAATATAAGGGGGCAGGGTGTTCGCTCAGTCTTATCACAACTTGATATGCCATGTTTTGCTTATACCCATGGGAGGACTTCCCTCTTCTGAACAGAAACAGAGGAGGAATGGATTGGGGCAGGGACAGAAGGGAGTGGGAAGGGAATGGGAGGAGAGGAGCAAGGGAAAACTTCAGTTGGGATATAAAATAAGTAAATTAATTAAATTTAAAAAAATAAAGGGACTCTGAATTCACACCATGAGACTGAGTCCCAAGGGAGCGAAATTGAGCCTGCTGTATCACTTTAAAGTTTTATTCTGAAAATTGTTAGTAATGTTCTTATCGCATTAAATACATCTTTCTCGTACTGATTAAGAACAACAGTTTTCTACTCTGATTTGTTTTTAAGATACACTGAGTTAATCTGTGGACCTTCTGTTTCTCATTCATTCGCTTAACACACATCCACTGAGCAAATGAGATGTAAGATACGGCTGTCTTTATTTTATAATCTATCTAATTCAGCAGCAGCTACCATGAGTGTATATATTAAAAATATGGAGTATAAATTGGTACACAGTTTAATAAAAATAGTTTTTGTTTATTTGTAAAAAAGAATTGAAACAGATAAGAATCCACAATAGTCATATTCTCCAGACAAAAATGAGATAAAACTGGAACTTAAAATTTATATATATGTGTGTGTGTGTGTGTGTGTGTGTGTATTATGACATCTGAGAAATCAGAAATCAGTCTCTTAAATAATTACAGAGGAAATAAAGTGGAAATTATACTACTATTTGCAACAAAGCAACAATGACTACATGATCCTTAAATATTTATATATAGTGTCAGTCTGACTACCCATAAAATCAAATGTACCACTAATCAAAATGAATAAAGATAATACTCATAATTCAACATATTAGAAGATAAATGGAATAGGAAGATTTTTACAGAAAAGTGGCAGCAGAAACTGAATCAGCAAAATGGGAAAACCAAAATAGATCAATACAATCAGTCAATCTTTAAAAATTAATAAAGTCAGCCAAATAGCATCCAACTGGATCAAGAGAAACAGAAAAGCTCATCTCAGTGCTGAGGGAAGATCATACAATCACAGGTACAGCAGTTAAAGCAAATAAGAAGGATGCATAATTTTGATCATTTTTAAAAGCTTAACGAAATTGACAGTTCTTTGGGGAAAATGGAAATTGCCCACATAAGAAAATATGAATGGAAGAAACTGTAGTTTGCACATAATTGCTACCAAAAAAGACCACGGGGACCATGGGAGAGGGTTGAAGGGGAGGGGAGAGGCAGGGAGGGGAGAAGAGAAAAATGTAGAGCTCAATTAAAAAAAAAAAAAGACCATGGACAAGCTCATTCTAACTATCAAACTAATTTCCATGCTTGTCAACATATTCCGTAACATAAAAAGACATGGAAGTTGTCAATTCATTTTATCAAGTTAATGTTATTTTGACACCCTAGTCTAGAAAATAAGTACATAAATTCATTAATATAGGAGAGTAAATATTTCATAGAGGGTCCCAAGCAAACAAATTCAAAGGAAAACCCCTATTAGCAGAGCCATGTAGGACTTGGCTTATTGTGGAGCTGTACTTACATCATATAAACACATACTAAACACATGCTAAACACTTCAATAGGCATTAACTAGGCATTTATTCACATTCAAGGTCTGTGAGTTATCATAAACATCAGAGACGCTAGAACTGGAAACGAAGTTCCACAACAAATAAAAAAATACTCAGTAGCAAGCTGGTCCAAAAGTTCCCTATCTGGTAGCAAATTATCACAAAATTTGACGCTATTGCTTTGCATAATAAATTAATTTTTTTAATTTGACGCTATTGCTTTGCATAATAAATTAATTTTTTAATTTGACGCTATTGCTTTGCATAATAAATTAATTTTAAAGTATTTACACAATTTTTATTGAAAAATAATTTTATACAATATATTTTGACCATGTTTTCCCCTCTCCTAATCCAGTTCCTTCCCACCTCTCTATCCACCCAACTTTATGTTCTTTTTCTCTTTCTCTCTTTAAACAACTGAACATCCAAATGAAATAAATACACACAAACAAAAAAAAAAACTGCATAGAAACAGAAGCCAAAGCAATCAAGCAAAAGACTAATAAGGCAAAAAAAAAATACCCAAACAAAGCAAAATGAGATGAAAAGTTTATTAAAATCCCATTGAGTTCATTTTGTATTGGCCAACTACTCCTCAGCATGTTGCCTTGTCCAGGAGTGTGGTTAATACACCAGTGAAACCTCACTGGAGCAAACTAATTGTTCCTTTGCTATGGGCATCAGTTGAACATAGCTTTTTGGTTAGGGGTGGGAGTCCATGTCCACTTCTCCCTCTCAGTGCTGGGACCCCATACGGCTCACATGTTACAACAGACCCCGGGCAAGTGGCCACAGTCACTGAGAGTTCGTATGCTCATCAGTCCTGTTGTGTATGGAGTCATCCAGTCACCCCTGGTTCTTACATTCTTTCTGCCTCCTCTCTCCCATGGACCCCTGAGCTCTGAAGAAAGGGCTTTGATGAAGACATCCCCATTAGGGCTGAGTGCTCCAATGTCTCCCACTCTCTGTGTACCAGAGTGTTAGTTCCTATCTATGGCAAGAAGTTTCTCTGATGGGGGCTGAGTGAGGCATTGGTGTATAGGTCAAACAGAATCCCTTCAGAAGTCATTTTATTCCTACATCCCTTTAGCATAGCAGTTCTCGACCATTGAAAAACACAAATATTTGCATTACAATTCAAAACAGTAACAAAATTAACGTTATAAAGTAGCAATGGAAATAAATTTATGGTTGGGGTCACTACAACATGAGGAACTGTTTAAAACTGTATTAAAGGGCCACGGCATTGGTAAGGTTGAGAAGTACGGCTTTAGCAGAATAATTATATTTACATCATTTTTTAAATTTTAAGAATACAATGTGGGGCCTGGAGAGATGGCTTAGTGATTGAGAGAGCATGCAGTTCCTGCAGAGGACATGAGTTCGGCTCCCAGCACCTATATCAGGCAGCTCACTACCTTCTATAAGTCTAATGCCAAAGCATAGCATGCTCTCTTCTGACCTCTGCAGGCACCTGAACACGCACGGCATCCTCTTACACAGAAACACAGACAGATAAATAAAAATAAGCCATAAAAAACAATTAAACAGTATGAAGAAATATTTCAAATGTATACGGAATGAAGCAACGGCAATGATAAATAATACACGGCAGAATGACTTTCCCAAACAAACGCAGGAAAGAAATGAGGAAGTGATCATGACTTCCAGCTAACTTCCTTAGAGCCTGATCAAACAAAACAGCACCGCAGGGGTGAGAGAAATCTGCACTGCAGAATGCCATTTTTCCACACACTATTTATAGATTTGCCCAATCCTAGAGGGATTTCATGGAAATTTCACAGAGATTCTAAAGTTCACTTAGGAAGATAAATGGATGATAACAGCAAATGACTTTTTCCAAAACAAGAGGACGGGAGCCTCACCCTGCCAAAAAATTAACATGCTAACAAACGACAGCTTTAATTAACGAGGAAGTGGAGTAAAATCAATGTCATAAAAGCAGCCAGTGGCACAGGGAGAATAAACACGGGCCGAAGCCATGCGAGAAATGCGTGGGTCAAGATGATTCCATAAACAAGACCAGAATTAATGGGCAAGTCTGTGGATCTGTTTGCATCTTCAGGTCAACTACAATTAACCCCAGATGAGAACAGGGTTATTTTTTTAAGCTAAATCATACAGGTAGGAAGAAAAGATAGCAACAATTATGTGGAATAAATATACAATTGAAATCCTGAATCTAAGAATACAATAATGAAAAATAAAAGCAAAAAAAAAAAGAGAGAGAGAGAGAGAGTTTGAACGGGATGAAAATGATACCGATATGCCACAAAAACTTCTGAGAGGATAGGATACACAGAATACATATAAAACTCTTACACTTTATCATTTAAAAAGTGATTACCTCCCTAGGTAGAAATGCAGGCCTGAGTGTGGGAACACAGACTTACAACCCTAACCCGGAATGATTTTCCTCCAATGAAAAAAGAAAATTGAGATTACCCATGAAGAAATCTTTTCCACAAGGAAAGAAAGTGATATAATGGAGGAAAGACAGAGGAGACGGGCAAACAAAAGTGGTGAGGGTCCATTCTTCTACAGTAACTGAATGGGAACTATGTAAGCGCTGGGCTGGAGCTCAGTGATGGAGCACTTGCCTTGTATCCACAAGAGGCTGGGGCTTGACTCCCAGTGCTGAAGAAACGCACCCCACAAAAATTATCATACTCACTTTTGGCAAGTGGACATTGAATCCGAAGCTGTCAAGCATGGCTGTGGGGATTTCAAACCTGTTCACATTCCTGGAAGCTGACAGAGCAGGAACTATGAACCTCTCCGAAAGTTAGAATTACTGTTTCTAAGAGTCCAGTCAAAAAAACTGTCAGATACTGGCAAGGATTTCTGCATGAGACTCTCACCACAGAAAACCTATGGAAAATACCTCATGCTGCCAAATAGAGACCTAAAAGAAGCCAGGTGCAGGGGCGCACACTTCTAATCCTACCAACCAGAAGGCAGAGGCTGGGGCAGCGCTATGAGTTTGAGGTCAAGTTCCAAACCAGCCAGGGTTAGAGTGAGGACCTACCCAAAAAATAAAATGTTGTCAAAAAGAAACTCAAATGAATCAGGTATGACATGGAACAATCCAAGGAGAATCAGACTGTCTGGGTTCTAATCTAAGACACAGAAAACCCTAAGCTTCAACAATTTGCTTCAATTTGTGTGTCCTGTTTTCCTTTACTTGTGAAACAGAGAGAAAAATTTTCCCATCCCATAGGGTTATTCAGTGAGGCCAAAGAAGTTAAGACATAAAAAGTATCTGGAACAGAGTCCCCGGCCTGCCAAGGACTCCAGAAACATTGGTTTCCATAATATTTACAGAAGCATCTAGAGCTTTGTGACAGATGTACACCTACAACTCCTCCAGCACGCACAGGCGGAGGCAAGAGGACTAACCTGAGCTACACAGCAAGGCTCTCTCTCACATACAAAAAACAAACCCCGCAATTTTATTACCATCATGCAGACATTAAATCATATCTGAACTTTAAAGTCATGAAGAAATGCTGATGACAAGCTAAAAGGGAGGCTCCGTCAATTCCAATCTTTTCTAGCAGACAGAAGCATGGTGGTGGGGGCATCTCCCAACTCATTCTGTGGGCCAGTATTGCCCCGACAGCAAAACCAGACAAAGACAGCACCAAGAAACAAAATCACAGACCATTTTCTCATGCGATCATAACGTAAAAGTCCTCAGTAAAATTTTAGCAATTCAAATCCAAGAAATGTAAACTGCAAAACCATTTCCTGAGCTACTGCGGCTTCTCCTTGGTGTGCAAGACTGGCTCTGTGTTCAAAAGCCATTCCACACAATCCATTCTCTATAACCACTATCAACTGTCCAAGAGAAAAATCAGAGGGGCAATTATTCTGACAAATTTCCATACCTATCCCTTATTTTACAAAGGAGCTTCTCACCAAATGAAAATTAGACATGAAATTCCTTCACATCATAACATATATAACTATGAAAATACTATAGTAAACATCGTGCTTAACATTTATGACTAAATATTCCCTTCTAACATCAGGAAAAGTCATGGGTGACTATTCAAATGACATACTAAAGAATCCAGCCATGGTAATAAGGTAGGGAAAAGAACGGAGTATTATAGCATCTTTATTTATAAACAAACTAAAAGCCACCAAGTGCCTTACAACGGGGAACAGAATAAAGTATTCAATACCTGCAAATGAAATGTTACTTCAGCCAAAAGAAGTGGACGCGCAAGATCCCGATTCAGAAAACAACTTAAGTGAAGTCATAATATTAAGTAAAAGAAACAAACTGTTGGAGTCTTAGATTCCATTTGCAAAAAAAAAAAAATAATTTTTGTTTTTCTTTTGAGGCAAGTCTTCCTATTTAGCCTCAACTAGCCTCAAACTCATGGTCTTTCTGCCTACCCTTCCCTAGTGCTGGCATTACATTTGGCTACATTCTTAAAAATTCAAATACTCTGATAACAGACAATGGTCAGGGTAATGGATGAGAGGAAGACGTGACTACAAAGGGACAATTCAGAGTTTTGCAGGAAGAGTGATATTCTATCTGTATCTTGACCTGTCGGTCAGTTCTACTGTATACAATTTTAAAATTAAAACATATTAATTTTTTATTTAAAAACAATGTAGGGACCGGCAAGGTAATTTAGTGGGTAAGGACACTTGCCTCTAAGCCTGAAAGAAGAAAACTCAGTCGTCCCAGTTGTCCCCTGACTTCTCCACTATGCTGTGGCATGAATACATACATGTACTCACATGTATACATACATGTATGCATGCATACATACATACATACACACATACTGGATAGATAGATAAGTTTTTTCTGAATTTAAAGATCTGTTGGGCAGTGGTGGTACAAGCCTTAAATTCCAGCATTTGAGAGGCAGAGGCAGGAAGGTCTCTGAGTTTGAGGCCAGCCTGGACTACAGAAACAAGTTCCAGGACAGCCTGGGCAAACACAGAAAAACCCTGACTTGAAAAACAAACAAAAAAAAAAATAAAGATCTAATCCAGTATATATGGTTTGATGTCAAGATTGACATATTGAAGGGAGGAAATGATATCACAATGTTAGAAAATAATGAGGCTGATCTGAATTTGCCTAGATTTGTTTAAAGTGGGTGCAATGAGTTTACTCGGTGTACACAGCCCAAAACTACCCATGATTTTAAACATCAACCTGAAACCCCACTCCAGAGACCATGGATTGTTTTCCAAATCCTACGATTCTAAGGTCCTAGGAAGCTATCCTTAGCAACCAGTGTTTGGGGGAAGGTCCAGAAGCATGATATCAGGGACAAAATGAAGTTGGAAAGTTATACGTTCAAACATTGCTAACAAGAAAAACAGAAGAAAGAAGAAAACCCAGGCCACTCACTTCCAAAGAGCCCATTATCCTCCTGATTACATCAAGACAGACGTGCGTGGAACAAAGGCAAGGAGTGTCCCTAGGGCCAGTGCTCCAGCCTCGCACATCTCACTTGCTACACAAAGCGGCTCGCCCTGTGACTCCCCCTTTTTTCCCATGGACTGACTCTCCCGAATGTCAGAAAGTTTCCCAGGAGATTCCAGCACTTCAGTAACATTTCCGAATGTGAGACAATCTGCCAAAAGTTGATCTTCATTCATTAGATCCCTCCCTTAACTGTGCTGTGTTTTCTTAAGCAGATTCTTTTTTTTTTCAAGCAAAGAGTGAAATTGGCAATTTTCTTTCATGTCACTTCTAACAAAATCAGACATTAAGACTCAGTCGCCCCAAGAGTGCCTCCACGTCAATATTCCAGAAAACAAATACCAAGGAAAGCAGTATGGAAGCCTTATATGGCTAAACTTCCCGAACGATCCATCTATCTGAAGAAGTCATTTTTATGCATCCTTCATTCAGAAATATGACACAAATGACAGAAATGACTATCCATCAAAGAAGCCCTCCACATACCAAGCATAAACTTTCCTTTGTGTTCAGTTCAGTTTTCCATACGTTAGAGCGTTGACTCTGCAAACATGGGCTGTCCACATCTTCAGTTCTCAAATGTAAACGAACTTGTATAATCAAAATTTTGTACAGAATATAATAGTCCTGGTGGTGATTTTCCTTCATTCTTAAAACCACGATTTTTAAGTTGACGTTATTTGAGTGTAGGTGGTTATCAATTACTTAATGCCACTGGTCCTTTTATACTAAAAGATATGGATGGTGTTGTCATTAGAGGGACCCTTCTCCAATACCTTGATGGTTGGCAGTAGATGCACAAATCCACATGGGTTATTAAACTTGTAGAACCCAGAACGCACATACGCGTGCACGTGCACACACACACACACACACACACACACAAATGCATACATAATAAAAGTATCAATCCAAGTGAGAAAGGTAGATTGGATTGATGCTACCATCCTACTAGTAATATTATGTCACAGTTTTGCAAAATATTACAGTGAGGTTAACTAGAAAACACTACAATGGAGAGTCCTGTATTTTGTTTTACACCTATATGAGAATCTTCAATTCACTCAATAAAAAATTTCAATTAAAAAAGACTTTCCATTCCTCCTACTCCCTACTCTTAGTTTCCATATGTAGCTAAAATTGAAAAGGAAGAGGAGGGAGGAAGGAGGCAAGCTGACTTAAATCATGTGGGATGGCCTAGGTTCTCTCAACAAATAAGTTATTGAGCCCCTTCCTAATCACTGTTGGGAAGACCTAAGTCCTTGAGGCAGAGCAAGTGCTCTTACTGAAGAAATACCTCTTCTCCCACTGGACTTCCTGAGAGAACAGGTCACCATCTGATGGCAGGACACAGTGATCTTTCTCTAGGAAATCCAACTAACCCCTGACAGAGATAGAGCCTTTCCCAGTGACATGACCCAGTCAGATGAGCTCCTACGGACACTTACCAACAAGTCCTTCCTCTGCCATTGCCATGATCTCTGCAACAGCCTCACCTACACACCACGGAGGTGCAGACACCAAAGAGTCTGACATTTAAAGACACTGGTAAGGAAAATGGAACAACATAGGTGGACGAGAGCCACTTACAGAAGAGTCTGCAGAAAGAAGGGGACTCTTCAAAATGAATGTGTGCATACTCAGGGGTGGGAGAGATGATGCGGATGGATAAAATAAGGAGTTGCTAAAGTAATCCCCACAGGAGACGCAGCTCTTGGGAGATGAAGCCAGTTTAAGAGTTGGAAACCTGGGCCACACGACGGTCCAGCAAATGACAGCACTTGCTGTGCAAGCCTGGTGACCTGAGTGAGATCCTCAGAACCCAGTAAAGGTCGAGGCAGAGAACTAACGCCATAAGGTTTTCCTCTGGCTCCACGCGCACGCTTCGTCCGACACACACCATACAGGCAGACCCACGCAATAATGAATAATTAAATAAAGGTTTCTTTTTGTAAGGAGTGGGAAATTCTTGGTTTAAAAAAATGTAGAGGGAGCCGGGCGATGGTGGCACACGCCTTTAATCCCAGCACTCGGGAGGCAGAGGCAGGCGGATCTCTGTGAGTTCGAGACCAGCCTGGTCTTCAGAGCTAGTTCCAGGACAGGCTCCACAGCCACAGAGAAACCCTGTCTCGAAAAACCAAAAAAAAAAATGTAGAGGGGCTGGAGAAATGGTTCAGAGATTACAAACACTGGCTGCTCTGCCAGAGGACCTGGGTTGGATTCCCAGCACCCATGTGACAGCTCAAACTTTCTGGAACTCCAGTCCTAGAAGATCCACACTTCTCTTCTGGCCTCCTCAGGCACCAGGACCACATGTGATACACAGGCATACATGTAGTCAAAATACCTGCATGTATTAATATAAATAAATATATAAATAACATGTATAGAAATCACACCAAATGTCTGGGACGATTGCATGTAACTGTAACCTCCGTCTTTGAGAAGCTAAGGCAGAAGGATCATGCATCCAAGGCCAGACTGGATAACAAAACCTATCTCAAAAAAAAAAAAAAAAGAAGAAGAAGAAGAAGAAGAAGAAGAAGAAAAGAAAAGCCCAGTCCAAAGGGTAAAAGGAGTAGGAAAGGAAGGTAGATGAGGGGATGCTTCCAGGAACTCAGGCATGCAGTAACAGACAACCCAGAAAGGGAGCAAGCAAGGATGAAGACATCCCAGAGCGGGAGATCCTGGGCCTGTGGGACACACACTTTCAGATCAGAAGAATCTGAAGGGAATGGACAGACACGGAACCATACTGGTCATATAACTCACTGACTCTAGGAGCAAATAACACAGGAGGAACAAAGCAAAATTCTTAGAAAAAGAAAACAGAGTCAAAAAACAATTAAAAACCAGGACAGAATCAGACTTCCAAGAGGCATCATTGAAAGAAAGATATACAAGCAACATCTTCAGAGCCCCAAAGAAAACGAGGCCCACCCTAAATTATTTTCCTTTTATTTTAAATCTAAGGCTAGCCTCAAAATCATAACCCTCCTGCTTCAGCCCTCCCAAATTCTAGGATTATAGGTGCATAACCTACGTTATGAGCCCAACCCACGTGACCCATGGGTCAGAAGAAGGATCACAGCTTCAAACATACCAGGCTTCACACCTAGGCTTGCTTTGCCTTCTTCCAGAGGCACCTGGCATGTGTGAACCCCAAAACAACAACTGCAGGCTTAAGCCAAGAGGGACGCATGCGCAACTTCCAGGAGGACAACTTCCAGGGGAGAGCTCAGAGATGTGAACGGCACAGAGCAGAGACGCATGCGCGACTTCTAGGAAGACAACTTCCAGGGGAAAACTCAGAGATGTGAACGGCACAGAGCTGAAGGGGGGGGGGGGAGGGGAGCAAGAGGACAGCTGGACAGCAGACTTCCCAAGTAACCTGACCAGACAAGAAACAGCCAGAAGAATCTGCATGAAGATCACTTCCCAGAGAAACCCCGATGGTGAACGTAATGCCATTGTACATACGAAGATGAGATGAGGCCGGGGGAAGAGAGTTTGGAGTGAAATTGTGGCAAACGTTTAGAAAACCAAGTAGAAGAATATTGATTTACATTCAGAAGAGAAAATTTGAGTTCAGTGTATTTCACAGCTCAGCGACACTGGGCCTCTACATAGTCATAATACAATGAATATTGCACATTTACCTACCCCAGCGGGCTCAGTCTTGGCTGCACACTGGCACCAACTGCGTCACCCTTAACAAAACATCGCAATGTCCACACCGTACCCTAGGGCGTTCCATCAGTATCTCTGGGCAAGACTCAGACCCAAGTGAAGCGCAGAGTTCCCTAGGTGACATTGCAGACTGAGGAACACGAGCTTGTCAGAGAGACAATTCTCACCTCTGGTATACTCCTCGCAAGTCCTCATCTGTGGCGGCAACTGCTGATAATCCCGATTTTCAACTGTCGGCTTCCTGTCCCACCAGCTCACTAAGTCAAACTACCCAAAAATGAACACTTCCCGTTCCATCTAGAAAATGGCACTATTGACCTCCTGGTATGGATGTGCAATGCCAGTCTGGTCAACCAGGCCTCTCCACCACCCTCTGTTCCTTCGCGTCCTCCAGGGGTTTAAATTCTGGTGGCGGAGCAGGTTGCTAAAGTAAAAATGTCCCTTTCTCAGTCAGAACGAAGGAGACATGTATGGGGAAAATGAAGAGCAATGCTGTCAATACTGCAAAAGCTACAGATAGGGAATTCTCCAAACTGGGAGCAGCTGAGCTGATTTTATTTGCCCATCCTCTCAGGAATACATAGCTACTGAAAAGCAAAGAATGAAAAGCTAAATTGCATGGTTTAAATAAGCAACCAGGGCTGGTCTATCCTGATCCCCAGGGTTCCCTTCTAATCCTAAACTCCAGGCTTTAAAGGGCCATGGCCAATCAGTTCCATGGACCACATTTGTATCCAGGTTCTCTGAGTTTTTAACCTAGGCTTCAAAAATATATGGGGCTATTCTAATCCCATAAGCATGTATGTGGTTCAAAACAGTAACACAGCCTCCATATTGCAGTCAACTACACTTGGATCCATTAACGTTTGCTAATCTATCCAAAAAATGACATCTCATTATTTTTAAATTCCAATTTCCCACTTGATAATTCAGGGTGAAAAATGTTATTTGGGGTTATTGGCCATCGACAGTGGCATCTCTGTCTGTTACCTGCCCACAGTATTTCTCAGTTTTCTAGGAGTTTGTCTTTCTAACTAGTTTCCATATGCTTTCCAGGTCTTAGTGCCTCTGAAGAGCCATATACTCCTCCAGGGCATGCTGGATTTCTCATTCATATCTCCAAAATTCTTCAAATTTTGCCCCGCTACTCAAAAATCCCAAAGGCCAATACTTGGTGTCTATCTCAGATACCACTGTAACCCCAACAACTAGCAAAATGCCTGATTAAGGGAGTCATAGGCAGAGATCCCTACATCTGATGTCCTTGGGAGCCTATGAAGGTCTCCTTCCAAGGAATCCACTGAGAAGAATTTCACAAGAAGAGAGCTAACAGGGATGGTTATGGGGCAGAGAAGCCATTAAAGAATGGTGACACCCAACATTAGCAACAGTATGGAGGAGCACAGCTAATCCCAAGGCAGGAGCAGACAGAGAGAAGAGCAAGCGGAATGCTGGAAGCCCCATAGCCCATCACCCTCTTGGCTTATGGCAAACCTTCCTCCACTTGAGTCCTTAGTACTTCACAGTCTCAGATCCTACACAGCAGAACCTTGTTTAAAACTATTACAAGCAATGAATACGGGCTGTCAAATAAACTCTACAGAATCAGAAACTGATAGCCATCAATCAGAAATCCTCAAATCCCTCTCTTGAGATCACAACCCACTTGCAGTGTGACGTCGGCAACATTTTTTTTTATCCCCCTAGACCTCAGTTTCCCCATTGAACAGTCTCTGTAGTCTCCATTACCCAAACACATACACAAAGATTTTCCTTGTGCGCATGGAACACTCCTTATAGAAGCGAGAGTTGCCAAAGTCCTGCTCTATCAGCCAGCTTCCACCAGGCCCTGGAATGCTCAGCAAATAGCTAGTTTTGCAATTCTTTTGGCTTTGCCAACCCTCCAGGGTAAAAAAAAAAAAAAAAAAAAAAAATCTTCCCTCTTCCCACAAGGATTCGAGGCTTCTGAGGAGAGGAAATCTTTGAGAAAAATCTGGGTTGATGAGCAGCTAAGAAAAGGCAGGAGGAGAGAAACACTTCTATATATGTTTGTGCGGAAAATAGAAAAGGTTGAAAGCAATGTGTTTCTAAAATACTGCTTCTATGAAGCCAGCCTTCTGTTACTCCTTACTCCTCAGCGGACTGAAAAAGGCAGGGTGATTCCCTGTCTTGTGTTCCTCTCTGCCAATGCTGGATAATGCATCCATATGCAACCTTGACACGGGCGTCCCCAGGTTCAAATCCTACCACCATCCAAGTGATACTGCGCAGAGCCTGCCACGTTTTTTCAGCTTGGTACTCGCCACAGAAAAAAAGAGCAACAACATCAAATTTACAGGACCAGAAATTATAAAAATAAGCATATGCCAGCAAGTAGGGCCCTAAAACAGGATGGATTTTTTTTTTGGTTTTGTTTTGTTATTTTTATCACAGGCATTGAAGTTCAGAAATCAAAAGGACTTCTCTATAACAAATAATATTTCGAGCTCTTATTATGGGCTGGGTGATGGGGGTGACTGATGTCAGCATAGATCACAGGGTCTCTGACCTCCTGGAGCTCAGAACCCAATGAAGAGGAATGTTACTCAAACAAACAGATAGCTGCCGACTTTGATAAATATAATCAACCGAAAGCAGTGTTTTCAGAGAACACAGCGGGGAATCTAATATAGTCCAGGAGATCCTGGCCTTGCAGAAGGATTGAGTCACCGCAGAGTGAGGTGGTAGTGGACACAGCAGGAGAGAGGGACCAGCACATGTGAGAAATCTGGGACCAGAAAGGTCGTACACCCTTGTGAAGCAACAGAAAAGTCCAAGTGAAGTCAGAAAAGAGAAGGCTAAAGGAGGAGACTTGAAGTGAGGGAGTCTGCAGGCTGCACCCCAAATCCTCTGACGAGTGGAATTCCATGGAAGCCAAGATGGACTCTCAATATGCATTTCCCACCCACACTGTGCCTCCTTCCCCAAAGTTATCTCCACCTTCACATCAAACAAGGTTGAGGCCAATATTCTAATGATTGGAGGACATTTCAAAAAATATTATGCATGTGCATGTATGTGCAGTGTATATTCACATGGGTGTACATACAAATGTTTACATACAAGTTATATGTATATACTTCCTGTACTCACAACTGGTCACCTTGGGAAATGCCTTCACTCACTCCTAAGTTACGGTCCTTTCAAATCTCCAGAGTTTTTCCAAATATACCAATCATCATATTTCCCATTAAACTGAGGAAATGGTGACTCCACATCCTCACCCTTTCAACCTGGGTGGCATTTGTTCTTGCCTTGACCAGCAGAAGGCCACCATGGCAGCAGCACTCTGTGGCTTCTGCTAGACCATAAGACTACCAAGCACCCTGTTTTCAGAGGTGCTATCTCTTGGAACCTGGCTGCCATGCTCTGAGGAAGTTCAAACTGAGCCCCAAGGAAAGATCATGCGTGTGTTAGTCAACATCCACATCAACCCTTATAAATGGGAGTGATGATGTCTCGGATGATTCCAAATCCACTGTCATGTTGCCCAGTCTTACACTCTTCCCAGTCAAGGCCTCTGCCATAATGAAGTAGACAAAAGCTATCCCAAACATGCCCATCAAATTCCTGAACTGAAGTACCCATGGGCAAAAAAAGTTAAACAACTTTTTAAACTTGATACCCAGTTTGGGGCTAATTTGTTAAAAGGTGATAGTAACTGACATATATCCATCTCTCTATATATGTATATATATAGAGTATATATGTATATATACATATATATACTTCTAAGTTGTGGTCTTTTCAAATCTATGAATGTGTATGTGTGCAAATATTTATTTTTTCTTAGTTATACCCTTAGAACTTTCAAGAGACGATGTATATAACTGCTCCTGTGTTAGAAGACCTACCTCTAGAGAAAGATGGCCATGGAGTTTATATTAAAAAAAAAAGTGAAACATTTCTAAGCCACTCAATGTATACAAAAGTAATCCATTCTCATGGCAAGAATAAATGAAAACCCTCATTAGCAAATCTAACACCTTATTTAAATTGGCTTTGAACACAGAGATCAAAAAGAAGATCTTCATCAGCAACAACTAAATAGGGCACCTGGGGCCTGTGTCTCCCCTGCTGAAGGCTCACAAGACTGAGGCCTATGTTTGCAGATGAGGTAAATGCACATAAGGTATGCTTGGCACAGTGCCTGGCACTTGAGATGCCCAAACTGTAGCTGCTATGATTATTGCTTGTGTTGTAGTCAGAATTAAGAATTCTCTTCCTCCCAGCACCAACTCTTCCTGACCTAAATTAAACAATCCTCACATCCTAGTTACACAGGAGGAAAAAAAAAGAACCACTATGGATTCTTTGATATACTTCTTCTGACCAAATACTGAGCACAAAAAAAAAAAAAGACTTTGCAAAATAGAACTGAACTTTTCAGTATGTAACCAAGTCTGGATTTACTGAGAAATAAAAAAAAAAAATCCCAAATTTCATGACTAGAAATGTTAGGCATTATGTAACATAACTTTCACACACCTCTACTTCTGATAAAAAGAACTAACTATCCTTTTATAACAAAAAAAAGGGTAGGGGATTCTTAGGAAACAGGCCTCTGGGAGGGGGGTATCTTGCTATCTTTAACAAAAACCACATGCCTTTAAAGGTAAAATATTGCCTTTGGTCATTAGGACGATACACCCACATGATCAAACAACCATCCCAGTGCTGCACCCCAAAGCAAGGAACACAACTGGGAACAAAGAGTCAGGTCCCCTCAAGTTGATTTGTCCCTCCACTCCTCGATTCCTATGTGACTTTACTTAATGGCCCATGGTGAGTCCCAGAGTCTTTAAAATGGGGTAAAACGATGAACCTTGTGCCCACGCTTAAAGGATATTATGTAGAGTGGCCCTGGAGTTTTGGGGTGTCACTACTCCGATGTTTCTGATGCCGAATGGCAATCCCCAAGCAAAATACCAGCGGAAGATCCCCCTGCAGCAATTAATTTGCTTAAAATTATCTTGCAAAACTATGCCTTGCTGGTGCAACATGGCTGGGCCTCCCCTACTGAAAGCAGCATCTAATGTAAGCAAGGTGATTAGAGACACAATGAGGACCAGCAAGCCATGGAGTTGGGGGTGGAGGTGAAAAGCAGAGCCTGGGAAACAGGGTCCTTAGAACTGTTGGGTTTCTCCCAGCTAAGTCTTCCCAGGGTTGGGAACAAGGAGTCCCTGCACTAGACATTGACAGGGGGATAAAGAGGAAATGAGAGCGAGAATATGAAATATAAATAAAAAAAGGGTAGAGATGGGGGTCATGCTACGGCATAAAATTTGAGTCTGTAGCACCTGGGCAGAAACGTCATTGTCAGGGCAACTACTTCCAAATGAAAGTCAGGTTCCAAGTTTACACTGCGTGCTACCCTATCAGCCCAGACAAGCCAGCTCCTGGTGGGGGTAAGGAATTGAAGCCCCCTGCAGCTGATCAACTTTCACTGCGTGGGTCACATTCACCACACAGGGAAAAAAAACGAAAACAAAAACAATGTCCTTTATGTCCTGGAAAGTGCTGAGAAGCCTGTCATTCACAGGGCCCCAACCTGTAGGGAAACCGCCACCAAGTAATTGACTTGAAATAGCTTTTGCCAAGGGAGGCATAAACTATCTGTTGGCTTTCACTCTTAGTGACAGTCAGTGGACACTGCTTAGCAGATCTGAATCTGCCCTTGGAGAGAAGACTCACTTCATTCCAACAGCCCCTCCCTCGTGTCAGCACCCAGGGCCAGAAAATCTAAGATTCAGAAGCCACGGTGAGAGTCATCAAGTCAAGGGCTTCACTGAAAACCAGGACTGCCTCTCTCATTACCATATATGATGAAGTCTCTGGAGAGATCTGCGAAGTCCAGAATGACCCTAGAGTTTTACCCTGTAGCACTGCATGAGCCAGTGTGAGGGAAGTCCCTCTCTTGATGGATGGCATCTTTTAAAATGTCACCATCACTATCAAAACACTTTTATTGTGCGCTTCAAAGCAACGCTTATCAGATCCGTGTCTATCTTAACAGCACAGCACATATCTGTAACTGTTTTACTCCACCTACAACCATTTATTTGTCTGCTTCCCCAAAAACCCTGACACTTGAAAAGCCAGCATACAAAATCATTTTACAACTGCTTTTCTCCCAAGTCTTTCCTTTCCGTGGTGTTATTTTGTTCTTTTACACAGCTGCATCCCAGAGTCCAAATGGTTTCCAATAGACAACTGTTTCAAGCACATTTCTCTTCAATGTCTATTTTAGCTCTAGAAAAGCCAAGGGCAAAGATAAGAACGAAGTCTCGTGTGTGTGTGTGTGTGTGTGTGTGTGTGTATGCGCACGCGTGTGCACCATCAGCCAAGGCACCAGGAAAAAGTGGATAGCACAGAGTGGTCCATCCCCAGCTCAACAACAGCTCAAGTCCGGGGAAGGAAGCAAACCAGCCCTGAAAAAAATATTCTTGGGTTCCTGCTGAGCGACCCTTTAAGAGAAAATGCCCATTACTAAACCCCAGCTTGGGTAGCTATCACTTTCTCCCGTCCGAAGTTACCAGCACCTGCTCTCGTACCGCAACGGCGGCAAGGAGTATTCTCTGTTGCCCACTCCACCTGTACTGTGTGGAGAACACGTGGAGAACCGGGAGTGAGCCGATTAGCCAGCCCTGCAAACCCTCAGCAAGCCAGGAGTACAGGTGGTTGATTACATGCACAAGTACCGACTGCTGCCTGGACAACTTTATTACTGGCCCTGGTGGTGAAAGGGTTCTTCCCTGTCACCACCGCCACCACCAGTCCTCAGACTGTGGGAAAGGAGCAGAAGGCAAGAGTCACAAGTAAAGGTCTTCAGGGTGCCTAAGGGGGGCTGGTCGCTCCTTCACTGCAGCACTCTTAGAGCCCAGACCCCTTCCTCCCCAGCCCTCCGAGGAACCTGGGTGTCCTCATGCCTAATCGGTGTGGCCAGAGCCGAGCGCAGCCGCCCCGCGCTGAGCGCCCCGGAGCCCGAGCCGCTGGAGCCGCAGCGCCCACTCGGGGAAGGCTGCGAGCACTCACCCTTCTGCTCTCTCAGGCTCGACAGCGACCAGAGCAGCAGCGCCACTGAGGCCAGGAAGCAAAGCTGGCTCAGCAGAAGGTCCCTCCGGCGGCGGCGGCGACGGCGGCGCGCGCGGTCCTGGTCGCCCGGCGGCGGCATCCTCGGGCGGCCGGGCGGCGTCCCTGGCGGGCGGCGTCCGCTCGGGTCGCGGGCGGCCGCGGCAGGGACGGCGGCGGGAGGCAGCCCTGCGCGCAGCAGCCGCGCGTCCTCGCTGCGTTCCCACCCGGCCGCCGCCTCCTGCTCTCCCTCCTCCCGGCCGCTGCCCGTCTCCACGCCGTCGCCCTCGTCGCTATCGCTCAGTCCCTCCTCCCCCGCCACCTCCTCCTCCTCTCCGCTCGCCCGCGCCGCCGCCTCCTTGCGCTTGGGGTCCCTCTCCAGCTCGCGCACCATGGCTCCCACGCTCCGCGCCCGCGCTCGGCCTGGGGCGGCGGCGGCGGGGGCGGCCGGGAGGCGGGGGCGGCGGGGGCCGGGGAGGAGGAGCGGGGAAGGACCGGCGAGAGGAGGGCCGGCCGCTGGCCACCCTGAGCAGGCCCTGGTCTCCGGCTGCGGGAGCGCGTCGCAGAATCGCCCCCCTACTACACGGTCCACGCGCGGGGGACTCGGAGCCGAGCGGCGGCAGGGGCGCGCCAGCGGCACGGGCGAGAGCAGCTTTCCGTAGCCCCGCAGCGAGTCCACGATAGGGGGTGGGGTGCACGGGAGGGGGTCTCTGGCCAGCACTGCGGGGAGGGGGCGCAGGGAGGAGACTGGGCTGCGGAGGGAGCCCAGTGCACAGCCCTTCAACCCTTTGGTGCCCAAAGAAAGCGGTGGTGCGGGAGGTCCGCAAGACGGGATTCGGGTAGACAGATCTCCACCGAGGAGGATTCGCTTGAAACTTTCAGAGAAAAGGAGGTTTCCTTGGCTCTCTTCCATCCTCTGCCTTCAGTTAGAGCGTGAGAGTGTGCTAGGTCGCCAGTGCCTAACCTCTGGTCCGGCCTCCTCCCGTTGGCCTCCGGGGTTCCCCTCTGCCCCCTGGTGGGGATCCCGGTGAGCCAGGCTCAAGTTCTAAAACTGGTCTCCTGGGGTCTTTTGGCTTATTCGGGGTGTCCTGGCTCCCCCCTCTGGCTCAGGTTCACATTTCTCGCTCCCTGAGGAACTGAAGCACGTCCAGTGTGTGGCTGAAGCTAAGGGGGCCCTGGCATGATCCCTGGGGAAGGAGACTACTGGCCTTCTATGAGGATCATCAGCCTATCTCACCCCAAGATTAAATCTAGGCCCCCATTCCCCTAATTCGGGTTCTTCTATCCCTGCCTATTTGAAATGTGGAAGCTGATAACCCCACCTCCATCTGCAGCAGGTGACCATTGAAGTTGATGATCCCAGGCACAGCTCACTTTCCATGCTTGGACCCTGGCCGTCCCTTGCCTCCTTCCAGTGCTGGCCAACTGGGGCACAACACACAAAACCAGAGAAAGAAATGTGTTTTACAAGTGGTGCTGAAAACCTAAGTCTTATCCTAAATTGGATGGCCCTAGAAACCAGATATATGGCTTGGATGGCTCTGTGGAAGCTCTTGGGATTGAGCAGCCTAGCCCTGGAAGGTTGTGGGGAGGGGGGACCTCTGTACGGGTTTCTCCATGCCTAGGTCACAAAGGACCCATAGTGTGCCTTTCCACACTGTCAGGTGTCCCCTGACAACATCTGGGGAAATGGGAGAAAGAGAGAGAGAAAGAGAGAGAAAAAGAGAGAGAGAGAGAGAGAGAGAGAGAGATTGAGATTTTGCTTCCCTTGGGTACAATTTATTCCCTCCTCCCCTCATGCTGGCTGCCCCATGTGCAGCACGCCTTCCCTGAAATGCCTGAGTGAGTCTACCTTTGCTTTGGTTGCCAGGTACCAAAGGAGGAATTTAAACTATTCAATTCCATCCAGGTTGGAGTGTCATGGAGAATTCCCCAGTTAGGCCACCTCCATTAAGCACTCTGAGACCCTTGAGGAGTTCAGAGTAATCCAACTTGCTAGGAAAGTCATTCATATGAGTCTCTTGTGAAAAGCAAGCATGGGGGACTGGGAACCTGGGATTTACTGAGTCAGGGAATGAACACTAACTCATCTGGGGGCAGAAAGTACCATAGGCAGAAGGAATTGTGTGATCTGCCATGTGTAGGGGGTGTGAGGAAGCTGTGAAGGGCAGTGGGGAACTAGCCCAGGAACTGATGATTTCCTGGAAGAGACAGGAGACTCTTGTGACCCAGAGAAAGGACGGTGCTGGTTGATACTTGTTTTGAGAAATCTCAGAGTAAAAGGAGGTGAGGGAATAAAAACACATTGAAAGATAGCTTCTGGGAGCTGCCAATCATGACTGCAAGTGGAAGGTGGGGATTTCTGATTCCCCTCCTGACAGTGTCTTAGCGCAGAGAGGCTCCCTAATTTCTAGGATGTGAGCATCTCTGCCAGAATATACCTGAGATCACAGAGGTCCTTTGTCTCTTCCTCCTACCCCACCATCAGGCAAGGGTAGAACAGAGCAATCTCTTGGTGTCCTATCAGATCTAAAGGAGAAGGGAGACAGCCTTGGTGTAGTTCTTTGAGTTCTATGTTATCTGCCTGGCTCAGTTTTGGGGAGGTCCCTCAGGAAACAAGAAGTTTGGAAGGAGCTGGATCCAGAAAGAATTTATCTGCAGTGTTTCACTCTTAGAAAGTTCGAGGCTCCCGATGTGGCTGCTGCCTTTTATTCCCCAGTCTGTTCCCCACTTGGTCTTACATCTTATGCTTCAAGATAAAAATTCCACACTTACAGTTTCATCCCAGAATGAGCTGACTTGGAAAGAGAAGCGTGGAGGCACTGGGTCCTTTCCCCTTCAAGAACGAAGCAGGTGTATTTCCAGAGTATCTCCACACTGGGTGGAGGCAGGGCTCACCCTCTTTGCCCCAGTTTTTACTTCCATAAGCCCTTCACTTGTAATCGCATGCAGAGTTGGTGTCGGGAATAGAAGCAAATCATTGTTTGCACAGCCCAGTCATTGCACTACCAACAACAACAAAACTCAAAAGCCTTCCCAGGAACCCCAAGCATGCTGACACACTTCTGTGATCCCAGCCCCTAAAAGACTGAGACAGAAGGATTACAAATCTTCATCTGTTTGGGCTATAAACATAGTTCCAGGCCAGCCTGAGCTACACCCTGAATGAAACTCTGAGCAAAAACAGAAACAAGAAACAAGAGTAACAAACAACACTCCCTCCTCTGATAACACTGGCTCGATGTAGTTCATCAGTTGGTGAGGTGGGGCCTCCACTGTGTCAAGACAAGGCACATCTTTCTGGGCTCTCCTGCTGTCTTTTCCTGCTCTCCAATCTCCCCTCACCCACAGTGCCCAGACCTGACTGAGCAGTCTCCGTAACAAAGCAAGGTTGTGTCTCCAGAACACCAACCATGGCCAGTTGTGTGCAACAGACAAGCCAGGATCTAGAGAGGAGAGGAGAAAAAAAAGTAACCACCTACGTGATGAAGTGCCCCCTCTCCATGCTGCTCAGTAACGTGGAGGTGAGGCTCAAGCAAGGAAAGATTGCTAGCTGTCCAGGGTGAACATTTTTGCACAATGAACCAATGCAGGACCTTCTATGGGTCTTGGGAGTTAAGGATACGTGATTTGTCTGTTTATTGTATAGGTAGGACTGACCAACTGCCCTTCACCTGTGGGTCACGTGTTCTTCCCATAGCCCGGCACACAGAATTGGGTAAGATCCCCACTTCTATTGCAGAAGAAACTACTACTCTTGCCCTTTGTCTTTATTAAAAAGCTTGTGCAGTCACAGCTCCAAGTGCAAAGCTCCTCTGCAGGGTGTGAACGTGGAGAACGCCGTGTCCCCAGCGTGGGCTCCTCCTGGGCTAGGAGCTCAGCTGACACCTGGGGGGTCAAAGAGACCTCTTATTTTATCGTTATTTTTAAGTGTTACTTTTTTTTCATTCTTTCCCCGGTTGTATGCATTTGTTTGAAGAATTTTGACTCACCACATCGATGGCTGTTGTTATCTTTGCATGGCTCATGGCCCAAACCACAGCTTTCTTCTTTCTAAAATGGACTTTATATATATATATATATATATATATATATATATATATATATATATATCAGAATGTGCACAGTTTAAGTCTTTACTCCACGAAGTAAAGTTTGTACATGCACCCTGCTAAGTACCAAAGTAAGCCTAGGACATTTTCCCCGCCGTGTCTTTTGAAAGCAGTAATCCTTCCATATGGCAGCCTTCCTTCCTCTTTCTGTCAACTTTAGGTCACTCTCGCCAGTCCTTGAACTTCCACTCACTCTGCTTTGTCTCCGTGACATCCGTCCACGCTGGTGTCGCGCATTTGTTTGAACTTTCTCATGTAGGTATGGAGGATTTTTTTTTTTCCTACCTGACGCTTCAGTTCCCTTCCAAGTTCAGTCTGAGCCAAGAATAATCAAACCACCACCTCTGGACCAGAGACAAATGACCTCCCGGGCTAGCTAGTTTCGTAAGGAACTTCAGCTAAAATTGAAAGCAGTCGCTGGCTGCTTCTCAAACCTGTTGTGCCACGTAAGGATTGGCACCAGTGTGACTTCAGTTCCACGTGTCAACAGATGGGTTGGGGGAGAGGGAGTGGCATGCTTTGAAGGATGAGCATAGGGAAATTCTCCGTAAGTATGTACACACTTCAAAAACTGTTTTTCATGGGGAAAGTCAGGACAGTCATTCCCCCTCTATTTTTCTACCTCTTTTATTCTGGGGGTGGTGGGGAGCAAAACAGGACAGATGCTCTCAGGAATAATGCAAGTCCCCCATAGTCAAAGACTTGCCTTGTAATCCAGTGTTAGCTGATGTTAAGGGTCCATGGGGACCTATCAGAGATGTCCTCACCCAGCCACCCTGGGCAGTGGGGGACCGGACTAGTCAGCTGTGTTATTCTCCAGCTTCCTGGGAGTCTTCAGCAGGCCGAGACCTGCTGCCGTGAGAGACGGCCGGTTAGGTGGGCCCTTGGCGTGGGTCCTAGAGGAAAATCTGAAAAGAAAAGATCTATTACCTAGCTCCTGCTTGTCAATATTTTCAGCTGACTTGCTTTGAGTGTTTTGAAGAACTAGCACCACACACCAGCACATTCTATGGCGATGTCTGCATCTCTTGTTTCACCTGAGTATGAAAAATGAGTTCCATAAAATAAGCTAGAGTCACAGAAATAAGAGACTGAAGCGCTCAGTCCTCAGAAGGAAAACATTAATCACTCGCAACGTGAGCCCTTTGATCACTCTTAAGATCATTCGGTTCTCAGCCTGTGGGTGGCGACCCCTCTCGGTGTCAAATGATTCTTTCCTAGGGGTTACCTAAGACCATCTGAAAGAAAAACGATACTTATATTACAATTCATAGCCATAGCAAAATTATAGCTAAGAAATAGCAATGAAAATAATTTTATGGTCAGGGGTCACCACAGCATGAGGAAGTAACGTGTTAAAGGTCACAGAAGCAGGGAGGTTGGGAACCACTGACTTAGAAGGAAAACTCACCTGTGTCTCATTGTCTATGGAAGTTCAAGCGGATACAACACTATGTGTGGAGAGACAGCCAGGGCAGGCCACAAAGCATACTGCTGTCCTCAGATCATTTGATTTACGAGCCCCTTGGCTCGTAAATATTTATGTTTTCAGACACTTGTACATAGCCCTGGCTAGCCTTAGATTTGCAATCCTCCTAACCTGGTCCCCTGAGGGCTATGGCTGCAGGTGTGGCCGCTGTGCCCAGCTAAAAGTCTCATGCTTTTAATCAAGTTGTTTTCTCAATACCTCATCCTGATAGGTTATAATATAGATCAGGGAAAATTAGAAGCTACAGTATGAGTTGCATAATCCCATTTCTTTAAATTTCAGCAAAATCACCTCTCTCTCCCTATTTATGTGAGTTTATTTATTTGTGTATGTAAAACTATTCGTGACATAATGAACAAATTGATCAAATTATACATACTTAGTATCTATCCTCTGAAAGTTTAAAACAAAGATCTATAATGTATGAATGTGCACATATGTGCCTATATGCATATAAAATACAATATAGATCAAGATATGTTAGGTGTTTATATATGTATATGTCATTATATATATGTATATTTGTATATTTCATATATATGATATATATTGGGTGTTTAACAGTGAGGTACAGGATTTGGATGAGAACTGATGAACACAAAGGGGCTTTCCACTTTCTTATTTTATATGCTCCTATAGTTTGGTAATTCTTCTCCCATCAATATTTCTTAGCTTTTAATTTACAAAATAAAGATAATTAAAAGAATTTGTTCGCAGACAAGCAGTTAAGACAGTTGACTTAAATTAAGACAGCCAACATGATTTCAGTTTGGCAGGACAACAGAAGTCTAGGTGGGGCCTCCCAGCCCGTCTTCCAATGCCAGCCATTCTCTCGGCCTTAACTGGGTTACTCTGTGACCGGGAACTCCCTTCTAAGGAGCCCTGGGGTGTCAAGCAGCTGGACAGCCCACCCAGGTGGTCAGCCAGGCTGCCTAGTTAGGAAGCTGAACTTCTGGTTTGAGTCTAAGCACAGATCTAAGGCATGGGGCTTCTTCTTCCCCGTGCGCCTCAGTTTCCCCACTCATAATCGGACCACCACGGGCCGTCCTCAGTAAGACATTTTAGGGCAGTGAAGCATGTTGGAGATGCGGCACTCTAAAGCAAACGAGAGCCAAAGCCAATCGCCTCTGGCACAGCGCTGGGTTATTTTAAGGGGGTTAATCTCTGGAAAGTGCTCTTAACCGAGTCTTCAGTCTGACTTCGAAATCACTCTAACGCAAGACCAGCGCAGCTGTCAGGCATTTGAGAGTTATAAACATGCAACCTATCCAAAGTATTCATCATTAGAGACACCTGAAGACAGTGGGATGGCTCCACATTATCCAGTGCTGTGTCGGTTTGTTTTTTGATCCCATTTTATATTATTCATGTGTTACCAGCCTCTCCCATTGACTCAAACCAGATGCTGCCGGCCTGAAAATGCTGAGGTGGTGCGCCCCCTGGTGGCAGTGGCCGCCATCCTCCTTCGGGACCTGCATTCCTAGAAGGTGTTCACTGCTCCCTCACACCTGCCCTAGACTGGCTTAGCCTAAACTGAGATGGAACCCAGGCTCCTTGGTTTTGACGCTGCCTCTAAGGCAAGGTTAAAATGACTACAATGTCACAAGCAACCTTTCAGGGCTCCGGAGTCCGTTTCATCGGCAACCTTTCCTCGGACACCCACAATTAGAGGCATCAACTGGGAGACTGTTAGAACCGACTCTTGGGCTCACCAACACCATTTCTAGCAAAACTTGCAGTAGATTCTTTTATACATTAAAGATTACACTGAGAGAGAGATTAGATGAATAGTGCTTTGTAAGTGCATTTAGTTCCTTCTGCATTGCTACAACATGAACACCAGAGGCTACGAAAGTTACAGAGTAAAGAAATGTGTTTAGTTTGCAAGTATGTGGCTGGAGGTTCAAACAGATGTACCAGTGTGCTGATGAGGAGCCCCTGATGGTGTGCAACGTGGTGGAGAGGCAAAATGAGAACCAATCCAGGGAAGAGAAGGTCAACTATGTAGGCTGACTTCCTTCTACGAACACTTACACTCATGGTGCTAATCCAAGCCCGTAAGAGCCAGTGCTCCCAAGAGCCCGTACAATCCATCACAAGGTTGGTGCCACTATGGCCTCCCCTGAAATGTCCTGTCATTTCAGTATCATCACACTGACCAAGCTTCTAGCATATGTCCCCCAAATTTTCGAGGAACAGGTTTAAGAGACAGTCAAGTCGTACCAGTAACTGCCCATGTCCGTGGCTCATTCAAGATAACATGGTACATTCTATTGTTCCCACTTTCTACATCTCATTTGCTTCCAAAATCCTCTTAAGTATGGAAAAATCCACAGAATTAAGCCCCCAGGGTTTAAGCTCTTAAAGCGATCTATAGACAATAGGTTCTCAAGTCCCCAAGGGAGCATTCCAGCTGCAGCATCAAATGTGCAAGGGTAAATACCAAGGTTTCTATTCCACACAACACTGAGAAGAAAATGGATGCCTACATGAAATCCCACATCCACAGTAAAGCATGTTAGTTTGACAGCAACGCCGGTGTGTAATGCATTTCAAACACAAAGCAGGATGTAACTTAGACTTTGAAAACTTGTCAGGAGGATCTGAAAGTACAATCCTGCCTCAGCGTCATCCTTCTGGGTTTCTCAACGTGCTCCAACCCTTGGTTTCCATCAGTCATATTCTCATTAAATTAAATCCAAAAATAATTTTTGAGTTGTAATGACAAAAAATACTAAAGGAATAAAAGTCCATTGAAATGATAAAAAATGGGGGCAGTCACTTTTTTCAGTTTTGTGGGCTTTTTAAAGCTAAGTTTAACTTACAGACGAAAGTGTCAGCAGTTGTACAGAGATTTGCTGACATCTCCTCATCCGTGTTCATGTAACGACACCACCCCGGGCATCTTTAGCATCATGACTGAAGCAGTGAGACAGGTGTACATGCAGCACCATCTACTAAACTGTGTACCTTATTTCATGTCATCATTTCTCTTCTCCCATCCATTATTCTGACCCACTGTCCTGCCAAGGAGCCCACATTTCATTTAGTTCCGTTTCTCCTTAGTTTCCTCTACTATGTCATGATTCCTTAGTCTTGCTCCCTGTGACTTTGATACATTTGATGCACACTGGGAGCGGATTTTGTAGACTTGGTTTAAGGTTTTCTATTATATTCTCATGGTTTGTAAGATGTTATGCATCTGGGTCAATGAGAAGATGACATGTCCTTCCAAGTGCACCATACAGACCGATTTCTGATATCAGCATTGTGTCTATTATTGGTGATATCAATCACGATCACTAGAATGAAATATTTGAGGGTAGATATTTTGAAACTATATACATCTTGATTCTCATAAAAATTCCACCCAATAGTTTAATAGCATTGGTGGAAATTTTTTTCTAATGTCAGATTCACCTGTTTGGTGCAGTTACTTGCCATGTTCCTGTATTGGTGAATGAGGGAGAGAGAGAGAGAGAGAGAGAGAGAGAGAGAGAGAGAGAGAGAATATGTGTGTATGCGTGTGTGTGTGTGTGTGTGTGTGTGTGTGTGTGTGTGTGTGAATAGACTGGGAATTTGAGGAAGGAAGGAAATTGTATTCAAACAATAAAGAGTGAGCAGTGTAGAAAGGAGAGCAGAGGCCCCAACTGCGGGAAATTGCACATTTAAGTGCATTGTTCAATTCACAACTCCCTTATCTCCAGTGGAGCTTTCTAATCCATAAATAGAAATCTACCAGACAAGGCCCCAAGAATTATAAAACTTTAAGTTGTATCAATCAGTGAGTAACCTTAGGTGCCATTCAGAGTAGAGAACCATACAGCAATCTACATGCCAACCCTACTGTTAGCAAGATACATAAATCAAGCAGAGCCAGTTGTCTTTCATCAAAGAGATTTGCATCTGTAACCTTTTAACTCGCCAAGTCCTATAAACATTAAGCGAGTCTTTTGGTATGCGGTATGTTTCTGATGGCTCCAGGAGCTCTAGGAAGACATCCTTAGATAGATGAAGACATCGTTAGTCAGATATACAGAATATCACGATACTGATGGAATACAGTTTCAAAAATATCATGGTGCTCGAGTGTTTTGTTTTTAAAACATGAATTCTGTTCTCTGTATATTTAAGAGACACTTCTGAGGCAAGGACATGATGAGGTCTGAGTGCTCACAGCAACAAGCTCTTCGAGTCCCCAGAGTCCCCACCAAGCAGCAGCTCTTACAGCCAGACCTGTGAGAGGTTGATTGCTAGATGCCCACTGCACCTCAAAATCTCGTGTGGAACATATTTCACCTTTTGTTCAAAGTTCCATGAGCTTCTACCAAGGATATAATATTCCCTAAAAGATTTCCCTCCATAGCAGCAGGGGGAACTGAGAGAAACAGAATCTACTTGGATGGGCTTCTGAAAAATCAACCAAAGATTTCCGTTAATGCATGGAGCATTTGGTCAAGAAAGGGTGGCTTAACTAGGGAAAAAACAGTGAGTTTACAGGATTTTCATCTTGCCCCATTCATACCCACCTCCATGGAGCCTTTGTCAATCAATAGCCTATGACCAAGTGCACTGTAAAACCAGCAGCCCTGGAAAGGGGCAGATGGCCATTACAACCCATGTTTTCGGAAAAAATTCTCCTCATTTTAACCTGACTCAGAGCTCAACCAATAAAGATTGCCCTTTACTTGTGGGAATTTGTAACAGCTAATCAACGGCAATTGTTTAACATCATGCCCAAGGCACTGAATAACAGATGGAACAAAATGGGCTAACGAAAAATCTAAAAATAAGAACTAGACAAAGAGATGTCCATAGGGGGCTTTGAAAACACCAACCTTCGTGGGGATATAGAAAGCCGCAGAGCCGTGTGTATGTTCAAGGCTGTGCTCATGATGAGGAAAGAATGGAGACAACCCCAAACTTTAAAAATCACACATTGGGTAGAGAGGAAAGATAGAGGAAGATGGTCCGTGTAAACAGTAACCTAAAGAGACCTAGGAATGACTATACACGAATCAGACAAGATATGCTTTAAGCTTTTACAAGAGAGAAAGACCAGGATTTATGAAAAAGAGCTGAATTACCCAGAGGATGTTATAGTTGCACATACAGATACAAACAATATGAGAGCCCAAATATGCAAATATTAATCAACATGAAGGGGGAAAATATAGCAATTCAATAATGGAACTTTAATATCTCATTTTGAACAGTGGATAGTTTAACATAGAAATAAGGAAGGAAACACTGGGCTAAAGATGTACTTTAGACAGACAAAATGATTCTAAATCCTTTCCTGACTAATTGACTTATGTTGACTGTATAAACATGAAGGGACAGTCAGCTGGCTTGACTGCTCTGAGAAGCCACAGTATTGACTTCCTGGGAAAGTCTACTTCAGCTCTTGAACAAAGGAGTGGTAATTATTATCATGAAAGCATATTAAAATATGAAACTCAATGGTTGGAGTAAATCCACAGTCAAATTTAGATTCAGACGAGCCCATGACTACAATGGTACAGTGTAAATCTTTAAGGTCTGTTCAAGAACAACTATGACTAGACACACAGTTTAGGAGTGCACAGTACTAGAAAAATATAAAACTTGAGGCACTAAAAAGTGCAAATCTTTGAGTGGGGTGATAAACAGCTAAGGTGTGTATCTGAATGTGAGTGAAATTACTTCTCAATCAACTTAAAATATTCTATAGTAACTATAATAACAACATTATTAATGCGTGCTCCATGATAACCACAGTTGTGACTCCACAACACATAGGTAAATGAGAAAGTGAAAAGAATCCAAGTTTAGCGCCGCAGAGATTGCCAAGACATGAAGGTAGAAAACACAAAGGAACAAAGGAATGGAGGTCTGACAAACAACTAGGAAACAACTGACAAAGTAATAGAAGTAGGCCTTTGCCTATCGGCAAACCTGAATGTAAGTGAATTAAATGCTCCAATCCAAAGACACAGAACCAATAATAAGAAACAAGGCCCAACTAAATGTTGCCAACAATTTAAGACACACTTTAAGAACAACATACCAGGAGCAGTTGAAAGATGGAGAAAGATGGCTCATATAAACGGTAATCCAAAGAGAGCCAGGAATGACTAGATACATATCAAATAAGATATAACTCAAGCTTTTACAAGAGAGAAAGAAGGCCAGAATTTATGATAAGGAGGTTAATCACCCAAAGGATTAATAGTTGTGCATACAGATGCAAAATCTGAAGCCCTAAATATGCAAATATTAATCAACATGAAGGAAGAAAGTATTGCAATTCAACAAATGGACTTTAATATCTCGTTTTGAGCTGTGGGTAGTTTAACATAGGAATAAGGATGGAAACTGACTAGAGATGTACTTTAGACAGACAAAATGATTCAAAAAACATGTATGGAGTGTCCTATTCATTACTAGCAGAATATATACTCTTTTCAAGCTTGTATGGAATGTCTATTAAAATAAAATCCTTAATAAAATAATAGCAATAAAACTATATAATACATTAAAAGTATTCACTGGAGGGGTGCCAATTAATATATCTATATGGAAAACAATTTTGTTTCCTCAAAAGATTAAAAATAGAACTGCCATCTGACCCAGCTATTTTTGGACATACATCCAGAGAACTCCACACCCTATCACAAAGACATTTGTAGCTCCACGTTTGTTGCTGCAAGGAAATGGAACAAAACTACTTGTCCATCAACAGAATGGGTAATGAGAATCCAGTATGCATATAAAATGGATACTACTCAGCTCACAATATTTGCAAGAAAATGGACAAGCTTAGAGATGCATCATATTTAGTGAGATCTCTCAATTATAAGAGAAAAAACCCACATGGTCTTCCTCATAAGCAGACCGCAGCCTATAATGTATTCATGTTCATATATAATCACATGTATGACCAGGGATAAAATGTTGGAAAGAAAATTAGAAAGAGTGGTGAGGAAGGACAGGATGCAGATAGAGGACACATGAACTGTGGGAAAAAAGGGATATAAAACTAACTCTTCATGGTTTTAAGTATGTAAAAGAACTTTTCCCTTTTTGTAATAAATAAGTGCATTAAATGGAGTTTATAATGAGAGCATAAAATGCAGAGAAAGTCCATGGCTTCCGAATGGGTATTCTAACTATATATAAGTTTATTGACATAGCCAAGCTTCGGGTGTGGGCAAGTGCTTGTTTGAAAGCCTGTGATATCTAGCTGTCTTATTTTTTTTTTTTTGCAAGTTCTTCACAATAAAGTGATCTTTATTGAACACACACATTAGTAGGTTGGACTTCTCTTGGCCATGTGTGGCTCCCTAATATAGTAAATCAGCAAATAGAAATGCATTATACCAGTGGAATTATTTAAAAACCATACGACTACCTCAGTGAAAAGAGAAAAAGCAACCGACGGAAAGCTCAATCAACATGAGGAAGTGAGTCTACTAAAAGAAGTGAAGAAGTGTCTACTAACAGTCTGCAAGTAACACCTAATCAGGCAGGAAAAAAAAAAAAGAAGCAAGAGGCATTCAAACTGGAAAGGAAAAATTGAAATCGTCTGTATGTGCAGATGGCAGGATCCTATGCAAAAAAAATCTCCAAACACAAACACAGACACACACACATACAAGAACTCATGCACACACACGTACACACAAATGCACGTCTATCCAACCCTACCTAGTTACAACTAGTAAATGAACCAGGTAGATGTGTAGGGCATGAAACAACCTACAAAAATCATAGCATTTTTTACACCCAAACAACAACCTAGCTAAAAGGTAAATTTAAAAATTAGTTTACTCTTACTTTTGTAGATTTAACCTTGAGAATACTTTTGACTTCTCACCAAAAACTTTAGTCTATAAAAGAAAAAAAAAGAGAAAAAAGACTGCATGAAATTAAGCATCTTCATATAAAGAAACAATATAAGTAGACAACCTCCCAACTGGGAGAAATATTTATAAGCCACATAGGCAATAATGGGCTTATATACAAAATTTCTATTTAAAACAAACTTGATAATTTGTCATGGAAGAATTGTTTTTAGGTGGTTTCTGCAAACTTTTTTGTTTTTATTAACAAAATAGACAAAATAAACTGGTTGATAGGTTTATTTTAAGCAGTTTTATGACAGGTTCAACATTATTAATCATCAGGAAAATACAACTCAAAACATTATGAACTGTGGTCTCACGCCTCATTCTTATGCATATTACAGCAGAACCACACAGTTAGGATGGTGGCTATTAGCAAAGATAAGAGATAATGAACTATTGTTACGTGTGTGTGTGTGTGTGTGTGTGTGTGTGTATGTGTGTGACTCAGCATATAAATACAACCTGTCAGATCATATAATGTCAGATCTTATATGTATGTACTTTCAGACCTGACCATTTGGTATTATACGATAACCAATTGATCTACTGTTCCCTGGAAACTACTATTTCTCCTGCTCTTAGTACCAAATGGGAGTGCATGGGAGGGTGAGGAGGGAGAGATTATGTAATCATATTATAATCTCAAAATATAAAAATGAGATAATGAACTGCACAGAAAACTGAATCCTAGCAGGCAGTTGGTGGGATTATAAATAGTTGTATCCATTAGAGACGCCAGAATGGAGTTTCCTACAGAATTAATTGAATGAGCAATGAATCAGCTATCAGTCTCCTTACTCCATACTCAAAGAAGATGAACTCACCTCCTCAAAAAGACAACTGTATGTCCATATGAATCAGTCTGGTGTCACTGTGGGCTTTATTCACAAGAACCGAGATTTGTAAACAACCCTACTGTCTATAAATGGATAAATGAATAAATAGAATGTTAAACAATAGTCTCTTTTTATATTTGGTTTCCCTTTGTGCAGATTATATAATTAGCCAGTCTAAAAATATAGATTGAAAATGTTTAGAAAAAATTTCTAACTTTCTGAATTGTGTGCTATACTAAGCAGATGCTGGAATTTTAAAACATCTCTCTGTCTAGCAGGGAAGACAACTCACCATGCTGTCTAAAATGTCTACACAGTGCACACTATCTTCCTATTAGTCACCTAGTGTCCCTCTCCATCACCAGTACAGAGTCCTGCACACAACAGTTATACAGTGTATACATACAGTCTATGACATATTATGAATTATTATGCATAGGACTCAGCACTACTGTGGGTTCAGATACTGAAGATGGTATTGGAATGTACACTTTACTGATGAGGGGTGAGAAATATATACATATATGTATATACATATAAATGAATATTACTTGGCAGGATACCCTTCCATTTGTAATAATGTTGGACTTTTTACTGATGAGAGGTGAGAAATATATACATATATGTATATACATATATATGAACATTACTTGGCAAGATACCCTTCCATTTGTAATAATGTTGGACTTGGAGGGTATTATGCAGAATAAAAGAAGGCAGACACCAAAGGGGAAAAGCCATATGCTCTTAATATATGTTTGTATGCAGAATTTCCAAACCAAGATGTAAATGCATAGAGATATAAAACTAAAGAATGCTTGCCAGAGATGGAAGGCAAAAAGGAAGAGGGGAAATGTGTAGGGATCACAAATATAGCGACTCCTGATGACCAGATTCTGCACACATGTGATGTGTTCTGGATTTCACTTAGGAGGGAGACTTCAGCTGCTCTTGTCACACACAAAAACCTATGATGGCCAGAACATCAGCTCTTTTGGACTTGATTTAATTTTACAAATTGAGTCCAATTTAAATCTAGATAGTTATTTTGTAGCTAGAAAGGAACTAATTCTCAAACTATTTTGAAAAGTTAAGGTCCAGAATAACCAACCAAATACTGAAGGGTACAAAGTTAGGGACCCCACAATCCCTGACTGGAAGAGCACAAATAATCACACAATAATCCTCACAATGTGGCGCTGGCAGAGGACTAGAGAAATCAATGGAATTTAAGAAGGAAACCATAAATAGATCCACATAAATATACCCAACTGATCTCTGAGAAAAGGGCAAAGGCAGGCCAAGGGAGAATGGATATTGTTTTCAACAAATGATATTTAAAAAGCAGGATATCAGAGTGAAAATAGGTGAATCTGAACAAAGACCTCAGTCTTCCCCTAAAAATTAAGTTCAACATGGTCATTAGCATTTTCTGCCACTCTGAATAGCGCAGACTGAATACATTATAAACCAGGGGCGTGTCTTTAGTGTGCTGTTCTGGAAGCTGAGAAGCCTGAGAGCAGGTCATTGTGATCTGTGGAGGCTCTTTGTGCTGAGTCAGCCTTGACAGGGCCCAAGTGAGAGGGAAGGGGAGCAGCTCTTATCAGGAAGCCCCTCCCACTGGCAGCAGGATCCATTCATTAGGTCTCAGGACCAGGTTACCACTTAAAGACTCAGCCTCTTAGTCCCAGTAAGAGGGCAGTGAGAGTTCAGTGTGAATTTTAGAAGGATATCCAAAGGAGGGCAGTGCCCTAAATGCAAAATATATAACTATAAATCTTTGGAAGGTAACACTGGAGAAAGTCTGTGTGAGCCAGGAAATAGTGACCATTGCTCACATGTAAAGTCAAAAGTATGACTCAGGAAAGGAATTTGATAAGTTGAACTTTATCAAAATGGAAAACTTCTGCTCTGTGAGAGGCACTGTCAATAGAATGAGACAATTAGCCACAATGAGGGGGTCATACCTGATAACGAAGTGAAATCTAGCCCATGTTGTGGTACACAGATGTAATTGCAGCATTCAAACTGTGGATCATGAGTTTGAGGCAAACTGGGGTCACACAGCAAGTCTCCAAAGAAAAAGAAAGAGAGGAAAAGAACGAAGCTATAAAGGGGAAAGGGAGGAAAGGGAGAAACAAAAAGAGGAGAAAAGAAACAGGATGAGGAAGAGGGAGAGAACTGCTGGCTAAAATAATACAAACTCTTAAAACTCAACAGCAAAAACCAGTATTTTTTAAAATGGGCAATAAGCCTGAACAGGCCCCTCACCAAAGATACACAGATATAAACTATGCATAGAAAATGTGTTGACTGTCATTTGTCACTATAAAACTGCAAATTAAAACAATGGGATGCGACGCTAAGCTGTTAGAATGGCTCAAATCAAAAAATCCGAAAGTAAATACTGAACCTCAATGACGAGGGGAACCGTTACGTCTCACCCAACAAGGGTGGGAATGCCAAAAGGCATGGCCCCGTTGAAAGCGCTGAGCAGCTGGAAACAAAGCTGAACATTTCCATTTTATATCAATCAGAAATTGCACATTCTTAGTAGTTACCTGTCACTGTAACACACACACCTGGCAGAAACAGCTTGTGGGAGACAAGGGCTAATTTTGGTTCATATATTCAGAAAGCACAATGCGTCATTGTAGGGGAGGCACGGCAGACAGGCACGTGACAGCAGGCATGTGCAGCCACCGCTTCTCACATCCCTGCTGACCATGGCAGAGAAAGAACTACAGTAGAGCTGGTGTGTTCAACCTTCAAAGGCCACCCCGGTGGCCTACATGCACCAGTAAGGCCCCATGTCCCGGTGGTTCTGCAGCCTTCCCAAACAGAACCACCAGCCCGTGGGTGTATTTCACATTCAGACCACAGCCACCCCTTAATGTCTACCTAAGTGAGTCAAACGCTGATGCTCACACCAAACCTGCTCAGAGGTTCGATGGCAGCTTTATCCAAAATGTCCAGACTTGGAAGCGATCCTGGAGCCTTCTGTCCCAGTGAAGTGGCTACATAAGCTTTTGCGCATCCAGACAGTGGAACATTACTCGGTATCTAAAGCAACTGAGTGATCAAAGAGTGAGAAGACATACAGGAAAACTTAAATATGTTCCCAAGGGAAACATATGACACACATATGTTTGAAGTATGAAGAAGCCACACATATGACACCCTTGAAAAGGCAAAACTACACAGACAGTAAGAAGATCAGTAGCTGTCAGCAGTAGCCAGGGGAGTATGGAAGAGTTTTAGGGCAGAGAATCTACTTTGATTGATGCAATAGTGGTGATTCTTGTCCTCACACATTTGTCCAAGTCCACGGCTGTACAGCACCGAGACAGAACCCAAATATAATAAGCACGAGGCTGCGTTATGAGGTGTCAGTATAGGTTCGTCAAATGCGGCAAATGTTCTCTAGCGGTATAAGACTTTTACCTAAGGGAGGATTCACAAATCACAGGAAAGGTGCCACATGAAGATTCTCATCGCCTTCTGCTCCATTTTTCTCCAACCTAAACAGCTCTGAAAATTAAGAACTCCCAAAGAAGTATAATGTCAATTGACCAGCTAATATGGAAGGGTGAGATCTCATAGGTCCCCACCACAGACAAGGAACTGCTAAGGAATGTTACGAAGAGAAGACAGTCTTCTCCAGAGATGAGTCTCTTCAGTACTTATCCAGTACCAAATGGCCTGCCCTAAAATCATATACATACAAATAGCACTAAGCAGACCAACAATTTATAACAAAATAAATTGTCATATTTATACAACAATTAAAGAAAAAGAGGCTAGGGTTTTGAAAGTGAGCAATGGGGAGGTAAATAGGAAACATTAGAGGGAGAAAAGGGAAGAAAGTGATATAAATATACTTTAACTTTTTAATTAATTAAAATAAAACAAGGCTTATTATCTTTAAATTGTGTGGTTGTGGGAAGGACTGAACTAGCCAAAACCAACTTGAAAAATAAAAAGTTGGAGAAACCAGACTTCTCCATTTGAAAACTTACTACAAAGCTGCAGTAACCAACACTCTGTGGCACTGATGAAGCTCTATATATACAGATTAATGGGAAGTAATTAAGAGTCTATAAATAAATTCACACATTTAAGAATGAATTGATTTTGTTGAAAGTATCAACTACCAGTGAATAAAGAGGGGCCTTTGTAACAGATGATAACCGGAGTGGTTATCTATTGAACGTGAGTGACAGGAGCCGGACTTCACATCAGATGCAGTAACTAACTCAAAATCAATCACGCTTGAAGAAGAAAGCTAAGAAGATAAAACTCTTAGAAAACTTATAATTACAAGTCTTTTAGACTAATGATTTCTTAGGTAACATCTGTGTTTGTTACTTTTCTATTGCTGTGATGAAACACTCGGACCAGAAACAACCTGGAGAGGAAAGGGTTAATCTGGCTTAGGGTTCCACATCAAAATCTACCATCACAGAAACATATGAGTAGGAGCAAAGAAGACGACGATGCTAAGAAGGATTTGAACTGTGGGGAGTTGGTTCAAGAGGTTTCAGAGAAGAATATTAACATGTGGCCTAGAGATCATTCTTGATATTTGGAAGAACTGGCCGCTTTTTGCTCTTGTCCAAAGAGTCTGCCTTAGGCTAAAGTGAAGAGATTTTGATTAATTCCATTGGCAGAGGAAATCTTGTAACAGTCTAGTACTGACTCTGTTGTGTGGTTATTATTGACAACTCTTATACAGATTTATAATGAAAAGGAGCAAGTTGAACAAGTGGAAATATATAATGTACAGATTGAGGACAAAAGGGGCACCAGGAAGGTAATGATGCTAAATCCTGTGTTCAATGATATAAAAAGATTAAGAAATAGAACAAAGGGAGTGGTGGCCTCAGGGGAAGATCCCCCCACCCCTCAGCTAAGTTTCCAATTTGTGAAAAGGAATTAAAGTAAAGCTTAGAGCCTGGTATGGTTCACAGCTTTAATCCCTGCACTACCAAGGAAGAGGCTGGCAGATCTCTAAGTTTGAGACCAGCCTGGCCTACATATCCAGTTACAGGACAGCCAAGCTTCAACAGTGAAGGAACCATTGAAAACAGAGAGCTGGTGAAGATGCAATTGAACAAGGGAGCCATGTTCCAGTCCCAGTAAGCAGCAGAACTTGGCAGCTTCAGCCATGTGCTTCTGGCTTTAGAGTTAAGGATATAAGAAAGAGGTTATAAAATTTGTGACTAAGGAAAGCTGATGGGGTGAGGCATGTGTCAGGGGTGTCTCTGAATGGAGGTCTAGAGAGACCATTGCATGAACCTGTGTGACCCTGTTAAGGTGAAGCCTGGATTGCCTTGAAGACTCTGAGACATTGGAGATGCCAGAACCGTGGGATACCTGGTCAAGAAAGCTGCTAACAGGGAGTGGAACCAGCCCAAGATAAAGACCTACGCTGTAGCCAACAAAGATTAAAGGAGTTGGAGATCTGAAGAGCATTTTGACACAGTCTTATTGTGGTCCGGTATTTCCTTACCATGTTCCCTCCCCTATGTTTTGGAGTAATAGTGTATATCCTGTGCCATTATATGTTGGAAGATTGTTATCTGTTTTTTTTGGGGGGGGGTTGTTTTTTATAGGGGATCATAGTTAAGAGACTGCATGAGTCTCAGAAAAGATTTTGAACTTTAAAACATGGTTGAGACTGTAGCAGACTATGGGGACTTTTGAAGTTGGACTAAATGCATTTTTCATTATGATATTGTTACAAGCTGGTGGGGGAGGTGAGGTGAGTCTCGACAGCTTTTCTCTCGGGAGCAGACGCCTGAGAGAGACGCCATGCCCCGCTCCGCTCCCAGGATGAAGCTCCGACCCAGGATGGACATAGGCTAGAATCTTCCTGGTAAGCGCACCTTGGGGTGCTACACACAGATGATTAGAGATGGGCTAAATTAATATGTGAGAATTAGCCTAGAAGAGAATGGGCCAAGCAGTGCTTAAAAGAATACAGTGTCTGTGTAATTATTTTGGGCCATAAGCTAGCCGGGCAGGCGGCTGGGGTGTTGGGGACGCAGCCCCGCCGCCGCCCTTATTACTTCATATGGCGCCCACGTGGACAACTGCTTCCACATAAAGCCTGAGACAGCTTGGGAAGTAATTCTAGAACAAAATGAAAGCATTGTGCCTGGTTTCTTGGTAGCAGCAATTTCTCGGTTCTACTCTGCTTGCTAGAGGCAAGCAAGCGCCTCATCTAAGAGAGGCTTCCTGACTCAGCTTTAGCTGCAAAGCCTGCAGCTCATTAAGAGGTCCTGCCACGAAACACTTAAATGGTGTTGACGAAAAGCTGAACACATGCTTTTCAGTTTTCAGCCCTAACAGGAAAAAAGCTGTGCCGTTTAAAAATGCTGGCTTTCTGGGCTATCCTGCCAGGGCAAACTCTGACTGTTTGAGGCAGGAGGGCCAGCTACCAAGAGAGAGGACTTGAGTGTTGTCTGTTGTAGCTCACTTGCTGGCAGGGACCTTGAAATGCCATACAGTTGTTGCAGTAAACATGGCTACAGCCTGTATATCAGCCATGAGGCTGGAAAGCTAAGGAATGGGCTGGATCCAGCTGGCAAAGCCACGCCTTTAATCCTACTGATATTGCATGGTAAATTAAAGACTCATGTGGTCAGAAAAAGAGAGATATACAGTAAAGAGAGATTCAAAGACAAAGAAAATTTTTAAATGGTTTACAGTGTGTTAAAAATATATGCAGACTAAAAGTTGAAGTTCTTAAAGTAAAAAACAAAAAAAGGAAGAGAGTTGTTGTGTGTGGTAGCACACGCCTTTAATCCCAGTGCCTAGAGGGCAGAGGCAAACAGATCTCTGTGAGTTCAAGGTGTAGTAGCTTACACCTTTAATCCCAATGCCTGGGAGGCAGAGACAGGCGGATCTCTGAGAGTTCAAAGACAGCCTGGTCTACAGAGTTACTTCAGGTCAAAGATACAGAGAGCCTGTCTCAAAAAGCAAAAAGTTAAAAGTAAAAATAAACGAAATAGAGGTTAAAACAAAGCTGTACAAAGATGGAAAATACACAGAGAATCTTGATACTGTATGCTATTATGCTCTCTTTGAATTGTTTGAATGCTGAGGAAGGAGCAACAGCTGCTAAAAGATATTTATTTATAAATACTGCTGAACTAATCCAACATAGATATTATGAATTTGGATCTAAGGATATGATACTTTGGAAAGGAGTTTCTTATTTTGTTTTCACAGAGGATGAGATGCTGTTCATTTCTTCTATTCCAATTTGGTATGATGGACCACGCCCTCCTGAAGGGTTGCAGTGAACATCTTCAGAAAATTGCTTCCCTCAACTGCCAACTGAGATGAAACTAGCACACAGGTTATACCATGAAAGACCTAATTAACGACGCCCCCATTCAGCAGGAAGCAGTTTGGAGAGAAAAAACTGCGCCCATGTTCCCAAATATGGTTTATAAACGTCCTTTTACATTTAAAGGGGGATATGATGTAGATATGAATAATTTGCATTAGTATAGATTTTGCTTTATTGATAGAGATTTAAGGTCAATTTTGTTATATGTATAAGTGTTTCTGATTTTGATTAAGGTATTGTGATTGTGTAGTTCATTTAAATACGTACTGTATAATTAAGAAATATAGGTTGTTAATGGATAATCATCGATAATAGTAAAGCTTGTAGTCATGTTAGTTAGATTTTCTAGACATATATTTCAGATAGGCATTCTTCATATCTGTCAAAGGCTTCAGAATATGGCATTTTAAATGTTTTAATAACTTAGGACTTTTCATGACAATGAGACACTCTGCTCCTGGCAGCACCAATCTACTTCAAGAGGATGATGGGCATCGAAGAGGCTCGTTATGGAGTTTGATAGCCATTTGGGCAAGAAACTGCTCTTGCCTGGACTATTGCATAAACTGGAAACAGAGAACCCGCAGAGAGAGGACTACTGAACTTGCCTAAAGGTGAGATGATCTTTCGGGGTTCCTGATTCATGAGAGAGTCTGCGAGACATTCTTCAGGACAAGCAGATAGTGACTGCCTTTGGAATTTCCTGCTTGATGAATACTATGGACCTGAAGGCTGAAGATGGATGCCCCAAAGGTACAAAAGAACTTTGGGTAACTGTCCAGGCAGCGAGATGTCTTCGTCATTTCTAGAGTTTGAAGTTTCTTAGTTCTTGTTTACTTAGGTAATATTATATTTTTCTGGAGTCTTTGATGGAGTTAAGAATAGTTAGTTATAGTTATAGTTTTCCTTAGTTATGATAAAGATTATTGTAATTTTTACTTGATAACTGTTTTGTTATATGTAATTTTGCTATGTTAAAGTTAAAGCTTTTTTTTTTTAAACCGAAAAAGGGGAAATGATGGAGGAAGGTCATTGGCTAATAAAGGAACTGCCTTGGCCCATTTTATTGGTTGGGACATAGGTAGGTGGAGTAGACAGAACAGAACGCTGGGAGGAAGAGGAAGTGAGGTGAGTCTCGACAGCTTTTCTCTCGGGAGCAGTCGCCTGAGAGAGACGCCATGCCCCGCTCCGCTCCCGGGATGAAGCTCCGACCCAGGATGGACATAGGCTAGAATCTTCCTGGTAAGCACACCTTGGGGTGCTACACACAGATGATTAGAGATGGGCTAAATTAATATGTGAGAATTAGCCTAGAAGAGAATGGGCCAAGCAGTGCTTAAAAGAATACAGTGTCTGTGTAATTATTTTGGGGCATAAGCTAGCCGGGCAGGCGGCTGGGGTGTTGGGGACGCAGCCCCGCCGCCGCCCTTATTACTTCAGGGAGGGAGTAGAATGTGGTAGTTTGAATGTAACTGGTCCCCATAAACTCATGGGGAGTGGCACTATTAGGAGGTGTGGCTTTGTTGGAATTTGTACAACCTTGTTGGAGGAAATATGTCATTGTGTGGATGAAATTTAAGGTTTCATATATGCTCGAGCCAAACCTAGTATCTCAGACCACTTCCTGTTGCTTGCAAGGCAACAATAAAGGTCCTTCTTTGTTCTTAGCTCTTTCTCCAGCACCATGGCTGCCTGGATGCTGTCATGTCCTGCCCTGATGATAATGGACTAAACTTCTAAAACTGTAAGCCACCTAATTAAATGTTTTCCTCTATAAGAGCTGCCATGGTCATGGTGTCTCTTCACAGCAAGAGAAATCCTAACTAAAACATTGCCTGACCACTACTCCACTACATATCTACTTGCAAAATTCTAAGCAAATCTTTAACATTCAGGAACCAAGAGTTTCCATGTCTTAATAATGAGATAATAATATCACCTACTGATGGAGTTGTAAAATTTAAATAAAATATATGAGCTATTTCTAACTGAACCTGACACATGGGGACATAAGTTCGTACTCACAGAATCCTCATAAAAGGCTCCTGCAATCCCAACTGGAGAGGAGACAATGGGATCCACGGAGCTCCCAGCACCGTCATAAAAGGCATAGGCATAGTGGCATGCACCTGCAATCCTAGCTGGGGAGAAAGAGACAGGAGAATCCCCAGAACTCACTGGCCTGCCAACCTTCCTGAATCCTTGAGAGACCTGGGTTCACTGAAGATTTCATCTAAAAAATTAAGATGGAGAATGACAGAAGACACCTGATACAGACATCTAGCCTCTACATGTACACACACACACACACACACACACACACTCAAACACATACACACACACACCTGCATTCAAACCATATTTCCCTCCCTCTCTCCCTCTCTCCCCCTCTCTCTCTGTCTCTCTCTTTCTCTCTCTCTCTCTCTCTCTCTCTCTCTCTCTCTCTCTCTCTCTCTCACACACACACACACACACACACACAAATAGTATAAAAGTATTAGAACATTTAATTATAATAACACACAGTTCTTTTTTGTTGTTTCATTTTGGTTTTTTGAGACAGGGTTTCCCTGTGAAACTGTCCAGGCTGTCCTTGAACTCGCTTTGTAGACCAGGCTGGCCTCAAACTCACAGAGATCCGCCTACCTCTGTTGGGATTAAAGGCAAGGCGTGTGCCACCCCTGCCTGACTAACACACAGTTCTTAAAATAGATAATGGACATATTGATCACCGGGTTGTAAATTTTAAATTGAATTCTGCTATAATATCTTTAATTGACCAAAATGATCACTCGCTAGCTGCGTGACTTTGGGAGAGCGGCTTAAGCCTTCAACTTAGTTCATTCATGTATGAAATGAGAACAGCTAGAGTCCCGACTTCAGAGAGCTGTGAGCAAAGTTAAATTCATGCGTAAAAATACTTAAAGCAGTGTCAGCCACATGATTAATATATAGTACACAGTCTCCATTATTAGTAATTGTATTTCTACAACGTTGATATTCTAATAAGAAGAGATTTTAATAAACATGTATCATAGCTTCATCAGTTTTCTGAGAGCCTTTTTCCTTCCCATGAGACCGAGACCATTCTTTACCAAGGTGTGCCTCCCGCCATCTGTCTGGCTGTTTTCTCATTCCCAGCTGTTAACCTAACACGCTCTGCCAGGTCTTCGTTTGTCAACAGTCTCCACCACTGCTTGCCTTAGCCTCTTACGAGCATAGCTATTTCACTAGGTCTGTGCTTTCACTTAGGCAATGAATTGCATTGGATGTACATCCAATTCTTAGGAGTTCAGAAACACGAGGCAATCACCCAGGACCCCAGAACATTGAGAACTTAGTGGGACAAGTGGGTATAGGTGAATGGTAATTCTCAAAGGTGTGGGGTGCCTCTGAGGCAGTTTTATTTTTAAGCAGTTATGTCTGTCATGTGTTGTTTTTACATTTTTGAATAGAAATGATTCCTCCTGTTCCAGCTAAACCCAAACCCCCAATGATGTTGATATTGATGATGATGATGATGATGATGATGATGATGATGATGATAGTCGGTGCTCATTTTATTTCCTCACTTATTTTCTCGTCCTCTCAAGGTGTATTGGAGGGAGAACATCAAACACTACATGCGGCCAAATTCAACAGGACGAGATGCTAAATCAGTCTTTGTAATCAAGGCAAACAAAGATTACAGAGTTTTAAGTGAACTTACGTCACAAATACACCAGAAACACTGACTGAAAAAATTCAGTCTTCAGTACAAGTGTATTGGTTAGCATTTTGATAGCACATTGTAAAAGTTGGATGGAATCCTGATGGGCTGTCAGCTGTCAGTTTATTATTTCATTATACTATACATAGTGATAGAAAACAGATTTCCTCTATTAATTGACAAGTACAAACACCTGGCTGGACCTGGTAATACCTGTGACAACTCCACCAGGTTAATTAATTAATTAATTTATTTTGAAAAAACATATTTAAATATGAAGGTTAAAAATAAAGTGGTAGATAAGTCATATTAACACAGTCAAGGAAGCAAAGGTAATTGTTAATTCCAAACATTTTCCTTTAGGGCAAAAAAAATTATTCGATATTATAAAGACATTTGTATAATTTTAAAACAATATAAATAATTTATATGACATATTATTATTTATTTATTTAGCCCAGTTATCAAAGCAATCTAACAAACTTAAACCTTTATCTGCTTTAAAGAGAGTAAACATTTTCAGAGTGGCCTGTTACTTCCCAGTTCTAACATCCTCTTTGAAAAATCAGATTTACTCTACACCAGGATCTGTTGCTAGTTAACAGGTGGGGTGGGGAGACATTTCCTTCAGTGCTGTAGCTACTGGCAAAAGGCTCAAACTCCTGTCAGTTGGTCACACACACACACACACACACACACACACACACACACACACGGCTCATATGAAAGTAGAGGCCAAGCTCCTTGAAGAACAAAGTCATTGGCAAGAGTGGGAGGGGGCAAGAGAGGACTAATAAAAGGATGAGACTATGACCAAAATACATTATAAACACTCACGAAAATAGCACAGAACTCATTATTGTGTGTAATTAATACAAATATATGCTAATAAACCATTAAAATCATAATAGTTGACTGCAACATTTTACTGCCATAATAATTAATATGAATTCATACTTTAATGGAATTCCATCGTGTACATACTTTTTACCCTAAGTTATCACTAGCATATGTATCTATATTTGGAAATAGAAATTCAGATACTAAGAAGAAATTTTTTTTCATTTTTTTTATTATTGAGAAAAGGAAGAAAAAAAAAACAAGTTTCCACCTCCTCCCAGCCTCCCATTTCCCTCCCCCTCCTCCCACCCTTATCCCCTTCCTCCCTTCCTTCTCCCCCTCCTCCCACTCCTCTCACCTCCCTCTCCAGTCCAAAGAGCAGTCAGGGTTCCCTGCCCTGTGGTAAGTCCTAGGTCCTACCCCCTCTGTCCATATCTAGGAAGGTGAACATCCAAACTGGCTAGGCTCCCACAAAGCCAGCACATTGCGTAGGATAATGAGGGCTGATGAGAATCCTACCTAAGAAGAAATTTTAACAGCATGCTTTCTTCTCATTGCTGCCATTGTTTCCAGTGGGGTATAAGGGTTGCTCATGTAGTCATATGATTCTAGCAGACTGGTTACTGAGCTGCAAAACAGAGCGGCAAGACAAGGGATGGACCGCATTTCCAGACTGAGATCCAGCAAAGCTAGGTCAGAATACACTTCAGGCGAAAGCTGAAATCTAATGGACTCTGAAATTTTGTGCCAAGACTTTTGTGTTAAATCAGTTTGCACTGAGGCTGTAGCTCAGTGGTAGGGTGTTTATGAACCATGTACAAACCTTTGGGGTTGATGCCCAGTGCTTGTACACACGCACACACACACACACACACACACACACACACACCAGAGACTCAGAAAGTTGCCATAAATGTAATATCACTTTTAAATCATCTTAATTTATGTACTGAATTTTTTTTACAGCTTTGTAGAAATCTTTCTGTAACTGATTTCTAACTTGATTCCTAAGCGTATTTTATGTAATTTCTATTTCTTTTTGTTTACTAAGGAATATTTTATGGTCAGTGTAGGAAAAATGTCATATGAGACAGAGGGGAAAAATGTATATTCTGCTAGTATTTGGTGGAATATTCTATGGCTATCAAGCTCACTGATGGCCCTATTAAGAGCAGTCATATCCTGTCTGATTTTCTGTGCACTCTGTGATTGTCTGTTTCCTTTTGTAGCCCTAAAAGTTTTACCTATTTTTTAATTTATTCTCTCATACAATAGATCCTAATGAAAATCTTTTTGTTAGGTGAATACAAATTTAATTCTTAGAGAACTTATCCTCTTATCATTTTGAAATGTCTTTATAATATCAAAAAAATTTTCTTGCCCTAAAGAAAAATATGTTTGAATTTAACAATTGAGTTTGTTTCCTTGATTATGTCAATATGAATTACCTTTTTTTCTATCCCTTTATTTTAGCCTATATGAGTCTTCATATTTAAATATGGTTTCTGGTAGACAATGCATATTTGGGTTTTGATTTTTAAATCAACCTATTTTAATTAGTAAATTTAATGTGTTCACATGTCCTGATTATTGATATAGTTATATTACTTCCTATAATTTCATTTTTTTGCCTTTATCTGGTGTCTGTACAGATAAAGACAAAAAAGAAGTTTTTGTGGAAGGTATGCCTTAATCTTTACCATTTGTTGCTTTTATAATGTTTAGAGTCTTTCTGCTTCAGTACTTTAATTATTATTCTAGTGAAATTTGTTGTTTCTAGTAGGCTCACAATTACAGTTAGATATATTATACTGCTCTCAGAAAAAGAAGCTTAGACTGAAATGTAATAATCTAAAATATACCATAACCTCAGCTTTAACATGTTAGCTATTATTCATTCCCAAACTGCCCAGTTTTAGTACACCTTTTCTATAATTGTTGCACTAAGTAATGAGTCACTGATGAGAAGATTTGAAAGAGACAGACTTGGCTAACATATAACAAAATAACAGAGACACCAAAAGGAAATGTAAATGTGGCTATACCTAAATATGCAGCAACAAAATACACTAAGTGATTGTTTCATAAGTGACCATGTCGAAAAGAAATGAGCAAAATGTCCCATTTTAAAAGCTCATTAAAAGAACGTAATATTAAATGAGATAAAAATGAGTGTGAAAGAATGAAAATGCATAAATTTTTAAGCAAAGACACAGTCAAGGCAATCAGTTGGGCCAGAAGTAGGTTTTTCAAAACAGACAGACAAAATTTTCAAGCCTCTGGGAAGACCAACCAGGGAGAAGAGAAAAGAGGATAGTGGGTGACAGGGAGAGAGATAAGGGAAAGATGAAGGCGGGGCAGGGGGAGCAGGGCTTTTTTAGGGAATGAACACGGGTTGCCTCCTGTTAACATGGTCAACATTGAAACAATAAAAGGAGATTAAGCTCATTGCATTCTTGTGTTTTGCTTTTCAGTGGGTAAGTTTAGGCAGAATTTGTGTTTTTACTTTATTAAACTTTTAAACTCCATGGTACATCTCTCCTCTTGTTGACACCAGTGTTTGTAGTCTTCAGTGTAAGAGTGTTATATATGCTCTTTCCTTGTTAAAAGTTTTTGTTTATTCAAGCATGCATGAGAGTGATAATTTGACTTGTACACAAGGTGAAGATCATACCAGGTGACTAGCGTTTCCATCCGCTTAGACAGTTATCCCCTGTTTGTGTGGAGTTTCAAACTCTTCCAGTTATCTACAAAATACTTAATAAAGTGTTACAGGCTACCAGGGTCATTCATCCCTTGGTTAGTGTGCCCCTCACCCCATTCTTCGTCTCCATTATTAAAAGCTATTCTTTCCTCTCTCTCTTTATTTCTGCTTCTTACAATGACATCGAGGCTTGGGGAACTAACTCTAGCAAGCTCCAGGCTTTTGATGCAGTCTCATAAAAAAAAATCATAAAACAAAACGGGGACAAAGGATATCTTTGTGATCGCTGTACCAGCAGATCACAACTCAACTTAGCCAATATGAACTCATCATCATTCATAACTTCTGCAAGCCCCACTTCCAAATAAGGTCATGTTTTGAGGCTCTGAGTGAACCTGAATTTTAGGGAGATATTATTTACTACAGACAAACTACACATTGGGATTATTGAAGTAAATTATGGTATGATTCTCTCAAAAAATTCTGCCTTTATCCTAAGCCAACTTGCTTAAATTACAGCAAGACTTGGGAACGCCACCTTTCTTTCCCAAGGAACCCCAAAAAGGTAATGCAAAGTTCTCATGTGCACTAAAACTTACATAAAACACTCTTGATTGTACTCAGAGGGAAACTTGATATAAATTGGGTAGAAATAAGTCAGTGTTCTTCAGCAGTATTACTGTTAACTTGATTGTGGACGTTAGACGTGAGCTGTCAAATATTCTTTCATGTGTATAAAGTTGACTTATTTTTTTCTGCTGATATATTGCTTCATTTTGTTTTTGTTTTGTCCCAAGTTCTTGCTAAATAGCGTAAGCTGATTTTGCACTCATAATCATTTTCTGTTAGCCTTCCTTGTGCCAGGATTACAGATAGGCACCATCATGGCTAGTTTGATATGTTCCAGCAAATTTTGCCTATAAGTCCCATTACTTAAATAAAAGAAATGTGTGATTCTCCATATGAATTTAATCTGCCTCATATTGTTTGTGTTTACAGAATTGTATATGGCTTCCTCTGGGCAGGCAAGGAGGATTTACCATGGAGCTGAAGATGTGTGATGCTTTATTTGATTGTTAATTTGAGAATATCTAGTATCACTTTGGAGACAAATCTCTGGGCATGTCTGTGAGGGGTTATCTAGATTAGATCATTGAGGTGAGAAGACTCATCCTGAACTCATCATAGGCTGTGGTTCCAGACTGAATAAATAAAAATTCTTAGCACACACATTCATTGTTCTCTGCTTCCTGACTGTGAACATAATTCAACCAACCAGCTTCTGCAGCTGCCAGTATCTTCCCACCATGATAGACTGTCTTCCCTGGACTGTGAACCCAAATGACCCCTTTCTTCCTTAAGTTGCTTTTCTGGGATATTTTGTTACATTAAAGAGGGAAGTACCAATACAGCCTCTTTTGTATCTCATACTGAGGGAAGAAATGAAAATTAAGTGGTTCAGGGAAACAAACATATCCTGGGTAGCCTGACCATTGCTTAATGTTATAAAGAATGAGCAAGTGTCTGGAGATTAGTCTCCTTGCTCCTACTGTGTTGTCTGTGGGATGCAGGCAGTAGCTCACACCCCCTCAGGCAGAGGTGCTGTTTTATTTGGAAAGTTCTCCCAGACTAAACTCCTAAAAAGAGATTTACATTTGATGAAATTCATTATCTGTGAAGATGAACCTTATACTGGGATTGATAGAAGAATGTTTTCCTTTCTGGGATCTTGTGACTGTAACCAAATGTCAGTAAGATTGAAGTCCATTCTTATTATGGAGAAATGAGCTGGCCCCTTAAGTGATAGCAGATGGGAGACAAGACAGTGAAGCACCCAACAGAATACCCAAAAGATGGACACACACCTGAGTTGGATGTGTCTAGACACAAACATGGGAGAGGCAGTTTTGTAAGTGTACCCTTCTCTGTCCCTCTGAATGTTCATTTTATCAGTCATTGTTCAGTCGGGAGAAAAACACAAACTAGTTCCCTTCGCAAAAACAACGAAATATAAAGAATGATTAATCACATACTAAAGATGCAGAGGGACACAAATAGGACACCAAGGTGTCACGCCATAAAGTGGAGCATCATGAAAGCAGAGACAATGCCATTGGGATCATAGGAACATGGAAAAGAGGCTGGAATGTCAGAAACACAGATACTTAAGGAAGGGCATCCTTACTGTTGCACTGGTGTGTGTGTCGGGGGAGGGGGGATTGGAAGTCAGTGTTGACGCCTCTGAGCTCGGAAGGGATCATTCTGGTGCTGGATGGTGGACTCTGGAGAGAGCCACACACTGGCTGGGGTTGCTGCCTGGGGTGATTTTATGACTGTTGGGAAAACTGCAAAACACACCCAGCTGTTGCTATAGGAACAAACAGTTCTGCCAGCATGGAGATGCAAGGCCAGAGCAAGAAGCAAACAGGAAAAAAACAGACCCTTCTCTCCCAATACTGTGTTTTCTACTCACGCCACTGACGGAGAGGACCAGAGAGCAGCCGGTGGGGCGGTCATGATGCCAGGTCCCTTCCACACAGCTGAGTACGGAAGAGTGGGAGACAGCAGCTGTACCTAGAGCAGCCCACCTCATCTCCATCTAACATCTGCACAGGTCCTCCCACACATCCCACGCTTGGACTTAGGCCTCTAAATACACCTTGAAAACTAGTGCCATACTCCCACGCGACCTCCTTCAAAAATGAGGAGCACCGAGCCCAAAGCATCATTGTGCCCCTCTCTGGGAGATTTAAAACCAGAACCCTGACAGGCTAGGCCACATTGCTCAAAAATACTTGGGGAGGGAGGCAGAGTCGTGGCATTTGCCAAGAAGCCACTTTGATCTTGAGAACTTTTGATATAAAATTTTAATGTTTTTCTTGGCAATTCTCTTTCTGCTCTTTACTGAATTCAGGGACCAGTGAGGGATACTATAATCTAATACTTGTGGGAAAAAAATCTGATTACGCATGTCTCCTGGTGAAAAAAAAAATGCTGGACTGGAATGCACGACTGTGAACTCACTTCTATTTGGCAAAATTTTAAATAGTTAACTGATTCTTTTCCAAGGTAACCTGAGGTCCTGGTGGTTGCTGAGTCCCCTTGGAACTTAAAAGTGGCTCAGGAGAAGAAAATGGAAAAGAAGTCATTCTCCAACAGCAATTTTTTAAATTATTTTTAGATAACGTATATTTAAAAATTTCAAAGAATTATCTGTTAAAGGGAGGCTGCAAACTGGAAGCTAGCTTCCTGGCATTTCTGTTTGCTAAGGACAGTGCCTGCCTGCTTGTTTGCCTGCCAGGCTCCTTCCCTTCCTCCTTTCTTCCTTAGTGCATGGGTGTGTGTTGTGTATCTTTGTGTGTGTATGTGTATAGAATTTAGAAATCAAGTTTTTTTGTGTCTTTCTCCAGAGGTTTCCCACCTTGTCTTTTTGAGACTGGTCTCTAGTCTCTGGAGTGTGACAGTTACTCCAGGCTGACTCATTAGTGAACAGTGGGATCCGACTTTCTGCTTTCCCTGTTTTGAAATTATAAGCCACACCTGACTTTTTACGTGAATGGGGAATCTAACCCAGATCTCTGTATTGGCATGGCAAGCTCTTTACCAACTGAGTTAGCTCTCCAGTCACTTTCAAAGAAAATGTTCAAATGTCCCTGTTGGACAGGTGCTCTTCAGTTTTCACAGTCACCATAAGGCCCTGATGCCCCATTCAGCCAGTGCACACCACCTACCTGTGTGTTATTTCCATGTAGGTTTTTCAGCTAAATTAATATTGATCACCACTCCTTTTCTTTTAAAGACAAGCTGTTACCAAACATAGATTCATGAAACTAGAAGACGTATGGCCCTTCTACCTTCAAATAGAATAGAATTTATGACTCCCAACAAGGCACAGATATTAAGGCATATAAAGGTGTCCTGTGTCCTGAAGTCACCATATCAGAACTCCAGACAAGAGCAGCTCAATGGCTGTACATCACAGGCTCATCAAGAGGAATCCCAAGAACTCATTCTTACGGATTTTCAGTTCACCTAGAAAAACATCTAATTCATTTCATGATTGACCAGGTAAAGGAAGTATATCTTTCATATCAATGATAGCAAATTTAATCTCCTTAGGGACTCACCATATCTCCACTCCGAGAGATAAATGAGAAACATTCTTGACAATGAGCATTCTATTTATTCGGCCTTCAGAGTTCTCCTTTAGTTTATTTTTAATTATAGTTGTTAATATACATTAGCTATATAAAGTAATGGGCCTAACTCCAATATTCCTGTATATGCCTTTACTGATATTTCTATATATACATATACCTCTATGTTTCATTATTTGATTTTGTCCTTTCAGATAAAAGAGTACCTCCAGGGGGCATCTTGGCTTACATCTGCATTTGCTGAATTTCTAGGACCTGAAGGGTTTCCATGCCACCTGACTCCATTTCAGCTCATGGTGGTTCCACACAAGATCCTTGGGTCTGTAACTTAGCATCCACATACACAACTCGTTCATAAACTGAGCATCTCTAAGTCTCCACCTTAAAAGAGGCAACTACTTTCCCTACAACTGAGATCATCAGCTACGACCTTGCCAAGTATTCTCTAACCATTCCATTTACCTTCAGCAAAGCCTGAATTTCCAAGCATTCTTTGAATCCAGATCTGGGACTAGTTCTGATCTAAGAGATTTGGACATAATGATATTTGCCTCTTATGGAATTGACTCTCAACCTCCTGCCACAGTGACTTCCATAGTCAACTCTTCGCTGCCATTAGTGTCCACAAGCTATGGAACTTTGCCTTCACTTCGGTGCCACAAGGAGGAAGAGGAGAACCTAGGAGATAGACCTGAACTCTCTTTTTGGTCTAAATCTGTTCAAATGTCTTCAATATTGACCCAGATGCCTCCTATGACTCAGACCCCTCCCATCTTTCCCAAGAGAAATGGATTAGTGCCTCTCCATCTTCAGCCTTGCCTTTAGCCTACCCAAGAACCAGAGCCTGAGAACATAGGTCAGGATACCCACATCTCATCACTTTTTTTCCCACTAAAAAATTCTTAGTTGACTCAGTATGCTCCAAATGGATGCTTATTCTTCTGCTTCACTGATCTGTTTCCGTGTTTCACATCTAAGGTGGGAGCTCCTTGCTGATAGAAGAGAGAGCATCTCAAACCCATGCACCCAGATCCAGGTGAAGCAGTTGAGCATAGGGAATATTTTATCAATCTGGGACCTCACTTGGTTTGGACTATATGCACCTCTACCTGCTAATTGTGATGTACTTGGAAGCCTTTATCCCTTGCCTGCATGTACTACACACAAGCACACACACACACACACAGAACAATGTCTGTGGCAGCTTGTTAACAACCTTTTTGCACTGAAATCAGGCTACATATGCACTCCTCTCTAACAAGGAAATGAATACTTTCTTTCCTTAGAAACCTTCAACTGATTCTATTCAACTGCATTTTGCTTATGTCCAAGTAGGAGAAAATAAAGGCCAGTGTAGTCTAAACTAGTTTTGCGTGCATTTACAGTAAAGCATAACGTGGTCCTCAAGCAAGCTTTTAAAGCAAATCCCCACTTGCTATCTTGTGCCAGTGCATACTCCAGTGTGCATGACTAAAATTAAACGCATTATGGGAAGAGATCTGGGCAATAGAAAAAACAACTAGATTATCTAATCTATCATTCAAATTAAAGAACCTTAGTTACCAGCCTCCCTTCCTTTATACCCATAAAAAGGCCCACTGGGGGCCCACGAGCATCTTCACTTTGTGGCCTGCTGCTCTCCTGCAGTCCAGCCTACTCTATTTCTTTGATTTAAATGAAATTTTCTCAATACTTTGCAGTTTGTATGGACTTTTATCTCATCTTTTAATAAGAGGTCAATAACCTGTAAAGACCCAGCCCACACTCCAAACCCTGGTAACATGGGGACTGCTGTGTCTCTCCTGGTCTCTCTGGGGAAACCTTTAGTCCATCTGTTCTCAAGCAATCTATTTCCATTGGTGGCTGCAGTAGATGGTGAACCCATGGTCCATTTACCTGAACACCAATGAGCCTGGAGTCTCCTTTCCTTGTTTTGACCTCTCAACCCAAAACTCCCTGGCACAGAAGTCCACTTGGGACTGGAGTTCTGAGTCCAGTCCCAAGAGATTGGTTCTCTCTAACTGTCAACTACACATCAGTGTGATTTAATATGGAAATTCTGCCATCTTCCAGGACTTTCTCAATCCTTTGAGTACAAAGAGTTCATCTTTATCATTATCAAGCTACACAGGAACAGGGAAACTGCAGAAAAGAAAACTTACATTCTCTTCTCCATTTTTTTCTCAATCAGAACAACTAAAAGTTAAAGTGGAACACATGGTCAGTGTCCCTCTGCCTCTGTTTCCTCCGACCAGAGCCAGGAAGACCAGGATGCACAGCCAACAAGTCCCCCACCCTTCATCCTTCTCCTTCCTTAATCCTATGGGGCCTTTACTCCTGTCTCTGTCTGCTGGGACTTGCCTTTAACCCACTGTCTTAAGTTCCATTTCCATCTCCTTCTTCAGCTGGCTAGTTCTGAAAGATGGCTACTTGGGAATACTGGGGGGAGAGAAATGAAAAGTTAAAAACAGAGGTGTTTTAATTTTCAACACACTCCTTCAGAAATATTTAGGCTACACTGATTCTTGGATGAAAAAAAACATAATCATCTTATCACACGGACAGACGGGATAGCCTCAGTATTCCATCTTGGCAATTTAGTATGCCCTAGCAAGACTCCCCCAGCCCTCACTCACCCCTAACACATTTGCTACCCCTCTCAACCACACACTACTGTAGGAGAGGTGGATGCAGATGATGCAGGTGGTTCTGCCTTCCTCAGCAGCTGGGTCATCTCCACCTGCTCCCATCCTGAGAAAGACTGGCACAAAGCCCAGAGGTAGTCAGGCCAGGCATGGCCACAGTATGACCGTTAATCCAGCTAACCAGGGGAACTGCAGAAGACTGTATTGGAGTTTTACGTGCATCTTCCAGGTGTTTCTAAAGCCTAGGACGTCTCCAGGCTCTAAAGATTGGTGTTTTGTGACTATGGTTACACCAGCCAGATGCTTTGCTACAGTCTCTTCCATTTTGCCATGGGGCGGCACAGAAAAGAATGTAATTCTGAACTTCCAGCTCTCTCTGTTTGGCCTGTGTTCTACTTTCTTAGGCTGTATTAAAATTTTTTTCATAAGAATAAGATGGAACAAAATACCTCCCCCTTTCTCTGCCTGGCCATCGAACCTGTAGAGCGCTCTGGCAGCCAGGCCTCCAATGGCTGTTCTTCTCCACTGCCCACTATAGGCACAGTCCCCATGCGAATCTAGGTTCCGTCATTTATAGCTCCTCCCACACAGGCTGCTTGTGTCCTGAAGATGTCTGCTTTCCATTGTAATTATAATAAAACGTACAGAGTCCGAGATTTCTGGTCTGCAGCTTCTTTCTCCTTAACCCCGAGGTGCACACTTATAACATTGTCTACAACATGAGGGTAGAAGTCAAGGGGCCTCTGGAGCAAAGCAGCCCTGCGTTTGTACTATGGCCTCACTCTTAGGTTTGTGACCTTGGACAGGCCATTTGCCTTCTATTGGTCTCAGGTTTGCAGGCTGTGAGCAACGGGCTGGGGAAACAAGCTAAGCAGAAGAGAAAGGAACCTGGCTGAGCCTAGGGCTTCCACTTGGGAAAAAGGGGACCACAGCTGCAGGTATAAAGTCAGGTTGACATGTGTGAGGCTCAAAAAACAGAGTGAACTGGAGATACGGTTGAGTGGCAGAGAGAACATTTGTGAGGCCCTGGGTTCTGTACCCAGTGGTGAAGAAACAAAATGCCAATTAACACTTTGCACAGTGATGCTGGCAAACCGGTGGGAGAGGAAGAGCTGCAATCTCCTGAGAGAAGGATGTGGGATGCCAGGATTGTATGATTGACTGAAGGAAGAGGTGGGGTCTGGGAGAGAGGGTGGCTTTATGAGTGGCCGTTTTCTGAAGTCTGTGTCTGTGAGATCTTATACAGGAGATACTGAAAGAGGAATAAAGTCCTCTTCTCTTCCAACCCAAGGTGAAGTAGGTGTTTAAATGCAGTAGGGCAGGGAGGAAGGAAATGACGTAGAACATTGTGATCTATAGAAAGACTCAGACATAACTGTTCATATCAGCTTTATCCATAAACTCTCCAAACTGCATATGACTCCAGTGTCCATCAACAGAAGGAAGCATGTAGAAGCTGTAGTTTGTTGATGCAATAAAATGCTACTATATAACAAGAATGCTGATTATCATCACTATGAAGAAAGGTGTGGCAAAGTTTTCCAAACATAACACTGAAGGAAATAGTAAAGACACAGAAGAAATAAATGATGCCATTTTCATGAAGTTCTAGAGCAGAGAAATGTTCACAGTGTTAATGTAACTAAAGAGTCTGTGGTCCTAGAGAGGTTAGAGTTAGATGGAAATGGGTACAAGGACGCATTCATGATGATGGAGATGTTCACTATCTTCATGGGGATATGAAGTACACATTTGTCAAAGCTCAGGCTCTCTATGTTGGACTGAATACAAATGATGTCTCAGTATATTAAAATCTAAGCTGGAAGGTAGCAGAATTCTATTCAAAACCTGGCTTCTTAGCACACTGGCTTCCTGTCAAATCTTCCTGTTTGTTGTTAGTTTCATTAAAACTAAAACACACTCTTGAGTACTTCCAGGTCTTGGCATATAGATGGAACTGTCCAGAGGCCCCAGGGCAGTCTTCCCCTGGAGAAGTGAGGTAGTAGCTGTTGTAAACACACACTGGGTGTGGCTATGTGTTGTCATGAGACCCTGAAGATATGCTGATAATAGCCTCTGCTTTCATTTCTCTCTCAAATATCAGCTGCCACCAGCACTTACTCTATAGACCTGCTACAAGATTCTGCCCATTGATACAAAGCACTTACCAGATGTCAGATATTCTAGAAGTTATGGTATCCAAGTTGATTTTAGAAACAGAAATCCTTAATGGGCAATAAAAAGAAGGATGGGAAGAAAAAAAGAAAAGAGAAAAGAAGAATCAGGAGAGGGGAGAAGAGACAGGAAAATAAGTGAAGAAGAAAATAGGGAAGGAGTAAACTAAACAAGAAGCCTGAAAACACAAAAGACAAAAATTTACAACTGGAAACCAACAGTATCTGCACTTGACACAGATCTCAACTAAAACACGAAGTTCATTTGGAGACAAGCAACATACACATGCACACACATGTTCACATACCTGTAAGCATAGCTTAAACCTGCCCCTTTCTGAATGGAGATGCAAGAGTGGATGGGGAGGGGGTAGATGGGAGTTGGAGGAGAGAACGGGAGTAGAGGGAGGGGAAGCTGTGGTCAGTATGTAAAATAAATGAAAAATGTTAATAAAATAAAATTTTTAAAAAGACAACTAACTCAGTCTGACAACATTGGCGTAGTGGTGATCTTGTATCTCCAAGTCAAGTTTTATACAGTCCTTGACGCACACTCAACACAGGGGAAATCCAGGTGCGATGGTTCCCATACTAATTACTGCTGCTTCATAAAAAGACCCATTCTACTGCAGGCTGTTGTGTGTTTCAGACCAGCACGTCTTCCTGAGTGCCCTTTGAAGGCTGAGCTCTATGGTGTCTGACCCAGTGAAGGTTTTTAGCCACTGTGGTTGGCGAACTATTAGTCAAATACTAAATATCATAAAGTAGATTGAGGATTGAGCTCATTATCAGAACTTCAAAATGACGAGAGTTTTAATCCACATAGTCGGGAAGTGGAAAGTGCATTGGTTCACCTCCCAAATCCCTTCTTGCTCAATGAATGCTCCATGGGCTGCGGGGCTGTACGGCCCTACAGAGAAGACTCAGCTTGGCTTTGCTATGAAGCTGTTTCTGTGCCTGGCTATAGTCTCACACATTTTAAAGGGGACATTGTGCCCAGGCCCCTTGGGCATATCAGAGTGTGACGTCCTAACACTGTGGTGGCAGGCTATGGCACAGGGAGCAAAGGGCCTTTCTGGCTATAGGATGATTTCAGTTTTGGCTTCTTTTGAAGGCATCCATCTCCATGCTCATCTGCCCCATGGCGCAAATGTGACGGCAAGCAGGCCGAAGTACAGAGCTGAGTTCGGGAAGGTAACCAATGTACCACAAGGCAGTCAGTGTGGGAGAGAACGTGACATACTAATGCCATATCAATAAAGACCTCTGGCCTCTCTCCGCCTGGGTTTCAGGAGTTACATCAGCGAGCAGGAGAATGTCCTCTTTCCTTTCCACCTTCTGCCTGACTTCCTTAAACAACACATGCACACACCAGTAGAAAATAGAGGGTACCCATGCCTTCAGCATGCTTTTCTGTCTTAAATAAACAATACATGTACATGGCGCTTTCATATAGCTCTTCTGAGCACATGGCTCTGTCTTAAGACATTGTTGCTAAAGCTTACCTTTCTTGGCCAGCAAGCAGCCCTGGCATGTTGTGGCTATGCCTAGTTAACGTTCTTCATGAATCCTCAAAATGGCCAGTTGCCCTTTCTTTCTCTGAACATCCAATCTCTTAAAAATTAAACCTGAACACAGAGTGGTTTCATAACACGTATCACTTAATTTATCTCTAAAATTTGCTCTCATAGACTAGGCAGAGAGTCTGGCTGGAGAACTGGAGTGGCCTGTGGAGAATTGGCTCCATGACATAGCAAAACTTTATTTTAGGAGCCCATAATGATTTGTTCTAACTAATTGGCATTGTTTTTAAGTAAGTAATTGTCCTTACTTTGCTCAAAGAATCCTTAAAAGGACCAGGAAAGCTGTGGAGGTTGAGACCCCCCTCCAATCACTTTGTGGCCAGTGAAAGAGATTCCGTGGAATTCTAACCACAGGAGACTGAGCTGATGCTTAGCAAGAATCACTGAGTCATTTACCATCCAACCAGGACAGGACAGCAGTCAACATTCACAGAGGCTACTTAATGGGACAGCACCGGGGGGTTTTACCCTGAACTGGATGGATGACAGGGCTTCCTTCTGAATTGTAAGGTGAAAACTTGGAACTCTCCTTCTGAAAGGGTTTGCTTCTACTAAACCTAAGACACAGACCTCTGTTGCTACTGACTTGGCACCAATAAATAAGTACTTATGTGCCCTGCTAACAAACCATGGTCACAGGTCTCCAAGAAGTTAGTAATCCTATTTTGGGGAAGATAATCCCTGACTGAGACATCAAAAGAAAAGACAAATTATCAACAAATAACTCAGCCTGAAGTATTTCAAACACACCATAAAATGAGTTTTGAAGGGTTTTATAGACTTGTTGGCCTGATAAAATCCTGCCTTATATGTCGAAGAGTTCAAATGCTCCATAAAAATAAAAAGACCTTGCCAAATGCATAAATAAACAGCTCTCAGCTCTGCTAGCATCTCTTCACGGTGCAGTTTTCAATTTCACTGGCCCAGATTTCACGCCTTTGCTTTGGAGACTCCCAGAATCATCAGGGATAGTTGTTTAAGTCATCAACAGCTGTGTTGTACCAAGCCCAGGTACTGTATAACTGGTTTCTCTGACCAAAACGGTCTCCACCTTCATCAGGCCAGCTACCTGCAAGAGAGAGAGTCACAAGCTGGCCTGTTGACAATTGATGTCTCCAAGAAGGAAGGCATAGAGAGGGTCACTGGATCCTCACCTGGGAGTCCAGGCATTTGTATGCCATCTGATCTAACACCAGGTGTCCTCAGGGTCTCTGGAGGTGTTGAAGTATATAAACTGCATAAGGTTGGATAGAGTTATGGCCTCCTTCTATGTGACTATGTGAGGAGGGAAGACTTGAAAACATGGAAGTTTAGGAGCCATCCACACTTCTGTAAGCAACCCTTCACTCAGAGTCTGTCAGGAAGAAATGACTAAGGGAACATCATCATGTCCTGACTCCATTTTGTGTTTGCTTAGACAGTTCTCAGCCCTTTGCCTCCCTCCCACCAATGGTCATGTCTGTCTTAGCAACACATTTGAGATTTCCATAACTTTTTCCATAGTCCAGATGTAACCAAAATAATTGGCAAGTTATGTCTAAAATAAGAATCATGCTCAGACAGGAATGAACATTTCTAGGTTACTTTCTAGGTTATCATATAACATTGATATAGATTGTGGTCTTTGTGGGTTCTGCCTTTTAAAACTCTGTATCCTCAACTAGGGCACCAAGACACATTGGGAGGCACAAACTCACTCTTGGGTTGGCCATCAATAAAAGGGACTTTAAAACTTTTAATAGGCTTAAGTGGTTGTCAATAACAATATCACATGAACCATTACAAATAAAACTCAATAATCTCAGTTGTATGCCTATCAAGAAAAACAATGGGTAAAACTTAGTGGGGAAGATCTGATGAGGAAGGCAGGATACTGTTGGGAGTGGTGGTGTGCGGCTGTAATCCCAGCACTCAAGAGATAAAATGCCACACAATTGTATAAGTCTGAGGCTAGCCTGGTGTATTTGATGACTTCTAGGACATTTATGACTAAATAGGAAGACCCTGTCTCAAAGGTAAGGTGGAGGCGGGGCAAACAGAAGGCTCAGGCATGGTAGTGTTCACCTGCAATTATAGAAGGCTCATTAAAAAAAATAGTGAGTTCTAAACCAGCCTTGGGTACACAGCAGGGCTGAGAAATTAAGGAGAATAAAAGGCAGAACACAATGACAGTGCATGTTGGTGGCACTTGACCTTATCATCTCAAAATTCATAAGTCCTATGTATATCGTTCACTCAGTGCTTTCCCACTGCAATTGCTGTGGGTCTTTGCCAAGACAAAGGCCATGTCTGGTCTCCAGAACTGCTATGCCTGGGCTCATGGAGACTGGAAGGACTCTGGAGTCAACACCCCTTTGGAACAGCCTTCAACCAACAGTAGAAGGAAACTGACAAATACCCCAGCTCCCACACTCTGGATACTGCTTTGGGGAAGTCCGAGTTGCCCCAACGTATGGTAAACAGCAAACATATTGTTGGCGTCCTTCTATTCTGTCTTATTTCCCTTTTCCCTTTTCCCTTTTCTGAAACCACTTCTCAAATAAACTGCTACTACCTACCACAGGGTTGGACGCAAGAACGCCATTCAGTGCAATACAATCTCTTCACTCATGCCCACAGACACAGGCACCTGTGAACTTACCTAAAACACTCCACATGGGATTTAAGGAAACTCACAATTATTTCCTGGGCCTCTTGTACATACTTATTGTGGCAGACTCTTTGGAAAATGTCGCTTATTCTTGAAGAAATTTCAGTCTTATATCTGATGCTTATTGTAATATAAGAATTAAAGCTCAAACTTGTGATCCTCCTGCCTCTGACTCCAAATGAATAGCTCAATAAAACCAATAAAAAAAGAAAATATGTTGAACTAAATACAAATTAAAGCTTCTACATTAAAAAAGAATTAAAGCTCAGCAAACAGAATAAAATTTTTGTCATCAATAATCTTATTACCTGAAGTTGGGGTGGCAGATCAGTGGATAAAATATTTGCCGTATAAGTCAGGATCTCTAGAAACCATGCAAAAGCTGGGCAGGTGTGGCAGCCAGTCTGTAATCCCAGCTTTTGGGAGCTAAATACAGGTGACCCCAGCAAGCTGGATAGCTATAACTCTGGGTTCATTGAGAGACCCTGATTCAGTAAATAAAATGGACAGTGATCCAGAAAGACACCCTACAGCTATCTGTTTTCCACATGCACGTGTGCACTCATATATCCACATGAAAGAATACACATGCACACCACACAGACAAAATAATGGTAATCTTAGCATCTACACTGTACTGTTGGTGATATTTTAGTGAGCATCTTCCCAAATATGAAGACTCTCTCTCTCTCTTTCTCTCTCTCTCTCTTTCTCTCTCTCTCTCTTTTCTCTCTCTCTCTCTCTCTCTCTCTCTCTCTCTCTCTCTGTGTGTGTGTGTGTGTGTGCTCACATGTACATATATGCTCACAGGAATAATAAATTATAATGTGTGATCCATTTAGAATTCATGTTTCCATTTAACAAGGTTTTAAATATCTTATTACATAACATAAATATTTTACTGAAACCACACTTTATTGGTGGGATGATGTTCCTCTGCACAGCTCTGTCATGATTTAACTGACTCAAATGCCCTTTCTTGAAACGTTCAGATTGACATTTCATATTTAAGGCAACATCATAGACATTGATCCCTTTGATCTCCTCAATGAGACATTGTTGGAGAAGGCAAGTCAAACAAGAACTATTTAACAGATGGACTGACAAGGACCCATCTCAAACTGGAGAGGAGATCCAGACATAGGACAATTAAATTGAAGCTCTGTAGAGCTGAACATAAGTTGTATTTAAAAGACCAATTTCTTCTCCACTCTGAACACATTTTTCACGGACCAAAGAAGGATGGGCATCACACTTTATCAATATTTTGTGTTTCGATTGATTGATCCTTGGTGGATACCAACTTAAGGGTTTTGTAACTGTTTCATAAAACCTTTTTCAAAAAAACTTTCTTGCCTCAGGACTAAGAAGCAAGTATTTGATCAGTTGCATGGGCCAATGGGCATTGTGAGTTGAAGAGGGTGTCTCCCCACTGGGACTGCTTTACATACAGAATTATGAGTAAGTAAACCCTGGAGAATACTACTTGGAAAATAATTACTGAATAGAAATAACAAGGAAGAAAGAAAAGAAAAGGGGGAGGAGACGTGAGGAAGAGGAAAGAGGAGGATGAAGATGAGGAGGATGAAGAGGCACAGAGAGAACCAGAGAGCTAGTTGGATACACAAGTTGTACCAGCCCCATTCTTAGAAGCCTAGCTCTTCAGCCCTTTTGAGTTCTTTCTTATTCTTAAACACATTTCTCTTATTCTGCCCTCCTCACTTCGTTTTTTATATGCACTCACATGATAGTGAGAATCTATTTCTCTTTATAAATAAACGTAAAGGCTATGAAAATATAGTGACAGGGTGATTAGTTGCTTTTCTCTTCACTGTGACAAAACATTCAATAGAAGAAGTCTAAGGAAGGTGGATTCATTTTGACTTGGAGTTTGAGTCTATTACAGTGGGAAAAGTATAAGGTTGGGAAGGTAAGTGGTGGAGAAGGTGAATATCTCACAGATTATCTGTAAGAACATGAACATGAAGCTCTTCACTCACATCTTGATGGATCCAGAGATCCACATCCTCCAGCTAGTCTGTACCTCCCAATGGTTTCACACCCTCCCCATCCAGCACTGCTAGCTGAGGAATACATGCTCAAATACATGAGCTTGTGGAGGACATTTCACATCCAAACCAAACATGTAGAATATCCAGCACATCCAAACCAAACATGTAGAATATCCAATGTTGATAAAGATTCAGTAAAATGAAGCCAGAAGTATCCAGATCTTAGAAGATGCCTGGAAGTTGAATGATAGTGGTGAGAAGATGTTGGATCAAGCTTGGCATGTCTGAGAGAAGATTCCTCTGAGTTCCTGTACCCTATTTCTATCCCAAGAGAAAGAAATAGTGATGGTTGGGGAAGGAAAACTCTAAGAAGACTAAGGGGGATTTCCATTGTGCCATATAACCCCTAAATAGCAGTCACAGAAAATGAGAACGTGAAAGTCTTAAGGAGCAGTCCATCAGTATCCTGACAGTATGCCAACAGTATTCCATCAGTATACCAACAATACACCATCAGTATATCAACCGTATACCAACAATACACCATCAGTATACCAACAATATACCATCAATACAACATCAGTATGCCATCATTATACCAACAATATATCATCAGTACACCGTCAATTTGACGACAGTATGCTAACAGTCTCCTAGGGCTCACGGCTAAGGCCTATGTGGAGCTGCTCTCCTTATGGTTGAAAACAGCTCGAGAAGTGAGGCACAATTCCTGAACATATTAGAATGTCTGAAGCTCTGTTGCTATCACTCACTTCTCCCCACTTGCCTCAGTTTCCCCACCCCCTGAACAGAGCAGTGTTGCTTCCCTTTGACTATCCATGAGCCAAGTGAAGTTCCCCCACTGCTTCCCTGACAGCACTGCTAAAACTTCACCCCAGTGCCAAGAAAAGATGCCCCAGAATTGCTGAGGGACCAAAGGAGATCAAAGAGGGAAGCTCCACTTTGTCCTCGAAAGACTAGCAAGCCAAGGCCTCAGAATTTTCTGAGGGACAACAATGCCACAATGGAAAATTCCCAACACGCAGGCAAGTGAGTTTGTAAGGCTCATGAGCAGGCATTGTTAAGGGAAAAGAGATGATTTCTTTAAATCCCTTCAATGTGGGTATCATTAAGTATCTAGAAATGTAAGCATCACTCCCTCAGAAATTGAAAATGTATGCCTTCATCCATTGCCAAGCAATCAATCAAAAATTAGACATGGTTTCTTATTCAGCTTTGCCATGATCAACCTAATGTCATACAACATTTCAGCACAGCAGAACACACACAATCCTCTTCCCTCGGGGTGGAGGTAGACGTGAGAGGGTGAGAAGTTCTCAGGGTTAAACCCGAGACATTCCTAATCAACCCCACTGAGACATCCCTAATCCACCCCACTGAGACATCCCTAATCAACCCCCGAGCACTCTACTGGGATCTGAGGTAATACAAAAAAGAGTGAATTAAAATTGTTGAAGAAACCCAGTTCCATATTCTCCTTGTTCCCAGGAGGACCTGCGGTCACTCACCCAGAACAGGCAGCACAGTGAGAACAGCGCTGGTCATGCTCTCTCTCCCTTCTCTTTCTCCTCTCCATTGGCTTCTATATTAATGCATGAGGTGCCAGTCAGTTCTGCCGCTGAGTTCTATCAAACTCTAAGGCTCCTATGGTCCAGCCCTCAGGGCTGTGGCTCTCCTCATCTCTTTTCTGTCCTTTTCCCTATGTCCAGGAGGCACTATTCCTCAGACAATAGGGACAATAGGCTTGTTTCTTCCTCTAAGACAGTGTACCTATGGCTCTAAGATCTCCCAGGATCTTAAAGTCACTTCTTCTATAGCATGCCCTATTTGTTCCTAAAAATTGCCCTGCTGTGCAGAATCTTGCAAAGCAAAACCCATGGGACTTCAACAAAAGTTTCGGTAGGGGTACAGCATTTAGAAGCATCAACACTATCAGTGACACCCTTGCAGTAATTTAAAAGCCAAAAAAAAAAATGGCAGAAAAGCCAGGTATGGTGGTACAAACCTGTCTTCACAGAATTGAGGAGGCTGAGGCAGGAGTTTAAGTACAACAGACAGATAGATAGATAGATAGATAGATAGATAGATAGATAGATAGTCTTTATATGTGTATATATGTGTGTCTTCATATGTGTGTATATAACTTTATATATGTATATATTCATATATGTATTTATATATCTTTAGAAGCCACACTTGACTGTATAAGATGGAAATTATGTGTATGTGCACATGTGTATATGTGTACATTAAGTGTATGTGACAACAATTAATGAAAGAAGAAGTCATAAATTTGGGAAAGATAAGGAGGATATACAGGAAGGTTTTCGAGGAGGGAAGCGAAGGAGGAAATAATATAATTATAATCCCAAAATCACAAAATAACCAGAAATAAATTTAGTTTTAAAAATGGTAGCAGAATTTTAGTCAGGGAAGAAATACACATGACAAGTCACGTGTCGAGTCTGAAAATAGCCTGAAGTTTGCTCGTAGAGACACGTTGAGAGCTGCGTCTGGCAAACTGCCGTGCCTGGGATTTGCCTTGTTCTGCTCTCAGACCCGGATGGGCATGTATGCCTCTCACACCTCCTGGGAGATGATGGCTAGGTTTTGAAGGCCTTTTGTGTATGTCTAAGCACCTAGTTCTCTGCATGACATCTTCCATGTTTACCATGTGCTTTTTTTGCAGGTGAGATCCACATAAGCAAATATAGATCTTGTTTCTGAATAAAGCAATCCCACAGACAAATCCATATTTTCAAAATGTGTCCAGCAGTGACCCCGAGTGTAGCTCAGGCTTCAGCTGATGCCTCTTTCTAAGGCCCTTGGCTTGCCGCCCTGTTAAACACAGTCATTTCTCAACGGCACAGGCCTCAGACACACCCATGTTCAATTTTGATTGTTTTGTCTTGTCTTAGTTTTTAGTACTGGGATCGAACTCGTGGTCTTGTGCCTGTGAGGCAGGCACTCTGTCACTGAGCCACATCTCCAGCCCTTCTGGCTTCCAGACTCGAGTTCCTGTTATCTACGGTCATCTTGAATATTTGCGTGTTTGGATAGTCCCTTCGCTGGTCTCTAACCTCCATAAAGGAGATGGGGTTCCATGTAGCACCATGTCCCCATCACCTGCCTAGCGTCTAGCAGCTAGCTATAAATGATAAATGTTTTTAAATAAGGCATATGATTAGGAGTCCTATCACACCTGTGAAGAATAATCTTGGTTGTCTTTACTGAATTGAGAAATTCTCAGACTACTTGCAATCATATCTCTTTGTATCTGTGAGGGCATTCCCAGCAATAATTAAATTACAAGGGCTCTGGTTTAATGAAGGGCTCATCACTTAGCCTAATGATGGATTCAAGCTTGACTGTTAGGAGGTGGTGGGCCATGGAGAGTGGGACCTACTTAGAGGAAATCAGTCATGTAGGGCATGCCTTTGGAGATGTATCTTGCCCTGGCTTCTCTCTGTTATGGTTTGACTCTATCCCCTGCCTTCTATGAAGTGAATGACCTCTGACATATACACCTGGTACAGAAATGGTCTTCCTCAACACTAACTTAGAAACGCAGAACCAAGAGATGACAGACTGAACCCTCTCAACCCATGAGCCGAAAGAGGACATTCTTCCTCCAGTTATTTCTGCTGCATTGGTGAGAGCAGCTAACATGGCACTCTCTGCACCAACTTTTCATTCCATAAAGAGGTAGTGAGAAAATAGTGATTACATTCTCCATTCACTTGCCCTGTTTATTATTGCCACATAACAAACAGCCTAGTGTAGAGACAGAAACAATCATATTATCATGGTTCTCTACTGACATATCAGGCTGACTAGGGGAGAGTACAGCAGGAATTTCCTCCTTCTCCTCTCCTGTCAAGGACCTCAACTGGGAATGTCTCTGGGTAGGGGACAGATTTATCTAAGAGAGGTCACTCCTGGGCCTGGAACCTAATCTGAGCCGAGTCACAACTGAGGGCGGTCAGGACGTCGTATGTATGTGGATTGCTTCCTTGCTTCGTGGAACAGTCGACTCCATGTATGACAGGCCACAGATACACATTATAGTGAACTCAGAAAAAGATGGAGCGTCTGTTATGATGTAGGTTTAGAAACCACACTGGTTCACTCCTGCCAGATTCTGTCAGTCAAACTGTCAAACTGTGGTAAAGCTTCTCAGATAACATCCCGTTTTCCTACCTTAATCAAAGCCAGGAGTGTGCTTCCGCTCTGTTTTACACCGTAGTTGATTTTAAGATGGCAGTATTTCCCAAATGAGTATGATATAATGTTCCAGCTGATGGAAGAAGAGGGAGAATTTGGAAATATGAAGAATGAGGGGGTCCAGTGTACCCCTGCTTCTTAAAGGTGGCAGGAGTCTCACAGAAAGGTGTGTAGGTAGCCTCTAGTAGCAGGGGGAGCCCCTAGTTCAGCCTATGAGGAAACAGGGACTCTGTCCTACAGTCACAAAGAACTGAATTCTGCCAACAGTCTGAAGGATCTTGAGAGCAGTCTCCAGACAATAAGCCTTGCTGGCCAGTGTCAGGTTTAACCTTATGATGCACTCAGAGAATGCAGGGGGCATTGCTGGGCTTCTGACCGACAGAGTGAAGAAACAAGTATGGTTTTACAAGGCTAAGTTGATGGAAACTTATTATACAGCAATAAGAACATGGAAACCCGTGAGATCCAAGAAGAGATGAGCCGATATCTCCTAGTAGAAGCAGTGGCAAAAAATAAAGAAATTCTTTTTTTTCCCCCAAATCACCACAAGTCATTTTCAGAGGTCTCTGCCCTGTCTTCTGATCTGCTCATATGATAAAAGCAGTCAAGTGACTCAGAAAAACCAGGTCTGGACTCAGCTATTTCTATCAGCAAATCCAGGCCCTGGCTTTCCTTCCACACTTATTGCATGTCCAACCCCGGTTAAAAACTGCACCTGCTTGGTACCTATTGCCAGCCCTGGGCATCCACAGCCAAATGGCAAGGCTTACTATGGTCATTTATATAAAACCAAACACCAGGCCATGAAGATTCATCCAACACATCAGCGCTGGCTGTAGGGTGTATTCTATGACAAAATGGAAACAGGGATGCTGACATTATGACTCTTGCTAAAGCAATGAAAGTGCCAAAGCCACAATGAAGCTTCAGGGGACCATTGTGTTATAGAGCCAAAGGGAATTAAAGGTACACTAGCCAAGTAAGAAACTTCACAATCCATAAAAATATAGATTTATTAGAAGAGGATTAGTAAGAGCCCGAAGCCAGAACTTCAAGAACTTCTTTCTAGTCTCTGACAATGGCAAAAGTATTGTGTGTAGTGGAAAGTTGTACTGTCCCTTAGAAAGTCACATAATAAAGAAACATTCTCTAGCCCTGCTGTCTGGCATGGTAGCCACTGGGCATTGAGGGATGTTTTGATTTTCTATGAATCGAAATAGTTAAATGAGCCTCGTATCCACAGCATTTGGAGACCTTATCAATGTAACATTATACTGAGGAAATGCAACTCTGAACGTTGTAAGAGGAGTGCAGACTAATGAGAGAGAATGACCTGTTCTCACTCTTAGGGAGAACACTCGTGTCTTATCAGCTTGCCCAAAGGACAAAGGAAGAGGGCGGAAGATGAACCATAGCTGCCTCCTGGAGCACACAGTGATGGTTTAGGCTTGCAATCCCATTATTAGGGGATATGGTTGACTTTCCAAAGGCTAGCAGTGTAGAAGTTCTCTAAAGCTATTCTTGGCATGGGCTGCTGTTTCTGTGCTTTAAACCAACCATATAAACCTAGACTGTGGGACTTGTCTGGAAGATATATTATCTTGAGCCTTTGAAGCTAGAGGATGGGTAAACTTGACCAGAACTCATAATGGTTTATCTAAAATTGCTCTGTCTCCAGAGGCAAACGTTTAATCATTGTCTGACATCTCTTCTGCATAGTAACTACACTCTCATTTTCCACTGCAGTTGCCTTGTCAATTTTTTAATTTTTTGCTGCACTTATTTAGTGCCTCTCTCTCTCTCTCTCTCTCTCTCTCTCTCTCTCTCTCTCTCTCTGTCTGTGTGTGTGTGTGTGTGTGTGTGTGTGTGTGTGTACAGTCCCACATGTGTCAATATGTGTGTAGCGATAGAAGAGAACTTGTAAGTACTGGTTCTCTCCTTCCACTGTGTGGGTTCCGGGAATTGAACCTAGGTTATTAGTCTTAGTATAGGTGTCTTTATCTGCTGAGCTATCTTGTTGGCCATCTTATAAAATTTTAACACAACCAAAGTATATTGCAACATGTCAATATCTCAACCTGGAAAATAAAGATAAAACAGATAACCGTAATCATATGGCTGGCAGAGATTTCTTCCTATGTTAGTGATAAATTTATGGACCAGTCCCTAGCTCAAGGAAATTCTAGTCATCTGTAATACATATATCAATGACCATTTTTTAAAAAAGTCATCCAGGACTGGGGCTGTATATAAGCTGTGGTTCACGTGACTGTCCAATATGGAAGGAATTCTCACAGAAGCAAGTGCCAAGAAGCCTAACAGTTTAATTTTGTCTCACCATCCCTGAAGACTTAAAATGGAAGGTCTCAGGAATATCTGTCCGAAGTTGCCTTCCTCCCTTCCTCCCTGCCATACACACACACACACACACACACACACACACACACACACACACACTGCACATGGATTCCATACCACACATACTATGTATGGTTAAAGGTATCACATGTGCATATACATAGATGGAGGCTATTTTCAGGCCACACAGGAGATTCTGTGGGAACATGAGCCTAAGGGATCACATTTCCAATCAGGCAGTTTTCAAGGCTGTCTTTGCTTCTCATCAAGGAGGGAAGCTGAAGAAGATGCAACCTGGCAACTATCTCAAGATCTGCCTCCAGGGAACTCCAGCTACACCAGACATTTGACAGTCAAATAAAATAACAGAACCTGCAGAAAAGAAGATGGTATAGTAGGCAGATCAACTCAATTTTTGAATTTTCTCTTAAAATGTCATTTGGGTCTATAGCTATAGCACCTTGAATATGTCCATTAGTTAAGCAAGGTCAGGTAGGGCTGGTTAGTACTTGGATGGGAAAATGCCTTTAGGGATAAGGATGTGGCTCAGTTATGTAGACAGAAGTTTCTGTCTCACCTGGTCCCACAGTTGTTCCGTCCCACACAGAGGCTTATATTAATTATAAACTGTCTGCCCTATTGTTCAGGCTTATTACTAACTAGCTCTTACAACTTAAATTAACCCCTAATTCTTATCTATGTTTAGCCACATGGCTTGTTATCTTTTCTCAGTAAGGCATTCTCAGCTTGCTTCATCTGCAGCTGGTTGGCAACTGTGTCTCTCTCTGGCTTTCCTCTTCCCTGAATTCTTCTAGTCTGGTCACCTTGGCTATACTTCCCTGCCTGGCCAATCAGCATTTTATTAAAACAATATTAGTGGCAAATCTTTACAGCATATAAAAACATTATCCTACAATAGTGCTAGTCTAGAACTGTTCCTTTAACTCTTACTGTATATCCTTTGTTAAAACCAAAGTGCTGTAGAAGGGTCATCTGTCTATGTGTTACTTTCATTAGATAATAAAGAAACTGCTTTGGCCTCTTGATAGACTAGCCCTTAGGTGGATGGAGTAGACAGAACAGAATTCTGGGAGGAAGAAAGCAGAGTCAGGTAGATGCCATGGAGCCAGCTGCCAGGTCAGACATGCTGAATCTTTCCCAGTAAGCCACTACCTTGTGGTGCTACACAGATTATTAGAAATGAGTTCATCAAGATGTGAGAGTTAGCCAATAAGAGGCTAGAACTAACAGGCCAGGCAGTGTTTAAATGAATACAATTTGTGTGCTGTTATTTCAGGTGTAAAGCTAGCCATGCGGGAGCCAGGCAGGATGAAAAGCAGGCCTGCTCAACTCATCATTACATCAAAGTGTGACAATCTAACCATCTTTATTCCGTTTCAGCATCTTCCTCCATATTTAAGCATGTGAGCTATAAAACCTGGCCCAGCTTTTTGGTGTTATGTCCCTTGACAAGACTGAGAACCAGAGAACTGGCATTAAATGCGAGGCCCATTTATCACATACTTGCTTAACAGTCAATCAAAAAGAGAGCCAGTTCATTACAGTGGGCACATTATACAACACCTACAATTTCTTATTGTCATCATTTCGACCAATTATGAGTTTCTGCATTAACACTACCTACTGCAAAAAGAAGCTTCTCTGAAAAAGTTGAGAGTAGAACAGATTTACGAGTATAATCATAAATATTTAGAAAGCAGTTTGGCAACATGACCATTTGAAAAATTAACAGCAGTAAGTGTCCCCTAGTTGTTTGGCAAGGTTTACAGCACTGGGGAATGATTGCTTCCTACGGAGCAGGACTCAGATTTAATAAAAAAAAAAAAAAGCAACTGATTACCCGCATAACAGTCATGCCTGTGTTATACCAATGGGCACATTTTGCAATTGAAGTTCCTTCCATACTGTAGTATAGAGGACCCAGGTCAGTATAAGACCATTGATGCCTTTTCTCCCCAATGACCTGCACAGCATTTGTTACTATGAGTGCTAGCCAGTAGGAAGGAAGTTTCCAGGTCACTTCAAGATTGATGTTTCTATGTCTTTCAACAAAAGTGTGTGATGTTTTCAGAAATAGGGGTTTGCCATCTAGTTATGATGGGCAGCTAAGAGCTATGGTAATAGCCTGTTTTGTTTCGGAGGCTATTGGGGTTCTTGGTCAAAAAACAAATGCCACATGGTCTTTCTCTTATGTGGATCCTAGCTTTGAATCTTTGTGAGTTTGGCTTGGAGTACACCTGGTAGGCAGGATACCATGCAGGAAAGTAGAATACAGATTAAACAAGTCAAGAAGGGGAATACTGAGGGTGAGGAAGTTTTAGCAAGAGAGTCAGGGAGATGTAGAAAATGACGGAGAGTGGAGGATTAAACAAACTATGGAGTAGATGAGCAAAAAGTATGAAAACCTATTACCTTGCAGCCCAAGAATCATTGAACTTCTCTAGGATCATGATATAGGCTCAATATCCTTTGTTTATGACTAGTATCCACTTATGAGTGAATACATACCATAATCATCTTTTTGGGTCTGGGTTATCTCATTCAGGAAGGTGTTTTCTAGTTCCATCCATTTGCATACAAGATTCAAGATGTTATTGTTTTTTATCACTAAGTAGTACTCAAATGTGTAGATGGGCCACATTTTCTTTATCCATTCTTCAGTTGAGGAGCAACTAGGCTGTTTCCAGATTCTGGCTATTACAAATAGCTGCTATAAACATAGTCGAGCAAATGCCTTTGTAGTATAATTGAACATCTTTGGGTATATGCCCAAGAGTAGTATTGCTGGATCCTGAGGTAAGTTGATTCCTAATTTTCTGAGAAACCACAGTACTGTTTTCCAACATTCATCCAGCAACTGATGGAGACAGAGACCTGTATGGGAGCACTGGACTAAGCTCTAAAAGTTCAGCTGAAGAGTGGGAAGAACGGGAATATGAGCAAAGAGGTCAAGACCATGATGGGGACATCCACTGAAACAGTCTACCTGAGCTAATCAGAGCTCACCAACTCCAGCTGGACTGAGAAGGAACAAGCATAGAACCAAACTTCTGAATGTGGTTGACAGTTGCATGGCTGGGAGAGACTGAGGGGCCACTGGCAGTGGCACCAGAATTTATCCCTACTTCTTGTACTGGCTTTTTGGGATCCTATTCTCTTTGAACGGATACTTTGCTCAGCCTAGATGTAGTAGGGAGGACCTTGGACCTTCCACAAAGCAATGTGCCTTAGTCTCTCAGAAGAGTGGATGGGAGTGGGGTTGGGGGGTATGTGAAAGGAATGGGAGGAGGGGAGGGAGCGGGAACTTGAATTGGTATGTATAATGAAAAAAGATAGTTTGTTTTCTTTTTTAAAAAATTAAACAAATAAATAAAAAGAAAAAAAATAATTGAAAGGGATAATAGCAGATATAATACAAAAAAAGAGGTAGGTAATACTAAAAAATAAAGATTTAAGTGAGTTTGGCAGAGAGAAGGTGTTTGCAAGCTAAGGATGTATAGGGAAAGATTGTGAAAATTCACTAGTTTTAAGCCAATTACAAAATATAATTTTTTAATTATTTAATCTGTTTTGAGAATTTCATATACTGTATTACATTTATTCCTCCTTCTTTTCCTCCTTCCATCTGTCCTTATGTCTCCCCATGCCATGATTCCTCTCAAATTCATACCCTCTTTTTCTTTAGCAATTATTGTTATACACACACACATAAATATAATACAAATACACATATGTAACACACATATATAACTGTATGTCTCTCTATGTGTGTATGTATGTATGTATGTATGTGAATTTGAGAGATGTACCCTGCATGGGCAGACAATCCTGCTCCCAGAATTGGAGGATTTTTTTTCTAGAATTGCCACATTAAAATGTTATTTGCCTCAATTACTGAATATTTTAGATCCTCTTCTTTAATTCTGTGTTCAACATGGAGTTATCTACTCACCTTGACACAGCCTCAGCCATGTTAGGGAACAAGGATGAAACAACAAAGATACCATACCCAAATATTTCTAGAACTCATGTGGAAAACCAAGCAAGAAAAAGAGTTCAAGCAGAATCATTGGAAGAAAGTTGTGTACACAGTAAAGTTAGGCAAACATCAAGGACACAGTCTAAAATTAAACTGAGAGAGTTATTCACAAAGATTCCTTTCTTTAATTTTTTAAAAATTTACATACCAAACCTAGTTCCCCCTCCCTCCCCTTCCTCTGTTCTGCCCATTTCCCCTGCCTCCCCCTCCCATTCACTTCTCAGAAGGGATAAGGCCTCCCATGGAGAGTCAAGGAAGTCTGGTATACCAAGTTGAGGCAGGACCAAGCCCCCCACCCCCCACAATATCAAGGCTGAGCAAGACACCCCTCCAGAGGGAATGGGTTCCAAAATGCCACTTCATGCACCTGGGATAAGTCCTGGCGCTATTTCCAGAGGCCTCCCAACTGATCAAACCACATAACTGTTGCTCACATTCAGAAGACCTAGTTCAGTCCCATGAAGGTTCCCCAGCTGTCAGTCCAGAGACCATGAGCTCCCACTAGCTCGGGTCAACTGTCTCCATGGTTTTCCCCATTATGATTTTGACCACTCCCCTTGCTCATAAGATCCATTCTCTCTCTCTTCAACTGAACTTCAGGAGCTCAACCCCACGCTGGGCTGGGAATCACTCCTGCTTCCATCAGTTACTGAATGTAGATTCTAGGATGACAAATAGGGTAGTCACTAATCTGATTATTATAGGGGACGGTCAGTACAGTACGCTCTCTCCTCTAGTGCTAGGAGTCTTAGCCGGGGTCATTCCTGTGGATTCCTGGGAATTTCCTTAGCACCAGGTTCCCTCTAAACCCCATAATGGCTCCCTCTATCAAGATATCTTTTTCATTGCTCTCCCTCTCAGTCCCTCCCCCAGTTCAGCCATCTCAATCCCTCTTGTTTCCATCCCCCATTCCTTCTTGCCAACTCCCCGCCCAGTTTACCCAGGAGAACTTAATTATTTCCCCTCCCTGGGGCCTTCCATGTATGCCCCTCTTAGGGTCCCCCTTTTTACCTAACTTCTCTGGGGTTGTAGATTGTAGCCTGGTTATCCTTTGCTTTATGTCTAATATCCACATATGAGTCAGTACATACCGTGTTTGTCTTTCTGGATTTGGGCTACCTCACTCAGGATGGTTTTTTCTAGTTCCATCTATTTGCTTGTAAATTTTAAGATGTCATTTTTTTAAAAAATACTGTGTAAATGTGCCACATTTTTGTTATCCATTCTTTAGTTGAGGGGCACCTAGGTTATGTCCAGGTTCTGGCTATTAGGAATAGTGTTGCTATGAACATGGTTGAGCAAATGTCCTTGTGGTATGAGTGTGTATCCTTTGGGTATATGCCCAAGAGACCCACAAAGATCCTTAGCTAGTATTTCAGGTTCCATCAGCAAGTGTGTAATATAAATAGGACCAAAACATTTTCAACATGCTAAGGAAAAGATAGCTTAGGAGTATAAATACAGTAAAACTTACTTCAAGAATACAGAATAAACATAGTTGCAGACACATGGATAAAGATTTACTAAATAAAAATCTAAAGGCTATGAGGCTGGAAATACCTCTGTGGCTAAAAGCACTGGCTACTTATGCAGAGGACTGGAGTTTGCCTCTCAGCACCTATATGGAAACTTGTAATTGTCTGTAACTCCAGTTTCAGGGGATCCAACCCCCTCTCCTGGTCTTTGCAGACACTGAACTGTGAAGCTGCTACACAGACTTACATACAGACAAAATACCCATAGACATAAAATAAAAAATAATTAGATTCAAGAAGAAAAAATTACCAAAGGACATACATTAGACAAAAAGAAAAATTCCAGCAAGAAGGTAAGGAATACACAAAAGAGGAGTGGCCAAACATGAGGAAAATCTGGGTAGGTCAGGCCAAGCATTACAAAGGCAATGTGTTTTAAAATATCCAGTTTAGGGAGAGCAGGGTAGCTATAAGCACAAAGTCCAAGGTAGTGGCTATCCTTCTGCAGGAATGGAAGGAATCTGTATCAGAACAGGATCCACAGGGCTTCTGAAAGATCCACAAACTCTAATTCTTAAGCTAATTCTTAAGCTAAGTAGTAACAGTAAGGTCTCATCCATCTGTCATTCTTATTGTGAAAAATATCTTGTACTTATTTCATTTTAAAACCTAAAACTTAAGATATTGTCAATGGACTCTTGAAAGACATTTATTTTAACCAAATGCAGAGATCTAAATTGCCTTTCTCATGGACTTCTGGGCAATGAGTGGATCACTGTCATAACCAAAACTCAAGTTCCCCAATTCCCAGGATGCTCAGAGGTTATGCATGGCGCCCCACAGCAGATTAAAACAGCTGTGATATATTTGTGACATGTTGCAAGGCCAATTAAAATCCCAAGTGTTTACACTGTTGAGTATTTTTAGCACCTAAAGCTTTAATATTTCTGAGTTAAAATACCTGGGTTTCCCTGTTCAGGTTTCTCAACACCCCGGGGTTGCAGATTGTGCCTTAAAACTTCTAACAGAATCATCTCCCTAAAATAATGAACCTGAGAATGAGATGCAAATTCTGGATGTGGCAGCTGACATTGTATGAGCTGATCAATGGCAGGCAGGGGCTGAACACCTATCACACTCATGAACGCTGTGTAGAGAGCTCTGTCACACACTCAAATGGTTGAGGCATATTTGCCCTGCTGTGGAAGACCAATTAAAATTAAAAGTGCCGAGTCAACCCAGCTTTTTCACACAAGGACAAAGAAAATCTCCCAGATCTGAATGTGTGAGCCTTTGAGAGCAATGTAGTGAACCACCAGCCACGTTCTATGGCTCTGCTCAACAGAGTTTGAAATAACCTTTTCTAGTAGATGGCACAGTGAAACATAACACAACACACACACATACACACACACACACACACACACAAATGTACGTACACACCTCTGCTTCTGTTGCTGCTGAGAACAGTGTTGCATTTAACATCCCAACATCCTGCTAAGTAAATTTCAACATGATGTGTGATTCCCCTTTGTATGCTGTGAATATGCTTTATTACCATTGGTTAATAAAGAAGCTGATCTGGCCTATGGCAGGGCGGAACAAAGCCAGGCAGGAAATCCAAACAGAGATATAGAGAGAGAGTAGGCAGAGTCAAGGAGAAGCCATGTAGCTGCCAAAGGAGAAAGACACTGGAAACTTACCAGTACACCACAGGCTCGTGGTGATACACAGATTAATAGAAATGGGTTAATTTAAGATGTTAGAGCTAGCTAGAAATATGCCTAAGCCATCAGCCAAACAGTGTTGTAATTAATATAGTTTCTGTGTGATTATTTAGGTCCAGGCAGCCAGGAACGAGAGAGAAGTTTCCATCTACATCAGCAAAATTTGGTCCAGTGTTTTCAATACAAATATTCTCATCTAGTGGGTGGGTGAGAAAGGATTATGATGTGTGGTTAAAGAAACAAAAACAAATCAAAAAATCACTATAGTTTTGATTCTGTCCAAGCCTTACCCTGGTATGTGGAGGTATGCCTTACATGGAGGGAGGCTGCTGCGGTTTCAACTGTGCTGTAGGCCTTTCCATACTCCATTGTTCTTAGAGGGGTTGTGTGGATACTTCGTATGAAAACGAAGGCTCAGAAATAGCAACTGCCCCACATCTGAGATTTTCCAACCTTGCCTGATTACAAAGTTTGCCCGGCTAACTCCCACGCTGTAGAGTGGTGCTTACAGAACAGAGCCATGAGCCTTCAGCATCCACACAGTATTCGAAGAGGTTCACATTTACATTGCTAAATGGAGCTGTCACTTGCTTGCTCAAAACTTTCCTGTCACACAGGCGTCTGCAACCCTGTGGTACAGATGGGAACACTGAGTTTCAGGCAAGGGCTTGTTCATTTTAGGTTATAATCTAAGATGCTCACCAAATGTTTCTGAATAATCACACATTTGAGAAGTGCTGATTTGGCTCAGCTTGTCCACCTATCTGAATCTAAAGACACTGCACCTTCAGCTTCAGCTACCTGGTCCTAGCTGACACCTATTACAACAATATCTCTTATTAGCTGTTGGTGCATTGCAAAAACAATGCAAGCTCTTCCTCCTCCACCTCTCTGATGTTGCTGCATTCAAAGCGTGGTATGAATAAAATGAAGACCCGCTCTTTCACTGTATGTTGGTTAGTGTTTTGTCAACTTGACATGAGCTAAGATAAGGAACCTAAATTAAGAAACTGCCCTCCTCATACTGGCCTGTGGAGCATTTTCTTGATTGATAATTTTTGATATGGAAAGATCCAGATCACTGTGTGTCACACCACCATTGGGCAGGTAGTCCTGGGTTATCTAAGTAGGCTGAACAAGTGAGAAGGAGCAAGCTAGTGAGCAGGGTTCCTCCATGGCCTCTGTGATAGCTCCTGCCCCTAGGCTCCTGCTTTGAGACTCCACCATGACTTCCCTCCACTGTGTACAGTGACGTGAAAGAGCAATGGATTCTTTCCTCACCCAACTTTTGACCATGGTGTTTATCACAGTGATCGAGAGCCAACTAAAACACACCGTCGTCGAGGTGAGATAGTTTAAATGGTTGTCCGCTGGTAAACACATCTTCAAGAAAGTCTCCATAGAGCCCTATAGCATCTGTTTCACCCCTTGACTGGCCAGCAATCGAGTCCACTCTTTTCCCATCTCGTTATTACAGCATCAGAGTCAATGAGGATGGAGCTGACTCAAACAGATCCGTCTACTCCCCAGTCTCCAGCCAGAGCCATCCGAAGGCCTTGCATCAGCCACGGTGAACAGATCTATGCCATGGGAATTGGCGAAGCCTACAAACGGAGGCATTTTCTTGCAGAGAGCTGGTTGTTAAACATTTATCAACACACCACTGCTCCTCCTTGTAGCCTTCCTGACCTAAGCAGTTTAATTTGTTTAATGGAAGAGATGCATCAGTACTCTACATCAAGAAAAATCAATCTCTCTCCAGCAAGGCATTAAAGGAAATAATGTAGCCTGTCCGATCCTATTACTAGAATGTCCTCCTACCAAAAGAATGAACAAAATCAGCTTCGTGCACACAGTTTCTCGGGGTGGTTTGGGGAACAAGTGTTCAACTTCAAGACAACCTCGTGCCTAATGCATTTCCATTAATATTCACTTCTGGAACTTAGCAATTTGCAGAGTGCAACTTGGAATGATGTAAGTTGTGCCCCCGGAGAACTTTTGATAAGAGCCCATTATGAAGGTACCAGCTCCAGCTTTCTAGCACCCATCAGAGACGGATCATGCCTGCCATGCACCGCATTTGAGAGAAGCAAGGCCCAGAGAGAAGAAAGTCATGGCAGGAATGACAAGATCAGCCAAGCAATCAAAGGAGTGGACACTCGCGTGATTTCCAGCCACTCTCAGCTGGATTTCCAGGAGACCTAAGAGAAACAGCGCAGCAGATTGTCTTATTAGCTTCAGCTCTTTGCCTCCGCTGTATCCATGGGCTTTGTAATGTCTTCCACTAAAGAGCTACCATTTTCCTGCCCCCTTGACTTCAACATACCCATGGGATTTATTTCAACTGTTAGATGGAGGCGGCAGTAACCTTTGGCGACCTCACCTAGTTCCCCTTCCCATGCTGTATTTCTGCTGGCACTAGGAGAAGGACAGGCTTAGATAGCCCACTGGCCTAAGCTAAGACATGCGATGCAGACCAGAGACCCAGCCGCTGTAGCCTGAAGTTGAACTGCCCTAGCCAACCTGAAATATGCACAAAGGAAGTAGTCCAATTACCAGGCCCCAGCTACTTTAGACCAGCCAAACCTGAGTGCACCCTGGACACAAGAGTGTGACCAGCTGAGACCTTCAGGACCACCCCTCCCCCAGCCTGTGTACAAATTGCTATTTCATGTCACCAGGCTCTTGACTTGCTTTAAGAAAATGCAGTATGACTGTAACGATAGCTAAGCACATCAAAAGTTAACAATAAAATTACGCTCCCATGTCTCAAAGAACAACCTTTAAAAAGTTGAAATTATCTTAAGCTATAAAGCCTTGGAGGGAATTTGTTTTGTAAGTTTCAAAGCTTGTTCTAGTTCCTAGGATACAGTTGGTGCCCAATACAAGTTTCTGCCTGTCTTTCAAGAAGGCTGCTTTCATAAAAACATTTTTTTTTGTAAAATGGAGAGTTTCCTGTTATTGAAAATAAAGTAGCATCAGTTGCATTTTCCTTCTGCAATATAGCAAAAATGCATTTTCACTAAATGGATAAGCTAATCAGGGCCCATTTGCATGAAAATGGCAATAATAAAGGTGATTCAATCTGGCTTGCTGGCTTAAAATTTAAATACCCAAAGGTAGATAAGGATTGGACCACTCACATTGCCAGAGCTCAGAGCCCTGTAGCCCTCACCCCATCACTGGGACTGGAGGCCTCTAACTGGTGACCACAACTCAAGGAGCCCAGTTCTATTTTTCTGCAGGAATGAAGGCTTGGTTCTATTTTAGTGTTTCTAGCAACTCTATTGGACATAAGTGGTGTGAATGAGAATCAACTCCCTCTCTTTCACAGAACATGTGAACTGATTCTGACTTCTTGCCTTTGGAAGACTAAAAGCCACAAATGAGAATTATCCACAAGAACAAAGATTGATAACTTACAGTAACACAATAAGGAAAGCCTCACAAAGCTCTGTATGCCAACTCAAATACCTACGCTTACAGCATAGATGGGACACATATTGTCAACTCAGTGTTGTTGACTTCCTACCTGTGAAAGGCCCTTGGCTAAGCTCCCTACATGGTGACCAGCATATACTTGCTCCTGTGAAGGATGAAGCACCCGCACTGGTACTGCTAGGTGAGGGAGAAGCCAGCACCACAAGGATATCAGCTGGAGTTGAACACCAGCAGGGACACAAGGAGGAAGAGGGGAAGAAGTCTGCTATTCCACTGTGTGATGCCGACAAAGGTATTTTATCCAGTTAGAGTTCTGTAATGCATTCATGCATGCACTCAGGGTCTAAGGACTTGCCAGGCATCCCAGAAGTCTCTGTGCTCCACCAGATCTGAGAAAATCTGATGGTTGTGTTCCAACCACTTTAACCAAAAGGCTAAACCAAACCATCAGTCAGACTGCCATACTAGTGCATCAGCTGCTTTGAACATTTCACGGACACCTTGAGGAAAGCACATGGCAAGCACAGCTGCTTGTGCTATTGTACAGTTCGGGAAGGCACTCTGCCAACTATGACTCATTTGAATGGCTTGCACTGCACTTTTTTTTTTTGCCATTCAAATTGCAGTGAATTCTGCAGGATTCTGCAGCCATTTACCCAAACTATTGGATCAACAGTTTCTTATGCCTGGCACAAGACCTATGATTGGTGCGTATAAAGTCTTCCATTTGCATGAGCGATGACGGCAGGTTTGGTAACCCTTTATTTGCATGAGGTTCTGCTTTGCTTGGTGGAAAAGAAAACCTTGCCACTCTGCCACCCTTCTAACTATGTAAACATGCTGTTTGGTTCACTTTTCAAACCCTCCAGGGCTTCGCCTGGTGGCCAACATCAGGCCGACCAACCAAAAGAGTTCTCATGAATGGCTTTTTCTTGCCTAGTTTTGATCATCATCCTTAGTAGAACAGGCTGGTCTGGTGGGCAGCAGCAGAAGCAGCAGCAGAGTGAAAGAGGCAAACACAGTGGCAGTGGCTGCCACCCTAGTAGCGGCAATGAGAAAGTGGCTAGGACCAAAATGATAAGGGGTAGACGTGGCAAAGATGAAGGACAGTAGAAGTAGAGGAACAGAAAGACAGGGTAGAGAATAGAAAGGAAATGCGTATAGAAGGCTATGGAGAGCCAGAGAAGTGAAGATGCATGCCCTGGTCACCGAAGAGTTTAAGGAATGCACCAAAGTTTAAGGGGCAAGGGTCTCAGACACTCAGACATATAAAACACATCACTGTCAAACAGGAGACCCCAGCACTTACTGTCTATCTGAGGTATGCAGCATCAGAAGACACTATCCACTGTTACTTATTGTGGCTTAGAGTGTAATTAATGAAAACTCAAAGAGAATTATTGGGGTTCAACCTGAAGATCCGAAAAGCAAAAGAGCCAGTCACTGACTCTTACCTCGATCTCAGTATGAAAAGACGAACTTGCCTCTAACGATCTCAGAATGACACTGACGCTGAGAGCTGTCTCCTTCCAGTTTATAATCCACTCCAGGGCTGGGATTAAAGGTGTGCAACACTGGGATTAAAGACATGCACCGCCTGGTTTCTATGGCAAACTAGTGTGGCTACTGGAATTCAAAGTGTGTGTTACCACTGGCTGGTCCATATTGCTGACCAGTAGGGCTGTTTTACTCTCTGATCTTCAGATGAATTTTATTTATTAAATACGAATGAAATCCCACTACAGTGACTCTTACCAATACTTCCTGCTATTGGAAACTGAGAATTATAATATTGAACCGGCACCAGAACTGCTGCTGGCTAGAGCCCGGAGTGATCAACCTCAACCTGAGTTTCTAGAACCTAAATCTTTGGTATCTAAAGCCTTGCAAGAGCAGGCACTTAGTTCTCAGAGTTTTGAGCACTGTGCCTCTGAGTCTGCTGGCCCAGGGATTACCAGCTTCTCACCTACCCATGATCTCTGTCCAGGCATATCCAAAGGACCTCAGTCAATTGACTGATAACGGTTGAGCTATACATGTCTGAGCATCCACAGGGCAGAGGGGTAGGTTGTCAAGAGACTAAAACAGCCAGGTATACTGTTTACTGAAACTATACGTGGGATACATGGAAAAGCTGGGGGTGAGCTACTAAACCAGGAACCCACATTCTTCCACAGTTCTCCCTTACTGCGGTGCTCACCACAGAAAGAGGGTTCCAAGTGCTAGCACACACAGGCTGTGAATATCAGCATTGCTGGTTTAGATTGCATCTGTGTATTTCCAGGAATGGATGACCCCAGGGATGCAGGAAGCAGGTTCTTTCTGCAGGTAATGTGGGCTTACCTATCTCACAGGGAGATACTATCTTCTTCTGGATGCCCTAGTCCCTGGCCTGCCTGACTGCTTTCCTTGAACCTTTGGCTTAGGGGTGGGGAGCATCCTGGGAGCTGATAAACTAGTTGATGCCAACACTTCCTCAGAGGTGATGCAACCACACCAAGCTCCATGGTGAAAACCTCTGGTTGTTCTGATGCCATCATTCAGGCAACGCAGTCTGTCTTCATCCTATTTCCCTTCCAGAGTTTTACACGTGGTGTCTTTACTTCCAACTTAACATAATTTAATTTGTGATAATGACAGTATGTAACAGGTGCCTTCAAGTCCCAGCTGGCTCTCACTGTCTGCTCCATGTCTGCTCCAGCAGTGAAACTCATGTTCAACAACTAGGTCATGGGGTGTTGGTTTCTAAAGCGCCTAAGAGGTTGGCCAGGCTGTGAGCGCAAAACAGAAGCGAGGCCAGCAAGTAAACCCACAGCCTCCTAACGCTCAAGGTAGCACCTGAAAGTTATTAGGGGCTGAGGCCCAGCAAGCATTAGCTAGGAACCGGAGCCTTGGCTTGCCTTCAAGAGACCGTGTCTCCAGAGGGTGTCCTTTTCGGCTCTTGAAGCAAGCAACCTCCAAGAAGAGAAAGCTGAGCTTATTTCTAGGTCGTGTTAGAATGTTCTATCTTCCGTCCCCGGAGCTTTTCTTTCAGGGAAACCGTGATGGATGAGGTAAAAGCAAAACTTCCTAATTCTCTGGGGATGCTATCTGGACGGCAGGGTCTTGAAGTGAGAGCTAATTAGAAATCAATACCTAAACCAGCATGGCCCATCAGTCAATTACACACTAGTTTAAAAACCTGGATCGCCTAGCTTTCCTCTTTCAGGGATAAATGCTCCTGTTGCTTTGGTGTGGAGATCGGATTGCTGGGGCCCTGCATTAGGTCGTCACTCTTTGGGTATCTGCTTGTAGCTGTGTAAGAGACCAAAACAGAGTCTATTCTGAAAACTGAGCCATTGTGAACTTCCTCCTTTACCCTAGATCCCTTCCCCTGTGTGGCCAGCCAGGAGGAAAAACGGAGAGATCTTGAGATTCTACACACTTTCAGGGGTAGTCTGAGAAGCCAGGAGTCCAGAGCTGGCTGAGAGGCATTCCACTTGGAAAGGATTGTTTGAAACACTCTCTCTTATGCCACAGAGGCCTGCCCAGTCCAAGGTACCTGTGGTAGTCTGAGAGAAAATTCTCTCTAAATCTGCAGTAGGACCTGGACTGCACTGGGCTTGCCTGGCTGCCTTGCTCTCACGTTATATTGATTTTGATAGAAGTATGGTGGGGGACACTGGATGGTTTGGAGTGGGAAAGCTGGGTGACTGCTGAGGACATCCCATTGCCATTGAAGGGACAAGAGAGAGCCTTTTTGTCCAGGCCATGCTTCTCTGGTCTTGCTCCCACGCCCGGAGACTCCCTCCTGATCTTTCCTCTCCTCAGGATCCCCCCTTGTTGTGCTTCGTGCCTCCTCCTCTCCCTCCTCCTCTCCAGTCCTCCCACACAACTTTACTTCTGTTGGAACAACATTATTCAGCGTGCGCACGTGGCTCTTCATTGAACCTTTTTTTTTCCATTTTCTGTTCTAAGCAGAGATAATTATGCATGTCAAGTTCACATGCAGAGGTAAAGATTGTAATTTGGCTTCAGAGGTATTACACATAATGGGGTTTTTGTTGCCTCAGCCTCACCAGCTAAACAGAGAACACTGTATATTCTCCTGGAGGGGGGCTTGGAATATACTAGAGGTTTTCAATTTAGGAAAAAAAAAATCACTCTGAGTCCTGCTTCTAGTGTCCCTCCTCATTTGAATAGCAGCATTATTTGTGACATCCCGTGGCAGGCAAACGCATCCTGTGAGTCATGCTCCAGCAAGATACATGGTCCAACACCATTATGAGACGACAAGCAACTCCACCATCAAATGCAAAATGCTCTATTTGCAGATTAAAAAAGGGAGCTTTCTCCAGAGGCTTCTAAATCAGCAGGCTTATCAACTGGTTATTACCAATTAGCATTTATGCTAGAAAAACACAAGGATTGATTTACATAAAAGCACAAAATTCTCACCTTGCTCCAGAAGGAGACCAAGGTGACAAGCCTCTGACTTATTTCCCAGACAGGAGGACAATGACCAGTGACAAGTTAGTGTGGTTGTTTAACGCTACACCACTACATGGCCAGGGGCACAGACAAACAAACCTGAAATTCTGGGCTGGTTCAGAATTCGTGAGCTCCTACTGAATGGGTTTTGTTTGCTTTATTGTGCACTATTAGCTAGGGTTTAGCTCCAGGATCAGGAGAATAAATCTTGTTTCTCTCAGGCTCTGAATGTAGCATAGAAGACTCCAACACTCTGATTCTGAAAGTGTCCTTGAACCCCAGGACTAGTAATAACTTAAAAATTGACTTCTGTTCCTTCTCTCCATATCTCTAAAAAAAATTTAGGTGAGAACAACCAAGTGGCCTGGATATATGGGTGAATTTTATGGTAAATGAACATTTTAACATTTCATGGGTGCCGGGAAATATGCACATACAAGGGTATGTCTCTGTGAGTGACTCAAAGTGAGGGATACACTTAACATCCTCTTTTCACCACTGAAGGCCAGCTGACCCTTGCCCAACAATCAATGGTCCCAGTGAAAGGCCAGCATCTCTTCATCCTCCCTCCCCCACTCACTTACAGAAAGCCTCTGCCTCTGTCTCCAAAGTCCTGTCCTGGTTTAACCTTCCAGATGCCAACCCCCAGGACCTGGCTTTAGAATAAACAGGAAGCATTTGCACTGGAGTTCAGGAACTGTTGTGATTAAAAGGAGAAAAAAATAGGTTATCTGGGAAGGGAAATTAAAGTTCATTAAACATGTTTTATTTAGTACCTGCCAAAGGCAGTGCATCGAAGGGAATACAGTCTTTAATAAATCTCCCAGCTCAGGGGGTTTATGATCCCAGACAGTAAAGAAATTTGCAACAAGTAGTTGAAAGGTAGACCATGGGAAGGGGATTAGATACCCTAAGCTGTCTCAGTTCACTCTTACGGAGATGGTTCCCACAGTGGGACTGGTAAAGACTCCAGAGTGGCAGGGACTGAGAGAGCACCAGTCATAAGTGGCTTCTCCACATCCAAAGCCATCCAACACACTCTGCTTCTGCTAACCCACTGAAAGCTCTATGTCATGAAGAGGGTGCCATCTTTATTTTCACCCCATAGATGACCAAGGAAAGTAAAAAAAAAAAAAATGCCCTTATAATCTGCCAGAAAATCATGATTTACTAGATTTTTTTTTCTCTTCACTTCTCTTCCTGTGGTCCCTAATGACATACCCAAGTCTTGTTTTTACAATCCAGTTCTGTAAATAGGTGTAAGATATCACATATGTCCAAGACAGGACATTACAGGGATCAAAGAAGGCCAGGGCTTGAGCTCTACCAAGGAGAAACCCGATTCCAGCCATAAGGATGAACCTGGATAGAGGAAGATGACAGAAGAATGTACCGGGGGCTGTGAGGAGGGAAGGGCAGTTTAATTTCGAGAGGTTCCAAATCATCACTAGGGATGTGCTCAGCTTTCTGCTCTTGAAGCAAAATATCTGAGATGATTAACTTGCAAAAGGGACAGGTTCATTTTGACCCACAGATGCTGTTCCATGCTAAACTGGTCCTACTGCTTGGGTCTGTGCTAAAGGGACCCACCACTGATCACATTTCAATCTTTGGGGAGAACACCTTAGAGCTGAGAGAGAACAAGGCACTGTCTGTTGTCACCTAGGCTTTAACAAAACTGTACTTTTCTTCTGATCAAGGAAGAAAAATTGCTTTGGGAAAATACAGTGAGGATAAAAAGAAAATTAGAATTATTCATAATCACATCGCCCCAAAATATTATATATGGCATATTTCATTCTAGTCTCTTTTATCTACAAAGGAAAGCTTTAAAACTAGGGGTAGAAGTCAATTGTTTGTGTAAGTTTGTATCAACATTGTATCGTGAACACTTTGCCTTGTCACTAAAAACTGAAATTAACACTTTCAAGTCTGTACTTGCTAGAATTCATCCCCACCCCCACTCCTATTGGCTATTTGCTTTTAGCCAAGTTTTGCAGTTAAAACAGTGATACAATACCTACTGTTGCATATTTTTTTGCCTTCAGCTCTCGCACTGAGTCTGCCATCTGTGTAAATGGTTCAGCCTTTGGAAAAAGCTTCAGGGTTTCTAATCACACCATAATCATTCTGGTTATTTGGACATTGCTGCTGTTGGCAAAAGCAAGCTTTTCGAGCCACAGACTCAAAGGCCCGGGCCCTTGGCCACCATCTGAGCAGGAGGACAGAAGCTACCTCCTGGCCTTGTTACTGTCTTATTAGGTCAATACAAAACTCATAGCTCTTGTACAAAGTGTCATCCCCCACAGCTCCCTAAACCTCCAACCCCCAACCTCCCCAACCCTGTCTCCTGCACTGCCCATGGCTGAGACCATGCCCAGCCCTTTCTCAATGGGACAGCTTGACCTTTGCAGCAGTAATCCCCATTCTTGACAAACAATAGATGTAATAAACAGCCCCCATGCAATTTGAGGTATAAGCACGGATATTGTTTTGTAAAACCCAAAACACATTTTCAAGATGGCCTGAATTTTGTTACCCCAGAATTGCAATCCTGATAAGTCACAAATACATGTCATTCTCCTTTGTTCTCCATAGGTTGGTTGGTTTTTTTTTTGTTTTTGTTTTTTTTTTTTTTATCTTAGCCAGTGGACAATTTCATTTTCTTGTTCCAACCTGAACACATAACACCACTTACTTCTTGAAATGGCTTTTCAGGAAAAATTCTTCAGCAATCATCACAAAAGTTTCTAGCTACACTTTGCACATGTCTTTCACTTCCCCTAAGAATACAAAGAGAGATTTCCAACTGCAAACCACATCTCCGATTGCAGAAACAAACTCAAGGTTTTAATCACTCACTCCTGTGTCCCTACACCCTGCGTAGATGTGTGTGACCAGGTAACATAACTTCACAGTCCCTTCCTCCTAACCAGCTGATACCTGCTCCTCCCAGGATCTAAACAGTGAATGTTTAGGACTTGGTCACTAGGCAACTAATACTTGGAGATAAGCAGTTTTCAACGGTGTCCATCCCTCCGGCATCTTTCTAAACTGCTTAGACTATAACATAGCTAGTTATTCATGCAAGTCATTCCATGGGCTACGTGAGCAGCACGTTGCTTGCAAGACTCCATATAAACAGGACGGTAGGATTTTCCTGTCTTGGAGCTCTGTTCTCTGCTGTCCCACACGCACTACATTATGCTGGTACCTTGCACTCCTTTCTCTACTAGAACCTGGTGACACATTGGGTTCTCTGCTGAAGATTGAAATCGCTTCAAGCCCCACAAGAGGAAACAGTTTCCTGTTTTGAGACTTTCTGTTTATTGTGGAGTGACCACGCTTAAAGGTTAAAAAATACAAAAGAGAAAGCTCAGTGTAAGATAAAGGCGTGAGGCCGTCTCCCAATACACAGAGCCGTTTAATTAGTTACTCAACTATGGCTCCCTGAGGACTGAGAAGCTGATGTAGCTGAAATGCTGTATGCTAATCGGATTCGCACATCTCTCTCCATCAACTGGGGCAAATCTACCATTTCTTAATTACTCGGTTACCTATGAGAAGCCAGCTATTCCATTTTCCCGGGAACCTGTGGGTACATTGGGGATTGAATAAAAGTGGTTCCTTGATATTTTACAGCTTAAACATTTGTGTTTCTCAGAACTCAGACGCAGGGGTAATTTGAGGGAGGTGATTTTCTCCAGCTTATGGAATGTCTTGGGAAGGACACCAAGAGGAATAACAGCACTCAGAAACAGTTTCAAGGAATCCTAGTATCATCCCGGCCTCCTCTTAGGTCTCACTTCTCCAGAGCCTGGTTTCCAACCCCAGAAAGATGCCTCTGTGGATTGCACAGTAGCAGGCAAGTGTCTCCTCTTCTGCCCTCTAGTGGTTAACGCAGATCTGCATTACTCCTCTTTGGGTAGAGCATCAATGACTGGCCAGGGGTTATCTGATGCTTGCCCCGATTCAGGTAAGCGGCCTTTCAGCAATGTTATTGCTAATCCTCCAATACCTAGCACCATATCTGGAGCAAAATATAGACTCAATGATTATCTGCCCAATTCCATTTTAAACACCATATTTGTTGCCTATACACGGAGACCAGATCAATGTAAAACAGTTCCTAACAGGGGCAGACAAGTTGGTTAGAGAGGTGCTGGTGACAATCATACGCCAGTTTTTTCCCAAGCCCATATATCTCGTGAGCTTGGGGATAAAGAATAGTCACGGGTATGCTTCACCAGCAAATCACCGGAATCAATCTCTGCTGGTTCCCTGTCTATTTTCCAAGGTGGTCCTGTCCATCCTCTTAGGGATATCAGCCATCTCTCCTCTCCTGCCACTCAGGGTATAGACCCAGTCATGAGGTGCTCAGGCTGTCTTTGGCTAAGGTGAAGTCACTCTTCTCCTGTCCTTATCAACTCCCACGATCATCTAGGATGTTTCTATTTTGTGCCACATCATGGCCGGACCATAGTTTCAGTTTGTCCCAGTCGAGGGACTCACTTAGTTCTCTCACTTGGTTGGGCATTTTAGTTCACTGAATTTTCCCATGACTCTAAAAACACGGTGTGCATTCCCTTTGTTTAACCGGGAAAAATGATCTGCATCCCCGTGAAAACCTGCCTGACCCCTACCACCTGCGAGAGCCCTAGACAAGGCCTGAGCACTTTAAAAGCCTCTTTAGCAGGGGCATCCCAACTTATGGCGGCAAATCAAATGGTTATAAATGGCTCTTGTTAAGACTTTAAATGCAGGCAGTTCAGGATGCAGTTCAGAAACCCAAAGGTGTCCCCTCCACAGTTGCTTTGAGGGCTCTTCCCTCCTCTGCAACACATCCTATGCATGGTTTCCATGAGGAAGACTGGAGAAGAGCTTCTGTGTTAGTATGCTTCTCCCTTACGAGGGAGGAAGAACCCTTCCCACAGCCCACCAACAGACCTCACTTTCTACTCCATTGTATAGCCTAGCTTACCCACCCTGCTTAACATGGAGGCTGGACTCAACTTCCCAAAGACAGATCATCTCCTTCTCAATGCACAGATTTGTGTTCTTTTTTCAAGGAATGAGGAGGAATAATTTGAAATTATTATTATCAGATGCTGGCAACAATCAAAAGTGACTATACCTAAGGGCCCTGATTTCTGTGCATCACAAGAAGGTTGGAGGGAGGCAATGCCAGGACTGGTCAGTTGACCAACTAAACTACAATCTTAGCTCTTTTGTTAACAGAAATACATTCTGAGAAGGGTTTCTTTAGGTGATTGTAGGGCTGTATGAACATTATACAGTGTTCTTACAGAAATCTAGATGGTATAGGTTTACAACAACGTGAACACTTGATGTGATCAAGGAATAGAGTAAATACCAGGTGTTTGAGGCCATTGCCAACGTAATGGGACATATTACTTTTATTAAGTAGAAGGAGTATACTTACTGTGATGGTTTCTAATGACTATAAACTTGAAAGAATCTAAAGTCATCAATGGGGATGCCTGCTAGGGAGTGTAGAGACTGAGCTAATTAAAATGGGAAGCTGGGCAGTGGTGGTACAGGCCTTTAATCCCAGCACAAAGGAGGCAGAGGCAGGTGGATCTCTGTGACTTCTAGGCCAACATGGTCTACAGAGTGAGTTCCAGGACAGGCTTCAAAGCTACAGAGAAACCGTGTCTCAAAAAATAACAAGAAAAAGAAAGAAGGAAGGAAGGAAGGAAGGAAGGGAATAGAATGATCTGCTCTAAATGAGGGCTGCACTAGCCTAAAGGCAGAAGCCCTGACTAAATGAAAGGCAACTGAGCTGAGCAAGCATCCATTTCTCTCAGCTTCCTGTCAGCATCGGTAATGTGACCAGCTGCCTTGTGTTCCTGCTGCCAGGTCTTCCCTGTCATAGTGAATGGTTCCCTCTGTGGGAGTTGTTTTCTTTCCACTTGACACAAACTACAGTCACCAGGGAAAAAGGAATCTAAAGAATTGTCTCCACCAGATCAGTCTGTAGCCATGTCCGTGGGTGAGTTCCTTAATTACATCTGATGGGGGAGGGCCTAGTCCAGTGTGAGAGGTGCTACTCCTGGGCAGGCGATCCTGGGTTGTATAAGAAGGCAAGCTGAGCAAACCATGGAGAGCAGGCCAGTAAGCAGCATTCCTCCACGGTTTCTATTTCAGCTTCTGCTTCTAGGTTCCTGCTTCCAGCTCCTTCTCTAATTTCCTTCACTGACAAACTGTTAACTGGAAGCATAAGATGAAATAAGCCCTTTCCTCCCCAAGCCGATTTTGGTAATGGTGTTCATCACAGCAACAAAAAAGACACTAGGAGACCTTCAGTCTACTGAGCCAAAATGCACTCCTCATTCCTTAAGCTGCCTTTCTCTGGCACATTATCACAGTAATGAATATGCGTAGAATCTAGCTACAAACTTTTTAAATTTGCTTCCTTTCATTTTTATATTTTTGTGAGAATTTCCCACATTCATACTATATTTACAACCTTCCCTTCCTTCTCTTTCCACCCTCAAGTTCCTCCTGTACTCCTTCAGATTCATGACTGTTTCTTCTTTAAACACACGTGAGAGATGGAGATAGAGACAGAGACAGAGAAAAGCTACTGAGTCCATTAAATGTGCTCCTATGTGTATGTGCTTAGAGCTGAGCACTTGGAATTGGATAACTTCTTGGTGGGGGGGGGCTTGTCCTTATGCATGTATTGTTTAGGGGACATTTTATCTTTTAGGTTCAGACTTCCTATAATATCTGGAAGACACTAACTATCCCTCAGCAGATACACTGGTCCTCCTACAATCTTTCCACTCCCCTTCTACAAGGTTTTCTGAGCTTTGGGGATAGGGCTGTGTTGCAGATGTATCAGCTGGTGTCGAATGCCCCCACACAGTCTCCTGCTCTCTACATTTTGACCGATTAAAGATTATGGCAGTAGTCCCCATCTGCAGGAGGAAGCTTCTCTGATGAAGGCTGAGGGCTACATTTATCTGTGGGTATGAGGGCAAATTTTTAGAATGGAATTAGAAGTCATGTTGGTTTAGCAATGTGGCAACTGTAGGTTCTCCTCTAGGTTCCATGACCTCATCAGGAGCTTAAGACTGTAGTTGAGCACTGGTCCCGTCCTGATGGGATTCCTCAGCAACTAAACAGGGCCGCCGGTAGCCCAATGATCCAGGGCCAACAGGATGAATGGAGCAGGGGGGGGGGGGTGGTATCCAGGAGCGCGCAGGAAGCCTGGCGCAGGAGCTGAAGGTGCCAGGCTCCCTTACAGGGGACCCTGAGGCCTGCCCTGCTGGCAGGCACTCACCGCTCTGGGTGGGTCGCCTTAGTTTAGGAGCTTAAGACTGTAGTTGAGCACTGGTCCTAGCATACAGCGGGGCTGGGTTGGGGAGGGGTGCTGGGTCGTGCGAAAGAAAGACAGCTCTGCAGAAGGAGCTGGGGGAGGGGGTTTGTGCTCTCTTCCCCCTGGGTAGCACACACTCACCCGTCCTGATGGGATTCCTCAGCAACTAAACAGGGCCGCTGGTAGCCCAATCCCATGACCTCATCAGTAGTTATCACACACTAGGTAGTTGCCTAGGTGTACGGTATCAGGCATGAATTCCCCACAAAGCAGGGCTTATGTCCAATTAGACAGCTGTTGGTTACCCCTAAGATAGAAGCATCATTGAAGGTACTTCAGAGGGCTAGTCATTATTATTACTATAGGTTTTACAGGTAGACAGGACTATTGTTTGTTTTTCTTCCTAGGTAGCATGAATAGCAGGTTTGGGTATTATTTTTGAAAAATCCATAGGGAAACCACATTATTTTATCTTAGTGTCATAGACTCCCTATCTCTCTCTTCCTTTATATCGCCCTGCCTATCCCATCACCAGTCAATGCTACTCTCCCATCTTCCCCTTGCTTCTTAAATAAGTAGATATATATTCCAAAAATAATAACAAAATATATAGTAAACTAGATACATAAACTATGAAAATAGTTATCTACTATTATGAAGTATAATACACTATAAATAATTGCATGTACAAAATTTTTTTTCTCTACAACCAGTAGCACAGATTTGTCTTCACTTTCACCACCACAAACATGTGGGTGATGTTGTGTGTGATAACTGTGGCATCAGAAAATGATGCTAAAACCACTGCTGTAATTTCGGGTACCATAATGACACAAAAGTCCATCGGTGACTTTGTCCTAGGGACTGTTCTGGTGTCTCTGTGGTTATCTGTTCTTTATTCCTTTGGTCATGAGACTGCTGGTACTGCACCTTCATGAATACTATGCAAACACAAGCATGGGGTGTCCATCTTTTAAAATCACAGAGAATTTCTAAAGCTCTCAGATGACTCCCCAGTCCCACCCCTGATTCCAAAAGTCAAGGTCAGTTGTACGTTCAAGTCTTAGCAGAAAGGATGTCTGAGAAACTAGTAACTGGCCTTTACAGGGCACTCTCTGTCATCCCTATGCCATCGAGAAGAAGGTCAAGGTGTGGCTGTAGCAGGTATATGAGCAATTATGGAACTACAGTGAGTATTAAGATAATTCAGAATAGAGAGTTCTTCATGAGGCTGTGCTGGTCAGAGAAAGGTTCACGTAAAAGCCAAGTGTACCATCACAAAATTACTCAGCTGAGACCTCAAATGAATTCTCTGGGTAACTGGTTAAACTATATGAGCAAAGCGTAAAGCTCTCTCATTCAGTTCAAGCTATCATAAGCCATTGGTCCATTCATGCATCTTGAGGGATATCAGCGTTTATCTTCTCTCCTCCTTTGCCTATTTTTCTTGTGGAATGAGGCAAGCCTAGTTCTCAGCTACAAATCACTACATAAGTACCCTTAAGATGGATTTAAGAATCACATATGTAGACTAGATACACATGGACGAGCTTGAGAGCAAGATGAATAGCCCAAGCCATGGGTGGTTTTGACCTTCGTCCTGGAAGCTCTATTAGGTTTCGCTGCTCAGAAGTTCCCATCAGAGCATTAAGACTAATTACAGCATCCTGGAGATAATGAACCACATCTTCACAGAGCGACGTGGTGGGTTTCATGATAAAAGCCACAGCTTTGTATAACATCTCTGCTTTTTAATGTTCAGCTTCCCCTTTGAGGCTTGGACCTTGGATACAAAACACATAAATATTAACTCAAGGTCAGTGAAGGGACAAGAAATGGTGCAGCAATCACAAGAGGGCAGGATGGGAGTCACAGGGACTGTTATCATTCACTTGTAACCACACTTAACTTCCAAAGTCCTGGGGGACAGTCACTCTTGTCCCTAGATTATAGAAGAAGAAAGTTGGATCCTGCCCATCTGCAGGTTTTCCCAAATCATATCTTCTGGGAGCTAGGAGAGTCTAATTTTGAACACTGGGTTTCCTGGTCCCACAGGCCTGATCTTTCTCCATTGCTCATTTTATAGAAATTAGTTGGCAATGTCTACAATTCAGTCTCCCTCAAGTTTCTCTATGACAAGATACTTGAGATAGAAATTCTAAGAGAAAAGAACCCAAATTAAATAACACTCAGTGCTTTAGTGGCTATATTTACAGCCAAGGGAATGAGCCAGACAGACTTAGGGCAACTGTTATTTGCTTTTGTTTTAATTGGTGTGCATATTCATTATACAAAGTGGTGGGTTACAAAAAGTTATTTCCATAAATCTATGTCATGTACTTAAACCGCTTTCACACCCCACACTGCTTTCTCCTTCTCCTTTGTCCCACTACTAGATATCACAATATCTACTTAAGTGCCATATACTTTTTCTTTGCCTTATCAGTAACTTGGTTGTTGTAAATAGTGCCAAAATAAGCAGGTATATGCAGAAATCTGCAGAACACTAGCTTAGACAGTTCCTAGGAGTGACTTGGGTAGACCATACGACAGTTCTATTTTTGGTTGTTTGGAGAACCGCCATACTGAACCCCAGTGGCTGAGCTGGTTTACCCTGTCTCTAGCAGTGTACAATGATTGCCGGTCGGACTGTGGCGAGGAGGGCTCTGCAGTTTTAATTAGGTTAAACATATTTCATATCATCATTGGCCATTTGTATTTCCTCTTCTGAGAACTGTCTACTGCTATCACTTGTCCATGTATTGGTTGGATTGTTTGTTATTTAGTTCTTTAATTTCTTTGTATAACCTAAAAGCTAAATATCATATGTCAGACATATGGCTATTAAAGATCTTCATTCTGTGAGCTGTCTCTTCCCTCAATTGTTTCCCTTGCTGTGCCAGAGCTGTTTACTGTATGCAATCCTGTCTGTCAAGTCTTGCAATTGTTTCATGGTACTGGAATCTTTTTTTAGAATACCTTTGCCTGTGTCTATATCTGGAAGTCAAGACTTGGCTGCAATGGTTTACATTGCTTATTATGGGTGTTTTAAAGCTATTGAAAATGGAATTGCTTTTATTATTTCTTTCTTGGCAGGTTCATTATTGGTATATAAGAAACCTACTGGTTTTATATGTTGATTTTTGTGTCCTGCTGCTTTGCTGAAAGTTCTCAGAGTCTGCACATAGAGATAATTTCACATCTACTTTTGTTATCTGTACCTTTTCATTTCATTCTCCTCTCTTACTGCTCTAGGCAAGAATTCAAGAACTATGGTGAATAAGAATGGGGAAAAAGGACACCCCAGTCTTCTTTCAGATCTGAGGAGGTGCTTTCTTTCTCCCACGTAATATCACACTGACTAGAAGCTTGTCAAATATGGTCTCTATTAAGCTAATGCATGCTCCTTCTATTTCAGGTTTCGTTGGGGATTTTTATCATGGGAGGATTTTAGACTTTGTCAAAGGCTTTTTCTGCATATGTTGAAATGATCATGTAATTTCTGTTCTTAGGCCTATTTATATGCTGTATTGTATTCACAGATTTGCATGCATGGAGCCATCCTTACATCCCTAGACTGAAGCCACTTTGGTCATTGTGAATGATCTTTTTAATGTGTTGCTGAATTCAATTTGCAAGTCTTTTATTGAGAATTTTTACATGTCCATTCATCCAGTAGATGGGCCTGATTTTCTTCCTTTGATGTGGCCTGACCAGTATTGGTTAAGGGTAATCCTGGCTCTATAAAATGAGCTCGGCGGTATTCTCTCTCTTTCTGATTCATGGAACAGTCTGAAGAACATCAATGGTTTTCTTTAAAGGTCTGGTAAAATCCAACTGTGAGTCCATCTGTGCCTGGACATTTTTCAGTTGGGAACATTTTATTACTGTTTCATTGTCATTACTCATAACAGATTTGTTTAGGTTTTATGTTCCTTTCATTTACTTTTGCTGGGTCATAAGTATCTAGAAAGTTACCCATTTAGTCTAGGTTTTATAATTTATTAGAAGAAAGTTTTTCAAACCTTCCCTAATAACACTCTGGATTCCATTGGTACCTATTATTATATCTTCAATCTCATTTCTTTCTGGTTGTGTCTAGTTTGGTGAAAGATTGTGAATCTTGTTTATCTTTTCAAAAAAGGAATTTTTTATTTCCCTGATTCTATGTTTTGGTATTATTATTATTTTATTTGTTTCATCAGCTCCTACCTTAATCTTTATTATTTCTTTACACGTACTGACTTGAGTTTTGGATTGCTTATATTTTTCTAAAATATGAGTTTGTGTCATTAAATCATTTATATGAGATCACTTGGTATATGTGGTGTGTGTGTGTTTGTGTGTATGTGTGTGCTGTATGTGTTTCTCTGTGTGTATACATGTGGAGAAGTTTTGGTGTCCATGCAATTATGCTCAGTGATAAATCTAGCATTAATTCTGTTTTCTCTCTCTGGTTTCTATCCCTCATTGCTACTCAAAGACTGTGTCTGTTGCATCCCTTCTCTCTCTTTTTCTCTCTCTCCATCCTGTTTTCCCCCCTCTCTCCCCCTCCCTTCTTCTCTTACTTCGCCCTCACTCGCTCCCATCCTCCTCCCTTCCCTCCCTTCTTTCTTCACCCTGTTCTGGTCTCTAAATTTTCTGGTACTGGTAATACAATGCCTATTTTCCTGAGACTTTACTTGAGCCTTGGGCCTCTCCTGTGGAGTTGCTGCACATGCCCCACTTGGTGCCTGGCCTTCTTGAATAGACTCTCTGGTTCTCTTCTGCTTTCTTAAGCTTTCTTTTTCTTTTGCTACGAAAATGTCAGTATATTTCCTCCTTCACCCACCTCAGAGGATGGCTGCTCCCCAAGTATCCCCACTTTATTCCAGCAGTTGGTACATAAGTATGCTATCTCCCATCTTCCAAATGATCAAAAAAAGAAATTCTACATACAGCAAAAATACACTTGTTAAATGCAAACACACTAAGACAAGACAAAGGATCTTCCATATTCTCAATGAGATAAAAAGTATCCCAGGAACTTTCAGTTTTGACAGCAAAAAGAGCCAGAAGAGTCTAAAACTATAGAAATATCACAGGTGTATGTATCTCAGTGGTCTGAGAGCAAGAGCCCCTGGTTTGTGAATTGATAGCCAATGTTCAATTCTCCTCCCTTCTTCAAATGGCTCCCAATGTAAAGGCTGCTGTGTAAGGAAAGCAGTAATACAACTCCTTTATGCCTTGGCTTCCACTTGGCTTCAGCTAGTGATAGATATGTCAACTACTTGGTGACAACTTGATCACATTGAACTGTCCCCTAATGGTGCGAACAGTGCTCTGTTCTCATGAGAACATATCCTTAAGGCAGGCAAGCATCTTCCTTCTTTTCTGGCAATGTATCTTCTAGTTCCCAGACTTAGGAAATCTGTTGACAATGACAAGGGCTCCTACACAGTGTTGTTTGTGCTTAGAATTCAAATTTCATTGCAGAGTTTCCAATGGCTACACACACAGGATTCCATGGTTTCTCTACATGTCCTGTCACCTAGATATCAGGTTGCTATGTGTTGAAATGATGCTCATGCTAACCAATGAGGAGCTTACATTATATGACACTGGGGTAATGTTACCATGATCTTATTTAAAACAACATCTAAATGTAATATTCCCTCTATCCCAGCCATAATGGGAAAAAATGTTCCATCTCATTGTTCCTCTTCACAAGCCACTTGAAAAACTTTTACTTATTAGCACCATGTTCATAGTCTTTCTGGGTTTAGAAGCACCAAAGGAGGAATGATTTCTTCAGAAATGCATCATGGTCCTGCTGAATTGAAAACAGATACAAGCAAGTGACTAGCATTTAGGATTTCAACTGGGCATGTAGCCAAATGAATGTCACCTCATATAATGTAATTGGCAGTAGATGCTCTATAGTCTTTGAACACTTCACCCAGATGACAGGAGAGAATGTGTGTTAAGAGATAAAAGAGTGCCTTGGTCAAATGCCTTCTGCTCGCTTCTCTAGATTTTCTCTGCTGGTCTTGTCTTAGTCCTTGGGACTGATACAACCAAAGTTGGTACTTTATGGTTTAAACTACAAATCCGGGTGGTGGTGGCGCACGCCTTTAATCCCAGTACTTGGGAGGCAGAGCCAGGCGGATCTCTGTTGAGTTCGAGACCAGCCTGGTCTACAAGAGCTAGTTCCAGGACAGGCTCCAAAGCCACAGAGAAACCCTGTCTCGAAACCACCCCCCCCCAAAAAAAATGAACTACAAGCATTCCTTTTCCATAGTTCTGGAAGCGAGAAGCCTAAGGCAAGATGCTGGCACATTTTGTGCTGAGGAGGACCTTTTTCTAGTTCCTATGTGGTACCATGCTGGGTTGTCTTCTCATGATGGAAAAAGTCAAAAGAGTGCTTTTGGGACCCATAGTTCCATTTTCAAGGTCTCCAGTGTTCTGACCTAATTGCTTCCTAGAGGCCCAAGTTCCCAATATTATGAAATTAGATGTTAGTATTGAACATATATTTGGGGGATACTGTCAGTTGGCACATTGCCTCCAGATCTCTGTTCTAGAAGATGGACCCCTTTGGATCAAATCTACTGGCTCTTTTGTCCTACAGCCTTGTGTTGAACGGTGAGACAGGGTCACTATAAAGTTCAAACTGACTTCAAACTTATAATGTATCTCGGGATATCTTCAAACTTGCTATTTTCTTGCCTGGGACTCCTGAGTGCTGTGATTACAGGCATGTGCCACCACAACCATCTGTCCTGTGTTATTGCATTTGACTATCACAGAAGCTCAGCAAGATCTTATGGGAAAGGAGTATCAAAGCCCTCCCTCTCTGGCTGGCTGGTCTTCCCACAGAAGGTCATTGCTTCTCTTAGGGCACCTCTCTGCACAGACCTCCTTCCAATTTCTGGAATCTGCTCTTCTCTATGTCTCTCAAGCCAAAGGCTGGTATAATGCCCTGGCTTTCTCATCCCTGGACCCTACACTACTCTTAGGGCCTTCCCTATCCTGGTCTCTTTCTTATGCTCTTCCCTAACACCCTTCTTAGAATGATGGATGCTGCAGAGAAACGGGAAATGAAATAAATTGTAGAATTGCCTTCAGATTGTAAACTTTCTAATTTCTCAAGAAATAGTTTAGTCAAGGACTATCAATTCATAGACATAATTAAATACACTTTATTTAAAGTATGACATTCATATCTTCCACATTTTTAGTTTCGCCACTAAGAGCCGGTGCTTTAGATGGAATATTTGTGTCTCGTCAAAATTATAATATCAAAATTTTAACTCCAAATACGCTATGTGGGGTAGGTTGGTCCAAAAGAAAATACAGCACACTAGTTAACTCTAAGACTGAAGGGAAACCAATTTTAATTAACTTAAGGAAACATGTAAGCAAAACTTTAGAAAAATCACAGAGAACTCAGTAACTGAAAGAATGGTTCATGGGAGGTGTAGGAATTTTGTTTTCAGAAGCGACATGGGAAAGGTTTGCCTCCATCAGCCTCTCCTCCAGTTCTCACCACATTCGGACTGAAGGGCAAAAGCTTGACCCTCAGTGCTGCCCAGAGCCCCTTGGTCTTCCCTGAGGCAGCCTGTGTTCAGTGGAGACCTAGTAGGGCCCCAGCCTGGAGGCTCTCACGGCAGGAATAGGCTGGACTATAGCAGTCCCTCCCTTCATTTTGTGCTGGTCTAACAAACTACCACAAGCTAAGCAATTTGTGAGACCAGAACTTTATTTCCTGATGGTTCTGGAGTCTTCGATGTTCGAGATTAAGTTGTTGATATCTGATGAAGGGCTTCTTGCTGAATCCCTATACAGTGGAAGACGTGGCAAGAAAGGGAGAAACTTTGTATCCCTGTGTGGTAGAAGAGAATAGGAGAATAAGCCAATCCACACAAGCCCTTTCTATAAGGCATCAGTACTTTATGAGGTCCAAGTCCTCATGACCTAGTCATTTTCCATAAGGCCTCATCTCCCAACACTGTCTCTCTGTGGATAAGAGGTCTACCACATGAATTCTGGGACACTTTCAGACCATAGCAAAGAGGCAGACAGGGTCAAAGCCAGTACCCTTTGGCTCAGTGTCTTATTCCCCCAAAGACCTTGATTCATAAATGCTCAACAAACACAAACTAAGACTTCTTCAAATATTTTTTCTCTCTGCTCCTTTGTTCTTGCCCTAATCAAATAAGAAGAGCTATTTCTGTTTGATGAAACTTTGTAGCCCCAAAAACCCTGTGTGGAGAGGCTTGCCTTTCTCACAGCTACCAACTGCTTTCTACACAGCCACAAGGACAGCATGGGACAATGTAGTGTCTGTGCAACGCCAAGGAGGTCTTCTACCTTCAAGTGTTCTATCTGTGTGATGCATGAGCATAGAACCAGCTTTTGATCACTATTTACATATGTAATACAATAGGAAAGACCTCACCCACTAGGAGCTCCCAGCAGTTCTATGATGAACAACCAATAGCACTGCTCACTGGGACTGTTGAATAATGAAAGCCATAACCCCGGTGGTTCTCGAACTTTAATTTACAGCTATATAAGATCCAGGGATGCTCCTCTGATCACTCTTGATAAGACAAAGACCAACTAATTGGGCCTGCTACCCGAGCTTAGATCAATAGACTGAGTTGATTAGGTCTGGCAACTCATTGGCAGGCCTGTTGAGTTTATGACAGATAGCACTTGATGTTCTCAGAAGGAAGGACAAAGGCAGAGAAGCTGTATTAAAAACAACCATAGAGAATATGCTGTTACACAACTAAACTAAAACACTCCAACAGGGGACTTAAGGGAGGTGTTGGTACTCTACTTAAAAGGTGGGGGAGAGCTGTGAATGATGGCACACACCTTTAATCCCAGCACTCTGGAGGCAGAGGCAGGCATCTCTATGAGTTCAAGGTCAGCACGGTCTACCTAGAAAGTTCCAGACCAGCCAAGGCAACAAGGTAAGACCCTATCTTAAAACACACACACACACACACACACACACACACACACACACACACACACACACACGGGGTAAAGTTATACTAAAGTTCACAGTTTGTGCTGTAAAAATGTATCCATGTAAACCGATACAAGATGTCAATGTCAGGTACATTGTATCACCACCCGTCATACTTACACTAACGTTTTTGTTGTGTTTGACCTATTCACCCTGCACCCACTGCCTGATCCCTTGGTGACCATCATGTTCTCATTGCTTTGTCTTTTCCAGAATGATGTATAGTTACAGTCATATGTAACCTTTCAGACTGTCTTCTTCTACTTACTAGTGTGCATTTAAGGCTGCCTAAGATTCTTCACCTGGCTGTCCTGGAACTCATTCTGTAGACCAGGCTGGCCTCAAACTCTCAGAGATCCACTTGCCTCTGCCTCCCAGTACTGGGAATAAAGGTGTGCGCCACCACTGCCCAGCTGCAGATTCTTTTTGAATGAATGAGACTTTTCACTCTTTTGAGAAATGCACCATGACTTCTTATTTCTGAAGCACCTGAAGGAGGTCCAGATACTTCCAAATGTTGGTCTTAAGGGTAAAGCTGCTCTAAGTATTCAGGAGCAGGATTTTTGTGGACACTTTTCTATATACTCAGGTATATTTCAATAATCATAATTGACGGATCCTATAAAAAACAACCTTTAGCTTTTAATAAGTGGACAAACTGTCTTAAAGCAGATGTATCATTTTTCAGTCCCACCAGCAATAATTCATGCTGTTCCATGTGTCTGATTTTGGATTATAACCATTCTAATAGATACACCATGACACATCATTGATGTTTTGACTTTAAGCTCTGTAATGGTACACATTATTAAGCTTCTTTCCACAGACTTATTTGCCATCTATTATCTTCTTTGGTGAGGTGTCTGTTCAGGTCTTTTGTTCATTTTAAATGAGTTCTTTTTCATTTACATGGGCAAGCCTTGAGTCCTTTCACAGTTAGAAACAAGTTTTTAGTCAGATATTTGCGTTGCAAAGGTTTTTCTCCCTGTCTTATACTTTATCAGCAAGGTCTTTTATGCAACAATTTTTTTTATTTCAACAAAGTCCAATTTATTGTTATTTCCTTTAATGTATTAATATGCTTTTGTTCTTTTATCACAAAACAAACAACTTTTGGTTCTCATTTTTTTTCTTGGAACTTTAGGTTCTGTGCTTTACATTAGGACTATGATTTGTTCTGAGTTAATTTGGGAACTACTTAAGATCTGTGTGTATATTAACTTCTCTGGGTGTGGATCTCTCTGTTTTTCTGATGGAGGAGGGTCATCTTTCTATCTGTTGTTTCATTGGTTAAGTAATAAAGAAACTGCTTGGCCTCTGATAGGACAAAAAATTAGGTAGGCAGAGTAGACAGAACAGAATGCTGGGAGAAAGAAGCTGAGTCAAGGAGTCGCCATGATTCTCCTACCGGACACAGACACAGGTTAAGATCTTCCCTGGTAAGACACCTCGTGGTGTTACAGGGATATTAGAAATGGGTTAGATCGATATGTAAGAGCTAGCCAATAAGAGGCTGAAACTAATGGGCCAGGCAGTGTTTAAAAGAATACATTAACAAAAAGAATGCCATTAACAAAAAATGAAGTTCACAGACCCCCCAAGCAGAGCATCTAACTTTGCTGTGTTCATTCAATAATTCTTCTGCATGTGAACTTGTCCTTGACCCAGAGCCAGTGCTAAGGGGAAGCTAAGGGACAGTCTCCCCTTTGGGCTACAAAGCTCCTCCCAATGGCTAACTACTTCCTGTGGATCCTGAGCATAGTCTGGTGATGTGGGAGTGATTTGTTTCTAATCTGTTGCTTTCATTGGTTAATTAATAAAAAAAACTGTCTAAGGCCCATTTGATAGGCCAAACCTTAGGTGGGTGGAGTAAATAGAACAGAATGCTGGGAGAAAGAAGCCGAGTCAGCAGCCGCCATGATTCTTCCACTCCAGACAGACACAGGTTAAGATCTTCCCTGGTAAGCCACCTTGTGGGCTACACAGATTATTAGAAATGGGTTAGATCGATATGTAAGAGCTAGCTAATAAGAGGCTGAAACTAATGAGTGTTTAAAAGAATACAGTTTCCGTGTAATTATTTCGGGGCATAAGCTAGCCATGTGGGCGGCCGGGTGCCGGGGACGCAGCTCCACCCCTCCTATTAAAACATTTCTCTGTCTCCCTCTGTCTTCAACTCTGTCTCCGTGTGTGTGTGTGTGTGTGTGTTGTGTGTGTGTGTGTGTGTTTACTATCTTATTTTTCATGTACTAGGGTCTCTGCCTCTTTTTTTCTCAGCCTCACTCTGTGTCTCAATCTCTGTCTCTCTGTCTTCATCTCTGTCTCCGTGTGTGTGTGTGTGTGTGTGTGTGTGTGTGTGTGTTTATTTACTATCTTATTTTTCATACCCAAGCTTCTGATTGTTCCTGTATCAAACAGACTAACTTTGCCCTACTTCCACTGCATTTAGATAGTCTTTCTGGGCTTCTTACCCCTCTGCTTTGATCTATGCCTTCTCTTTAACCAGCATCACATTTTCTTGTTAGTTGTAGTTTTATAGTCAGGTAAGAGTAGTCTTCCATCTTTCTTCTTCCTCATCATTGTGTTGGCCATTTTGCTGTAGGTTTGCTAGTTTGATGGTTTGTTGTAATTTTACAAACAAATTTAGAATCAGTTTGTCAACATCAACAAAAAAAATAGCTTTCTGAAATTTTCATTGTGATTACATTGACTCTGTGGATCAATGTAGATTCGACACCATTTCAACACTGAGGAAAAAAATGTACTTCTTTATAGTAAGTTTTATAATGTATAGATACAGTACATTTCTCCATTATCAGTGTTAGATTTTTAAAAAGTCTGTGGTGATCTGCATTTTCGGTGTATAGTTCTTGAATATATTTTGTGAGCACTAATGTTAAGTTTTTGTTTTGATTCCGTTTGGTGCTAGTATAAATGGTGATATCAAAGTTTTCACAAACACACTAAACAAATGCCTTTCAAAAAATCAAAGTGGCTGGAACTGGAAAGAAGGTTCAGCAGTTAAAATATAAAGTGCTTTTGTAGAGGACCTGAATTCTCTTCCTGGAGCCCATGTGTGGCAGCTGCAGATATCTCTGACCTCTGAAGGCACCTGCACTTGGGAACACACACATACACCACAAACACACACAAACAAATAAAGCATATAATAACATGATACTCTGACTTCGAACTAAGGGTATTTAGTGGTTTGCCCTGTGTTTTGTGTGTTTCTTTTGTTTTTCTATAAGATAAAGGTGTTGGATGCTTTCACTATATTTAACCAAAAAGGAATTTTAGGCAGAAAAACGGTGATGAATATTTAGTTTAACTGAAGTTCCTAAAAGTCAGAGAAGAACACTGGGATTATCAGAGAATGGGTGCATGTCTGAGTCACCTTGTGGAAACCTTACAGAAACTTCGGAACTTAGTATAGTATAGGGATACCTATTGCTTCTGGCACCATTTACCATAACCAAGTTAGGGAATCAGCATGGGTGTCCATCAACAGATTAATGGATAAAGAAAATGTGGTGTATAAGCACCTGGGGTTTTATTCAGCCATCAGTAAGAAAAATGTCATTTGACAGAAAATGGATCAATTTTAAAACTATCATATTGGCAAAAAAAAGTTAGACTCAGAAAGACAATTATTTTATGTCTTTTCTCATATGTGGAATATAGATTACTTTATATATATATATATATATATATATATATATATATATGTGTGTGTGTGTGTGTGTGTGTGTGTGTGTGTGTATGCACATAGATATGCATTTGTAGGGCATAAAAATGGAAGAGGGAGGAAAGAGGAAATGGGGGAAGAAGATGCAGAAGAAAGCAATGGGGAATGAATGTAACCAAATGGCATATGTGTGGTCAAAATTACATCAGGAGCCAGATGGAGGGAGTGCATGCCTTTAATCCCAACACTCAAGAGGTAGGGACAGGCAGATCTCTGTGAGTTTGAGGCCAGCCTGGTCTACAAGAGCTAGTTCCAGGACAGCTAGGAATGTTACACAGAGAAATCTTGTCTCAAAAAAAAAAAAAAAACAGCAACAACAACAACAAAAACCAAAACCAAAAATGACATTATAAAACCTGTCACTTTGTACAATGAATATACACCAATAAATGAAATTTAATAAATAAATAAATCCAATACAAAGAGAAACTTAGCACGAAAAAGTAAAAATGAGTTTCTTACCATCAATTAATCCATGGGTTCTCAAAAGCGTCTAGAAAGTGGCTACCACCAAACCTAATAAACTTCACTTCTTTCTGCATCTGTTTCCTAACTATGGAGACCCAGGGACACAGCATGGGCTAATGGAGAAGAGCTTTGCAAAATGTCTTCCAGTAACTGAAAGCTGAGTGATACTGTGCTCTATGGGCACCCATAATTACAGCTTTTTCATGGATTTCTTCTCTCTCTTAGAGTTGGTTCACTCACAAACAGAGATCCCATTGGGCTTCATTTAGACTAAAAATATAGAACTCCTTTGTTCGACCCTAAGCCTGATTGCATGGTATCCTCACAGGTTTACCAGAACCTGGGATCCAGTTGAAAAAAAAAAAACAACACTTAAAATTGACCATAGAAATGAATACATTCTTGTCGTACCTATATAAACAGAGATAAGAAACCATGGGAAAAATGCTTAGGTCATGATAGATTATTTCAGACAATGCCCCCTAAGCCACGACTCCAGGGAGAAAAATACTGTGACTTTTAAAAGTGCTTTTCTTAGTTATTACTCTATTGCTGTGAAGAGACATCATGACCAAGGCAACTCTTACAAAAGAAAGAATTTAACTGGAGATTTGCTTCCAGTTTCAGAGGGTTCGTTCAAGATCATCACAGCAGAAAGAAGACAGGTGTGGCACTGGAGCAGAACTAAGAGTGTTACCTCCTGATCCATAGGCGGCAGGTAGAGAGAAAGATACACTAGGGTCTGGCAATGACTATTGAAACCCCAAATCCCACCCCTAATAACATCTTTAATCCTTTCCAAACAGTTCCACTAACTGGGGCCAAGCATTCAAACATATGAGCCTATAGGAGGGATCATTCTCATTCAAATCACAGTGTAGCTTTACCCAGTATCTTATTTACTTTTATACTACTGTAAAGAGACACCATGACCAAGGCAACTTCTAGGAGAGTTTATTGAGGGTTTGCTTATAGTTTTATGACTGTCATGTAGAGGAGCCTGGCAGCAGGCAGACAGGCATGGCATAGGAGTGATAAGTAAGAACTTACATGCTAGACAACAACCATGATGCAGAGAGAGAGAGAGAGAGAGAGAGAGAGAGAGAGAGAGAGAGAGAGCACGCTAACTGGAAAAGGTTTAGACTTTTGAAATCTCAAAGCCTACCCCTAGTAACATGTCAAGTCAAGTGACACTCCAACAAGACCACTAATCCTTTGCAAACAGGCCCACCAACTAGGGACCAAGCATTCAAATATATGAAGCTACAGGGGCTATCCTAATTCAAATCACCATACCCAGCAGGTGACCATAAAGCAGTCTACTGTGACATTAAGGCTAACTATATTCTATAGCTGCTCTACCTGCCAATCAAAGCTTGGCAGCTTCTGCAAAACACTCCAAAGAAAAATAAGTCTATTTTAAAAATATTCTGTATTCGTCCTCCCTCTCATCTCAATCCTCCTTTCCTATATTATTCAAGCATATTTCTAAGTTATTCTGGACTCTCTATATAATCTCAGATGAACATTCATCACTCCTTGTTTCCTAACTATGGATGCAATGTGACCAGCCACCTCAAGCTCCTGCTGCCTTACCTGCACAAGGCTGGACTTGACCTTCAGAGTGTGAGCCAGAACAAAAAACAAAACTTGTCTGCCCTTAAGTTGCTTTTGTTGGGGACATTTTATCACAGCAGCAGGAAAGTAACTTATACAGTCAAGAAATTTGCTTAAAAAATTAGAAACCCAGGTTTCTGCTCCAAAGCCCCTAGTACTATCAGGGACACGGGGATTTAGAAATATAGTAAAGAATATGAAGACATGGATGAAAATAATAAAAAGGAGAAACATATAGGATAGTATCCAGAGGGAATTTCTGTGAGTACTGAAAATTTGCCCACATTTAATTTCCAACTGCTTAAAATACCCTTGACCCCAAAAGATAAGAGTAAGGCAGAAGACTGCATTAACATGATACAAGGAAATTAACATGCCAGTTGAAAGTCGTGGGCTACATTCATAGTTAAAACATTCTGTTGCTAGAACAAAACAAGTCACCAAGTCCTGCTCCTGCCCTAGACCAAAACACTCTGTAGGCAAACTACTCCCTCGGTGCAATCCCAAGTTTTTTCCATAAAGAAAACTGGAACTTAGTTGGATCCTTAGACTACTGTTTGAGGTAGGAACAAACTACTTCCCTGTTCCAGGAGCACAACAGCTGGCAATTAGCCACACCTACTGACAATAACCTTAACGGAGCTGAACTCTGATTTACAACTAGGTGGACCTTCGTCTGAGGTAGAAGCACAATAACCTTGAAGGAACTAGAAATAAGTCCCAACTCTCTGAACTTTGGTCAATGTGGAAATAGACCTTTTTGGGCCTCCTCATCTCTATGTAGGGCTGCCCCTCCTGATTCTATGTGCTCAATATACTATATCATATATTGGTATGCAAATTCTATCATTTAATAGTATACTTGCATTATATATGTGAACGAATATAGACATGAATACAGCAAAATATGAGTGGAAGTTAAAAATGGCCATTCATTAACCTATAATGAGATAATAAAGCCCCTATAGGTTACTTCTTCTGAAATTATTGGCCAGAGAGCACACAGACTCTCAGAGAATTCACGCCATTGCCAATACTCTTGTCTACCCTCCAGATTTTAATAGTATGTTCCTTTTGATGTAGACACCACATGCTTGAGTCACCAAACATGACACTATGAAGCTGGTACTCATCTGGGAAGCTTCATCCATTTCAACTCTCACAGTGCTGGAAGGTGCTATCCATGCAGCTGGAAGGGGGAAACAATCACCTGTTACACCCTGCTGTGAACTCGGAGTTACTGGCCTGGCAAGACATGCTCACTGGTACAACAGTGGCTCAAACCTAAGGAGAGAATCCAACCCCTTTCTGATTTGGCCTAGTTCCAAAGATAAAATCCATAGCTGGCCCTATTGCCAGGCTAAGCCCCTATGTCTAGACAGGTCATGGGCCCCAGGGGTGGACCCACCATTGCTACGCTGCTAAGTGGACTTGGTGTTAAACTGGTTCCTGATGACCTACCATTCTATTCGGAGAACAAAGCATTTCTCAACCCCCCAGCAGAGAAGCTTCTGTTTGCAGTAGATAGTGATTGATTATACAGTGGTCCATGACTAGCCAAGATACGGAGAATAAGAGACAGCAGAATACTCAGCCCTAAATGGAACCTAAGCCACACCAACTCCTCCAAAGGCTCCAGGATCTTTGTGGAAGGGGCAGGAGTAGTGAAAGAGGCAGTAGATGACTACAAGGAAATCATGGCTCCTGAAATGTCAGTTGTGCTTATGAACTCACTGCAATTGGAATGACATGCATAAGGCCTGTGGGAACTCAAAGACAGACCAACCCCAAACCTGGAAAAGGGAGTTAGGAGTTAGGCAGGAAGTCCCACCCCTAGTCAGAAAGTTTTGATTACTGTTAGCTTCTGGGAGAGCGAGAGTCAGCTTTATCCAAGAGTATAAGCCCTGGTAAGTTGACCATGCTTCAGTGGAAGACCACACATCAAGAGTATTTGAGCAACACAAACTGGTCTTGATGGGATAAAAGGGTGAAAGAAAAGACACAAAATTGGATAGGTATGGAAGAAGGGTGGACCTGTGAAGAGCTGAGGGGATGAATATAATCAAAACACCTTGTAGGAAATTCTCAAAGAACTAATACATTTTTTAATGACTACTCTAGTTGACACCGAACAGCTGAAAGACCCCTGGAGCAAGGAGACTCTCACTCAAGTCTCAGGATAACACGACCCCTCAGGAACTCATGAGAGACCGTCCTTGCTGCAGTCACATGAGGTTTATTGACAGGACAGGAACCAGTGCACTGGGGCCGAAACTCATTTCCCACACAGGGGTAGAGTTTGACCCCGAGTAACTGAGAGAAGGGGTATTTAAGGGAAGAAATCACAACCCAAAAGGGGTAGGGAGGGCATCATTGGAAAATTCCAAAAATACCAGTGATAATCACAAGGGGGTAACTCCCTGTTTTCTCAAGATTATTCTCAAGATTATAATCTAACTTTATGGTCAGCTAGTTCCTGAACAGAGTCACTGAACTGGCTAACCTAGATTTTTGGTTCTGTTCTCCATGCTAGAGAGTTTTTGGCTCTACTCTTTCTGCTAGAGGGGTCTGAATTTATGCGGGTCTTTCACAGCAAGTGAATTGTGATGCTTCCAGTTGAGTACGAGCAAGTTTCACAAGCAATAAATAACACTCAGCGTATGCTTCTGGATGACCAGGTGAAATACAAGAGCCTTCAATAATTATACGTAAAGTTAATAGAGATAAGGACATTCAGGGACCACAAAATTAACCAATAAGCATCTTCTGTTCCTTTTTATCAGAGATAAGTCCCATTTAAAACCTCATGTTGCCTCGGTAACAACTGCTAAGATACCTTCAACATCAGAATTGTTCCTACTTCCTGATAACACTCAGTCCAATGTTAGTCTCAACATCCTCAAGGCCTGTACATGAATCACTTCCCTTATCTCTGTGCAAAATAACCAACAAAAACAACTTGGGATGGCAGCAAGGTAGGGTTTATCTGTTATTGCAGGGAAGACATGTCAATAGGAGCACTAGGAAGCAGAGAGAGCAATGCTGGTGCTCAGTTCATTTTCTCTTTTTCTCTTCTTTTTGTTTAAGATTAGTATTATTCTGTGTGTGCATGAAAGGTTGTATTGTCAGTACATATGGCATGTATGCATGTAGGCTAGAGGACCCTTTTCAGGCATCAGCTCTCTTCTTCCACCTTTACAGGGATTCCAGGAATTAAACTGCCATCTCCAGACGTGTGCTGCAAGCACCTTCACCTGCTGTGCCATTGGTTGACTCCCACTTCCTCATTCTTACTCAACCAGGTACCCCTACCTTCCCATATTCTCCCAATACCCACTAAATAAACTCTCCATACCCAAGCTCTCTCTGCATGGCATATTTGTCTGTCCCTTACCTGCTGCAGTTCCCCACTCTCAGTGGGACCTGCCAGGGTCACTCATGCCATATCTTACACAGGACTTCACACATGTTAGGCAAGCACTCCACCACTGAAATACATCTTCAACTCTTTTTTTCATTATTATTTGAGATGGAGGCTCATTAAATATTCTATGACTGGACTTGAACTCATTCTGTAGTTCAGGAAGGCCTTGAACCTGCATTTTTCTACCTCAGCCTCCCAAGTTGATAGTATAACTGACCTGCTCAACCAGCCCCATAAACTATTTGAAAATGCTCATGTATCCAGTGATGTATGCATATCCCCCAAATTCACCGGGTTCATGCAACTAATTGAGAATGTGGGCAACTACAGCAGTCTCCTAGAGTCTAGTCAGAGAAAGTGGTGTGTTTTGCAAATACTGAGGAGAAATGGAAACCAGAATGTCTCCCATACCAGAGAGGAAAGGGCTCTTGTCTGGCAGGGAGAGTGTCAGTCAGCCTCTGCCAGTATAACCAGGGTGAGCCCAAATCATGACCAGAAGAAGAGAAAAGAAAACCCCTGGTTTCCGAACATGAGCACCTCAGCAACTCATCTCCACCAAAGGGACTGTTAGGGGGCCACTGAGAGGACCTCACAAGTCTCCTGTCCCCATTGCCCAGCAGCCAATCTCTCTTAAGTGTTTATTCTTTTAATTTAGACAGCAGGGTTTGGGGAGAATTTTTTTTTTAAGTTTGAAAAACCACGGAACTAAATACATGTCTTGTTTCATGGTTTTGTGTCAAGAAATGATGGAATATGATTATTAAACCACAAAGGAAAACAAAATGTTTAACCCATTCTTCAAAAGTTGAAGGTCAAGTCTGAAGACTACTCCCAAGAAGACACTAGGTGAAGTTTCTGTGGCCCACAGGGGACCTTGATAAAAGGTCTGCTTGATGGATGGATGACAAGTAGCATTTGCCTGCCACTTCAACTTTAACATTGTAATAAGAATGCAATCACCTAAAAGCACTAAGCAAACTAGAGATCTTGGGTACCAAAGAGGAAGATGAGATGCTCTTGATTAGAGGCCCGGTAGGAACCAAATGCTGCAGATGCGTGGCCAGCTCTCCTGAGGCTTCTGTGTTCTGTGTGCAGGGGACAGCAGTCAGAGCAATGGATATGAAGTGGGCAAAGCATCCAGCAGGGGAATTAAAGTGGGAATGGCAATGGTGGGATTAGAAAGACAGAGAGGGTGTGGAGTTTGGCTTGAGGATTAAGGACTGGTGTGTGTGTGGTGGGGGAGTGAAACTCACTAGCTGGAAGATCTTGTCAGACACCAAGAGCAAGCCGAGCGCTTGTCAACAATTCCTGTTGTCAGTTAAGAGACAATCTGTGAAAAAGAAAAGGGGAGGGCAGGAAAGTAAGCTGGGCTGTCATAGGCTTTGTGTTTTTGTTGTTTAGACTGTTTTGTTAGTGGAGTGTAACATTTTCACAGGCTTGTACACAAGTGAGAATGGATTTCCATAAAACAGACACGCAAGTGTGGCTGCCATCAGGACAAAAGGACATTGGCAGACCCCTCCTCTGAGCTGCTCATGCTCCAACCACCCCCACCCTACCTTACAAACAGCACACACTGTTTCTTCTCTCAAACATTTCATGATGGACTCAATCACAAGAATACATGGATAATGCTTATATGCCTGGTTTCCAAGTTCAGCATTATGGTTTTAGAGTCTTTCCTGTTGTGACCTGTAGCTCTGTTTTATTCAGCATCTCTGGGGTAGTAATATGGTACATTACTAACAGCTCGGACAATCGATCAAGTCTGCTGTTGATGAATATTTATACTCCTTCCAGATGGGGCATGTATTAGTCAGCTTTCCTTTATTGTAACAAAACAGCCAAGGAAAAGCCTTTGGCTACAGCTCCCAGTTTGGGAGGCTTTAATCCATGCCAATGAGCTCCGTTGCCATTGGACCTGTAACAAAGCAATAGGAAGAATAAGCAGAAGAGGCTACTCAGAGCAGCCAGGAAACAGAGAGAAAGAGAAGGAGCTGAGGATCCCAATTTCCCCTTCAAGGGATGCTTCCAATGACCCAGTTCCTTTCACCGAGTCCTGCCTCATAAAATTCCCATTGTTCACAACAGCACCATGGAACAGAGGCGCCAACTCTTCAAAATATGGGTTTGGGGGATAGTCAAGATCTAAACTAAAGCAGAGAGGCTATGAATACAGCTACCAAGGTCATTCTGCTCTACAATGTTGGATGCTCACTGCCACAGGCTCTTCTTGCCCTGAGTCATACACCTGGAGGGGGGATAAATTGTCTGACTTTGCTGGGACTATCCTGCTCCAGTAACTGCTCCCACTTCCAAGCCCATAACAAAATGCACCTCTGCCCTCAAGATTGCCAATGACTCTCTGACAAATACTTGAAGCAAATGCTCAGCTGCATCCACGAGGTTTTATGGAGGCACCATTGTCCACGATGCCACATAACTCATGCTAAACTGCCACATTAGGCTAACAGAGACAAGGGATCAAGAAAGGAAGGCTGAAGGAAATAGGTACCCTCAATAGTGAAGTCAGCAAATGGGGTTGATCCAGAAGCCCAGGCTAATGATGTTTTGGAGGGCTGCCTGGGCCCAGAGACTGTGGAGCAGGCAAACCTTAGCAATCGTCTCAGATGGCAGGACTCTGTGACAACAGTGGGGATTCATAGGCTTGCCATGGTAGCTGCTACCACACATAGGGCAGTCAGTCAAGGCCAACGGTAAAACATTCCACTCGGCCGGGAGTGTATACATTCTATTTTCTTCTCAAGATGAAGCGCCGTCTCCCCAGTGCCTCTGCCGACAGCTTTCTGGGAGTGTAAATAGTGCGAGATGTCTGCGTTCTGTGTCCGTTTCAAGTTGAAAGGAGAGCAAAAATAAGAGTGTATTTTTAGAAGCTGGGAGAGACAGATTGGACGGGTTGCGAGTAAAAGCAAATTCCAGCAACCAGCCCAAGAGGGCTTCTCTTAAATGCAAATATTCCACCAGATCACAGGGAAGTTGTGTGGATTGGAGATTAGACCACTGCCACAACGCTGGACCACTATCTCTTTTCTTTATGTCCTCAAGCAAATTCAAGGGAAAAAGTGAAATCTTTTAATTTAAATAAATAAGTAGTGAAAGATGATCTTCCATCTGGTTGGAGTGAAGCCCTGCCTGGAGTCGAGGAGACAAACCAGACCCATGCCTCTCAAGGAAACAGCTTTGATGAGAATTACAAGAATCCCTGATGCAAAATATGCATGACCTAAATGCCAGGGGGGAGGGAGGAATCACATTTATGGTTTTAGTGTAATTTGGTAAAGACCTTCCCAACCCCCTCTTCTTCTTTCCAAATAAAAACAAGTCAACTTTAAAAAAAAAAAAAAACATTAAATTCTTTCTATGTACAGATGGTATACAAAATCATAAGAAAAATCCTAGGCTTTGAAGAAGCAAAGATAGATAAAAGAGAGCTCCCCCATCCCCAGGAAATCTGGAGACAAATGGAGGAGACAGATGTGAGAACTATCATGGCACCACATGCTGAGGAGGAAATTCCATGGTTCACTGTGAGCTTGATGGGGCTCTGGACATCCTCCTTGTCACAACCAGCTAACATCTGAGTAGATCCAGGAACCTTAATGAACCAAGCTAGGTCCACAAAGTCTTGGGTTGGTGCTGGCAGAGTGAGCCCACAATACTGCAGGGACCATCTGCTATCTGCTTGTGCCACCAAGAGCTCTACCTGCAATGTAGATCCTCGTTTCTGAGAACGTCCCTGAGAACCTTCAGATTTGCATGGGAAATCTGACCACAAGAAGAATGTGGTGCGGAGGCAGCAGTAAAAATGAGGTTAGAATTCCTGGGAACATGTCTGTAAGTAGGGTTATCAAATATGAGTGCTTAGCAAACCTTGTCTGGATCTCACATGCTAGATATGAGGCTTTGCAGGCATCGTCATGAGTTCTAGCCTTTCCATTCCGAGTTATGACTGCTTCTCCCATCCTGAAGCTTCAGCTTCAGAAGACTGGTCTTCCATTTCCTTCCATGCTCATGGAAGTCTCAATTCCTAAACGAATCCCTTTATTTCCATCATGTATTTTGTAGCTTTGTTCTCTGATCAACTTCTCATGTATTCATTTTCTACCCCAAAATTGTAGATGAAAAAGAATGGTGTATTTGAGGACTGGTTCATAGAACGTAAGGATTATCTCATACAAACATATTTGGGGAACAAAGTCACAGTCAGGCAATTTGGGGCAGAATTGTTTTGGGAATGTTCAAGTGCATCCAACTGTCTATGTTCTTAACTCTGCACAGGAGTTAGGGTAAGAGAACACTGTGGTACTTGAAGCTAATGAAAATTCATAGTCACATGCTAAAGTTTATTTGTCATTAAATGTCACTGATAATTCTGAAAGTCAGCAATAACTCTGTTGGATTCAATCACACTCAACTACAAGCTATAGGTTGAGCTTGTTTGCGGTCTATGTTGACATTTGCTATAAGCTAGGATGACGGACCTACAGAAACCTGGGCATATTCTCAAAATTAGTCAGACTTTGCTATAATAATACTGTGTAACAAAGAGAACAACCTACCACTGCCACTGAATTCTATGTGCACTGAACCCATTTGAAATCATAATATATGGGAGGCAGAGGCAGGCGGATCTCTGTGAGTTTGAGACCAGCCTGGTCTACAGAGCTAGTTCCAGGACAGGCTCCAAAGCCACAGAGAAACCCTGTCTTGAAAAAAAAAAGAAATCATAATATAAATTAGGCTTCATAACCATCCCCCCTCCACAGTTCCTCAATTCTCAATTAAAAAGCTTTACTGCCATGCTATGCTGTGATCATCTCCACAGTAAGTTGTCCACATACAGAAAACAGGATGGGTACTTCACTGGGATAAAAAAAAAGTTTAAGTAATAAAATATTAAAATCTGTATTTGCATTTATTTTATCAAAAATACACAAAAAAAAACCTTAGTCTTCTGTAGACAGAAGTTTCTGTCATGCCCAGTCCTATAGCCATTCAGTTCAACAACAACAACTATAACAAAAAACAGAGGCTTATACTGATTATAAACTGTTTGGTCTATTAGCTCAGGCTTATTATTAACTAGCTCTTACAACTTAAATTAGCCCATAATTCTTGTCTATGTTTAGCCATGTGGCTCTGTACTTCGCTCAATGCAGCATTCTCATCTGGCTTCCTCTGCATCTGGCTGGTGACTGCAGACTGAGTCTTTCCTCTTCCCAGAATTCTCCTAATCTGATAGCCCCACCTATACTGCCTAGCTACTGGCCAATCAGCATTTTATTAAACCAATACAAGTAACAAATCTTTACAGGGTACAAGAGCATTATCCCACAGCAGTCTTTTTACAGTTAATAAAGGGAATGGCACAGGATTACAATGAATGTATAAGCTAATTATATTGTCTAGGTAAATGAAGGAAGACTACAAGCCCTGTAATGCAAAGGGTTTGACAGTGACTTTTTTCCATAAACACCCCCTTAATTAGAATGTCACGATATTAAGCCCTAATGACTTAAAACACCATCTACTGGATTTAATGTACTATCTTCTCCCCATGCATTCATTTCCCTTAGAAATACAAGGGAAATATTCAAGATACTTTCCATAAGACCACACTGTTGAGATTAGCTACACAGAACCATTGTGTTTAAAAGAGACAGTTGTTGAAGAAGAAAAAAATCAAAACCAATGAGTGAACATGAAGGTTTTGTTTCTTGTGGTATTTAAAATCTCCATCCAGTGCTTCACAAATTAAAAACATACTGGTGCCTGAAGAAAGTATAACCCAGCTTGGAATAACTTTGCCTTTCTTGACAAAGGAAAAGTGGCTAAGAGAATATACGTAAGACAACATGGCAACCGACGAGCGTGTCTCCTTCAGTCAGCAAATACCACTGGACTATTTACAGAAAGACTGCGGAAGAGTGGAGCATCTGAACCGGCGTTCTGTGTGGGAGATTATAAGCAGATCAAGTACAGATGTTTCTAACAAGTTCTAGCTTATGAGATTCTCCAGATTGCTTTCAATAATGAAATCCACAAAGAGACACTTTGGGTGAGTCACTACAATAAAGATGCACATGGAAAGATAATCTTAACAACTGATGTCTTAGTTAAATACACAGTCTTATGAGATTAAGCAGGAATTCTGGGGTAAAGCTACCAAGAGAGTATTTGATATAAAACACACATAGCATTGCTCATAGGCAAAGGATTGTGACACTACCTTGCTTCTCAAAATGCACCAAGGACTATAAGACGTCAACAGTGCTGGATAACTTATCAACAAATGACCTTGAGATCAAATAGAATTTGTACTCTATCTCACTATCAAAGAAGACTTTCCATGAAGCTTTTTTGTGTGTTATATAAAGATCGTAGCTTTGCTCACAGCAAAGTACTTAAAATATATATCTGATCTTAAATTATTTGCATGATTTCCTATTATATCACATGAAATTCTCAAAAAAATAATATTGCTTTTTTAAAAGACATGTCAAATTTTCTCCTCCTTCATGTGAAGACAAGTGTCTGTCTTTATTTTGCCATTTAACAAATATTTTCATTTTAGAAGTGCCTTACCTGTTTATTCATGGTAAAGATGACATTTAAGCAAAAGTAAAAAAAAAAATAGCTGTTTAAAAAAGGCATATTTGGGGCTAGAGAGACGGCTCCATGACTAAGAGCACTGGCTGCTCTTCTAGAGGATCTGGGTTCAATTCCTAGCATGTACACAGTGGTTCACAACTGTTTGTAACTCCACTCCCAAGCGATCCAACACCCTCTTTTAGATTTTGTGAAGACTGCACACACATGGGGCACAGACAAACATGCAAGCAAAACACCCATGCACATAAAATAAAATGAAAAAAATGTTAAGGCATTCTATGAAAACAGCTTATTTTTCAGTGATTGGGATGGAACTGGGGGTATCTGCATGTTAAGAAAGCACTTCACTACTAAGAAACACCTGCCACCTGAAGAGGGCATTTCCAAAGGAGATGTGTGTGTGTGGATTTGTCCTCCCAGACTAAGTGTGTTACCTATAAATGTGTGTTGTATGGTAAGATTTGGGAGCATGTTCCTGATGTTGAACAATCTGGCAAATGAAGGATTCCAGTGGTTTAGCAACAATTGCTCTGCAATATTCAAATGCAAGGTCTTTTGAGTGCTTTGCAAAACCAACTCCACATCATCAAGAAAGAATAGTGACTTTACTAAAAACAATTCAACAAAAACTTTGCAAAGCTGGTAGGTTTTACAATTTGATAGTATGCTCTACTACTACTACCACACACACATACACACACACACACACACACACGCACACACTCATGCCATTTATTATAAACTAATAAACCATTTTAACCAACAACAATGATTACTTAGTATGGTTCAACTTTGACATTATGTTTTCAACAGTGGCCAAAATGCCTGGCACAGACTATTTAAGAAAGGAAAGATTGATTTGACACTTGGTTACAGCGGGTCCAGTCTGTGGTCACTTGCCTCCTACATACTTGGGCCCATGTGGTAGGAGTGTGTACAGAGGGGCTTCTTTACCCTTGTCTGACAGCAGAAAGCTAAGAGAGAGTTACACAGGAAGGGCCAGGGCAAGAGATTGACCAAAAATCACATCCTAGCAGCCTGCATCCTCCTCCTAGGCTCCATCCTTTACCACCACATCATGCTATACTATGATTGTGTCAAAGCCCTCAGAGTCTGATTGTCTCTGAAAACACCACCAGTGACACACCCAGAGGCATGCTTTCCTGAATTGCTAAGCATTTCTCCACCCAATCATACTGGCAGTCAAGAGTAACCATGTCACAAGTAGTGACATAGACTTTAATGACTATTCTAAGAAAGGAATTTAACGCCCCAAATTTTCCCATTTTCATTTGGCTAGATTAGACATTCAAAGTAGTACCGGGACCTCCAGGGAGCCAAGAACTGGATGCTTCAGTTTCTGATGACCCAGAGCTACCCAGAACTATCCCATACCTCAGGGATCTAAGATAGAAAAGATGCCTCAAAGGGCTTCTAAAAGGATAGATTAAGATAATCTCAGAGATTGGAAGCATAAAGGCAGAGAGAGCCAAAAAAAACATGTTTCTGAGTTGCAGAGAGAGGAGATAGATTGACTGGGCTAAAGAAAAATATAATGGTGAAATCAGAGAGGCAATAATCTGCATGAGTGAATGACCCAGATCTGAGATCCTTATTCAGCCTGAGATTCACTTTCATTCCTCAACCTATGAATATGGTCCTTTGAGGCTTCTCAGAACTTGGGTGCAACTCTGAAAAGAAAACATGAAGATAAAACCTGAAACAATAACAAGCTTCCACTGCTCCATCAGAATAAAACAAAATCCTTCCATCTACCTGACCTGCCTACGGGATGTGTTGGAATAAGGGTGGCACAGAGACTGTGGGAGTGACCAACCATTGACTGTTCCAGCTGTAGACCCATGCCACAAGAGTGAGCCCACCCCTGACACTACCTAGAGTGTCAGGATCCAGAGGTTGGATGACCCAGAGACCTAGGATAGAACCAAGCACAACTGGAAAGAAAATGTCAATGTAATGATGCCCAATGATATTCTGCTCTACTCCTAGATTAGTGCCTAGCCCAATTGTCATCAGAGAGGCTTCATCCAGCAACTCAGATGCAGGGACTCATAGCTAAACATCAGGCTGAGCTTGGGGAGTCCTGGGGAAGAGGGGAAGGATTGTAGGGACCAGAGGGGTCAAGAACATCACAAGAAACCCCACAGAATCAACTAACGTAGGCTCATAGGACTTCACAGAGACTGAACCTACAACCAGGGAGCCTGCATGGGACTGACCTCTGCATATATTACAGTTGTGTAGCTTTGTCTTCTTGTGGTATTCCTAACAGTGGGAGCAGGGGCTGTCTCTGACTCTTGCTGGTTTGGGGGGCCCTATTCTTCATACTGGGTCTCCTTGCCCAGCCTCAAAACAAGGGGAAGTGTTTAGTCTTAGGGCAAGTTGATATGCCACGTGTTGTTGATATCCACAGGAGGGCTGCTGCCCTTTTATGAATAGAAAGGAGGAGGAGTGAATGGCGAGGGGCAGGCAAAGCCCAGGGAAAGTGGCTATAAGGAGAGGACAGAGGGGAAATTGTGGTTGAGATGCAAAATAAATTAATTTTTTAAATGACAAAAGCAAATCCGTGTCAAAACAGAAAAAGTGACTTCCTACAGGTCTGAAGATGTGACCAGGATGGCAACATTTTAATGATTTTCAGGAGTGATAAAAGCCCTTCTTCCTAGAGGAGGTGGCCCATCTTTATTATTGAAGGCAAATTCTTTGAGAGGTGTACACATTAAAAGGAAATGGGACATTTCCTAGCTATACTGAGTGCCTGTACAGGTACCTTGGCCTTGTCGACGAAGGGAAAGAGATGTGATTGTGAAATAGAGGGAGGTGACGGCTCCTTATTTGTTCAGAAGAGCTTCAGAGAAAATGCCTAAAAATTATCATCACTTTCTTCTTATCCCCCACTCCTGCCTTCAAAGCCTTGAAGATAAATGCAGCTTTTGATTAGAACAGACAGATTTTTCAAGAGCTAAAATACCAGGAGACAGGAGGCTCCCCTACATCTTCCCATCTTTTCTGGCAGGGTTTCCACCAGGGAGAGAGGAGCACAAAGGCAGCCATAATCAGAAGTATTGATTCTAGAGCCGAGGACATTTTTCATCAGTCTCTGGAATTATATTGTCAAGCAAAGAAAGGAAAGGGGCCGACTCTTCTGGTTGATCGTACCTATAAAAATGGACTTCTGTCTTCTCTAAATATCTCCCTCCCTCTAGGTGTCCACCACATGGGTTTGTAAACTCAATGCCGTATCCATCTGCTTGGTAAGCTGGGCAGCACACACGTCCTAATGCTATCTAGCATGAGGGTTTTACAATTAGTAGCAAGCACCCTTCACGATCTGATGTGTTTGTGTATGGGAGCAAGAGAGATAGAGAGAAAGAGAGAGAGAGAGAGAGAGAGAGAGAGAGAGAGAGAGAGAAAAGAGAATGTGTGTTTCCTTGGAGACCAAGCCCAGGGTCTTGGGCGTATTAGGCAAATGTTCCACTACCGAGTGACATCACTAGCTTGTTTGTTGATTGCCTTACAGGAATTTTCAGGAAAATTCCTGAGGTTGTATTTTCTGGTGGAAGATAAATAGGACTTTAAGTTCTAAACAGGAATTCCAAACAGAGACAAGCACCTCAGAGTCACATTAGGAGGAGTGGGAGAACTAGAACTGTTGTGTCAAGAGAAACATGGGAGACTCCTACAAGGAAACGGCTTCCGAGGAGAGGTGGTATTCAGTCCAAAACACAACTGTTAAAGGGGGTTTCTTGGTATAGCCCATGCAGCGGATAAAAGTTGAGAAGCCCAAAAGGCTTTAGGAACTGTCGGGTATGGTAAATAGAGGAAGTGCATGAGTTTCACTTTCTTTCCCAATAGAGTTAAAGGTATAATTCACATGTAGCAAGATATGCCATTTTTAATACACAGTTCTATGAATTTTGACAGATGCATCTAATATATAACCACTACCACAATCAAGATATAGAATTTCATATCACCCAATTTCCTCCAGTACCCCTCTGTGGCCAGTCCCTCCCTCCGACTCTAAGCCTTGGTGACCACAGATCTGCTTTCTGTCCCCATCGTATATATTTTCCAGAATGACATAAAAATGGAATTATACTGCATTCGGTCTTCTGAGACCGGCTACTTTCACTTACTATTTTACATTTGCGATTCACCCAAATGTATCGATGTCAGTCAGATTCTCCGTGCACTTGATTTATGACTGTGAACGATTCACATTGATACTGGTGATCTGATCCACGCAAAGCTTAAACTCTGATCAAGTCTTCAGTTGCCAAGTGGAGTCTCAGAGGGGACTCTGGGATTTGTATGGCTGCTTTGTATGCTTCTCCGTCTGGAACAACTCCACGACGTGAAAGGCACAATTGCCTAGGAAGAGATCTCTGACTTTCCCTGCTCACTTTTCGGCGGGTGATAATTCACACCCGTGAATGGGCAAATTTAACAGAGCAATGCCTACCTGCCGCTGCTTTGCTGGAACCATCTAGGGAGTTTTCAAATCTACCAGTGGCCAAGTTCTACTACGAGAAATTCCTTATTAATTAGTTGTACTGGGTCAGAGGCACTGAGACCTGAAGGCCCCCCTTGTGGGTTTGTTCTTATGTGGTTAGGGTTGAGAGCCTCTAAATTAGGGAAATTCAGCAAGAGATGTAGGCTCACAGGGCTGGCAGATGACTTATTAAAGTAAAGTTAATGGAAGGGACAGACGAACTGACACGAAACACAAATGAGAACTCCCAAAGCGTACTTAATTAAACACGGAACAAAAGGCTTTGTCTAGAACCGAGATACTTGTTTCTTAAATTACAAATTCAAAAGATTTCGGTGAAAAGAGAGAATTCCTTGCTAAGGACCCAGTGACTATTTGAAGGTCAAATGGAAGGAATACCCAACAAATGGTGTGGAATTGAGAAAAGAGACTGAGAAGACAGATCCAGGGTATCATCTGAGTGTTAAAAATAAATTTTTAGTAAGTGGGGAGAAGGGGACACACAGAGGAGTCATAAGTGAGGAAATCGTGAAAGAAAAGTTTTCTTAGTAGGAAGAAGTTTGTCTTTTCCAGGTTTAAAAAGTAATGGAACCCAAGCAGAATTAATCATGTGTTTAAAAAAACTAGACCCCTTCATGACATTTCCAGAGGAAATTCCTGAATTCTAAATATTAAAAAGAAAATATGGGGGGGGGGGGGAGAGAGAGAGAGAGAGAGAGAGAGAGAGAGAGATTACTGCAATGGGAAAGCAAGGAGCTAGCCATGGATACTTTGAGGTAAGATTGTAAAAAATGCTTAAAGATGATTGAATGAGGCCAGCATTCCAAGACTCCCAACCCAGACACAATATCCATCACCTGTCAAGGCAAAAGAAAGATATTTTTAGACATGCAGAGACTCAGTCTGTAGAAACATACAGATAACTCTGTATTAAACTATGTTAGGCCATGAAAAATGATGGAAGCCTTTCAAATCCACATCATGAAGCTAGTTTAACCATAACTGGGAAACCTGTGTATAAGATTTAAAAAAGGAAAAAGAAGAAAACTAAAGTTGAGAATAAAAGATACTACTCTTAGTTAGCTTTATATCTCAATAAGTATGTTTAAAAATAGTTTTAAGAGATAAATTGAATGCACAGGTATATTAAGGGGATCACATTATATGACCTGGAAAATTTTATAAAAAGATTGTAGAAGGGTCAATTCCAAGATGAATGCATTTTTGATAGTTATAATTTATGAGATTTCCTCAAATGATTTTTATAAGTACAGTTTAATTTCAGTCTTTATATACAGAAGCCAAAGGAACTGAAACAGTTAACGTGATTTTTGTAATGAAGAACAAAGTATAGAAACTTTACAAACTTTCTGACAATTAGTCTTACTTTTTGTTTTGTTTCTTTAGCCAGAGTCTTGCTATGTAGACCATGGGGGCCTGGAATTCCTGATTCTTCTGCATTAGTCCTGAGTGAGAAGATTACATGAATGTACCAGCTCACCTGGCTGACTCACTTTCCATAAAACTACAGCGATTAATACAGTAGAACAGAGTGAATCTTCAAATAGGTTGACAGAAACATGGTGAATCAATACTTAAGGAAGGTTCAACAGAAATTCAGAGGAAGAAGGGCACTTTAAAAAAAATAGCAGTTGGACTTCCATTCACAAATGGTGAACCTCAACCTAAACAGTATCCCTAATTTAAAATGTAACTTCAGATTGATCATAATTCTAATCATAAATTGAATGCTTGGAGAAAGAGACTCAGTTTTCTCTAGGGGTGTGGCTCTGGTGGGTCTGTCACCTGCCAGTGGATGGTCACACAACCAAGGGAGTATATGAGTAGTTAGCTCATGGACATAAGGGGCTCTGGAAGGGAAAAAGAGATAGAAAAGGAAGAGAGCACAGAGGCAGATGGGTAGGGAAAGGGGGTAGATCTGGGTCTGGGAGCAGCTGAGAGCAAAATATATTGTACAAAATTCCCAAAGAACTAATTAAAAGTGTAAATTTTAAAAAAGCATAAATCTAAAACTTTAAGAAACTAAAAAAGAAAAGAAGAAAAAAAAAGAAACTAGAGACAAAAATCACCAAAATCAAGGGTTATTTAAAAGTTTCAGGCAGGGCACCAACAGAGAAACTTTAAGAAATATATAAAGAAACATATTAAGGAGAGTCAACTCAATAGTAATTCTTGAACTAAATTTGTCGAATTATCAACTTATGTTATAATGCAATAGATAATTATATTTAATATGTAACATACTATATTATTACCATATATCATCATTTACAAAGCATTGTTGGAATATGTTCGTAGTGACATTAAAATGAGGATGTCTTTCAGAAGTTCCAGAGAAATGTTTTTCCTTTGATCCCATTTATACCCTCTTAGCTCAGTTATCCTCAGACCCTTTAAAGGGCTGAGTATAGAAGAATATAAGCTGCCTTTGCAGCATTTGCTAAACGTGGTAAGTGATGAGCATGCCATTTTCTCCTTTACAGTGTTCATGTAATAAGCTGTGTTAAAGATCCTGGAACAGGAAATACTTATTTTCTACTGAAACTGTTCAATTCTCTTCTGGAACTCTCCTAATGCTAGGAAACCAAACATAAAGATGGAGAATTGAGTAGTGGGGATGTTGCTAAGTCACAGAGTATTTCCCCAGTTTATATAGGCACCTGAGTTTGAGTTTGGTTACAGCACTTCAATGGGGAAGGGAAAAATTAATTTAACTTCAGATTTATATGTATCCTTTAAAATCTCAAAAAGTTTGGGCCTGGCGGTACATGCATTCGTAATCCTAGCATGCCAGAGCTTAAAAAGAGAGGATAGTGAGTTGCAGAGAAGACTGCATTCCATAGGAAGTTCAAGGCCAGCTGGGGCTACATAGTAAGATGGTACCTAAATAAAGAAAACAAAAAGGAAAGAAGGGAAAGGAAAGAAAGAAAACATCTGTTCAAAACTACAACATAATGTAGCAATGTCAAAGATAAACGTGTTATTAGTGGAGATTGAGTGAAATACAAGCATGAAGCGTTTTTATTTTTATGCAGTTGTGAGCTTTGATAATACTCTGTAACTCTCCTTCCTATGTATTTTATTTGGGTTGCATCTATTCTAACACAGAGAAATGTGAAAACTGTACAGTAATAGAGTATTGACCCACCAAGGTGTTGCAAAAATGCTCGCATCCCTTCACATGCTTGAATATTCATTTTAAGTTGCTGCATCCCATAACACAATATTTATGAGCCTTAATTTAATAAAATGTTCCTCCGTGAGGGAACATTGGGCTTGATGTCTAGTATCTGATGGCGAGAAACGATCCTTTAAGAAATCCCTTTGAGCATACGACTTCATTTTAAAAGTTATTGTCTTAGCATAAATCTCCAAGTAAGTATGCCTATTTTAGCATTTCTTTGGTGCTTCTCCCCTTCCAAATTCATTTCCTAAAATGTAATATCAATGAGTTGAAGGCGTAAGTCACAAACAATGCCACACCAATTCGGGGTTATGATTATTAGGGTGGTATTTATTTAAAGGGGAAAAAACTTACAGATCACTGTCCCAGGCAACAGCCCTCTACGCAACCAGGAAAGGAGTCTAGTCGCAGGCGGAGCAGGAAGTGAAGAGAGAGAGGAGAGGGAAGTGGCCGCTTTTTTAAAGGGAGAGAAACCACGCCCCAATGGGCTGGTACCTCAGCGGTGATAGGCTGGAGGAGTGGGAGGACCTCCCGCAACAATGAGTACTACAATTATTTAAGCAAATTCTGCTTGAGAATTTCTCTTTACCTCACTAATTGGGCAGTTTATCACAACTGCCCTTCATCATTGCCTTTAGTTTGTTTCTATTATCTCTCTAAAGAGCTGGAAAATCCTCAGTCAACAACAGAGCCTCTAATTTCTTATATTTATATGTATGGTATCATACTGCCTATATAAATCTTGCTGAGGAGATGTTAGGCTCTGGGCCTTGCCTGACAAACAGTCACAGGGGAAGGACCTGGAGATCCTGTCCTACCCTGAGCAGAGGAGAGTCTGCGGCTCATCACGTTTTTGTTGACCTTCACTACGTTCCATTCTCTACTGGAATTTAGTAGTGGTTGTGTGATGGTTTGGATCAGATGAAAGGACCAAAGCATCTTTTTAAAGGAGAAGGGTATGACTGAACATCATCCTTGAAAGGCATAAAAGGTCCAGGTCCTGGGTAGGGATAAAATGGAGAAAGTGCACGCAGTCTGTTCTGAAAGCAGTTGTCTGCTGTACAGAATGAATGGAGCAAGTGCTTATGGATTTCAAAAGCAAACAGTAATGGGCGGGTTGGGGAAGAGGACTGGAATTCAAGTGCCATCAAACTGGCAGTTCTATCTTGTTTCCCTCCAGTGTTTCTTGATTTGAACTCTATCATCCCGAAGTCTGAATTTACAAAATGGCATGTATATTAAATACTTTTCTGCTTCTGTGATTAAAAAAAAATGTCCAAAAACAACTTAAGGAACAAAGAGTTTATTTTGACTTATGGCTCCAGAGGCAAAAAGAGTCCATCGTGGCGGGAAAGCCATGGTATGATGGCAGCAGCCAGAAGCTGAGAGATCATGTCAGTTCTAAGAAGCAGAGAGGAAGTAGGAAGGGAGAACAGGAAGTAGAAAGCAGAAAGATAGGAATTACAGGAAAACCCATCCCCAATGATGTGCTTCCTCCAGCAAGTCTCCACCCCCTAAAGGTTTCAACACCTCCCCAAATAGTATGTGCTACTGGGGACCAAGTGTTCAAATACGTGAGCCTATAAGGGTCATTTCTCATTCAAACCAACAGGACATGGCTCACTCTAGGAGAAGCTCTCTAGAAAAGGGAGCCTTCTACCAGTTTCAGAATAGCCAAATGCCAACAGTGGCACCAGTGAAAACAGAGACCTTGCAGGAGCCTGGAAGTCCTTCCTAGTCAGACAACTTCCTTACCAGTTTTAAGAGCTGTAGTTCCAGGATAAGGAAGTTAACCCCGTTGGTCTATTTCATTCTATTTTCTTTTCTATTTTCTCTTCTCTTCTCTCCCGTCCCTCCTTCAAATCTTCTTGACTCTGCATAGGGGTTCTTTCAGGAGGAGGAAATGGCCGAGCAAAATAAACACAGTGTCAGGGGTGGATTTGGGGGGCGGGGGGCTAAAATTAAAAAGGTAATCTCCTGGTAATCAGGAAATACTAAGGCGGTCACAGAAAGGGCAGAGTTCAGAAGAGCACTTAAGGTACGTTTAACTCTTGGTCTCAGTCACAAGCTGCCATGCATGGGTTAACCCTACTAGTACACCTTGGACTTGGAGAACTGAATTATGGGATGGACTGCTAATCAGACGACCAACGGATGGAAAATTAAACACGGGACAGACACAAACAACACTTCAAGGATCTTAAAATATAATAGACATTGAGATCTAGAGATAGATCTTTTAGCCTCAGAAGATTGATTTCCTAGTAAAATACATATTAAGCATTGTGTACACAATAAAGCTAAATCCAAAAGACCTGACCTTAAAACTTGAAATGCTGAAACTGCTGGAAGAAACATGGAGATACAAGCAGGTTCTAGGTTTAGGTCATAACTTTGGGAACACAATCCTAGTATCAAAGGAAACAGTCTCAGGACTCAGCAAATGGGACTCCATGAAATTCAGCAGTTTCAACACAGCAAAAGAAAGTATGAGCAGAAAGAGCAGTAGCAATTGGGATGAGGAAAAAACCTCAGGCGGGGTTGATGTCTAGAAGATTTAAAGAACTACAAAATTTAACATACAAAACCAAAGCCTGCCAATCAATAAATGGTCCAAGGAAATGAACAGACAATTCTCAAAAGAAGAAATGCAAATGACCAATAAATATTCTTTTAAGTGCTCGACATCCTTCACCATAAGGGAAATGAAAATTGAAACTACTTGAAGATTTGATCTCAGCAACGTTAAAATGACTACATCAAGAACACAAGTGATGGATGCGGGCAAGGATCTGGAAGGACTGTGGTGGGAAGGAGAGAATGAGTATGGGCAAAATATATTATATGAATATTATCAAAGGCCAAATAAAAGCATCATTTTAAAAATTGAAAGAAGAAAGGGAATGACAAAAATGCTGACAATGCGGTGGGAAAGGAGCCCTAATTCACTGTAAACTAGTGTAGCCATTATGGAAATAAGTACTCAGGTTCTTTAGAAAATTAAACAGTAGAGCTACCATACGACACAGCTATAGTGCTGCTGGGCATATACCCAAAGGACTCTGAATATTATCATAGAGACACTTGCATATACATGTTTGTTGCTGCATTATTCATCAGCAATTCTGGGTAATAATAATGGGGACCACATACACAATTGAGTCATTGTTCAACTCTTCAAAAGAGCCCGAACACTGCTGAAATAAATGGGAAGGCAGGAAATCTCAGCAAATAAACAAATGAACTGGATGTGAATTTTATGACTGGAAAATAAAATAACCAATTTAAAAACCTCACTGCATGGGATATATAGTCAGATAGAGATGGCAAAAGAGCTAATGACCTTGAAAGCAGACAAATAAAAATTATATTTTAAAAGTCAAGTACAAAGAAGAAAATAATGAGAAACAAGAAACTAAAAATGGGGAGAGCCTTGCTACTCAAAAGTTTCAAGAAGATATTTGGACAAGGCAATACAATATATAAATATATCGAAAGAAGATAGGGGGAAGGGCAATGAAATCCCACTCTAGACATAATATACCCATGCAATCATGAACTCGCAGTATCTGCAGGTACTTACACTGGATTAGTACAAGACAGGTTCTCTCAACAGTTAGTCATTAGTGGAAGAGGGGTTCGTGGTACCCTACCCCTAAAAGCTGAATTGCAGGCCACTGACAGACTCTGGAAGATGGAGGCCACTGCCTTCAGTTATATAACCACTGGTGTACCCATAGTCCAGTGTACAATGCCATACCACATAGATGACCCTGGTCTAAACCAGATGAACACAAACAAAAGATGTGAATGTAGGAATGAGATCAATAGAGATGGAAGCAAGTATCCAGAGGGGCGGAAGATGAGAAAGGGTGGACCTGAGAACAATAAGAATGCATTGTACATATGTATGGAATTGTCAAAGAACAAAGTTAATAAAAAGAAAGCAACAGTCATTTTAAACAGGAATAAGATAGGGAAAGAAACAATTGCAAAATGCAATGAAAAAGTTTTTTTTCTGGTCAGTAAGAGCATGAAACTATTCGGTTAAAACACAAACACTGGCAGAACATATTTTAAAAACTACAACCCTTTCAGATATGTTAAAGATATTACGATGGGAAAGATAACACTGTATAAGTAGCCAAAAGAGCAGAAGTGAATATATTAACACCAGAAAAATAGATTTTAAATCAAATATTACCATAAGAGTCAAAGAAGAAAATTATATATTAGTAAGATATTAATATACAATTTATATGCATATGAGTTATAATATAAGATAGTAACAATTATAAATATACAGACATTTAAGAACAAGCATAAAGACAAAATATCAGGATTGAAAGAAGAAGGACTGTTATAAAAAAAAATAACATCTTCAACATCTTACCCTTAACAGTGAATAGAATAGAACCATACCAAGAGTCAATCTGGAAACAACTTCTGGATACGTATTCAGAATGGTACACATGAAACTGCAGAATATACTATCTCCTAAAATTATCTTTAAAACTATCCTAGAATTAGATCACAAAACAAAACTGGATGCATTTTAGAACTTAGAATTATTCAGTGTCTCTTCTCTTACCACAATGCAGTGAGACATTGAGAACAAGGAGGAAAACTACCCAGTCTGTAAATAAGTTCAAATTCAACAGAACATTCTTAAGCAACTGATGCAGCTAAGCTACCAATGGCTAGAGCTTGCTCCGTGGCTCCTCATTCTCATTACGTTTGCCGGGCTGACGTACACAGATAAGATATGGAACATTCCTCATTCCTTTGTCCCAGATGACTTTATTGAGCCTGGTATTGATACATATATCTGGGGTCTCTGTCTCCTTCACGGTAAATTTTCAGACTTTTTTGAGTGCCCAAGAGGCATTCATCCTGAAGCCCACTCCATGGGTGCACTTGTAAGTGTCGATGGTGTATTTTCGGGTTACCACCTCACTAATGGCAGAACTGTCCTTCTTATTGCCACCCTTCATTCTGAGAACTATTCTGGAATAGTTGGAAAGGATGAGCATGAAGGATTGTGGGTCATTTTTATTCTTAACCAGTAAGTATATTGAGTTAATTGGCTTCATTTATTCACAAATATTTCACTTTGAAGATGCTAGTTATTGTGAATGTTATTTTTCATGTTGGAGTGCTCATTGCTAGCATAGGGGTAGCTGTATAGCTTCCATTATTTCTTGAATTCTTCCCCTGCCATCATAGCAAGCTTGGAACAGCTTCCTATTGGATTAGATGAGTGATAATACAGACTGCTCAACACTGTGCTAGATCAGCAGGCAGCAGCTGATCCTGAGTGGATGACATTCATGTAATTGTGGCTAGCAACCTAAAGAAGGAAAGACTATTGTGGCCCATAGTTTTGGAGTTTTGGTTTGTGGTTGTTTGGCAGCAAACACTGGGACGAGACATCAGAGCAGTGAAAGTGTGTGGTAGAGGAGGATCTTTACCTTGTTGTTGCAGAGAGCAGGCCAGCTTGTTCTTCCCTGTTGCCCAGCTAGCTTAGCCCCAAAATAACTACACAGAAACTGTATTAATTAAATCACTGCTTGGCCCATTAATTCTAGTTTCTTATTGGTTAATTCTTACTTCTTAATTTAACCCATTTCTATTAATTTGTATATCGCCACGTGGTAGTGGCTTACCGGGAAAGATTTGGCATATCTGTCTCTGGTGGCTCCATGGTGTCTCTCCCCCTACTCCGCCTTTCTTTCACCCAGCATTCAGTTCTGTCTCCCCACACACCTAAGTTCTGCCCTATCAAAAGGCCAAGGCAGTTTCTTTATTCATTAACCAATGAAAGCAACACATACAGAAGGCCCTCCTATACCAACTTGTGGTGAACAAGGAACAATGAGCAAAGAAGGTACTGGAAACCAGGTGCAATCCTCAAAGTATATCCCTATTGACTCATTTCCTCTAACAAGATCCCATCTCCTAAAGTTTGCAGAACTTCCAAAAATAGTGCCAATAGCTAAGAATCAGACATTCCACACGTGTGTCTGCCTAAGATACTTCACACTCAAGACCACACCAAGCAAGTGGGAATACTCAGCTAGGATCATATGCACCATCTATCCAAGCGGCAGAAGATAGATAAATGTGTGAGGCCTGAAGGCTCATAACCAAAGGACTTGTTACTTGGCATGACTTGTTTCTCACCTATAGCTTACTGTTACATGGGGAAGTATCAGGAAGAGATAAACCCTTAGAAGAGAGAGAGGGGAAAGAAAGGGAGGGAGGGAGGGCGAGAGGGAGGGAGGGAGGGAGGGAGAGAGAGAGAGAGAGAGAGAGCCCAGAAAGGAGACACACTGACTAGTTTTTTTAAAATCAAGTTTACCCTTTATTTTTTTTTAGAGAGGGAAGGAAAGATTTGAACAGGAGTTTCTCTTGACGGCTATACCCTTTTCTAAGAACCACTATTACTTATAAGCTATGTATTTCCTGGCAATATTTTCTCAAACATAAATTTGGGAGTTAGTTTTCTTCAGCTTTCCTGTATGGGAATTTCCTAGACTTGATATTACAGAGGAGATAGTCAGTGCCATGGAATTTCTACAGTTTCATTCTTTCTGGGGACTACTTCCATAAAATAAAAGGCAAAGATACAGGTTGTACACACAAAAAACTCAAACGCTGAGGCAGGTCCAGCAAAGCCTGAGAGTTTGGCGGGGAGCTCCCGAATAAATGGTGCTTGCAGAGCTGTCCCATGGCTGGTTGACACAGGCCATGCCCAGAAAGGTGAGTCTCGGAAGCTGAAGTGAACTCTGACAGACTGAGAGCTTATGGTCACCTGCTGGTCACACCCCTCACATTGAGGGTCAAGGTCTGGATGCATCTCTGTGTCCTCCACAGATATGCATAAGAGCTCAGTAATCATGTAGGGTCCTTAGTCATTATTTATAGATGCCAAGGGTCTAAAGACAAATGTCATGCATAGGGTCCCTAGTCATTGTTTATGGGTGCCAAGGGTCTAAACACAAATGTCATGTATCAAGCCAACAAGTATTTGTGAGGTATTCTTGGCACTGCAAGGTTTATAAATACTGTGACCTTATTATCAAGCATGCAACAGGGGAGGAAAGGGATACACTCAAATATTCTTAATAAAGAGAAAGTAAATTATTACTAAATGGAAGCAGTGGCGCTGTGTTCTGGGTACAGAAGTATACACACATGTGTATGTATATATGCACACACATATATAAGCTTATTTATACACATTCATGCACATAAGAAATGAATGCAAAACACTGTAATATGACTGAGGTGAAATTCAGAGCTGAGGACAGAGCCACAAAGAATTTTGCATTTAGAGAAGGACATGAGTCATCAAAGATTTAGTTGGGTTATGAAGGAGGAACAGAGTGTGGGTACTTGAGCTAGAAAGTGGTACTCCTGTAGTAGGAACAGCCTTCTGTTAGCATCCATAGACACTCTAATTCCAGTCTCCCATTGCCCCCTTAATTGGCATCAAGATCCTGCATCTTGTGAACCACATTCTTCAATATCTCCAAGGACTAGAAATGACACATCTTCACACCCTATCTAGCATGGCGTGCCTTCCCACAAGGAGCTACACTGAGTATTATTAATAACCGAGAAGCAAACAAACAAAAGACAGCGATTTGAGAAGTTATCCAATATGACTTCCTTGAGGGTTAGTTAATCACTTGCTTTTGCTCTGCAGAGCCATGACATGAGACGCTTTCAGGATTTTGTGAGCAGAGAAATTGGACACAATTAGAAAGAACACTAGTGACCTCCACTTAGAACATCCTCAAGAGCCTGCAGCATTAAATAGGTTTCTCTTGCAGGGCTGACTCTCACCTGCCCTTGGGTTCCCATGCTTCTCCTAGGCATCAAAGGTTTGATTAAAAACTCAGATCTGAATGTTAATTCCTATGACTCTTTCTGCCACCACACTGCCTCCCCTAGGAGCTGAGTATATGCTGGGGGGGGTGTTCATTATGAGCATCCCACCCCAAAAGTCCACACCTTCATGTCCCTTGGCAGTCTCTTTAAGGAAGATTCACAGCCAATCGCATCATTATCTAGAAGGTAAGTGAGCTTACTGAGCTCTTTGCCAACCACTGAGCTAAATCTTTTGTACCCAGTAATTAATTTACTCATCATAACAAAACATTAGTATTTCCATTTTACTGTTGAGGAAACACTCTTCAAGCAACTATACAGCTTCCCAACTTCCCACAGCTCATACGTAGCAACAAAGACTGGAGCCTGGGCACGTTCCTGCCTTGTTCTTAACAGATGTGCCACAGCACAGTCCCTCAGTCAATCCCTACCCTTAGCAGACCTGATTCGCCGGTGTATGCCTACAGTGCCTACCAGGTGCCAGTCCAAATTACCCTCAGATCAAGGCCTGCATTGCCTGTGGCCTCAGAGCCTCCAGAAGCTCCTGCTGTATGCTGCTCTCTGCCCTGCTCTACCACCACCAACCTCGATGAGGGGAAAGCATGAAACAAAGCCTAGCCCTTTGCCTTCTGTCCAGATAACCCAGAACCCTCAGGCAATTGGCCAAGACCTTCAAGGACTTCAACAAGATCAATATACCCCTCTTTCCAAGTCCATCCCCAGCAGGTGCTACCCTGGAAGAACACTTCCCTCCTCCCCAGAGCTGTGTCCCCAGTACAGTCTGAAGATGGTGGTTATGCAAATGAACAGTCCTTCTCTGGGGCTGACTGGGAAGCTGACCATCTACCTGGGGTTGTTTCTTACTGGACCTGAAGAGGAAACAATATGTCAGCCACAGCTAGGAGCCTGCCCATTACAGGCAAAGCTGCTGGATACCATGACCTCAGCTTCTGAAGATACATTTACACACTTCACTTCGCAGGTCTTAAATAGTGGATAGCCCCAGCAGTGATCACTCCTTAGCCTGGAATCTAGAATAAACCCTGAAGGTAGCAGCCTGATGGCCTGTGAAGGACAAGCTAAGAGGCCTTGCCTGAGATGTACTGCAGTGCAATCAGCCCACTGGGACCAAAGATATGTTTATGAGACTTGAGTACTGATTCAAAGTACTCAAGCTGAAGGGACAAGCTGTGTGATCCTGGGTATCTGGCCTGCTGTCACTGGCCATACCCTATCATGAAGAAAGGGGGTTGTAAATACCACATATACCCATGGGCAATTCATTGTGAGGGTGGGGGAAATTCAAGTCCCTTCCAACTTCTACACAATTAGGCTGCAGCGATAAGAGATCTGTCCCAGGAAAATGGGCACAAGACAGTCCTAGATAAGCCAAGTGACATGGCCCTAACACCTAAAAAGACTCTGAAGGGAAGTCTGAACACACCACATAAAAGCATAAAAAAAAAACGCATCAGTGATTTTAAATAGCTAATATGTACGTCAGGGACTGGAAGGTAGCCTGATGGTTTTGGTGATGGACTGTAATATGAAATTGTAAGCAAAAGAGACCCTTTCTTCTGGCCCGTGTTAGGGTTTTATTGCTGCAGGAGCCCGGATGCAAGAACTGAAGCGACAACAATGAAGGAATGCTGCTTCCTGGCTTGCTCCTCCTCACTTTCTCAGCCTGCTTTCTATACAGCCCAAGACTACCTGCCCCAGATTAGCACCACACACAATGAGCTGGGCCCTCCCACATCAATCATCAATCAAGAAAACGACCCCACAGACTTGCCTACAGCAATTTGAGGGAGACATTTCCCCAATTAAGATTCTTCTGTCCATAAAAAAAAATAAAAAAATAAAATAAAATAAAAAGAAAGAGCCGGGCGTTGGTGGCTCACGCCTTTAATCCCAGCACTCGGGAGGCAGAGGCAGGTGGATCTCTGTGAGTTCGAGGCCAGCCTGGTCTACAAGAGCTCGTAGGACAGGAACCAAAAGCTACAGAAAAACCTGTCTTGAAAAAAAAAAAAGATTCCTCTGTCCAAAATACTTTAGCTTATGTCAAGTTGACAAAAAAAAAAAAAGTCAACCAGGATGACATATTCATTCCAGATGCCTAGAGTCTCACCTTGTACCTTATCCATAATAGGTATGTTAGGCATGGAATCTAAAAAGGCAGACCTCAGTAATGGCCTATAGACTGGCTCATTTGTAAGAACCCTAGCTCTGGGAGCTGTCTCATCGGGGTAGGACTTCTCACACTCTAGTATGTGTTTGAAAAACCATCAGCCACTCTGTTGCCTACCTGCTTGGCCAGTACACCTGCAGCCCTCACCACCCCCAACCACATTTCACAATCTCCCTTTCCAACTAGTTTCCCACCTAATATCCAGACTTTTTCTCAGATAACCTGACCTGGAAAACGCTTTCCGAGTAGAGCTGCCCAGGCAGGATCCCATGGGGAGCAGTCTCCCCGCAAGCTATGAATCACTCCACCTGCTTCTATTGTTGTTGCAGGCAAGCAACCAAACAGATTGTTTTCTCCAGCTATTTCTGGGCCTCTTTCAGAAACATCCTTATCTTCAAACAGGAGCTGCTAAAACTGCAACAAATCATTCTGGGTAAATGCTAGTCAATTTGCTTCCTGGGGGAGAAAAACACATGGTTTCTCGGCAGAAAATTAAAGTCCACATTGTTCTGCTACTCATGTGGGTGTAGATGAGTTGGGCATGGGCCCCGGGAGACAATACCAGAGCCTTTAAAATTGCCAGAGCCCTGTACCTTTGAGGTAATCCTAAATTCGTTCTGGCAATAGCGCTGATATCGAACTGAGTTTGACTTGCATTTACAACATGGTATTGATGTTCTAGGGTTCCACACCTGAGTCCATGCGCAGGTTTCCATAGATACACTTTCTAGAAAAAGGAGGGGCCTCTAAAGTAGACCTTCTTCCTAACAACGTGTACATCAGTTATACTGGCGGATTACAAGGGTTGGAGTTGGAAAGGTTTTAGAGACAGAGATAGTGACCAGATAACAGGACCAACTGCTGCTTTGAGCAGGGACTGCCATGATGTGAGACCATAATGTCTCAGAGCCAGCCAGGGTCACAGAAACCATAAATTTGACTATCAACCCTGAATCAGAGAACACGAAGAGGCCCAGAAACAGTGAGAAAGAACCTCTACAAAGGGACCCATGAAATACTCTCCTCCCAGGCCTCCTGACTTGTAGACTAGAGCCCTAGCAGGGCTCCTTCTCGGCAGGTTTGTTCCATGACTCACACAGGAAATATTACTAGTCAGCTTCCGTCTGTGGACATAAACAAGGGTAAACAAGCTCCAAATGTATCTCCCACACTGCCCCAAACACCAGCATGGAAGATTCACTGCTCTGAAGGAGCAGAGACTGCTCAGAAGAAGCAGGGCTCTGATACGTTACCGAGACTTTAGGTGACACCTTCCTCAAAACTGAACTGGGATTGGCGGTGTCCACAGAAAGTAGAGAGCACAGGATAAGTTGTGCAGAGTCTTTTGTGGAATACAGTTAACTATGAAAAAAACCAGGAGACTAGCAGCCTTACCACCAGGGAATAAACGAAAAGGTAACTGAGAGCAGAACGGTGAACTTCCTTATCAGGGATACAGCCAGTTACTGACTTCAAGACAATCCTTCCTGGCACCCATGCCCTGGCCTTGCCAAATTCTGGTCTCTCACACTAATGTAGAGATGATTCCCCTCTACCTCTGGATTTGGGATTCACTGTATGCCTTGCTGTGGTCACGGGGCTAAAGCAGAAATATGTGTTTGTTCACAGCCTTTACCACGAGAAGAACCACCCAGGCATTTGCTATTGCCTAACAGCCATCTAGAGTAAATCCAGGTGGACTGGATTCTCATACAAGCAAATATAAGGGAGTCAAATGCATCCAGCCCCTCAGAGTAGAGCTGACACTATAGACATGTTAACTGTGTGAGGCACAGAAGCCAGGAGGAGAGGGATTCAGAGCCTGTGATGGTACATTCCCGTCCCAAAAATGGTTAGGATCTGAAGAATGGAAGCAACCATAGAATGATGAACTCAGCTATAAGGCCATGAACAAAGGCCTGGGCAGGAAAGGATAACAAGTATCCAAAGAGCAATGGGATCTCAGAGCAGCAGGAGCAGGGCTACTGCCCAGAATTAAGGCCTGTTCCACAGGAGGAAGCACATGCCTGGTACTGGAAATCTAGCAAAGAAGCTATGGTTGGAGAGCTCACAAGACCCAGGGGTCTTACTTAATAAACAAAGTATCGGACTGCCCTCTAAATTTATAGCTCCATGGTAGATTGATACTGCTTTCAGACCTTATCGAAAAAGTCTCTTTAGACAGTGGATCATGGTTAGTGCAGAAACTCACAACTGGTCCAAGTATAGAGAGTGTTAGAGGAGTCCTCAGCCACAATAGGACATCTATCATGTCCCCATGGCTCAGAGACCCTTGGGAAAGAGGAGGCAGAAGGATTGCAAAAGTCTACGTTAGGAAGGACCAGAGCAAAACGGTTTCTTCTGGTCATGACAGGACCTCTACATCCATGAATTCACAGCAGCTGTGGTTGCCAGCACAAGACCTGAATAAGGTCAAGCCAGTCAACATGGAGAGGGAAGTGACTGACCAGCTCCCACCCCAGCTGAGGAGCTACTGACAGTTGATGGCTTCGGCGGGAGGAGCAGTCAGTTTTCTTTAAGAATGTGGACCATGGTTGGCCAACCACACTCTGCTGTATAGGGACAACACAAATTGGAGTCAATGGGTTATTAACAACAACAGAAGAGGACAAGAAGCAGAGAGGTGGAGAGGTAGGGGTGCATCTTGGAAGAGTTAGAGAAAAGAGTTGGGATAAATATCATCAAAATATAAAGCATTAACAAAAATATTTATTAGGAAGAGTCACATGGAGCCAGAGTGGCCGCCAGACTAATAGTATGAATCTGGAGTATTAAGAATGAGGAAGGCCGACATGAAAGTATCCAGAAAACCCTTTGGTGAAACCTTTGGGGTTCATTCATTAGAGTCACATGACCCTGACTCCATCCTGATCCTCAATCCAGCACTGCCATGCACCCACTGAACTTCCCAGTGTCATTGTAAGTGGCCCCTGACATTATCCCAGTCTATTAATGAGCAGACTAAGGGGCAAAGAGAATAGCTTAGGAAAGTCACTGAGAGGCAGAACTAAGTTTGAAGTAAAATCCAGATCCTAAGGCCTTTCATTCCTCTCCCACGGCAAGCCTGCCCCAGCCACTAAACTGCAAAGGCCACAGAGCCCTTCCCAAGCATCTTACTGGCAGACAGTCTGAGGAGGGAGACATTATTTGCAGTAAGTTGTGTTGTTAAGTTGCTTGCTTTCATCTGGGACTAGAAGAAGGTTCTCACAGAACAGGGTTGGTGGGGCTAAGAGGGAAGAAAGAAAATCCAAGGGTGATGAATTGTGGGCTTGTCACTTCTGGGAGCAGCTAGCTCTTTGCCCAAGGGCCTGTTAGAGGACTTGTGTGAAATAAGAAAGATGGAAAGTGATCCCTAGCCTGGGCTCCCACTGCTCAGGGGCTGGCCCTGGCATGTTGAGCACCTAACAGCAGATCACCTCCCCGTCTTCTTTGGTAGAGCTATGGAAAGTGGCTCGTGTATATTATATGGCTCCACCTATAGGAAACATCCAGAATAGTCAAAGGGAGAGGCTGCTGATGAGTGGAGACTGCTTGGTGAGGGATAGGCGTGAATATAACTTGGACAGTGCTCCTGTATGAAATTAGATGGTTGTTATAGTGAGAGTAAATTTTATGTTATCATGAATGTTACATCCGTAAAAGAAAGGTGAGTTGCTAGGAACCTTAATGACAGAAGACTGCACCTCAGATCTAGGCTCTGAGAGTCCCCAGCACAACCAAGGTAAACATTTACTCTAGAAACAGACCTTTACTTGGACTGACACCTCAGAATCTCTAGCCGTGATGCAGGGCTGATGTGGAACAGTGTGGCTGACCTCTCCAGACTCCATGGCCAGATGCTGCCTCTCTCTGATTGACTCAGACACAATGAGGTCACTGCCGCTGTTCAAGGCCAGGATGTGAGCGGCTTTGCCTGAACTCCAGGCACAGAGGCCCCTCTCCTTCTCCAGCTCAACCGTGCAGGAAACACATGGGCTCCAGTCCCTAGGGTCTCGCCAGCTGCAGGAGTGGACACAACTCTAAATCCCCCAAGGTAACAGAAAGTGAGCTGACTTCTTAGCACCGTCTTTTCTGGTTATAAAAATGTCATCACTTTAGGAGGCTTCCTCCTTCCATGCTGCACCTGGACCCCAAGCTGCTTCTTCCGCTTAAGGACAGTGGAGCCCTGAAAGATTCCTTGTCCTCTGTGCCTATGAGCCCAGCGTACAGATGATTGAGGCTTCCTTCCTCCTGTTGGCCTGATGATATAAGCATTCCTCCAAGAAAGGACCACAGCAGTATCCACAGAACACAGTATTGACACAGCAGAACCTAGAACCAATCTACTACAACCAACCACCAGGGATGCCAGACCCATGGAAACCCTGCTCCTTTTTGGATAAGTGGTATTTATATCTGGATGAACTGGTGTGGTGGCTCAATTAGATCCAAGAGCATCTAGTAGTGGTTACATAGGGCACTTCCATGATTATACACTGCAAGGACGCTTAACTCTGAAGCTTGAGTAGCATGAGGCCACTGCCTTATGAGAAAGCCCAAGCTATAAGGACAGGCCACATGTAGACATTGTGGTTGGTGACTTTAACTGACAGCCCTTCCAACAGCTGGAAATTAATGGCTCCAGATGAGTCCAGACACAAGATTTTGGTTCACCTAGACGTGAATTCTTCCCAGCTAGTGACCACCGTATGGCAGATAAGCCTTCTCACTATGGCCTGTCTAAATTCTCAAGTGCCATGATGAGTGAGCATGATAAGGAACTAAGCTACCAAATGAAGCATTGGACTCTGAAATTCCCTTTAGTCATAACTATTTTTAAAGATTTATTTTTATTTTAAATTATATGTATGTGTGTGTGTGTTATATGGTAATATGTACACAGGAGAATAGGTACCTGCTGAGGCCAGAGGCATCAAATTGGTACTAGAGTTACAGAAGGCAGTTAGCTGCCCGGTGTGAGTTCTGGGAACTAAATCTGAGTCCTCTGCCAGAGAGTCAAGTACTCTGAACTACTGAGCCGTCTTTCCAGTCACTGGTCATAACTGCATATTACTCTAGCCCTTTTCTGTGCCTGGCCCTATTCTGGGCATTGGGAGTATAAAGATGAAGGAAAAGCAAGCCTGTCTTCAATGGTAGAGTCCTGAGGTTATGAACGCCGTCATGTCACACACAAATGGTGGTTACTGGTGTTATGTATACAGTACGTAGTATGGCTGGTTCCAGTAGAGGAATCCAGACAGTCTTCCTGGAAGAAGCTTCCAGAAGCATGGGACCCAGTAAGTACAGCAAGACCCTGCTGAGATGTCCCTGCATTAAGAGGCCACCTATGTCCCTGCAATATTTCCCTCCTCTGGAAGCCTTCACCCAGTCCTTAAACACATCAACGTTCTCTGCCTTCTCATAGCCCTCTGTCTGCTTGGAGCTCCACCCCTTACTCAGCCTTATTCCACCCCTATCAGAAGTCCCCCCTCCCAAGCCATGCCTGTCAAGTCCTCCTCTCACCACATAGCACACTGTGATCGCATGCTTGTCAGCTTGTTAACTATGGTTCCAGTGCATGAGGAAATCACTGCCGTTCTCCTTGCTCTTCTTTCTCAAGGCTCGTCCAGAGTCAGGCATGTACAATAGGCATTCAGTAAATACTCACTGAAAGAAAAGATCGTAAGAAATGAGGCCTTTCCCTGAGACCTCAACTCTGCCTAATGTGTTCTAATCTTCTGGTCAAACCCCATTCTGTTTCCCATCCTTGCTTTTGTGAATTTTGCCCCCTCTGCCTCAGAATAGCTTACCGCCACCACAGCACAGCCCTGGTGAGCCACAGCTCATGCTATGGCCTAGATGTGAAATATCTTCCATGGGCTCGTGTGTTTGAACACTTGGTCCAAGCTGATGGCTCTTCCGGGTGGGGGGTGAGAGCTGTGGAAACTACTAGGAGGATGTGGAATCACCAGGAGACAGGCCTTATGGGTAATATCCCAGCCTATCCGAGCTCTTGGCTTCCTGGTCTACAGGCATGTGAGAAAGCAGCCTCACACTCCCGCAACATGGACAAGACGTGGTCCCACAACTATGCCTGCCATACCTGAACTGTAGAGCCAGAATAATCCTTCCTCTCTGAAAGCAGTGAGAAACAGCTTCCGTCTGCCACCTCCTGTCCCCCACCTCTGCTTTCCCAGGCCTCTCGACCCCAGCATCACCGATTACCAGCAATACCTTTAGGCCATTGCTCTATGCAGCCTTGCACTGTAGGGGAGGGGACAGTGGGAAAGGAGGAGCTGATGACAGTCTGCAGAGAACTTCTACAGCTGCTGGAGTTCCGATTCCCCATCCTGAGGAAAAACACATGCGCCCAAAGGCAGAGGAAAGAGTTCATCAAATTTGACAAGGTCACATGATGTCATACCGCTGACGAATTTGCAGGGATGACAGGATAAATGTGTCCAGGGAGCTTGACATTTAGAATGGAGAAGAGACAGAAGGGGCAGGAAAGGTATGATTACAGACACAAGGCTCTGCCCGCATGGGGCATTGTCCCTCCAGGTGTGTCACCCACTTAGCAAGCACAGAGACCGCAGATCGTGTCTAAATATAGCCAGGAGGAGATTAACCCGAATTATTCAACAGTTGTGTAGACAGTTTCTTTGCCACCCACTGCTGTTCAACCTGGCTGATCCCAGAGTCCAGGGAAGAGGCTTTCTCATGTCCCAGAGTCCTGCACTGACTTCCAGGGGCCAGCAGCACAACACAGAGGCAACACTGTCACCCCTCAGATTTTCCACTTCACATGTCTTTTCTCAAAATAGATCTTTGCAGGGAGAAAAACGCCAGAGCTGAATGTAACATAAATCCATTGCAAGAAGCTTTTATTCCCACGGCCAACCACTGCTTTGGATTAAGATCCTAGGAAAGGCCACATAGACCACTCTTGGCAGGCCCTCTTGTTGCTGAATTTTCTGCTGGTATCAAACTTGTTCGTGACCTTGAATATACATTAGAAAGACCTGGGTTCAAACAGAAGCTCTGTCTCTCAATAACTATGTGATTGGGCAAATCCATTGACCTCTTCCTGCCTCATAGTCTCATCAGTGAAAATGAGATAGTAGAAGCTCTTCAAAAAGCAGTAAGGATTTAGCAAGATAAAGCATTCAGCAATGATCAGTTGGGCGCTTACAATGTTTCACTCCTGATTTCTATGGGCTCAGCAGATCCTTTCACAGGGAACATAATGCTCCGTGCTCTCATGGAATTCAGTTCAGGTGTGGAAAGGTCTGCAGAAAATCAAGTATGTAAATGAGCTAATAGGGAGAGAAGGACATGATGCTAAAGATCAGCTATAAAGCAGGCAGAGAAGAGGGAAGATGGCCACAAGGCCCCTTTCCCACTCCTCTCAGCGAGAGGCAGGACCTAAGTCCTCTGCCCTTGTCATAGGCTCTCCATAGAGCAGCAGGGTGATGTTCTGGGAGCCCAAGGCAGGCCCAGAAGACTGGCTGCTTCTTTCTGGAGCTCTTGGAACAGCCTTTCAGGAAACCCTCGAAGTCCCGTGTGGTAAGTCTGAGTTCTCGATTCTGCCATGCTGGGGAGACCACGTGGAGGTGTCTGCTTTACTATCTGCTGAGCACGGTCCTCCAGCCATCTCTGCCAAAGCTCAACTAATAGTGTCAAGCCACAAGGGCTGGACCAGCCTACCCATCAACTGAATACAACTAAGCAATCTGAATGGTGAGTGTGTGTCAAAAGATCAGCCAAGCTGATCATGACCCGCAAGTCATGAGATATAAAATGAGTGCAGTTTTCAGTTGCTAAATCTTAGAATGATTTGTTATATAGCAGTAAATGGTATTATGAGAACCTGGCCATAGTGCATAGAACACCCCAGGTCATCTGCCATAGGATGGCATCACATCCTAGTATTCTTTGTTAATTTATAATTTTATTTTATTTTTTTACTAATCTTACCTTTTTTCACTAGGGACCACTTCAAAGGCACAGCTCTCATTTGTGAGGAGCAGGTTCTACCATTCTTCTTGGTGATGATGTCCCAAGGAAGAAGATGCTGAGGGGCTGCAACTTCAAACTCTGAAGACACCACAATGAAGGAAAGGCTATCAGCAGACACTGGCTGGTGTGCTCGCTCTTTCCCACCAATCTTACCTTCTCAGACCCCACGGTTCACAGACTGCTCTCGGAAAGGCAGAGAGCTTTCACAGGTAAGGGTTTCTCAGAAAAACAGTCACAGTGAGCGCTCTCTCTCTCTCGCTCTCTCTCTCTCTCTCTTTCTCTCTCTCTCGTGTGTGTGTGTGTGTGTGTGTGTGTGTGTGTGTGCCCTTATTCTCCTCCTCTTTTCATTCTCCATTTTGCACATTTCCAATCATATGAAAGTAATTCAATCTCTGGAGGGGTGACAGCCAAAATTTGCAGACCAGCAAATTCTAGAGATTTTTTTGAGGCAAATTAAAGAATATTATATTAACTGATTAAAGAGTCCACAGAAAGCAAAATCTTACTAAATGACCCACAGAAGTAAGTAGAAAGTAAATGGACTCAAGTAGGCATCCCAAGAAAAGGTTAAGGGTCATAGGATAGAGAAGGATGTTTGTAAATGTGAATGGGATAAAAATTAAGGAAAAGGTGGAAAGAATTGATTTAAAATATCAAGCGCAGTAGGAGCAGTGGTGCATATCTTTAATTCCAGAGCTGAGAAGGCTGAGACAGGAGCAAATTTAAGTTTAAGGCTTCAAGGCTAGCATGGGTAATGTCACACACACACACATACACACACACACACACACACAAATTCTGGCTGAGCAAGATTAGCATTTGTCTAACATACACAAAGCCCTTGGTTTTATCCCCAACAATAGAGACAGAAATAGAGGACTGAGGGGAAAGAGGGAAAGAGAGAGAGAAATTGATTCTAAGTCAGGTGTGGTAGCACTCACCTGTACTCCTACCTACTAAAGCAGGAGGATTGCTTAAATCCAGGAGTTTAAGGGCAGTCTGGGTAACCTAGCAACACAGAAAAATGTTCTACTGCTTGCTGTCTTTCCTGGTAGGTAGGTAGGTAGGATACCAAGTGCTAGGCAGAAGGATCATAGGTTATGATATTGAGGATTGCTTTGATGTTTTTATAATGTAGTTTTGATAAAGGGTCCTTTTCCTCTGTTCCAGGTCAAGTAAATGATATGCCATCAGACCCTTGTGACTGATGAGGATGGCAATAATTCCAACAGCATTTCCCAGTATCCTACCGCCATCTAATGGCCAGGATCTCAATTGCAGGCAAAGGACCTGAGAGAATCTTCACCTTGGAAAGCTGGCACATATTCAAAAGTTGGGGTTATCACTGTAAATATTGAAATAAATCCACGTTTATTGCTCATCTATGATGGGTTCATAAGGATCTTAGGAAATATGGGAAAGGGACATCCCTGTCCTCAAGGAGCTTGCTGCAGAGCAGTGACTACATAAAGGAAAGATGGTAAAGACTGTACACTGTCAGAGTTTGCAGGAAGGAAATACCCACAGCCAGCAACCAGATTCCTGGCTCAGTGGGAAAGGAAAGGAATAAAGAAAGACAAAGCTGCTTGGAAACCCAAATAGCTCTTGATTCTGTCTCCTCTGCTGGAATCTTATCTCACCATGGAGAATGAAAGGGAGAAAGAGGAAAGGGTCCTGCTGAACATTCAGCTTTTGAGTGCCTACTACATGCTGGGTCAGCTGAACGTTCTGATTTAAGTGTCTACTATGTGCTGTGCCTGAGACAGCTTCCATTTCATTTGCCTTCTATAGCAAAAACATTATGTAACTTGGAGGTTGAGTATGGAACCATAGTTCCTAAGTGTGGCTCCTCATAAAATCCTGGTTCTGGAAGCCAAAGGCCCATGCCCTCCACTCTCTGACAAGCCACAAGGCTTCATTCACTGGCCTATGTCATAATTCCAAAGCTACTATGACTTTTGAGGGCGGTACATATAAGTTGGTGCTTTTCCAAGGGGCAGGTTTTTCCTTCTGGAGCTTTCCCATATGGTGAGGGGATAGTTCCACTTTTCTTTAAATCATGTCTTAGAGGAGGAGCTGTAATTGAACCCACAGGAAGTCCACTCAGACCTCTGTGTGATCGATGCCACTGGTAAATCTATAGCTACATGGTGATACAAGGTCGGATAAAAGTGGAGCTTTGGAAGAATTTCTTTACATTTACAGTTTCTGAGCCAGAGAATTCAATCAGCAGGTAAAAAGTGGCAGCCAGGAGTCCCTTCACAGGTGGTGTGGGTGCAAGTAAGGACTGCCTGTTAACAGTCCTATTCTGGAAATTTCCAATGCAGGAGGAGAACATCATTTTCCAACACCCTCATGTGTTGCCTTTCTGTATACTTTGTGTACCACCTCACGAAGGATGGGGAGTTGCTATGTTACCAGTACCAGTCATTACGTTGGACTATGCCATGTGAGCCTTTGGAAAACGGGAACCACCACAAGTACTTTATTTCTAACAGAGCGAATTCATTACAGGGGGCTGGTTACAGGTGGTGGACAGCTAAGAAGGCCACATAAAGGTTAGTGACTGTCCTAGTTCCTGACCTTTGTTGTGATAAACTCCACGTCCTGGTTGCTTTTGCGGTGGGGTGTGTGGAATGGGGGGGGGTATTTTTCTTCTTGTCAATCTGATACAAGCTAGAGTTATCTAGAAAGATGACCCTCAATTAAGACAATACCTCCATCAGATTGCCCATCGGCACATCTGTAGGGCATTTTCTTGATTAATGACTGATGTGGGAAGGTCCTGCCCACTGTAGGTGGTGCCATTCCCTGGGCTGGTGGTCCTGAGTTGTATAAGAAATCAGGGTAAGAATGCCAGGGTAACCGATCAGTAAGTAGCGACCCTCCATGGCCTCTGCTTCAGTTCCTACCTCCAGATTCCTTAACTGAGTCCCTGCCCTGTCTTCCCTGGGGATGCGGTGTGACCTGAGAGTTGTAAGATGAAATCAACCCTGTCTTCTGGAAGCTGCTTTTGGTCATGGTGTTTATCACAGAAATACAAGCCTAAGATACTCTATGACCCAACGGAACCTAGTGAGGGAAAGAGTTAACTTGGCTGACGTGTCCTGATCCCAGTCCATCATTGAGCGAAACCTGGGCAAAGAAGCAAAGGCAAGGACCTGCAGACAGGAGCCAAAGCAGGGGCCATGGAGGAATACTGCTTTTGGCCTGCTCCCAGTGACTTCCACAGCTAGCTTTTTTGTTTTTAACTTAAGAACATTTTTGTTTTTATTGTTTGACAATTCCATACTTATACCTAAAGAACTTGCGGTTTTCTTTTAAGATAAAAGTTGGGAAAAATAAAAGGATAAGTCATAAAATAAAGGATCTAGATTTTCCTCTTTTTTCTCTTATTTTGTTTTTTGAAGACTATAATTGCATCATTTTCTGCTTTTTTTTTTCCTTCTTCCAACTCCTTATGTCCCCCCCTTCCTCTCTTTCAAATTCATGGCCTCTTTTTTCATTAACTGTTTTACATAGATATATGTAGATACATATATATTCCTAAATACATAAATACAACCAACTCAATCTGTATAAAGTTATTTGTATGTTTTCAGGGCTTTCCTTTTGATATTAGATAACCTATTGGCATGTTCTTCTCTGGGGAAGACTATTTCTTCTGCCCTCAGCACTCCTTAGTTGCCTGTAGTCCTCTGTATGCAGGTTTGAGGCCTCATGAGCTTTCCCCATCCACTTTGGCAGTCTATTGGTGTCCTTGTTCAGCTTGTGTTTGGGCAGGCATGTTGGTGAGGCATGTGTGTAACTTCTGACATTACTAGGAGATATAGTCTCACAGTGAACTCCCCGGTCCTCTGACTCTTACAACCTTTCTGTCCCCTCTTTCACAATGTTCCTGAGACTTAGATACAGGAGTTGTTTTGTAGAGGTATCTGTTGGGGCTGGGCTCTACAACTCTGCATTTTGATTGGCTGTGGTTTGTATCTCTGTGTGTTGCCAAGAGAAGTTTCTTGTTGAGGGGTGAGGGCTAATTTGTGGGTACAAGAACAAATATTTAGAGTGTGGTTATGGATTATGTTTATTTAGCAAATTAGTAGTTGTAGGTTCACTTCCAAGATCCATGACTTCACTAGAGCTAGGTGGTTGGGCTATATTTCTAATATTGAGTATGATTTCTCTCTTGTTGGGCCAGTCTGAAGTTCAATGAGAGCTGTTGGTTGTCACCAAGGATATGTGCCATCATTGCACCCTTAGAGTAATAGTGCCGTATAGGTCATTATTGTGTTTCATGTGTCCTAGCAGAGTAGAAGAGTTGGTTACCTCCCTTCTTTGAGCCTTCTAGTATCATGAAAGCTAGTCCTCAGGGAGGAGGCATTCAGATTAGTTCCAACCCAGGGACTTCTGGGCTCAGCATCTGAAGTGCATAGTATCTTTAGAAATGGGGATTTACCTTCAACCTCGTTTGGTTTTCTTTGGGCTACTAAAGACAATAGCAATAGTCTGTGTGTTTTGGAAGTCTCTTGGATGACCCTGATTAACAACCCAGGGACTTCTGGGCTCAGCATCTGAAGTGCATAGTATCTTTAGAAATGGGGACTTACCTTCAACCTCGTTTGGTTTTCTTTGGGCTACTAAAGACAATAGCAATAGTCTGTGTGTTTTGGAAGTCTCTTGGATGACCCTGATTAACAATCAAAATATAGGCTCTCATGCTTGAATTTTGTTAATTGGTCTTTGGTTCTTAGAAGAAATATTGCCAGCCCAGATGAGAAACTTTGATTTAAACAGTGTGAGTGTGTGTTTTATAGGCTATTTTACGTAGATAGTTAGTACTATGATTCCTTATGATGTTTTTAGACCCCTATCCTCTCCTTCTGTATTGTCCCCATCCACTTTCCCTAATTATAGACCCCATTTCCCAGAACAGATCTCTTGTATGTACCCTGTTATTCCCCTGTTGCTTCCCAGCCCTGCTATTCTGTCATTGTCCCAGTTTATGGTTCTGGTTTCCGTAGTTACTATATAATATGTACTCACATCTGAAGATTTGAAGCTAGAAACCTCCAATGAGAAAGAACATGAGAGCTTTGTTTTTCTGGATCTGGGTTATCTCATTCAATACAATCTTTTTTTGGTTTTTCGAGACAGGGTTTTTCTGTGGTTTTGGAGCCTGTCCTGGAACTAGCTCTTGTAGACCAGGCTGGTCTCAAACTCACAGAGATCCGCCTGCCTCTGCCTCCCAAGTGCTGGGATTAAAGGCGTGCGCCACCACCACCCGGCCCAAATACCTATCCATTTACCTGCAGAGTTCTTGATCTCATTTTCTTTACCTCTGGATAATATTCCAGACTGTCTATATACGGCATTTTCATTATCTATTCATCAACTGAAGGACATTTAGGCTGTTTCCATTGCTTACATATTCCGAATAGAGCAGCAATGAACATGGCTGAACAAGTATCTGTTGAATGAGATATTGAGTCCTTTGGGCATATGCCATAGAGTAGAGCAGTTGATTTCCAGAGTGGCTGTACAAGTTTGCATCCCACAGCAAAAGGATTCCCTTGTCCTACACCCTCCTCTAGCATTTGTTGTTTTGATCTTTGTCATTCTGACTGGGGTAAGATGAAATCTCAAAGACGGTTTGATTTTCAGTGTGCTCTTTTATACCTGCCCAGGTGTAATACTATCCACAAGGGTCTGAACCCTTCCACAGAATCACTAGCCATGAAAATGCCTACATGCCAGTCTGACGAAGGAAATTCCGGAACTGAGGCTCCCTATTCCCAGATGAGCCTCATTTGTGTCCAGATGACAAAAGTCAACCATCACAGTGACGATGTGAGGCCACCCCACCTGCAGTGACGAAAGTGCCAAGGGGAAAACGATGTTACTACAGCCGCAAAGGTTAAACCTGTGGCTGGAGTGAACAATCCTTCGCGAGCCATGCTAGGAGCTGTCCAGCAGCTGTCGGAGCTGGCAAGGGGATGCTACCAGGGCAGAAACTGAAATTCAGGTATGTTCCATGCCTCCCTTGCAGAGCAGGGTGGGGTTATAAGGATCCAAACAATAGCAGTGCATAGAAGGTGACCTTGCTCAGTTCTCAAGCCAATATAAGCCCAGTATCACCTGAATCCTTATTTAGTTCTGAGAGTCTGATGTAATCTGGCAGAGAACCTAGATGAGGGTCTGTTGAAGTTTTCCAGGCTGATATACAAGGTTGTAAGACACAAAAGAGCAGTACTGTATGGACCACTCCTGTTGATTCTGTGTGTGCTGATTGTGAAATAAGTGCACAGATAAGTGAATGAATGAACAGAAATAACCCATGGACCTTGGTGAGCCATCTGTAGTGGTGTGACACTGTGGGCAAAGAGGAACACGCAGAGGGTCAGCAGTTTATGATGCAGAGATGAATGTGGGTGTCAAGGCTAATTCCAAGAAAAGTGTCCATTGATGTGAAATGAACCAACGGCCAGGAAAAGGAGAGTTTCCACCAAAGGAGGCACAGGTAACAGTCTACTCAGGGAGATGTTAGCAGCATATCTGCTTTTGTCTGGTAGAATTACCCCTCCTAGGCTAATAGGAGAAGAGCTTGCGTTGCTAGGAGCTGCTGGTGGGAACTCTGAGTAAGTCACGAGAGCCTTTGCATCCCTCACTCGCCCTCTGATCCCTTTGCATCCTCTCCATTCCTCCCTCCCTTTCATTCTTCCACACTCGTCTTTCCCCCTGCTGCATCTTCTCCCATCTTTCCCTCTTTCTTCCAAGTTCTTCCTGTCCTGGGACCTTAACTCTACTTTGAGTAAAGCCTTCCTTGGTCTCTGTTTCTATTTTTTTTTTTCAAGATGAAATAGGGCTAAGAGCAGGGATGTCCTTGAACATCTCATCGGGGAGGAGGGATGATAAATGACTTTATAGAAGAAAGGAGAACAGTCACCTTGATTACTCCCCTGAGAAACTTTAGAACTTGGGGCATTTCAAGTTCATATGAAAGAGCCGCAGGCAAGGTCTTTACAGCTATTTCAGTCCAACTGGGCTTTTGCTGGCTCTTCTGTCCCTATCAAGGGGAGTTCACATTAGAGATTTCTGGTCCTTTCTCCATTTTACAAGCATGTGGGTTGTTGTGTCTACAACCCCAGAGGGGTTCAGTGCACTTTTCTGGTTGTCCTTTGGTCTTCAGTATGCCAGAATTAGCCACAGTGGCTCCTGCTGGGAGTGCCCTACTGTGCAGGCCAATGTACGGTAGCATGGGAATACCATCTAAACAAAGTAACCTAAGGATAACATAAAAAGCATCCAGATGCCAGGATTTACCCTGAATATAATGAATTAGATTCTCTAGAGGTAGAATCTGAGAATGTGACCTAGAAATCTTCCTCCATCAGTGCCCTGAAGGAACTTAGCACCTAAAAATGACAAGGCATTGAACTCAGACTCACCGAGAGTCTTTTTAAACTTCATCCATATTTTCTACATAACCATCAGTGTATAAGCATGTGTGTGTATGTTTAATAAACAGAACAAAACACAAACAAACATGTATCATGGAGAAGTTCCATCCATTCTGCTACTTACTCGGGCAGACTTTTCTAGGTCCAAGTGAGACAACAAGGTCTACTCCCTGATTCCTGTCTGCCTTCTGTGTTTCCTCTCAAAGTTACTCTACACCACTTTTAGATCAGAGAAAGCATTGACAGTTCTTTTCTGGCTTCACCCAATAGGACTGGTTGGCTCCATGCAATGCCATCACTGGGCCTGAGTGATGTCTTGAAGCTGAGGGCCTCAGTGTCCCATCTCTATGCCAAGAGCACCGTAGGGAGAAACACAGTGCATGCGTGTGAAAGGATGTATCACTCACCCTTCCTTTGGGAAAAGGCATTAGATCCTAACCCAGTAGCTTTGAAACTTTCTTAGCAAGAGAATCATGTTTTAAATTTGCTTACCAAAAAGTCTCCCGCCTTTACTAGAGAACTTCCATGAAGATATTAGATATTTACTGCATGCTCTTCCCCAGCCCATTCCAAGCCAAATCCTTGAGCCCTTGCTTAGAATGTAGTCTTCCATAAAGCCCATTTCAATACACTGTTCTCACTTTGGGTGACTTTCTCTGCTACTCTGTGACTTTTACAATGTTCAAAGATTTCTCTGGAGAGCTAATGATGGCTCCATAGAATGTGTTGTTGTGGGATGTGACTACTCGGAAGAGGACAATAAAGGAATCATATCGCACCTCTTAGTGAGTGCTGCCTCAAAAGAAAGACTTTTGTAGGAACTTGAGTGAGGGCGCCATTTCTTCAAGAGGGTAATTCCAAAGAAGCAGGGGGCAGAAGTGTGAGATGGATAGGAGGAGATAAGGAGGGAATTACTGAAGTCAGCACTGGGCAAGCACACAAAAACAGCTGTGCTGTGCCTTCCTCATCTTGGTCATTTCTGAGAGGTTCGTGGGACCCGCTAAAGGCAAACACTGCTTTTCCAGGCAGAATGCTCAGACTCATTTCCACTTCATTCAGAGGAAGTCAAAGCTCTTTTCCCCTTCAACGCTGTCCTCAAAGAGAAAATAAAAGTTACTCTTCAAAGCTGGAGAACAACCATCACTGGGATATGCTCTTGAGAGTAGGTTAAGCCAACAGAAGGCAAACCTGTGTGTGCAGCATGATGCTGGCGTGCTTAGAAGGTAAATAGGGGATGGGGACTGGGACAAAGAGACTGAGCAAGGTGTGCTAGAAAAATAAATAACACAAGACATTTCATCAGCGGTCCACATTTAACGTAGGTCAGTGGTATACAAGTGTGGCCTCTGGTCCAACCACATCAGCATCACCTGGGTACCTACTAGAAATGCCAATTGCTGATCTCTAGCTAACGCCAAGTTTCTGGACTTACTCAGGGAGCTGGAAAGCGACCCAGATGCTCTCCATCCTCTGGGATGTTAGGATGTGGCAATGATGGTAAAGCTAGTGTCTACGGCAACAAACTCCCAAGAAGAACAAGTTATGTGGATAATCTATACTAAAAAAAGGGGGGAGGTCCTCAGGAAAGTGAATGCTAGAAACATCAGTGACAACAGGAGAGTGGGGAATCGTAGCATGAGAGAGAAGCAAAGGAAAAGGATGGGAGAGCAAAGGGGAAGAAAAGCAAGGTAAGAGAAAATAGAGGAGTAAGAAAGAATCTCTAGCTACAGTCCTCTCCAGCTCGGTTCTCTGCTAGTCCAGCTAGCTCTGGAATGAGCCCCAGGCAAGAGGGCAGAGTAACCCCAGGCAAGTGGGCTTGCACAGCTGAAGTAGCATGAAGTAGCCAGAGGTAGAAAGCTGAAACTTCCCTGTAGTCTTAGAACATTGGAAACCTAATCATAGCAGTTCGACATCTGCCAGTAGCAGGTAGCCATTGATTTTTGGACCATTCTGTACCTTCAGAGAATATTCTGCTACAAAGCAAACATACAGGCTTTCTTAAGCAAGTGTCAATTGAAATTGTTATGATCCTTCCCATACTGCACCCCGTGGCACATCCTGTTTATGTTTGTATATAGTGTCTGGTCTTGAAAAAGTTTTCTATCAAGTTTTTCTTTTCCCTTTCCTCTTTGCAGCACATTAGTTACCATGGAAACAATACGGCCTCGGTGGGATGGACAGGACCTAATTCGCTCGTCTAGAAAGTTATCTTAGGAGATGGTTGTATATTACACATCAACCCATTTTACGTCACTTAATGTAAATACGCACATCTATAAATATATGCCCACAATTGTATAATTATGAAATTTTGGACTTTAGAGAAAACTTGAATTTTCCAAAGGAAAAATACACTTAAAATGCAGGGGATGTGGGACCAGTGTGACACACTACTTTGGCCATGACTTATAACTTTGTGTATAGGAAGGGAATATTTGGTGGGGGAGTGACAGGCCAGAATGCAAAGAATGTTGGCAGAGCAGATGCAGTAGCTAGATTCCCACTTCGTACAGAACTGCTCTTGGGGTAACAGAATTCCTGACGAAAACAGCGAAGGAAGGAAGCTTTCTTTTAGCTCACTGTTTAAGAGAGCCAGTCCATCATGGCAGAGAAGACATCACATCAAGAACACAAGGCTTCTGGTCACTTTGTGTCCAATCAGGAAGGGGAGGGCAGACAGGAAGCGGAGCCATGTTATATAAGTTCAAGGCCTGTCTTCGGGCGACATATCTCTCCCAATAAAGTTCCACCTTCCAAAGGTTCTATAAGCTTCCAAAAACTGCACCAGAGTGTTTGAACACATGAGCCTGTGGGGGACATTTCACATTAAGCCCACAACACCTAAGCACAATACTGCCTGTATGGTGAATCTACTTTATCTCGTCAAGATGTTTTTAATGAGAGAAGTCACAAGGTGGTTCTGCAAGTTGTCCGTGTATATATTCTCCATGTCTAAGCCTGTATCATCCAGTCTATTTTAAGGAAAAGTACCATCAAGTAGCATGTGTAAATAGTTCATCTATTCGTTTATTCATCTGCTTAATTGATTTATGTATTCAGTCATGTTCTAACACTGGATAAGAGGATAAGACTTCTTTTGAAGAATATCTTTACATAAAGATGTCTCAGCATGGGATCACAGTTAGACACAGTGTAGACATGACCTGACTTCTCACTGACTAGAGCTCTTAGTTCTTAAATATAAACATAACTTTGATCCAAAAGGAGAGTTCCACAATTCCATCAACTAAGCATAACCAATTTCTTATATATACTTCAACTGATCCAATGAAGCAGGGGAAGGTTATAATCCTGGATAATGGAGTGTGCCCTTCTCCAATGTTTTACTAAGATATTATCAGTGATTTTTGCCTGGCTATATGAAGTTTTGGATTAGAAAAGTTATCTTGGGATAGAACAATCTCTAGATGTCTTTGGTTATTGATTTATCTTCACCTAAAGATACACACACACACACACACACACACACACACACACACACACATCTATATCTAAAAGATTCACCGAAAACATTTCCCTGGCTTGCTAATTACATGTTCTCCAGGCAAGACATCATCCCAGGGTTATCTGTGGAAAGATCTCTGAGATTCAAGGACCTTAAACAAAAGTCTCTGCAAAAATCACATTGGTCTAATAAGGTATCAGCTACCTGACTCTTTCCCTTTCTATAGACAAAGATGGTGGTAGAACACTATCAAAGGAACTTTTTATTAACTAGCCGGTAGTAATCTGTATCAAATAATTCATCCATCCTGCCACACAGAATGACTTTCTCCACACTTCAGATGAGAAAAATGGTGTTCTAGAGGACTAAGTAGAATGCACCTTGCCACATAGCCAGAAGAAGGTTCACAAGGTTCACATGTATCATATGCTACCCTTGTGCCTAGAACAAAACATGTCCAAATTCAGCTATTGTTGTTTCTGGGGTTGTCGGTCAGCTGAACTTTGATGCTGATCTTTCTCCTGTCTGCCCACAAAGCTGATCTACTGTAGATTGACAGGCTTTGTGTCTGTCAGTCTTGGTTGGTGTCAAGGATCATGTGAGTCCATTTCCAGTGTAACACTCCAGCGGGCTAGCCCAGGCAATTCCTTGTGTTTACTGAGAGAGTAGAAAAAAAGACAAGCTACAATGTATAAGCATTGTTTACATTTATGGTCACACATCATCTGTGCTAGCATCTCATTGATCTAAGTAAGTCACATGGATGAGACAGGAGTCAAGGAGTGAGCAGAAACCCCGCCAGCGGTCGAAAAGGTTGAAGGCTATCAGGCGGCTCTCATGTGCTGATGTCACTTTCTCCCTCTATGGAGGAAGGCTAAGGGGGTTTTAAGGGAGGAAAGTTAACATTCTGGCATCTGACTGTGCACAGCACTGAAAACACACATGTTCTAAGGAATATAATGTTTTAGCTAAGGGGGTTTTAAGGGAGGAAAGTTAACATTCTGGCATCTGACTGTGCACAGCACTGAAAACACACATGTTCTAAGGAATATAATGTTTTAGCTAAGGGGGTTTTAAGGGAGGAAAGTTAACATTCTGGCATCTGACTGTGCACAGCACTGAAAACACACATGTTCTAAGGAATATAATGTTTTAGCTAAGAGATAAATAAAAGATGTAACTTTAAAAAATGGTGTCATCTTAAAAACAAATAACTATTTTCCCTTAAATAGGTTCTGAAACATGGTTTCCTTGGGACCATATTTGGTCAAACTAGAAAGATAGTCTCAAAATTTGAATCTTTATAAAGCTTCTAAGAATCTCATCTAGTCACTGCAAATCAACTAACTTCAAAAAATTCTTCTTTTTTAACCTTCTACAATGAGAATAAAAGTCAAATGTTTCCATGAAAGAGAAGAAACAGATTAAACTACAATTCTTGAGTTACTTCTCAGTCACTGGGGTTGAAACCAAAGACCCCAAGGTCAGTTGATTTGGTGACGCTCACGTGCTTAGATGGCACCTTGCTCTCACTACACCAAGCATCTGACTGTTGTGAGCGTTTTATAGACCAAAACTTGGCTGCCCGGCCACATTTTTCCATTTTCCATCTGGAAAAGAATGAACACATTTGTCTGAGGTTTGTCTCTCAGACTTCCAAAGAGGATGACCTTGGATGCCTCAGAAGAAGGTCACCAGTTCAAACCAGCACAAGTTGCAATGTCCGTCCTTACAAAATGGCTAATAGTCATCCATGTCCATAACCCATAGCAAAGCAAAGAGTGCGGGATAGGAAAGTTACCGCCTGCCCGGTAAGTGCTGGATATGGAGGCATACTAACATAACCTAGGTTACCTTGGGTCTCCATTTTGTGCAGCAGACAATGAAGTTCATTGTGGTTAAGTGACTCACTCAACGTCACATGTCTGGTCAAGGATCAGGCATTCTGTCATGCTCTTGAAGAGGCTGCAAACATGGTGTCTGCCACACAGATGTTTTTCAAGCCTCTATTTAGACTCCCACAGAAACTGTGTGAAGGGTTTTGAGGATGAACTGCTCTCTTGGTGTGCGCACTTGAGGTCTTCAGGCTCACATGTGCGCCTGCCACAGCTCCTTCAAGCTCTGTGTACCCTGTGGTCCTCCAGGTAAGCCACTGGCAACAGGCACAATCTCTCAGAAAATAAAAACCCTCTCCCTAAATGCCACCAGCTCTCCTTCACACCAGGTTGCAAGCAGCTGCTCTTTAAACTTGAGGTCTGGATCACAGGGAAGAGCCAAAGAGCAAATGCTCTATGTTCAACGGAAAAACCAATCAACTTGAGCAAATTCACTTTTCTTCACTGCCAGCATAGCTGGGGAAAATGGAAGAGAATCAGACCGAAGGGGTTTTAAAGGACAGAATGAATGTTTGTGTCTGGCTTGGGGAACTTGCTACATTTCTTTGGATCATGAGTTGATACCCCAGATCTTTGGTTTCCACATCCACAGATTCAGCCAACATCAACAAATTAATCTAATATATTAACACACACACACACACACACACACACACACACACACACACACCACTGTACTTTTGAAAAGCCTGATAGGTACAGATTTTTCTTGTCATTGTTCCCTACGTAAAAGCCTATATAACTATGTTCATAGCATCTGTGTTGTATTGAGGATATTAAGTAATCTAGAGATGTTTTAAAATATTGGAGGGATTTACATATAGTATGCAAATGCTTCACTATTTAATATATATGTGAGCATTTTGTTAAGTTCGATGTTGGAGGGTCTTGAAGTCAACTACTCTTGGAAACTAGGGGATAACTGTATATGCAAACTCAAGTCAAATAAAGCATTGCATCCACATATAGCATCCAAGAAAGTAGTTGCTCACTTGGAAATCCCTGATCTAGATTTACTGTCCTGAGACTGGGCTATACTTCCCAGAGAATTGGCTCCCCGTGTTCTGCACACCACTCATCCATTTGAAGGACCACAGTTGATAAGTTTCTCTTGGAGGAGAGCCAGCATGTAAACCTTTTATCTTCTTTGGATAACAGAGAAAATAGGCTTTTAGAGCTTCCTTCAGGTCTCAGGGTTGTACAGTGGGGATAGGCAGGCAGCTTTTCAATATAAGAGCTTACACCAACAATCAACCTGATTTTCTACCTTGGCCACTGTCCTTGCTTTACTACAGAACCAGGGGTACTGATGGTTGTCTATGGGATTGCTAGACTCATTCTTTGGGACAAACAAAGAGAAGGCTAAGCCTTGGAGAAAACAAAAATAACAGCTTTTAGCCACTTGGGATGGGAGGAGGCCCTGTAAGGTTGGGAATCTGCAAACTGGCCTCTTGGATTGGCTATTTCAAGGGGACCCTTGGTCTACCCTGCCCCCTGTCACTCCTGTTTAAGATACCCACTCCTGTGACATCCACCAGTTCTCCTGCACTCACTTTCAGTGTTACCTATACCCCACTGACTCTTCTTCAGTAAGGCCCTGTCCTCATGTGGGTAAGAGAATTTTTATGAACTAGGTTCATAAAATTTTATGAAGTGTCTGACAGAGGTAACACGCTTTGTCTAGCTGACCTTGGAAGAATTTCATAAGCCCAGTTGGCCTCTCCCAGCCTAGATGTCATCAGGACTCTGATGAAATGAAACCCACCTTTACAAGAAATGTCACAAATGTCCAGGCAGTTGATATTGCCTACGAGACAGAATCTCTGTGCTTCAGCTTTGCTGGTTGGACAGAAAAGCTGTGACACTCGGGTGGAATGACAATGGCAAGAACTGTCACTGCAGGCATCCTCTCCCCAACCAGGTAGACCCCTCAGAATGGTGAGATGCCTCTCCAGTCCTGTTTCTTGAGTAAGATGGAAAAGTATCTGTCCAAATCATAACCACACAGAGAATACTAAACTCAAAGCCTAACAGAATGCTAGTCATTTATCACGTTTCTGAACGACGGACAGACCAAGGTGGTACTGAGAAATGATGGACTCAGGCTCAACAGTGTCCACCAATTTGAGGGTCAGCTCTACACCAGGGTCCAGGCTCAATGCCTCCCACACACTCCTTACCTCAATTTTCACAGCAAAGAATGGTAAGGGGAGGTCCAAAAGATTTCCCGCTCCAATATCAAAGAAGATAAATCTTGATTTGTGATGACTCTCTCTCCTTCAAGGGAAACTTAGCTCAGGATGAGCGGTAGAATCACCAGTCCTCCAGGTAGAATCACCACTCACAATAGGATCAGATATTTTCAGGTGAAAAAAATCTTAATAATTTCTTGAATCTCAGGGAATTACTAACTTCTAGTACTGCCATAGTCCTGAGGAACAGACACTTCTTTATGACAGTTAGCATCAGGGGCTAGTCCTGTATTTGGTAGTATGCCAGCCTTAGAGGGCTATACATATGTAGAAACCTTGTGATTCACCTACCCATCATCCATCTCCTAATCATCCATTCATTCAAATACGTTTGATCATTTATTATTCAGACATACTGACTTCCTGTCATGTGTTAGGATCTATACTATACAAAAGCAGCAATGGCTGCACCTTTCGGGGCATACATTCAAGCTGTAAGAACACAACAAACAGAATAAGAGAAGATAATTTGGAATCAATATTCTAGACTTACATTAGTGAAAAAGAGGACTGTATCTAGTCAAGATTTCTGCAAGTCCATATAGATATAGATATGGATATAGATACAGAGATAGAGAGATTATAGATATAGATATAGATGCTATCCTTATTTGACTCATTAATTCTCTCTCAAGAAATCTAAGTGGGAGCTGAAGAGATGACTCAGCCATGAAGAGTACACCTGGCTCTTGCAAAAAACTTAGGTTTAATTCCCAGGAGCCACATCAAGTGACTCCCAATCATCCGTAAGTCTATCTCCAGGGACTCGGACATCCTTTTCTGGCCTCCATAAGCAATGTATGCACATGGTGCACATACAGACAAGAAGGCACACGTGTATAAGTAAGTTTCAAGTATATCTGAACAAAACTGTTGGATGCTTAAACAACTGTAAATGTGCCCAATATATACTTGTGCGCTATTCATTCTCATTTATAGAATAGTTTATTCTTAAGAGTGGTCTTCCTGTGGTTCTACATGAAATTTTCAATGAATTTTTGTAGTACCATGAAGTATGACCTTATAATTTGGATGGCCTTCCACTGAGACTCTAGGTTAACCTTGGTAGTATAGCCATGTTCATGGCATTATTCTGACAATTATGTAAAAAAAAACAGTAAGAAAACTTAGTAAATTATGATTCATTCATACACTAGGGTGTCATATGATCATTAAAGGTCATGCTCTACATGTATTGTTAATTGAAAAAAATCAGGTCATAAAACAACATAGAGAATAAGATCTGCTTTGGTTTTACAGCAATGCTGGGTTCTATAGGTGATAGGAATATCCCAAATAAAATCAAGTCCTCTTGGGGCTGTCAAATTGCTCTTAACATCAAGCCAGAATTGGATGTATGTTTTCACAATTTTCTGACACATACTTTTTGTGTGGAGTAACAAATACATTTTCGCAATCACCTGTTACTGTCCTTTCCTTTCTACACAATTCTACTCCATGATACAGGTTCTTGGAAATCCTTGTGTTCTTTTCCATCTCTCACCTCACCCGGGTTCTCTAATACTGGAATCTTTCTTCCTTCTTTTCTGCCTCACTTCACACTCTCTCCTCTCCTCATGAGCTCTCCCCTTTCTTCTCCGCTTCACAGAGAGGTATCCCTCACCGTTTCTTACACACATCATCTTGATTGCTCTCAGTTTGTCCAAGCTTCTTTTCTACACAGAAGGGTAACATTCCTTCGCAGAAAGAGGAAGGAAATGCAAGCACTTGAGATTTGACGTGGTGATCTATCTCTACTATACGCTGTTATATTAGATACATCTGAGTGTTGGGATCTAGAGAGATTTGATCTTATTACTCAGCCAGTTTTCTTCACTGAGAGCCAAAAGTATGTATGTAATTTGCTCATTTGTTCTTGTTTGTGGTACTGGGTGGGCGGAGGATTGAACCCATGGCCTCATACAGTCTAGATAAGTGATCTGTCGCTGAGCCACATCTCCAGTCTTCAGAAAAATGCACACTTGATGATAAAAATATATCAGACACTGTAGCATTTTAAGAATCTGATAATTTCCCCCAGAATTACAAATTCCACTGTCTGTGCTGCAAAATGGTGAGTGCCTGGCTTCTAGAGAGTCCCAGGACTGGTACAGTGTCTCCAGGATATCTCCAAAGCCGTGCATCTTCCTAAGGAAATGCCAAAGCCATCTGACCTCTTTACACACCCAGATTTCCATCTCCTCTCCTACTGGGACTTGCACAGCACTTACAGAGATGGTAGGCTTCTGATGTAGCAATCATACCATGAAAAAAGAGTCTCCCTTATTAGGGTACATTCTGTGCTAGATAATCTACTTTAAAAGGATGCAGGTTCATAGTAAAAATGTCCATCTTACCTGCTCAGTTTTTATCTCCTACTTTTTTAATCACACACTCACTTAGGTATGCAGGCATATAGGTACACACACATACACATGCATGCACATACACATACACACACCTCTGTCAACATGATTACAAACATGGCTACACTGTAATTGCATTTTTAACATCCCCTTCCCAAGCACCCATGACAGAATATAATGAGGTCTATACATAGCCAGCCCTTCCAGCTTTGGCCTTAGCCCTGGCAATTCAGGGATGCCTAACCCCCCACCCATTTCATTCTGTCATTTTGGTGAGGTCACAAACAGTATTTTACAGGCCAAAAGCGACAGCCCCATACCTCTGTTGTATCCCTGCTACAACACACCCTGACCACCACTCTTAGGTATGGCCTTCTTCCCATACCTCCTGCATGCCCCTCCTCCCAAAGATGCCCAAGCCTACTTTACAAGGTCCCAGAGCAGACAAGATCCCATGGTTCCATAGGTGGTGTTTCAATAGCTGGGATTTTAAATGTGATGGTTTGTGCTCAGTCTCTTATGCAATTATTCTTGGGAAACCAAAATCTTTTACCTTTGTCACTGAATCTCCAGATAGATATTCCAAATGATCTCAGAGGCCAGACAGGGAGCCAGCTTGAAGCCAACCCTCCCTCATCCCTCCCTCCTTCTTCTTACTACCCCATTTTTTGTCTAAGTCAACTTTTCATTTCTATAATGAGATACTGAAGTAATTTAACTTAAAATTAGAAAAAGTCTCACAATCTGAAGATTAATTTATTCTCTTTCTAGGCCCTATTGCTTCAGAATCTGTGTGGAGTCATGACAAGATGCCAAGAGACAAGAAAACTTCTCAGGAAAGAAAAAGAGAGAAGACAGACCGGGGTTACAATATCTCCTTCAAGTATATACCACCACTGACATCATTTCCTTCCAGTAGGCCCTGCCTCGTAAATGTTCCACTGCAGCTCAATAGCACCATAGGCTGGGGAACCCCACCTTTACCATGTGGGACCAAACTTCAGCAGTTCTTTCTCTTCATCAACATCAATATATCAAGGCATGTGTGAAAGCTCATTTAAGCATAAGGCTTAAGAAGTGGCCCAAACTCCTGGCAGAGAAAGGTAGGTTTCAGCTCTGAATGAGCCAAGACTCTTCCATTATCTTTGTACAGTGAGTTTTTCCATTTGCTTGGGGTTTTTTCAACAGACAAGCCTTTTGAGCTGCCATGTAAGATGTCTGATCACCATCAAGTCCTCATGCTGATATAGGAAGACCGAGAGATACATGAGGGGGTCTGATGTCCCAGCCCCAGCTCCTCAAGTCTTCCCAACATTTGCTTCTGGTCATGGGACTGAGGAAGGAATCCAGTTCTCAAGTTTTGAAGTGTTTGTTTCAGATGAAGCCTTGGGAGCAGAAATGTATTTTCCCTGTGTCTTGAGGTTTCTATTACTGTATTGAATCACCATGACCAAAAGCATGGGGAGGGGCACGGATTTATTTGGCTTTCACTTCCACATCGCAGTCCATCATCAAAGGAAGCCAGGGCAGGAACTCAAGCTGGGCCATTCCACATCAATCATCAATCAAGAAAATGTACTGTGGGCTAGCCCGCAGGTCAATCTAGCAGGGGTGTTTTCTCAACTGAAGTTCCCTCTTCCCAGATGACTCTGACTTGTGTTAATCAACTGGACATAAAATGAGCCAGCATGCCTACCAAGCCCTGCCCAGATCACTGACTGATGAACAAAGGGAAAGCCATTGTTTCAAGCCACTAAACTTAAGATGATTCGTGTCAGTCACAGTTGCCAGCATTATATTGAAAGTCTGAGCTCTGCAGTCCCAAATTTCTTTGAGAATGAGGAGCAACTTTCTCTTCACTGAATGATAGACACATAAATCTTTAATTCCAAGGAGGATGGCCCACTGGAAGCAAATGAGAAATAGAGAGAAAGTGATCACATGGTCTGCATGAAGTATCCATGTTCACATTCAAAACCTACCATAGTTGTTTGCCTGTTCAGGACCCAAGAGAAATAGTCTCTCTGGGAAAGAGGGATTTGACATGCTGTGCTTCTGACCACCAAATGATAGGGTCTCACTAACTAGATCCCGGGCAGTCACATCCTCACAGAGACATTTGAAGACATTATCGGCACTTAACACGCTAGAAGTCAATACAAATGAGGATTTTAGAGCAAGTAATTTATTTGGAAGACAACTCTTCCCCACCCCCCAGTAAATACATGGGACAGAAGAGAAGTGTGAGTGGAAACAGAGTGTAAATACGCTTGTATTATTAATTCACTTAACACTGTGGTCAACTAGAACTCCATATGTGGTACAAGAATCTACAAATATTTCCAAGTTCCACTCGGCATGGTTTTTGAAAGCCATAATCATATCATGAGAGTATGGCAGGGGTTTGCACTGAGAATTCATAAAGGTGATAAAAAAAAGTAAAGACTAAAGAGTTACAAACAAGTACCAATAGTATCTTCCTAGGCCCCACGAGATTGAGCAAAGCTCCTAGGTCTCTGCCATCATGAGGTAAATAAGAACTACCACATTCCTGTTCTGGGAGAGTTAGCAACAATGGAATACACATTGAACATTAAAGGTTCTAAGGCAGGAAATCTCAAAGCAGGTTGAGGGATGAGACAAGGTAGCAGACTTACAGTAACAAAGCCCTCTAAGCCATGGCCAGGACTTTGATATTACTCTGAATAAAATGAGAAGCCATTGCATAGTAGTGGTCAAACAGGCAATCCCACCTGTGCTTCTAAGTGAGGTGGTTTAGCTGCTGTGCTGGCCAAATAGGGGACTGCTACAATGCAACACTACTAACCAGAGATGCCAGTGGATGACTTGTACAAAGATGGGGGCTGTAGAGACCATAAGAAGGTGGGCATATGCTAGTGTATTTTGAAGGTCAAGCCACTGGGATTTTGCTCCCATGTTACATATAATAAGGATAAAAAGGGAAAAGTCCAGTGTGCCTGAAAGTATTTGACTTGAACTCCTGAAAGGGTTGCCACTGCTAAGACAAGAAAGACACAGAAGAGAAGATACAATGGGAAGGGTATGTGATGTGGGATTCTCCTCTATATGCTGCGAATACCATTGGTTAACAAAGAAGCTTCTTTGGGCCTATTGCAGTGCAGAGTATGGTAAGGTGGAAATTTCAAGCAGACAGAGGAGAAGAGAGTAGGCAGAGTCAAAGAGAAGCCATGTTGCCACCTCAGGAGACAGATACCTGACCCAGTCAGAACCTTACCAGTAGGCCACAACCATGTGGTGATATGCAGATTAAAAGAAATGGGTTAATTTAAGATATAAGAGATAGTTGTAAATAGACATAAACTACTAGACTAAACAGTATTGTAATTAATACAGTTTCTGTGTGGTTATTTCGGATCTGACTGGCTGGGAATGAACAAGCAGCCTCCACTAACAGAATGGTGCCCACTGTCTAGGGCATGGATCCACATAAGACCTAAAAAAGAAAAAAAAAGTTAAGAAAGAAAGAAAGAAAGAAAGAAAGAGGGCTTCTAGATCCATAAAAATAAAAGCCAAGCACAGTTTCTTGGTGGTTGCATTTTATTTTTCTGATGGGCTCTGTTTGCTGGCAGCAAGCTGGGGCTCCACGGCTCCTTTAAGAGAAGTCTTCCTGACTCAGCATTGCAGCAAAAACTCTGTGGCTCCTTTAAGAAGGCTTCCTGGATCATGCTAGTTGCACAAACAACTCTGGCTCTTTCAGGAGGCCGAGCATTTAAATGGTGTCTGTAAGCAGTGTATTACAAATTGCTCAATGATGACATAGACCTGCTGTGACCCTGGAGCTGTGGTACTAGGCATACCCCATGGAGACAGTTAACTTGCATCTGCCGTGTTGGACTGGGCAAAGCCAATGGGAAGTGCTTACAGAGTTTGTCGTAGCTTGCTTGCTTAGCATTTAAAAAAGGTGCTCCTAGTCAGAAAATTATTACAGATACACAATAAAGACAAATTCTGACGGAAAAGACCTCTAAATGGGTCACAGTGTTGGATAAATTTATATAAGCTTGAGAGAGAAAGAGGAAAAAGAATATAGACAGTTATAAAAAGAATTAAATTATTTTTTAAAAAAATAAAACAAAGTCTTTAAAGAGACAGAGTCCAGACAGTCATAGATTAAAGGAGTAAAGAAAAATAAGCCACATAAAGATGAAATATACACAGAGTCTGGATTATGTGTACTATTGTGTTTTCTTTGAATTTTTTGATTGTGATGGAGCTAAGTGCAGAGAATCATGTCCTTGTACAGGTTGCTAAGCTAAACCAGCATATGTCTCACAGCATTGTTCTTTGGATAATTCAGCAGATTGTCTTCAGAAGTGGAACATTTCCATGATGATCAGCTTCCGGTACTCAAAGCTAAGCTTCTAATCATACTACCACCTCACCCTTGGTTACATTCCCTTCTCCTCAGCCTCCTTCCTTATTAGCTGCCCCCTGGATGATTGTTGTCTGGGAGGTACCTGTGAAAAACATCTTTGTTTCCAGTAAGCCCCTCCTGAAAAACACAGTCATATCTGGTCTCAGACACTTTGAATCAAGGCCTTTTTATGACAGTAAGTTGAGTGGTGTCCTTAGGCAACACAGAGCCCAGTCTGAAGATCTTGTCACATGCCCAGATGCTATAACAGAAAGGATGAGCCTTACCCCCTGCTAGGTCCCAGAGAGAGATCTGGGATGGGAGACTCATCTTCCCACAGATGAAGGCCGGAGCATCTTCTTTGAAGAAGCACTGTCTATATCAGGACCCTATGAAGATACAGTCCCAGTGGTGACATACCACCATCCCTATAAAGACACAGGAGGATTAACCAGACAAACCTCCTAGCCTAAGAAAGTCACGTACCGTTCTCAATTAGCTATCTGGATGAGTTTTGAGGTATATCAAGAAAGAACCCAAGTCTGTAACTTTTCTGAGAATTGAGTTCTCTAACTTAATTGGTGTTTTATGAGAAATACCCTCATCCAAAAAGCCCTGGGTTTCTGAACAGGAACACAGTCTGCCTCAAACATTTGGCCCTTGGAGACATTCCATATCTCCAGTCTGTAAACCATGATCTGAAACAGCCTGGGCTGCTCCCACCTTCCTCTAGAGAGATGGAAAACAAGCAGTTGGGTGGGTTTGCTACAGAATTATCCCTACCACGCCCCCAACAAGGTCCATACATGAGATCCAGCTCCTGCTGAATTTCATTTCTTCTCTGACTGGGGTTATCAGGTCTAGGCATTATGTCCCCCTAGTCTATATTTTAAGCTGGCTTATCAAGAGGATACCTGGGAACCTCACACTCTAGTGAACAATTTGAACCCTAATCTCCCAGTAACTTTTATTGGTTTGTTTGTTTGTTTGTTTTTATAAGTCTTAAATCCTTTTCTCTTTTTTTCTAGGTGGTTTGGGATTTGCATGTATTAAATTTCAGGAGTTGTTAATTTAAACTTTGGTTTAGAAAGAAAGTTTTCTCATGCCTTTGAGATGCGAACAGTATAAAAAAGTTTCGTGGTACCTCGTGGTACTTCCACTGACTGGGAATGGAGAAGGTGGGGACACATGCTATCTCCTTGACACAACAGAGTTCTCTGGGTCTCTAGCTCCTTCCCTGTAAGGTGTGAGGATCAAATCAAAACACTCTCAGGTAAGGCCTCCTCTGATGTGCCTCACACAGCTTTCCTCTCTCTAATCTATCATGGACCGAAGCAAGCATCTTTCTCCTCTCAATGATTCATGTTATAGACTCAGCTGGGTAGGGGTCCTTGAACAAAGGTCTCCCCAAACCTTCCTAGACTTTAGAGCTAGATTCCCATCTTCTGGATTCCCCCAGATGAGGAAATTTTGTTCACCTTTGAGATTGCTCAAGAGAAAATTCTAGTAATGTGAATAGAATAGGAGAAAGGTAGTCATTCATGGGTGGAAGCTCCATCTATCAACACAGCGTCTGGCCTTAGAGAAACCGCAGGAAGCTGAGAGAGATGCTGGAGACCGTGTTGATGGAATTCCTTGCACCACATTGACATCAATAATCAAGAAAATATGATAGAGATTGTCATTCACTGAGGAAATATTTATTAAGTGCTCAACAGGTGACTGGAATTGCAGAAATAGACAAAAGTCCATGGAACTTTTGTTTTCATGGGTCAGACAGAAAAGCAACAAGCAAAGACAACCTGTGTCAGATGGTGACCAGTGGAAAGAAAGAAACATACAGTAATAAAGTAGAGGAGACAGAGAAGATGCTAGTGCAACTGATGTCAGAGCTGGAAGGAAGGGAACCTCCAAAGTCCAGGTTGCCCTGTATTAGCATTGGTGGTTAGAGAGCCTGGAGTGAAAACTGTTCTTTACAGAGGTGTGGGTTCTCATTCCAGGGCTACCCGTCTTTCTTATAGTACAGGACATAGTCTTAGTAATTGTTCCAGCAGAGACATGAGGGCTGGCCATAGTCAAGGTGGGAATAAGATTGGAACAAGAATTATTCCCTAAGAAAATCATATTGGCATTTTCTTGTCATGGTAAGAAATTAAGAAGGAAGAAACTTAGTATAATAACTATGGTGTTAAGAGATGAGACTTTTAAAAGATGATTATGATGAAATAAAATCATCAGGATGGAGACCCTATGATTGACTACTGGTAACTTAATAAAAAAGATAATCTCTCTCTCTCTCTCTCTCTCTCTCTCTCTCTCTCTCACACACACACACACACACACACACACACACACACACACACGGGGGGGGGTGCATAGTTTTTGATTCTTGGCATGTGATACTCTCTACCACCTCTGAATTCTATCACTACCATCACCGGATCCAGCCCTTTGACTCTGAGCCATAAAAATGAGTCAAAATAAATCTCTTTCAGACAGAACACAGCTCCGTTAGCAAAGTACTTGTTGTACAAGCATAGAAACCTTGGTTTAGATCCCAGTGCCCACAGAAAAAACTGGGCACAGCAGGGTGTTTATAATCCTAGCTCTGGGAAGGCAGAAGCAATTGAAGAAGAGAACCCCATTGACTTTTGGCTTTCACACCAACGCAAATGCAACACACACACACACAGAGAGAGAGAGAGAGAGAGAGAGAGAGAGAGAGACAGAGACACAGAGAAAGACACAGAGAGAGAGAGAGAGAGAGAGAGAGAGAGAGAGAGAGGCAGACACAGAGCCTCTTTTCATTATAACTTAGCCAGTCCACAAGGGCTTTGTTCTGTGGTATTGGAGTTTAAACTTTTAGTCTCATGGTCAAGTCTTCCAGCATTCAATTGCTTCCTCAGCCCCTTACACAGTCAATAGTTTTGTTATTACCCAAAGAGAATGAACTAGCAATACGCTGAGAAAAAGGAAAGTGATCTCCTTCCAAGCATTCCCTCTCATTTTCCGGCTCTGCCTCATGCATTTACGGAAACTCTCTGGCTCTGTGGGCTTTTGAGTGCCTACCGCATGGCAGCATTGCTTGTGTTCTGGAGCAGCGAGGTGAGAATTAATCTGAGAAGTCATTAAAACCAGAGGTTTCTCAGTTATCTCCGTAGCCGTGCACAGCTGCTTTACTCAACAGGTGACTGGAATTGCACAAACAGACAAAAGTCTGCGGAGTTTTTGCTTCCATGGGCCAGGCAGAAAGGCAATAAGCAAGGACAAATTTGTTCGTTGCTCTCTGTATCCACACCCTTGGGCGGCAGCACCTCACATTTCCCTGGGCTTACCCATGTGGCTACATTGACCCACAGGGTATCAGCAAGTGTCACACACAGGGACTGATGAAGTACTGGTCCTCTGAGACTCCATGTTACTGAGACTGAGTTGGCCATGTCATTCTAACCAATAACCTGATGACCATGAGCATGGAAAGGATGTAGCCTAGACACGCCAGAATTTGGCCATCCTAAGAGCTGACAAGCAGTCCCTAATTGAGCATGCCCAGGGAAGAACCCTCCAACTGAACCAGAAAATTTTGAGCTAAATAAATGGCTGTCTTAAGCCATTAGGTTTGTGGATTTTTTATTTAGATATTCATGATGTTTTTATTTTCTTAGTGATATGATTAATACTATCAACAAATTAACATGACATTGCTGCTCAAAATGTGTGCGTGCACATGTGTATGTGTGTGTGTGTGTGTGTGTGTGTGTGTGTGTGTGTGTGCGCGCGCGCAGATCTATTCCCTTGGCAAATCAAGTCATGGAGGCTTGAAGTCTTTTCTGAAACAACACCTGATAAAGATATGAGATTTTTAAAGTTTCCGTGAATTCTCAAGGCATATTTAGTGGTGTGGTAAGGTCTGAAACCTTGTGATACGTTTTCTTTCATTACTCTAAGTTCCTGCTACCTTTCTATTGGGGGACTTTGGTCATCAAACCCAATGCAACCCAATGGGACAAGTCCTGTGACAGGGAAGTACAGAGGGCTATAGGAACAAAGATAAGACACACAAGAATGACCAATATGAAGAACTGTCTAGAAAGAGATTGTGTATATGTGTGTGTGAAGGGTAAAGTTTCTAGCTCAGGGAGGACCAGAGGGAGATAAAACTTTCAGTGAGCGCCATGTTACACAGATTGCAGTATCACAAGAGGTCATCAATATCTGATAGTATATTCTTCTCTCTACTGAGGTTAGACCTTAAATATTTAAGCATATGTCTGGTTAGTTCACTCTCTAGTAAGCTTTGTTTACCCAGAGAGTCCTAACCCTGAGCTCCTCCCTCCATGGTACCTCTTCTCTGCAGGGGATGACCACTGTTATTCACAGAACCACTTTGAAGACATTGGAACAGTACGATAGTTTAATTGAGCCTTCTGTATGGTAAAAAACGTCTGAGCCCCAGAGCATCATAGGATTTAATTCCTGAGTCATTTCTCTAAGCAGAGCATAGAGCACTTAAATCAGTAGATTGGAGAACCAGCAGAGAGGACCGCCACCCAATGACTCGCTCCACCCATGAAACACCACAGTCACAAAGTCGCAAACACATAGGCAGCCAGTAAATGAGAAACTCCTAGAAAGGAAGCCTCACTTAGTCCAACATCTCTAACAGCTCCAGCCACAGGAAAAATCTGTCTCGCAGAGGTAGGGTCTGCCAGAAACTCTCAGGACTTCTCAAGAAACAACGCGGGGAGACACTGGGTCTGAAGCATTTGAGGGACTTGCCATTCCTTCTTTCCTGTTGTGTCTGCTGTCTGTCCTATCAGTGATGCTAAGAGGAGTGGGAGGTGGGTTCCCCAGGGAGAAGTACAAGGTGGAATCTCCTAATCCAGGGGAGTGAAAACCGAGAGTCAGTGAAGATAGCAGAAGGTGAGTGTCAGCCCCATCCACACTGGTGGATGGGATGGTGAGAATCTGAATGGACATCAAGCTTCAGAAGGGCCCTTTCTATGTAAACCTGACAGTCTTTAGAAGGGAGAGTTTTTTCTTAGTGGTATATATCTGTTGCAAAGAGAAGTTTTCTTGATAAAGGGTGACGACTACACTTATCTGTGGGCATGAGAATATTCCTGAACCTCGGGCTCAGGGAACATTGTGGAAAATGGGTCAGAAAGATGCTACGAGCCAGAGGATCAGGGAGTTTGCTTGAGATTACGTCTCCTAGTAAATATCAGAAGTTATATCCATAAAATCTCACCAACATGATATCCTAAGCATGAACAAAACAAGAACAACACAACAGACTTGCCAAAATGGACAGGGGTAATTATATTACAATCTCAAAATAAATAAAATTTATGATGCTGGTTAAAAATAGCACATTCAAAATGTTCAATAAATTTTAAAAATTGTTCATATAAATTGGCCAATGAAAGTTCAAAATGATATTATATGTTTTATTAGAGATGAGAGTTATATGAGAGAGAGAGAGAGAGAGAGAGAGAGAGAGATAATGAAGCAAAAAAGGCTATATACCAAACTTTCCTCTAGGACAAAAAGTAAAGAGAAGAAAATAGAAATGAAGTAAGAGGATATAGAATGAGCCAATAAATAAGACTAAGATGAAATTTTGGTAGCCAGAGAAAGCATCACCTGTATCACCAATATTTTATCTTGAAAACACACACACACACGCTCACACACATGAGCGCACATGCACGCACACATTCATACACACGCACATACATGCGTTCGCACATTCACGCACACATATATACACACACATGCATGCACACACATACATGCACACACACGCATACATGCACATGCACACACATAAACACACACACATAAAAAGGTGAAGAATTAGTACAAGTTCTAACTAATTAAAAACCACGCACTTGTTTTATGATTCTGGCCTCTGAATGTAAGACAGTGCATTCTAGAACTGCCAGGGATTTGATGCGCACTCACTGCCTCAATTTATTTTGAAATCTTTTGAGCAACAAAAGAATATCATGAGGTTTTAATCTAATCAAAAAGCGCACAAATATCTAAAGATTTGGGGATTTCTGCTCTGAAACAATAGCCTTCGATTCTGAAATCAACTCTATTGAAACAGAATTTACACATGACATATTATCTCACTACCCTCATTGTTCTCACAGCTCATGGAGAGCTTCTTGTTAATTACCTTCAGAGAAAATGCTTTAAAAGATAAGCTCATCCACTCAATCCATCTGCACCAATTATTCTATCTTAATTATTTTTTATAACGTCTGCCTGTCCCACTGTCTACCAGTCCATCTTCCACCAGAGTCAGTGCACTTATATGATTTGCTGCCTTGATTAGGGTTACTACCGCTGTGATGAAACACCATGACCAAAAACCACTTAGGGAGGAAAGGGTTTATTTCACTCCCGCTTCCATAGACCAGGTCATCATCAAAAGCATTGAGGGCAGGAACTCAAGCAGGGCAGGAACCTGGAGGCAGGAGCTGATGCAGAGACCACAGAGGGTGGTACCTGCTGACTTTCTCTCCATGACTTGCTAAGTATGCTTTCTTATACAACACTAGCCATTCATGGCTAAAATTCCCCAGACTCCCACCACGCTTTTACACATGATTTACTTGTAGCATCCCCCACCCCTCCCACTCTCCTAAAAGCTATCTGTTGTCACTCATTCTGGACCCCTCAAAAGTAAGACAATCACCAAGACTTGGAAGATCATCATTAAAATCAACAAGACAGTACATTCACTGTCATAGTTAGATGGAACGTATTTTTTTTTAAAAAAAAATAAGTTTTCTTTAAAAATAATTAATTCTTTGAGAAATTTTGTTTCATTTTGATTTGTTCTTTGAACATTTTATACAATGTGACTTGGCCATATTCACTCCTCCCACAACTGCTCCCATAGCCACACCCCTACCCCAGTCATCTCATTTTTCCCCACCTGTCTATACCAAGCGTTCACTCCATCTTCAGTGATGATCCTAAACCTAGGAGAAGTATAATATAGATGTTCAGTTCATGCTGCTCATGTACTCATAGATGTGTGGCCTTCCACCAGAACACTACTGACCTACCAGAGGCAACAGTCTTACAGAAAACTGACTTTCTCCCTGCAGCTGTTAATGCCAGTGACCCCTTACATTCATTCACCTCCCTGAGCCTTGGGAGAAGGGGATATAATAGATGTCACATTTAGGACTGAGCATGCCATAGCCTCTTACTTTCTGAGCCTTAGCCAGTTTTGGGTCTCTGTGTTAATTCCACTCTCTGCAAATAGAAGCTGTTCAGAGGGAAGGCTGAAAAGCATAATAATCTATGAGTACAGCAGTAAATTACTGAAGAATTAATTTAATACTCTGTCCATTTAGAAGAATAATGCTGGTAGCTTCCCCTCTAAGGCCTGTGATCTGTCTAGCCACAGATTCTTGACCCAACAGTGGTGGCAAGACTTCATATCACTTTCAACCCGATCAGAAAGTGGTTGGTTACTCCTATGATGTTTGAACAACTATTGCATCAGTGACTATATCTTAATATATGAATCATTCTTGTAACTTGCACGGTTCACAGCTGGGTGAGACTAATGATTGGTTTTCTCCTCGGATAGAATGCATAGCACCTTCTAGCATGCTGATAGCTAATAAGTGTGGATGAAGCTTCAAGGTTACTTGGGTACCAGCTTGATTTCTCCACATTTTATGACTCAAGTGGATAATGTCTTAAGCAACAGGATGTTTTCATCAATTCTGAAGAGTCATCAAGAGCAGTAACAACAGCTTATAAAGTTTGAGGGGTCTATGAAAGCTCACTGGCTAGCAACTCCAAAGAAGCAACTCATTACTGGCACTGGGGTTTTTATTTCTTATCCTGTTACTGTATTATAATATAACTTCATTTAAATATTTGTATATATTTATACATCTATATTTTAGGAAGTTTGTACAATAATGGGTTTAAATATCACTTTTTCAAAGGATCTTTAATGCTCATTACTCCTCCCCATATTTAACTCATTTTCAAATTAAGTTCAATGAGTTTTAACAAATGTGTACACACAAGTTACAACTACCACAATCAAGATGTAGAACTCCTCTGTCACTACACAAAAGCTCTCACCAACTTAAACCCTTGAAAGTCACTAAAAACCAGGCAATCGTGGCTCTGATTTATGCCCTATTTCTTTTTCTTCTTTTCTTTTTCTTGTACTGGGGATTGAACCTAAGCCTTCACACTTATGAGACAAACACTCTACCACTGAAATAAATCCCCAGTGCATTTATTATTTATTTCGAGACAGGCTCTCACTAGGTTTCTCCCACAGCTCTAATTCCTGGGTGAATTTTCCCGTAAAACTCTCCCTTCAACTTCCTCTTAGGGAAAGCCCCCAGAATGACCTGTGTGAAGTCTGGGCTGTCTAGCTGAGGACAAGGCTTGTGGGCCCACTTAAAAACTACGGAACCTCAGAGGTGGGTCCATTCTTTCCAGGTCTGAGCATAACTCTCAACATAGAACACTTCTCGTGAGTCACATGATAGGAATCGACGTTTTTAAATTGCCTTTTGTAGGAGAAAACGCACATGTGCCTAGAGATTCCAAAATCCTGGGAGTTATTGACTTACAGTCAAGAAATTGGGACCCAGAATTGAAAAGACCTGCTTCAAGTCACACTATTAGAAGGCATGATCAACCCTGAGTGAAAGGGGGTATTTGACCTTATTGACCCCATCAAGGAGATAACAGGAAGGGCACACAATTGAGCATCTCCATTCAACCTTGTTGATAGGAGGCAGAAAAATTACACATACCCCCTGCTTCCTCAGGGAAAAGTTGTGGACTGGAGACAGGGTGACAGTACCCTGGAAAGTTGAGTACAGAAATGGAATGCCACCTTGCTTTCTCAGTTAGTGCTTATACTTAGAGTTAAAAGCTAAGCCCTGGAAGTGTTTTTGTACAAAAGTGAAAAAAAACCCAACAAACAAACAAAAAAGCAGGACAAAACAAAAGTAAAAGATAAAAACAACAACAAAAAACATTCCCAAAGCTGTCTGACTAAGGAGATCAGTTATGTATGGCCCAACTAAGGAGAAAGGTTATGTGTTCCCTGACACACTTTCTGCTTGTAATTGACATTAACTTAACAGTTTCCTCATTTCCATTTAAGATGAAGAAAGCCACCAAAGAAACTTGTCCCTTGTCTAACAATATGGATGATGCAAAAATCTACAAAACCACACCTTTGTTTGAATCTGCCAGTGCCAAGGTCACATGACAAGTGAGTGATCTTGATCCCGAGGGGTGAAAAGATGCTTTGAAGAGTGGGTAAGACACAAATTATTTCCCTTTAGTCAGGACACAGAAAGAAGAGAAGGTGACTACAAAAGTGTGTGAGGTGGAATCAGCTAAAAGTTTAAGGATCCTAACACACCCATTTGAGCTGCTGGAATTTCCACCCACAGAATGGGTTGAGTTCCAAGTTCCTTGCCATGGACTTTTACCATAATCTCACAAGCACATACATGCCAAGAGAAAAATGGAATGTGCTCCTCAGGATGACATGGGCACATGGGTATCAAACTCCGGCCACTGCATAGAGAACAAAACAGTGCCTACTTCCCTGACCATTCTTTCATATGAAACAAGACTTTTCAGGTGCCATATCAGAGACTAAAATGCTCTTACACTCATGGCCCCTCACCAATCAAAGCAGAGAATGTGATTAAGAAAATGAGACAAGAAATTCTCTCTCAACCAAGACTCAATTCAGATATAAACTACACACAGGTAAGTTTCCATGGAATGAATCACTGAAAATAAAGTCTATCCCGCAGACTCAGGTACAAAGCCTATGCCTATAGCAAGAGAAGGAAAAGTGAGATACTTCTGATTTCCAACACACACACACACACACAAATGAACACCAAGTGAAAACCAACAAAAAATGTTACTAGGAGAAGATCAAAGTCTAAAAGATGAATGCCATGGGAACTGTTGGAAGCTGCATGGGAAACAGCAACACTTGAAACAACTTCTTAAGAACTCCAACCCTCACATTAAATCCAAGATCACAGCAGTCCAGTGATGAAGAAATGTGGAATCCATGAAGGAAACTCAACAAGTTAAAGTCCAAACTATGTCACTGAGTAGATGAGTCAAGCACTCATGCCAAGGGCTCAACAGAGAGACATGTCCATTTCTCATGCAAATACTATCTACTTCAATCTCTGCTGTTTCTATGCAACCCATATCTGACAGATTATACATTCAAAACTAAGAAAGAACACAAAACCCAATGTAGAGATGACTTAGCTGTTGGAACTATCAGACACAGACTTTCAATTGACTATGATTATTTTAATAAAATGATCAAAGTGATCAGCATGCAAGAGGAAATAGGAAATTTTACCAGAGTTTTTAGAACCAACTATAAATGCTGGCAATTTAAGACAAGATTTCAACGATTAATTCCTTCTGTGGTCTTATTGTAAACTGGACCCAGCTACGCAAGGAACCATTGAATTGAAGAAAGATCAGTTAAATTTCCACATGCCTACATGCAAAGAGAAAAAAGAATGAAATATGAACAAAGCATGTCATTCTACAGGGTCATGTCAAGCAGCCTATCGTGGATGGAATTGAAGTCCCAAGAAGAGAAAAGATGAAAAAAAGGCAGAAAGAAAATGATGATGAAGATTCTAAAACATAATGAAGGACTAGAGACCGTGACTGCCACAGGCTCTATATACCCTGGTTAAAGTAACAGAACACACACATGACAACACACCCACACATACATGCACAAGCAGAGAAAACTGTCAAGATTAAAAAACGATACTGCAAAGGCAGACAAAAGGAGCAAAGAAGAAATAAAGGTAATGATAACTCTCATCAAAAACCACACGAGGAGGAAAGCAGTGGGTGATAACATTAAAGAACTAAAGAAGGAATATCAGGACTTTCAGACATGAATCCTCTCCCTCAACACTTCCCAGATCTACCCCTCTCCTCTACCCACCCAGCTTGGTGTCCTCTTTAAAATGCCTCAGGCCCAATTTCTGCTGTACAACTATTCCCAGATGTGTGGCCTCCCATGGGAGCATAGTCAACTTAGCAGTTGATGACACGAGCTTATCAGTGATGAGAAATTCATCATTAGGATACTGTCTATTCTGTCATTGCAATGAAGGTTAAAGAGAAATTCTGGAAGCTAAAATAATATGCTAGAACATGGCAATTTGGGTTCACTTAAATAAGCCAGGAGTTAAAATGCTAAATGCAAAGGATAAATATGAAGGACAATATTTATAATCTTTAATATCACTGTAAAATTATTAATGGTATTTTAAAGTTTATAAAATAAGTACAGAAGTAAAACAAGAGAATACAGGAAGTAAATTATCGTTTGATTTGTACTTGAATTGGTATGACATTAAATAGATTGTAATAAAGTAAGGATATATAAAAATTAGAGTATCTAAGAGGAAATATAAAAAGCTAATAGATACAATGGAATTGTGTAACTACTAAATAAATCCCCAAAAAGGCAACTAAAAGGGAAGGAACCTGTGGCTCGACAGGCCCTGGGCCCAGTGGAGAATCGAATACTGTTACATTGCCTATTACACTGCTGGAAGGTGTTATGTAGGCTATTGGGGGAGAAAACCGCTCATTAATAAATGCCTAGCTGCATAGCCTGTGAGCTCTAATAATGACTGCCCTATCAAGACATGCCAAGCCCAATGGTGCAACAGTGGCATGAATATCATAGCAGTAACCTAGCACTTTCTTAATAGATTTAAGCCTGGCTCTACAAGATGGAGTATATGCCTGGCACCATTACTGCGCCCAGAATCAATGGCTAGACACATCTTAGGATCTACAGGAGGGCCTACTACTCTTCTGCTTCTAAAAGGACACAGTATGAAGCTGACTCCGAATGGCTTGCCATTATGCCCGTAGACGAATGCATCTTTCTACCCCCATCTGAGAAGCTTCTCTTTGCAGTAGACGGTGATTAACACAGAGATCTACAATTGCTCACAGTATAGAGATTAAGAGACTTCAGAAAGCTTAGACCTGAAAATAATCTATATACCACACCCCACTCTTAAGACTCGGGGATCCTTGTGGAAAGGGGAGCTAGGGGAAGCAGATGATGAGAAAGGAAACATTAGAATACACCAGGGCGTCTGCACATATGAATTCACAGGGGGTGGCGCCAGCATGCACAAGGCCTCTGCAAGCCCAAGTCAGTCAAAACGTTAGCATGAAGAGCGGAGCTGGGCAGACAATCCTGCCCCTGGCCCTACAGCTACTGATAAGTTTAGCTGCTGGGAGGGGAGGAGACAGTTTTGGTTTTCTAAGAGTTTAGCCTCTGATAAGTTGACTATGCTGCAGTGGAAGAGTGAACATCTGAGAACATTTGCAGAACACAAATTGGTCTTGAAGAGTTTAATTTAAAAAAAAAAAACACAGTTAGGTGGGTAGGGAAGAGGGATGGGTCTGGGGAGTGCTGAGCCAGGGGAGAGAATATAATTAAAACACATACAGGTATCAGTTTTCAGTGTATGCCTGGTTCTACCAGGGTTCTCTACTTGAGTTCATTGGTCTTTATATCTCTCTGTGCTAATGTCATGTTATTTAATTCCCAATAATTAAAATTTATGCTATCTCAAACAAACAAAAAGCACATACAAAACTCTCAAAGAACTAATAAGCACTGGGCGGTGGTGGCGCACGCCTTTAATCCCAGCACTCGGGAGGCAGAGGCAGGCGGATCTCTGTGAGTTTGAGACCAACCTGGTCGACAGAGCTAGTTCCAGGACAGGCTCCAAAGCCACAGAGAAACCCTCTCTCGAAAAACCAAAAAAAAAAAAACTAATAAAAAAATTCTAGAGCAAAGCAAAATGCTGACCAAGAAATTAAAAAACGAGGCTGCTATGTTGCTGTTAAACAAGGAGCAGGGCTATTGTCAATAATCAAGAGAATTGTTATATAATGACAAGAACAATTTATTGATAAGACAAAACAATCATGGATTTACCTGAGAACACAAAATCAAAATATACAAAACCAAAAAAACAATAAGAGTTAGGGAGAAGAGACCAATTCCAATTACACATCAATACATTATCATCCTGCCTCAGTAATAAACACAGGTAGGTATGAGAGCAGCTGAGGGCATGGATGACCTGAAGAGCAAGCAGGTGACCCTAACCTAATCGAACTTTGCAGAGCTTCCAACAGTAGCAAAAATATGTATTATTTATATACATGCATGAAATATTTACCAAAAAGAGCATATTCTGGGTCATAAATAAGAGCATGTAAGATAATTCAATGCATATGAATGTTTTGCTCTACATAAAAAATATACTCTAACAATGGAAATTAACTAGAAAGCAATAGCTAAAGGAAATCTTAAGAGTCTCTACATATTTGGAGATTGGATAAACAATAACTTGCAAAAAATAGATAGATGGAGGGAAAAAAAGGAGAAACAGGTAAAGTAAAAACTTCTGTTTGTCCTCCGTATGCTCTAATTTGATTATATTTAGATTTCTGAGGCCAAAACGTTACCCACAGTAAAATAAGAGACACCACAGGTGTAAGGGAGAGAGGAGGTAGAGGGGGAAGATGAGAGAAAGAACAAGGACCACCTGATTACAATTTTATCCCAAACACTGTAGAATTGTGCAATCTTGGCACCTAAGCAAAGCACGTTTATTTCTCATGGTTTAACACAGTGTCAGAAAGTAAAAGATTCTCCATGCTAAGATCTGCTCAGTTCACCTCTTACCCGACAGCTAGGTGGACAGGCCCTTGAGCGAGAACTCCCTCACTCTGACGATTCTCACCTCAAACACCGCCACCTGAGCTTCGCTTTCCCGAAGGGAGGACTACAGCAGCACAGGAACCTCTTAGCCATACCCAAGAGCAGAGAGGTAGCCAGAAGGTTACTGTCCTGCCTGAGGCAACCACAATAAACAGGGGACCAAATGGTATGCCTGGCAGCTTTCCCATCTTGCTGCTTCTCAGAAATCTGAGCAAGCCAAGCCTTGCTTCTCATAACACAGCCTCAATTTCACTCTCTTATCTTGTGTGTTCCTCATGACTGCCTGCAAGGTTCACCTCCCAGAAAACCCCCTGTACCCCAAGTCTCTTATCTTGGACTCAAACTAGACTCAAGATCTCAGAACTTCCTGCCAGGACAGAAATAGCCATTATTTCTGCCCCTGATCCTCCATCAGAGAATAGTTACGCACGCACACCAGATCGAACTATCAAGTTGGTCATTCAGAGCGGTTGAAGTCAGGGCCTTCTGCACAGTAAGTAAGTAGGCTACTTCTGAGCTACACAAGCATTTGATTTTGTCATTCTTAACATGGAAACAAGCCACTAACTGCAGGGAGATGAAGAGACCGGGTGAAGACTGTCATCCCGGGGACCGGTTATTGCTTTTGCATTTTTTTCCACTGACTTTAACACTAAAGAGCCAAGAGCAAGTGGTCAGCCAGCCAACAGTCCTCAAGTTATCTAATTCCCAGGCCTCCTTCAGACACATAAAATATACATAGGCAGAGAGAACCTAAAAATGGAAATTGAATCATGACAAATTTAAGACATATTTTGGACCTGGACTGTCCTTGACAGTCCTTCATATGATTTTCAGGGGTGAGAGCTGGGACCACGTGCCCTGACTTAATGACCCCACTACTAAAAGCAGGCAAGGAGCACAACAAGTCCAGCCTTGGAGCAGTTCCCCAAGCACTCAGCCCGCCAAGGCTTCCTCCCCTCCCTGCTCATCCTGACCTCTGCAGTGAGTCACCCCTCTCAGCACGGCCACCAATCCATCAAAGGAAAAGAGACATCCTCTCCCTTTTAGGAACAAAACATCTTCAAAGCACTGACTTTGGAGCTGCTCAGAGCCTTTCCAAGGAAACTATCAACAGGACAACTTGGAACTTTCCAATTCCTTCACCTCTTATTGAATCTCCCGTATGCATAGGCAATACCAGGTAAGACAGGGGAGTGAGGGAAATCCAGCCCTAGCCTCAGTGAGTTCACAGTCAAATGGATGAATGATTATGAATATCACAGGAAGTTAGCACTCTTGACCTTCTACAAAGATCTTTCTGATAGCATCTTTTCAGGTCCTGTTACTCTAGAGGGCAGATGAGAGATCAGAGCTACTGGTGTGCCCGCGGACCAGTTTCAAGTGGAATACTAAGCTAATGAGTCAGAATAGTGGAAATCCAACAAAGGTCTTAACCATGGGTTTGTTTGTTGGTTGGGGTTTTATTTTGTTTGCAAAGATAGCTGCCTCCAGCTTATAGGTATGTAGCTGAAATATGGTTTGTTTGTTTTCCCATGAGAACTCATCGGTGTTTAATTCTTTAATGTAACCAGATAGGGAGATGGGATGTATTAAGTGGTGTTTGAGTCAGGAGGGTAAACACTGACTAATGTCTGCCTTGCAAGCATGAGTCCTTAGCCTCTGTGCAAATTCAGCCCCCTCGGTTTTCTTCCCAACCAGTCTGCTCGCCCTCTGCCACAAAACACACACTAGAGGGCAACCAGATATAGTTGACCAAACTTAGCCTTTCATCAAACTTGAACTGGGAGCCAAATAAACTTTCTTTTATCAATTACCGTCTCTGATATTCTATCATAGCAACAGAAAACAGACTAAGACATCTGCCTGTGCTCCAGCGCCATCTGCAATTAAATAAGTACCTCCTATTATAAGGTCAGGTAGAGACTGCCACTGTGTCTTCACCTAGGCTGGCCTAGGGTGGCTCAGGGAGCCACTTGCTTAGCATACGTTTGCTTGCAATAGATGTGTAACCCACATCTCACCAGTGCCAGGCTCAATGTTGCCCTTATAAGTCCCAGGACACTTTGATTTTTCTTTATAATATCTGAAGGTAAATCTCAGAAATATGTTCTGATTAAAGATGGAGTGACATGTTGATCCTCACGCTCTCTGCTCTTAGGATTATCTCATGATAGCCCCAAATATTTAAATATATTTACCTAGACCTTTCTAAGTCTTAAAAGAATTCTCAAGTGCAAATCCTTATGTATCTCGCATTGCCATCCTGGAGCAGATGAAAGGTGTGTCCACAGGCTTCAGTATTCCTCTTACCAGGAGATGAGGTCTGAGCCTCGCCCCTTAAGGGTGAGCTAGCCCTAATGACTGGTTTATTCAAGAGTATGGCCCAAATGAGATCCTGAAACTTCTGAGATATGGGCATAAGAAGTCACCCAGCTTTTGGGTGACTCTCTTCTTGGGATACGGCCACTCAGAATCTAGCCTCTGTGTAGTGAAAGACCCAAGCCCCATGGAGAAGCCACATAGAAGTCTTTGGAGCAAATCTCAGCCAGCTTCCTACATTACCCAGCAGCCTTATAAATAAGGCACATTAGACATTCAGCCTAGCCGCCATCTGGCTGTACCTGTACAAGAGACCCTGAGGGAAGCTTGCCCACAAAATACCAGCCAACCCATCAAAGCATAGGAACAATCATATATTACTGTTATAAGCAATCATGTTTGGTGTATAAATTTTAAACTAGAAATAATAAGAGCACATGCTTAAGAGAAACTAGTGAGAACCTAGCCCTGTGTTCCCAGTAAGGAACTGACTCTTCTAACCCACCAGTCTTTACTTCATGGCTTCTCACTTCCCCAAAGGGGTCTGCAGGATTCTAGAAAGATGCCTACAGAATGCATTTATTGAAACCATTGGTGGCAGAGGCTGAGAAGACCTTTAAATGCCAAGGGATGCATTGTACAAACCATGATACAGAAACAAAACAAACCATCAAAAAAAAATCACGAAGCTCAAAGAGTAAAAGGGAAAGCTGGCGCATGCAAGGAGTTAGCTCCCTTGACTCTCAGTCCCCTGCTCTAGCTGTGGCTCTACTTGCTGTCCATCTGCTCAGCAGCAGAGCAAAGTCTTCAGCACAGAGTCTGCCAGACATGAAGCCCTTCTCTGGCGAAGCTGCTCTGAGGATCTCAGCAGCACCGCTTAGAAGTCGATCTGATCCCCGCAAGCTTATTGTACTGCCTGGGAGGGCAGCTTTCCAGATGGCCCCCTCTGAATTATTCAGTACACCTGTTGTGAGGCTACACAGCTCTGTGCCAGGAAATGAGGATGACATCCACATTGGTGACGTAAGCATGAATAAAATAGTGCATCGTCCTGGGTCAGGTTACGGAAACAACCCGATCCAGTGTGCTGAGGCCAGTGCGCTGACAGCTTCCTCTGTGAAGCCTGGGGGACCCAAATGGGCCGCTCTGGGGACAATGAAGCAACATAGGATCATCTGAACTGCCTTTAAAGAATAAGCAGAAATCAACAAAGCAAGAAGTGGGCATTGGATGAGAGTCCAGTTAGAGGGAAAGAGCAGATAAAGTGGGCTTTGCACCTTTAAGTGCTCTGGACGTCAAATGAGTCCGAGGCGGGGTAGAATGAGATGGGAGAGAGAGACGTAGGCTGACAAGGCAGAACTCATGCTCAGGATAAATATTTGGAGCTGTGTTCCACAGGAAGAATCAGATGCTATAGAGCAATAGATTTCACAATGTGTATTTCACAACAGGGAATTTGGCAGTGGGAAGATTGAATCAGAATGTGTATTAGTCATATGGAACTGAATATCGCTCTGAAAATCACACTGGCATAGATTAGTAAGAATGTATTTCTCATTCCTACACTTGCGTTTTGACTAATTGTGGCTGACTTGGGCTGGGATTAGCTAGAGGAAATGGTCCAAGGCTAGCAATAAGATTAAAATCATGAGAGTGGAAACTAGAAATGTTCCATACAATATGGCAATCCCTAGCTGTGTGTGACTAAGATTGAAACTTTAGTTTTCCTATGTTGCATTAGCAACATTTTGAGGACTCCAGAGCCATACGTGGCTCTCGGTTACCATGTATTACAGCACAGAGTCACAAAAGCGTTCTGTTGGACAGGGCTGGCTTAGTGATCAATCCATGAGCAGCAGCTCATTTTCAAGTTCTACAAATCTATATTAATTGCCAATTTTCTGAACTGAATGGCCACAAACTTAATGGCTTAAAAGAATACACATTTACTCCCTTCTGATTCTTAGAGTTACAAGACTAACATTAACATGGCGACAGAGCCACATGCACAGGTTTCTCTTGGGAAGTTTCAGGGTAGACTCAATTCTCCTACCTTCTCAGCTGCTCACACACCAGGGGCTTAGTCTGGCTCTTTCTATGAGAGATCTTACAATTATGGTGGATTCATTCATATAATCCAGGATAATACTCCTATCTCAAGATCCTTAACCTATTCATATATGCCATAATCTACTTATAGGTTCCAGAGATAAAGATATGAGCATCTTGAGGAGGCAGGGAGGCTATTCAGTGGACCACCCTGCTTGATGAATGCACAGCTCTGTTATAATCCAAGTCCATGGAATCTTAGAGCACACATAAGTGTTGAGATGTGATGCAAATTTCAAGATTCAGATGTCAGGAGGAGGCAGCATGAAATGTATAACGTGATGAAAAGTATCTAATTGTATTAGAAACCTATGAAATGACCACAGTAAAGCAATTGGAAAGAAAGGGCGCTCTTCTATGTGTCTTAGAAAAACACACGGGGAAACGGGAGCCTTAGAAAAATGGCTGATTCAAGAGGTAAAAAAAGGAAATATGCAAAATGAACTGGTAGTACCATATGCCACCAAAAGGTAAGGTGCTCTCAATATATATAATAAACAACAATTCACAGCAATAGTGAAATATCAACAAGAAACAAGAGTCAACTAAAGCCACCATGGAAACCAGTATTGAATTAAAGATAAATATAAAAAACAAACACCCATGAGTCCACAGCAATATAAATAAAGGTCTGAATAATTAAAGTAATGGGGAAGAGACAAATATCTGTGTTAAAAAAAATAGTTTATGTAGCTACATGAACTTCAAGGACATGAAGCCTACCTGCCTACTTGCTGAGTTGGATCATGGTGGCCTCCTTCCATAGGAGTGGGAAAAGGGAAAAAAAGACTAACAGGATGAAGAAGTTCAACAAATAATCCCTTGGTCGGGTGACAATGGTTCACATCAACAATGAGAGCTAAATTTGAGAGCATGTACCCTTGATATAATGTAAAGTCAACATCCATTGTGTCACCTCTGTTGTGTTCCTCCTGAGAACACACCACTTCCATCTAGTCCTGAGGACAAGAAGCCAGACAATAACAATCAAGGAAGAATTCTATTAAAATTCCCATTAATACTCCTCAGAACTGTCGAGAGTATCAAAAGCAAGGGCAGCCCTAGAAACTGTCATATGAAAGAGAAAATAAGAAGAAATGGATGCTAAGTGTGCTATGGTGTCCTGCGTGAGATCCTTGAACAGAAAAGAAAAAATTTTTTGGTGAAAACCTCAATAAAATATAGACTTTACAAATAGTGTGTAAGTATTGACTTGTCATTGTAGCAAGTAGCCCACACTGATATTAAATATTAGGACGAGGGTAGACTGGGTTTAGGACACAATCATATCTTCATACTTCTCATTCAAATTTAAGTAATTATAAAATAAAAAGATTATTTCAAAAATGGGGGGGGGCATTAAAGAATTAATTCCAGGGGAAACACTGTTAAGAGTCTGATGTGGGATTCCCCTCTGTATGTTGTGAATATGTTTTATTACCATTGGTTAATAAAGAAGCTGCTTTAGCCTATGGCAGGGCAGAATATAGCCAGGCTGGAAGAGATATAGAGAGAGAGTAGGAGGAGTCAGGAAGATGCCATGTAGCTGCCAAAGTAGAAGGACACACTGGATCCTTACTGGTAGGCCACAGCCTCGTGGCAATACACAGATTAATAGAAATGGGTTAATTTAAGATGTAAGAGTTACTTAGCTAATAGGCCAAACAGTGTTGTAATTAATATAGTTTTGAGTGATTATTCAGGTCTGAGCAGCCAGGAAATGAATGAGCAGTCTCGGGTTACAAGAGTCCCAAGGAAAAAATTACTATCGAATTGCTTGGGTATAAAACCTTAAGAAACCAGTGTGGTCAGGGAGGCCTGAAATGGTGATGGCCAAGAACAGGGCCCACTCAAACAGCCAGGATTAGAAAGCTCTGTGTTGTTGCCAATTCCTCACTTTGGTAAAACTGTATTACCACAGCTCTGCCAAGAATCAGGATGAAGTCTATAGAACTCACCTTGGCTACTAGGATCCTAATTCACAAGATGTCTTAGTCTGTTGTCTTTCACTATAAAAGGGCACCAGAGACCGAGTAACGTAAACAACGGGAGTGCATTTTGCCCATGGTTCTGAAAGCTAGGTTGTTCAACAACATGGTGCTGGCATCCAGCTAGGGTGTTCATTCTGCATCATAGTTTAGCAGGAGGTCAAGCAAGCACTTTCAAGAGAGATGGGGCAAGAGAAGTATGTTCTTAAAGGAAACACATTTTTATAGCACTTAACCTATTCCACAATAACAGCATTAATTCGCTCATGAGGATAGAGTCCTCATGACCTCATCCCCTCTTAAGGGTCCTAAATGTTAGTACAGCATTAGATTTTTAAATTTATTATTGTTTATGTATATGGGTATTTTGTGTACATGTTTGTATGCTTGTATGTAGATGACCGGTACCCATGAAGACCAGAAAAGGGCATCAGATCCCCTGAAACTAGAGTTACAGATGGTTGCGAGCTGCCCTGTGGGTACCGGAAATTGAACCAGGTCCTCTGGAAGAGTGGCCAGCGCTCTTAACTGCTGAGCCATCTTTCCAACCCCAATACAACAGTAGATCTTCATATGAACTCTGGAGAGATACAAACTCTCAAATACCAGACTGAAGAGAAAGTCAGAAGACTAGGTCAAGTCATTTAAAAGTCTGTGATTTTCTTTTCTTTAACTTAGTAGCTTGCCCTCAGCGGACACTGTCTGAAGATCATGAATTGAATTTAGAAAAAAAAAATTAGAGTAAATAAGCTGAGATTCCATCCAATTCCAAAACCTTTGCTGTGATTTTTGGCCTGTACCATTTTTTCTCAAATAATATTCCTCTTCTCTAATAAAACAGGTCTAGGCTACTTCTGAAAAATACTAGAAGAGCCCAGGAAATTGAGTTTGGTTGAATTCCTTTGGCTTTTCTGTTCAGCTCCCCAGCAGAAATCCAGGTCAGTCAATCAGAATGCAATTTGTCGAAAGCCTGCATTTTGCACATGAACGTCGGCCAACACAGTGAGAGAGAAAAGAAATATGAGGCCCGATGGTGAAACTTTGCTTTTACAGAATGGAACAGCCAGACACTTGGCTAAGATGGAGCATTTAGAAGTAAACACATGCAATTGAGCAGCTTCCTGGTTTCTGTCAACCTAAGATTAGGAGGCAGAAGTTAAAGACAAGCATTTTCCCCTTCCACGGAGGAAATGCGGTGTTGGGAAAGTTGGTTGTAAAACCTTCACTGTGTGCTGTGGTTTGTGAAAATGGCCCTGCACCTCTAGTGAGGTCTTCTGTATATGTCATACTGTGCTAATAATCTCCAGCTCAAGGAATCCAAAAGTCCCCATCCCCATCCTGCACAAATGAATGGAAGAAACTGGTTATATTATAGTTATATTACAGGAAGAAGGGAAGAGGGATGTTAGAATGGTGGTTGGCTCAGGGTCGGCTTTTGGGTTGTATTTTGGTTGGGTGACAGGCTACTTTGTCATTTGAGATGAGCTTTGTCTTTGTTTAACGTTGTTTTACTTTTAGATTTAAGTGATTTTTCTAACCAAATTGCTAGTCCCTTGAAGGACGGCCCCAGGGATATTAAGTACCCTGTGTCCCAACTCTTAATCAGCAAGAAGTCATAGAGGTCTATAAGCTTTGTCAGCAACGGCAGAGTCCAATTTGATGATTTATGCAACCCAAAGACTTTGCCTGACTTGGGACAGGGTCTGCTCCAGGGTGTGACAAACAGCAGTGGAAATTCTTTCAGCAGTGGGCTTCTATTCAAGTCAGAGCCAATAGCCCAAGGCAGGCCTTTGCTTGTATCCAATCTGGAAGAGGCATGTTCAGAATGACCCAGATGCACCTGTTCTGTGCAGTGCACATCTGGTGTGTTATAGCTCAGGGAGCCAATGAGCACAGAAGTCAAGGGAGGGGCCAGAACCATCTCAGTGTGAGGTGCCATGGAAAATGACAACCTTGGACCTTTCTCTTTAAAAGCGGAAGAAGGAAAAGCGATGTGCATCTATCTGTGTCTGAATAGATGGAACATCATTGCCTGTGTTCATAGAGGAAGGAAGCAAACAGCAGACAAAATACGGGCATGTTCTTGTCATTTTTCTTCTGTCACTTCAAAGAACAGGCTTGAACTTCCCACCTACGCTCTGGTATCCAGACTGTCAAGAGAAATGTGTCTACATTTGTGAAATCTTTCTGTTTAGGCTCAAAGACTGCTGAAGGTACAGGCAATAGCATGGAACAGTCAAAACAGCCTGTGATTGCCAGGACTGGGAGGAAGACATCATTTGTATTTTAGTGTAAATGTCGGCAACAGATGCTCCCTGTCATAAATCCTGTAGCAACGTGGCTATTATGCATCACAACAGGGTACAGGGGCCTCCAGAACATTCCATGACATAACTTCCCCTAAAGTCAGGCTCTTCTTAGTGCACAAACCAGTTGTAGAGCTTGAAGTGTGCTGCAGCTGTGCACTTGACTCAGACCCCAGTTAGCTTCCACTTGTTAATTAACACTGGAATGCTGTCAGAGTAAAGGCTTCCCCAACAGGGATTGGAGGTACAGGTTTCACTGATATGGTTTCATGAGCTGGGGATTCCAGGTCTGCTCAACTCAATTCTCTCTTTTTGTCTTCTCCTTGCTATCCAAGAAATAGTATCTTAGTAATGATGCTCTTTATTCCCATATATAAAGGATGCTTGAGATGAGTCAGGACAAATAGTTCATATAATGTGTATTTATAACTGCTAAGCAATATTAAAATGGGTATGAAGTACCTATGTTCTATGCTGTCCCAAGGGGTTGAAAACCAAGGACACAAGAACCTACCTTCTGGAGACTTCAACTTCTACTAGCATCAGATAGGTGACTAGAGAACTAGACAGCATCTCTCACATAAGAACTATCTCTTGAGATAGTTCTATTATCTAATAATCAGCAATGGCTTTAACTATGATCCCTTCCCACTTGTGCTTCTCCCCCTGGGTACCATTGTTAGCTGCTAATTGTATAAAATGCTCTACAGAGGGCCTCATTCTCCAAAGAGAAAAAAGGAACAATGGAGAAACTTCCACAACAATTCGGTCCAGTACTTTAGAGGATGAAGCAGCCGTTGATATTTCTAATGATGACCATGAGCCATCAAAGAATGATTCTGCCCTGAGTGTGAGGATGGGATTGGCCTTCACTGTCTGATGAAGGCGGACCTACAGAGTAGAATTACTCCTGTTGCCTACCTCTGGAAAGCAAAAACTACTTCAATCTGTTCACTTTGTTAAACATTCATTCTTCAACCCAGGATAGCCCCACCCCTTATTTCAGACATTTGTAACAAGACCGAGGAAAGAAGAGGTTCAGTGAGGACTTGCAACTGCTCTTAGTTTTGAGTCACCCTCAGGGATCCATCCCCAGTGGGGGAAGGAGGTCTAATTTGACAATCCAAGGGATGAGTTTTTCAGGTCCTTTATATTCTTATTGGATGTCAATGGCTGTAATATAACATGATCATCTCTGTATGACAGCTTCAACTTCTGGTGTTCCAACTGGGGAAACGGGTCACCAGGAGAGAGTTTCAGATGACACCCAGAAGTTTCAGAAAGCACATGGCACCTCCCAACACACACTGTACCCATGACAATTAAAATGCCCTGGGTGTAAACTGAGTCAGGCCTGTGGATCATAGATACTATAAACATACCATTACTCCAGATTTTCCTACAGTGCACCCTAAAATTCCCATTTCTTGTAATTAATGGTTAGACTGTGGTCAGCCTCTTAAACACTCTGTGAATTAACTAGCATACCCCAAAATAGTTTCCAAAATATTTTATATCAAAGTATTGTGTGCATGGAAGAGCTCAGGCTAAGAAAATACTCGCTATGTCCCAAAGGGTTCAATGGCCTGCCGCCATTGCTTGCAAATGAGGGAGTTGGAAGAGGGGAATATTAGCGGCATATCCTGTTACCCTTAGTGATGGGGCCTAAGAATGCTCTGCTGTTAGAGGCAAACCATCATTTGAAATGTTTTCTACACCAAATCTAAAATATATAAAAAGTTAGCAAATATTTAAAGTGGGGTAGTTATTGGAAATGCTATCTGAAGGGAGCTTTGCTTATAGTGTCAGATGAAAACAACATAAGCCAAACGGAAGCCCAGACATGGTCCTCTGGGGACACTGGCATTAGAATTGCAGCTGTGAGCATGGACAGGCACTAGCTGAAGCATTGGGGCAGTGCTGCCCAGCGTAGGTAGAGGTCTTTTGAGGTACAATCTTGCCATCATTTCAGAGATAAGTACTTCCTTAAAAAGCCTTTATAATTTTATATATTCATTCATCCATTATTAAACTAAGCATTTTCAAAAAGAAACATGCATTTTATATTAAATCCAAGTACTTACTTTTCATGGATACTTATCACTACAGATTATTCAAAATAAATGAGAATGCAAATCCTCATTAGGTTGTGGGGTACCTTTGTTTTTGTTTTTAAGGGTTTCAAGGCAGTGCATCCAGACTTCCCTCTGGAACTTCAGGCTCAAAAACAAAGCTAGTCAGTACAGCGACAGAGGAAGCTATGCCTTCTGCCTGAAAGGATATCCAGTTCTTAGAGATGGATGCTTTAGCAACACTGGATTAACAGGTAAATAAGGGCCAGCAATGTGGCTCAGAGGTGGAGCACTCACCTGGCCTGTGTGAGGGCCTGGGTCAGTCCCCAGCACTGGGAAATAAGAATAAGCAGGCAAACAGAAGTGTAGAAAATTAATATTACATTGACTAAAGATGCCCTGGGTCTCTTTGTTGTGGTTAATTCTCAATCCATCCAGAGGGTGAAGGGTGTTCTTTAAAGAGTTTAGGTTATAGTTTCAAAGAACAAAATAAAAAAAATATTATCTGGCAGGGCAAATAGTTGATTTTTTTTTTCAAAATTACATGGAGATGATCACATATGTTTTGGAATATCTGTGTACAATACACCTAAATTTCTCCAGCCTCCTGCTGATAGACATTTCACAAAATCTTTCCCACTGATAACAGGTCTTTCCTTCTTCAGTGATTCCTCCCTCCCTCCAGCATCCTTCCCTCCAGCTGGCAATGAGGAAACACACTCCATTTCTCTGCTGCTCTGGTTCTCTTCTGTGTCTGCTGAGGTTTCTAGGCTGTTTGTAAAACATGGGAAAACCCAGTACTTAAGGTCATTCTGGATGTGTTTGCTACCAAATTAGGAACTAGTGGGGGAGGGGCGATGTGTCTTTTTATATGGTTTTTAGCCAAATCCAGATGTTCTGACACTACATTTCTGACTGTAAATATTGCCCAGAGGTTCAGGTTGACAGGCCTTTTCTGAGACTGTCCCTCAGCCAGGCTCCTTGCCAGCTTTTAGCACATTGTACACAGATTTGTCCAATGTTTTAGCAGTATTGTTTTCTAAATGACATTCTGTAATACATTTATTTGTTTGTTTGTCGTTCTGGACTTTGTTGTGTTAGTTTTACAAAACCTTTCCTCAGACTTAACACCAGGAAAAAAGACATTTTAAAATAAACTGGTACTAATTGGAAACAAAGAAAATTTTCAGCTTCAAGTTTTACAAAGAAGATGTTCACACCAGTTAAACTGCGCTTCCCCAAGGAAATGGCTGCTGTCCTCTTCCAATGGGCATCAAGAAGACCAGAAACATTAACAGTGTTTGTGATCCATTTACATAGCAAGGAGCCCCTGTTCCCACAGAGAGAACTGGGTAGTCCTAAGAGTACATCCTAAAAGGAGAGATACAAAGTAACAACCCTTTAGAAACAGCCTTCTGGTCTTTGGACCTTCATGTTCTGTAATGCTACGTTGTAACAATGAATATGGAGTTGTCAGTCCAGTCTGAAGTCATTGCCAACTTGTACTGACTCTGCTATGGGTCTACCCTTGGCTTGCACAGATGCAAACCAAGTCACAACACAGGCCTTTCAGTAAGACCATTCTGATTTCTATGGCGTCCACATAAATGAATTTAGATGTCCTTGTAACTGGTTAATTACCATGAAGTCAGTCTAACTTCTGCTCAATAAAAAAATTCTGTATCTGCTTCTAAAAAAAAATGTTTATGCCTCATTTATGCTCCATTTTCACATTTCTACAGAGCCTTCTCTCCTGCATGCTCAGTGTTTTGTGACATTAAAATTGCCTTAATATCAAAAGGTATATATGAACTCAATGAATGGGCTGTGAAACATAACAGTTGTTAAAAGAAAAAATATAAATGGTTAGTTAATACTTAAGAGTCAACATCCTTAGCCATGGAAGGAACGCAAAATAAAACCATTTCAGCCTAACTGAAATGACAATCATAAAGAATACAAATGTCAATAATTTTTGGTGTGGTTCCAAGGACAGGGGAATCCTTGAACGCTACTGAATGGAGTGAAAACTAGTGTAGCCCCTTTGGAAATTAGTTCTCTGGTTTCTCAAAAAGCTAAAATAAGATCAAGAAGATGGCTCAGCAGTAAGGGTGCTGCTGGCAAGCCTGAAAACCTGAATTTAAACCCACAGCCCACATGGTAAGGAGAAATAAACCAACTCCCACAATTTTCCTCTAACCTTCACTTATGCTTGCACACACAGAGAGATGAATAGATGTACGAAAATGTGTTAAAGCCTAGAAATAGAGCAGGCTAAATACCTTGTGACCCATCTCTATCACTCCTGGACATATGCCAAAGGGCTCTGCATCCTACTACAGAGATGCTTGCACATTCACATTCATTATTGTTCTAGTCCCAACAGCTGAAAACTGAAGCAGCTTGGATGTCCATCAACTGATGAGCAGATAACAGAAATATAGTATACACACACATTGGAATCTTATTTGCCTATAAAGAAAAATCAAGTTATAAAGTTTTTTGATAAGTGGATAGAACAGGAAAAAAATATACTGAGTGAGGTAACCCAGGCCCCAAAAGACAAATTCTGCATATTCTTTCTTAGATGCCAATTCTATCAACTCTTCAGTTTTGTGTGTAGGCTTGAAGTGATGGAAGACAGCAGAGGATAGACAAAATGAAAGAAGGGGAATACTTGGATACAAGATGTTTAAGACAAAGGATGGGGACAGGGTTAGTCACAATGAATGTTATATAAAAGAGCAAAGATACAGAAGTTAAAGACTCTATATGACTTGGTAATGTTGTTCCTAAAAGTCATAAGTAACTGCACAAAAATCCCAGAACTCGATAAGATACCTCAAGGGAGACCTCAGAAAACTCCAGAACAATATAGGCTCTTTCCTTTGGTTCCTACCAGAATTAGGCAAGAACCCATTGCTGAAGACACCAGATGCCTTGGTTGCAAGATATAGAGAAACCAAGGTAGGAATGAGCTGGAAACTTTCTTCATGCTGGCTATCATTTATAGTGCCAGGGATGCTGTGCAGGCTGCTGAGGAAGAAAAAGCAACAATGGCTTTGTCTAGGTGTGAACCATAGTAATTATAATCCTCACCTAAGACATGTCCATTTGCACAATAGTGACTTGTCTACAGGAGTAACCAACTGTTCTCTAAACTGTTCAAAAACATATGACTGGGGAAGGTATAGACCCCAGGAAGAAATTTTCTAATATTATCTAGCAAAAAATAACATAGCATAAAATTGCCTTGCAAGTATGTGCTATAATATAATATAATATAATATAATATAATATAATATAATATAATATGCAAATGCTATTTTCAACCTCAATCAGAGAAGCTTCTCTTTGCAGTGAATGGCAGTTAATACATAAACTCATGGCCACTCAATGTACAACTAAGACATGCCACAATAAGACATATATATATCTCCGTCTCTAAGGCTCAGAGAACATGGTCAAAAGAGAAATCAAAAATAATGTAAGAGGCAAAAGACAGGGAGAAGAGCTATAGAATGCCATTTTCTGGATATAACAGAGCCATTGAAATCATGAACTCTCAGCAGCTAAGCCCATATAAGACTTAATTGCCAACAGTTACTTAGGAATGAGAGGGACAGTTTATAGAGCCCTACTTCTTACTGTTTAACTGATAGCTGCAGATAGATTCTGGAAGAGGAAGCATTAACATTAGCTACAAACAATTTCTCTTGGGTGGGGTAGGAGCCCATGTCCCCTGTCTCAGTGCTGGGACCCTGTTGGGCTCGAACCTGTTCAGGCCCTGTACATGCTGCCACAGTCTCTGTGGGTTCATATGCACATCAGTCCTCTTGTGTCTGGAAGACACTGTTTCCATGGCGCTGTCCATCCCATCTAACTCTTTCTATTTCTCTTCTGCATAGATCTCTCGGCTTTGTGGGAAAGGGTTTGTATTAGAAAGGATTCTCTGGAGCAGTAGAAGTTGTGGAGTGAATTTCTCCTCCTACACCTAAAGAGGATTTATTAGGGCGATTTACAGACTCTGTCAAACAATGGCTGGATATGAACAGAAAGTCCAAGAATCCAGAAGTTTCTCAGTCCATGAGACTGGAGGTTTCAGCTGAACTACAGTAGATGCAGGAATCCCAAAACAGGCTCTAATGTTAGTGAGGGGATGGATTCTCTTACAAAGGCAAGAGCTAGCAAAGAAAGAGCAAAAGGTTTCTTCTTTCATGTCCTTATATAGGCCGACAGCAGAAGAGTGACCCAGATCAAAGATGTCTCTTTCTGCCTCAAGAATTGGATTAAAGTCATGTGTCTTCCTACCTCAAAGGTCCATACTAGAAGTGGATCCACCCACTTTGAACCAAGCAAAAATTCTTACAGACGTGCATTCCATTTCTAGATTATAGTTCATCCCAGATGCAGTCAAGCTGACAACCAAGAATAGCCATCACAGGGTTTGAGTCCATTTGGGACTGATTGTGCCAAAGTCTCCAACCTCTGCACATTGTCTAGATACAGGTCTCTGTGTTGATTACCATCTACCACAAGAAGAAGGTTCTCTGTGATGAGGGTTGAGGGAGGTGATCTACAGGTATGTATGTCATTAGCAGTCATTTTATTGCTATGTTCCTTTAGCAGAATAATAATCAGGTTTGTCCCTTGGCCCATGACCTACCTCGCCTCAGTTTCTTGGCCACTTCGGCAGGTTCAGTTATGGGTTTGATCTCACGTAGTGGGCCTTAAATCCAGTAAAGCAGTTGGTTACTCTCATAACATTTGTGTGATTATTGCAACAGTATATCTTGCAAGTTGATTTCTGTTGTGGGTTACACGATTTGTAGCTGGGTAATATTGATCACATTTCCTTTCCAGTAGTGTGATGGGTATTTTCAAGTACCAGGACTGTTAGTAGGGTTGAAGCTTCTTGTTAGGCACCAGTTCAGCTTCTCTGTATTTGACAACTTAAGTGTTGTCTAGAGAGATAGGGAAAAGACCCTGTCTTACCTAGTCCTGTCTTCCTCCCTCTCTACACGGCTCACTTGCCTTGTTCACACTCATCCAGATACTCTGGCCTCCAAGCCAGCCCTGTTCTCACCTCAAGAAGATTGCTGTCCCTGCTACTAAATGTTCTTTTCCAGCATTCCTTAGTCTTATCTCCTCAAAATGGCTCTACCTAATCACTGCCCAATAATCTCTGCTATATCATTCCCTTCTATTTACCTTGCAGTATTTATCAGGACGCATATCTTACTCATATACTTCTCTTTTATTTAGCTGGTTTTGTTTTGCCTTGTTTTGTTTATAACTAGTTCTTCCTCTCAGAATCTTGTGACAGTTCCTCACCTATCTTGTTCAGTGCTGTGTCACCAATAACTACAGTGGTATTAGAAACAAGCTTAATAGATTCTGAGTAAATCAGCCAATTTTTGGAAAAGACACCAGTTACTTGGCTGCCATTTTGTCTCAAGAGAACAAACTGAGCAATGATTTCATGCAAGGCCTATTTGAATATCTATTAATAGTTTATCAGGAGTCTGGAGCGATAGCTCAGTGCTTAAGAGCACTCACTGACTGTCCTCCCAGAAGATCCAGGTTTGACTCTCAGCATCCACACAGCAGATCACAGCCATCTGTAACTCCAGTTCCAGAGCACCCGATACCCTCTTCTGGCCTCAGGGTACCAGGAACACACATGGTACACAAAAATACATGTAGGCAAAACACTTGTACACATAAAATTTTCAAAAAAAACTATTTAAAGTTAAAAAAATAGTTTGTCACCTGGAAGCCCCTCTAGGTCCAAGTCTCTTGCCAACCCTAAGATGGCTCCCTTAGGGTTGGCAAGAGACTTGGACCTAGAGGGGCTTCCAGGTGCCCAAGCCAAGGTCCCCAGTTAGTTCCTGGGGCAGCTGAGGATAGGGAACCTGAAATGATCCTATCCTATAGCCATACTGATGAATATTTTGCATATCACCATAGAACCTTCATCTGGCGATGGATGGAGATAGAGACAGAGACCCACACTGGAGCACTGGACTGAGCTCCCAAAGTCCCAATGAGGAACAGAAGGAGGGAGAACATGAGCAAAGAAGTCAGGACCACAAGGGGTGCACCCACCCTCGGAGACAGTGGGGCTGATCTATTGGAGCTCACCAAGGCCAGCTGAACTGTGACTGAAAAAGCATGGGATAAAACCAGACTCTCTGAATATGGTGGACAATGAGGGCTGCTGAGAAGCCAAGGACAATGACACTGGGTTTTGATCCTACTTCATGTCCTGGCTTTGTGGGAGCCTAGCCAGTTTGGATGTTCTCCTTCCTAGACCAGGATGGAGGGGGGAGGACTTTGGACTTTCCACAGGGCAGGGAACCCTGACTGCTCTTCAGACTTGAGAGGGAGGGGGAGAGGAGTGGGGGGAGGGGGAGAGGAGTGGGGGGAGGGGGAGAGGAGTGGGGGGAGGGGGAGAGGAGTGGGGGGAGGGGGAGAGGAGTGGGGGGAGGGGGAGAGGAGTGGGAGGCTGGGAGGAGGCGGAAATTTTTTTTTCTCAATAAAAAATAAAATAGTTTGTCAAACCAGGTCAGATCTGATAGAAAAAGAAAATAAAAAATCAAAAGTAAAATCTCATCTCACTCCTCTGTTCCCTTCTAGATACAATCTTATTTACCTAAAGAGAAAGCTCCATGTTTACTTCAGTGCTTGACTCTGGTGTACGATCAGCCAGACCCAGAGGACACAGAGGTTAGTGTACTCCATGTGTTTCTTAGCCTCAGAAGATGCCTACGTCACAGTTCTCTGGCGTCAGCATCGTTAGACGACCCCTGCAGAAGCAGCCATTTTGAGGGGAGTCTGGGCCTCTCCTCTCCTCATCATGAGGAGTGCTTGTCCCTGCATCTAAGTGTATTTTGAAAAGAGATTGTCTTCTGGCAAAAATATCACTCTGCTAGTCATGTTCCAGGCTGCCATTTGACCAGACATGGCAAGTTTGGTTCATAACAACTAATGTAAAAACAATGGCCATTGTTAAGCTACCAGTGACTTAGCAAGTCATTGGGTCAGAGCTGGGCATTGGAATAATGGCAGATTAATGCTTGAATTCCCGAAGTCAAGGTGGTAGGGCCCACCATTCTGGCCAAGGTGCCTTTATATTTATGAGTTGTGGATACTACATGTTTATACAACCTTGAGTCATTAGTACCACAGAATAAATATGACGCCAAAACATAAATCTGGCATTTATGCTTTTCAGAAAATGAGAACTGTCAATGGCAAAATGAGACACTATCCCCACATCCAGTGAGGGGGTCAACGTAGGCAACTCTACATCATCTGTGTGACAGCATCGTCATCAAGGCCTTCAGAAGCATCATTGGGATTACCCTGCTTAAGGAAAGCAAATGGAATGCTTTGAAACCTGCTCCTGTTGGACATATGAGACATTTGATGAACTATACAGTACAGGAAGCTGCTTCCCTAAGAGGAATTATAAACACTCCATCCATGAGACACTGAATGCAGGCCTTCGCAGAATCTTGAAGTGCCCAGAGATCCAAGAAACCTCCTATGGTGGGGTTTGAATAAGACTTGCCCCCAAAGACTCATGTGTTTGAATGCTTAATCATCAGGGAGTGGCACTACTTGGGAAGGATTAGGAGGTGTGACCTTGTTCGAATAAGGATGGCCTTATTGGAGGAAGTGTATTACTCGGGATGGGCTTTGAAGTTTCAAAAGCCTAAGTCAAACACAGTGCTTCTCTCTTTCCTGTTGCTTTTAGATCTGAGGTGGAACTCTCAACTCCTTCTCCAGCATCTTGTCTACCTGCACGCTGCCATGCTCCCTGCCCTTGTGATAATGGACTAAACCTCTAAAAATGTAAGCAATCCCCAGTTAAATGTTTTCCTTTGTAAGAATTGCCTTGGTCCCTGCAAAATGTGCTGGGGCAACAGCAAAGGTGGCTCAGAGCTTGTGGGAACAGACATCCGGCGACTGGTCTAACTTGAGGCCCAAGTCATGAGAGGAAGCCCATGCAAACACTACCTGGATGTCTAGGAACTGGAAGCTAGATGGTTCAGAGACCTAGGGTAGAACCAGACATGACTGACCAGGTATGGGGAGAGGCAGTAAGAAAAAGAAAAAAGAAAAAAAGTCAGTGAAATGATTCCTAATGCTAGTTTGCTATTCTCATACACTAGCCCATTACTATCAGAAAGGCTTCTTCTGGTATCTGATGGGAGCAGATACAGAGACCCATACCCAAACATTAGGCAGAGTTCAGGGAACCCTGCATAGAGGGCAAGGAAGGATTGTAGGAACCAGAGGAGTCAAGGACACCAGGAGAACACAGCCCACAGAATCAACTCAGCAAGCAGGACTCACAGAGGTTAAAGCAAAAGTCACGGAGCCTGCATGGGGATGCTCTAGATCCTCTGTATACATGCTGGTTGTTTGGCTTGGGGTGTTCTTGTAGGACTCCTAACAGTGGGAGTGGGAGGGTCTCTGACTCTTCTGCCTGCTCCTGGGACCCTTCCCCCTACTGAGCTGTGTCGTCCAGCCTTCTTACGAGGGTTTTGCCTAGTCTTATTGCATCTTGTTGTACTGTGTTTGGTTGATACCCCTGGGAGGACTGTTCCCTGAAGGGAAACAGAGGAGCAGTGGATCTGGAGAAGAAAGGTGGATGGGAGGGAAGAAGGGGACTGGAGGGAGGGGAGGCTATGGTCAGGTTGTATTGTATGAAAGAAGAATAAAGAAAAAGAAAAAATTACGTTCTTCATAGTGTCTCTTCCAGGCAATAGAACAGTGATTAAGACACCACAAAACACTATACGAGTAGACTCATCTGCTATTCCTACAGAAGAATTCACAGAAGAACCTGGCAATCCCGTTAAAGCCAGACATACCTGCAATGCCCATGTTCTGGGGAGAGTTTCTTGACCTGGTCAGCAGTCAGAGAACCAGGCTGACCAAAGCATCAGGGCTACAGCTGCCAGGGCAACCAAATCAGATGAGCAGGGGCTGCAGGCAGGAAGCCTTCTGAGTAACCATTAGAATCTGTTTTGTCCCATAAAGGTCAAACAGAGACTGCTAATTTGAATAAAAACCTATCAAAGATGAAGTGAGAAAACCTGATTATACATCATGATAACTAGCTAGAAGGCTTGTGAGAACAGAGATTTCTGGGCTTCACGGGTGCCCTGGAGAGATTTATATCAACTAATAAACCAACTGTCAAAATTTGTAGAAATTTGCAAGCCTTTTATGAAATACAATCATAGTTTAATTATGAAATTCATGACCAAATAATTTGCCTTAAAATAAGCTATAAGGTTATGGAGATTGTTCCGTAGGCAGAGAACTTGCCACTCAAGCCTGACTCTTAGATTCCCCAGAACCCAAATAAAGGCCAGGTGGACACAGTTTCACCCTGCAATTCCAGCTGTAGACAGGCACAGACAGGAGATCCCTGGAGCAAACCGGCTAGTTCGACATAGCAGTGTCAAGGTTCAACAAGAGACTCTGTCTCAATGTGTGAGGTGAAGCGACATCAAGGAAGACCGCGGACATCAACCTCAGGCCATCACATGCATATGCACTGATATGCACGTAAACATGCATATATGCATGCACATCACACATGTGTATGCAAAATAAAGTTGCAATAAAAGCATTCCCTAATTGTCTTAGCATCCACTTTCATTACTGTCATCTTGTGGCTATTCATTTCTGCTGGGCTTGCACCATTGCCCCAAGGTGCTACTGTATAGGTCTCCTTCACATCTCTCTCCTGGTGTGATGCTGTGGCTGAAATTTGCCAAGTTGGAAGTATTTACACCACAGAAAAAGCAAGTTCTACACATCTGGGCTTGTCACCTGTCTAGATTTAGGCAATGATGAGATGAAAACATTAATAGTACAGATTAAACCTGAAGTGGTTATTTGTATAGTATAAAAAGAAAGAAACGTTTTTAGAAAAGAAGTTAAGAAAGCCATCTTTCATGATTTGGACAATAACTCGCCACCACCAGGCCAGGCCATTTTCGAGCTTTAAAAACTGACGTGATGGGCTGGAGAGATGGCTCAGAGGTTAAGAACACTGACTGTTCTTTCAGAGGTCCTGAGTTCAATTCCCAGCAACCACATAATGGCTCATAACCATCTGTAATGAGGTCTGGTGCCCTCTTCTGGCATAGAGGTGTATATGCAGGAGGAGCATTGTATACATAATAAATAAATCTTTTAAAAAAAAAACTGACGTGATTCAGAAAAGAAGATGCTCCCCATCCATAAACCAGTGACATTCTGCCACTCATCTTTCTTTGGCCTTGATTTCATGTTACTATAACCACAAATATCAACTCACACTCATGCTGGACACAGACTCATTTATCGGTTCACCCACAAGTTGCTTCTGATGGAAGAGTTTTGCAATGAGTGGTGAAAACCAAACAACTATATAAAACTTGTAGTAGAGACTATTAAAATTTTTATTGTTGTGTCTAAATTGTGAATTATACATCCTAGATACCAGCAAAAATATAAAAATGTCTACATTAACCTATGAATTTTCCAGAGATTCAGTTGTTGAGCCTCACCAGCCACCACTGTCGGCCCACTCTCCCAGCTCCAGACTCTATGGGTCAGAGGTAAGATTCTCAAAATCTCCAAGAGCATTGGTCCTGTTTCCAGAGACCGCTCTCTGAGAAGCTGTGCCTTAAAAGAAGAGGAAGCTTTTGTGTTTGGTTTCCTACTGATGGATAGACTTCCTCTCTACATTTCGTCACCAGATATATTATTGGCTTCTGTTCCAGAAGACATTACAGTTTATCTCAGGAAGTCAATATGTGACCAATAGACCATAAATCTTGAGGCAAAATAGAGATGAATGAACTCCATCTGAGAGTAGTCAGTTCACAGATGCAGTGTGAAGACAGCTGGGAAGCTCATTGAGTCAACAGTCATTCCAAATTCCCCGCTATTGAATCTTTATGTAAAGACATTGCTAATGTGCACGCATCATGCCTGATAGACTAGCTATAGTAACTCACAACATCCTAAACGTAGCTTCCTGCCTCATTCCCAGGTGACCCTTTCCCTGCACACTTTATCTTACATCCCATGAGTAAACTTCTTTTTATTGGTAGACCCCAGGTTCACAGGTGAGGATCATCTATTGTGCTGTGATTTGGAGAACAGGATTTCAGATGAACAGCTCAGTCAGGTGATGCTAAGATAGATACTGGACACTCTGGATCCCATTCACAATGAAAATGGAGGTGACAATCTCACTTTGTATAGTCATTTAAGAAAACAGTGAGTTGATAATATTTACAGTGTTCCCTGATATATAAATGTTAACAAGATCAATGACTCAGTTTTGTAACTGCCTACATATTTTTAATATCTATAACTAGTATTTTAATGTCTATGTATTCTTTGATAACTTCATAAATGCATTATAGCCACATTCATTCTCTGCTGCCCCTCCAAATCCTCCAAGATCCCCTCTACCAACCTCATTTCTTTTATGTTTTGCTTCACTGAGCCCAATTAGTGCTGCCCACATGTGTGTATGGGTGTGGTACCACCATCCAGTGGAGCATGATCAACTACCAGGGACCACACCCCTAAAGAGAATCAACTTTCTCTCACCCCAGGAGCCATAAAATGGCCACAGTGCCTAAGCTAGGAGTGGAGGGTTTACCAATGTTTTATTTATATTATTTTTATTTATTCCATTATTTTATTATTAATTTTTAATTAGAAGAAAGATAATGGGTTTAATTATACATTTCATAAATATATTGTTGTACTTTGTCATATGTGTCTCTTCTCCCATCTTCCTCTTGCCTCTTCCCCTGGGTCCCTTTCCTTTTCCTATTAATTATCCTCTGCTTTCATGTCCTGTGTGTGGGATGGAGAGGTTATGTGTGTGCATGTGTGTATTCTGCGTAGGAGAGAAAATATATTGTACATATATTATATTGTTCCTTCTTTCCCCCATTACCCCATCTTATTCACCCTTTCTCACTCACACATTCTCCCTCTACCTTCATTCCCCATGTTCATATGTATTTATACCTAGACTCCACATGTGAAAGAAAACAACTACTTTCTTTTTTCATTTCTTTTTTCTGTTTTTAATGAGACAGGGTTTCTCTGTATAATAGCCTTAACTGTCCTGGAACTAGCTCTTGTAGACCAGGTTGGCCTCGAACTCAAAGAGATCCTCCTGCATCTGCCTTCCAAGTGCTGGGATTAAAGGATTGTGCCACCACCACCTGGCTAACATTTGCTTTCTTATGCTGTACGCAATTTTAACTCATAACTTTTTCTAAAAAATATACTATTTCAATCTAGCTAATTATTTAGATAGGGTGTGTGTGTGTGTATGTGTGTGTGTGTGTGTGTGTGTGTTACATGCATGCTGAGTGTGGAAGGAATACATTAATGTGGGTTGGATACATGCCCATATATTCACATGTAGAGGTCAGAAAAAGACAATAAATATCTTTCTCTATGACTCTCCATCTTACTGCCTTGAGTCAAGGTCTCTCACTTGAACCAGAAATATACCTGTTTGGTCATATCTCTCAATATCCACCTGTCCCTGCTCTCTAGTGCTTGGCTTACGACCATATTCAGAGAAAAGCCGATCTGGGGGTTCTAACTCAGGGCCTCAGGCTTGCAAAGTGAGTGTCCTTCCCCACTGAGATCTCCCTAGTATCCACTCTCCAATTTAGTTGTATTTAATCTTTTTTACAACTGTGACATGGAGCATGTATTCTTCTGGGACCCCGTGAAAAATCTGTGTACATTCCTGCATAGAGTCATAATTTAAATTAACTGCTTAGAACGTTCATGTAGACTGTGTGTCTGGTCTCATGGTGTGAGCTCCATCACTTCAAAACAAGGCTCTAAAAACCTCTTAAGTCTTAAAAGTCTCCACAGTAGGAAGACTCTGTGAGAAAATATTTGAGATCCCGATGCCCCTCTCTCACCTCTTTATAAAGAAGAGCTCTGAGCCTCAGCTGGACATGGCTCAATGGGGCACACTCATTACAGTCTATTTACTCTTCTGCTTAGATCCAGCAGTGAGGGCATCTAAGGGATGCCACTGTGGGATAGCGGCTGGACAGAACCCCAACCTAGATTTTCATCATGGGAGCCTTCCTTCCCCCACCAGGCCCTCCTCCTGGCTCTGCAGACTTTAAACTAAGGCCAGAATACCAATCAGGGCATGTTTGGGGAGTTGGGAGACAAAGGAGGACCCAGAAATTTTCTCAGACCTTCCCAGGACTGTATGAAAGCAGATACCATAGAAGTGATGGCATGGGGTGGGAACAGGGTGGGCACAGGGTGGGGACAGAGTAAACACAGGATAGGGTTGCACAGTGCCCCTCCAGAACAGCCTTTCCTCACAGTGAGCCTGCTTAGACTTATCCTGGATTTTTACATCTCAAACTACATCTGGAAATGTCTAAAAGACCTCTAGAATCACAGGCTACCTAGAATTAATAAGCTTTTCTTCAGCACCGATGGCATGGGACATTCACAGATAAGTTTTGGGCTACAGTAAGGAAAAAATCAAACAATCCCCAGGACTCCTTGGAACTGGGAAAATGGTCCTGAATTTTGGTGTGTCTTCAGAAGCTGATTGATCTGTCCTTGCAAGATAATCTCTCAGGAAATCAACTGCTGGGAAGCATAATGACTCACTTCTTTTCGAGCAGAAAGACGGGCAAGTACCTGCTCGTCCATGGAGTAAATTGGGTTTTTAAAGCATTGATCTTTTAATATCCTTGAATGTTCTTTGAGCCTTTCATTAGAAGGAGGCCCTCAAGAAGCAAACATTAAAACCACTGGAACTCCAGCGACAGTCTCCAAATATCAAAGGTAAGTGGAAGGGGAGAACAGGAGAAAGGAAGAGATGGACCCAAGTAAAAGAAGAACAAGAGAACCTGCCAGTAGCACCTTTGGTGATAGTCTACCCTGAATCATACCAAAGTGCAAGCAATACAAGAGGGGAGAGGCCAGGAGCGCCACCAAAGAATCCTGCAGTGCAACCTTATATAGCTCAGTAAATTCCTGACCTCTTCCACTTACCTTTGACATTTGGAGACTTTTTCCAGCTCAGTGGAGTCCTGGGAACTTAAGGCCCATTCAGTAAAAGGAAAGTTATGTTGGGTGTTGGAAACCTACTGAAGTCGTAGATCATAGAGGAGGACCTGTCACTACCACTTCACCAACAGTATAATCCCAAACTGAATTCTAAATATTTATCCCTAGACCCACAGATATGGGTACCTCTCACCCTTCATCAAAGAAATGTCTCTTGACAATATGTAACAATTAAAGAAAATTAGACCAGGGTTTCAAGAAGGAGCAAAGAGGGCAGTACCTAGTAGGGATTGGGAGAATAAAAGGAAGGAGAAATAATGTAATTATATTTTAATATTTTTTATTTTAAAAAGAGAAAAAAAGGAAAGTGGAAAGATATAGTGTGTTAGAGTTTTATTGCTGTAAGGAAAACATTTAACTGGGGCTGACTTACAATTCAGAGGTTTAGCCCATTGTCACCATCGTGGGAAGCTTGGAGGCACACAGACAGACATGGTGCTGGAGAAGGAACTGGAAGTTCTAGTTCAAGTGAACTGGCTTGAGCTTCTGAGACCTCAAAGTCTACACCCTACATTGTATATGTTGCTAAACTGTGATGTCCAATGTATTTGCTGGGTTAAATGTGTTTTCTACTTAGGATATTTTCCATTTATGATAAGTCAAAGGAGATGTAATACCATGGTAAATTTAACCACATTGTTGCAAAAACTGAAAAATATTTATTTTCAATTTTTTTAGTTTTACAGGTTTTTTCTTCAAATATAGTCATGAATTTTATGTCAATTATATGATATTAAAATGACCCATATGTTATCACATGTCTGTTTGAATTTATGTGTGCATATGTGTGTGTGTGTTTTATGACAGAGAAAGAGGGGGAAAGATAAATATTATATTGATGGGATAACCAAAGCTGGTTAGATTAAGGATGGGTGCCTATTGGCATAAATAAGTGACATTGACAAGAAGGCCCACAGAAATTTTGTTTTATGGATCCAGTGATGTCTCAAGATCTTGCCCAAAAAGGATGGTGATTTATCTTTACTGATAGCCATTTGACTCTGAATTTGTTGAATTCTAGAAGAATCAAATCGTATTAACCATTGAAGGGACTGAAAACAGCAGCAGGCCTGTCTGTCATGAAATAAGTATCCTACCCATGAAGGAAAATAGTAAGAAGGTAAGAGCCTGTTGTGCCATTGTGTGAAGTGAGTTGTTTGTTGTTGTTATTGTTTGGAAGCCTCCATTGAGATAGAAGGTGGCCTTGCTAGAAGGCAAATTTAGATATTAGCAATTAGTGTAGACAACTTGCTTGGTGATACCCTAAGATTCATTTGAGATGTGATAATAGGAAAAATTAAGGGAACTGTTTTCAAGTTTAAGATTAAAATGGAAGTCAAGTCCAAAGGTGCCTATGACAGGTTCATCAATGATGGGTATATTTCCAGTAATAATAAAGGGCTCACTAGAGGAGAGTTAGGTTTTTAATTACTCAAGAGTCCTGATGGAAGAACAGAGAACCTTAAAAGGTTTTATGGCAGTCAATAGAGGTTTTACCTTAAAGCACAAGTGAGGGTAACTGTGCTCTCAGGGTTCCTTCTATGAGGTCAGTGTTAAAAGCAAGAGCCGTGTAGTCTGTGTCCATAGAGTTCTTTATCTGAAGTTGACTCTTAGGGTCTGTTTTGAAGAGAAACCTCAAGTAGTTTACTGCTCCAGCAGGGCTCTCTTGAGTGCTTTCAAAGAAGAAGGAGAAGAAGAAGAAGAAGAAGAAGAAGAGGAGGAGGAGGAGGAGGAGGAGGAGGAGGAGGAGGAGGAAGAGGAAGAGGAAGAAGAAGAAGAAGAAGAAGAAGAAGAAGAAGAAGAAGAAGAAGAAGAAGAAGAAGAAGAAGAAAATGTGGTTTTATCCTAGGCAGATGAACCAGATGAGTAATTCCCCAAATTTTGACAAGCACTAGTGCAGCCCCTTAAAATCATAAAACTTGACACTGCGTTCTCTAGCTAGACTAGGTCAGGATAAGAATCCTGGTTGGGAGGTGTTGGTCAAATTTAGTTTTGTAATTATACTTTTATAATGGAAGTTTAAACTTCCATTAAAAACCACATAGAAGGCCCCAAATTAATTTGTTTCTTTATACTGTTAATGTCATTCAAAGTTTCTTCAGGGAGCCTGTAGGATTGTTAGGGACTCATAGGAAGCCTCTTGGCTCTTTTTTCCCTTCCACATCGTCTATCACCTGTTGGTAGGATTCAGGGTCTTGCTGACCATGTGGCTTTCCCAAACTCTAGGGTTTTTATGGTCTCTCAGATCAAGAGAGCCGGTTGTATGACTACCTTAGAAGGGGTCCCTCATGTCCTGGATCTTGGATGATCCAGAAAGGGAACAGCCAAGATATTGGCTGATATTTTATTTCCATTGTCCTCTTTTGTCATGGCCTCTGTGTTTTGAACACCCAGGAGGACAGTTTTACTAATCTTGAAGAATAAGCAATGGATTTTAATTTTAACTCTTATGTAACATTTAGATGAGTTTAGACAAAAGCAAATTGATTTTAAATAAATCTTTATTTCAACTACTCTACCAAGTAGTTAAAAGTCTGAGAATTTCAGCAGAAAACAACAAATTATCTCAATACAATACAAAATGTCTTAAGTCAGTTCTCATGTTACCAAGAACAAGACAATATCTTAATAAAACAACATTGTTCTAAACAGAGGGTGAGATTCTAGATTCTAGTGTATTGAATTTTGACCAAGGATATTTTAACAGCTTTCAAACATATATAGATATATACAATATAACCTTTAAGTTTCATACTCTATGGCCTTCTGTGACTTGCACAGACCTTCTGAGGTCTCCTTAAGCCTTCTAACTTTTACTTTATCTTTTCTTTACTTCAGAAAAGAAAAATCCAGCAATTTCACCATAGGAAAAAAATCTTATTTTATCACACAAATTTACTTCTTATCCAAAATATTCTCCATTTTAAATATTCTTACAAAATACTTTAGAGTTATATCCTGTTTTGCATCTTCTCTCTCCTACTTATTGATGCTGTTTTACTTTGTTTCTTTCTTAATATTATGAGGCACAGCAACATTAAAAAAAAACTTTGTCAGTTACTTTTCTCATTGCTATGACAAAAAAGTACCTAACAAAGGCAGCTTAAAGAAAAAATAGAGTTTCTCTGGGGCAGGTGAGCCAGGTTAGTAATTTCCTGAATTTTGACAAGCACTAATACGGCCCCTTTAAAATAGTAAAGCTGGATACCAGGCTACATGTTTTTATAAAATGGCCATTACTAAATCAGTTTTCTCTAACAACCCAGTTTTCTCCAATGGGCAGCGAGAGTTTAGTCTAATCCCATATCCTTTCTATGTGGTAATCTGGCCCATGTGACCCTCAAAGATTTAAATAAGCTCACTTCCAAACTGAAACTTCAAATGCTATTGAGACCAATATTTAGTCTATGATATCTCCAAATTTCTATTCTCACATCATGGTTCCCTCCTTTCCTTACCTTGTCCAATTTTCTCTTCTCCACAGCTTCCAAGATGACCCTTGACCTTGTGCCTCTAAGAACTACATCTTTGAGACGTTCCCTCTGATATTGCTCCAGGATTAATATGTATATCCAATAGCATATGGCAGAAAAATAGCTTGCTACTTTTGAGGTTGCTTTATAAAACACCACAATTTTGGTCTTGAGATCTCTCTCTCTCTCTCTCTCTCTCTCTCTCTCTCTCTCTCTCTCTCTCTCAGTGTGTTGTGTGTGTGTGTGTGTGTGTGTGTACATCTGTATGTGCATCTGTGTGTGCGTATGTGTGTGATTCTCATGCTCCCTCGCTCCCTCTTTTCTTCTATAGTCAGGGCTATGAGTTATGCTTTAAGAAGCTTCACTGGGAGCATCACACAGAGAGAATCTAATGTTCCACACATAGCAGCATGTGAACTTGGAAGCAGACCTCCCCACAACCAAGCCTGGGCAACATAAGAGACTCTGTGCTATCAAGGCCAAGCTAAATTCCTGCCAAACTCCTAACTCTCAGAAACTATGTGAGATAACCAACATTGTAAGCCTAGGGACAATTTGTTATACAGTAGTGGATTATAAATTACCCCTTTGCCCATGGTAACACGGTACGCTACTGATAAATGGAAACAGCCTAGATATCTATCAACTGATGAATGGATAATTAAATGTGGCATATTTACAAAATGGAATAATATTCAGTTGTTAAGAAAAAAATTATGACAATCCCAGGTAAATAAATAGGGCTTGGAACCATCATTCTGAGTGAGGTAATGCAGACTCAGGAAGACAGACAGACATCACACTCCTCTCATCTGTGACCGTTAGCTCTGAATCTTCAAGTATTTATGTATATTTATAAGCCATGTAGATATCAGGGAAGTAGTAACCCTATATTGGGGCTTTCAAGAGAGGGGAGAAAGAACTCCATGTTATAAAGACTTAAATGAGAATAATGGAACTGGGGGGGTTAAACTGGAATGCATGGAAGGGAAGGATAAGAAAGCACCGGTTTTTGGAGAAGTGCATTCTGGACAGGTCTCCATGCCATGTGACCACCCTAGACCCAAGTCTAACACCTTTTTCCCATCTCTACCCACTGCCAAGTTGCTTATACTACAAAGTGAGGTCACCCTGCACTTTCTGATTAATATACTACTTTTTATAGTATCTCAACACCCCACCTTTTTCCTTTTTGCTTTTTAACTTGTGGGCATGTCCTGCTTGGCAGGTTGATACTGTGTATGAAGGCATTACAGCCTAATAAGTTTGTTGATGGTTTTTCTCACTCAGCAGCCTGCACAGCATCTTCCGGTGCTATGAAAGCCAGTGATCATGCAGGAAGCCTATTGCTCAATTTCAGCTGGATTTCTGTGTTTTATGTAACCAGACTGTGTGGTGTCATCAGAAATAGGTCACTGGCATCATAGTTCTGGTTGACAGCCAAGAAGAAGAGCCATAGCCTGCATTGTTCTGGGGATTTCTGAAAATCTTACAGACCAACAACTCATAGGAAGTTATTTCATATCTGGCACTTGGTATTTCATTTAATAACCTATAGTTTCTTAGAAGAGCATTGCCCACCATGTAGTCAACTATCATTTAAACCCTTATTTTTATTTAATATGATTTTAATTAAAATATAGTTCTGTCATTTCCTTCCTCCCCTTTCCTCTCTCTACTCTCCCCATGGTCTCTCCAACTCCATCTCCCTCTCAAATTAATGGCTTCTTTTTGTTTATAAGTGTTCACACACACACACACAAACACAACCTGCTGAATCCATTTTGATACTTATTTGGTAACAAATTGGTGTGCCCATCCCTGGAAAAAGCTAATTCTCCCTCTCTCAGCAGTCACTAGCTGCCTATAGTTCTTTGTGTAGGTGTGGGTCTCTGTTAACACTTCATCTTCCTAAAGCTAAAATTGCCTTTTTTTTACAACATTTTGTTATGTATAACTTTCACAGAGGTTATTTATGGAACCCATTTTGTGTCGAATTTCTATCACATTTTATATTTTTAAGAGATATCTCAGTGATAACCTTGGAACTAAGCCGTTAGTAATTTGTTTGATATAAATTACTGGGCAAATGAAGGCTAGGGCGCAAAGAGGTTTTAAGCTGTGAAGTATTTGCTATTTATTGCCTTGCTGAGTTCCAGAAATAATTGTGCCATTTTTGTTATAATGGTCATTTCTGAGTGGGCCTGTATCCCACTGATGCTATGGATTAGTATTTGAATGTGTTCTAAAATGCTTGTCCTTTGCCAAGGGCTGTCATTTTAAGATATAGTTCCTACAGCTTTTTATTTCAATTAAAAATGAACTTATAGAACTGGGGAGAGAGTTCGGTCATCCAAAAGTTCTTGTCTTGTGAGCATGAGAGTTATGTAAGCATGGGGGCTTAATTCCACATTAAAAAAATATCCAAGAGAAGTGTCAAGTGCATGTAATCCCGGCACTAGGGAAACAGAGACAGGTGGATGCTTAGGGCTAGCTGGCCAGTCATCCTTGCCTATTCTGTGGTCTCCAGGCTGAGGAGAGACACTGCCACATAAAAGAAGGTGGCACTCATCCCTCAGCAGGAGATCCTGAATTGTGTAAGAGTGTAGCTGAGCCCAGGAATGCACATGTTAATTCTTTACTCTGTGCTTTTGACTATGAATATAATGTGATCAGTTCTCTGAAGCCATTACCTTTGTGATTACCTGCTATTATGTGCTGTAACCTGAAACTGTGAGACAAATTCTTTGTCTTTAAAGTTGCCTTTGTCAAGGTATTTTAACCACAGCAACAGCAAATAAAATCAGGACATGACCAATTTTAGCATCTCTTTTAATGTCTCACGAGCTTTTTTAAAAACAGATTTTTAATAATTATCACAAATTTTTAAAAGATGGTCCAGTGTTTACATGAGTCTCCTGAGAGCCTCCTGACCACTAGAGACCTCTACCAGCCCCAAAGCTCTCCAAGCTTTTGTGTCATGATTAGCACAATACTTATGTTGGGTGATTGGTGTGGGAAGTCCTTCTGTATGTATATGTGTTGCTTTTATTGATTAATGAATAAAGAAGCTGCTTTGGCCTGTGATAGGGCAGAATAGAGCTAGGCAGGAAAACTAAACTGAATGCTGGGAGAAAGTAAATGGAGTCAATGAGATGCCATGTAGCCGCCAGAGGATAAAGATGTGAGCACCAGCCAGAACCTTGCCAGTAGACTGCAAGTCTTGTGGTAAAACATAAAATGATAGAAATATGTTAATTTAAGATGTAAGGGCTAGCTAGAAATATTCTTAAGCTATTGGCCAAACAGTATTGCAAATAATAGAGTTTCTGTGTGGTTATTTCGAATCTGAGCTGCCAGGAATGAATGAGCAGCCTCCACCAACAGATTGGTGCCCAACATGATCAACTATATCCATGGAAAACCTGGGAAAACTTAAAAAGAAATTCTAGACACAAAAGAACAGAGATGAACATGGCTGATTGGTAGCAGCATTTTCTCAGGTGGGCTCTGTTTGCTAGACACAAGCAGAGGCACAATTCTTTTAAGAGAAGTCTTCCTGACTCAGCGGTAGCAGCAAAAACTATGTGACTCCTTTAAAAACTCTTCCTGGTTCATACTAGTTGCACAAACAACTCTGATTCTTTCGGGAGGTCCTGATACAGAGCGTTTAATTCAGGTTTTGAGTAGCATGTTACAAACTGCTTAATGGTGTGGCATAGATCTGCTGCATACCTGGAACTAGGGTGGTCTGCATGGCTCACAGAGGCGGTGAACAGACCTCTGCCATGTTGGACTGGGCGGAGCCAAAAGGCAAAGCAGTCTTAGTCCTGGTCACACCACACAGCATTTGAAGAAGCCATCCTGAACAGAAAAGGATTACAGATACACAATAAAGACAAATTCAGATGAAAAATACCTCTAAATGGGTCACAGTGTGTTTTTAAAATGTATGTAGGCTTGGGAGAGAGAAGAAAAAGAGTAAAGAAAGTTATAAAAAGAAGTAAATGGCTTTTTCAAAAATAGAATAAAGTCTTTAAATAGAGTAAACTTGTAGAAAAGGTAATAGAATAACAAAAATAAGCCACATAAAGATAGAAAATACATAGAAAGTCTTTATTATGTATATTATTGTGTTAAATTTGAATTTTTTGACTGTGAATGAACTAAGTACAGAGAGACATTTTATTGTGTGGGCTACTAAGCTAAACCAACATATATATTAAAGGTATCTTAACTTCAAAATTTGTTGCTTTGGAAAAGAGGCTCTTCTTTTGTTTCCACAGAGGATGAGAACTTATGGATTCCTTCCAGACTAATGTAGTTTTTTGATGGACCAAGACTCCCCCCAAAGTTTGCTGTGAACACCCCCAAAAATTACGTTATCCAACAAAAAGCAGGAAGCAGTTTGAAGAGAACTAGGCCCAAATTCCCAAATATTGTTTTTAAATGTTTGTTTACATTTAAAAGAGGATATGCTATGAGATTTACATTGGTATGGATCTTGGTTTATTGATACAAATTTAAGGTCAATTTTATATGGCTTATTATATATATGCTCTTGATTAAGGCATTGTGTTTGTGCAGCTTATTTTAAAATGTAATGTATAATTTAAAAATATAGGTCAATATATCATTATCTATAATAGTCAAGTTTATAGTCATGTTAGGTTTTCTAGATGTGTATTACTCATTTAATCTATGGCTGTCTGTACTCTGTCTCTTTAAAGACGTTGTTTTATTTTTAAAGCATGTACTTCCCTTTATAACTCTCTGTATTCTTTTTCTTCCCTCTCCCAAGCCTATGTACATTTATTCAACACTGTGACACATTCAGAGTTCTTTTCCACCTGAATTTGTCTTTATAGCTATAATCCTTTTCTGACCAGGACAACTTCTTAAAATGCTAAACAGCATGGCTAGGACTAAGGCTGCTTTGCCTTTTGGCTCCACCCAGTCCAACATGGCAGAGGTACATTCAGCACCAGCTCCGCAAACCATACTCACAGCCCCATTTTTAGGCACACAATGGATCTATGTTGCCATTAAGAAAGTTGTAGCACTCTGCTCACAAACCCCATTTAAGTGCTTGGTCTCCTGAAAGAGTCAAGAACAGTTCACAAAGTTTTTGCTGCTACTGCTCAGTCAGGAAGACTTCTTAAAGGAGTCGAGGCACCCCTGCTTGCCACCAGCAAACAGAACCTATCTGAAAATATGTGGCTACCAAGAAGCTATGCTTAACTCTGTTCTTTTAAGTCTAGAATTTCTTCCCAAGCTCTCTTGGGTTTTATTTGTATGTAGTCAGCTCACATGCAGCACCATTCTGTAAGCGGAGGCTGCTCATTCATTTCCCAGCCACCTAGACCTGAAATAATCACACAGAAACTGCATTAATTAAAACACTGCTCAGCCTATTAGCTCAGGCTTTTTGTTAAATAACTCTTACACCTTAAATTAGCTCATTTCTATTATTTTGTATTTTACCACAGGGCTCATAGTTTGCTGGTAAGGTTATGTCCAGCATCTTTTCTCCTTTGGTTGCTACATGGTGTCTCTCTGACTCTTTTCTCCTCTATCTCTACTTGGAATTCCTACCTTGCTCTATTCTACACTGCAATAGGCCCAATGCAGCTTCTTTATTAACCAATGATAATAAAAACACATTCACAACATACAAAGGGGAATCCCACATCACAGAAATACTGTGAAATATCCTGTTTCTAGTCAATAGTGCCAAGGACTGTTGGCTTGGACTCAAAAAAAAAAAAACCTTCAATAATGAAAAATTAAGATTAGCAAGTTTCATTTTTCACCAAGATATCCCCTTCCTCTGTAGTTCTCTCTCCTTTGCTGCTCTAAGAAATGTTTATAAATAGTGTCTTATCTGGGGTCATGGTTTATAGGGTGGCTGTATATTTCATCCACCAAGAACTCTTCGTAGCTCAAAGCAAAATTTGCTGGTAAACAACTGAAGGAGACAGCAACTTTTTTCCAGATTGCCACTGTGGTAAATCTGCTTTGGATTTTGCAACCCGTAAGTTATCTAATAAAAAGTAAGAAAACTGTGGCGTGAAGACATGGAGGTGTTTCAATGCTTCAAAGGTATTTTCATGTGTTTTGTTACTCTAGCAACAATGTAGAACTATTTATAAAAAAAATTAGTATTTTCCTGTCTTAGGACTTTTGGCTTGCCTCCAAACCTCCCCAAGTCTTCTTCAGAGTCACTGAAACTTCTGTAGTTAATACAGTCAGGGAAATCAAAACAAATCAGAGGTTTTTTTTCTATAGACAAGAACCCAGACAGTTATGCTGATAGGCATGATGGTTTGTCTCAGTTTATACACATCTTTGGTGCCCAGCACAGCCCCCAAATCTCTGTCCTCTCCATTTTGAGTAGTATTCTTTCCATGTGGTACCTTAGCCTGATTTCAGATATTTGATATGAGATCATGCATTTTCTGAAACAGAAGTTGGTTTGGTTTTCACTTATGGAGTCAGGAAGTCCAAGAGCATGGTGCTTGTGTCTGGTTGGTATGGGGTGAGGACAATCTTCCTACATCAAAACACAGTGGGAGATCAAATGACATGCATGCCACAGCTAGTTCAGTTCTCTTGATCTTATAAAGCCATCATAAAAGGCTACTTCATCCAATCAGAAATGCTTCCTAAAGGACTTCCAGATGCATTAACATATTAATATGAGAATTAAGTTTCCCAAGTATGAACTTCTGAGGGACAAAGTCAAACTGTATTAAATGGATAGTAAAGCTGTCGCTTTGGTCTACAACTATCAATAAGTTACTGTCAATGTGGGTCCATCAAGCCAAAGCTAGTCACTAGCCTCTCATAACCCACTGTGGATTCTTTAGCAAAGCATCTGTCCTGAACACCACAACCCACATCTGCTGGTGTGGGTAATTGATGGAGGAAGGTCATTGGCTAATAAAAACACTGCCCTGGCCCATTTTATTGGTTAGAGGATAGGTGGGAGGAGTAAACAGAACAAAATGCTGGGAGGAAGAGGAAGTGAGCTGAGAGACTACTTGACAGCTCTCCTCTAGGGAGCAGATGCCTGAGAGAGACGCCATGTCCCGCTCCCGGCATGAAGCTCCGACCCAGGATGGACTAGGCTAGAATCTTCCCGGTAAGACCGGTTCTCACAGATTATTAGAGATGGGTTGATCGGGATGTGAGAATTAGCCTGTAAGTGCTAGAGCTAAAGGGCCAAGCAGTGCTTAAATGAATACAGTTTGTGTGTTGTTATTTCGGAGCATAAGCTAGCCAGGCAGGCGGCCGGGGTGCTGGGAACGCAGCCCCGCCACCCTTATTACTACATATGGCGCCCCAACGTGATGGACTAAACCCACTTAAAAAACCCGAGAAGGCTTAAAAATAAGGGAGAGAGAGTTTAACACAGATTTTGTTTGTTGGTGGCGTGCTGTAGAGAGATTCCCTGATTCGGCAACAGTAGCAGAAAAAACGCTGTGTCATATTAAAGCGTGACTTCCTGGGGCTGTGTCGCCATTGAGATCTCTGTCTGGCTCCTGCGGGAGACAGAGCTTTTGACTAGAGCATTTGGAGTAAAGTGCTACGATTTGTTTGATGGCATCTAGACTCGCTGTGTTCTCGGGTCTGCTCTGCTTGTTAGAGGCAAGCAAGCGCCTCATCTAAGAGAAGCTTCCTGACTCAGCTTCAGCTGCAAAACCCTGCAGCTCATTAAGAGTTCCTGCCACGAAACACTTAAATGGCGTTGACGAAAAGCTGAACGCATGCTTTTCGGTTTTCAGTAGTAGCAGGAAAAAACTGCGCCATTTAAAAATGCCGGCTTTCTGGGCTGTCCTGCCAGGACAAACTCTGACTCTTTTATGCAGGCGGTTTGTGCGGTTTACAAGCACAGGCTGCTGAAGCTCGCTTGCTGGCTACAGCCAGTACCTCAGCCATGAGGCTGGAAAGCTAAGGAATGGGCTGGATCCAGCTGGCAAAGCCACGCCTTTAATCCTACTGATATTGCTTGGTAAATTAAAGACTCATGTGGTCAGAAAAAGAGAGATATACAGTAAAGAGAGATTCAAAGACAAAGAAAATTTCTAAATGGTTTGAATTGTGTTAAAAATATATGCAGACTAAAATTTAAAGTTCTTAAAGTAAAAAAAAAAAGGAAGAGAGTTGTTGTGTGTGGTAACACATACCTTTAATCCCAGTGCCTAGAAGGCAGAGACAAACAGATCTCTGTGAGTTCAAGGTGTAGTAGTGTACACCTTTAATCCCGAATGCCTGGGAGGCAGAGACAGGCGGATCTCTGAGAGTTCAAAGACAGCCTGGTCTACAGAGTTACTTCAGGTCAAAGATACAGAGAACCTGTCTCAAAAAGCAAAGAGTTAAAAGTAAAAATAAATGAAATAGAGATTAAAACAAAGCTGTACAAAGATGGAAAATAGACAGAGAATTTTGACACTGTATGCTATTATGCTCTCTTTGAATTATTTGAATGCTGAGGAAGGAGCAACAGCTGCTAAAAGATATTTGTTTATAAATGCTGCTGAACTAATCCAACATAGATATTTTGAATTTGTATCTAAGGATATGATACTTTGGAAAAGAGATTCTTATTTGGTTTTCACAGAGGATGAGACGCTGTTCACTTATTCTATTCCGATGTGGTATGATAGACCACGTCCTCCTGAATGGTTCCTGTGCACGCCTTCAAAAAATTGCGTCGCTCAACTGCCAACTGAGATGAAACTAGCACACAGGTTATACCATGAAAGACCTAATTAACGACGCTCCCATTCAGCAGGAAGCAGTTTGGAGAGAAAAAACTGCGCCCATGTTCCCAAATATGGTTTATAAACGTTCTTTTACATTTAAAGGGGGATATGATATAGATATGAATAATTTGCATTAGTATAGATTTTGCTTTATTGATAGAGATTTAAGGTCAATTTTGTTATATATATAAGTGTTTCTGATTTTGATTAAGGTATTGTGATTGTGTAGTTCATTTAAATATGTACTGTATAATTAAGAAATATAGGTTGTTAATGGATAATCATCGATAATAGTAAAGCTTGTAGTCATGTTAGTTAGATTTTCTAGATATATAGAGATATATTTTAGATAGACATTCTTCATGTCTTTCAAAGATTACAGAATAGGACATTTAATGTTTTAATAACTGAGGACTTTTCATGACAATGAGACACTCTGCTCCTGGCAGCACCAATCTACTTCAAGAGGAAGATGGGCATCGAAGAGGCTCGTTATGGAGTTTGATAGCCATTTGGGCAAGAAACTGCTCTTGCCTGGACTATTGCATAAACTGGACACAGAGAACCCGCAGAGAGAGGACTACTGAACTTGCCTAAGGTGAGATGATCTTTCGGGGTTCCTGATTCATGAAAGAGTCTGCATGACATTCTGCAGGACACAACAGATAGTGACTGAACTGACTTTGAATTTTCCTGCTTTATGGAAATGTCTGCTGGATACCATGGGCCTGAAGGCTGAAGATGGATGCCCCAACGGTACAAAAGAACTTTGGGTGTCTGTCCAGGCAGCGAGATGTCTCTGTCATTTCTAGAGTTTTAAAAGTTGCTTTTTTCTTGCTTACTTAGGTAATATTATATCTTTCTGGAGTCGTTGATGGAGTTAAGAATAGTTAGTTATAGTTATAGTTTTCCTTAGTTATGATAAAGATTATTGTAACTTTTACTTGATAACTGTTTTGTTATATGTAATTTTGCTATGTTAAAGCCTTTTTTTTTTTTTGTTTAAACCGAAAAAGGGGAAATGATGGAGGAAGGTCATTGGCTAATAAAGGCACTGCCCTGGCCCATTTTATTGGTTAGAGGATAGGTGGGAGGAGTAAACAGAACAAAATGCTGGGAGGAAGAGGAAGTGAGCTCAGAGACTTGACAGCTCTCCTCTAGGGAGCAGACGCCTGAGAGAGACGCCATGCCCCGCTCCCGGCATGAAGCTCCGACCCAGGATGGACTAGGCTAGAATCTTCCCGGTAAGACCGGTTCTCACAGATTATTAGAGATGGGTTGATCGGGATGTGAGAATTAGCCTGTAAGTGCTAGAGCTAAAGGGCCAAGCAGTGCTTAAATGAATACATTTTGTGTGTTGTTATTTCGGAGCATAAGCTAGCCAGGCAGGCGGCCGGGGTGCTGGGAACGCAGCCCCGCCACCCTTATTACTACAGGTAATAAGCCATTCTCTGGAGAGAATTAAGCTAATGCATTGTCTTATATTCATAGCTATCCCTCGAACTATATATGGCACTGTTTCCACAATATTAATTGCCCTAACCTTCTGCAAACATAAAACAAATTAAAGTTTTCCCCACTGAGTGGCTATAAAGGCAAAATTTGTTCAGTTGAAATCCGTTTAATTGAGGTGCAGGAATAAAAGCTATGAGAACTTTTAACAAAATTGTTTATTAATTTAAATGCATTACATATATAAATATATATTCCTAAATATATAAATGCAATCTGCTCAGTCCATATAATATTACTGCATATGTATGATTTCAGGGTGATCATGTAGCAGGCTTTTCCCCAGGGAAGATTTTCTCCTGCTCTATTCTTTTACTACATACAATGAAGAACACGGGTTACAAGTAAGCTTTTCCAGAGTTTGGGGAGGTTGACTTTGTGGTAAAACACAGTCCCGAAAACTGTGGCATCACCTGCATTTCAGCTAAATATGAGTTTGCTCTCATTGCAATTTGGTTCATTTGAATTAGGGCGTCATCCCTGGGGTCAGCCATCCAAAGACAGGAGCTAAAGAGCTTCTGTCCTCTGTCTCCTAAATGTAATCACTTGGCTTTGATTAGTATGAAACTCACTTACAGAGCCTCCAGTACTTTAGGAGATACAAAGGTATCTTATAGAATCACATAAAAGCTATGGTTTCCAGTCCAAGTAAAATGCATATGCATGGAGACACTAAATTACAATTTTAGGAGCTCCATGGATCCTGGTAATATCTAAATACATACTATCCAACATCCGTTCACAGTCTACCATAACAGCAATCCAGGGACTAAGGCAAGTGAATTCTCTACAAAATATCCCACATAAAGACTATTTTTTCTTTCTTAAATCTCAATTAAAACATAATTATATTGCTATCACTTTCCTTCCTTTAAGCTCTTCAATGTCCATCCTCATTCTTTCTCAAATTGATAACCCCTTTTCTTTTTTTTTATTTTTTTTTAATAATTTTTTTATTAAGAAAAGAAGAAAAAAAACATAAACAAAAAACAAGTTTCCACCTCCTCCCAGCCTCCCATTTCCCTCCCCCTCCTCCCACCCTTCTCCCCCTCCTCCCACCCTTCTACCCCTCCCCCCACTCCTCTCCCCCTCCCTCTCCAGTCCACAGAGCAGTCCAGGTTCCCTGCCCTGTGGTAAGTCCTAGGTCCTCCCCCCTCCGTCCATATCTAGGAAGGTGAACATCCAAACTGGCTAGGCTTCCACAAAGCCAGCACATTAAGTAGGATCAAAACCCCGTGCCATTGTCCTTGGCGTCTCATCAGCCCTCATTGTTCGCCATGTTCAGAGAGTCCGGTTTTATCCCATGCTTTTTCGGTCACAGTCCAGCTGGCCTTGGTGAGCTCCCAGTAGATCAGCTCCACTGTCTCAGTGGGTGGGTGCACGCCTCGTGGTCCCGACTTCTTTGCTCATGTTCTCCCTCCTTCTGCTCCTCATTGGGACCTTGGGAGCTCAGTCCAGTGCTCCAGTGTGGGTCTCTGTCTCTGTCTCCATCCATCACCAGATGAAGGTTCTATGATGATATGCAAGATATTCGTCAGTATTGCTCTCGGATAGGGTCATTTCAGGTTCCCAATCCTCAGCTACCCAAGGAACTAACTGGGAACCTCATGTTGGGCACTTGGGAGCCCCTCTAGGGTCAAATCTCTTGCTCACCCTAAAGTGGTTCCCTTAACTAAGAATTGTGGTTCCGTGCTCCCCTATCCACCTTTCCTTTATCCCAATTCTCCTGATTCCCCAAATCCCCCCTCCTTCCCTTCTACCTTTTCTCTCCCCATCTCCCCTTACCCCCATCCCACCCCATCCCCAAGATCCTAATTTTCTCCCTGGCAATTGGGTCTACTTCCCTTAGCCAAGAGGATAACTATATGTTTTTCCTTGGGTTCACCTTCTTACTTAGCTTCTTTAGGTTCACCTATTGTAGACTCCGTGGCCCTAATTTATGGCTAGAAACCAATTATGAGCGAGTACATCCCATGTTCATCTTTTTGGGTCTGGGACACCTCACTCAGGATAGTGTTTTCTATTTCCATCCATTTGCCTGCAAAATTCGAGAAGTCATTGTTTTTTACCGCAGCGTAGTACTCTAGCGTGTATATATTCCATACAAGATCAACTCCAAAAAATCAGTCGCCCTCTTATACACAAAGGATATGGAAGCAGAGAGGGAAATCAGAGAAGCTTCACCATTCACAATAGCCAAAAACAGCATAAAATATCTTGGGGTACATCTAACCAAGGAAGTGAAAGATCTATTTGACAAGAACTTTAAGGCATTGAAGAAAGAAATTGAAGAGGATACCAAAAAATGGATGGACCTCCCTTGCTCTTGGATTGGGAGGATCAACATAGTAAAAATGGCAATTCTACCAAAGGCTATTTATAGATTCAATGCAATCCCCATCAAGATCCCATCAAAATTCTTCACAGATCTGGAGAGGACAATAATCAACTTTATATGGAAAAACAAAAAACCCAGGATAGCCAAAACAATCCTATACAATAAAGGATCTTCTGGAGGCATTACCATCCCTGACTTCAAACTCTATTACAGAGCTACAGTAATGAAAACAGTGTGGTACTGGCATAAAAACAGAGAAGTCGACCAATGGAATCGTATAGAAGACCCGGATTTTATCCCACAAACCTATGAACACCTGATTTTCGATAAAGGAGCTAAAAGTATAAAATGGAAGAAAGAAAGCATCTTCAACAAATGGTGCTGGCACAACTGGATGTCATCTTGTAGAAGAATGAAAATAGACCCTTATCTATCACCGTGCACAAAACTCAAGTCCAAATGGATTAAAGACCTCAATATCAGCCCGAACACACTGAACCTGATAGAAGAGAAAGTGGGAAGTACCCTACAGGAGCTGGGCACAGGAGATCGCTTCCTATGTATAACCCCAGAAGCACAGACATTAAGGGCAACATTGAATAAATGGGACCTACTTAAACTGAGAAGCTTCTGTAAAGCAAAGGACATAGTCAATAAGACACAAAGGCAACCTACTGATTGGGAGAAGATCTTCACCAACCCCACAACAGACAAAGGTCTGATCTCCAAAATATATAAAGAACTCAAGAAACTAGACTTTAAAATGCTAATTAACCCAATTAAAAAATGGGGCACTGAACTGAACAGAGAATTCTCAGCAGAGGAAGTTCAAATGGCCAAAAGACACTTAAAGTCGTGCTCAACTTCCTTAGCAATCAGGGAAATGCAAATCAAAACAACTTTGAGATATCATCTTACACCTGTCAGAATGGCTAAAGTCAAAAACACCAAGGATAACCTTTGCTGGAGAGGCTGTGGAGGAACGGGTACCCTCATCCATTGCTGGTGGGAATGCCATCTTGTGCAACCACTGTGGAAGTCAGTGTTTCGGTTTCTCAGGAAATTCGGGATCAACTTACCCCTGGACCCAGCAATACCACTCCTGGGAATATACCCAAGAGATGCTCTATCATATGACAAAAGCATTTGTTCAACTATGTTCATAGCAGTATTATTTGTAATAGCCAGAACCTGGAAACAACCTAGATGCCCTTCAATGGAAGAATGGATGAAGAAAGTATGGAATATATACCCCTTTTCTTTATTATTGTTACATATATGGAACACACACACACAATCTGCTGAATCCGTTTAGTGTTGCTATGTGTATATGATTTCTGAGTTGAACAATTTGTATTGGATAACCAAGTAGAGAGGTCATCCTTGGGATAGACTAACTTTCCCGCCTCAGAAGACTCATGATCTGTAATACTTTGTCTAGGGATAGGACCCCATGAGATTATTTCCCCTTCTTTGTTAGCCTATGCATTGCTATTGTCATTGTTCAGGTCTTGTTTAGACAGCCATATTGTTCATTTTGTAGCTTCCCTGTCATTTACAGGGTACATAATCTCATAGAAGACTTACAAGTTGTCTGGCTCTTATAATCTTTCTGCCCCCTGCCCCATGATGTTCCCTGAGTTTTGGTGCAGAAGTTGTATAATGGATATATGTATCTATTGGGGCTGAGTACCCCACAATCAATTGATCTCTACCTTATGATCAGTTTTGGTTTTCTGTACTGATCTCTGCTGTGAAAAGGATTTGCTTTGATATAGAGTGATAGCTTCGCTTATTTGTGGCTATAAAGATAAATGAAGTTATGTCACTTGGGCTGACAATGCTTCCTACAAGAGTCATAGATTATCTAACAAAAACTCCAATACAAAGCATGAGACATCTCCAAGTTTTTGCTCAGGGTAGTCCAAGTGACTCCTGAGACACTCTAAGCTATTGCTGTTGTCTCTGGATGCCTCTAGGGAACTGTGGAAGGCATTAAACAATTTAGACATGGGACTCAGAAGATTCAAACTGAATCTAACCTGAAATCCCCCTTCCTGCAGTCTAGCTAGCTCTCTTAGTGCCAGAAGGTACTATGAAAGTTGCCCAAGGAGGGAAGCAATCAATAGCCCTATCTAGCTGTGACTCCTATAAATCACACCAATGATCAGTATGACAGGACATCCCTAAGGTGAAATTATGGCACTCCTATCTTGGCAGTAGCCAAGTCAAATTGGACTTAAGTTCTGCTCAATAGGAGGGAAATCATGCCTAGTACTAGAAATCTAATCAACCATCAGAGGTTGGTGGGATCATGGATCTTCAAGGAGAATCTACCACTGCCCCTTTACTGGACCAGCAAAACTCCTAACTGAAAGAACAAGTTTAAAAAAAAACAGCTTTTGCCTTAAAATCTAATTAATTCATGGTATTTTCAGAATATATTTCCATCTTAAACTCCAGATAGCGTTGGGTAAGTTTTGGATATCTGTCTTTTCTCAGTCACACTACTCAGGAGAGGGCTTCTTCTCCCTTCAGGTTAGGAACCAGGAAGTTGTTTTTCTTATCTGTCTCCATATTACTTTTAGAATGCATAAATGAACAGAAAAATAGTTTCTCACACTCTGCCTCCCCCAGATACAACACACTTTGCTTGCTATTATACCTTTCTTGTCATTATTTTCTGCACTTGAACTCAGCTGAGATAAAATCATAGATGCCAGTCCTTATCCTGTGTGCTTTTATGAAGGAATTTTTCTGTGTCATTAAAAATACAACATAAATATTATTCTTACATATCACAAAATATTCCTCTATATGAATGCTGTGTGATTTATTTACCTATAAAGGCTTATATTTAAATTGTCAACTTTCTGCCTTTATAAATAACTTTGAAACAGCCTTTAGATAGTAGGTCATAAATCTAGACTCTGTTTAGGATTATTTTTTTATATATACTGGAGATAAAACCCTGGGCCTCACGCATACTGGGGCAGGTATCATACCACCGAGCTATACCCCAGTCAAAGATTCTATCTCTAGGAGAGAGTCTTAGGAGATTGTTGCAAAGAGGGGTCGCTTGTTTGTCCCAGCCACCTAGAACAAAAATAACCACACAGAAACTATATTAATTAAAACACTGCTTGTCCCATTAGCTCTAGCTTTTTATTGGATTACTTGCATATTAATTTAACCCATTTCTATTAATCTGTATATGGCCACTTGGCAGTGGCTTACTGGCAGAGATTTGGCATGTCAGCTCCATGGCTTCTCACCAACTCTGCCTTCTTCCTTCCAGCATTCAGTTCCATCTTCCCCACCTACCTAAGTTCTGTCCTATCAACAGGCCAAGGCAGTTTTTTTGTTCATTAATGCTAATCACAGCACACAGAGGGGACTGCCACATCAGGAGATTTATAAGGTCAAAGAAAATTGACATGTTAAAGTCCCCTAATATGTCCAATGAACCTGCAGAGACACTTGCTCAGCAGGCAGCCCTTTCAAGTACTGTGAACAATTTCGGCTTTGGAAAGCTTACTTGGGTATCTTATCCAGCCTCCCTACCATCCATAAAAGGTAAGTAAGTTTGACATAGAAATTATTCTCAAAATTAGAAGGCATAAATATACTTTCTCATGTTTTCCAAGTTTTACCTAGAAATGTTACCTTCAGAAAAAGTGGTTTTGAAATTTTTGAAGCAGAATAATGATGAGACCCTGGCTCATTGCTTCTCAAGCAGTCACAGGAAACACACATTTGTCCTCACTTCACGATTTAGACAGCTGAGAGAGTCCCTCACGAGTAGTTCCTCACCCGAAGCCCACATGGCTTCCATGGGGCCACGCTAACAGCGTTATGACTATTTTACTAGGAAAAAGGCCACGATTCTTCAAAGAGCAAGTACTTTCGAGAAGGCGCAAACCTGAAGCCATGGTTCCTTGGAGTGTAAGTACTTTAGGGAGGGCACGGACCTGAAGCCATTGTTCCTCAGAGAGTAAGTTCTTTAGGGAGGGCATGAACCTGAAGCCACCATGGCTACTAGATCTGAAAGATTCATTATTATGCTTTCTCCTTTAGCTGGTATTTTTTTCTCTTGCTCTTGTTTACATGAAGCACACAGGCTGCTATGGAAACCATTATCATAGGAAACTAGAGAGAAAGAAGTGATCACTGCCTAATGTCCCACTTGAGCATTGCCTGGTGAGGGACCAGCTGTGTTCCCGAGACTTTCCTGAGAGCTGGAATAACATCAGGCAGAAGCTGATTTGGGCAGTTCGCTGTTCTGCCTCCTGAGTGAGAAACAATTGTGGGTTAATGCCACCTGTGGTGGTTCCCATGCAGGTACTCAGATTTGCCCAGCTGTGGGCTAGCGGCATATCATCATCCACTATCTATGGAGACCCTGACTGGTGATGAAGAGTTCCATCCCCTTAGGTTTTGTCTCTGATAGGAGAAATCATGATACAGCTGTAGAGCTTAGATGGACAGAATATACCTAAGAAATGCATCATTACAAGATTTTGTCATTCTGTCAACATCATAGAATATAATTACTTGAATAGATGTTACAGTCTACTGCCAAACACCTGGACATAGAATACAATCTGTTGCTTCTAGGCTATAAACACGTACATGTTTCTGTATTGTCTATTGTAGGCAACTGCAACACAGTAACATTTGTGTAACTAAACATACAGGAAAAATATTACATCAGTAGACTTTTCAGCTCCATTATGAATCTAATGGGATTGTGGTAGCTGTGGTACATTGCTGGCTGGCATTTCTCTATGTGTTGTAGGATTGCACCTAAAACTTTATAGTCCTTTCAAAACCTTTAAAGATGAGAGGATTTCTTCTATTTTAATTTATAGAACAACCTAAGGAGACTGATATTGTTGTCTCTGTCCACAGCAAAGAAACTGAGACATTGGGTGACAGAGACAGGCTAGTTGCTAATCAATCTGGTTTCCTCTCCTTAGGTACCAACATAGACTACACTTCCCAGACTTCCTTGCAGTTAGAAAAAAGCTCTAAATTTGAGCCTTAATTAGTGGATTGTGCACAAGTGATGTAGCTCACTTGAAACCACACTACACAAATTCTTTTCAGTTCCTCTATCCTCTATTCATCCTAGCTGGACACAACTCAACTAGGACTGTGGGACAAAACTCAAACTATGGCATCTCCATGTGGTCTATTTTATTACAGTAGAGTCTGGGTTTCGTGAACGAACAGCTCCCAAAGAACCAGCTAGAAGTCGTAAGCCTCGGAATACATTTTTATCGCAGAGATCAGCTAAACTATAGAAATACAGAAGACTCGGAGGACCCTCAAAGATAAAGACAGTCATCACATGGTAGGAAACTGCATCACAGAGCCACAGTTTGGAGGGAAGTCTCTAGACCTTTGTTGAACAATAATGTAAGAAATAAAATGAACGATGTAGTTGCATGTTGTGAAGATCTGTTTGCTAGTGTGGCACTGCACAGGCTAGTCTAATACAAAGTAACAGGTTCAAGATCTCCATCCTTCCATTAACCCCTTCACCTATCCTCAGATTAAAACACGAAATTCTGTCACCAGTTTCATTGTGTATAGGAAAAGGAAAGCTCCAGAAGTTCACTGAAATTAAGGGATACCAGACAGATTCAAAAGAAGAAAAATATATACAGATTTATTAACAGCATCCCAAAAAAGCCATTATCCAATAGTCCAATGAGATTCAGAAACTTATAGACCTTTCTTCATAGAGGAGAAGAAAATGGAGAGGGGTGCAATCAATCTTGATAGACAATAAAATGGTTTGTGAATAAGCCGGAGACCAGTCAATAGCTGGGGACAAAGCTGTTCTAGGTCCTGGGGGAGTTAGAGAAAGGCGAATGTCATGCATATGCATATGGAATATCCCAGGGGTGAGCTCTCAAAGCTGCCTCAGAAGAATAGATGAAAAGTCTGTCTGGCTGTGGAGACTTTCTGTCTCTTCTGTGGATAACCTTTCCTGGAAGGAGTTTAAAACAATTGCATTTCTTTTAGAAGACATTTCCTAAGTCAGATAAGGGAACTTCAAAGGCAATCCCTCCCGGCACTTAGGTTGGGGAAACAAGAGAAGGTCAGGAAGCCCTTGCTTCTAAGACAGCTTCAAAGGTCTTCCTCAGCTCCTTTAATGTACCAGTGCTTACCATGTGAAGGACCCATCGTTTGGGGTATTGTTTGTGAGACCCACAGTGGCTCATCTCTGCTTCCTGTCGGAGCAGCCTGAATGATGAAGGCTGAAATCACCCAAAGTTCACTTCCTGGAATTTCTAGAAAATGATGCTGGCGGTTGGGTGCAACTCAGCCAGCGCTGTTGGATGAAACCCTAAATAGGGCATCTTTGTGTGGTCTGCTTTCTTACAGCATAGACTGGGTTTCATGAGCAAACATCTCCTAAAGGACCAGCTGGAAGCTTACACAACTTTATGATCAAGCCTCGGAATACCTACTGCGTCACTCCCAATATTGTCACAAGGCCACCTAGACTGAAGGGAAAGGACTGTAACTCCCACCACCCAGTGGAAAGGGGTCTAATCAGGTGGCATTGCAGATGCCAAGGTCAAAATACAACTTGCAAGTGTGGCTAATCAAGGACACCATGATAAGAAAAGATGGGGAGAAAGCTTTGAACATGTTAGTTTTGATGAAGATATGTGTAGTGGGTATGTGAAAGTTTTCTGAAAAGGTTCACAGGACAGAGTTGGCAGTGTCCCCCAGGGAGTGAAACTGCACATCCACTGTGGAAGGAAGACTCTCTTGCCGCTGCACACTTCGCTCTGTGGATTGTTTGCCCCATGCTAGCATTGTTTCCTTAATACTAAAGAGAAATTTGAAGTGGTAAATGAGAATTTTGAAGCGAATATACATATATTCCTTTTTTTCTTTGTTGAAAACACTACCTTTTTGGAAGTCAAGCAAATGACATCAATGAGAATTTTTTATTTTCGATTGAGATGCCAACTTCATCTTGAGCTTGCTAAATAATAATTTGGCAAAAACAGAACCATATTTGTACACACAAGAAAATTTTAATTTCTCGCTATCAGTTGTCACTCACCCTGACCACTGGTTTGAACCACTGGACGGGTTATATTAGAAGCAAAGCTCTTGGTGAGCATTTCTGATCTACTAAATTACAACTTATGAGGTGGATGCCCGAGAATATGTCTCTGGTTCACTGATGGCTCAGCCCCTGAGGTTTTGAATTGGCTTTGTAAAGAAAACAATTGACTAACCTATCCATGCGGATCCACATGGTCCCCAGCCTTGTGATCAGGTACAGGTCATGGACCAACAACACCAGCATCACTTGCTAAAGTGATGGCATCATTGTGTTGAGATAAGTCAGTCTCCTAAAAATCAGGAATTACATATCTTTTCTTGTGTCTAGAATTTAGAGGAAGGAAAGGTTATGAAATCAAAAAGAAGACACTGTGGGTATAAAGGAGAAAGGAGAGAGAACAGAGAGAGTACAATTAGAGGGCGCAGACGCGCTCGAAGTATATTGTGTACATGTTTGGGAGGGTAGTATCGAAATTCATCATTTCCTTCTCTTAAGACACACTGTTAAAAGATCCCCAGCTGATTCCTGGGCACAATCAAGTCTGAGAAATGCTGAGCTAACGAATATACCCCAAAGAGCAAAGGAGAAAATGGACAGCATTCTCCCCTTTCAAAAGCGGAAGCATGTGTAACACTAGCAAGACTGACTGGGGAAAGGTGGTAGGTAAAACTAATGATTCCAACAGCAACCAGTGCATTGGTTCTTTCTGCTTAAGAACTGGCATATGAGGTGTGGGTAGGGGTGCAAAGAGGCAAGGAGTGAGGGATAGGTTTGCTCCATGAGTAGGGAACTCGGGGAAGACTGACGATGTTGCACTGATAAGGCAACATTTGAAGGAAGTGTCTCCCACAGGTTCCTGTTGTCAAATCTGTCTTCAGCTGTGGTACTGTGTTTGACCTGTAGGGCCTTTCGGAAGGCTTAGCCTAGCTAGGTGGGCCTTTGAGGGCTATACCTGCCTCCTTTCCTGCCTGCTTTCTCTATATCCTGTCTGCCTCATGGGAAAAGTCTCTACTTCATGCTCTGCCAAGGCCGACACAGCCCCTGCCGTCACCATGCCTTTCTTCCCCTCACTTGTTTCTGTTTGTATTTTGGTTACAGTGAAGGAAAATTCTACAACCTAAAGTAGGTTGGGGAGGGGGGGGGGTTCCTGTGGAAAGCTCCTAAAGAATATTCTCTACAGTGCCAAGGTCCTTTGAAGAAGTTTGGGCCAGGAGAAGGGAGAGAAAAAGTCAAGAGCGCCAGCTTGAGCCCACTTGGCACTGGACTTTATCTCCTTCTCTGAGTACGTGGGGACAGTGACATGATCTGACTTTGATTTCAAAGGGTCCCACTGACTGATGAATTGGAAATACGCATGGCCAAAGTCGGCACAGGGAACCAAGTTTAACCCCAGGGAGAAATAATGGGTTAGCAAGATGGCTGCAGACAAGGCTGCCAGATGAGCTGCTGGCATCCTGCTGTACCCTCTGTCTGTGTGTGATGCCCCGTCACCACCTCCGTGAGAATAAGACAAAGCTGGTACTATTATCTATGATTCTTCCAAAGCGTCCCTCAGGTCACAGGGAAGGAGCTATACAAAGACTTTGTCGCACGTTTGCATCAGAGCCTGCTGCTTGCGTAGGCATGATCTGACTGTGTCATCCGCAAAGGTTAATGTGCTATGTTGTTTCACTGTGCTATATAAAGCGCTGTGATGGTCGCCGGTGGGGGAAATTAGTCTCTGCAGAGCATGGGAGTCATAAAACCATGGCTTAGCTTCCGGGGAGGTTTAGAAGTCTGTGGATGACTCACCGGCAATTTCTCCTTTCGCTCACTATGGAGCTGAATGACTGTCATCTGTCTTTATTAGCAAAGACAATTAAACAGCTTGGTTTTGGTGGGAAGCTGACCAGGGGGAGAAGGTGGGGGAAAGAGAGGGAAGAGGGACCACCGCCATTAAGTCCTACCTATCTGCATACAGCTATCACACTGCCCACACAAATTCATCACAACGCTCCTTCCCTCAGGTTAATCCTTTCACATTCAAAACCTTCTGACCACCGTAGTTCATACAGGTAGACACTAGCACCCACCAACTTAGGAGCCCAGGGTTGGAGGGATGGGACAACAGGAAAAATTCTACCAGACAGAACTGAGTGAAGAGATGGCAAAAAGATAGACTTCCTCTCGGATGAATGGAAAGACACATGCACTGACCCAGCTGCAATCGTGTTAAGACTGCCCAAGACCAGAGGAAAGCCAATCTATGGAGAGATGGCTCCGTGGTTAAGAACACTGCCTGTTCTTCCAAAGGTCCTGAGTTCAATTCCCAGAAACCACATGGAGGCTCACAACCATCTATAATGAGATTTGGCACCCTCTTGAGGAAGAGACCTGGTCAGTCATCCTCATCAAACTAGACCATGAAACCCAATATGGACAAGTTCAACAGAACCGCCATATATGGGCATGCCCATGCATGCTTCAGCATTGCCAGGGCATAAATTTGATTGATTGATTGATTGATTGATTGATTGATTTGATTTGACATAAGACAGAGGTGCTTATGAATAGGACAATGCCACACTTTCATTTATTCCACTGAGGAGTAAGTGAAGTCCAGACACAAGAGTGGCTTGTTCAAGGCTGTCTAACTAATCGGTTCAGACCAACATATTAAATCTAGCACCAAGTTCCTTTCCTATGTCTTAATAATTTAAATGCAGCCTTCTTTGGAGTATAGGCTTTTTATGCTATCAATTGCAATATGTAAAACTTCTTTGGGGAACCAGAAAAACCTAATCCCAATATTTAATACTGTACCCTGACAGGAATGATGGCATATCACCCCATCACAACACCTTGGCATTTAAGAAGTGACCAAAGAAAATTGGTCTTTGCCCCGTTCCCACAAGCTCCCTGAAGTGGGTCATGAACGAGCTTGCTGGCTTTCCTCCCAAGTGGTTCAGAAGGGGTTTCTCTGGGGAAGAAAAGAGCCAGACACGGCCATGCCGAGAAGATCCTGAATAGACAGGCCTTGCTTCTCACCGCTCCTGTTTATCCATTCATCACACCTCTGTCTACTCAGGCTTCTGGATGGCTGTTGCCCATTTTTCAACGCTCAGGTGTCAGTGTCCCCTGTAAGCATCAGTTCCAAAAGCTCCTATGCCTTTCTCTCGCTAGCCAGGTTGTTTGTATATTGGTGAGGAAGGAAATCAATTATTTTCTCCCTTTTTTATCAAGAGGTAATATGGTTCTCAACCTTCCTAATGCTGTGACCCTTTAATACAGCTCCTCATGTTGTGGTGACCCCCAACTATAAAAATCATCACTACTTCATAACTGTAATCTTGCTACTGCTATGAATCATAGTATAAATAATCTGATGTGCAGGATATCTGAGGTCCCGACCCATGGGTTGAGAACCACTGTATTATGAGCAGGACCATGAGAGAATTATGTATCTAATATTCCTATTATCAGTTTTTCTTCCAACACAATGTTTTCTTTTTCTCTCAATGGGAAGATTTTCCTTATACTCAATTTTCTTTACCTTCCTTAAGATAGCTTAATTGGGCATGGTAGTGCACACCTGTAATCCTAGCTCTTTATGCTGAGGCAGGAGAATCATGAATCTGAAGTCAACCTAGGCTATAGAGAGACCTTGTCACTTTTTTAAAAAAAATGGCTTGCTATTTCTTGCTATTTTAGTTCATATTTCCTATTTTTCTTTGTATAATATGATACTATAATATTAAATAGAGAGATAGGTCAAAGAGTGATGGTCTTCCATAAATAAATACATTGTTTGTTTCTATTGCTTTGATCAAAGATTGTCCTTGGATAAACTGTGGGCAGATTCCTCTGAGTCCTCCTCTATACCAGACCTGCACAATACAATATTCACATATAAAACGCAATTTAGAAATAATCCTCATATCTGATCTGCCCTGGCCTCCTTTTAACAAGATCCTAAGTCAGTTCATCAAGAATTATGTGTTAGTCAGTTTCCCATTACTATAATGCAATAGCTGAGGCAATTAAATTATAAACACAGAAGGTTTCTGGTTGACTCATAGCTCCATAATCAGGCAGACCCATTATTTTGGAATTCTCGTGGGGTACTGATGGGAACAAGGAGGGAACACGTCATGGAGCAAACCACTAATGTTATGAGACAAGAAGCAAAGGGAAGTACGACTAAACCAAAGTACCATCCTCTCAAGGGCCCAAAGACTCCCCAGTAGGACACACTTCTTTAAAAGATTCCCATTACCTAACAATAGTACCACCCTGAAGCCCAAGACTCCACGGCATGCACCTTTAGAGGACACAAGTCCAAACTACAGCACCCTGCTACCTTTGATGTCTCTTCCCAGTAATTTTCCATCTACTGACTCCCTTTTCTAAGAATCCCCCTTGGTCTTATACTATCAGTTGAGTCTGTTCTTTGTCCCTGGCCATGACTGTCAATATCCTTGACAGCCATCATAATAGCCATGGGTAAAGTCTTCATCACCATTGTTCCCATGTCAGAGAAATTCTTTACTAACATACGTACAGAGAGAAGGGAGAATGGAAGAAAATATACTAACTACAAACAAAGATTATTTCTCAATAATAGTTGACTAGGCTTTGAGTAAAAATGACACTTGATGTTATGCTTCGAGGCAATTTTCAAATTCTGTTATACTTCAATGAAGTCATTTGCATAATCCAAAAGTGAAATAAATCTAGGTTTGGTGGTCCACATCCATAATCCCACTGCCTGGGAAGCTGAGTCCAGCCTTGAACTTGTAATTCTCCTCCACACCTTCACACTTACTCATTGACATGCTTGTGTCTCTTTCTCTGGAGGATATGCCTGTAAAATGGATATGCCTATTCAAATACACTTAAAGTTTCTGTAGACACAGCAATCATATGTCACCAATTTCCAATTTACCATTTCAACGTTGATAGACAGGAATCTCTATCTCCCCATGCAGCATACTAACCAGTAAAGGCTCCAATACCGTTCAATGTTTTCCATCCATGTGCTTATGAAGTTGAGCGTTATTTTTTATTTATTGGTCACTCACAGCTCTTGGAATTACCTTTTAGTACTATAACAGGCTACGTCAATCTTTGAGGTTATACCTTGTCAGAATAAAATGTGGAAGACCAGGAGAAAGAAATGCCTGGATATTACTTTAGCAGAGTGATGAGCACTTGGTGGTGGAAGGCACTCTGAAGGAATCATCTAAATTTACAGATGTGTACAGTGGGGGTGCACTTGCTTCATTGTGTGTGTGTGTGTTTTAACATTTTATTAACAAGGATATGTTATACGTACTGAGATATCTGTTATTTTGAAGACAAACTACTAGTAACAATAGAAATGTTTTACCTTGGATAATACAACTCCCTGTAACCCAAATTCTGGTTTGACTCTCTTTCAACAATGGGCTGGCTCCTTCAATAATTAATAAGTTAAATAAAATCTTTGATGCTTCTTCACTTTAATTTTGTGGAACAAGCCACTTTCTGGCTTCTTGAGAACAATAACTTCTCAGTCTTTTCCTAATTGACCAGAGGAATTCAAATACCCTTGTAGTTGGAGACTAGGACGGGAGTTTAAAATTATCTGTAGCGGTGATTCCAAGAATTAAGGCTCAGCTTCTGACATTCAAAGTAGGGATTGAACTCACAGTAAGATAATGGGCTCTCAGTCTAGTCTTTGAAGCTAGAAGGAGATTTTCTAAATTCTTCTGTCTCTTGTTTTTCAAAGATTCCGGAAGAGCTAAGGCACGGCCAGCCTGACAGGAAAGAAGGACAGAGTTCCTGTGTCCATCATCAATGTGGTGTCTTAGCTTAATTGCTCTGGGTTGAAGGAGGTAAAGCAGTGGATTTAAGTGAGAGCCCCAGTCTCACTTCCCAACCAAAGCATGGGAAGAGCTACTTTTTGCTCATCCCTCTACCTGTCCATTGTGGCTCACACATGCCGCAGCCTCTCCCCACCCCTAGTTGTATCTCGGAGAAGTAAAAAGCAACACTAATGGGAGAATTGGCCTAAAGAGACTGCTTACCATAGTGTACCACAGTAAGCTCACTAGAGTAGAGAGACTGATAGATGCCTAGGAGAGGCATTCAAGAGGAGGGAAACAAAACAGATGTTTCAGTTGTACTTATAATTCAGACATGTTCATTTTTACAGCCCTTAAACTCACTGTGACACTTTGAAAGAAAATGGCTCCTATAGGGAGTGACACTATTAGGAGGTGTGGCTTTTTAGAGTAGGTGTGGCCTTGTTAGAGGAAGTGTGTCACTGTGGGGGTGGGTTTTGAGGTCTCCTTTGCTCAGACTACACCCAGTGACAAGGCTCACTTCCTGTTGCCTGCAGATGAAGATGTCGAACTCTCAGCTCCTTCTCCAGCACCATGTCTGCCTGCACGCCACCATGTCCCACCATGATGATAAGGGACTGAACCTCTGAAACTGACAGTACCATGATTAAATGTTTTCTTCATAAGAGTTATCATGGCCATGGTGTCTCTTCACAGCAACAGAAACCCTAACTAAGACATATGTTACAATTATCCGTGCTCAGTTAAACACATTAAAGATCATTTCAGAGGCACCAAAGTGTGTCCATGTCACTTTAAGGAATGAAAGCATAGCTCTTCCTCTTAGATTAGTTTGACCAACAGTCAGCCCTAGTGTGAATTGTCCACTCTCCCTACCCACCATGTCTTCTTCTATCTGTCAGTGGCTTGGTTACTGGCCTGTCTATAATCTATCTGTTGTAGATCTGACCTGACTATGTTCCTATTGCTGTCTGGCTATCCCTTTGTCCCCAACAAGGGGCCTTTCTCTGTGTTTATTGACCACCAAACATCACATAGGAAAGGAATGAAAAATTCTTTACAGAAATATTTAATGGAGTTTTACAGCAGATGTTACTGACCCCAACTGACCCAGATATCACACAGTTCTTCATATATCCACGTTGTTTTTTAACATTTATACTGGATATTTGTTGTATAAGATTGCTTCCAACCTGTCGACTGCTTTCAGGAAATGAGTATCACAACATGCATATATCATCCTGAGTCGGGGGCATGGGAGAGTTCATAATTTAAGATTATAGGTGTGTGTTAGCTTAGGACTTAAAAATTGATTACATGGAAAGTCCAAGGCAAATCAGGAAAGTTGTTACAATGTTCTCTTAAAGGCGTGTTAACCAAACAAGCTGAGTAAACAGCAGGCTGTCATGCTAAGCCTTAAGTGATGACAAAGTGTATTGCGAACTCAGCTGTGAAGTCCAGCAAGAGTCCCATTTTTTTTTAATGTAATGGATATTTTCAGAAAATCGGATCCCTACAAATATGTTCTGGTTATTTGTGTTACAATGATTTTTATATAACCATGTGTTATATAGAAGACATCGTTTTGATACAAACCTGTCAAAAATTTGTCAGATATGCCTTCTGCATGTTGTATTATACAAAGAAAAATTTTCTCCCCCAAGATTATCAACAATGTGTTTCTACTATCCTGCTTTATAGTAAGACTGTGTGCATCTGTTTGTGTGTTGTACAGTTGTATATGACCTCGTGGTTTACGTTTAGACCTGCTAAGGCAAGAATTCTACATTGCTCATCTTTAAAAGGAAACTGGCCAATTTATTCTGCTTATGATGTGCTTTAAAGAAATATCAATGACATTTTATGGCTGATTTAGTGAAAATTAAGAGACACATTGTTTAGAGGCACAGCTCAGCTCTTCAATTGCTGGGAACTCTGCACTGAGGAGGAGGATTCATCATTGTTTCCTACACACCTTAAACATCAGCTGTTATACTTATTATCAGGCATTTTAGAGTTCTATGGCTAAGGGATCCTATTGTATATTACATTTTTCTCACCCACTATTGCTGATGTTTGAGAAATCTTTTGACTTTTCCTGGTGGATTTTCTATCAGATCTCTTTTAGAAATCTAAATTCTAATAACTTGTCACTTGGTTATCTTAGCTTTCCCTAACTAGTCCTTTTGTCACCCATTGGTTACAATGATAAGTAGCAATACAATGGTAAGTAGCAATAGCAGTGTGCTGCCTTCACCTTGTCAGCAGACTGGAGGGAGATTCTGTTGTGTTTGTTAGCAATTTGGTACCAAGATGTTACCTTAGATGTATCAGTAGCTAATCAAACCGCTATGTCGGCTGCTAACTGGTATACTGCTCTACCTCTTTCCCAAGTAATTCTGCTTACTGTTCCCACCTAAAATGTCTCTGCTTACTGTTGTTTAGCACAAGATGGTGACACACCCTCTGGCAGTATGTCATCAATGTGGACAGAGAGACCAAGCTGCCCCGTCATTTGCCACCCCCACTGCGCCATCCTGCCTTCTGAATATCTTGCCTGCACATGCTGTGATTGGTGGGTTCTACTTTCACCTCACTTTCCTCTCCCTCTGGCTTTCACACCATCGTTATTTTATCTCAAAGAAAGTTCCAGTTTCCAAGAACTACAATAAAAATGTCTTGTCTTGCTTACATAGAAGTTCCAAAGAACTATCTAGAGGAAGATGTGTTTGCAGGACAGCTCAATCTGACATCTTTATCCAGTCCCTTTCCTTTCCCTTTTCCATCACTCCGTCAAAGGCTTTAACCAATCCACAGAGGGACTCCCTCATCTCTGATGTTAACCATGGCTACTGGAGTAGAGCGCCTTCTCTGGGCCCCCCTCAGGTCTCTGGGATGGAAAAGGCTGTCAAGACTCACGTGATGGTTATGAAAGCTTGTTACTTATGCTATGGCTGTCCTTGGCCCTCGAAGTCACCTGCTTGATAAGCACTGCTCCAGAGAGAACATGAAAAGAAACAGTGAAGATTCCCCTCTGATGGCTGTGGTCACAAAGGTCCACTTTACACCCTCGCAAGCTGAGATTTGAGCTTCGCAGTAGCCTGACAAAGAAGCTTCTGAACATGAGTGGGACTGACATTGCCTAAGCAAACTGCTCCCACTGGCCTCTTACCAGTCAACGGTGCTACCCAAAGGACAAGAACTGTACATTTGCAGCTATTTAGAACTTCTTCTCGTAATTCAAAATCCATAATTATATCCTGCTTGACATTTTGATGTCTTATTAGGTGTGTGATTACCCCTCTGGTCTGAGCAGAGTTACTAAGATCACTTATTAGAAACCATGTCAGTCATATCAGCCTCCAACTCCAGGGAACCCCAGTCAGGTAAGGTTCAGATAGTCAAGAAAAGAATTACAGTTACCTTTACAGACATGCGCTAAAAATGACTGCTATCAGTAGTTTCCTTTCAGGGTGTGGCCCTGGTTGTCACCTACACTCCCGTGGATGGCCCCACACCTAGGAGCATATTGTCAGTAAAAATTAGTGGATTTTTTAAAGAGATGCATAGTTGGGAGAGTGTTGTTGGAACATGGGGGTGGATCTGGGAGGAGCCAATGTAAGGACTATGAGTTAAATATGACCAAAATAGATTACACAAAATTCTCAAATAATTAACAAAAATATTTTTACATAACTTTTTTGAATTGGGCCCACAGGAGAATTTCTGATATTTGTGAGGCATGTCTTTGTCAGCTTTAAGTGTTCAAACCTATGAAAGTGGTTTCAGAAGCAACGTAACAACAGAAGGAACCGATTCAATGGTGGAGACACTGGCTAGTTGGAAAATAGCCATGGCTTGAAAGAGAGATTCAGATCTCCAGAGGAAGGGGCTGAGATTCACCTCCAGCATTGAAGTCAAGAGTGTGTAGTTCCAACAGACATGATCAGGATTCTGCTGCCACCTCCCCTGTACCCTTAAACCTGGCACCACTTCAAAATGCCAAAAACGCAGCTGTGGCCAGCATCTGAGCTACTAAGCGTGTAAATCTGACTCTTAAGAGCGCATCCCTGCATCTTCCAGTGGATGGGATGCAGATCCTATGACAACATTCAAAGATGGGCAGTGAGAGCCAAGACATGCATGGAACTAGGAGACAGCACACAACATGTCGGCTATGCTCCATAGACTCGGAGAGCTCCCTGCCCAGACGGCAGAGGAGAGAAGTTCCTGGTCTGAAGGGCAGTAATGTAAACTTGTTCTGTGCTAAAGGAGACTGTCTAGATATAGAATCGCAGAGAGTCAGTGTCATAGTTTGCTTCCTATTGCTTGATAAGCATCATAGCCTACAGCAAACTGTGAAGAACGGGCCTATTTCATCTTAGAGCCTACAGTCCCTCCCAAAGGGAAGGCAGGGCAGAAACTTAACCTGGAGGCAAGAACTGAGACAGAGGCCATGGTGGCAGGCTACTTACTGACTTGTTCTCCATAACTTGCTCAGTTTGCCTTCTTGTACCACTCCGGACCATCTGTGCCATGGGTTGGGCCCTCCCACATCAACCATTAACCAAAAATATACCACAGTGACTTTACTGCAGACAAATCGGACGGAGACATTTTCTCAGTTGAGGTCCCTCTTCAAATGACTCTAGCTTGTATCAAATTGGCAAAAACCAACCAGCACAATTATGATCTATTTTCTTACATTGAGGTGCTAAAAAAAAAAGACTGGATAGAAGTTGAATGTGAAGAGTTTATGGAAGAAGTGACACCCAGAAGCGCCTTGAGAGTCACGTGAGTGTGAGAAGTGAGGGAAGACAGGGTTGGGATCAGTTGTGCTAGCCATTAGGGAGCTCTAAGGATCAGCCACACTGGAGACACAAGGAGACAGCACATAGCACAGGCCAGGGTTGTTCCCACCTTGGGGTGTGGACAAAGAGCTGAGCATATTTTTCCACCAAATTCCATAAATCATTAGGGACAATAACTAGCCTGTCTAACTTCAACCCAACAGACCAAAGAGTGTCCTCAGGTACTGAGGTACTTGTAGCAGGAAGCGCTTGGCATGATCTGTGTGCCCGGGACAGTGGTACAGGACACCATCCACATGTGCAGCCCTGCCCTTTCTCTATTTGGAGATTTGATGGGAGATTTTTGTGAGCCCTCTTGTTTGCATATCTTCTTTTCTTTTTCCTTGGATAGATACAGCTCAATATAATCTCTTGGACCCTGCTTGGATCTGAGCAAGGATTTGTTCAAGCTAGGTTCACTCTCTAATCTGTAGCTTCCTCAGCCAGTCCCTCTATCCTTTTATTTCTATAACTTTGTCTCTAGTGTTCTATGAATCCCTCTCAGCTCTTGGAACTTTTATGAAACAATATTTTGCATGCATCCCTCCTAACTTCAAAATTTCATGTGGCTTACTTTGTATGAAGAGTGACATGAAACCCGCATAATCTTTTAGGTTTCCACAATCTAGCCTGCATTCCTAGTGCAGGGGTGTAGCCAATTCAGTCACCGAGAGAGTAATAGCTGTGCGCTTTCATGGCCATGTATGCACAGGGCCCATCTCTGTACATGCTGGACCAGCTACCCTCACCTTAGAGCACTCTGCCTGTATCTTTGTATTCAGAAATAATTTCTCATTGAAGAGAGAAGTCCAGAATTATCTCCTTCATGAAGCCTTTCCTTAGACTCCAGCTCAAAAACCCTTTCTCTCTTTGGAGTCACAGACAGACTTTATCAGTACCACCCACAGGACTGTGGCTATGCCACTTTTGCTAGAACATACTGTTTTATGGGCACTTCCCTAGCCCAGTGTGAGCATGGATACCACCTCACACTTCTGTTTGCCTTTTGGTGCTTCTGGCAGATGGAAGGCAGGCATGCACGGTTGTGTTGATGCTTCTGGAGGAAATGGGATTCTATGGATACATCTAGGAGAAACTCCTCTCTAATATGTGGCACTTACTTGACTGGTTATTGCCCAGGACACATTCTATGTACTTGATAATCACTTGTCTGTCTAGTAAATTAATTGATTCACCACTCAGAGGCTATCCTTGGCACTGGGAAAATCATTACTAGGTTACTGTATCTAAGGTTGTCGTTACGTTTCCTCTTAGACTCACATGTTTCTGTCTTTATTTGGGTCTCTCCAACTTGCTTTAAAAGTCACTATGCCTTCAAATCTGCTTATAACAGAATTGTGTGTCTTTGTTATTATTTTTTCTCCAATAAAAAATGACCTTTGAAGAGAGAAAATAAATTTGGGTAGATTTCTTTTCCTTCCTTATTTGGAACTAAAAGAGTTGAATCTTAGTACACAGAGGAGCTGGGATCCATGGTTGCCATGGTACCTGGTGAGGAGACAGAGATCCTCCCATGATGCAGTTCTCTGTAGACTACTGGGGCTTGGACAGATGAGGGAACACTCACAGCATTCTGTCTCCCTAGAGCCTGCGGGGGACTAGCAGAAACATGGGAGGGTAGGCTCAGGTATCCTCTTACTGCCCATTTTACATTTCCAAATCAGGAGGTAGGATTCATCAAGCCAGCAATTCTGCAAGCCACAATGTGTTGGAAAATAACAAGGACAGGATCAGATGCCTTATATAACACAGAATCCCTTCTTAGTCTCTAGAAAGACCTCAACAAGAACAGCAGACAAAACCCAGGAAGGGCCAGAGGTAAAGGATGCTCTCCTAGTCCCGGGCCCCTGCTCTGCATGTTGTTCGCATCCTTCTCTTCTAGCTCTCTGGTCCTCCCTGGGGGACTCCACCCTGAGACAAAGGCTGTCTTCAAGTTCATCATCAACTCCCTTTCCTACAATCCAGCTAAACACAACCAGAAAGGTGGGATCCCATTCTGCAAACAAGTTGCAGCTAACTCCTGTGGGTAAGGAAGAAGAATTTAGGAGAATCTCTACCAACTGTCATGCATCTCTTATTAAACAGCTACCTGCCAAGGAATATGTAAGAAACCACCTTAGGACAAATAAATAAACAAATAAAACTCTAGAATATGAGATGACATATTGCAAAGCCCTGAATTCTAAAAGGAAAAGCCAACAAACAACTATCATACAGCACATTTATAAGAGGAAAGCAATCCAAACTATTGGGCTCTTGGTGGCCACAGTAGTAATGGTTCGCATCTAAAACTACACATTTCTAGGTGCAGCCACTCAGCAATCTTAATTTCCCTTACTGTGTGACAAATGTCCTCTACACCTGCCTTTCAGTCCTAGACCCTTGACGAAAGCAGCCCTGAGCCAAGCAGGAAACTGTAAAGTATATATATACATAAACACTATGCATCAGCTTTCCTTTTGGAGCAGGCACTGGAGACTGACAAAGGTGTGGTAGACTCCCCAGTATAGAGTTATAGAGTCTTTTTCTCTTGGCTTAAGTATAGAGTGATCAAACAGAGCTAAAGAAACTTCTAGAATAAAGAAATTTATTTTAAAATTAAGAACAAGAACTCCTAGGCAGGCTAGAATGAATGAGTCAGTTGCCCTGCTTAAGACCTTTGCTGTGATCATCAGGATGGAGGAAGAAAAGCTGATTCTGCTGAGCAGATAGCTCTATCCCCAGAGGAACAAGGGAGGTCCCAGAGCCACAACTATCACACAAGATGCCTCCTTCAAAAGGAAAGCTGAGACAAGCTCATGGCTAAGCAAGAGTTCTCTGTTCAAGTAAAACCACTTCTTAAGAGTCCTCTTGGGGCCGCCTGCAAGTGAGCAACTTCCCCTTCCCATCCTTAGAAGGCAGCCCTTTTGATCAAAAGCCTCCTACCTATCACCCCGGAAACCTAACTAGCTATTACCTCCCAGCTCAAAATAAGTGCATGAAAGAGGAAAACCTATTCCAGTGCAGCCACTCAGCAATCTTAATTAAGATAAGCCTGCTCATAAATATTCAACCAGTCAAGAAAGTTCCACAGGCTTCGCTTATGGAGCTGCCTAATTACAAGGGCTGAGTCTCAAGTTCCTGTGGGTGTCTTAGGCTGCTGTAAATACCATTAACCCCAAGAAAAAGGCTGCATTCTCAGCAGTCAGAGGAGGAATTCTTAAATCCAGCAGGAGAAAACAACCACACACACTTTCAGGCCAAAAAGAAAAAAAAAGGAAAAGGAAATAAAGAAGATACATCAAAGGCAGATCTCTGTGAGTTCGAGGCCAGCCTGGTCTACAAGAGCTAGTTCCAGGACAGGCACCAAAAACTACAGAGAAACCCTGTCTCGAAAAAATCCAAAAAAAAAAAAAAAAAAAGAAGATACATCAAAAGAAAGACATAGCTTTGCCCCTGCCGAGCTGGAAGCCCAGCTCTACCATGAAGAACCTGGTTTCCATGGAGGTGTTTTATCTGTAGCAGCCTCAGTTTTCCCCATCTGTGAAGTTATGGGCAAAGCCCTTTCAGCAGCCCCTTCAACTGTAATAGAGTCCCCAGTTCCAAAGAACGGCTAAGGACTGAAAACCTGGCCATGGCAACGTGTGCAAGTACAGATCAGACACAGGGAACCCTCACTGTGAGATCACAGTGTGAAGTGGTCACTATAGACGGTTCAGTGGAACCATTACCAGGAGCCAGCATGTGTTCATTCTGACACTGTTAGACTTCTATCCAAATGGCCTCATCTTTTTACATCTTTTATGTGTATATTACAAATTGTGTCTTTCTAAAATCTGTGAGTGGAGGGTCAAACTCAGCCTTTAAACATCTGGTAAATGTTCAGTGAGGCTGGTAGGATGGCCCCTTATGCATTTTGTTCAGCATCTTTATGAGCGGGAAAGAAACAAGGAAGATGTGTGCTCAGAAGGAGGGGTGGCAAATGAGGATGCTATGGGACGCAGTCAAGTGTGACTTGAAAGAGTGCTCACAAAACCACTCTTACTGGAACCTTGATCTCATTCTTGCATCCTTCTCAACTTTGAGCAGTAAACTATGCTGTTTCAATCTCCTAAACTATGTCATTTGCTATGGCAACACAATCAAATTGATGCACTATTTCTGGATGTCAATACCGCTTCTCACTGCTGCTGCTCAAACCTGCAACTTATCTCAGAGCCAGTGTACCCCAAGAAGCACTACTTGGTGAAAAGAAATTGAGGAATACCTTGACATTTGTGTACCTGCCCTTGTCTACTACAGAGCAGGAAAGCCCCACTTCCTGACATGAGATGGAACAAGACCACGGTGTGAGTCACGCTCCATCACGTTTCATGGTCTAAGCTGAGATTGGAACTTGACAGGAATTCCTACCCTGGCTGCGCTCTCCACTATGCTCCTTTACTCCTTCTCCATTCTCTCTTGAGACATACATTAATAAAACACGCACAGGTTTTCATCTGAGGTTCTGCTTCCCAGGAGCCCTACTTGAGGAGTTGCCTCAAAGGATATGTGCACCCCAATGCCATGACGTAAAGCCAGCTTCATATTCTACATCCACTTTATTACTTCTGCAGACCCACCATATTGACTTCTGACATTTCATAGACCCTGTTCTGACACATACGCATGTTCTCAACCATGGTTTGTCATGTATCTAAAGGCCCAGTCTCAGGCCTGCTCCTTGGAGCTCCTTGGCTGTGGGAACTCTCTGAGAACTCAGGTTCTGTCCTAGCCTGCTCAGACTCAAGCTGCACACTCTGTCCATCTGGGGGGACAGTGGTTGACACACAGAGAAGAAACAAGAATTAAGAGAAAACACAAATACACTTTTTTAAGAAAGTTTGGTATGAATCGGTGATTCTAATACTTTATTTAGAAGGGATAGAAGTCAATGCATGCTTCTGCCCTGAGGGGTGCCATGGCTATGCAGTTATTATGGTCACAGAGGGACAGATCGGGTGGCAGTAGTCATCCGGGTTGTCAGATGTTGGCCCGGAAGGGCTGAAGGTGTATGAATGAGGCGCGGGCAGATCTAACTCATGAAGGAAGGCTTTTCAGAGCTACCGCTGCTGAGGGAGGATGAGTGGCTGGGTGTAGTCTGGAGTGAAGAATTGCTATCTTGAGTCTCACTGTCGTCATGAGCAGACAAGGTGCTCCTCTTCTCAGAACATCCACGTCTCTATAAAATGTGAGGTAAACATCGCAACCATGGTGAAAGTTTGAGCAATAGGATGTTTGTTTTGTCTCAAAATCCCTCCCTCTTCAGATGTTATAAACAGTGACATGGCGAGGGGGAAGCGCCACCCGACCAAGCAATCATCTAGCCCCTCTAGAACACCGTAAATCAATAGACCGTGCTTGCGCGCGTCATGCGCAGAGAAGATGGGGCCTTTCCATCTAACCCTGCCAAAATTGCACAACTGAATCTAATCACAGGGAGACGGCAGACAAAGTCAAATAAAGAGACAGTCTACAACGTAATTGGCCTGAACACCTCAAAAAGTGTCAAGGTGATGAAAGACAAAGTCTGAGGTTGCTGTTTCTGATTGCAGGAGTCTTAAGGAGATGTGACAGCTAAGCGCAGTGTGTGAGCCAAGACCTGCTTGGGGTTTTGTTTTGTTTTCAGTCCGGTCACAAAGAACCAACATCTAAATAATGTCTGTGGGTTATAAAATAATATTCTATAAATATCCCACTCCCTGGTTTTTATAGCTATACAGTAGTTATAAAAAAAAGACTTACATTAAATAACAAAACAGGGAAGAGGTAGGGATGGGGGCTTTGTCTTTGTCTGCAATGGTTACTGTTCGAATGCCATAGTTGAAGTGGTTTGTAAACAACATGCCCCTCACGCTTCTAGAAATTGCAAGTCCAAGATCAAGGTGCTGGAAGCCCTGCTGCCTGCTTGGCTCTCCTGTCAGGATCGCTCGCTTTTTTAATCTCATGTAGTTAACTTACAAGGGACAGGGCCATCAGGCCACTAGCAGCATTCACAGGACCTGATCCTCCTGACCTACCCACTTCTTAAGAGCCCCATCTCCCAATACCATCACACAAGGACTAGGATTCAAAAACAAATTCTGGGGAGGGTACATGCATTCAGTCTACAAACAGGTATCATGTCTGCAACTCACTCTAATCAGAAAAACAAACAAATTTCTTGCATGAGGGTTTCCTAAATATTTTTTAACATGGGCTTGTCCTGTAGTTCCAGCACCATTTGTTTGTTTTTAAAAATCCATTTTCCTCTCCTTTGTCTTAGGTCATTTCACTATTTATGAGGTCATTTCACTGCAAATAACCACACGTATTACAATCTACCCCAAACAACACATGTGTACAGTAAACACATGAAGTGACTTTATGAATAGAAGACAAAATGTATTACAGTTGGCTTCAGCGTTGGGTCAATCTGCTGGTACACTGAAGGCAGACAAACCTATAGATGGCATTGCTTCTTACTGCATCACACATGCTCTGGAAGAGGCGGGGGTGGGGGGCTGGGTACTGAGGAGAGATGACCAGCTCCGGAAAGTTCATCTTTCCACGACATCTGCATGAACTGTGCATTTCTGCATTACTGCTTTCCCTTGTCTTCCACTTTCTAGTCTCATTTTAAGGGCAACGTCTTTATCTTTTCTTTTTAACATGATATCAATGCAAAAGAGAAAATCCAGTGTTTTCCAAATAAATTCCATAATTTTTAAAACTAAGTATTTCATTTAAGAAGTTATTAATATAATAATGATAATATGTGCTTAATTTTAAATTTTCCTGATTATTGCAACTATATAAGCAGGGGTTCTAACCATGTCTCCTTCAACCTTGCTATAGTATCCATCCAGTGTGTTTTTCTTGATATCTTTTACTGAATATAGATAATCACTTATCCATGGTCAAAGGTAGTTTGGTTTCTTTCTTCCAGTCTGGATCCTTCTGATTTTCCTTTCTTGTCTTATCGCATATGCTTGGATTTCTAATATGCTGAAATGAGTATATGAGAGAATAACGCGCTTGTCTTATTACTGCCCAGTAGGACAACCTTCCATTATTCCTGATCCTCCTTCACTTTGTCACAAGGCTTCACTGAAGCACTGATTTTCATAGAACTTTCTGGCAATGGCAAATCAATTGGTATTATGATTCAGCACTGCTCTTGAGTTAGCCAAACAGAAGACTTCAAGGCTTAGCCCTTCCATGAGCTAGTTGTAAGGCAGTGGACAAGTCTCAGCTTATTGCTTCTTCATGAGGGGAAATGTCCTGAACCCACAGGGTTGTCCTGAAGAACTCTTGAATTCTTGAAGAATGAGGCTGCTTTAGTCCATTTTGAGATGTGATAGTCGAGCTCCAGAGACTGGGTCATTAACAAAGAAAATAGGTGTACTTCTCACACAGCCTCTGATGACAACTCTATCATAACATAGGGGAAGAGGCCACAAAGGCAAGACAAAAGCAGCAAAGTAGAGCATCAACTCCATTTGTTTTTAGCATTAATCTTCTCATGAGGCCAAAACTGTTGAACTAATCACATATCAAATTTCCACCCTCTTAATATTGTTGCATCAGGCGTTAAATTCTACATGCTACCTGGAAACATATTCAAATTATAGAAAAGATGCTATTCAATGGTTGGTATTAGTAAGTGCTCGATAAATACTGATGATTATATTTATCGTTATTACTATTACACAGACTAATATGCTTAAGACTTTAGCAGCACAGCAGGAGGCAGAATCAACTGGCACAAATCGATAGTTTCTCTACATAGCACCAACAAATACATAGAGAAGATCGATCGTGGAAATACTCACATTCACAAGAGCCTCGAAGAAAATAAAATATCTAGAAAGAAATGTAAGCAAGAAAATGAAAGACATGTCCAATGAAAACTTCAAATATCTGAAGGAAGAGATAGAGACACTAGAAAGTGAAAAGATACCCCATGTTCATGGTTTGGTTGGATTAACATCCCAAAATTTACCAAAAGTTATTTACAGATCCAATGCAATGGAAACCAATATCCCCATCTCACTCTATGCTGAATATATATTCTAAAATGCATATGGAACCACAAAAGACCCTGGATAGCCAAAACAATTCTGAGCAAAAAGAATAATGCTAGAGGGATCATAATTCCAGATCTGAAGATATATTACAGATTCCGGCCAGGGAACCAGAGCCCAACAACCCTACTACAGCAGGCCCTGAATATTCCAAAATTGCTGAAGCAGAAGAAAAGGACCTTAAAACAGTCTGTATGAAGAAATACAGGTCCTTAAAGAGGAAATGAATAAATCCCTTAAATCAGTCCAGGAAAACACAAACAAACAATGGGAAGGAATAAACAAAAGTGTTTAAGACTTGAAAATGGAAATAGAATCAATACAGAAAACTCAAACTGAGGGAATTCTGGAAATGAAGACTTAGAAATGCAGACGGGAAGTACAAGCTTCACCAACAGAAGTCAAGAGACGGAAGAGAGAGTCTCAGACACCGAGGGTAAAATAGAAGAAAGGGATATATCGCTCAAAGATGTTAAATCTAAAATCTCCTGACACAACCCATCCCGCAAATCCGGGACACTGTGTTAAGATCAAATCTAAGAATAATAGCGATAGAAGAAGGAGAAGAAACCCAGACCAAAGGCCCAGTAAATACTTTCAACAAAATCATTGAACAAATTTCCTAACCTGAAGAAGGAGATGCCTATAAAGACACAAGAACCACACAGAACACCAAATATACATAACAAAGAAACAATGTTAAAAGATGCAAGGGGGGAAAAGCACTTCAAGTAACATATGAAGGCAGAACTATTAGAAGTACACATGACTTCTCAATGGATGCTGGAAAAGCCAGAAGGGCCTGGACAGATGTGCTATAGACTCTGAGACACCACAGATGTCAACCCAGACTGTAATACCCAGGAAATCTTTCAATCACCACAGATGGATAAAATAAGATATTCTATGATAAGACCAGATTTAAGCAATATTTATCTACAAATCCAGTCCTACAGAAAGTGCTAGGAGGAACACTCTAACCCAAGGAGATTAGAAGCCTGCTCTTTTCTAATGAGAGTGGTTCTGGATGGGAGATGAGGAGGGGAGGAATTGGGAGGAGTAGAGGGAGGAAAAACTGTAATCACAATATAGTCTATGAGAATGAGAAAAGTCTATTTTCAATAAAAAAGGGAAATTCTTTTTTAAAAAATATATATTACAGAACCATAGTAATAAAAGCAATATGATATGGGCACAGAAACAAACATGGAATGAAATTGAAGACCCATAAGTACATGAGTACTCATAAATTTAGCCATTTGATATTTGAAAAAGATGCCAAAAACATAAACTGTAGAAAAGAAATCATCTTCAATTAATTATGGGGGCAAACTGGATGTTTGCTTGCTGAGTAATGAAATTAGACCTGTATCGATCATCCTGCACAAAAATAGCTCCAAAGCAATCAAAGACCTACAAGTTCAAGCTGAAACTGGCGGGGAAAGCATAGGCAGTACTCTATCCGATACGGGGATAGGAAAGGACTTTCCCAACCGGACTCCATTTGTCTAAGAATTAAGGCCAACAATTGGCAGGTGGGACTTCAAAAAACCAAAAAGTTTCTGCACAGCTAAAGAAACAATCAACCAAGCAAAGAGGAAGTGCACAGAATGAGAGGACCCTTGTCCAGCTATACGCCTGCCACAGGATTAATTTCCAGAATATACAAAGAACTCATGGAGGATGTGATCAAACTGGACTCTCTGAATGTGGCTGACAGTGGAGGCTGACTGAGAAGCCAAGGACAATGGCACTGGGTTTTGATTCTACTGCATGGACAGGCTTTGTGGGAAGCTAGTCTGTTTGGATGCTTACCTTCCTGGACCTGGGGGGAGCAGGGAGGACCTTAGACTTCCCATAGGGTAGGGAAACCTGACTGTTCCTTGGACTGGAGAGGGAGGAGAGGGGGAGGGGGGAGGAGGGAAGTGGGAGGAGGGGAGGAGGTGGAAATTTTCAATAAAAAAAAAATACAATGGAGAGAAACCAAGGAAGAAAAAAAAGAACTCAAAAAACAAAGAGACAAAAATATGACCCGTTCAAAAAATGGGCATGGAACCTGAACAGAGAGTGCTCAACAGAATAGGAAAAAAATGGCTAGGAAATATGACAAAAATGTGTTAATTGTCCCTAGAAATTAGAGAAATGAAGAATCAAAACAACACTAATATTTCATCTCATCCCAATGGAACAGCAAAGTCAAACAACTGACAGCAAATGCCGGAGTGCATGCAGGGAAAGGAAACCCTCACTCACTGTTGTTGGGATGGCAAAATGGTGCAGCCATGGCCGTCAGTGTGGAGAATTCTCAAAAGGTGAAAAATAAATCTACCGTACGACACAGTTATACCACTCCATAGCCTGTCCAAAGGACTCGATCTCCCACTCCAGACACTTGTTCAGCCATGTTTGCTGCTGTTCTATTCACAATGGCTAGGAACTGCAAGCAACCTCAATGTCCTTCAATCAATGATAATGAAAATATGGTACACATACACTATGGAATGCTATTCAGCTGTAACAAAAATGAAATCATGAATTTTTCAGGTAAATAGATGGAGCTAGAAAAGTACACACTGAGTGAGATAACCCAGACCCAGAAAGAAAACATCACATTTTCTCTCATTGGAAGCTTCTAGTGCCGGATCTTCAGCTGTGAGTACACAGGATGGAATACCAGGGAAGGAAAACTGGGCCACTGCCAGGATACAGGAGTTGGAAAGCAAAAGAGAGGAGAAAAATCGGGTGCAAGTGATCCGATCAGGGAAATGATGGAGGGGGGCTCTTTAGGGAAGGGGAGGGAGGGCAAATAAAGGAGAAGAAGAACAAGGGATAAGAATAAGATTATATTAAGGATGAAAAACCATAAGGAATCATGCTATTAATATTTACCTTTAAAAAACTATAATAGCTGCAATTCTGTAACACATACATATGTTATTTTAATAAACCTTTCTCATCTAGGCTGATAATGCTCCCTTCCAAAGCTAAAGACCGCCTAACAAAAACCCGAATACCAGACATGAGAATTCCTCTTTTGAGTTGTTTGCCAAGGCTGTCCAAGAGACTCCCAAATGTGCCGCCTATTGCTATTGCCCTCAGTTGCCCAGCAGAGGGTGAAAGTAATTTCCTATTGCTGAAGACACCATACACTGTAGAAAAAGATCCCAGATACCCCTGCGATGGAACTGCATGAATGTCTCTTTCCTAAGGACTAGCTTTTGTGGTACCAGAAGGTGCCATGCAAGCTTTCAAAGAGGGAGGCAACTGAGAGCCCTACCTAGCTATGACTCTTATGAATCACACCAATGGCCAGCATAGCACAGACACCCTAAGGTTACAGGAGTGGCACGCATAATCCACCACTCTCTCACTGGACCTAAAACCCTCTCAGCAGAGAAAAAAACATATCTGATCCTGCATGCTCAGTGCTAGTGAGATCATGGATATTGGATGAGAACCCACAACCACTGCTTGATTAAACCAGCATAATCCCTAACAATAACCTAAACATTTATCCTTGTGCACGAAGATAAGTGTATCCTTCACCCCCCATCAAGGAAACTTCTCTTTGCGACAGATATAGACTACTACAGAAAACCATAGACAATCAAAGTACAGAGTTATGGAACCCAGGGCCATCGGATCCATCTACAAAACACTCCCATACATGAGGCTTGGGGAACATTGGGGAAGAGGGGTAAGATTGTAAGATACAGAAGATAAGAGAGCTTGTTGTAAAACTGAGTCTCCCAGGAACGCCAGAAGCTATATCCATAAAATCTCATCAACGTGAATGCCCAAACAGGAGTAAAGCTACTACAGCATCAATAGGCATGCCAAAGAGCACAGGGGAAAGATCACGAGGCCTCAGTCCTACACAAAGAATTACCAGTGACTAAGGAATGCTGAGAGTGGAAGAAATAATAGGAGAAAGAGTACACCAACTGGTCAAACAATTCCCGATGGTCAGCCCAGAAAAGATATGTGTGATCAACATCATATAGACTGAGCAGGTCATATGCAGGAATATGTGTGTGTGTGCTTGCATGCCAGCACATTCTTGTGTGTGTATACATACAAATATATGCATGCAATAACAATTAATAAAAAAGAAGTAAATTTGAAAACGGGCCAGGAGAGGTATATGAGGAGGTCTGGAGGGAGAAAAGGGAAGGGAGAAATATAATTATATTATAATCTCATCATTTTAAAATTTTTCAGAAGGAGGCATCCTGCTACAAAGAATGGTCTGGGGCAGATCATTTAACTATCACTTTATCCATTTGGCAGAAGTCTTGGGCAGACTCTTACAGCTAAGAGAAATCAATAGACACTGCCGTATAGCCATGGTAAAGACCGAGATTGATACTTCAATCTCACCCTGAGTCGCCAACAGAGGGCCTCATCATGTATGTGGTCTGAGGTCCCTGGGGGCAGCAGTGAGCTGAAAAGGCATGCAGAGTCGCTACAAACCAGGGCACTCACTCATTTGTATCTGTAACAAAGGACAATTCCTAAGATTCCATAATTAGGGATCTGCCAAACATGAATTAGAAATGAACTATATAATGAGTTATTTGGTTTTGATTTGAGTTTTTTTTAAATAGTTTTACAGATGTCATTTTATTTTTTTTAATTCAATCACATCCCTAGATGAGACCACAACAGAATTAACTCTTTTTTATATCACCTAGACAAGGTATGAAGATAAATACAGGATTTCAGGTCTCAAACCTTAGCGTGTATCAGAATCACCTAGAAGGCTCATTGAAATGCAGCAGAGCTTCGCATTAAGAGCACTGGCTTCTCTTGCAAAGGACTTAGTTTCGGTTCCCAGAACCCACATGGAGATCCACAACTTCCTGTAACTGTAGTTCCAGAGGATCCAGTGCCCTCTCAAGCCTTCTCCAGACACACGCACAAACATGATGTGCATACATGCAGGAAAAACCCTCATACACATAAAAACAAGTTCATTAAAGCAAAACTTAAGAAAAAACAACAGTTTTTCTTTTTTTTTTCTTTTTTTTTTTCTTTTTTTTTATTTTTCGAGACAGGGTTTCTCCGTAGCTTTTGGTTCCTGTCCTGGAACTAGCTCTTGTAGACCAGGCTGGCCTCGAACTCACAGAGATCCGCCTGCCTCTGCCTCCCGAGTGCTGGGATTAAAGGCGTGCGCCACCACTGCCCGGCCCAACAGTTTTTCTTAAGCATCATCTCAAGGGGCTCTGAATCTGTATCTCTGTATGGCATATTGTTATATTTCTAAACATATAGGAAGTTTTAATTTCATCTGCACAGGTAAATTTTTTAGTAGTCTGTATTTAGCCATAAACATTCCCTAGGATATTCTTATACTGAAAAATCCTTGTTCATGTGCAGCTGAATTTCACTGAGCATCCTGTATGTCATCTGACCTGATTGGAGTGGTCCCAGGAGCTGCTAGAAGCTGCTGGCCCAAGTTCTTTGCTTTGAGAATCACTGGGTATTACAGACCTTCTGCTTTGGCCATCTCCAATTCTAGACTGAGTACTAAAGCTTGGGGTGTTGTACACTGTGTGAAGATGTATTGCTATGATTGGTATCATAAAAGCTGAATGGCAGGCAGTAAGTATAGGTGCGACTTCTAGGCAGAGAGAGGACTCTGGGAAGAAGAAAGGTGTGATGGAGGAAGGTCATTGGCTAATAAAGGAACTGCCTTGGCCCATTTTATTGGTTAGGACATAGGTAGGTGGAGTAAACAGAACAGAACGCTGGGAGGAAGAGGAAGTGAGCTCAGACTCGACAGCTCTCCTCTTGGGAGCAGACGCCTCAGAGAGACGCCATGCCCCAGCTCCCAGGCAGACGCACACTATGAAGCTCCGACCCAGGATGGACAGAGGCTGGAATCTTCCCGGTAAGCATACCTAGGGGCGCTACACAGATGATTAGAAATGGGCTAAATTAATATGTGAGAATTAGCCTAGATAGAAATGGGCCAAACAGTGATTAAATGAATACAGTTTGTGTGTTGTTATTTTGGGGCAAAAGCTAGCCGAGCAGGCGGCGGGGGTGTTGGGGACGCAGCCCCGCCGCCCTTATTACTACAAAGGTGTCATCACCAGCCAGGTACAGAGGAAGCAGGATGTGGAGTACACGTCAAGGTAACAGAGACATATAGAAGAATGTAGATTAAAAGGTATGGGTTAATTTATCAGAGCTAGTTAGGAACAAGCCTAAGCTAAGGCTGAGCTTTCATAATTAGTAATAAGCCTCCATGTCATTATTTGTGAGCTGGCAGCCCAAAGAAAAATCTGCCTACATCGGAGATAGTTGGCAAATACTCAGATCGTTTCAAGAGACGTTTGAAGGTCAGGAAACATGGAGAATGCTGGCACATCGCGGTGAATGGGAGGTGGCTCTTAAAAACTCTCTGCTCAACTTGAGTGGTTATAATCATTGCAACAACCAAAAAGTCTGAAGAGACTGGAAGCTGTTTCCTTGGCTAAGTTTGTGCAGATGGCCGTGGAAACTGGCCCTGCTGTATCTGTGAGCAGGAGATGCTGAGTTACGGATGCCCAAGGGCTGTCATTTGCACCTGGCAATCAATCCCCGTATTTGTTTCCCTGTGTGAGTTTCTCAGTCCTGCAGAGCTTTCTCCTCGCATTTGCTTAAGATCACAGGTGATGAGAAATTCATGTGTGCTTGCTAAGTAATCCTCTTTCTCTTTCCCAACCTCTCACTTAGCTTTCCCCCGCCCCCCAAGCCTAGCCTGTGAATGAGTTCCGACTTGGTGGTAGTCCCTGCCATTTATACTCCAGTAAAGAGAGTGCTGTCCAGCTGGTGGTGTTTTATAAGCATGGATCATACATAGAGCGAAACGGAATATACAGAGACAGGCAAGAGCACAATCAAGACAAATTGATATTTGCTGAGTGACAGCAGTATTGCATACATAGATTCCTGGCTATTAATACCCTATCCTGTCTTTGCATTTTCATCAGTGGTAACGAGTGTCAGTTGTGGTTTCCGGCCACACGAGAAGTTCCAAGGCGCCCAACTACCAGCAATTATGATTTCCTCGATGTGGGTATGTCTTAAAAATAAAGGCAAATACACATATTAGAGTACTACTCAGCAGTAAAAAACAATGACTTCGCGAATTTTGCATGCAAATGGACGGAAATAGAAAACACTATCCTGAGTGAGGTAAGCCAGACCCAAAAAGAGGAACATGGGATGTACTCACTCATATTTGGTTTCTAGACATAAATAAAGGACATTGAGCCTATAATTCGTGATCCTAGAGAAGCTAAATAAGAAGGTGAACCCAAAGAAAAACATATGGACATCCTCCTGGATATTAACCTTCATCAGGCCATGAAAGGAGACAGAGACCCACATTGGAGCACCAGACTACAACCCCAAGGTCCAAATCAGGAGCACAAGGAGAGAGAGCACGAGCAAGGAACTCAGGACCACGAGGGGTGCACCCACACACTGAGACAATGGGGATGTTCTACTGGGAACTCACCAAGACCAGCTGGATTGGGTCTGAAAAAGCATGGGATAAAATCGGACTCACTGAACATAGCGGACAATGAGGACTGCTGAGAAGTCAAGAACAATGGCACTGGGTTTTGATCCTACTGCACGTACTGGCTTTGTGGGAGCCAGTAAGGCTGTTCACCTTACTAGACCAGGAAGGAGGTGGGAGGTCCTTGAACTCCCCACAGGGCAGGGAACCTGGTCTGCTCTCCGGGCTGATGAGAGAGGAGGAGTTGATTGGGGGAGGGGGAGGGATATGGGAGGCGGTGGCAGGGAAGAGATAGAAATCTTCAATAAATAAATAAATAAAAATAAAGGCAAATTTAGGAGCTCCTGGGATAGGACAATGGCCTGAGCAAACTGCTGAATTTATAGTTGATTCTTATTATTCATAGTGCTTGTGTTCTGTAAAGTCACTTTGGATAATGAATTTGAAAATACTGAACCATTGTTCCTTCGGGAAGCATGGGTTTTGGTTTCTTCTAGCTTCTAGCAGTAATATTTTGGTCAACCAGTCATAAATAACTGTCTCGTATATGTTTTTGCAATTCATGCCTGGACATAACTTATCTAGCTTAACATACATTTTCTCTGCAGTAATATCCCAGCCTTCTCGCTGGTGGAAACACCACTCAGGGTCTTAATAGAAACTGCATGTGGGGACCTTCTAAACTGCAGAGTCATCAGAAAATGGCACAGGTGACAGGAACCGCACTGGAAGGGACCCTGCTTACAATTCAAGTGCTGGAGCGTGACAAAGGGCTGCCTTGATCAACCGCAGCTGAGGAATTTTAAGGAACTCAAATTTCCACCCCTCTGCACATGTCCACAAATGACCACAAAAGTGCCACAGGTACCGATGGAGGGGCTGCAAACCCGTGTTAGCAAATGGGTAAATTTAGAAATATAAAATCGTGTATCATGAGGAGTAACTGTCGCTTAGACCCAGCAAGTCTGCTCCTACAGAAAAAATAGGAGTCTTAGTTAGCATGCCTATTCACTGTGATAAAGCATCAATAAACCATAAATAACTTTGGAAGGAAGTATATTTCCCTTATACTTCCACATTACAGTTCATCAGCAAGGAAATCAGGGCAGGAACACAAGCACGGCAAGAACCTGGGAGGCAGATGGTACGGAGGCCACAGAGGAATAATGCTTACTGCCCTTCTCCCAGTGGCTTGCTCAGCCTGCTTCCTTATGGTATCCAGGATCACCAACCAAGGGGTAGTGTTGCCAGTGGTGAGCTGGGCCCTCCCCCATAATCACCAGTCCATAAAATGCACCAGGGCTTTGTCCACAGGCCAGTCTAGTGGGGGCACTTTCTCAGTTGAGGTTCCCTCTGCAAAATGGCTCTCATCAAATTAGCTAGCACAGCGTGTTCACCAAAGACAAGCAGCAGGCTATGCAGAGTACGTTGCCTCACAGTAGGTCAAATCCGGAAATAACTAACACTCTTCGACAGAAGGGTGAAGAGTGGTATACTTGAGCACACAATTAAATAATAACCATCAGTATAAAAAGCTAATCAATAAAGCACACGATAACACAGGACTCTAAAAAATACCAGGATGAGAAAAAGTTACTAGACATAAAACATTTTATACAGTATGACAGTGGTCATCTGAGGCTGGGAAGTGAAGAGAGAGTTTGGAGAAGGAATAGTTAATGGGTACAGAGTGTAGCCGAAATAACGTCTAATGTCCTGTAGCATGAAGGGATAACTGTGACTATGGTTTGACAATAAATTGTATGTTTCAAAATAACTTGTAGAGAGGACTTTAGTGTCTTCCCAAAGAGAAGTAATCAATGATTGAAGTAATAAATATGCTAATTACCCTGATCACTGTGCACTGTATCCATACACTGAAATACCCACTGTACTCCATAAATACGTATTTTGTATTAATTAAAATGTTCTTCAAATATCTTTAGAAAAATGTCCATTTATGTAAAATTCAAAATTAGACTAATAGAATGCAAACATGGTAGATTCTAATCTAATTCTGTTGATAATTACCTTGAATGTCCATGTGATCTAAGTATGTTAATTAAAGGACAAAATTGGATAAAATGGATCAAAAATAAAGACCCATCTGCATGCTGTCTACAAAAATCCCACTCAGGTGTAAGTATATAACTATCTGTATTTATAAGTATATAAACTGAGAACATTATCATGCTAACACTGATTAAAAGAAAGATGGAATAACTATATTAATTTCAAAGAAAGCAGACTTTCAATGAGCCAAGAATATATAATAATCCTTAACATGTGTGTGCCTAACAATAGACTATCACAACATGAGGCAGAAGCTGGTAGAACTGCAAGGAAAAACAGAAGAATCCACTGTGTCACTGGAGAAGTCGACACTCCTCTTTGCAGAAGTGCCCAGATCCAGCCGGCAGAAAGTCAGTAGGGACATAATTGAACTCAACAGCACCATCAATCAGCTGGATGCAATTGACATCTGTAGAGTAGTTCATCCAACAAGGACAGAATACATATTCTCTAGCTCACATGGGACGTAGATCACATTTGGGGCTATAAAAAAAATCTTGACACGTTTAAGAAAATATAAGTCACACATCTTCTCTCAGATCACAATAGGATCCAACTGAAACCCAATAACAAAAAGATGGATAAAATTCCCGAAATGACTGGCTCATATCTGGTTCCAGTTCCACATTTTTAGGAGTCCCCAATGGTAAAGGATAATGCTAAGCATCAACACCACTGGACTGTAGTGCCCACTTGTTTATTAAATCACTAATCTAGATGCTATTTGCTCTGGAGGCATATTTTAGATATCATTAACCTTTGGAGAAATAGATTCTAAGTAGAAGAAATTTTCTTTCACGAAGGAGAGGGCCTAGTCCAATAAGCTGAATGCCTTGAGCATACACTGAAGTTTCCCAAGGAGCAGAAATTTGACCTAACATCAGCAGCACAGAAGTCCTTTCTGAAGTTCCAGCCCAATGTCTTGTTCTCTGCGATTTGGGTTCATGAAGGTAACCTCAACTCCTGCCTGAATTTCCAGTCTTTTGACTTAGTTAGACTTTACACAGTTGCATAAGCCAGTTCCTTAAAATTGCTTCTCTCCATTTCTCTTTCTCCCTTCCTTACCAACACCCCACAATGCACAGGTAAGATGGAGAAGGACCCATGGATCTGTAAAGCACTGGGTAGAAGCATTACAGTATCAACCATACAGAAGACGAGAGTATCTTTCTACAGGACAGTCTTCTGAAAGACCAGAACAGGGTTAGAGTGAGAGACTTAAGAGCCTGCCATCCTTTAGGGTCTATCAGCCACTTGAGTACTTAATGGGCCTCTATAGACAAAAGGCCACAGTAGGCAAGCTATCTAGGTGTCTTAGGGTTTCCATTGCTGTTATAAAAGCCATGACCTCCCAACACTGGAAGGAAAGGATTTATTTTCCCTACTCTTCCATATCACAGTACGTCACTAAAGGCATCCAAGACAGGAACTTGGAGGCAGAAGCTGATGCAGAGGCCATGAAGGAGTTGCTTCTCAAGGTTTGATCAGCCAGCTTTCTTAAAAAGTCCAGGACCACTAGGCCAGGGGTGATCCCACCCACAAAGAGATGGGACCTTCCCACATCAGTCACTAATCAAGACAGTACCTCACAGGTTTATCTACAATTAGATCTTACAGAGTCATTTTCTCAATTGAGGTCACACTCCTCTCAGATGGCTTAGCTTGTGTAAAGTTGACATAAAAAACAGCCAATATTGTTGACCCCCCTCAACTTGACGTACAAACACACTACTTATTAAAACTTAAACGTTTTGTTTCTGTTGTTCCCAATCTCTCATGTTAATTTTAATATCAATAATAATATTTCAACATAAAACATATTACAAACTTTAAAAGTCCCACTGCCTAAAATTTCAGACACGTTAGAAGTTCAGTCTCTTAACCATGGGCTCCTGTAAATTCACAAACAAATGAAATTCTTTCTTATTCCAAGAGGGAAGAAGCAGGGCACAGTCATAACCAAAGCAAAGCAAAACCAAATTTTAACAGTGTAAATAACTCAGTGTCCAATGTCTAAGATGCACTCATAATTTTATTGGCCCATCTCAGGGGCTTGGGTAGCATCTCTGGCTTCACCCTCTTCAGCCCACAGAGCTGGTCTCCGAGGCTCAGACCGGCTCCAGTCCACAGGTGTTGCTCTTCTAGGCAGTCGTCCCACGGTCCTGGCTACTCCAAAATGCTGGGCTCTTCTCCTGCAACAGGGCTGCACGCTCACTAATAGCCTCACCTGAACTCAACTCAGAGACTCCAGCCCTGCCACACAGTACCAAGCCTCAGCCGCTCCCCGTGACCCCTTCATGCCTTCAAAACCAGTACCACCTGGTTTTTACACTACCAAGTTTGGCTGCCAGCAGGAGGCACAACCTTGGCTACTTCTGGCACCTTCTGGGCGCTAACCCTGAGGAAACACTTCCCAACAGAGTCTTCCTCGATGATACGGGTCTCATCTTAATCACAGAGTTTCTCCAACCCCAGCTGACCAGCACCCACTGCCCCAGCAAAGCACAAGTTTTATTTCAGTGGTTCTATCTCTTGTTAATCACAGCTGATTCTTCAGCTCTAGCTGACCAGAAACCAGATTCTGAACGCAAAATATTATACAATTATCCCAGTATAATAGCCACTTCCTTCTGAAATTTCACAAGCCAGGCCGCCATTGTTTGCCCTGCTCTCAGGTTTATCTTCTGAAGTCATTTAACTCTGAATATTCAATGGCTTTTCCAACCCAAATTCCCAAGTCCTTCCAGTCCTCCCCAAAACAACATGCTCAGGTCTTTCACAGAAATGCCCCAGGATCTTACCAATTTCTGTCTTAACTGGGGTTATTATTGCTGTGACAAAGCACCACGATCAAAAACAACTTCAGAGGGTAAGTTTATTTTACTTACTCTTTCTTGTCACAGGTCATCATCAATGAAGGAAGTGAGGGCAGGAACTCAAACAGGGCAGGAACTTGGAGGCGGGAGCTCATGCAGTGGCCATGGAGGGGAATGGCTTACTGGCTTGCTCCTTCATGGCTTGCTCAGCCTACTACTGTCGTATAAAATCTAAGACTACCAGGCCAGGGGTGTGACCCTACCCACAATGAGCTGGGCCCTCTCCCATCAATCACTAATTAAGAGAATGCCCTACAGGAGACAAGAAAGAACCAGACAATACACACCCTTCCCAAAAGGGCACCTGTGTTTGGGGAATTAGCAGGCTTCCCAATTTTTCTATAAATGGAATTGAAACTGGAAAGATTTTTTTCATTTATTTTACATATCAACCACAGTTTTCCCTTCCTCCTCTCCTCCTGTTCCCTCCCCCCACCTCTTTTCTACCACCCCATCCACTCCTCAGAAAGGGGAAAGCCTCCCATGGGAGTCAACAAAGCTTGGCATATCAAGTTGAAGCAGGACAAGGCTCTCCTCTTGCCCCCGCCTGGCTGCACCAAGGGTTCAGGCATCCCAGCATCTTAAAATTTTAGTGAATAGTGTAAATGTCTGAAAACACTGAGAAGGCCCAATAAAATACAGGGGTCCCTCTCGACCCACAGAGGAGTGACTATGGGACCCTATGAATTCCACAATCTGCATATAAAATAGCAGATATGGTATTTGTGATAACCTTCTGTACACAACTTTGCCTATCCTTTAAATCATCTCTACATTATTTATAATATCTAAAAACTAATGCAAACACTGGATAACTAGTAGACAAATAACCGCTATATACCGTTTTTATCCCTTTTGTTTGGTTTTGGGGCTTTTGCTTTTTTTTTTCCTTTTTAGTTTTTCTTTTCTTTTCACAGTATCAAGGATTGCCCCTAAAACCTCCCATGTGCTAAGCATCACGCTACTGCTAACCTATGCCCCAAGTCCTGTTCTCACTTTTTGTCGAGAAACAGTCTCACAATGTTGCCCAGGCTACCCTTGAACTCACCCCATACCCCAGACAGGAAATTGCTCCACCATAGCCTGCCACGTAGTTGAGCTTACAAGCTTGCCTCGCCATACCCAGCTGTCATTTATTCTTCAAGCTGAAGTTGGCTCAGTCAAATCTGAAGCCCGAGAGTACAATGGGGGGCAACTGTACAACTGTGAGTCATGTAAGAAAATTCAACTGTCAGTTTTTGATCCACAGGCTAATCCAACTCTTGCCCCTCCTACTTTATTTAAATTCTACTCATGACCCAGAGCTTAGTGAAGGGTTTGCCGCATTCATGAGAGCCCCTTAGACCTACGCTGAGCTATGCAAGTTCCTAGCGAATCCAGTCTACTTTACTCCCGTTCCTCTTTGTGTGCCTCTATCTGAGAATGAACCCCACTATTATCTGGATGTCTGATTGCTTGAGATATATCAGTCCCTCAATTAGTTATGTGTCTCTACGTTCATCACTGCCCACTGCAAAATAAGCTCCTCTGGCCAAGGCGGAGAGAAACACTAATATATGAATATGATAACAGATATTAAGAAGGGAATTTGACAGCATGAGAAGTTAACAAAGCAACAGTAAGAGTGTCCCCTCTAAAGCTGACATCCTCCCCATTATTATTTTGTGCAGTATCTTTCCGCAATTTTGCATCCACCCTCTGCTGCATGGATCTTCTGAAGACAGATGTCAGGAGCAAACTCCTGCAGGCCAGCTCATAGCTCCTGCCCAGTAGGGCCCAGTGGGCAGCTCTGGGGCTGTGAATGTGTCTGAGGGACAGGCCTAGATAGCCCCTTGTTCACCTCTCACCAAAAAATAAATAAGAGGATGAGAAGCTCCCTCTGCCAATGGATATGATACAAAGCCAACTGTCTCCCCTGCTTCATCATCATCTTGTCAATCCTTTCATGCTAATCTTTGTCTGGGTTTGGAGGAACTGCTGCTTGTGGAAGTCCCCTACAGTTTGATGCTAAAGTTTCTGATCCTGACTGCCACTTGCTGGTGCCCTCTTTGGCATGTGAACAGTTGCATTTATGGGAATGTGGTGTATGTGCTCATCTCTTGCAACTGCTTAAAGTGAAAGGTGAAGTATTATTTTCCTGGAAAACTCAAACTTCCTTCTTCCATATGAGGAATGGCTGGCTACTGCTTCATCCGAGGAAAGGGACACATTGTGGAGGCCCAAAACATTTCAAAACTCCTGTTGCAGGGGGGCGACTCAGCTAGCTTAGATGCAAAATAATCACACAGAAACTATATTACTTAAAACACTGTTTTGCCTATTAGCTCTAACTTCTTATGAGCTAGCTCTTACATTTTAATTTAACCCATCTCCTTTAATCTGTGTATCACCATGTGGCAGTGGCTTATCAGCAAAGTTTCAACATGTCTGACTCTGGCCGTGGCTCCATGGCATCTCTCTCTCCACCTTCCTTCTCCCAGCATTCAGTACAGTTTTCTCCGCCTACCTAAGTTCTGCCCTATCAACAGGACAAGGCAGTTTCTTTATTCATTAATCAATACAATCAACACATAGACAAAAGGACCTCCCACACCAAACTCCCCTTAGCATAAAAGAGTGGATTCGGTCGCTCTCATCACTATGGGGCAGGTGACCCAGGCTCCTGCTCTGTGTAATTTCATTTTTCTTGGCTGCTGCTTAAGAAAATAAGGTTCTAGTTACTGATTGCTATTGTGACCTTATTGACACTATACCTGAGCCGGAATCTCAACAAGGCCTATGACTATATATGAGCTTCTTAGGGACAGCTTAAGTCCCTTAGAGACATGGCTTGAAGTATCTAAATAAAAGGAATAGACCTCAATGCCTTGGGGGACAGGCGTAGAATCTTTATGGGCTTCAATTTAACTTCCAGACTTTGTTTTGAATATCAAACACCATGGAGGAGTTTCCTTGAATCTCTGGGATAGACTTCATTCAGTCAGCTACTTCAAGTCACTCTCTATTTCCTTCTTCTTCTTCTTCTTCTTCTTCTTCTTCTTCTTCTTCTTCTCCTTCCTCTTTTTCCCTGGAACTGGAGATAATTAATAGGAAAGAGTGAGAAAGTCCAAAAGTACCACCTGCTCTAATGTTCACTTGGTTAAGAGGCAAACAAGGAAAAGCACAGTGCTTCCAATAATGGAATAATCCTCAATCATAAGAAGGTAAAACTAAAAATACACACAGCAACTTGGATGAATCTTGAAGTCATGCTAAGTAAGAGAAGCCAGAAACATTGGAGTATATGTGGCAGGATTCTGTTCATATATGATCATAGAAGAGGCCATGCAAAGCTGTGGGGATGGAAATCAGAACAGGGATTTCCCCAAGGGAGCATATAAGATTACCCAGGGAATAAAAGAGCAAAAATATTGTTCTGAAGTGAGGGTATATTTCCTATCATGAGGAGGGTGTTCACACAAGCCTATATATTTGTCAAAACCCATGAAACTATGTTAAAATCTATGTGTGTTACTCTATATAAATAATACGCCAATGCAAAGGGAAACCAAAGCTCTCACATGCTGAACAGAGGAGTCACTGGGAAATGAGAGCTGGCATCACTCTGAACCTTGCATGCTTTGTGAGGCTGTCACTCAGGGGCTATTGCACAGAAAACTCTGGTCTTTAAATCTAGGTGTTTTATACAGCAAGAGTCCACCAGTTGTGGTATGCTGCTAATACACATTGTTATCTTACCTGCAATGCCGGGTCCCTCATGAGGAAGAGCCAGGGATTAAGATTAGTTTGTGGGAGACATTCCTGGAGGTGTTCTTAGGGACTGAGTTTGTGGAAGGAAGGGAGGGAAGCAGAAGCGGACAAAAAGCCATAAACTTTCTCAACAAGGGTCCCTCCTTGCCTCTGGCCCAAATGGCAAACAAACCCAAAGAAGATGAATGGTTCTGTGGAAAACACTCTAGAGTTGATGCCTTTGACTGATCATGGGCCAGAGAATTAAGAAACTGATAATGTTTGCAAAGATCACTAATGTTCTTGTGAAATGGACCAGGGAACTAAAAGAATTATTTACTGATTAATTAATAACCAACACACACTCATGCTAGGAGAAATGAAGGTGTTATTTAGGCTTAGGCTCCAAAGGGGATCCTGTCCGCCTTCTTAGTCAGTGGCATCTATTCTCATTGTTGGGCATCCTTCAGATGCTGGGCATCCCTGAGGCAGATGGCTTACTTGGGGAATCCTATGAAGACTGAATAAAAGAAGGAAGTGAAGCAGAGAAAAAGGGAAGCTGATAACATGCATTTGACAGAGCAAATCATATATCTGTACACAACTGCAAGTCGGTATCACAAGAGATCCCCTACGGACCCGCATAAAGCCGACTTCAGAACTGTCCTGTGCTGCCTAAAGGTTCCCCTGGTAGTCTGACAGCCCCACACTAGTGGCGACACTTAAGTATAGCTTGAGCTACCTCCTGAGACATCAGAGAACAGGACCCAACATGCCACAGACGTGAGATGCAACACAGGACACGCTGCACCATGTCTGCCATATAGTGAGCTAACAGGAGGGCTACCTTCAGTGATGGACAAGTGCTACATATGGTCACCCTGGGCTCCATAAGCAAAAGAGCCCACACTTGGCTTCTCAACGCTGCTGTCATCACTATACCATTGTTAAGTTCTTGAACAAAATACCCTTGTTTTCCTTTTACATAAGGCCCTGCAAACTGTATCACTGCCCTGTTGAGAATCACTCACTGTTGCCGCACAGCATCTACCATGACTGTCAAGACAAGTCATATTCTTCTCAGGGAAGTGCTGGCCAATGTCTGAGACGGCAGTGATATGGTATAGGAAAGTCCGAGACCTTGGACTTTCCACAGGGCAGGGAACCCTGACTGCTCTTTGGACTGGAGAGGGAGGGGGAGAGGAGTGGGGGGGAGGGGGAGAAGGGTGGGAGGAGGGGGAGGGAAATGGGAGGCTGGGAGGAGGCGGAAACTTTTTTTTTCTTTTTCTCAATAAAAAAAAATTTAAAAAAAAGGAACATCCTAGAATCTCCATCTAATGTGAGGATGCTTTTGTGGGCAGCCTTGGCCAGTACAGATTTCATGGGGTCTTCTCCAGGATCTCACAGCTTTGCCTACCCAATCCTCTTCCTGTTTTTTCCCTTTAGACACGCATTACCAAGAAGTCTTCCCCATCCTCACTCTGACTGAGCATCTTTTTCCAGAAGATCACATCTGAAGTCTGAGTTGGAGCAAGGGTGTAGGATGTGAGGTGACAGGAACACTATAGTGTTGAGTTTTACTGTCATCCAGTCTTGTGAGAACCCCATCCCTACCACCAGCAATGTGACAGATAAATTAAGAAAATATTTTTCTCAAGTCACCTGCAACAAGGTTGAAATGATGTCCCCAAAGTCTTTGTCCTTACACACACATACACACACACAAAAATGCCTTTCCTATTGCTTAAATTCTACCCTTGAATTGAACATTAACAACTGGTTGCCCATCAGTGTCCTAAGTTGGTCTTATCCACCAATGCAATTGCGACAACTAGTTTCTTGTTAATCAATACAGTTACAACAATTAGTTTGCTATTAACTAATGCAATTGCAACAACTAGTTTGTTGTTAATCAATACAATTGCAACAACTGGTTTGCTATTAACTAATGCAATTACAACAACTAGTCTGTTGTTAACCAAAACAATTTCAACAACTAGTTTGCTGTTAACCAATGTAATTGCAACAACTAGTTTCCTGTCAACTCCTTCTTTGCTCTTTTGTTTTCCATCTATAAAAACTGAAGTCCTCAGACAATGCCATTTGGGGACCACTAACTCTAGACAGCTAGAATCTGTCACCCTGAATTACCCATCATCATACTCAGTGCACCTCAACTTGCCTTCTACACAGCTAGATGGCAGACCTGGAAAGTCCTACTTGGAGGAAACTCAGCATCGTAATATCCACCAACCTTCACCTAGGTTTGTTCCCACAGCTATAGACAGCTGTACTTTAGCCTCAGTTTTCCCTTTGGTACTTCAATTCAGTTGTAACAAGGGCTGTGCTAGAGCCCTGAATAATTCTTGCTAGCTCCTTCACTAGGTGATTTAGGGAGTGTTGATAGAAAAGACTAAGTATATGAGCCAGCAGATCTGGACAGGTGAAAAGCCACAGTGCAACGCTTCTGTCCTGCTCAGCCCTGCAAACCCTTCACCACTGGAACCTTGTTGATGTTCCCCTTAGAACAATCACCTGCACATCTTCAGGTCCAGCCTGACCTGTCTTGAGCTACTTTCTACAGAAAAATAAAATCTCAAGTTTCCCTGCACAAGATACATCATGCGCGACAAGACAATGATGTCACTAGGCACCATATGCCTAGTGAATCCACGTGCAAAGTCTGCCCTACACTGGTTTAAAGGTGAAATGGGTCTAAATAGTCTTTCCAAAGTTAGCTTTAAAAATAATCGCTATGTTTGTGCATACTCTATGTAAATGTGCTTATAGTATGCAGAGAAGAAACTAAATTTCTTCGTTTTTGTAGCATAGTTCACTGTTGTCCCCATTGCGCCCTTAACTAACCTCTTCGGTTTACTGCCAATCACCCTGAAGAGCTCCCAAGTGCAATGAAAGCATGCATGCATACACACCCAAAGCATCTTCATCTTGCAAGTTCTCTAAAAACTTTCTCTAGGACCAGGGAACTTTTCTCAACCCACGCATAAGACAGCTGTGGGTATTCAGGATTACGTGGTGCCAAATAACCTCAATCAATAAGAGAGGAGAGTTGGTGAATGATCAGCCCATCAAATTTTAAAGTTTTTCAATGGGAAAAGTGCCATAATAGCCTCAAAATTAAAAGACAAGTTCAATCCAGGGAAAACTGTATACAATTTATGGGAAAAACAGTCACTATTTTTTTTAAGGATAACTCAACTGACCAGTGTCCTACTAATTAATACTGTCATTTGGATATATCAAGAGCATAAAAACAGCAGCTACATCATACTTTTAATACCCCTAAAGAAAAAAAGAACAAGTGATCAACCCACAAACTCAAAACACAGATAAAAAATTTAGCCTGTTAACTATTTCTGGTAAGCAAAAAAGTGAGCTAACGTGACATGCAGCTTTCAATAGTCATGTCCATGTTACTCCAGGTACTGAGATGGAGGTGAGAAAATGAACACACTTGGGCACACCTGTGAGGACAAGAGTTGGTCCATTTCTCTGAAGAGCAATCTGAGTCAGGTCAAAAGCCTAATCAATTCATTGAATACACAGTGGTTCCTCATTTCATCCCAGGCCAACTCAGATAAAACTCCTGTGTTAGGTCTCACCTCTAAATTCCTGTTAGCATATTCATAATTATCTTCTAAGGAGTCTAATTCTAACTTTGAAAAGTCATGATGTTCAGGACTACACACACACCAAAACTCACCAAAAAGAGACCTCTTTCCTAGGTGGTGTCCAAAGCCCACTTCTCTCTGTGGAAACTGTGATTGCACCCCGCCCCCGTTTTAGGACTGAGGTTAAAATAGATTTGCATGAGAATAGTCTAGTAGACATTATGTCCCCCCTGGGAAACAACAGCCTAGCTCGTCACCCTGGTTCTTGCATTCACAGAAGAATGCCCTGCAGACATAGGTGGTATGGGAAGTCCTTTGATATATATGTTGCTTTTATTGGTTAATGAATAAAGCTGCTTCTGGTCAATGGCTTAACAGCGTAAAGTCAGGCTGAAAGAGATATAGAGAGAGAGTAGGCAGAGTCAGAGAGAAGCCATGTAGCCACCAGAAGAGACAGATCCTGGAACCTTGCTGGTAGGCCATGACCTCGTCGTGATGCACAGATTAATGGAGATGGGTTAGTTTAGGATATATGAGCTAGCTAGAAATACGCTTAAGCTATTGGCCAAACAGTATTGCAGATAATATAGTTTCTGTGTGGCTATTTGGTTCTGAGCAGCCAGGGATTTAACGAGCAGCCTCTGCTAACAGCCATGAACTTGGGAGATGATGGCAGGCCTTTTGGGAGTCAACCAAGGTCAGCACCATCCCGGTATTGAAATCAGAGGCCTGTGAAGTTCAAAGCATGTGGATCTGAAGGCTCCGTGAGTTCAGCCAATTCTATGTCTGGGAATGGGGTGCATGACAGCCAGTGACAAGTATTTGATAAACACAATCAGCTTAGGAGCCGGGAGGAGAGGACAGCGGGGAAGGAACAGCAATATAGAAGCGGTTCTGGGTGTCGCCCAAGGAGCTCTCATTTCCCTCCATTCATCACCTGCCATTGTCCCTGATTACGGTTTTTGCTCCCGTCCATCTCTCATCCTTACATTAATCCTTCCAATTCGGGGCAATTTCATTGCATTGTGTTTGCTAATTTCCCATTTAGAGCAACATGGAGGCAGGTTTCCACTGCTTCCTGAATGGCTCAGAAGCCAGCTGAGCAGCTAAGACACGCGAATTCTCCGCTTCTAGAGTCTGCCTTTTGTGCAACAGTATCAGCTTTGAAATACAGGCACCCAAAGCAGAGGAGCAGATGCTTCTGTAAAAAAAAAATGCAAAAGGTGGGAGTCGGAACGGAGGAAAATACAGTTGAGGGAGGAGTGCCAAGGCAGGGCACTGGTGTGGGCTCTTAGCTCAGAGAGACCTGCAGGCAGATGGGCTCCTTTCCTCCTTCCCTCTTTCTCTTAAGCTATTTATTTATTTATTTTTGCCTCCTATAAGAAATCAGGTTAGTGATGGCCGTTTGTGAATAGCCTGGTGTGGCTACCACAACCACCCATCCACTATGCCTTTGGAATAAATTGCTCCCACCCAAATGGCAGTATCATGTAAGTAACTGTAGGTAACTACAGCTCTGTGCTACAGTCTGGCTAAGGGTCCTGTTGACACCTACTTGCTAGAGGATTGTTTCTAGGCTGTGGCATGATTGGGAAGTGATGGAGCCTTTAAGAGGAGTAGCAGAAAGTGAGGTCGCTGGGGGAAAGCCTTTGAAGGGACTGTTGGGGCTCTTGCCTCTTCCGCCTCCCTGCATCCTGGCCATGATGAGAACAGCATTGCTCTATCATACGTCCCTGACATGATAAGCAGCCTCACCGCTGCCCTAAAGGTAAGAGGGCCAAGCAACCCCAGGCTGCTGAAACCTCCAGCACCATGAACCAAAGCTTTTGTTTTACTTCTCTTTGTTGCTGTTTTTTGTTTGTTTGTTTTATTTTGTTTTGGTTTTTGAAACAGGGTTTCTCTGTAGCTTTGGAGCCTATCCTAAACTAGCTCTTATAGACCAGGCTGGCCTCAGACTCACAGAGATCCGCCTGTCTCTGCCTCCTGAGTGCTGGGATTAAAGGTGTGTACCACCACTAACCGGCTTTTGTTTTACATTTAAGTCAACTCTAGGGTTTTGCCACAGTAACAAAAAAAAAAAAAAGATGAATATACATATTCCTCTAAAACAATCACAGCCTACCTAGCTCACAATCCTATGAATCAGGAGTTCAGGCTATGCTCCCAGGGCTATTTTTCTTTTCATCTTTATTGGTTAGCTCATGTGTCTTCAAGTTGGTTTTGCTGTGTTTCTCATGTATAGGTCTCAACAAGGATGCAATGATTAGCTACTTGGCACAGTAGAAAGCAGCCTCAATGAGGAATTGTCTGGATTAGGTTAGCCTGTAGGTGTGCCGGTTAGAGACTGGGTTCACTGAAATGGGAAGAGCATCCTCAGTGTGAGCAGCAGCAGTCAAGGACTGGGTGCTACATTAGTGGGAAGGACGATAAGCTCAGCACCGTCATCATGTGTGCATCCTTTGCCCTCTGTTTCTTGACTATGGATGCAATGTGACCAGCTGTCTCAAACTTTGGACGAGTGCCCAGCAATGATGGGCTATAACTCAGAACTGTGAACTGAAATACCCCGTTCTCACTTAAGTTTATTTTGTTAGGGTATTTCATCACATTCACGAAGAGAAAACTAAGATAAGTCCCTGTCTGATGGGGAAAGCCTTGTCAACCAATAATCTTTAAGAGTGGTGCTCAGGTTTTTATTTCCCGGTCCCAGGAAGCCATGCCTAAACTAGGTTCCACCTCTTAAAGATTATTGGTTAACAAGGCTTTCCCCGTCACCTGTCTCTGACAAACTGACTCTGCCACCCTTCCAAAGGCTAGCCTGGCACACTGACATGGTGGAGGCAGAGTCCTAAAGAGAGCAAGGCAGGGCATGCGCTGCCCCAGGAGCCAGACTGGATAGCCAGACTCAGAGGAATAGATAGAGACAATGCAACACCCCATGTCTTTATTGCTGGGAGAAGTCACACAGTCACGTGGTAAGACATGGTCTCAGCCAAGACTGTAGTCATTTTTGCTGCAATGAAACACCATGACCAAAGCTACCTGGGGAGGAAAGGGTTTATTTTGTTTGCATACCACAGTCCAAGGGAAGGAAAGTCAAGGCAGGAATTCAAACAGGGCAGGATTCTGGAGGCAAGAGCTGATGCAGAGGCCCTGGGAGGCATGCTGCTTCCTGGTTTACTCATTACAACTTACTCAGCTTGCTTTCTTATAGGACCCAAGACAACCAGCCTAGGAGCAGCCCACCCACAATGGGCACATCAATCACTCATAAAAAAATACCCCCAGGCTTACCTACAACTCAATTTTATGAAGGCAGTTTTTCAGTTTAAGTTCCTTCCTCTCAAAAAAAAAAAAAAAATGGAGTACAGACCTAAACAGAGAACTCTAAACAGAAAAATCTAAAATGACTGAAAGACACTTAAGGAAATGTTCGACATCCTTAGTCATCAGAGAAATGCAAATCAAAACAACTCTGAGATTCCATCTTACACCTGTAAGAATGGCCAAGATCAAAAACACTGATGACAACTTATGCTGGAGAGGTTGTGGGGTAAAGGGAACACTCCTGCATTGCCGGTGGGAATGCAAGCTGGTACAGCCCCTTTGGATGTCAGTGTGGTGATTTCTCAGAAAATTAGGAAACAATCTTCCTCAAAACCCAGTAATCCCACTTTTGGGTATATATCCAAAGGATGCTCAATCATGCCACAAGGACATGCGCTCAACTATATTCATAGCAGCATTGTTTGTCATAGCCAGAACCTGAAAACAACCTAAATGCTCCTCCACCGAAGATTGGATAAGGAAAATGTGGTACATTTACACAATGGAGTGCTGCACAGCAGAAAAAAATAACAACATCTTGAAATTTGCAGGCAAATGGATGGAGCTAGAAAACATCATTTTGAGTGAGGTAACCCAGACACAGAAAGACAATTATCACATGTACTCACACATAAGTGGTTTTTAAACATAAAGCAAAGAAAATCAGCCCACAAATCACAATCCCAGAGAACCTAGATAACAATGAGGACACTAAGAGAGACATACATAGATCTAATCTACATGGGTAGTAAAAAAAGACAAGATCTCCTGAGTAAATTGGGAGAGGGTTGAAGGGGAAGGAAGAGGCAGGGAGGGGAGCAAACAAAAACGTAGAGCTCAACAAAAATCAATCAAAAAGAAGTTCCCTCCTCTCATATGACTACAACTTGTATCAAGTTGACATAAAACTAGCCAGCACAGTCAGTATCTAAACTCTGCATTCAGAAAGATGAATATTGGACATTCAGGTTCTCATGCTATTAAAAATAAAGTCCCCTGGGGTATTCCTTCAGAATGATCCTCTTGTCGAAAAAACAAAACAAATCCACTTTAGAGGGCTCTCTGGGGGCATCTCTTTAATGGAGGGCCAATGAAGATCTTGCATCTTGTCCCCCAGAGCTAAAAGTTATCCCTGGGTGGATAGAGGAAATTGAGCCTTGCTTGTGACTCCTCTTTCAGGCTCAGTCCTCATCAATCAAGAACTGCAGTACAGGTCCTAAAGAATAAGTGTGCCGAAGATGAGGAATAGAGACAATGGCAGCCTAGCATTTTCCCTTTCCAGGGCCTGTCTCAAGTTGAGTGGGCTTGTGACTCATGGACAGGGAACACATCCACAGTTATCTTGAGTCTGAATGCGGATACAGTTCTCTTTTTTTCTCTAGGTTAAATAAAACAAAAACTAGTCGTGTTTTACTTGCAAGGGAAGTGGGGAATGGATCAATGCTTTCCATTTACATACAAGGGTTTCATAAAGATGGAAGAAATTTAAGTATTTAAACACAGACTACTTCCTGTGTCAAGAAACAAGCTTCTGAAGGCTCTGGTCCTGAGACAGATTGTGTGTTAGTGAGAGGTGTAACCCTAAGCCCACTGAGCTTATAGTCGAAGCCTATAAACTCACTTAGGAATAAGAATGTCTTTAAGTGATAGGGCATATGCCTAGCAGGCATGGTCTTGCACTGATTCTGAAACATGCTCTTCTCCCATGCCTGCAGCTTTGAACTTGAGCTTCCTATTATCATCAAATGTTCCTTAGTTTCCATTGCCTATATATCCTTGAATATCAAAATACCAGCAACAAATCCTGACAGGTGGGTACCAATAGTGTGGATGGAAATTTGGAACTACCAACAATGAAGAAGGGAGTGGGAATCACTGTAACAGTGATGTGAAAGTGGACTCTGAGGATGGGATTCCAAGCCTGGAAGCTAGGATAGGAGAGGGAGGGTGTTCTTCACTCACAACTCTAGGAACCCGTAGGCCACATCAACAGAAACCTGGACCATCCAGTGCAGACCCATGGAGAATGAATTAGGACTTGCAAAAGAATTTTTCTTCTTTCCCTTACATCTCAAGCACAAGCTCTAAGCATTTGGAACAAAGGTAAACCCCAAATTGAGGAGATCCGTAAATGGGAAGCAAGTGTATTAACTACCTACGTAAGGCAGAGGGGACAAAGTGTGGTTGTAAGATTATGGTATATGTTTATTGGGCTTCCTCAACTTCCTCTTCATAACTTCCTCCTAAAACCAGCCATTCAAGCTTTAATATTTGTCCACCTTTAGCTGGCCACAAAGGAATTCTCCAGCCTATCTAACCTGTCTGGTGGTAGATCACTGGAGCCTGCTCATTCTGACAGCATCTGCCCAACTGCCCTGAAAGAGGGAATGCTGCCTCAAGAGCATGGATGGGCACTGTTGGTGAGCGAAGGGCTCTCCTCCTCACAGAAGCTTCTCTTTGCGATAGGAAGAGGTCAACACAGAGAAACACAGATGATCAAAGTGCAGAGAATAAGCGACAGTGGAGAGCTCAATCCCCAAGGATTGTATCAATCCCTGTATCCCGACTACTCCCGCAAAGGCCCAGAGAACATGGCAGAGGAGAGGAGGGAAAGACTGTAAGAGCCAGAGGTCCCCGAGGATTGTTGCAGCTCCATGCCTTCTGTATGTGACGGAAAATTTTTCTCATGAGCTCAGTAGCTGTAGTTGCTGCACAAGACCTGAACATGACCAATCTAGTCACCATTTCAACAGCTCCAATAGTTGGGAAGCTCATGAGGTCCTGCTCCTAGGTGAGAAGCCACAGGTAGTTGATGGCTGTTAAGGAAAGTCCTGGTAGGTTGTCCATGCTACAGTGTGCAACCCTACACCCACATGCATGCAGGAAACACTAAATGAACTCCATAAAAGAGAGAAGAAAGGGGGGAGAGAGAGAAACATAAAGTAGGGCAGGCAGGGAGGTGGGGGATCTAAGAAGAGTTAGGGAGGGGCAAGAAGCATCATCAAAACACACTGCATAAAACGTTTTTAGCTGAAAATAGGAAAAGAAACTAAAGCCTTGGTCTTTCAATTTGGGGATATTACATAATAAACTATCTCAAAACAGCATCTTTCCAATGATCATCTGCTTTGCTTACGAGCCTGGGAATAAGGACACCACCATGTCATCCTTTCCCAGGGTATTCTATGCATGTGTAGAATTGAGAGCCTGTGGCTGTCTTTGAGGCCTCCTCGCTGGTAGTCTTGACATCCCTGAACATCAGTCGGTTCCCTCCATGAGTTCTCCCCCTCATGGAGATGAGTCTGTATCTATGAGAACATAGAAGAATCCTGGGGAGTCCTGCACACCCCTTCTGCTACATCCTCCTTATCAAGGCAAAGACAAAGACACCCCTCAAGTTCCAAAAAAAGGAGTACCCACGTTTTAAAGAGAAAAATATCAAAGAATTTGTGCAGATTTCAAATCGCCACAGCTGGTGAATTATAACAATACAGCTGACAGTGATTGTGCCAGAATGTTCACTTTCACACCCCCCTCTTTCCATGAACTCTGTCGACTTTCTGTCAGCCACACCTGCTGAGAGGGCTGGGCAAACAATCTTACCTCTGGTATATGTTTCTGCAGCGGACAAGGACACACAGTCTGCTCTACAGGGACAGTCTGCCTACTTCTAGGACAAATCTTGTATAGCTGTACTCTCCTGCCCTTTAGGTCCTTTCAAAACTGCCTTTCAGGATTTAAAACCTTCCAGAGCCAGCCACTGGTGGTGCACACCTTTCATTCCAGCACTCGGGAGGCAGAAGCAGGTGGATCTCTGTGAGTTCAAGGTTAGCCTGGTCTACAAAGTAAGTTCCAGGACAGCCTGGGCTGTTACACAGAGTAATCTTGTCTTGAAAATAAACAAGCAAACAAACAAACAGAGCCTTTCAAAGCTCACTGACATAGAATGTGGCATTCAGTTCATTTTTTTCTCCCTAGGAATTCCACTTATCACAAATCTTGCCACATTTTCTTCCAAGAAACCTGGACTTTCCCTTTTGTATTCTACCCATACTCATCTATAACCCTCTTTCCTCCTCCTCCTCCCCTTCTTCTTCCTCCTTCTGAATCCTTTATCATCTTTACTTAATTTATATGCTGACATAAATCATTCAGATCTTCCAGAGTCCCATAAATTCACAGTTTACCTTGGGGTCAGCAAAACTACGCACTCCTCATACCAGTCCCAAGGTCCCTATTGAATCAACCTTCCGAAAAGATTGTTCTATCTGGCTTGATGAGAAGGACATCCAAAGCTGCCTCTCTCGTGCCCAGTCCTCTCCGTAATGCCTATCTTTCCTTTATTGTTTTCTAATTTCTGATAGCCACTAGCACCTCAGCCAGCAATAAACAATTGTCTCTAGTGGCTCATATGAGCTAGTCCATCAGGAAATGATTTTCCTCAAGTGTGGAGCCTTTGTCTCTAATAGCGATGAGCAGTTCTACTGCTAACTCTTCTGCTTTTATAACAGTTCGGCTGGTACCATCTGCCCCCATATACCACAACATTCTAAAAGTGAACATGAGGGATTTTATAATTCAAGGAATTCACATGTTGAATATTCCCTGATTATGATAATTTCCTGTGCTGAGCAATTATTAGGGCCTCTGTCTGCAGCATGCCTGCCTCTTATCTTCTTTTGTACTGAAGGCCAGCCTGAGGGGTCTTCTGTCATTTCTACTTCATCCCATTTTCAGTGTCTGATTCTTCCCAGGAGTTTCCAGTTTGGGGTTGGACTCTGTAGCACAGATATGACACTCACTCCCTTCTGTTGTAAGAAATGGAAAGCCAACACCTCCATCCCATTTTCTATTTTCCCTGACAAACCAGATTACTGCAAAGGATAACACCCATATGTCTTTTGTAAATTGTAATTTCTCCTTTGAACCAATAAGTTCTTTCTAGGCATCAACTGAACCTCAGTTCAATGTCTTCCCTCCTAAAACAAAGGCCGCACACAGCCTACTTGTGATCCTGTCTCACACATGCTACCTTCATCAGCCTCACCAATGAGGCATGTTGTCCAGTGTCACATAGATTCTTCCCAAAGATGATGCACTGTCCAATGGTTTGGACTTGATTAGTTTCCCTACCACCCATCCCAGCATGCAACTGTCACTACTGCAAAAGTGCACACCATCCCACACCACACTGGGAGAGGTAGCCATTTCAGGACTGACCCCATGGATGCTCCACCCTATGACAGACCAATTACAACTGAATTTCTCATCACTCATCACAAGGGCCATGCAACGGTTCTCCCCAAACTCATCCTTGGTTCTGTAGGTTGTTTCTCAGGTGCCTTCAAGTTGTATGAAATTTCCTGAGAATATATAAACAACATGTACCAAATGCAGCCCTTGGTTTCCGAGAGCACAGTCTCAAGGTTGCCTCCTTTAGCACTGTCCCTTCAGTGAAGTCACAGACTCCTTTCCATCATGACACTGATCCCCAGGGCTTGGGGGCGTCTAGGATCACAGGGATGGAGGCAGAACAAAAGAAGCTGAAGCCAGACTGGTTCTTTCAGCTTTGAGGGTCTTTGATCCAAGTTGGAGCAATCCACCCCTTACTCCAATGGTCTCCTCCAGAATACAAAATCGGGGTGAGGTTCAGAGCTTCGAGGGTGCTTCCTAGCCCAGACCATAAGAGGATAACTGCTGGTCATTTCCCCACACTGAGAGCCCATGCTCTTGCACCTCCCCAGCCTTCTGTTTCTTCTGCCTGTTACCTCCAGGATCATTCTTGTTACAGTGACAAAATACTCAACAGACTCTTAAGAGAGGAAGTTTTAGTTTGGCCTATGGTTTTATAGGTTCGGTCCACAGTAGCTTTGACACCACGGGCATGGAAAGAACATCAGGGCAATGGGAAGAAATGTGACAGTAGCATCTTCATCTTACCAAACAGAATGCAACCAGAGAGGGAATATAGGAAAGAGCCATTGCAAACTGTGATTCCCCAGGACATGCCCTCTGTGACCCCCACCACCAACCTCTCACCACCTCCTAATAATATTACCATATTGTGAATCAATAAAGGGATTGATTATTCGTTAGCTCTTGTGATCTTGTTGTCTCAGAAATACCATCACAGACACGCCCAGCTCTTTACTAATCTCCCAGGCATCTCAGCCTTATTAAACTGACAGTGATGCTTAGCCACCATGTCTCTATTCTCCAGCCCCACTGGCCTTTTCTTAGTTCTCAGAACTTATCCCTTGCCATGAACCACAAGACGATTCTGCATTCTGTCTCCTCTGCCTGTAATTTTGTCGTATTTGCCCCACCTTGGGTTATCTCCCTATCTTTTCTAGGACCCTATCCTTCAGGAAATCTGACCTGATTCCCTCATGGACTCGGAAGTGGACTGACCTCCAGGCTATTCATGAACCCTCACCACCATGTGTCGCCAGGAGCCGCAGAGAAAGTTCCCTGAGAGAGGGAAACGTTCCTTTTGCCCACTACTATACCCTTAGACACGGCAAAGGACAGATACATTAGGTAGTATGTGCTCAATAACGATCACAGAACACAAGGATGAGCAGGTGACTCCATGGTGAGGAGCTGGCGGGCATCAGTGACTTGTCCCTTTTCCTCAAGCGAAAGGTAAGATCTCAAAGAAAAATGGTGGCCCAAAGAAACATGGCTGTCCCTGGACTTCTGTCCTAACTCTAGGTTATTTAGTCTTCCCAGAGAGCACCCCTGAATCCCACCCTCTCTGGGCTCTTGTTTGATGGCCCAACAAGAGCTCCAATGTCTTCCCAGAGTCCCAAGCTTCAGTGGAGATCCCATCCTCCGTGTACTCACAACAGCAGACTCCAATCAGGTTTTGCAGACTGCCGGGTGTTCAGATTAGCAACTCACTCAGCTGAGAAGCTATGCCACCCCACTAAGTTAAAAACCACTTTACTAGTGATAGCAAGGGCCAGGATACCAGCCCTAACACCACCAGCTCAAACTTCTATCATAGAACTCATCTGAAGGCCTGTGACCATCTCCAGTGTCCATTTCTTCAGCCTCCTCAGAAAAAAAAAAACATCAACAAAAGAGACGCTTTGAGGTGAGGGTCGTCTAGCCTTTTCTCCTTAGGAAACAAGGTTATAGGCAAAATCACAGAAATAACCATGGTTCGTCCATCCACCCTGGAGGCGGCCAAGCAGCCCTCCAGCCTGGTGTTTTCCTCAGCCGTTTGGCATCGTCTCTGTAGCTGCTCCAACCATGAGCCTGTGGGAATGACTCACCAGAGCCCCCTTCCAGCCCATTGCCTGGGCCGCCTATAAATCTCATCTGGCCTTTGGGAGCCTCCAGCTGTTTTCAAGAGTTAACCAAACATCAATTTAATTACACTGCTAAACTATATAAATATTATGCTCCAGAAAATGGTACAAAACATATTTTTAGGCGGTCACAGATGTTTTGTGTGATTAACCAAGTCACAGGTCTGCAAGAACTTTTTTTTTCTTCTCCAACGAAAAGTAAATGAGAATCTTAAGCAGTCACTCATGGCACGTCCTGATGTAGGTCAGCCTGTGGCCTCTGTGTCTAGAGAACTCCTTCCTAGTTTTTCATCTCTGCACTGATACTTGCTGCACAGTCTCCCTCTGTAGCCCAGGCTGGCCAAAACCTCACTGTGTAGCCTAGGCTGGTCTGAACGTGCAGCATTCCTCCCGTCTCAGTGGCCTAAGTGCTGGTATTAGAGGCGTGGGCCACCATTTCTACTTCTGTTTATTTTGACTTTTTGTTGAAGGTTAATATCCACAAAGTACAAGTCCACTCAGCACACACTCACGTGATAGGTTCTAAAAATTAGGGCTCCCCAAAGTCTCACTTTTGCCCCTAAAAAAATCCAATAAGCAAATAAATACACAAAAGAAAGAAAAGAAGGAAGAAAGAAACAGGAATGGGGGAAGGGAGGGAGGGACAAAAGGACAGAGGGAGGGAAAGTGGGTGCAGTAGCTCATGCCTGAAATCCCAGCACTCGGGAGTTGGAGATAGGACTGTGAGTTCAAAACTAGCCGAGGCTACATGTGAAGACCTTGTTTTAAAAGACCAAAATAACAAAGATAGACGAGTAGGTAGGTAGATGGATGAATGGACACACATGTACACACACACACACACACACACACACACACATAGAGCTTGCCCAAGTCCCATAGCTAGGAAGTGGTCAGAGAAAGATCCAGCCTGAAGCCCTAGCCCAGAATCTAAGCTCTTACACTAGAGAACCTGCATGTCAGAGCTCTGCTGAGGTTTGGCCCTAACGCACCACTTGTTTTGATCCTTCTTTGGACTTCACCATCTGTCTTCCCCAGCCCTCTTCTACCTTCCTGGGCTTTCTCCGGGGCTTGAAGTCCACTCTGCATATGTGGCAGATCCCCCCAAAGCCAGTCAATCAGCAACTGTCTCAGAAGCCCCTAGCTGAAGACTTGTGAGAAGATGCAGAGGTGTCTTTATGCCAGGTCCTGTTATGGGACTAAGGCCCAGTGGCACCGTTCAGCAAAGAGCCCTGTGTCACCTGCCTTCACCCCCTATCATGTCAACTCCTGAACAAGTGCCTCTAAAAACACCTTCCAGATCACCTGCTGACAGTCAAGTCTTGGCCCAGGTACCATTTTCAAGATCATCAAATCCGAGGAGCTCCTGGTGTTGAAACATTCATTTACCACCATAACTGAAAACCATAGACTGAGTGATGGAATTTGATTCAGCTCACAGTTTTAGATGCTGGGAAGTCTGAGGAAGGGTCACCTCTAGTGAATTCCTTCTTGATGATGAGGACTTTGCAGAATGAGCTAGACAAGTCACTCCTTGGATACCCCACTAGTCATGAGAAGAGACCCAGTCACTTTATAAGGTCCCATCTGATTTTATTTTATATGTGAGATATATACTGAGATGGGGCAGGGTCTTACTATATGAACCATAGTTGTGAAGGAAGGAAGTAGCGTCTCTAGCAAAGTATTCTAAGTTCTGCTCTTCACTCATAGTTCACATGAATCTTTAACCTCTCTGAGCCTTGGCTTCCCTTTCCCTTCAGGGCTATGCTGCCACCTTGGGTAAGAAAAATGGATTTCAGCACCATCACATCCTACTGCCAACACAAACCTGGCACTGGAGGATTCATCGGTATTTGCTAAATGATTGATTCGATCAATAAAATGATGACAGTTCAATTGTAGATTGGATTAGGTTCTTGCAGTGTCCAGACCTCATCCTCCAAAAACGCTTCCCATGTCCTCTTGTCCTATTCATTGAATTGATGGTGCATGGTCTGTGGAAGGCAGAAAGCAACTGTATATAAAATCCCCAGCTAGGGGCGCTATTGGGGAAGATTACAACCTTTGGGAGGTGGAGCTTCATTGAAGGAAGTCCCTTACTGGAAGAGGGCTTTGAGGTTTTATAGCATGACCCTACTTGCTGTTGGCTTTCTGCTTCTTGTATGCGGGTGCACCATGAATAGATGGCTTCTTGTCCCTACTACCATGCCTGTTGCCATGTCTTCCCCACCATGATGGACTCTATTCCCCCAGAACTGTAAGCCAAAAGAAACCCTTTTTTCTTTAAGTTGGTGCTGTTGCTGGGGTATCTTATCACAGCAACAGAAAAGAAATTAGTACAAGCTAAAAACGGGTGATGAGGAGCTGTTTTCCAATGATGCACAACCAGATAAGCTGGTGCACAACACACACACACACACACACACACATACACACACACTTCTGAGCCTCTTGTTTCACACAGGGTAATCACCCAAGCCAAATTTCACTCCCGCCACCTCTCAGCAGAAGAAAAGAGAAAAACTGCCAAGTGAGAATCTTATTAACAGCTAACTGGGCAGATGGGGGAGGAGGTGGCTCCCAAGGAGCACCCTGTGCCTTTGACAGAGTGACAAAAATCCTTCATCAGAATAAAATCCCCTTTCTTTCCTGCTTTGGGCAAATAAACAGAATAGTCCTGGCCTGGGGAAACTCTGGATCCCGTGAATAGATCTAAGAACCAACTGCACGTTTTGCTGCTCCTAGCACAGTTTCTCACAGGGCAGATCCCAGATCCAATCGATTATTTAGTTCTACCTGCTAGCTCCTGCCTGCAGCCTGGGCTCCCACTCAGGCACAAGAACACTCTGAGGGCACCAGAAGGATGAACCAATGACTGACAGGAGCTTTCCACCACCCTCACCTGAAGCCTACCAGGCCACAGCATTCTCTGTTGACCTGTGGACAGGGGGGAACCCCGCAAAACAGAAGGAACAAAGACAGCACTGTCCCAGGCACCGACAAGGGATCCCATCCTTTTTCTACCCCTTAGCGGGCATCCTCTTCACATCCTGTGTCACAGAATACGGATGATGCAGAGAACATAATGAGAGAAAATAAATGCCAACCCCAAGCCAAAGGGCTGATCTTGCTCCTTGAGTTTGGAAGCTACACAGCATATTAGTGAACAGAAAGAAGTTCCCATATGGTCAAACCACCCCCCCCACTGACCCTCAAGGGGAGCAGTTTTAAAGGACGAGATGTGTGTGGTACTCTGTGAAATAAGTCAAAACACAAGGTAGGAAGGTAGGAAATATCATTTATTATCGGATTTTATTCTGGTGGAAGAAAACAAAACAAAACCAACAAAAGGAGGGCTGGACATACCCAATCTGCATGTTGGCTCTTGTGTGATTATATCTAGAAGCAGAGACAAGATACTTTGTGGAGAAGCATTGGGAGCTGTGAACCCCCAGATCCTGGATTTCTTGTAAACAACTTGTTTTCTTCTGCTCTGAGATGGCCTGCAGCTGCCCTGAGCACGCGACCCTCAGGAGTTCCTGATGGCAGGAGAGTGGTTTCTGGTGCGTTTGGCTGGGGCGTGGCTGTCCCTATATAAGCTGCCCCTGAACACAATAAAGGGGACATTCTTGTTTCAAGGATGACCCGTCTGTCTCTGTCTCTTTATGTGTTTCAATCTCCAGCCCCTTGCCCGATTCACAAACTGTATGGCGGCGCATAGAGCACAGATGGGCATGGTGCACCGCAGAGAAGGGCAAGGAGGAAGAGATGAAGTAAAAAGAACTAAATTTCCCCTAAATGTTTGTGGTGATTTGAATAGGAATGCCCCCATAGACTCACGTGTTTGAGCACTTGACCCCATAGGGAGTAGCACTATTAGAAGGTAAGGCCTTGTTGGAGGAAGTGTCACTGTAGACATAGGGTGTGAGGTCTCTTACGTGAAACTACGTGTAGTGTGACTTACAGTCTCCATCTGCTCTATGGATCAAGATATAGGACTCTCAGCTCCTTCCCCAGCGCCATGTCTGCCTTCACGCCATCATGTTTCCCACTGTGATAATAGTGGACTAAATCTCTGAAACTGTAAGCCAGCCTCCATTCAATGTTTTTCTTTAGAAGAGTTTCCATGGTCATGGGGTCTCTTCACATCAGTAGAAACCCTAACTATGACAATAGTTTTTAATGTAGTCAGAGCTTTTCATCAGGACCGGAGGTTCTCCAATAATGACGTGGAGATTTATTATTAATTATGAAAGCTCAGCCAATAACTTAGGCTTGTTTCTAACTATCTCTACTAACTTAAATTAACCAGTTTGTATTAATTTACTTCCTGCCACATGGCTTTATTATCTCATCCTCATAGCGCTCCTTCTGTTTGCTCTGAGTCTCCTCGTGTCTCACAATCTCCACCTTTCTTCCTAGCATCCTCTGTGCCTGGAAATCCTGCCTAGTGATTGGTCGTTCAGTTTTTTATTAAACCAATCAGAGTGACACTTCTTCACATTGTACAAAAAGATTCTTCCACAACTCTTTTATATTATTCAGGTTTTTTCTTTTATAAGTTTTATTTTTAATTGTGCTTGTGTGACTGTATGTGGGTTTGCGCACTTGAGTACAGTTCCTGTGGAGGGCAGAAGTACAGTTGGTTGTGAGTCACCCAACATGGGAGCTGGGACCCATACTCAGTCTTCCTGGAAGAGCAGCAAGCATCCTGAGCCACTGGGCCAGCCCCTATTTGGAATTTTTTGTGGACTTTTTAATATTAAAAAGTTTTAATATTAACTCAACAAACAGTTGTAAAATCTATAGTGTACACCAGACTCCCAGAGAATGAGGCAAAGTGAACCTGATTGGCTCTGCTCCCCACACCTCCCACCCCAATAGTGCAGCAGAGGCCTCATGACCTGACAAACTGAGACTTCTCTGAGGAAGGACAAACTGCTGACTGAATAGTAAGATGACAGTGTGACCCAGGTCTGTGCTGGCAAAGCCAGGGCGTGTGTTTGTCCCAAATGAGAAGAGCCACAGAAACTCAGAACACGGGGCTGGGGTTGGGGGAACACATACATTGTGGAAGAACAGGATAACTGAACGAGGGAGCATTTCACGAAGGTTTGGGTGAGGTTTAGATGGCGGAGTCAGAGGAAGTGGAATTATAGAACTGTGGGCGCCATAAACGCTCTGCATCTCAGCCTTGAGGGCTGTGGCCATGGTGAGGTTCACGGGTTACAAGCTGTATAACAAGACATGTGGACTGGATGGCTTAAGCAATAGCCGTCTCTCTTCAGAGTTCTGGAAGCTGATCTCCCTGCTTCTCACGAGAACACTTACCTCATATCAGCAACTCACCCCAGGGACCACTCAACATTAATGTCCCTCCCAGGATTGGTACTTTGATATAGGATATCTTTTCATGTGCCGTGACTCCGACGCAGCACCTTGGCATGCTGGGCTAGTGCTCTACCCTTGAACCATAACCCTAACCATATGCTTCCCATGAAATGGAGAGGGTCTGGATGAGTGTTATGACAGGCCAAAGGGATTCTAAGGATCTAACTGACTTTTCAGTGGAGGTTAAGAAAGGGAGATTATCCTGGAACCACAGCGGCGCAGTGTAACCAAGGAGCCCCATAAAGTAGACAAAGAAAACTGAGGTGGAAGGACCCAGTGAAGTTTGGAGCATGAGGGCTCCACACAGCACTTCTCATTCTGCAGATGAGGACCCCCCCCCCCCAAAAAAAAGCTGATCCTGTCCTAATCTCAATGAGTGTACTGTTAATTTTTCTATGGATCCTCACACAAGGCACAGCCTAGCCAATTCCCTGATGTCATTGTTGGGAGCTGAGCCCACCTGGACTTCTAGTCAGCAAGAATTGAGACTTAATGCATGGATATTGTTTTGAGTCATTAAATTTGCAGTATTTGTTATATGGCCATGGGGAAAAAAATGAGCAGAGTGTCTCAGTTAAAGGAAAAAATAAGGCACCTTACTGTATGGAGCTATGTTAGTAACTGAGCAAGATAGGGACCTACGAGGACAGACTCACTATATTAATGCCTCTTTAAAGGGCCATCTCCTTTATTTTCAGCTAAATTTTTATGGTGTAAATTGAGCATGGCCAAACACACAGGGCTGTCCACCATATTAACCTTAAACATGTCCCAGGGCCTTGAGTTAAGTGTGCCCCCAAAATGTAATGACTTGCTTTGGGTTTGGGTTTCTTTTTTCCTTTAGCAGCTGGAGAAGTGGTTCAGTTCCCAGAACCCATGCCAGGCAGTGCATAACACCCCTAAGTCCAGTTTCTAGGTGCCTGACACGCTGTTGGCTCCAAAAGCATGGCACTTATGTCCACAAACCCATACACACACACGCATACACACACACATTTTTTTTTTCTGGTCTTTTGAGACAGGGTTTCTCTGTAGTTTTGGTGCCTGTCCCGGAACTAGCTCTTGTAGACCAGGCTGGCCTCGAATTCTCAGAGATCCACCTACCTCTGCCTCCCGGGTGCTGGGATTAAAGGCGTGCGCCACCACTGCCCGGCTCACATATATTTATTTTTAAAAATTCAAAAATAAGGGTAGAGAGGAAACTGAGTAAGAGCACTTGCTGAGCAAGTATGAGAACCCGAGCTTGAATCCCTAGCGTCCATGTAAAAAGTCAGGCATGTATGGAAGCACCTGTAATCCCAAGCTGGGGGGAACAGAGATAAACAAATCCTGAGAGCCAAAATCACTGGCCAGCCAAAGTGAACTTCTGTATCAGTGAGAAACCCTATCTCAAAGCAATAAGGTAAGGAGCAGAGAAAGACACTTATCCTTCTCTGGCCTCCGCATGCCTGTACTCAGGTGTGAATACTCGTACAGTTGTGTGATTACACTATACCAAACACACACACACACATACACACACACACCATACAAGCAGAGCACACACATGTAAAATTTAAATTAAAAAAATAAGCCTTTAAAAAAGTATTACCTTAAACTGAGCATGCTCAGGAATGGGCCCCAGCTGCATGTGAATACACTCAGCGCCCACACAATAAGATCCCCAGTTTCCTCTACTGAAGGACAGCATTGCTTTGATCAACTCCCGAACTCTCTAGACCTGCTGCAGGTAGCAAATCTGTCTTCATCCTTCTATCTTGGCCAGGCTTTTTTCTGGCTTAGCACTCCCCAAGATACAATCCCATTGTGTTCCATTCCATAAATAAACCCTGTTAGGATCCCAGAAAGCAGGCCCAGCTTGGGAAAACGACAATGTGAACATTGTAATGTCAGACCACTAACACAGCCTCAGGAGAGGAGGACCTGGGTCTTTCTGGAGGACTTCCCCCCTACACACACACACCCCACTCCTGAGTTGTTGCCTGGCAGGAACATAGGCTCAGTGTGGACAAAATTCTAATTTTTTCAGGAGAATCCAGGAGTCTCATTTTTAAGTCTTAACTCAGTCTTAAAAACACTGCCCTGGCCAACTTTGTGCTGACCAAACCAAACACAGATGTGTACTTGAGCCAGATGTGACCTTCTGAGAGTCCCATCTGAGTATAAGACAAAAGGCAGAGAAGTCCCTGGAGCACAGCAGGAGAAACCCCAAGCATGGCCCTTTTTAGAGACGAAAAGTAGCCCCTGGAAGCCCCCACTCACCCACCTTGATTCTCATTCAGAAGAGAAGGGAAGTCACACTTATGGAAAGTGCAGCTTGGTGAGCAGCATGTCCTGATTGTAGCTCCCTGGCACACTGTCCTAACAGGGCCCGGACTACTGCTTCCAGATGAGGAGGCGTCTGGGACAAGGAGGGGTTCACTGACCAGCTATGCATGGCACCGTTTCTTGTTAATTCCTAAGGGCTTCCTGCAGTGTTTCCCAAGTCCTGAGCAGCTTCCTCTGCTTACTCAAGGCTCCTGTTCGCTCCTGTCTCCAGCTTCTGCCGCGAGAGTTAGTCTGTCTTCCGTGGGTTTGCTGGCTCCTCTGATATCAGGCCCCACCTTCCAGATCCCTTCTCACTGCTTGCTCGTAGCTCAGTCTATCATTTTCTCAATCCAAGATTCTCAAGGAAGGAACCTGAGTCAGGTTTGTTTGGGTGGATCTTAGGTCAGATGCTGCTCCAAACATGAGCTAGACTCTCCTTTGGCTGTCCTATGCGGTCCTTGCCTCAAGACCAATCAGTGGAGGCTAACACCAACTCACAGCCTGAGCAAGGCTCTCTGGATACCTGAACTTGGACTCGCCATTTCCCTCATATAGTGTCCTGTACATCTGCCCACCCTCTTGTGGCCTAGTTGGAGGAAGCCTGGTCTTTCTGAACAGAGAACTCCGAGTGAAGCCTCCACAGACGCCCTGAGAGCAGGATGCAGCAGGAACACCAACGTGTGCTTATCGGTTTTCATGGCCCCAGGGAGAAAAGAAACCAAGATACACGTCAGGTGACCACCCAGACCCTTAGCAATCTCTTCCCATGGAGTGGACTCACTCAACAGAGCGTCAGTTGGACAAACGGCCTTTCCCTTCCCCAAAGACGAGATGTTCTGGGAACAACAGCCCTTGCTTTGCCTTCTCCTCCACGGAGAAGCTCAGGGCCATCCAAATCAGCCAAGGGTGGGAAACCAGGCCTGTGACAGGTCAAAGGGCTCATTTCCCTGAGACAGGGTTAACCACAAGTCCTCCTGGAAATGTCCTTTCTGGGAACAAAGGCTGCCTTTAGGGCAGCTTTAGCGCTTGCACTGAGACATGGACAACGCAAGTCCATGTTCGTTAGTAAAGTGTAAAATTGGGTGTATTGATCTATAGATCATCTATAACCCATCGCCGCATGGAGATAATGACTACATCCATCAGCCCAAGTTTCCCCATGATCATTTATAACACCTCCCCCATCCTTCCCACACCCCATTCTCATCTCCTGGCAAACTGATCATTCTGTCATCACACTTTACATTTTCTAATGGTCTTTTCCCTCCCCTTTTCCACTGTTTTATAATACTATAGCATCTACTCAGTTCTCTCTGTCATCTTCTCATCAACATAATTATTTTCTTCTTTCCATCTGTTGTGCTGGGTGTGCAACTATAATTCATTCCTTTTTATTGCTAAGTAGTATTCTATGGTACGGCGGTCCACAATTTGTTCATCCCTTCTCCTATTGATAGACATTTGCTTCGCTTTCAATTTTAAATAATTACAAAAAAATTAGCTACAGTTAATGTTTGAACCAGGCTTTTATGTTTCTTTGATATTTTCCTTTTTTATTTGCATTTTTAATTTTTGCAGAATTTCATACATGAGAACTACATTTATATCATTTCACCCCTCCTCTTCCCCTCCAACTCTTCCGATGTCCCCCCACTTCTTCTCAAACTCAAGTCCTCCTTATAATTATTGTGTTGTGTGTGCATACACTGAGTATGTATAACTGAGCCCATTTACTGTTATTTATATATACCCGTCTCTAGTTAGGGCGGACCACATGGGATTGGGTAACCTAATTCAGAGGGCTGATCCCTGAAGAAGGCTGAATTTTCCTCTCTCGCTAGCCATTGGTATCCTGTAGCTCTTCATCTCGGGGTAGGACCTTATGAAATTTTCTCCATCCACATCATCATGTCAATTAGTATTGTCATTATGCAGGTCTTGTTTAGGTGGCCACATGGCTGAAGTTTCCTGGGTGCAACTTTCACATCATATATAGAAGACACCCATCTTATGGCAAGAGTCCTGGTCCCCTGGCCCCTAACAGTCTTCTCACACACATCCCTTCGGCAGTGCTCCCTATGTAGAATTTCATTGCAGATGTACCAGTTGGGGTTGGAGATCCCACAATCACTTATTCTCTGCATTTAAGCAGTGTTTCTAACTTTAAAAATGGTTATATGTATTTGTGTGTAGAGATGACAGGACTATTTCTAGGAGTATGCTTGCTGCTTGCTTCTCTCCTTCCACCATGTGAGTTCCAGAAATCAAACCCAGGTTCTCAGCCTCAGTAGTCATTTCCCTTCCTCACTGAGCCATCTCGTTGGCTTTCATACAAGTTTTTGTACTTGTACATATATGTTTGCCTTAAGATAGTACTTTAAAATGAAATTATTTGGGTAGGTACCATGGTTTTAATGTGTCCCCAAAAATTCATGCCCTGGAAACTGACTCCCTAAGTTTATGTTACTAGTATCTAGAGGATGAATGTTTGAGAGATGTTTGGGTTGAGATGAGGTCCTAAGTATGGGACCATCATGATGCTACTAGTAGCTTTATAAGAGACAAAATTCACTTGACCTAGCAAACCACTCACTGTGTGATGCCCTTTTCCATTTTACAACACAACAGAAAAGCCCTCTTGGATGGCAATAGTATTCCAGCACCATGCTCCAAGAATTCCTAGCCTTTGAGACCATAAGTCAAATAAGCCTCTCTTCTGTATAAAGTACTCAATCTCAGATGTTGTATTATAGCAGCGTAAAATAGACTAAGAAGACAAAAACCTGTGTTGATCACCAAAGTTCTGACATAACTTTCATATGAGCCTCAGAATATCTATGTTGCAGATATTTAAAGATTCACCGAGATCACATGTGAACCAATGATGCTCACACTCCCTTGCGGAGACCAAATGAGCTGCAGTTGGCTTCATACCAGTCCAAGAAAACATGTGAGTAAAGCTACCAGAAAGAGGAAAACCCCTTGCACGAACTTGATTCTTAAAATGCCAATGCACAAACTCCCAGGAACATGAATGCTTTAGAAATGGATCAGAGAGAACTATGTAGCCTGTCTTTAAATAATGACAGCATCTCACTGGTCTTGCATAGAACAGTGGTCAATACCGTAATCTTCCCACAAAGCAAAGGAGGGCAAACGCTCTTCAAAGGTGGCCCCACTTACATTGAAACATGGCTGAAAGGCACGTTCTCCCCAGACCACACCAACTGAGCCAAAACTAAGGTTCCCATCACACAAACTTGAACGATGCTTCTGGACAATTCTCCTACATGATCTGGCCTAAGAACCACCTTGAATATCTTTCAGGCCCTTTAACTTTCCTGGCTTGAATCCATCAAAGGATACACTATGCCAGGAACAAGATCTCACTATTGCCGGGTTCCAAGCACAGAACTGTAGAGATCACCTTGAGACCTGCAGTAAGCTCTCCTTCTGGAACGAAATCACCATGCATAGTGCCCACATACTCACTTATTTCCCCTAAAGCTCCAAACTTGTTGTAGTAGGAGTGGCGAGGCTGCGTTCCTGGCACCGGGCCGCCCTCACGGCTAGCTTTACCTGAAATAATTACATGGAAACTGTATTCTTTTAAACACTGCCTGGCCCATTAGTTCCAGCCTTTTATTGGCTAGCTCTTACATATCGATCTAACCCATTTCTAATATCCCTGTAACACCACGAGGTGTCTTACCAGGGAAGATCTTAACCTGCGTCTGTCTGGAGTGGGAGAACCATGGCAACTCCCTGACTCGGCTTCTTTCTCCCAGCATTCTGTTCTGTTTTCTCCGCCTACCTAAGGGTTGGCCTATCTAATGGGCCTGGGCAGTTTCTTTATTAATAAGAAATCACGCCCACACAAACTACTATATAAAAAGGCTATATATTTTTCTAAGGTATATATATATATATAAAGTATATATACTAAGATATACTCATATCTTAGAAAATCATCAGCTTTAAGATCCAAACAGAATGACCCATTCAGCTTCATGTGGCCTCACATTGACCTAACAGAGGATAAGCCCAGCTAAGAAAATGAAAGGACAAAGGTTTTAGGTGTTACACTCCAACACTTTTTACTGTCCCAGATCCCAGCAGATGTAGACATCAGCAGGAAATCAATTGAACTTGAATAGGAAGAATTTGAGTAAAAATATTGGCTATTTTTTCCTTTAATCTTCAGTTTAAGCATGGCTGCCACTCAACATTATACACCAGAAGTCTTGCTCTTGTCTGGGTTTCCTGCATGCTTAAAATTTGCCCCAGTCTCTGAAGATCTTCTCCAGCTTCTGGCTAAGGAAAACTTTGCCTTTCACTTTGAACTTGCCAGCCAGGAAAGCCTTCTGTGGGTTCATCTTACCCACAACTAACTCCATGAATACAGAGTCAGGAATGATGAAGACAGTGTCTGCTGGAAGCCGGGCAGATCCCAGGTACGTGTCCCCAGAACCATTCTTGAGGTCAATGGTCCATTGCATAATGGTCTTCCCATCTTTGGTGATGTCCAGCTGAAAGATGGCGTTCACTTTCTTTACCAGTTGGGCTCCTACTTCTTTGATGTGATTGCTAATGTCCTCAAACACGGAGAAGCCCTGAAAGTCTGATAGTTCTAGAAGGTGTGGTGACAATGTTGTCTGTGTGGCCGACCCCAGAGCCAGAGAATGGCAAGTCTGGGGCCTATCTCCTGCTTTGATCTTGGCTTGAGGATCAGTTCTCTTCCACATCTTACTGTAGTCTTCTTTACTTTGCCATCTGGCCTATGAGTGGTTGTGGCCAGATTAGTGCCTGAAGGTCAGATTGTGACATCAAAGGCAAGGCTCCAGCAGGGTCTGAGGCTGGTGTGTGTATGCTGCAATCTTATTGGCCAAACAAGTCCTAAAATATGACATAGGGTGGGGGTAATTGTGAGGCAGAAATATACCACATCCTCCTCCCACACACACTACCCCCACCACCACACCTGACCAGTTAGCACTTCTGGAGCCATGAGGCCAAAGGTCTTAACTCTGGTGGGGATCAGGGGCCCCAGGCTGATCTCTAGCAACAGGAACAACTGTGGCTTTCTAAAGCAGTCTTCTCCCATGTTTCAACCCTGATTGAGAAAACAGTTATTTTGATTCCTTAAAAGTACATGATTCCATCTTAAATGTCACCATAGAACCTTCATCCAGCAACTGATGGAAACAGAGGCAGAGACCCACATTGGAGCACTGGACTGAGCTCCCAAAGTCCAGTTGAAGAGTGGGAGGAGTGAGAATATGAGCAAAGAGGTCAAGACCATGATCCCCATACACACTGAAACAGCTGACCTGAGCTAATGGGAGCTCACCAACTACAGCTGGACTGGGAAGAAACCAGTATAGGTCCAAACTAGTTCTTCTTAATGTGGTTGACAGTTGTATGGCTGGGGCAGACTGTGGGGCCACTGGCAGTGGCACCAGGATTTATCCCTACTGCTTGTATTGGTTTTTTGGGAACCCGTTCTCTTTGGATGATACCTTGCTCAGCCTAGATATAGAACGGAAGGCCTTGGATGTTCCTCAAAGCGATGTGCCTTACCCTCTCTGAGGAGTGGATGGGGGGTGGGTGGAGGTGGGAGAGTGGGGAAAAGTTGGAGGGAATTGGAAGAGGGAAGGGAGTGGGAACTGGGATTGGCGTGTAAAATGAGAAAAAATTGTTTTCTTTTTAAAAAATAAAGTAACACAAAAATTCAAACTCTTTTAAAAAGTACATAATTCTTAAGTCACAAATGCTGGTGGTAGATTTGGTTTTCTCAGGTCACTGGTAGAGGGGAAAATAGAAGAAAAAAACAAGGGAGAAGCAACGATATCCCTGAGATGCTCCCTGTACCCTGGCAGGACATTAAAGACATAAGGAATTGAACAAATGTCAGAGGAGAAGCTGCTCCTCCCCACAGCAGAAATCCAATTATCAAGCCTCAAAAAAGTGATGAGAATAAAGAATACATCAAATGACTACTTGGCACCATGATACAGGTATAAGAGTGGGCACAGAGGAATGGGCAAACAGGACATTGGAAACATCTCACATTGCTATTTCCATGTACTGTTTACAAAAGGAAACAACAACAACAACAATAAAACACAGGGGACGGGGAGATGGCTTCATCAGTCAAACCACTCGCTGAGAAAGCATTGGGCCTGAATTTAACTCTCCAACACGGAAGGCATAATCGAAACATAAGCTTTGTATGTCTGTAGCCCCATCATTGCAGGGCAGAGACAGGCAGGTCCCAAGTCCTCAGTGACCAGCCAGCCTAGCTGAAGTGGTAAGATTTTGGATCAGTGACAGAACTTGCCTCAAGACAATCAGGTGGAGAATGTTAGAGATACCCAGTGCCATCATGTTATCATACACTCAACATGGGAAAACATTAGACCTCAAACAAAAGACACTTTGTGGGATAACTAGCAGGTACTTCTCCAATGTGCCAAGGTCATGATCACAAGACTGAAGAATTGTTACAGATTTCAAAGTACTAGGGAAATAAACAACCAAAATCAATATGAAATCCTGGGCCAAAATCTGGACTCTGGATCAAAATCTGGGTATTAGTGAGCCAATAGGCAAAACTCACAGATTGGTTCAAGTTTAATTAGCAACGTCAAGAAGTTCTCAATGTTAATTTCTTAGATTGGATCCTCACGCTGTAGTTTTATGAGATGCTAACATTGGAGGAAGCTGGCTATGGGATCCATAGGCATTATTTTTGCATAGGATTTCGAGTCAGTTTGCCTCTGTTCAAACCTGGCCACACTACTTACTAGCTGGCTTACCTTCCTATCTATCTACTGATTCCCACCAGGATTCTTATCCGCCAAACTGGGATAAAAGGGTACCTATCTCAGAGGCTGTGATGAAAATTAAATGTGCTAAAGCATGTGGGATGTTTAGAATTCATTGCCAAGGCTCAGCTCAGCGACTGTGGTGACGTAATCCCATTTCTTGGGCTATCAAAGCTATGGCATTTTATTACAATAGCCCAAGTACACAAACACATGCCACATTCACATCTTGCTTGGTGGGGGGTGGGGAGTTGATGCGTTTGCTTTAGCTAGTCTAATAGGTATGTAGTCCACATATCTTTTAATTCTAAGGCAGACAACGGTGAGAGGAAGCCTATTCAGAGGAATGGGGAATAGCTTTTCTTTGCTAGATATGGCTTTAGGGAATGACACAATTGCATGTCGTAGATGGGCAGAATTCTCCCACTCTGTAGAAAGAATATGCCAGAGCAAATTACCGGTCTCAACTTTGCACATTGCTAAAAAAAAAACGTCATTCATCCACAGCCTTGCAATGTCTTTCACTAGGGGTGGGGGGCACAGCCCCACCACTTTGGAGCTGGACATAGCCATGAGACTTGCTGTGGGTAGTGAGACATTTGTGGCATCAAGGCTTAAAACGTGTCAGGGTAACTGGGTTTGTACCCTTACGACAACCTTACGTTTTTCTCGTGACCATTAGAACGGTACTTCCCGGGCAACTGTGAGTACAGGGAAGAGATACGTGGAACTGGCCTAGCCCGAATCCAGCAGAGCCCAGCTTTGATTCGCCAAACATTAATTTCCCTGTTTGCCTGTGGAATAGATTTGAGTCCTTTGAAGTCTCTGAGCTATGGAGTTGTTTGTTATTTGGCGTTACTGAGGTCTAGCTGACCTGTGTGCTTAAAACATAATCTGAAGCTGCCAACAAGCCTTGGGGCCAGTATCTTCAGCCTGGAAAGACACGTCTTGGGCAATGGCAGCCTGCCATCTTTCTGCATGAGGGATCTGCATATCCAGAGCGGGAACTTGCCTGAGACAATAGAAAGGTCTTCACCTGAGCCAGGAAACAAACCTAGGTGTTTCTGTTTACACAGCTGCTCTGGGAAATGTGATTTGCTGACCAGTGGCAGTGGCATCTCTGGGAGCTGCTCAGAAATACAAAATCTCAGGCCCCATCCGAGATCCGCTACAGCAATGTCTGTTTTAACAAGATCCCTAAAGATTCCACAGCTTGTTAAAACTTGACACGGGAGGATCCATATGCCCACTCATGCACCTGCTACAACCCCACTGGTTTGAAAATAATAGCAATTTCATAATACGTCCTGGGGTTAATGTTTACAAATAGCAAACATACAGTTAGGGAATAATGTAATACAAACTAAGAAAGCATTTAATTTCAACATTTGTCAGTAGGGTTTGTATTTTTTTGTTGTTGTTGTTCTTTTACTGTACCAGGAATTGAACCCAGGGCACACACAAGTACCCTACCAATAAACTATGACCCCAGCTTTCTTCTTCAACTTTATACTTTAACTTATTCTGTAGCCTGGGTAGGTCTTGAATTTTAATCCTCCTGCCTCAGACTTCTCAGATGTTTCTTCTTTAAGTCAGTTTTAGGCTTCATATAGCATAGAAAGTTCTCGAATATCCCCTCTTCCTCTTAACATAAGATCCTGCTATTTACACCTTGCATTAATGTGGTGTGTTTGTTACAATGACTGAACCAATTTTCCTATACTAATATTAATTAAGATTCATAGTTCAAAGTAGATTTCTCTCCGTTTCATAGATTCCATGGGATTTTACCAAACGCATAATGCCCTGTACTCACCCTTGCAGGAAATTGCCACAAGTTATAGGCTGGGTTACAAAGAACGCACATGGTGGATAGGATACAAATATTTTTAATTGTATCATATTGGGTATGCACAGATGTTTTTCTTGTGATTGTTTCCTAAAAAAATACAATATAATATAGAATAGTAACTACTTATGTAATGTTCTACATAGTGTTAGGCACTGTAAGAATATAGAGGCTCTTTAATGCATTGGAGAATTGTGTAGTTTATTGTAAATATAATATTTTATAAAAGAGACTTGAGCATATGTAAAGCTGCATAGCTGTTTGGGATTCTGGAGCCAATCCATCAAAGGCACTGATGGACAACTCTCCAGTGAGATATATCTTCCCTGTATTGGAATGGTTAGACTCAAAGGCTGTCAATGGCAGAACTGGATGCTGGGAGGAAGAAGGCAGACAGAGAGAGCCGCCATAGAGCCAGCTGCCAGGTCAGACATGCTAAATCTTTCCCAGTAAGCCACGACCTCATGGTAAAATACAGATTATTAGAAATGGGTTAAATCAAGATGTGAGAGTTAGCCAATAAGAGGCTAGAACTAATGAGTCAGGAAGTAATTTAACCAATACAATTTCTGTGTGGTTTTTTCGGGGGTTAAGCTAGCCTGGCAGCCGGGACAAAAAGCAGGCCCCCTCTCTCCTTCAACAAAGTGATAAAAAACAAGGGGTAACTGAATGGTCAGCAAGAAACAGAACACCAACATCATCTTCCAGCCCCCAAGGCTCAAGCAACACTGCAGAACACAATACAGTATTTTGTGTAGCAAATTTCCTCCAAGATAATCCATTCCATCTGAGAGGGAAGCTTATCAATACTAAAGGGACTCTGTTAAAAATTGGGAAATAGTTCAGAAATCTCAGGAAATCCCTGAAATTAACTAGATACACTAGATCACTCCCTCTCTATGTTTAGATAAGCAATATGAACTGCTGAGACACCAGCCAAGTCGCCTGAGTCACTCTGCCTGCAGGTTACCCAATGAACTCTAAAGTTCCAGGTTTTGTGAGCTGTCATTCATGCTGGGGTGGGCTTTTAGTAATACAGCCACCTTTGTGTTAGCCCTGTACTTTCATCACTGATAGAAGCATAGCTGAAGAAAAACACTTACTGTGAAGACTTAGTGGGCTGCCAGTGAGACCCCACAGTACCAGTTAGAGTCAGCCATGTCCCTATGTATGGGAAATCTGGAGGTGTCTTTGCGAGTGGTAGAGATTTTCTTGACTCTTAGTGACCTCAGCTCAGGGTCTAGGTCTCTGAAAATATGAAGGCCAGGACAACTGTCCCTCAAACCAGTGGCTTTGGGGGTTTGTCTTAATTAGGTATGTGATGAAACACATGACTAAAGGCAAGTTGGGGATAAAAGGGTTTATTTCACTCACTCTTCCATATCAGGGTTCATTATCAAAGCAGAGCATGAACCTGGAGGGAGGAGCTGATGCAGAGGCCATGCAGGAGTGCTGCTTACTAACTTGTTCCTCGTGATTTGCTCAGCCTGTGCACCAAAAGCCCAAGTATGAACTCACCGGCAATGGGCTGAGCCCTCTGGCATCACAAATTAAGAAAATGCCCTACGGGTTTGTCTACAGTCAATGGAGGAAATCTCTCAGTTGTGGCTTCCTACCCTCAGGTAATTGGCTAAGGCTTGTGTCGACTTGAGATTAAACTAGCAATGGAGAGAGGACCTTTACTTGTAAATTCAAAGAGTGAAATCCACAGCCTACAAAGTTTAGGAAGTTTATTTTTATTTTAAGGGCATAGTTGGGATCTCAAGGGAGAGCAAGAAATGGGGCAGAGCTCCTGAATAGTAGGAATGGCTCAACAAATATGGCACCAATGAGTTGAGAGTCTGGGAATTTTATAGGATTTAGAAGAAACAGGGGTGAAGCATGGGGAGGAGTGGGCTGGTAGTCCAAGAGACCCAACCATGAGGTGTTAAGACGCTTTCTCTCAATTTCAGCCATGTGTTCACATACAGCTTCCACACAGAAGCAAAAGGTGACATGGAACCAGGAACTGGCACTCTATTCTTGGCTTCCCTGGCCCTCAACATGGACATTCTTAGAACTGCTACTTTGGGGCCCCTGTCCTAACTTCTTTCCTCACTGGGAGACCTCTGCAGGAAAGTTGGAAATGTAACACCCAGGGAAAGTTCTAGATGTATAGGAACTTGGTTTATACTTCCTAGTTTATTCATCACTCACAAAGGGCAGAGTAGGTGAGTCAATGGGTAGAAAGAAGCCAAGAGTGGCTTAAAGAATTTCTTTGAGAGATTTTCCTTGAGGAAACCAGAGAATGCCCACAGACCCTCCCTTGAGTGAATCTGAATTCAAGCTGGACTGGGATGAAGGGTGGATGCAAGGAAATTTTTCCCAGTAGAACATGGACATTTCTTGATTTAGCTCAAGAGACTAATATAGACCTTCTCCGGAGTCCCAGTAAATGCTACTGGGCAATGCTAGCTTCAACACTTGTGCTATAATTTCTTTTAGAAGCTTTTCTGTCTAAACATCCGGTTTCTGTGGACCAGTTGGTTCTAACAGCTCCTCACTCTGTTTCCATTAGAAAAGTGAGCTATTGTTTCCTAAGATACATTTTTTTGAACTCAAGCTAGCCTGGTTTGATACCTACAGTCTTGGATGTTCTCTTAGCTTACAGGTTCTCTTAGCTTTATGTCTCATTTTCTTCTCTTACTTCCCCTAAGGTTTGGCTACGGCTTTACAACTCATAGTGGAGCTTCTCACTAAAGTTCTCAATCTCTCCTACAGCCTGACTCTGTCCTGAAAGAGCCACAATACCTCTGTAAGTACACTAGAAAAAAAAAAGACTCTGTCTTAATGGCTAGTTTTTGACCTGTATTATGACACCCTCACTTGGTGTCATAATTACCAGCCAAAAGACAAACATAATTATATTAGTATTGCTGCATTTATCTCTGAATAGGATGTATGTGTGCACAAGTGTGTGATTCCTGAGTAGTATGTCAAATTATAGAAGGTGTAATTTAATTATAACATAATTATATACTAAATATAATGTAATTTTATTGATTATAATTTCATTATGAGGCTACACATTTAACTTCTTCTAACTACCAAGAGCACATTGTCCTTGGTGGATAGCTTAAATAGGTCTTAGCTATCAATGACCCCCAAAATGCCATGTAACCAGTCATGCCCAAACTAACAGACTTAAAACAATATGCATTTATTATCTCATGTGTGAATAAGTCAGCAGCTTAAGCTGTGGCCAGTTTGGTGCTTATGCGTTTCTCTGGAGCACATGTATGGTAATTTCCTATTAACTATACAAACTGGCATGATTGGGTTACGTGACATGTTTCTCCACAGTGGCTCGTGTTCACTGAGAGTTGCTTTCAAGGCAGGGCTCTGCCAGACTTCCCAGAAGCCCTGAGTGTGTTCCAGTAATATGTGCCTCAGAAGCACACTAGAATATCAGAGAGAAGATGAGATGACTGAGAGTTTATGGGCAGCTGCTTCTGCAAAGGCGGGGCAGGGTTGAGGATACTATTAGGGGGGTTTCTCAACCTGTGGGTCCTGCATATCAGATATTTACATTACAATTCGTAACAGTAGCAAAATTACAGTTATGAAGTAGCAACAAGGTAATTTATGGTTGGGGGGTCACCACAGCATGAAGAACTGTATTAAAGGGACACAGCATTAAGGAGGTTGAGAACCACCGCTCTAAGACTCTCTGTAACATGAATAATAAAAACCCAGAGACAGAATTTGGGGTTCAAGCTGAAGATCAGAAAAGCAAAGAGGCCAGCCATTGGCTCTTACCTCTACCTCAGAACAAAATGGGTCATCCTGCCTCCATGAATCCTCAGACTGGGACTGAGACCACTCTCTTCCCATTTTATATTCCTATCTAGTGCGGGGATTAAAGGCTTGCATCACCAGCCCTGGCCTCTATGGCTAACCAGTGCGGCTGCTGAGATTAAAGGTGTGTGCCAGCCTTGCCTGGCCTGTACGACTGACCAGTGCGGCTGCGGAGATTAAAAGTGTGCGCCAGCCTTGCCTGGCCTGTATGACTGACTAGTGCGGCTGCTCAGCACTCTGATCTTCAGGCAAGTTTTATTTACTAAAACACAAATAATATCTTTTTTAACTTTTAAATTATTTACTTAAAATTTCCACCTCCTCCCATCCTCCCATTTCCCTTCCACTCCCTCCTTCCCCCTCCCCCTCGCTCTCCAGTCCTAAGAGAAGTCAGGGTGCTCTGCCCTGTGGGAAGTCCAAGGCCCCCCCTCCACCCAGGTCTAGGCAGGTGAGCATCCAAACAGACTAGGCTCCCAAAAAGCCAGTACGTGCAGTAGAATCAAAATCCAGTGTCATTATCATTGGCTTCTCAGTCCACCCTCATTGTCAGCCACCTACTATATTTCACCTTTTTGTCTAAAAAGGAAGGCTATAACTAATATAAGAAAAACTATATACTATAAGTATAACTATATACATGCAATAAATAAATCAACAATGTCTAGTCCATTTGCACTTCACAAATTCAGAAAAAAAATACTCCATACCTATTCTATTTCGATGAGTCCAAAGGGTTGAATCTAATCTACTTTATATTCTGATTTGCATTATCAAATTATCTTTTAATATCTCTCAACATTTGACACTTTATACCTCTTTAGTGAGTTTCTTTTCAGAGTCTGGTAAACAAGGAAAACTATAACTATCTAGTCTGCAACTACCTCAGAGATTCAAGAAAAAAAATAATATTAACTGAGTAAGCAGGAAGTGCAAGCAAGCAATTTCCAAAAAATATGTTAGAAGTGACAGAAACAGTTGACTGTCTGAACAGTCACCCAAGGTTCCTCTGCAATGTTGGGGCATCCAACTTCGGCCTATAGGCCTAGAATATTAGACAGACTTTTCTGTGAAGCAGGATATTCTGAAGTGCTGTCCTGCCTTGTCTTGACAATGTTTGGCAGTCACTCTTTTGTGTACTGCTTGTCCAATTAGGACAGCATACTGTCAGATGTCAAGGGAAGGGCATTTTCTTGCTCAGTGGCTTACTTTTGCAACAGAGAAACTAAACTCCATGTGGAGTTTCTTTGATGTCCATAATCTGTGAAGTAGATTGGTAGTACCAGGAGCAGACTTGACTCATTGTCATAAAAAAAAAAAGAAGCTATAGTATTCAAACACCTAAAAGCCATAATCTGTGAATCTCTGAAGTATTTTGATGATGACCTGTCTATTTAAAATATATTTCTATTTGACACTGAAAACATACCTAATGCGACTACAAGTCTGATTGTAATAGATGACTAATTACTAACTGAATTTCCTTCTGATCCTAAACAGTTGGTAATAACAACTTTCAATAACCAGAAATTTGCATTAGTTAAATGAACTGTATAGATACAATACCTTGAGCAAGACTAGAAACATATGTACAGTATGTTTTAACAAAATTAATCTCTACTTTGTATCAATATACAAAATTTGTATACAATATGTAAAAATCCAAACTAGTGTTGCTTTTTAAAAGTAGATTCAATAATCTACCTGTTTATTTTATCATATCTATATTCTCCCTTTTTTCTTTTCAGGGTAGATTCAATAATCTACCCTTTTCATTCTATCAATAGACAAAACTCCACAGCCTCAAGATGACCGAGAAGAATGGCAGTTCTGTTAATGGCAATAAGGCCTGGCCCCTGGCCCTGTCCTTTTAAACATGGACACAAAACAGCTCCCTGCCCCTTAGAACAAGTCACCTGGTCCCTGCTGATGCTGGAAGTCCCCAGACAGAGGGATTGTGGGAAATGACGATAGTAGCATCCAGACAGTGCCTAATTAAAACCCTCAATTTAAGTCTAAGAAATAAAGCAGTTAGTTCAACAGACTTAGCCTTGGAACTTGGCCCTTCTGAAAGAATCTGACACACTTTAGCTTTCATTCCCTGTCCCCCAGCCCATATGCAATGAGGAAAACAACTGGCCAAGTCCAACCGCTCCCACTAATTCAGCTTTCTCACACTGTGGTGGGATCCCTGAGGTACGTACTGCAGGCAACACCCCAGTAGAAAGTCCAGTTTCATTAACCCTAAGAGCCTGGTCAGCCCTCACATCTTACTGATCTCACTAAATCAAAAGCCCTGTGCCCAAGAGACAAATACCAACAACTCTCCTCTGTGGTTTGGAAAGACCTATCAACCCTAAGCAGGGAGAGGGGCAGGAAAGTAACAGCACACGAGGAAGGAGGAAAGATGCCTGCTTCACGGGCTATTTAGTTCAGTGTGCTATTTAAAGTTGATTGGTGGAGCTGGGTACACATCACAGAAGCACCGAGTTTTAAAGTTAAGCGCAGTCTTCAAAGATACTGTCTAAATTATTCATTTGAGAATGAGAGCAACATGAGAGAATCTTGAGCAGATGATGTTAACTCTGTCATTGTGAATCTTTCCTTAAATAGTTTGAAACGCCTAATCTTCGTCTGCTTAGTGGCATTGGGTGGGAAGAAGGGGCAGGTAATGACACGGGGCTCCTCAGAAGATTCCCCAAGTCTTTTGCAGCTCTGTGTTCAATTTCCATGTAAAAATCTAATATGTGGATCCTAATGAAGATGTCTTACTCACTAAAAGAAGAAGGGCTAAGCCCAGAGGGAGAAGCTGGACACAGGCGGGCTACACAGTGCATAGTTCTGTTTATATAAAGTTCAAAAGCAGGCCAAACTAATGTAAACTGTGAAAAGAAACCAGAAGAGTGTGTGCCTTCAGGCAGAGGGGTAAAAAGGGACTAGGGCGGGGTCTAAGGACACCTTGGGGAGCGGTGAGTTTGTGCATTTGTTGGTGAGGGATACAGACACCTGCAACTTATTTTAAACTACATCACAAAATGAAATGGAGAGAGGGGCCAGTGGGTGGGTTCAACGGCTAAATGCACTTGCCACACAAGTTTAACAACCTAAGTTGGATTCCAAGAAATCAAGTAAGGGTAGAAAAAGAGATCCAATTCCATGGGGTTTTCTCTATCCTACATATGTGTGCTATGTCACAAACATGTTTATATACATGTCATACACACACAATAATAATAACCATATATTTTAGGATTGAAATTAGTTGGGGTGCATAGGCAGCAATGTGCAAAAAATATATCAAGATGTTAATTGTAGAATGCAGGTATTAGTTCAGCTTAGAAATAAATCTTAAATAAATGCCAAATGCTGACAGGGCGATAAAAGGGTAAAGAATTTGTTAGAAAAAAGTTAGGAAAGGATATAAAAGTTATTGTCACCTACAAGGAAGATATCAATGGGCAGGCCAGCTATTCAGAACACTAGATATGGTTATTCTGTTATAAGACGTCAAATATAAATGTGGTTGAGTTCTTACACTTGCTAAATACTACGCCATTACCTTAATTGAACACTTCTGCAAGCATTGTTCACATCCCAGTAAGAATCTCTCACCATCTCCTCTTTCAATGGCTCTGCATCCGTTAGCTGTAACATGGTATGCTGCATTGCAACCATCACAAGCCCAGTCACCCCCGAGAGTAAGCAATGCTGCCCTGCATATGTTTGCACAGTGTGGCCAGGGACTAGCCCAAGTGCGTGGGCTCAGTCGGTTTGCGGTCTAGGCCGCATGTGTCTCTCCTCTTCCTGGGACCAGCAGGCAGCAGGGGCTGTGCTTTTTATGAGGCTGACTACCAATGAGAACAGCACATTCTGCATACTTGCATGTCAAAAGTGCTCCACCATCTGTGCTAAAGTTATATGATCCAAAGTAAATAAAAATAATCGCATACCTACATACCTAGACCTGGAAATGGACGGTTTATCTCAAACTCCTTATTTATCATTGCAAGATACCCAAGGGTTCTTTTATCCCAAAGTCCAGAAAGTAAAATAGAAACCCTTTTCCTCTATCTGTCTTGAATGGACTGACCATTGCTCCAAGTATGAAGTAAAAGAAGAATAATAAATCAAATTTTGGGTGCATAAGCGGACCAACTCAAGTGGCCTACTCTGTTATGCTTCTTCGGCTCCCCTCAGGGTAGAATCCCAAGAGGGAATTACAAACATCTGGCTAAGAGAAGGAATGCAGGGCACTTATTTTCCTGCTTTAGTAGAAGTCAATTAGAGTTTCAGTTTCCTACTCTAAATGTCACCTTTTTACGACATCCTGGAGGAAGTGTTGGCAGTCCTTTCACGAGGTAAAGAGGTGTTTAAAACGACACAGAAGGGTCCAGAGATTAAAGGACCCTCGCGAGCTCACCAAGCTTCCCAGAGCTCTCCGTTTCTATTTTTAGAGGAGCATTTGGCTTCCCCCATAGCCTCAAGTGAGCCTTTTGAATCTCCTGCCGCACTTTTCTGCCATCTGCAAAAAGGGGATAATAAGGCTTGCGGCTGGTGATGCACGCAAGGTGCTCCGAGGTGCTCCAGAGGAAGGCTGGCTTCTCGAGGAGAACCTGTCAGCGCGTTCTCCCCAGGTGCCAGATATTTTCAGTGTCTAGTACCCCCAATTAGAGCATCTGCTCTTTCTCTGCGAATTTAGGCAGAAGGCAGAAGGCACGGAGCAGAGAGGATCCCTTCCCTCGCTCCTGTCGCAAAGGAGGCATGTCAAGTTGAGTGATGAACCGTTGCTGTTCTCCACTCGCAAACGCTGTGTACCCTATTTTCAAATTAAGGAGCACATTGTTGGCACGCCTGAAAGGTTAAACACTCCCACTTCACTGCCGCAGTCACTAATTGGTGCTTTATCACCGTTTCTGCGAAGGGAACATCTTGTCTGTAGACACAGCCCCTGTCCCAACAGAACTGAGATTTGGGGATCATCTCCAGTTTTTAAAGTTAGACTCTAAATCTAAATCTAAATCTCCTGCTCATACCTAACAAATACAGTAAAGTAGTAAAATTGATACATCTTTTAAATGATGTGCATGCATGTGTGCGTGCGTGCGTGCGTGCGTGCGTGTGTGTGTGTGTGTGTGTGTGTGATGGCTAATCTTGGTTGTCAAATTGACAGATCTGGAAGAGGAGACTTCAAATGAGGAATTGCTTTCCTTAGGTTAGCCTGTGGGTCTGTGGGGCTTTTGTTTTCCTAACTGAAGTAGGTGGGCCCAGTTCACCATGGTCAGTGTCATCCCTGGCAGATGGTCCTGGGTTGTAGAAAAGCTAAACTGGGCGGTGGTGGCACACGCCTTTAATCCTAGCACTCTGGAGGCAGAGGCAGGCAGATCTCTGTGAGTTCGAGGCCAGCCTGGTCTACAAGAGCTAGGTACAGGACAGCTAGGACTGTGACACAGAAAAACCCTGTCTCAAACAAACCAAAGTAAATAAGTAAATAAATAAAAAACAAAAAAACCCGAAAAGCTGGATGATCATATGATCATGTGGGACAGAAGCAGTGTCGTTACTGACCCGGCTTCCCTTGTCCTGTCTTTCCCAAGTTGCTTTTGGTCATGGTATTTATCACAATAACAAGGAACCAAACTAGAACTCTGTGTGTATGTGTGTCTGTGTGTCTGATTGTAAGTCTGTATCTCTGTGTGCATGTCTTGTTGTCTGTGTGTGTCTGGATGTGTGTGTGTCTGTGTCTCTTTGTGTATATGTGTGTGTGTGTGTCTGTCTGTTTGGGGACCTGTGTGTATCTGTATCTGTATCTCTGTGTGTATATGTCTGGGTCTGTCTCAGTGTCTGTGTATGTGTATTTGAGTGTGTGTGTGTGTGTGTGTGTGTGTGTCTATGTATGTGTATGTGTGTTTGTGTCTGTGTGTGTCTGTCTGTGTATCTGTGAGTGTGTGTGTGTGTATATGTGTGTGTGTGTGTGTGTGTCTTTCTGTGTGTAGGCCAGAGATAGACATCAGGTATCTCCTTCCACTATCCATCAGCATTTTTCTAGAGACAGGCTCTCTAGCAGAACCTGGAGCTTACCAGTTTGCCCAGACCAGTTGCCCAGTGACCATGAAGGATCCTACTGTCTCTGCCTCCCATGCACTGGGATTACAAACACACAGGACCATGACTGACTTTTTATGTGAATACTGGGGATCAAATTTAGGTGCTCATGCTTCCATGAGTCATGCTGACTTTACTGATGAGCTATCTCCCGAGTGGCTTGGAAGTTTCATAAAGATTATTTCTTTTCAGTCACAGGGAAACTTATTTTCTCCCTCTGTGGACATGTTTTTCAGACAGAGCTCAATCAACTGCAATACTAGAAAGAATTCAGAGTGGTTAGTGCATAACATTTTCTCCTGGGGCTCTTACTATGAGGAGTGCTTTGAGGGCGGTGGGGTGGAGAGCTGAGGTGAGGGTAGAAACTGGGCTGTGGAGATAGAAAGCCCCTGTGTGGACTCTGCAACCTCTTAAGGAAGGCCTTTTCAGAGAGGAGCCCCTCGCTGGACTAGGAATATTTATAATCATCATCTAACACTGCAGAAGAAAAAAGTCTTTTCAAGCCAGTATAAAAGCATCTTTGATCCCAATTTTCTAGCTCTACCATCATCTATCAATTTATCTGAAAGTTTGTTGAGCTGACAAGACGGTTCAGTGGGAAAAGCTCTTCCCCAAATGGCCTGAGAGGTGAGACCTTCTCTCAATAAACAAAAATAATCTAGCATATGTTCCTCACTTGAATAATTTTGTCATTTTTAAATAACGGGAGCAAAACCCGCTGTGCTCTAAATCTTCTTTCTTATTCTTTTGCAGCAAAAGGCTTATCTTGACTCATGCTTGATTACTGACTGCAGTGTTCCAAAGCATAAGACCTTCCCGTGAACAGGGCTTCTTTGGGGAGCTGTTGAACAAAATGGAACCAAACATTTACAGTTGTCAAGCTAAGGAGGAAAGATGAATCTTAGGCAAAAGAGACAAGTTGCTTCACAGATATTTTGTTTTTGGGATTTGAAACTTACTCGAATCCTTGCCTCTCCTTCCACACAGGGGCTACTTCCCCCAACCCCCTCCCACTATCGTCCCAACGTTAAACCCAGGAAGGAGCCTCAGAGGAGTGTCACCAGAGACACTGACATGGTCCACTTCGTTTCTTTCAATGTGTCAGTATTTTCTTTTAAGCCAGGATGGTTTGTTGAGGAGAACCTATTTAAATCTTTGGAACCTCAATTTATTTTCTTCCAAGATGGCAATATCCTTTCCCACACTTTCCTCTCCTGCTAGAGGGCCTCTGGTCAGTCTCAGCGGGTCAGCAATGAAGAAGAGTAAGAAACGGGTACCAGGGCTGGCAATCAAGTACCTGGGTCCCTGTGTTAGCAATTCTGAGAAGACAGAGGAATTTCTTTTTTACAACCAATATGTAGCTTAAAGCATATAACATGTTGTAGCATTTGCATACTGCCCTCTTGGACATGTTAAATACTCTTTGAATCATTAGGAACCATAGTCATCAATTGCTGTAGGTTGGAAAAGTATAACTAGAACATTCTGTATCCTTTTCCTTAACATGGACCTAGATTTATGACTTGCTATCTTCATGTAGTCAACATAAGACAAATAGAGGGTTGGGGAGAGCTGTGTATTAGGACATCTCCTTTCTTGCTATTGCAAACCTTCCATCACCGTGTGATGAGGTCTAGGCTAGCTATATGGAAGTTGAGCAAGTCGCCAGCCATTATAGCCAACACTCCAGACAAATTAACATCATCCAGGGCCACTGTGTGCAGCTAATCAGAGAGGAAGAGCCAACTACAAATCTCACAGAATCATGAAAACAAAAATATGTTACTACTACATACTTCAGAACAGCAAAAATCTGATGATGCCGAATGCTAGCCACAGTATAAGCAAAAGGAACCTTCATCCATTGAGGCTGAGGGACAAAAAGGTACCATCTTGTTGAAGACAAGTTGGCAGTTCCTCCAATTAAACCAAAAGGTGGAGCTTTGGCTCAGTGGTTTAGTACTTGTCTGGCATGCATAAGGATCTGGGTTCAATCCCCTCTCCTGCAAATAAGTAAATGTAATTCTAGCCCTTAAAAGACTGAAGCAGGAGAGTTTCATGTTGAAGTTCAAGTTCAGCCTGGACTGTATAGCAAGATTCTGTCTCAAAAACAAAACAGAAAAAAAATACACACAGTTTTACTATATACCAAGCAATCACGCTTACTGGCATTCACCAAAACAGGTTGAAAAGACTGCACACTGTTTTGCAGCAGCTTTATTCTTAGCTGATGAAACTTAGAAACAACGAGAAGCCTCTGGGTAGGTGAGCAAATACAGCATGGTGAATCCAGACGATAAACTACTATCCAGCATCAAAACCCAATGAACTGTCCAGCTACAGGGTACAGCATGCACGCAGTATTCTAGACTATCTCTAATGAGTTCTAGAAAAGGAAAAACACAGAGTTGAAAAACATCAGTGTTTCCAAAGGTTAAGAGGAGAAGACAAAATAGGCAGAACACAGACGGTCTTGGGAGATAAATGTTCTGGATGATACTCTCCCAAGGGGTACATGTCTTTCTACATTTATCAAGACTCATAGACTGTACAACACCCAGAGTGGGCCCTAATGTAAACCACAGACTTCGGGTGATGGTGTGTCAGTGTAAACTCATGGTTCTAATGGGCACACACTCTGGTGCAGCGTATGGTATTGATAGTGGGGAGGCTGAGCAGGAGCCAAGGGGTCCGGGATCAAATGGGAATGCTCTGGACTTTCTGCTCCATTTTCCTATGAACCTAAAACTTACCTAGAAATGTAAGTCTACTCTAAAAACTCTGTGTTACTATAAGCCTCTAGGTTTAGAGTAACAATTTACATAATGTGGGTTAGTTTTCCTGAAATGTACAGACATCCCTATTCACCCTAGATAGAAAAGGCAAAGATGGACAAAAAGAGAAAATGTCATCCAAGCCTAGCTTGGTGGACCAAGGAGATTGCTGGGGTTACTTACAAGAGTGTGGACACCTACAAAGCAGCTTCATGGTGGAAACGTCCTGTTGCAGGATGCATGAGAACTCATGCAACATCTCCAGAGCTTCCTGTGGGACTCTAGACAACTGCCCCACCCCGTGTCTCCTTCGTCTTCAGCAATCACTAACTACGTTTGTAAACCCGAGCAGGGACTTTGTGAGTCTTGCACACCGCCTTATCTAGTGAGTCTTATAACTTTCCTGTTAGAGTGTGAGCCATTTGAACTCATCCAGGAATGCCTCAAGCCAAGGACACAGCTAGAGGACACACAGCAAACACTGCCTTTGTGGGGAGGGGTCAAAATGGAACCGGAAAATACACGCTAGAAAAGCACCGGTGGACTTTGGGGTAAGCTCTGCCTTTGCTTCTAATCAGGAGTGTTTGTTAAAATCAATCGGGCGGTGGTGGCGCACGCCTTTAATCCCAGCACTTGGGAGGCAGAGGCAGGCGGATCCCTGTGAGTTCGAGACCAGCCTGGTCTACAAGAGCTAGTTCCAGGACAGGCTCCAAAACCACAGAGAAACCCTGTCTCGAAAAAAAAAAATCAATCTAGAATGAGTGCCATCTCAGAAGAAAATATTCTTTGCCTGCCCCTGAGTGTGCTGTTTCTGTTGAATTTTTATTTCTAAGGGAAGGAATTTGTTCCACTGTGGTTCTCATAGCAAAAATCCCATGTCTGTAATCCCATTTTTTTTATGAGGCTGAGGCAGGAGAATCACAAGTTACCAGCCAGCTTAAGCCACTTTAGGAAAACCCTGTCTCAAAAAGAGATCTTTTTTTGAGACAAGATCTAACTATGTAACCCTAGCTGGCCTGGAACTCTCCATGCAGGCCAGGCTTGCTTGAATTAACAGAGATCTGCCTGCCTCTACCACTTAAATTCTGGGATTAAAGGTGTGAGCTGCCATCCTGAGACAAAGTTGTCTTGGTTTGTTTGTTTACTTGTTTGTGTGGTGGGGGGGGTTGTTCTATTTTGAGAGCTTATAATATAGTTAAGTAGTGGAGTACTTGTTTAACACACAGAGAGCCAGAGGTTCATCTAGTGTTCTGCCTTAGAAACTGCTATGAATTAAAACTAAATCCTTCTGCTAAATCCTTCATTCTTCAGAGCCTGTTTTGGGTCACAAAAGCAATCTCTATAAGGGGAAAGGAACATAGCAAAATGTGTTAGTGAAGGAAGGCCTTGGGAAGCTGAGGCAGGAGGACTGCCATGTCTTGGAGGCCACCCTGAGATTGCAGAATGAAGCTCTGTCAAAGAGAGGAGGAGAAGGAAAGAGAGGAGAAAGAGAATTCAGGTGTTTACTTTCAAAGAGGATAGGAGGCTCTTGCTTGAGCCAGACCATCCTGCTCTGGTCACCTGACCCAATACAGTCCTAGTCATCAGGGCCAAGGAGAAGGAAAAAGAAATATTTGCTTCCTTCAAATGAAATGAACTCACCCTCACCGCCTCTTTCCTCCCTGCCCTGCTCTGCTCTATGCCTTGCCCTCCCACGTGGCCTGCATTACCTCACCTTGGATGTTCTGGGAAGTGCTGCTGTTGGAGACACCTCCTGAGGTGTGGGGTGGAGAGCTGAGAATACCGCTTGAGAAGGTAAAGAAGAAAGTTCGCTGTAGAGGAGAGGCTAAAGTCCTGGCCTGAGCTGGGGTTCCAGCAACAGCAAGGTGTGTCTCTGGGCTGGTGTGCAAGCTGAAGTCTTCATCTCTCTCTCTCTCTCTCTCTCTCTCTCTCTCTCTCTCTCTCTCTTTCTCTCTCTCTCTCTGCAGCACTCTGGGAGTCAGAGAAGAGAGAGACAGAACACAGCACACTCGCAAAGGGAGCTAACTGGCCATGGTTTCAAAACAGGACAGTCTTCCGAACTGACGAGAATTCCACAAGGTCGTTAATCAGCTGTTAGCCATATGCCACTTGTCTTTCACTGTGCTTCTTAATCCAACATGAATATGACAGCCTAATTACAGGGAAGGCCTGCGACTAAGCATCCATCCATCCCTGGATTGTGCTACTCCCAGTCTCCTCCCCCATCCACCCCATCCACAGGGCAATCTGGGATGTATGGAAAGTCGCCCTCTACCCATATTCCACTAAGGGAAGGACAGAAATTATCTTGGGACCTTAAGCCTACACATTCAAGGTTTCCCTACTTTAAATGCCTCAAGGGAAAGGCCCCCCAAATCCTTTGTCTATTATATGTAGGTTAAAAAAATGTGAGGAGTTGAACTCAAGCAAGCTTTTGTACTGAAAAGATTGTGTGTGTGTGTGTGTGTGTGTGTGTGTGTGTGTGTGTGTGTTACTGTGACATTGGAACACCTTTTACCAGTATCAGCAAAGTGCAGATAAAGCACTTGGTGGCAAGAATACAAAGTGGTCTCAACTCTCATAGCTTTCTGGTAGAGACGCAAAATGTAACAGGACACACGCACACACAGTTAAACCTTTACAGAATGTCAGGACCAAGGAAATGTTTATATTAAGAGGTGCGCTTAATTACAGGCACCAGAATCCACTCTCGTGTAAGCAGATTGACAGGAGAACCAGCAAAACTTGAGAAACATGCTGATGAGCTGGGAAGGATCTCCCTCAGGTACTGCCGCAACTTGGATGATATGTTAATAGCCAAGTATAAAGGTGACATTGCCAATGATCAAACGGGGTGTCACCCTTCTGAAACTCGAGACCAGGTAGCACGGCGACCATCACTGGTAAATCAGAGCAAGAAGACTTTCTGGGAAAACGTGATCACGGGCTAGCCTGATGACTCCTGCTGGTAGTGAATTTGGAGCAAACCTAAGGCCATGCCTACTGACTTATACACTGGATGTTAAAGAAGAAGATTAATCCCACTGAACAACCCTAGAGCCAGAAAAGACACGAGGATATTGTTAAGCAAATCAGCATCTGTAATAAGAAATTGGATCCAATCCTAACATGATAGCATTGTGCCAATGCCTTTTTAGTGACAGCACACTGGAGCCAACCACCAATATCCTTTGGTTCAAGGAATAGAAACTTCCCCCAAAGTGTGAACATGCCAAAGGAGACACCCTGTGTGAAGCTCCAGAATCCATGTCTCCATCGATTTTTGCCTAATTTTCAAGGCCCTATCTGTCTTCCCTTCCAAGTATCTACTATAATTGGAGTAGCAATTAGAGTGGCCTGTAGGGCAGAAGCTGAAAGTGTTCTCAAGCCACATGCAGCTCTGCCATTCTGGAGAAGAACAATTTTGGCACATGGCATTTAAGCATGACTGTCCCTATGGCCTGAGTAGAGATGAGCATCCTCACACTCACCGTGGAAGCTTCAGTCAAGGTCACAACTGAAGTGAGTGAAAAATGCAGCCCGGCACTTTGGATAAAGTTCTCCGTGGGTTCAGCATGGACTTCCAGTCAAGACTTGGTTTGCCACAGATGTTTATTGTGGCAATGGTTAGTGACAGGATAAATGAGCAGCAATGACAGCGACTGGCATTCGTGCTCAGACAACCATCCTGCACGTGGAGCCCATAGCAAGATTGCCCACGTTTCTGTTCTGGACCCCCACCTGAGTGGCATTGCTCTAAGTTTACCGAGTGAAAGAAGAAAATATGGCTGCCAAGATGGCACCAAGCTCTTGAAAACCAGCCTTTCTCCCACTATCGACTTGGTTCTTTGAGAGCCCTTGTACCGTGCTGTGTCATTTTACCCTTCACTCTCATGCCGCACACAGCTCTGTTATATAAGGAGGAACAAGACTGGCTCATGGCACGTAGCATGGCTTAAGATGGTGGGACAGGTACCATCCCTCTGAGCTGAGATTAGCATTCTCATGCTCACTGAGTTACTGTGGGTGTCAGGAAAGCACAGAGAAGACGCCGAGGGAGCTGGTGAAGGCTCGGAGGGCTGGATGAAGAGTGTCCCTAACAGCTGCCATCTCAGGCCCAATCAGTAAGAGAAGAGCGATCTCAGAACTGAGGCTCAGTAGGCCACTTGAGATTAATGACAAAATACAGGCAATGATAGTAATGTATTTATCACATTCAGAAGAGGAGAATGTGTTGTCGACCCATTAGATGCATATGTAAATTTTAATTTGCACATTATTATATTTAGTACTTTTTAGTAAAAATTACTTGACCAAAAATTTGTCACAGTATTCTGATAATCACTAAAATAAATTTTAACAACCCTTAATCTGAGCTTCCTTAGAAGAAACTCCAGGGTCTGGAGAGATGTCTCAGTGGTTAGGACCACTGGCTGCTCTTCCAGAGGATCGGGGTTCAATTCCCAGCACTCATACTGCAGCTGACAACCATATACACCTCCAGAGTCAAGGAGTCCAACCTCCGCTCTGGTCTCCTTGGGTACCAGGAATACATGATGAATACAGGCATATACATGGATACATCATTACAGATAGTATACATATATACAGACAAATACATCAATACAGATGTATACATGATGCATACCATCACACATAAAATAAAAATAAACCTTTAAAATAAGGAATAAACTTTAAAGGGGAGGCACACTTTGTAGCAGTCCCCACATCGTAAGGAAGCCAGGCGCTTGGAGAAGCCACACTGCGTGCTCTGATCTCCTTCAGCTTATTCTACCCCAAGCACTGGACAAGACTGTTGAGCCATCCTATCCTTGAATTCATCCCATTAAGACCCTAGAAACTGGGGATCAGACACACATGGCCCCTATATTGTCCAAACTGACCTACTGTGTCCATTAAGTATAGTAAAATGGCTGCTTTAGGGGCTGTGCTTTGGAGTGGTTTATTAAACAGCCCTAGAAACAGGAAAGGCAAGTTGCAGAATGAATGATGGATGGGCCAGGCATCCTGCAGCAGCTCCGGTACTCTGGGTATGGTTCTCAGAGGCAGCTTATGGCAAGGAAACAAATGAATGATTTTCATAAAACTTTATTTCCAAAATCGGGAAGCCAGTCCATGGGTCAGAGTTTGCCAACCCCTGCCTTAGACAAAACTGTGATCTCTTTTCCCTCATGTAACAAAAAGACCTAAAGCGGGCAGCTGTGACAGTTAAGATGCTGGTTGGTGCTGCCACCATCTGAAGGCTCAAGAAGGGCTGCATCCATTTCCTGTGCAGCCCACTCTCATGAGTGGGATGACAGTCGGTTGCTTTCCTCGTGGCACTGTTTTGTGTCCCTAGAGCATCGAGGTTGGGGGTCCCACAGAACAAGCCGTTCAAGAAGCAGAGGTGAAGCAATGCTTTCTGTGGGGGCCTGTAACATCCTCAAGCTATTAATTTTGCTGTGTTCCTTTTATTACCAGAGATCGGCCCTGATTCAATGAAATAAAAGCTTGTGAGAGATAAAGACAAGGAGGTGGCAGACATTAAGAGACATCTGAACAGTGTATGGCCACAGTAATGCCATTCAGCTGGACACGAAGGAAAAGGACCTGCCATCTCCCAAGAGAAGGACCTGACGGTCACTCTAGACATTTTCTGCCTGCCACGATTATTCACCGTAATGTCTAAGCTGGGAAGGCGGCTGCGGCAAAGGATCCCTCCAGCCTGTGGAGTTGGCCAAGGCCAGGAGGTCTTGAAGGCCCAGGACTAGACTGAGAATAGCAGTTGCAAGAGGCAACAGTTATTGAACAGAACAGTTAATGCTCGCTTGGCTTCCGGCCTCTGGTATGTAGCAGGCTGATCCTGAAAGGGTGGGTTCTGTGTGTCCTCCACTTCACTGTGCAAAGCAGCTTGCCTTTCTCTCCAGGACAATTGCCCGTGAGACCCTTAGTTTTCCATCTCTGTGTCTTTCGAAACAGCGCGGGGGATTTCAGACATCGTCAGCGGCTCATCTCAGGGCAGACCATCAAGCCAGCATCTCTGGGGGATTTAAATGTTTAAAGGCTCCTGAGGAGGTGTCCAGGTTAAGAGCTTCTCCCATGAACACCAGATCCCTTTCACTGTGGCTGGAGCCAGGACCAGAAGTCCTGACAGCCACCTCCCATTTGTAATTCATTCCTAGCCTGTGGTTCCTTAAACCCCAAGTTCGTTATCACCGACTCCTTTCCTAGGTACTCCCTGGCCTGCACTTCACAGTTTCCATTTAATCCAGATCGCTTCGTTTCATTGCATCACATTGAGAGATCCAGGCTGCCGAGGCTGTGGTCGCTCTGGCCCTCCTCTCACCCCCGCAGCACCAGCACACTCCACGGGCTCAATTGCATCCAAGCTGTTGATAAATGTTCTGTCTGGAGAAGATCCCCATGGCATTCCCCCAGCGAATTCTTGCGAGGTATTTATCTGCCACAAATATCCTGGCAGCATCCTTATCTTCGCGATTTCCCCCAACATCCATCACAGCTGCTCCGGGGTCATAAGAGCATCTGTATTTCTAGCGCAGTCGGTGATGGCATCTCAGGCCCCTTCTGCCATACTTTTTTCTGGTTCCCACAAATCATTCTAGGGGCCAGCCCAGCATTCTCCTGGGGAAAATAGGAAAAAAAAAAGGGAACTGAGTGCTTCTGCCTCTTCTGGGGCCAGATTTGTGCCAGACATTCCATACTGGCTGCTTCCCTCAGCAGCTGCGTGCCCCTAGGGAAGTGGCTCCGTGGCTCTGTGCCTCCGTGTCTCACCTGTGGAAGGAGGAAAGGGGCACTTTCCTCGCGGTGCCATTGTAAGCATTAAAGTGAGTACGGGATGCTGCTTACAGCAGCACCTGTGGAAGAAATGCCGGTGCTCCCATTATTCCAGCAGACATCTGCCCCAGGAGCGGTATCTCTTTCTTGTACCTTTTAGGGGGGGAAACTATATACATCTTTAATTTTTTGTGTCTCCATCTTCAGTTTCCTAAGATGGACATTTTAGGACATTTACTGATCTTATCTCTTCTGTTTTTTTCTCCTGCTTATTGAATGCTATGAATTTCCCCCTAAGCACTACTCATTCCATTTGCACATTTTAATAAGTTGTTTTCATTTTCATTTCTTTCTAAATATGTTACAATTCTGTCAAGAACTCCTTTTTGGCCTGTGGAGTTGGAGGAGGAGAAAACATAATGAATATCTATATTGCATCAAAAATTAAAATAAAATAAAAAGTCGTTGGACCCTCAAAAAGTTGAAGATTTCTCCAAAAGAGTCTGCCTTCATTAATTTCTTTTTGTTGTTCACCTGTTTGGTTTTTGTTTTTGTTTGAAACAGGGTCTCTCTGCATAGCCCGGACTGTCCTGAACTCACTATACAGACCAGGCTGGCCTCAAACTCATGGCTGTGTCCTCTCGGAGGTGATGCCTCTACCGTATCACAGCACCCTTCTCTTTTCATGACAACTTCACTCCGATGTCTGCTGCTAACATCAGCACTTCAGCTCTCTTTGCATTAGCGCTACCATGGTAGACATTTGCTCATCTTTTTTCTTTCAAGCTATCAGTCTTCATACTTAAGTGGGCTTGGGGGTTCTAGGGTGCAGCTTCGTGGTAAAGCACTTGCCCAACATGTCCAAGACCCTGAGTATGATCCCAGTACCACGGAATAAACAGATACAGAGGTTTCTTATAGAAAGCAGATAGTTGTTGCCGTGGAGCTTAGAAAACACATTTCAAACTAATCTGGGTCTCCCACAAATAGCTTCCTACCACTTCACCCATAGTGTAGGTTCCCTGTCAAAGCCATTCTCAACTCCTCCCTCCTGTGCCTTGTGGCGTGACTCTCATTTGTTTCGCTTACCCATTTGCTGTCAAATACACTGGTGTTCTTGCTGGTTTAGAAAGGTATGCTTGTCTGTTTTAGAGACCAGGGCAGACTCTCTAGACTCTGTTTCCAAATCCAGAAGTCCTGTTTTTTTTGTTTTTTTTGTTTTTTCTGGTTTTTCGAGACAGGGTTTCTCTGTGGCTTTGGAGCCTGTCCTGGAACTAGCTCTTGTAGACCAGGCTGGTCTCGAACTCCCAGAGATCTGCCTGCCTCTGCCTCCCGAGTGCTGGGATTAAAGGCATGCGCCACCACCGCCCGGCAGCCAGAAGTCCTGTTTGAAGAGAGGCAAGACTTCTAACTCCCCTGAAGAGGTAGTTATTCCGAGTCCCCTCTGGAAAGCAGGGACCGCATTAAACACAAAAAGAACCCTATCACATAAAGTGCTATACTGGATACTGCAGGGACATCATGATTGCGGAACTCAGACACAAGCGGCGCTGACCTCCGCAGCTTACAGATGCAGAAAGGATGGTTCACTGTCTGCTCGTGGGCTAATCGGAAGAGACAAAACACAGAAACGCTGCCAGATCCTTTACTGGGATCCTGCACGAAATGCTGCAAAAGACATTTTCAGATAAACTGACAGATAGCATTAGAAAACGGACAATAAATCAAGGACAGAGTGTGAAACTCATTGGAGTGGCAGCTGTAGTTATGAAAGAGGGGGCTCCAGGGTAACTTCCCCTGAGATGTGAACATTAGCCTCAAACAGATCAGAAAAAGGAGGCAGAAAGAAATGTCAAAGCAGATGGCCCCAAATGTTAGCCACAGATAAGTTAGACCGATTATATAAGATATTCTTTGTAGTTATTGTAGCTTTTCTTTGGTAAGTGGAAATCATACTCAAATAAAAAATTTTAAAGTGATCTTTTCAGTCTTTTACTATAACAGGTTCTAACCCTACATGCCTGGAAATCCCAGGGTTTGCCTCCGTGTTTTCAATGTTCTCTATATCGCTGAGCTAAAACTACCAATATGTAATCTAGTGTTGTTGTTGAAGCCGCCTTTCAGGTGCTGTTTCTGAAATAGGTGATTGTTGCCCTGGGGAAGGATTTGCATCAGACAAGTCTGCTTGGGTAGCCAGTTGTTGGAGTTACGGGTCTGTGATTATGCCCAAGGCCTTTGTTCTTCAAGAAGAGCACAGCCAAGGCACAGCTTCCTCTGGAATTGTACCTGGGCAGGGAGGAGGGCCCCTCCTTCCTTGTCCTTGAGAAGCACCCACCTTCAGGAAGTAGTAAAGAGCAGCGCGGGGAGACTATTCCTGTTGTCTGTTATCCATGTTCCCTTTCTGTTTTCTTTTAAATGCAATATTTTAATGCTTTGAGAATTTCATGCTATGTATTTTTTATCATATTTGCTCCCTACCCCACTCTTTCCCCAATTCTTCCTATATCCACCCTCACCCTCCACCTGCCTTTTTTAGTTTTATTGTTACATTTATACATATAAATTTATAAATACAACTTACTGGGTCTATTTATTATTGTTTGTATGAATGCATTTTTAGGGCTGACCTCTTAGTCTTGGATAATCAATTAGGGGCTCATCCCTGGGGAAGACTGATTCCCCCTTCTTAACAGTCATTAATTGTCTGTAGCTCTTCATCTAGGGGTGGGGCCTGGTCCAATTTCCCCATCCATCTTGGCATGTCAACTGGTGTTGTCATTATTCAGGTCTTGTTTAGTTATCATATTATAAAGATTTCATGGATATAGCTTCCTTGTTCTAGAAAACACAATTTCACGGCAGATGCCCTGGCCCTCTAGCTCTTCAAATCTTTTTGGCCCCTCTTTCATGATGTTTCCCTGTACCTTAAGTGTAGGGTTTGTACTGCAAATGTTTCAGTTGTGGTTCAACACCCACAATCAGTTATTCTCTCCATTTTAACCAGCATGGCTTTCTGTAGTGGCCTCTGTCTGGTGATGAGGGGTGAGAGCAACATTTAGCTATGGCTACAAGGCTAAGCACGTAGGATGCAGTTAGAAGTTATACTGGCTCCACAGAGTGGAGACTTTAGGCTCTCCTCTGGGCCCATGGCCTCACCAGCTATGGAAAGTTAGCGAAGTTTGTCGTAGTAGAAATTAATTCTCTTCTGTTGAGCAGCCTTAAGTCCAAGTCGACAGCGGTTGGCTACCTCTGAGATATGAGTTCCACTCCTTTACCTTTGGAGCCATCTTTTATCTCCCCCGTTATCATCAGTGTTGTGGTCCAGAGGCATCACAGCTGGGTAGGCCTTTTGATTGCTTTTCTCCCATGGAAGCTGGCACGGCACATTCTGGTACTGTGAGAGCTAGTTCTCAAGGAGGAGGCCATTTCAGCACAATCCTCCAAGTCCCATGTCCAACTTGTGTGATGCTTTTAGCAATAGGGACTTATCTCCAATTCTGGGAAGTAGCCAAAGGCAACAGCAATAGCCTATATTATTTGGGAGAGGAGTCTCTTGGACTCCTCTGACCAACAACTTGAATAGAGGTTTCTCATACTCTCTAGTATGGTTTCTGGTACTTGGGTTTTCTTATTGAATAGCAACATTCTGTTGAGGAATATTTGTGTACACTGTAAAGATAAGTATCTGCCTAAGATACCTTCTGATTGGTTTACTAAGAGCTGAGTGGCCATTAGATAGGCAGGAGAGATAGGTGGGATTTCCAGGGAGAGAGGGAAAGAGGATGAAAAATCCTCACAGATCATGCCAGTGAGACACCAAAGGACACAGAGGGGAAACAGGAGGTACAAGATGGAAGAGAGGTAACACCATGTGATAGAACATAAATTAATATAAATGGATTAATTTAAGACATAACGGTTAGTTGAGACACACCTAAGCTAAAAGCCAAGCTTTCATAATTAATAATAAGTCTCCATGTCATTATTTGGGAGCTGGCTCGTGGCTCCCAAAGGAAACTCTGACTATAACATTCATTTCTACTTATGCCAGAAGAAAAAAACAATCAAAACACTGAAAAAAGTAGTGTACCTGCCTCTGCCTCCCGAGTGCTGGGCCAGCCTGGTCTACGAGAGCTAGTTCCAGGATAGGCTCCAAAACCACAGAGAAACCCTGTCTTGAAAATCAAAAAAAAAAAAAAAAAAGTAGTGTACCTATGGAGACCCACCAAACCTCTCTCTACCCTGTACCTTGACCTGACCTGATCCCAGAACTTTTGGAACCCAAGCCTAAACCAAGAGTTTGCAAGGAAAGCTTCACAGAAATCATAACACTCAATTCTCCATCTCCATTCTTCTCTCACTGTGGCAGGATAGACTGAGCTTCAGGCTTTTGGGCTGTATGTGGCCCTCAGAGTTATCATCTGGCAGTCTCACTGTGTTCCTTTACAGGAAGCATGGCTACTAGACAGACAGGCAGAAGACTTGGAAGTCAGGAGGCTTGATGAAGGCCATTCCTTACATCACTGCCATCAAATGGGAGCAGGCAGGATCTGAGGCTTCTAACCAGATAATGGCTTGGTTTCTCCTTCCTACTCATGCTCTCTTCTGGAGCAGCATCCGTTCTTCCAGCTCTGTGCACAGATCATCTCCAGCCATTTCCTCAGCTGCCGCCCTCCCTGCACATCATGCCACGATGAAGCCAGCTCTGTGCTTGATCAAGAGACAGCTAAGATCCTAAGACCACAGTACATTTTTCTCTAAGATGTCACCCAAAATGACACAGGATCCAGTGTGTTGGCATTGCTCTCACGCAACTGCTCTGATTTTTCTGAATGCCCTGGCAAAGGGCACTGATAAACAAAGCTTTGGACTATGTCTAAGCACCGAACCTTCCTTGAGGGTCCCAGGATGCTCCATTTCTCCAGGTGTGTTCTCTGGATACATCCTTAGACAAGCTATCTGCTATTACCTGAATAGTATGTGCCCTAGACGGCCAAACAAGCTTCCTTGAAAATTCCCTCAGACATCCATCCCTTCCCATGGATTTGGAATACTTGCTTGGCTATATTATAAACCTCTTGTTGCTACTTTTACTGAAGCACCCTCCACTGCTGTTGTGTCTTGTCTTGCCTGTTTTAGTAGACTGTGCATCCCGGCTCAAGGCCTCAGTGACATTTATGTCTATGTGCCCAGAAACTATCACTCTAACGAAACTATCACTCTAATGAAACTATCACTCTAACATAGGCAAATGAACGAACCATTCCCGAGAATCAGGGTCATTTGTTTCACACTCTGGATCAGTCACTGTCTCGTTCATCTCACACAAGTTAGTTGTCTTCTTGGTGGCTCCATCTTCGCAATGGTGAAGGATTTTCTCTAGCTTAGAAATGACTGTTCCAGCAAACCAATGCCCATGTACATTATGATTTAAACAGAGGATGAAGACAGCTGAGAAACTCTGGAGGGGGGGGCGGGATATTGGAAGATCTAGTATGCCTTGGCTTCTCTGCCTTAGTTGCTCATTGAAGATGCCTGGGAAATTCTACTGGCTTTTGACACAGGACTGTGAGATTTTGAAATCTCCCCCCCAAGGTGACTATAATGTGCCGCTTAGACTGAGAATGCTGGCTGGCCCTGGAACATAATGCCTTCACCTCGGTGTCTAGCACTTGAGTCTTCTACCTGGAATAAGGAAAGGCAAGGTATTTTCGAAGCTTAACTAAATCAACATCAATTGCAGGGTTGTTGAACCCGCTGCAGGAATGCACCTACATTTTTGGACTCAACTCTGGGGCACAGCCTGAGACTTTGTTTTTCAGAAGTTCCCAAGCAGTTCTGCTTCTCTGAACTCTTCTATCTGAGAACTACTGGGTTTGAAAAACTGTGTGGCTTTGCAGCAAGTTCCAACTCAGACCTGCTGATGTCTTTTAATTTTTTAAAATGAGTTTAGACACATGTAGCTAGGTGGTGACTACATTGCATGGTATGGTGGAAATCCAGAGGCTTTTAGACCCATGAAATATTTTCATCCCTTCTCTCAAGTAAAGGAGAAATACATGCCCTTGTCTGACCTGTAGTATAATGCAATGTGTACACACAGGGCGCTCACCCACCCAACAGAAAATTCAGGACCTCAAACCAGGCTTCAAAGTAAAAGGGGGCTGCGTACTCAGAAAGCACTTCCAGTTAGCCACGGGGGCAGCTTTCCTGACTCTGAGAAAGCAATAAAGCAATTTTAAAAAGAGTAGGAAGATCCCCATAATGTTCCAAAAAATGTACAGAGAGAGAAACGGTGTCACTGTACATGACTTCAAGTCCAAAGAACAAAGTGGTAGAGGGAAGGTTCATTTCAGGAGGAAAGAAATCACTGGGACAAGACAACCAGGCACACACGAGGATTTCTAAATGCCAGTGGCGTAGGTGATGGCAAAGCTGATGAAGGAATGGCTAACAGAAGTCCACAAGGCTAGAGAAGCAACACAACCTAGAGCTGGTAGCCGTGAAGGCTGTCAGCAAGTCTGCATCCGAGGATGAATCTTGGAAAACTCTGCAGGAGAGGGAGGACTGTCAGCAGTTGCTATGGCCTTTGTGGAAGACACAACCACACTCCCCTCACTCCCTCAGTCGGAACTGTTCTGCCCACCAGCAATCTCCATGGCCAAACCTAAGAAGCAACAAGGAAGTGGGCCAGGATCCCAGGCAAGGGCAAGGCACGGCTTGCATGGCAAATGTGCAAGAAGTCATCAGCTGGAAGGAGAGTGTGCAGAAGGGGTAACTCCAACAGTGTCCTGATCATGACTGCAGGTTAGAGTCACGCATAAGGAGCAGGTGACCAGTGAGATGTGGCACCATACCTCAGTGCTATTTTCATGCACTCGGTGGTTATGTGGGTCCTTCGTGTAGTTTCAAATCCCGGGGCCCTAACACCTGATGGAGGTTTGTATTAGGGCATGATTGTGAATAGGATAATGTTTTGAATGCTTGGTCCCTAGCGAGTATTAGCATTTTAGGAAGTAGAACTTGGCTGGTAGAAGTAGGTCACTAGGAATAGGACATTGAAGGAATCTTATCCCTTCCCTGAGAGCTATTCTCTCCATCCTTCTATCCTTCCTTTCACCTCTGTGTGTGTGTGTGTGTACACGCGTGTGTGTGCATGCAAGCAAGTGTGTGTGTGTGTCTGCCACATGTTCCTGCTACTATGACATTCTGCCCACCATGCACACAGGGTAAAGAGGTCAATATCTGAACCCTTTAAGTTGTTTTTCTACTAGATATCTGCTCACAGTATTGATAAAAGTAACAAATACAGCTGTTGAGAGAGTTCTCTCTGGTGTTTCTTCAACTAAATTGGTTCTGAGACTCCACTCCAAGTTTGTACACAGGCCACAGTCACAGGCGAGGGTTTCCTCAAAGCAAAGATCAGGCAGTACAGACAATCGGGCCCTCAGTGTCACCTGCTTTATGGATATGACACAAATATTGACCCTGCAGTTGCTATAGTGACGCTCAGCCCTGTCCTGGCTCGGGGTCCCCTGTGTTCTGCCAGCAAATACCACACCCCCTCCAATACTGCAGCAGGCTAACTGGTTGCCGGTCAATCAGGTAAAACGTCACACCCTTCCCAGCTCCTGATGTGGCTCCCCTCTCTAAGTCTGTTTCTCCACTGGGGAAAACAGAAGCGCTGTGGTGATTAGCTCACGCCTGCAAAGGGCAGAATCTAGCTTTTGGCCATGGGTAAGGGCTCAAATTAATTACTTTACCTACTCCTCCAAACAAACATTTGAAACTCAAAAAGGATAAAATAAGCATCATAAAAGTGGCCTTCAAGGCAAGGTAGGTGAGGAGATGATTATATATTGGAATGAAATCAAGTTTCAAAAAGGCTTTGAGACCATTTTAAAGGTACAGTACAGACTATAGTACAGACTCTGTGGTATAGAATTATCACGGAGTAGCTTTAAGAGATTAATGCTAAAACGAGAAAACAAAAAGCCAAACATGTCAAAAAAAAAAAAATCACAGCCGGGCGGTGGTGGCGCACGCCTTTAATCCCAGCACTTGGGAGGCAGAGGCAGGCGGATCTCTGTGAGTTCGAGACCAGCCTGGTCTACAGAGCTAGTTCCAGGACAGGCTCCAAAGCCACAGAGAAACCCTGTCTTGAAAATCCAAAAAAAAAAAAAAAAATCAGTTTCCAAGAATGGACGGCAGATACTACAAACATCCCAGTACAATGTGAGCTCCTAGAACATTCTAGAATAGACGATTATACAGACGGTTTGAGAGACTGTGAGAAAGAACTCAGCAAGTTGGGAGGCAGGATGAGTTTGTAAAGTAACAGCTTGTGCTATACTATATTGTTTGACAAGATCACTGGGTTAACCATCAAAATGCTGTACAATGGAAGACAGCTTGGTTTCAGTAGAATGGGCAACATGAACAGGTCTGAAGATGATATGAGGTTGGGAGGAAGGACCAACACAACTGTAACAACAGTTCAACAGACCACAGGCTGTGTCCGCTAAAATCGCAGTGATTGTGTGGGATTAATTCAGGGATTTACTTACCCGTAGGCTCCCGGTTAGCCAAGAATGGGATGCAGATACAGTCAGTGTCTGTTCGCCCATGGGATGCACCTGTATGGGTTGCTGCTCTGACTTTGAGCATCCTGTTGTCTAGTCTTACAACCACACTGCAAAGGGAAGTGCTGCCTCCATCCGACAGAGGAGGGAGAAAAGCGTCCAGTGGCTGGAATAGTAACTTATCCCAAGGTTTCCCTGGTCTAAGCCATGCCCCGGCCTGTTGAGACCAACATGCACATGTTCACATCAAGGTGCCTTGGGCACACAATAACAGAGCTACAAACAACTTTTCAAGGGTCACAGTTACAGGAAACATTGCTGAAGAACCAGAACACACCAGTCTGGGAAAGACCAGGAGACAGCCGTGTAAACATGGACAGCAGAACGAAGAATGAGCAGGCTCCGCTACTCTCAGGTCTAGCTCTGTCCTTAGCCCTCTGTGATCTCCCTCTCCCCACACCCACTATTCCCAACCTGCTGGCAGTTGTCTGAACATCCTTCCTGCCCCTTTAGACCATTATACTTGCCCTTTAACCTCCTCCGTCACCCACTGTGGTTGTGAGGTCATCTACCTCTTCCTACCAATCTCTTCCACCCTGGGAAGCGGTCCTTTTGTATCTAAGCCTGAGCCAGCTTCCTCCCACAGAAGGGCTGTTAGCTGCAGCTCCTTAGGGGACCACCCCAATGGACTTTCTCATCAACTGGAGCCTTGAAGCTCACTCACCCCGGTAAAGAATCAAAACAGGTTCTGAAGCCCCTATAAATATCCAATACATTATCCCAAAGTAATCTATTAATTTAGATTCAGAAGTTGAAAGCTTCGCAGTAGCAAATGATTTCTTAATGGGCATTTAGGGCTGGTTTTTAGGAGCTCCAAAATTAAATGCACTGCTGTCTGGACCTCAGTAGAGAATGAAAACACGGAAGCGCTTAAGAAGGCTGACTCCCTCAAATGGTAGGCTCCCTCATCTTTCCCAATACAGTCAAGAGAGGCCTGACTCAAACCTTGCCCAGTTTGTGATACAAGGTTCTTCTGCTCTATCTTAAAAGGACTCCAAACAGCAATGCATCTACAAAGAATTCTGGAAGTGCCCGGGTGACCGGGGCAGGTAATGGTTAATTAGTAAGAGCAGAGGCCATCTCTCTGGTTTTTGAGTTACAAAATGACAGTGGGTCAAGAGGCCTGGAGTGATGGTATGGTGTGTTTGCTCATTATGATTAAATCAGTGGATATCAATTTTCATCTATACCCATCCATCAGCACAGCTCCATCCATTGTCTCAATGCAACATGGTAGAGAGCTGCCCCGCCTTCCTCCCCAGGACCACCAACCATGACGACAGGCTGTGGAGCATCCAGCCTCAGAGGATGCCTTTATTTGGTCTAGGTTTTGTGTAGCCACAAGGGCTTGTCCTGCTATAAAGTAAACCGCAAAAGGCAAGATTAAACGGATCTTGCTTCCCAGCATTTGCCGGCACACTGCTGTTTAAAGTGCTGGGCCTGAGACCTGCCAAGGCAGGCGTCTCAAAAAAGCCATACATGGTATGGCTCTCCTCTCCCATCCCCTCACAGAAGATGTTTTAGCAGACAGTAAACAGCAAGTTTTGTAAGTAAGCAGAGATGCTAGCAAGGACGTAAAGATGGAGGAGTTTTATCCTATGCAAGCAGAACTGTGCCCCAAATCTAATTTTAGCCTTTCCTCCCACAGGCGCACTTGGAAACAACCTTTCTTTCAAAGGAGGGTTAGTGGGAGGAAATCAGAGCTTTGCTTTTGATGGATCCTTGCCTGTTCTGGGGTTTCTCCTTGACCTCACATTGTCTCTCATCATATTTGCCTGTTAGCGCGGACCTCCCCAAGGCGCTCTGGAGTGCGTTCGCTGCTTCTCTGATCCCAGGAGCTGAAAAAGATCTTCATGATGGTGAAATGCTTCCTTGCATCCAGTGCTGCATTTTCCTGATAGTCATCATAGCCCCTGCATTTTGTCAAGGAGGATTTTTAAGCCAATTATTTGAAACAGCAGGTCTCCCTCCACATAAGTAGGTTTGGGTTTTCTGCTCAGATGATAAAAGCTCCCAACATTACAATCCACTTTGGAATTATTTTGTTAGAAAGCCAGCCTCTGGTTAATGCAACTTACACCCACTGTTCCTGTCATTATTTCTGACCCAAGGTCTCCCCTACATCTTTCCAATTCTCACAAATGCTCTCCCCCAGGCTACAGAGTCTCAGATCTTTCAGCTCTCTGCCTCGTGGTTGTCAGCCACTTCAGCCATTTGGCCATACTCTGCTGCTCACACTCCAGCTGGCCTGTGCCCCTTTCAAATGGGGTCCAGAAACAGAGCTGTGGACCATGCGAGTGTGTCGCTTCACCACCGTGCAAACGGCCAGCCATTGGTTATTACTATTCAGCCCTCATCGCCCCTGACTCCAAGGACAGGCTGCAGCTGTTGAGCGAGCACTAATTGGTGCTGATAAACTGTGGTGGCAGGAAAATACATGACAAATCTGCTCGGTGACGCGTGTAAAAGGGGGATTTTAGTAAATTTATTCATGTCAAACTCTGCTTTGGTAAGTCAGATAGAGTGGGGGGGGGAGCTTCTTGGTCCTCGCTGCCCATAAGCTGGGAAAACTGACCTGATTTGCACTGGGGTGCAATGTTTTCAACCTCAAATGTGGATGTTAAAATATCATACATTTTGTTGGATGTCTGTTCTGGTTCAGAACAAAGACAGATTTCACTAGGGAGCAAGTTCTTTCCTAACTGTATATTCTAAGTACCTTGAAGGTGGGTTTTAAATGCCATTTGAGGTTTTTTTTCCCCCCATACTTCTTAATGTTTTCATTAGAAGTAGACAAGTTGGTCAGATCCGAGGGACTCAAGTCATTAAAAAGGTCATGGGTAGACAGTGTCAGCATTACCAAAATGCCAAACAGGGGTGTCTTCTCAATAAAGAGCCGAGAAATATTTTAAGAGCTAACACTGTTTACTGTAAGCAATAATATTTCTCAACATTGTATAATGTTTAAAAAGGACTGCTATAGATGTGTCACTGGACAGAGTGACTCGGTCAACGAGTTCAGATGCACACACAACAGAGCAGCTGATAGACAAGGGCTTCTGTGCTGCCAACGTGGGAGGCCTGATCCTACTTCCCAGGTGGAATCCGAATGTTCTGGCCATCCTGAAGATGGATCCCCAGCCAGTCTGCGTTTCCTCCACAACCACTTTTCCAAGTTGAATGCCATCAGTCACAAATTAGCTCAAACAGCCTCTCACTCTGAAACCAGAGGCCTGTATGAACCACTCGTGGAAGAACTCTTGCAAGGCTGTCTGAAATGAAGCATGGATGCATACGGTGGGTTCAGACACATCACATCTCTACACACAACATGGTTAAACCAACACAGCAGAATCTGCCTAACAATAAAGTAGTTCATTGCGGTTTATGGTTTTATTAGTATTTATTTTTAGAAAAAAAGAGAAATTTACAAGATGCAAAGTCTCATACAATATGTTATTGTTGGTTGCCAAACAGCAGCCCTGCCTTGTGACTCAGAGATGGAGACAACATGGACAGCAGGAATGTGCTAGAGACTGATCATGGACACAGAGACTACACCACAGTAGACTTGAGGACGGATGATGCTGGGTCATCCTGTACCAACAGCAAGCCAAGACATGATAGGAAGCGAGGAAACCATGGACCTCTCTCCACAGGGGAGGCATAGGTGTATACCAACCGCGAGCATCCCCCATCCCATAACACCCACTACCCCATCAGACCACAGCATTACAGGAAATGGGATGGTCCTTTGGTGTTTTTCTGCAGGGGTATTCAGGTTCCCAGTGTCTTATTTCTGATTTTCTTTTCACATTTGAGTCCTGAATTCTTAAAGCAGTGTAGGGGCTTAGCATCTTGAATTTTTCAGGATCCGGTTCTGCCCAATGGTAATTTGCTAAAAGGAACAAAGAGAAGACATTGCTAAGACAAACTGCAAAACCTGCTTTCAAAACCTATCTCTAGGACCAGAAGCATTAAGAATTAGCTGAAGGAATCACTTCAAACTCACACAAAGACATGGATCATAGTGCCTCGCTTAACTATGAAAAATCTAGCAACTTGTGATATGTAAACCCAAATACCTTCTCACCAAAGTATCTCCACAATAACCTCAATATTTGAGCTCTAAAAGATACTAAATCAAATTACCAAACACAGTTCTTTGGTTAGTTTGGGGGTTTTGTTTTATTTTGTTTTGTCTTAATTTTTTGAGACAGGATCACATCCTATAGCCCAGGCTGATCTAGAACTCACCATGTAGTCTGAGGCTGGCCCCTGAGCTTACAGTAATTTTCCTACCTCAATCTCCTAAAATTACAGGTTTAAACTACCATGCCCAGATCTGAATATACTTCTAAATGGCCTTTGCATCAAAGAGAACTCTCAAGGAAAATTGGAGTGTATTTTGAAGTATATGAAAAAGAAAACACAATATACCAAAACAACTGTAATAGTCACCTTAGGAGGAATTTCATAGCATTTAGCATGTATGTTAGGGGGGGAAACTATCAAATCCATAATCTGAGTTTCTACCTTAAAAAAGAAAAATGATAAAAGCAGAATAATCCTCAAAACAAATTTAATCAAGAGAATAACAAAGAAAGACAGAAACCAATGAAATTTCAAATAGAAAATGACAGAAAAATAAATAAAAATACCAATAAAACCAATATACCTAGCATCGCGGTTTTTATTTGACTACCCATGGCTTATGGGAGGAGCATTATCCCTGATGTAAGGTAATTCCAATTAAACTCTTTGATATGATACACACACATACACACAAATGTGTGTATGTAATATATGTATATATGTATGAATAGTGTAAAATAATAGGTTTCTATATGTATTTTCAAACAAACTTGGCATTTTTACTCCTCCCTAACCCACTCCTCTGTCCTGCCTTCCCATCCGAGTACTAGGTATGGGATACCTTCCCCCAAGTCTGGGGCATACAAGAAACCACAAAACAATACAAACCATTGCTTTTAGTCACCCACCAGAATTCGATTATAATATACCGTGGCTGAAGACACCACACACTTTGGTCACAGGGCATGGAGAAAGCAAGCTGGCACTGACTAACAAGCTTCCTCCCAGATAGCTAGCTTTCACAGTCCTGGAAGGTGTCATGCAGACTGTTGGAGATACAAAGGAAAAGGCCACTAACCCACTCCCTGCCGTGAACCCTGTGATCTACGATAACCACCAGTGTGGCAAAATATGCCCATGCTTGCAGCACAGACAAGACTTCTATGGGAATAACCAACCAGGCTCTGTTTTCTTAAGCCTCACTCCATAGGGAGGAACACATACCTGCTACTATGAATCTGTCCAACAAGTCCTGGTTCATGAACTCATAAGCCCCAGAAATGAATCTACTACTATTATTTTGCTAAATGGACAAAGCATCAAACTGTTTTTGAAATCGTATTTCTATACCCATTGATTAGTACAGGTCTCAGATCTTATCAGGGAAGTTTCTCCGTGGAATGATGCAGAAACAACTGGTCAAAGTGCAGAGAGTGGGTGAACATGGAGTACTCAGCCACGGGTGGGCATCTATGTTATATCACGGGTGGCTCAAGGACCACTGTGGAAGAAAGAGAAGGCAGAGACTGTAAGAGTCAGGCTGGGGAAGAGCATAGGAGACAGTGTCTTCTAGACATGACAGAACTACAGCACGCATGAGCTCACAGCATCTGTGGTTTCTGCAGAAAAGCAAGCCAGTCATCATTCCAGCACAGAGGACGAGGCTCTGAGCCCCACCCCTCACGGAAGAGCTACTGACATCTGGCTGCTTCTGGAGACAGTCCATTTTTCTTTAAGGGTTTGGCCCTTAGCAGGTTGGTCACACCTCAGTGGATGGCCCCAAACTCATATGTATAAAGTAGCACAAATTGGACTCAGGGTTATTTTGAGAGAGAGAGAGAGAGAGAGAGAGAGAGAGAGAGACAGAGAGAGAGAGAGAGACAGAGAGAGAGAGAGACAGAGAGAGAGAGAGAGAGAGAGAGAGAGAGACTGTGCAGCTGGGAGGAGTCAGGGGAGGAGTTAAGGTTGAATAGAGTTAAAATACATTGTATGCATGAGTGAAATTCTCAAAGAACTAGTGAAAATATTATATTAAAAAATCTGACGGCAAAACCTCTTAGTCAGGGTTACTACTGCTGTAAGAAAATGTGCAGGACTGCTGCTTACCAGCTTTCTCAACCTCCTGCTTTCTTACAGAACCCAGACCCACCTCCCACAGTAGACTGGGCTTGCCCACACCAATCACTAAGAAAATGCTCTACAGGCTTGCCTGCAGCCTGGCCTTATGGAGACATTTTCTCAACTGAGGTTCCTACCTCTTAAATGACTCTAGACCCACAGTTTTCAACCTGGGGGATATGACCATCAGAAAACATATTTCTGAGAGTCTTAGGAACTGAGAATTCACTCGGTAGCAAAATAACAGTTATGAAGTAGCAGTCATAGTGGGGGTTCCTAAGACCATTGGAAATACGTGTTCTCTGATGGTTGTAACTCATAGGTTGAGAACCACTGTTCTAACCTCTGTCAAACTGACAGAAAACTAAACAGCATATAAGTAATAGATAATATAATAATCTGGAAGTAAATACATCAACAATGAGATGTGATTTCAGTGTGTTTGAACTGTAAATCAACTAAACAAAAAATTTAATTGGGTTAACCTCATTATATAAGCGGCAAAAATAGAAATATCAGTGAGGACCCTACAGACAAGAAAAAACTAAACCAGTAAGGAGGCAGGTGTGATATCAGCACGTGGGAGGCTAAGGCAGGAAAAGCATGCATTTGTGAACAGCCTGGGCTGTTTAGACCCTTATCTGAAAGAAGTTAATTAAATATAAAAAATAAAATCTATATATCACAAATTGATACTTACATAATATGTGGGGTAAATTCTTTGAAAAATGGGTATAAATGCTTTTTAATACAATGGGATTTGGGGAGCTGAGGACCTAAAGAAAGCAATAAAAAGAAGGAATAAACTGAGCACTTGTTCTTGGGATGTTTAATCCCACTCAAAAGATGGCTGTCTTTTGATATAAAATGTCTAAGTGAGCTTTAAATTTTAAGACAATAATGTGAATTACATGAGAAAAAAGGTTTAATTAGGTATGGAATTCTCAGTTAATCCTAAAGCAGCTGTGCTGGCTCACGTCCATAGCCCCAGCATGCAAGGCAGGAGAGAGCAAGCCAGGGGGATTTCCATGGGCATTCTAGAGGTTCTAGAGGCCACATAGTGAGTTCTGAGCAGGCCTGAGCTATACACTGTGACCCCATAAAAAAAAAAACACAAACAAGTGTCTCACGTTTCCCTTTGTGATTTTGAGGCCACAATAAAACTCAGCTGACAAACTGCCAAGCTTCATGGTTGGAGGATTTCTCATCCAACCGTTCAACTAAATTCCAAAGCTCAACAGAGCACTTTCTGTTCCCTCAGTCTAAAAGATCCTAAGGGCAACCCTATGAGGTAACGCCTACTCTGTGGGTGTGCTTTCTGGTATCTTCAATACCGACCATGACAGATGCTTCAAGGAATTAACAGCTCGCCATGGAGGCCCCTGAGTGCACATAAGAAAAGCCATTAACACCTGAGGCAGGTGGGAGAGCTGCCCCTGAGGTCATAAGAGCAGGAGAGCTGTCCTTGCCCTCTCCAACTGCAACTCTCAGGAGAGAGGCCATGCACTTCTCCAGGGCAGCACAAGAGAGGCAACACTGTTAGAGGAGGTCTGGGTGAGGCAGCCCCAAAGTTGTGAACATGGGAGAGCTGTCCCCATTTCTCATCTGTCCTGTGGCAGCATGGGTGGGGAAAGATGCCCCCATGACTACCTGAGGCAAATGTGAGAGCTGGGCCTGTGGTCATAAATGCGGGAGGGAGGGCTGCCCTTGATCCCTACCAGCAGCAACACTCAGGAGAGCAGGCCCTGCACTTCACCTGAGCAACAATAGAGCCAACCCTGTTGGCTAAAGTGTGCATGAGCCAGCCCCAAAGTAGTGAGTGGAGGAGACCTAGCCCCACCTCTCATCTGCCACACGGAGGCAAGGACTAGGGAAAGATGCCCCTGACATCCCCCGGCACCTATTAATGCCTGAGGCAGGTGGGAGAACTGGCCTTGAGGTCACAGAGCTGTCCCTGTCTCCTACCAGCTGCCACACTGGGAGACACAATTGAGCCAACCTTGCTGGTGGAGTTGTAGGTGAGCCGGTTCAGAGCTGTAAGCGAGGGAGAGCTGTCACCACTACTTGTCTCTCATGCAGTGGTGTGGATAAGGGTGTCCCCCCACACACTCCTCATCCCTTACTGTCTGCAACAGATGAGAAAGCTGACCCTCCCCCTTACCAGCTGCAGCCCTCACCTAGACAGCACAGCAGAGCTGCCAGTGGTCAGAGGTGAGGGTGACCCAGCCCTAATGCTGCAAGCAAGAGAGAACTGTCCCCATTACTCATCTGACACATGGTAGCATGGGGAAAGAAAGATGCGCTTCCCCCACCTCCCACCCATCAACAACTTGAGACAAGGGAGGAGCTGGCCATTGGGTCAAAAGAGCAGGAGGGCTGTCCCCCTCCAGATGTAGCACTTGGAAGAATGGCTCCATACCTCAAAATAACTGGCCCTGAAAGCATAGGCATGGGAGAGCCAACCCTCAGGGCATGAAAGCAGGAGAATGGTCCCCATCCACTGTTCCTGGCTGCAAGAGGTGAATCAGCGAGGGAAAGACTTGAGAGCTCACCCAGGTGGTGAGAAGAGGGGAGAGTTGGTGGGTGGACCAACCCTGCAGTTGCCCAGGCCCAGACCCAGGGTTATCCACCCCATCTATGATCTGCTGGAGCACACGAAGGAACCTGACCCACAGACCTAGAGTTGCAGGACATCCACAACACAGGGCAATAATGGGATATCCAAGAAGAGTCCCAGTGAGGGCCCAGCATCAATAGTGTAGTAGAAACCAGAGGCCTGAAACCAGACCAATGACTCTCTGCCATGAACACTTGCAAGTAAAGATACATGGACAAAGGGGTTGACTGAGTGACTTACTGTGTCACACTGCAGCTTCTATGATAAGATTGTTAAATTTTTCCCCTTTTTCTATTAAATTTGTTTTATTTTGGGATGGGTACAGGGGCAGAGGTCAGATGTGAAGGGATAGGATAATGAATGGAATCAAGATACATGCTATAAAAGACACACGGAATAAATAAAAAGGAAGTGAAAAGAAAAGCTAGCTTGAAGCACAGCTACTCTATGCTCTTTGGTTCTGTTTGGAAACATGACAAGAATTGACTTCTCCTCTCAGGCCTCACTCACACTCTTAGGCACCCCCTTTACAGCCCTGCACCCCTGAACAAATAGCGGAAAGTCCAGCAGGTGGAAACACACCATGCCATTCTCAGGACCTCACTGTTTCAAGGTTTTAGTCAATAAAAAAAAGTGACCCACTTCTTTTTGCACAGTCCTGAAGTTGATGCCCCACATGCAGGGACCGGAGTCTCTGAAGGTCTCTTCCTCAGCTGTAACAAGTGAAAGTCTGAAACTCTCCCTTGCTGACCTCAGAGAAGCCCATCCTCCTGACACACACTGAAAATATACTTCTGCTTTTTGGAACTTAACTTTTAAGATTCTGGTTAAATAAATTTTCCTTTCCTTTCTAGATTAACTTTAAGTACTCTATAATATTTTAAAATCTTGAAGATAATTTTATGATTCAAATGTATGACATACAGGTGGAAAATATAAAGTTTACTTTAGAAGAATAAATGACTTAAGCATTCATGACACCTCTCAAGGGAAATAAAGCAGCTGACACCGTGTACTGAGTAGTCCTGAGCTCATGAAACAAGATGAAAAAGACACGGAATGATCTGCTTGGGAACATGCTGCAAAGGAGTCAGGCCAGGGACAGCTGTATTGGAATGACAAGCTGGCAGGTTATTTTTTCTTTTCTTCTTTGAGCAATTTGGCATTTCTGAAATGTGCTGTGTAAATTTTTGTAATAAAATTTTATTTCAAAATAAGTTCTAAAGGAGAAAACTTATTTATGAATTCTGATTCTCTACTAAAAGAAACATAGAACCAGAAGGAATCTTGGAGGGTGGAGTCCAAGAGTTCTCCAAGCTTTTGGACATGCTTTCAGGCAGAAGGACTCCACAAAGCATCTGTCTTAAAAGACTAGGAGCTAAGTGTGCCTTCAGAATCGACCTTGCTACAACTGGAGGTCCCAATGGGCCCAATCATATGTCAACATCAATACTATGGGTAACATGCTCTCAACAAAGCCCAGAGCCTCTAGCAAGCAGCAAATACTGTCCCAGCTGTAAGTCTCTGCCACCACCATGGGACTGGCCAGTGGATGCTGTTCTGTGTCTAACCTGTTTGTTAGAATATCCCACTTCGTTTTCCTTGACCCAGCTGTAGAAAAGCTTAGGAACTGGTTGCTGGGCATCACGGAGAGTGGCTGGAGATGGTGATGCTATACATTGGAAGGCTATAACAGCCACCACAACTGGCAGCCTTTCCGACTACCAGCTTCCTCCAGCTGTGCCAGTGGCTCTCTTTCTACTGCTTTCAAATACCAAGGAGTGAGAAACATCCTTGGTGAGGCCAGTGCAGGAATGGAAGTAGGAATCCTTCAACAGCCGGTTCAAAAGCTGAAATCCTCAGCCAGATGTGGTGGCTCAGATCTGCACTCCTAGTACTTGGGAGGCTGAGGATGGAGGATTGCCCTGAGTTTGAAAACAGCTTGGGCTACATAGTAAGTTTCAGGCTATCTTAGATTAAAGAATGATGCCCTCTTAAAAAAGAAGGGGGGGGGGACCACAAGATGTTCCTATTCGTTGACTTTTAGCTGACCAGTTTCCAGCTCAGGCCATTTGTGTAACTATAGGACACAACAGGTGTTCTCCAACTCATTGTTCCAAACAAAACCCAAGCTTATATTTATTTATGAATTTCATGTCTCAGTTGGGAATCTCACTGGCATCATTTACCTAGAAAGTAGGACTGTTCTTTGCAAAAACTCAGAGTTTCTGGGAAACCTGACATTACCAGTTAATACTGTCAGAGGTTCCAGTGAGCCCCTCCAATGAACTGCCAAGGGGTCTCAGGCCTTTCAAAAAAACAAAGAGAGGAAATCTGGCAAGGAGCTGTGGTGCACTAGTACAATCTCAGCCCTTCTGAAACAGTCAGAGAATCATACTGGGTGAGAGTTCAAGGCCAGCCTGATCTACATAGTGAGACCCTGTTTCAAAAAAGCCAAGGGCTAGGACCCAATACCTGACTTCTGGGTAGGATGGCAGATTAGAAGGTACCTCTCCTTGTGACCCACTTGAAGTGAAATCTTCATTTAAGAAAGAACTGCCTATTGCAAAGAGAGAAAAGTGAAGCGGTCTGGAAATTCACAGACGCAGTAAGAGAATGGCTAAGGAAGTTGGGCAGTGCCCCTCCCAAAGAGCCAAAGCTGAAAACTGCTCCTGATACACAGCTGTACAGTGGGGTGGGGAGAAGTAGAGCCCTCATCTAGGGGTCCCAGGTAAAGAGACAGGCAGCCCTACCCTCGAAACAAGCTCTCCCTACATACAGCAGTGGTTTGGTGATAGAGATTCCTCTCACTCATAGGTCAGGAATGAATAGGAGTTCATTTTGTCAGTCTACACGACTCAGGAAACAAAAAAGACTGGCCACCATCTTGTGGGGTGACCTGTTGTTTAAAACTGACCCATTCTGGGGGCCTGGGAACAGCAAGCAATGCACAAGTCAGGGAATCTCAATTTAACCTGACAGCCCCAGATGAAAGACAGTTCTGGGGGACATATGTGGACAGCAGGACAGGAGGACAGTGAGACAGCAGGACAGCAGGCAAGCAGGACTGAGAACCTGGACAGCAGAGGCTTCTGAGACTTGGCTCACATCTCCACCACCTACAGATGGAATCAGGACTCATCAACTAACTGAGAGCTGGACTTTGACAGCCATGAGCCTGAGGCCAGTGGGGGTGAGGTTCTCTTATTGAGAACGCTGAAGTTCCAACAGTGTACCTGATGGCCACTGCTGCATCTTCCCAGCACGGTGACTAATATCGGGAGGTCCTGAAGGAACTAAGCTAGGTCCTTTTCCTGTACAGATCTCCGCGCTGTGGGTGCTTCCCATGAATCCCAATGTGCTTGGGAGACTCCTGATCCTAGAACAGCGTAGGGGATACCTTTTGAGAAATGGCAGAGTGAGAGAACCACGGACCACAAAGCTAAGTGTGGACAGCAGAAGCCCCTGGTACACAAAGAAAGGAAGCTGACAGTAAGGACAGGTCCAGTGAATACAGGACACCTGTCCATACAAACTCAAGCCCAGCCTAGACCACAGGAAAGTCTGTGTCCACAAGTGTGACTGACACCCCATCCCACACTGTCAGAACTGAAGTCAGAGGAGTCAGACTCCCCGGAGGACAACACTGAGCACAAGAGGGCAGGGATGGTCTCTCCTGCTCAGCATCTAGTTTCCATGCTATGATGACGTTGGTGTATTTCCAGACGCTCACATAATCCCTCCATTAAACCTCCATTAAGCTGAAGCTCTCAGTCTTTGGGTCATAACCCCCTTTGGGGTCACAGATCAGATATTTACATTACAATTCACAACAGTAGCAAAGTTTCAGTTTTGAAGTAGCAATAAAATAATTTTATGGTTGGGGGTCACCACAACAAGAGCAACTGTATTAAAGGGTAACAGAATCAGGAAGATTGAGAACCACTGCTCTAAGGACCATGGAAGCTTGAAAGCTGATTGTCAGGGAAGTGTTTCTTGGATTGTCTTGAGGTAATAATCCTTCAAAGAATGGCTATGGGATCTTATCTTTTAATTGCGCATTAAGTTTACACAGTTCCTGGAAAAATATTTTGACAACAATTCTACAAGGTGACATAGTGGCTTCTTCACTTTCATACATTCCAGAACACTCCATAGAAACAAAACAACACGTAAAAAAAGGTGGGCAAACTTCTTAGCAACACTTCTCAATTTACTTGTTTCAAAGTGACGTGCGGTATCATCTTGTTCTTTGAATATTCCCTCAAATGATTTAATGCACTCCTCGATCAGCATGCAAAATCACGCAGATAAGGAGCCTAAAAAGACTCTTCTGAGCCTTCTGTTGGCACAGCCACTAGGCAGCATGTTGCAGAGTTCTTGTTTGGACTTTTAAGAAACTCCCTTTGTCAGAAATTTGTGAGGGCCTTCTTCAAACTCTAAACTTGACTAACAAGTCATATGACAAAATGAGACTAGATGAATGCAATTTTGTCATGAGAAGTCACTTTTGTCCTTCATCATCTTCTTTCTTTTTATTACTGCCAGCTCTTGGTCTTTGTTTGCATCATGGTCTCCTCCATTGATAATTTTCCTTAGTAGATAGCCTCCTCGCTAGGAACAGAAAAGCCGAACACTTCCTGAACTACAGGATCTGTGATTGAGCTGTACTGTTCTCCCCAGGACCCCGAGCCCCAAGTTAGATACCACAATGAGCTAGTCTGTGCCTTGTATATCCAACTTCCATGTTGGACTTGGGCCAGTGTCTGAAAGTACCCAGATTGTGCGTGTTTGCAGTTTGCTCCCTATGGCCAGAAGGAAAGACCAAGTATCATGTCAAATATTGCACAGTCAGTGCTGATGCTTCAAGTGTTGGCTTAATGTGGAGAATCTGCCTGCAACCTCCTGATGGAGCTGCTGGATGCATGCTATCCCAGCAGATGACCTTTTAATAGGTTTCTTTTTGTCAGAACCACGGTCACAAAACTTTGTGGGATCAGTCCTGCCTATAAATACCCTTTAACTAGATACTGCCTACAGTGGTGTAATGGTTTCCTTTTGACTAGAAGTGTATTTGTGGTTTGGGTACAGAGGGAAATGCGAGGCGGGGTGAAGTGCTGAGTGTTTAGGCTGGTTTCACCAGGGCAACACAAAGCATTGCAGAGAGGCAAAGAAGCCGGGAGGAAAGAGGATTATTCAGAGAATCAGGAAAATGGCACTGGTGCAGGAGAGTGGTACTGACCTGAACACAGGTACACCAGCTGTACCTCGAACTGACCAAGCAGCTTGGGTGTCTGAGAAACAGTTTAATAACTTGTAGAACACAGACTGTGCCTGGAGAGCTGCTCTCATCCTAAGCAGCAGGTCTGCTTTGTAGCAGGCATGTGCAAGGAATTCAGAGGCGTCTGTCACTGGGATCCTTAGATGTAAACATTGTATTTGTAAAAATGGCCCTTTAAGTATATTTAAATTTTTGCCACTTGTACTTATTTAAAGGCAGCAATACTTTCTAGGTCACACCATTTTAATGAAATTCCTCTCATGTCATTGGGGGCTTTAATAAAGGTTCCTTCCCCACCATGGAAAAAAAAAAAGAATATCTTCTGGATTATAGTCACCCTCCAAAGTGGGCATGTGAGATAAACTGAGTCAAGTCCTAGAGTAACAGGTGGTCCTCCACTCCATCTTTCTGTATAGAAAACTTCAATCATATGCTGACCTCCTCTGTCAATCAGACTCGTGTAGGATGTTTTGAAGGAATTCAGAACTAGCACTGATTCCCCTTGGTGACGTTTGTGTTCATATGAAGCTGCATTCTTTGAGCAAGCCAATGGCTACTTCAACACTATCACCTGTAGGTCTTCCCAGGAGCAAAGTGAGCACCTCTATGCATAGAATTTCATGTTATATCTTGCTTAATAAGATGTGCAACAAAATTTGAGGTATTCAGAAAAATTCATTTATCATTTCTTTAATATCATTTCTAAAAATTAAAAAATTAGTCTCAGAGGATTTATTCTCCAGTTTGCAGGCCTTCTGAGTTGGTAACTGCTACCAAAGTTGCATAAGCTTGAGTGACAAGTCAAGAAGCGTGCTGTGCTTACAAAACGGATCTGGACAACAGTCCTCACCCTCAAATTGTGTTTTCATGAAGAAGCTCTTAGATAATAAAACATCTTGGAGATGTTGAATTTTTTGGTGGCCTCCCGTAGGGCCTCTCTGTTCATCCCCTGGCATGCTAAGCTGATATTATCAATACCCTGTTCCTGCATCATCCTGAGCTATGGAGGGAGGAAGGGCCACTCCTCCAGGAAGAGTGGTGAAAGGATCCAGTTCATCTTTTCTCCTTTTGTAGTAGGTTCGTCCCAAGTGGACCTGGGTCACTGCTGGTCCTGGGCTTCTTCTAGGAGATGGGGATTTCCAGGACCTCTTCTGATCAGGTATCTTTCTCCTTCTCTGTGTTTTTCTTGGGGATTCCATGTTGTCAACATAAGAACATCTTCTTGAACATTAATAGTCCAATCTATTGTAAGCAGAGTAATATCTCCTCAGGGAAACATTTCCTTTTTGCATATTTTCCTGTGTGCCATATTACTTTTCATTTTCTGATGCCAACTGAACCAATAAATCAGACTCCTCAAGTTGGACCAAGTAACAAGTACTCAGTGGTCTGTATTCCTTGGCAGTTTTCTCTTTCTGTCCTAGGCATCATCTAACGCCCATTCCGTTGAGTGGTCTTTTCTAGCCTACTTTTAATAATCATTAGTTGAGTAGACTCAACTAGTTACATGAAAATTATAGTGACAATGGCAGTGACAGCAGAATGAGAGGGACTACAAGAATAACAACAATGAGGAAAAGCAGCAGCAGAGCTATAGTGGAGGCAGCTGCGGTAGAGACAGCAAAAGCAATGTCACAGCAAAAGCAATGTCACAGCAAAAGCAATGTTATAGCAAAAGCCGTGACATCTATACTGTAGCAACAGAAATGGTGGAAACATCAAAACAAAAGGGTAGCTAGGGCCCAGGAGTAGCAGCCATGACAGCAGCTATAGCAAAGACAGGCAGCTCAAAGGTTATAGAAAGCAGCTATGACAATAACAGGAGAAACTAGAAATAAAGAGAATGTAAAAGAGTCCAACGACCTGAGGCTGGAGAAGGGTAGAAAGCTGTGAAGATCCAGAGAAGAGAAAATGATGAATTCCAAAGATCAACCAGGCCTTGAGAACAAAGAGTTTCAGACATTCTACACCTACGAGCTGTATCAATAGCTGCTGTTAGGGTCTAAGGAATCTTGACACCCAAGGTCCAAGAATCACAACACTAGCTACTTTGCCAACTTATTTTCTAATAAGCACAATAATAGCAATGGGAGACTGTCATGGAGAAATCCAACACACTACTAATAAAGTGCCATAATAGTGAAAATGCACCCCAAATTGCTGTGGAGGTCCCAGAATTGGAGAGGTCATATAGAGAAACTGAGGCACCATGTAGTAGAGTTCCTGAGCAGAGGCCATTGGTGAAGGTGCAGCCTCAGTTACAGTGCAGACTCCAGCATATTTGAGATGCTAGGACCATGAGCTGCCTACCATGGGATGGATGACAACAGCAGATGTGAAATGGAGCCTGTCTGAACACATGAGAAAATTGTATATGTTGTGGATGGCAGACCTCATAAAGGTGAGTACCCAAAGTCCTTTAGAGCCCAGAAGATCATGAGTGAGTTCCAGATGTCAGACACTAGGCTTGTTACACTGTTGGAATTTTGTTTTGTTTAAATATAATTGTTTGTATGTCCTGTTTTATTCCATTTTCAAGTAAAAATGTATTTCAAGTATTTTAAATGGTTTTCATCATCATCATTATTATTATTATTATTTGATGATAGCCCACAATTAAGAGATTAAATATTTTAAAGAGACTTGGAGCTTTTAAAGTGTTTGAATTATTTTTCGAGACAAGGTTTCTTTGTGTAACAGTCCTAGCTATCCTGAACTCTCTCTGTAGACCAGGCTGGCCTTGAACTCACAGAGATTTACTTACCTCTGCCTCCCAAGTGCTGGGATTAAAGGTGTGTGCCACCAAAATTTTTTAAAGACTATGGAACTTGAAAAACATCCTTCACAAATATACAAAAAACAAACTTCCAAAAACTGTATGGAATGAAATAACCAAAACAATTCTAAGTAAAAGGAACAAAGCTGATGGTGTTATAATACCTGACCTCAAAATCTACAAAGTGATAGTACCCCAGACAACACTGTACATATGCACATGCACAATAAATAAACCAAAGGAACAAACTAGAGAACCAGGAATTAAAAACATGCATTTATAAACACATTTCTTTGACAGTGAAGACATACATTGAAGAAAGGAAATTCTTTGATAAATGGTACTGGGCAAAGTAGACTGTGCATACACAGAAGAACTAAACTCCCAACTCTTACTATATACAAAAATCAACTCAATATGAATCAAAGACATAAATGTAAGACCTAAAACTATAGAATTATGAGAAGAAAAACTTTAGAACATCGTGGGGTAAAAATTTGGATATGATTGCAAAAGCATATGCATCAAAAACAGAAAATGATAAATAAGATCACATCAAACTAAAAGCTTTATGTAGAGCAAAGCCTTCAACAGAGTGAAGAGACAACCTAGAAAAGGGGGGAAATATTTGTAAACTATAAGACAAGAAATGATTTTTAGAATATATAAGAAATTCAAACAAACCACGTAAGAAAATAACACTGTGATTTTCAAATGGGCAAGCTACCTGAATAGATATTTCCCAAAAACTAACACATCTAAATATCTAATAAGCATATGAAAAACTCATCATAACCAACCATCAGAGAAGTGTAAATAAGAACCACAATGAGATGTCGTTCTATCCCAGTTAGATGGCTGTTGTAAAAGAAAAAAATAACTAATGCTAGTGAGGATGTGGAGGAACAGGAAACCTGATGTGCTTTTGATGGGAATGTAAATTAGAACATCCATTATGGAAATAGTACAAAAGTTTCTCGGAAAACTAGAAATAAAATCATCATATGACCTAGCAATCCCACTACCAGGAATATATCTGCAAGAATTGTGATTAGTAGTCCAAAGGTACAGCTACATTCATGTTTATTAACACACTATTCACAATAGACAGGAAATGAAAACAACTTAGGTGACTATCAATAGATAAATGGATTTGAAAAATGTATTTTACATACACAATAGAATATTTGACATCCATTCAAAAAAGAATGATATGGTTTCATTTGCAACAACATGGATGGCAGCAACAGACATGTAAAAGAACTGAATCACATAAAAGGACAAATGTTGTATGTTCTCACTTACATAGAGAAGACAAAGTTGATCACAGAGAGGTAGAGAACTGTTGCAGGAGGTCCTTCCGCTCCTCCAGCCTATAGTCGCTGAGATACCAGCCCATTGGGGCGTGGTCTCTCTCCCTTTAAAAAAGCGGCTACTTCCCTTCTTGCCCCTTTTCGCTTCCTGCTTCGTTTTCGGAGACTAGACTCCTTCCTGATTGCACAGAGGGCTATTGTCTGGGACGGTTATCTGTAAGTTTTTTCCCCTTTAAATAAATATCACCCTATTAATCATAATTCCAAACTGGTGTGGCATTGTTTGCGACTTACGCCTTCAGAGAACAGACCTAATGAGACCAGATCCTGGGAAGAGTGTTGGGGAGAGGACGCAAAGGGACAGTGTTAGCACCAGTCCCCCAGATGCTAGTGTGAAGAGCCTCACAGAACTGCCCCGCTGCTCACATCTGCAGCAAAGAATTGACAGGCCACACAGTTCTCATAAAAGATCAATGTCATGCTGCCGGGGCAAGCAGAGACAGCCTGACTATGGTCAGGTAACAGGGGTTACATATTAACTAAGCCTGCTTCCTTAGACCACCCCCTTCCTCAGAAACATTGATGAGTAGATATGGCACTCTATGGAACTGAAGCTCCTTACTTCAGGCCTTGCCTGTAGCATTAATAAATCTCTTGTGTGAATGATGCTTCTACCAGGTGCTTTTTCTCTAGAGCCCCTTTCCTGTCTCCTTCTCCTAAATTAGCATTTGGAAAATGGGCACAGGGGTACAGTTGGATAGAAAAACAGTAGGATGACTACAATCGACTACCACACCTACAGTAGGATGACTACAATCGATGCCCACACCTACAGTAGAATGACTACAATCCACTATCACACCTACAGTAGGATGACTAAAATCGACTACCACACCTACAGTAGAATGACTACAATCCACTACCACACCTACGGTAGAATGACTACAATCGACTACCACACCTATATTAGGATGACTACAATCCACTACCACACCTACAGTAGGATGACTACAACCGACTCCCACATCTACAGTAGGATAACTACAATTGATAACAAATAACAGAATGTTTCCTGCTAGCTAGTGCCAAAGATTTTGAATGTTCTAAGCAACAACGAAACAATATGTGTCTTTGGCGGCACATAAGCCAGTATACTGATACATGTATACATACACCAAAAGGTCACACTACATACCAAAACATTTACAACCACTATATGTCTTTTAAAAATAAAAATACATTTGAAAATAACTTAAAAAGAGAGAAATGAAACGTTTAAATATTGAAAATACAAAAACTACCAGTTAGAATCCTAGACCAGCAAAATTATCCTTCAAAAACAAAAAAGAAAACTAAAGATTTCCTTAAATATGTGCTTCAAAAAATACAAAAAGCAATTCTTCAGACAGAAGGAACATAAAATAGTTTGAAAACCTGTGTTCACAGCATGAAAGGAAAAGCCATAATCAGAGAAACGAAGGCAAACAACCTCTTCCTAACCTTGATTCATCTTTAAAATAACCACTCAGGAAACGATGAAAACTGTGCACCAGTGACCATCCCACGTGTTAGCTGGGGCCATGGCAGTAACATCACAGGAAGGAAAAACTGGGAAGACAGGATTGTGCAGGTAACTTAGCATGATGCTTTTTAAAAGTGGAACCGGAGACATTTAAAATTGTAAACTCTAGAGCAAACGCGCACACATGCACACACACACACACACATGCACACACACACATACACACACATGCACACACACACATGCACACACACACATGCACACACATATGCACAGACTACTCAAACATTCTGCTCATTAGAAAGAAGGTTGCATCTTACTATTACGACAAAGGTCAGCCTGGAAAAGCAAGCAGATGGCAACTCCCAAAACATTCCCTTGTTTTGTTGACATTTGAGGATGAAATGTGGGGTGCTGTTCAGGAGCTCTTTTTACACCCTAGGTACAACAGTCAAGTAAATACTCAAATGTAGTGAGAGGTGACCCCGAAGCAAAGAGCAGTCTTCCAGCCCAGGCTGCCCTAACACCGCCTGTTAATAGGAGAATAACTGAGTCACAGTCTCGCCACAAATCCTCTCATCCTGAGGAGCGAGATGAGAAGCCTGAAGAAATGAGACCAAACACAGAACAAACGTTAATTTTAGCATTTTTATGCCTGTTTGATGAAATAGAAAGGAATTTGCAATTTGACAAAGAAATGCCCCCGCCCTGGGAATACCCTCCCAACCACGAAGGGTATTTAATCATTTTCAAAGAAAAATAGAGCCAATGGTATGAGTTTCTCATTATATTTTCTTTGCCTTTCCCTTTTCCCTCTCAAGCCCTGAAAATTCAAAGCAGCTCCCCAGTCTCCATGGGTTCCCCAGGGCTCTTTCTCCTTTTAAAGAAAAGCAAAAGAAAACTGCAGCTCCCGTCTGGACTGGCTGTTCCGTGCAACAAAACAAACGCAAGGTCACCATCTGCTCTCTTCTTCAGCTCACCAGGATCTAAAATGTCTGAGGGTGATTTTGTGGCCTATTGAGACGACAAATTTCTTCCAAGTGACAACACAAAACCTAAACGTGCAATTGTTGTAGCACCTGTCCTTTAGTCTGGCCCCCTTCAAAGTCTTCAAATCCAGAAACGTGGCTAAATTCTCTGAGAAAGGTACACCCTAGCCCCTCACTGGCTCCGAGGGCCTCCCCTGCCAGGCTCTGTTGCAGCTCTCTCTCACACCTGGATTGCAACTGGAATATGAGAGTCTCCCCAAACAATAGGGGTTACTCCATTGCCCTTGGTTATCTTCAAGAATTTGAAGGTAAAATCCTAAAGCTAAAGACATCACACACTTCAGACACAAACCTGGAGGAATAGAGCTGGTACTGACCTGGAAACCGCCTCCCCAAAGACTAGTTCTTAAAGCATTGGAGATCACACACACACACACACACACACACACACACACACACACACACAGCCAAGAGGAAATGCAAGCAGCAGTCCTACCCTGCAGGAAAGCCTATGACCCACAACAATGACTAAATTGGCAATGTACCCTGGGTGGTGCAATAATGGCATTTCATCTTGGGAGTAACCAGAAGCTGTCTAGTTGGACTTAAGGAGAGAATTCATTCCTGGTTCTGTAAACCTAGCCAACTACCCATGGCTGGAGAGATCATTCACCCTACAGAAGAATCTACTACAGCCACTTTCCTAAACCAATCCTAACTATATTCTAAATATGAAGTTCTAAATACTTATAATTCCTAACTATATTCAAAATACGTATTCTTATACCCACAGGCAAGTGTAGCTCTCACCCCTCATCAAAGAAGCTTCTTTTGCAATAGATGGAGTCTACTACCAATATCCATGACTGATCAAAAGCCAGAGAACAAGTGACTGTGGGCTATCTAACCCCAACTAATAGATCTCTAATGATGTGGGATTCCCCGTTGTATGCTATGAATATGTTTTATTACCATTAGCTAATAAAGAAGCTGCTCTGGCCTATGACAGGGCAGAATAGAGTTAGGTGGGGAAAACTAAAGTGAATGCTGGGAGAAAAAAAGGCAAAGTGAGGCAGAAGCCAGGTAGCTGCCGAAGGAGAAAGACACCAGAACCTTATGGGTAGGCCACATTAATTGGGGTGATACACAGATTAATAGAAATGGGTTAATTTAAGATGTAAGAATATGTAGGAATATGCCTAAGCTATTGGTTAAACAGTGTTGTAATTAATCTAGTTTCTGAGTCATTATTTGGGGCTGGGTAATCAGGAAACTAAAGTACAATCTCCGTTTACACTCTAAGGCCTTATACCTAAGACTCAGGGAAAATCAGGGACAAGGGAGAGGAAAGATTGTAAGAATCATAAACCCTAAGATACTTGCTACTAGACAGTATCCCTAAACATGACACATACATTTCACCATGAAATATCAACAATATGTTTGCCTAAATAATAGTCATATAATGACAGTATCAGTTGACATACCAATGTGGACAAGAGAAATTTTGCATGTTCCAATCCCTAGATGAAGAGCTATGTACGGGTGGCCAATGGATGCTAAAAGAGGAAGAATTAGTTTCCTCCAAGGATAACATAGGTTACCCAGTCCCAAATGACCAATCCTGAACATGTACATGCAAGCCACACTAAATGGATTTGGTGACTTACATATGTATATGTATGTAACAGTAATAACTAAAGATGAGACTGTGAGTTTAGGAAAGAGGGGACACTGGAGTTGAAGATAGGAAGGGGGTGAGACGGACAGAGACACACTGCTCACACAGAAAGATTTCCAAAAATTTTTTTATAGTTATTTTGAGGCCAAATCCAAAGCAAAAAGAAGCTGTCAGATTGTTCTGTTTTATGATAATTTAAAAAGTAACAAAATTCTTGACAGGTGGTGGTGGTGCATGCCTTTAATCCCAGCACTCGGGGAGGCAGAAGCAGGTGGATATCTGTGAGTTTGAGGCTAGCCTGGTCTACAAGAGCTAGTTCCAGGACAGGCCTCAAAGCTACAGTGAAATTCTGTCTCAAAAAACAAAAACAAACAAACAAACAAAAGTAACCCAATTTTTTATACCTCAAAAGCAAAACCAAGATTTTCTGATACAGTTAAAGTAAAACTCAAGACATTCCATTTGTAAAATATGCTGATATGTCAATAATATAAAGCAGAGTAATCAGTTAGCTGGCATTATAATTGTTCAATGTTGTAGGAGCTGCGGGTTGCATTTCTGCCACCTGGCTCCCGGCCGCCTGGCTAGCTTATACCCCAAAATAACAACACACAAATTGTATTCATTTAAATACTGCCTGGCCCATTTCTATTAATGTGTGCAGCACCCCAAGGTGCGTTTACCGGGGAAGATTCTAGCCTATGTCCATCCTGGGTCGGAGCTTCATCGCGTCTGCCCAGGAGAGGGGAGCATGGCGTCTGAGCTCACTTCTTCTTCCTCCCAGCATTCTGTTCTGTTTACTCCACCCATCTAAAGGCTGGCCTATCAAATGGGCTGAGGCAGTTTCTTTGTTAGTCAATGACCTTCCTCCATCAGTTCAAGATGTTTGAAAGCATAAAACATATTCTAATGTATGCACAGGCATGTGTCTACACAATGGTGTGTATGGCATATGTATACATGTTTGTGTGCACAAGCATGTGTCTAGATATTTCTGTGTATAGCATATATATGTTTATGTGCATAGCATGTATATAGACATGTATGCACAACATGTGTATTTATATATGTTTGTGTTCACAGCATGTGTAAAGATGTGTGCACAAGCATGTGTATTTAGATTGATAATCTAGGTTTGGTCCTTTAAGATGAGTGCTAATAATGTTATCCCTCTCCCATCATTTTTGCATGGTAGTCCAAACATTTAATTTGCATTAAACTTGTAGTTGAAGTCCTAATTCTCCAGAAAAAAGACTATAGCTTATAGTCTAACAAAAGTCAAGAGAAAAAGGCAGCATTCACAAGTGTCAAGAGAATGTGGGAGGCTGCCCAGTCCTGGGATCCGTGGCTGGAGGCCCAGTCTAGTCTCCACTTCTGAACCAAGTGAAGGGCTTCCCCAGTACAATGAGCCTGACAGACTGGGTCCTTCTGACCTTTGCTGGTGGGTACAGAGGAGTCCATCTTTCTAATGCTTCTGTGGGACCTAAAGCACTATGCACAGATGCTGGGGTTTAAGCCAGTGTCTCCTTCCTGCACAGACCGCTGCATGCATTCTAACACCATCACTCTACCTGTCCTTAATCTGCATCATCTGCAGGAAGTTGACTTGATTGTTTTAAGGGAAGAAACACCAAGGAGGCAGAAATCGCATAAAGACCTAAAAAGCCAACAGCAGGATAAGGTCCTGCATGAGATCCAGCGCTGTGTTAGTACCTGCTTCTAACAGGCATGACAGACCTGAGGCCTACCCATGCCTTCTGTTTTGTTTGTTTGTTTGAGATTATAATACAATTACATTCTCCCTTCCCTTTACTTCCTCCAAACCTTCCCATATACCCCTCCCCTTTCTCCTTCAGATTCATGGCCTATTTTCTTCATTAATTGTTATTGCATGCATATATCTATACATATACATTCCTAAATATAACCTATTCGGTTATATGATGGTATCTGTATGTGTGTTTCCAGGATTGACCATTTGGCACTGGATAACCAATTAGTGTGATCTTCCCTAAGAAAGACCGCCTATCCCACTCCCAGTTTTTCTCAGTTTCCTATAATTCTCTCCATAGGGTCGTGCCTTGCAGACTCCCACCCCCACTCGCTGTCCACTTTGGCAAGTCCATCGGTGTCATCCTTGTTCAGTTCATGTTTGGGCAATCATGTTCATGAGGCTTCATAGGTGTAGCTTCTAAAGTTACTAGGAAGCACCATCTCACAGCAAACTCCTTGATTGTCTGCCTCTTTCCATCCCCTCTTCTCCAATGTTCCTTGAGCCTTAGGTTGTGGGAGTGTTTTGTAGATGTCACCACTGAGACTGGACTCCACAACTCTGCATTTTGATTTGTTGTGGTTTTCTGTAAAGGTCTCTATCTGTTGCAAAGAGAAGTTTCCTTGATGGAGGATTAAGACTACAGCTATCTGTGGGTACAAGAACAAAGGTTTCTAGACTGTTGTTAGGGACTATGCAGGTTTAATAAGTTAGGGGTTGTAGATTCTTCTCCAATAACCTTGACCTCACTAGCACTGAGTAGTTGGCTAGGTTCCTAGTACCAGGCATGGTTTCCCTCTTGTTGGGTGTCTTAAGCCTAACCCTGTCTTCTTGCTGCCCTTTCTATTTGAACATGAGGTTGGACTCTGGTTTCCTCTCCATTTGGCTGGCCCCTCTGTTCTTTCCACTGGCTACCCAATACTCGAATGCTTTCTGCCCTCAGCCAGGCAGAGGCCTCCTCTCCATCATTTTTCTTCATCCCTGCCCTTTGTGCTCTGTCTGCAGGCGTCACAATTCCCACCTCTAAACAGATTATTAACCAGTAACATTAGCAGTATTTGTATGACAAAAAGACTGACTACTGGCAGGAAAGACATGAAGTTTTAGAAGGAGTAGGAATGGATGTTTTATATAATATGTGTGACACACAAAATGTTATCACATATTCATGTATACTTAACATTATTAGAAACCAAATATCACATTTTATATGTAACTAACCCAGATTACATTTTTTCAGTTCATGATTAAAAACCAACGACTTTAGACCTGAGCATCAAAATGAGAAACTGGTGAGTTGGCGGTTATGGCCAACAAAGCCCACTGTGACGGACCTCTCTCTGACTCGGACTTCACTCATCCATGAAGGTGTGAGGTTAAGTCAATCACGCCAGCTACTAGAGCACCACCATCTTCCCACAGGTACACTGGAAGAAAGCATAGAGCTATAGGGAAGGTATGGGGAAGTAAGAGCAACCCTCCCAAATTATCAGGACCCATCCTTTCTGAGCTGTTTATTCATTCCTTTATCTGTTGGGAGTGTGTACTACCGCACCCAACTATTACTAATGTATCTTAATATCTGTACATGAACATCCTCAAAGCCACAGACATCACAGTCACTACCTTCAGAAGGGAAGAGAATGCCTTCCTGGCAGCAACTCCTCTTGTAGTTTGCTATCTTCAGAATGACCCTGTCTGCAGACATGGTTTAATTGGTATAGAAGCTGAAGGCTCCAGAATGCATGCCTAAGACCTCTTCTTAGCAGAGCCCCACAGACACAAGACTGTCACCAAAATTGTTACTAGTATTCCCTCCTATTTCTGTGAGTTCACCCTGCCCCTACATCATTGAAGATGCCCCCAATACTCACATTGATTAACCAAGCTGATCCTTTACATCTTCCAGCCCCACCTCTCTCCTCGAATCCACTATTTCTTTGGATTTCTGCAGTCCTCCAAACTGGCCTATCTACTTCTGGTCTCACTCACCAGAGCTGGAGGATGTTTTCATTTTTGCCTGTCTATGTCACTTGCATACTAAAACTTCGCAGAGATTTATCATTACCCCATATTCATGGGAGCTATAAACTACATCCTGAATGATAATGCCCCCCCGCCAGCAAAAAGCTCTATGCCCTCCCACTGGTACCCAACCCTTCAATTAATTTTCACTTTTTCTTTTCCAAAGCTATTTATCTTTGTTATTTTCATTTTTTCCAATGAAACAATGCCTTGCTATAGAATGTATCTGAAGCATCCTCCACAGACTCACATGGTCAAGGCTTGCTCTGTCTGCACCGTGGTACTACCAGGAGGCAGTGAAAGTTTTCAGACATGGGGCCTGGGAAAACGTCTTCAGGTTATTTCAGGAATGCTCCTAAAGGAGACCATGGATCTCAGTCTTCTCTTCCTCCCCTCTCTCCTCTTTGTGCTTCCTGGCCATATGCACTCACTATGGCATTTTGGCTTTTCCAAATAATCAAAAAGCAACAGGGTCACTAAATCGCTGGCTGAAACCTCCAAAACTATGAGCCAAAATAAGTCTTTTCAAAAGCAGATGTTTTTGTTTAGTTATAGCTGTTGTAATCTACTGGCCTGGCCTGTTACCTGGGTACCCTGTCCCTTTAATAGACAAGCCCCACACACTACCAATCTACATGTTTCCCTGTGAAGGCAAGTGGATCACCTGCCCCCTCCAGCCTGCTTTCTCTCTCTCTCTCTCTCTCTCTCTCTCTCTCTCTCTCTCTCCATCCTCCTTCTAAAGAGGTAGCTACTGCCTCTTCCTCCCCAATTCTCCCCCCCCCCGTGTATCTCTCTATCTCTATTTACCTCTTTCCTCCATAATCCCCTTACCCATTAAATAAACTCTATACCCAAGCTCTCTCTACATTGCATATCTTTGTCCTCTGCTCTGCCAATACCATGCTGAATGCAAGAGACACCAGACAGTTCCACACCACAAATCCTTGAGTAAAGCAAGCAGCTACCCCAGGATGTTACCAGCACCCACCTTTCTCGGGACCCCCAAGAAAGACTTTGGTGCCCAAAAATAAGCAGGAAGCAATCTTGAGAACCCGCTGTCCCAATCCCCTCAACCTACTATGCCTAACTCCCCACCATTTTATTATAAGACAAAGGCAGGAATATTGTAATCTGCTGGCCTGGCCTGTCACTTGGGTACGCTGTCCCTTTAAGAGACAAACTCTTCTCACTCCAACCTCTCCCCCTTTGGACCTCGGACCTCATGCCCTCTCTCCATCCTCTCTCTCTTTCTCTGTTCCTCTCTCTTCTGAAGAGGTAACTACTACCTCCCCTTCCCCATCTCTCCTCTCTCTTTCTTCTTTCTCTGTCCCCCCTTCTCTCTCTCCCCTTCTCCCCACCTCCTCCATAACCACTTACTCTTCTACCATTCCCACTAACTAAGCTCTACATGCAAGCTCTCTCTGCATGGCATATCTGTCTGTTTCCCATGCGGCCTCAGGGAAGTCACTAAGGCCTCGGGTGACCTGCTGTCACCCCTTGGGGGACTGACCTCGGGTCACCCGCATTTATAAATGATAACAGTGAGTATGAAAACAGTCTAGTCTACATAGTTGAGTTTGAAGTCAATCAAAACTACACAGCAGGGGGCTGGAGAGATGGCTCAGTGGTTAAGAGCACTGACTGCTCTTCCAGAGGACCTGGGTTCAATTCCCAGCACCCACATGGCAGCTCACAATTGTCTGAAGATCCAGTTGCAGGGGATCTGACGCCTTCACACCAATGCACATAAAATAAAGTTAAATAAACCATCAAAAATATTTAAAAAAAAAACTACACAGCAGAATGCTCTACTGATCTAATAGACAAATAAATGGCGGTGTCATGCAGTGTGAAAGGACGATGGTAAAACACAGAGCAGGCGATGGTGAAGGAGACTGCTGCAGAGGACACTGCAGCACTGGGGCTGCTGAGAGCAAGAGCAGCAATGGTAGGCAGGGCGGTAGAGTTAGACAGAGATGGGGCCAGACAGCAGGAGAGCACACAGATGCCAGGCAAGCCCAGGCAGTGCGGCTGGCACAGACAATGCAGGAAGGGCACACTCACTAGGTGCACCCTGCAGCCTACATATAGCCTCCTGTACACATTTTGATGACTACAACACAATCTTACCGTAGCGACCTTCACCATGCAGGAAAGTAACACATTCATGGATGTCATGACTGAAGAAGATTCAAGAGGAACGCTACCTTAGCAGCCATCTCACCTTGATTCATTTCTGTTCACCTACAACACGGGGGACAGAGCTGTACAGGTGAAAACCTCCTACCTGAGCTCCCGCTTCTGCATCTATGGCTCGCGCTCTGAAGACACATCGCCCTCAGCCCCACTGCTGGCGCTGCGATCCTCTTTCCGGGGTGCATTCCGTTCTTTGCTTGACTCAGAAGGCCCCTTGGCTCTGGTCTTTTCTTTTCTCTGCTGTTGCTTCTCCAGCTTTGACAGCTGATTAAGAAAGAAAATATTTAGAAGCGGTGAAGATGTGACTATGTAGCCAGCACATGAGAACTTCCCACATGGAAGCCACAGAGAAAGCTTCTTCCTGGTGCCTAATTGTTCACAGTTGCTCAGAGATCCAACAACCAACAACACTGATCAAACAGCACCTGAATCCTTCACACAGATTCTCTGCCCACTACCCGTAATGCCACTCTGACCTCTCATCACCCAGCATGTGGGATGTGAAGATAGCCATGCACCAAGCTTCTTACACCAGCTCAGAAAAACGTCTTAAATGACAAAGGCCTTTTTTAACTTGTTACCATTTTCTTTGATGGCCTTGTAGCTTTTCTCACCATTGTTTCCCCTCTATTTTTTAAAGAGTGTTCAAAGCATTCCAGTATTTGCTGAAGGTAACAGAGAAGACTGTGAAATAAAATACAGTGTCTCAGTTACATTCCTGAGCGTAAAGCCTGACTCACTCAAGACACGTGCTCCTACTATGCTAATGGTTGTCACAGACGAGCCATCAGCCACTGGAGCATCCTCCAACTTTCCAGGGGCTCTGATGTGACCTGGACCCATTTCTTCCCTTGATATCTCCCCAAGAGTTTCAAAGTAACCACAGACTAGACAGTCAGAAGAAACTTAGGTCATCTCACACTGAGCAACAGTGCAGCCACTCCAAAAAAGGCTTGCTGAGAATACTAGCCAAGTTTTGGTTCATGAGATTTTCTTGGACCAAGAAAGGCATCTGTACCAAACCCTGAGAGACAGCAACACCCAGCTCCATCTGCTTCCCGGACCAAGTCTGCAGGCATTTTCTCCATCACAGGGACAGAAATTCAGTGAAGGGCTAGCCTCTCTCAGCTGGCCTCTGCCCACTCCACACAGCCTGCCAGAGCACTGCTTCTATTATACACAGATTAGAACTCAACCTTTTATTAATAAACAATCAGTAACCTTCAAGCTGGTCTAAGAAACCAAATTTATTAACAACTGGCTTACAGTATTATCTTTCCCAATTTCCATTAACCTGAAAAGTTACAGCAAATAACCAGGTTGGTTGATATGTTAATTCGATTTTATGCTGAATTGCACCATTGACCCAGAGACTTTCTTCCCAGGAAACTCCCCTTACAAGATTCCACCTCTGAAGAATTGTAAGAGCCAGAGGTGGTGGATAACTACAAGGCAATGGTGTCTTCCAGACACAACAGGGCAGGTAGACATAGACTAAGTGATTGTGTCAGCATACACGAGACCTGTGTCAGCCCAGGTCAAAGTCCCAGCACGGAACAGTGGGAGGGGCACAGGAAGTCTCACCCCTTGCTGAGGTGCTATTGGCCATTGAGAGCTTCCAGGAGAGGAATGGTCTGTTTTCTTTAAAGGTGTGAGCCTTAATAAGCCAATCACTCTCCAGAGCAGACACCACAGCCAAGAGTATTTGCAGAGACAAAATTAGACGAATCAATGGTTTGGTTTGGTTTTGGTTGGGTGGTTTTTGTTGTTTTTGTGGTTTTGTTTTTGTTTGTTTGTTTGTCTGTTGAGACAGGGTTTCTCTGTGTAGTCCTGGCCATCCTGGAACTCACTTTGTAAACTAGGCTGGCCTCAAACTCAGAGAATTACCTGCCTCTGCCTCCCAAGCACATGTGCCACCACCACCTAGCCAAACAATCAGAGAGAGAGAGAGAGAGAGAGAGAGAGAGCAGCACAAAGTTGGGTGGGCGAGAAGATAGAGTGGATCTGGGAGGATTTGGGGAAGATAATGAATATAATCAAAATACACTGTATGAAATCCTCAAAAATTTAGTAAAAATATAATTTTTTTAAAAGATTCAACCCAAGCACACAGGGAGGCTCATAAAAATGTGTAGTGTTATATTAGCAAAAAACCTAGAAACCATGGAAATATCCACTAATAGGATGAATAAAAATAACATGCTAAACTAACAAGAAGTAATACTGTAGGACAGGCAAATCTGCAATTACAAAAATAGAAGAATCTTTAAAATCTTGTGCAAAAACAAAGTTTCAGAGACAGAACTACGCACCATGACGTGCTCATGCACTACACACCGTGATGAGCTCACAGACTACACACCATGACAAGCTCATGCATTACACACCTGAGTAGTTCACACACTGCACACTGTGATGAGCTCACACACTGCACACCGTGATGAGCTCACACACTGCACACCGTGATGAGCTCACACACTGCACACCGTGATGAGCTCACACACTGCACACCGTGATGAGCTCACACACTACACACTGTGGTAAGTTCATGTAAATGGGTGGGAAGGCAGACACTAGCTCCGGTGTACTGGAGAGGAGAGGGGGAAATGTGGTGGAATGAACAGACACAGGCTTCGACTATAACTGTCAACTTTCACTTCTTTAAGAACAAAACCAGACCTAGAGTTTGGCTTCTGACTAGGGCCAGGCCATGAGCTGTTTGTGCAGGACAGTTGGACTACAGATGAAAGAGTGTACATCAGCCCAGAGCTTCCTTCATCGACAGCCACCCAGCGAAGGGTAACACCTACTATACTGTGTTCTAGGTGTGTGGCTGACCTCATGCTGCCCAACACTCATTGTCTGACCATGACCTGGTAACAAACAGTGTGTGTCCCTGTCCTTTAAATAGGAAAGTTCAGAAGAAAAGGTGACAACATTTCAGCGTTTTAAATCTAGGAAACGGCAACCGGAATGGCCACATTTTCATTACAGCATTATTTTCCATGAGCAAATACTACCTTTATATATCTGACCGCAGATGAGAAAGAACTGTTACACTCATGCTTTCATTTCTCCCTCCTATTGAAACCTCCTTCTTTTTTGACACCATGAGGTCAGGCATGGGTCCCTCGGTCTTATTCCTTTCTAAAAAAAAAAACCATCTTAACTTGTAAATATGCCTCATGTTGCAGAAATACATACTAAAAATGGTTACAATGGCAATCTTCATATGTGTTTTTCTAAAATTTTACAATAATGGCAGGGGCTGGAGAAATAGCTCAGTGATTAAGAGCACTTATTGATCTTGTAGAGGACCCTGTTCCGTTCCCAGAACCCACACGGAAGCTCCAGTTCCAGGGGTAGCAAACCTCTTCTGGCCTCTGTGGGCACCAGGCATACAGAGATACATTCAGGCAAAACACCCATACCCATAAAATAATGTTTAATTAAAAATGATTGTTATGCTGGGCAATGGTGGTGTATACCTTTAATCCCAGCACTTTGGAGTCAGAGGAGCACAGATCTCTGAGTTCAAGGCCAGGCTGGTCTACAGAGTGAGTTCCATGATAGCCAGGGCATCACAAAGAAACTTTGTCAAAACAAAACAAAACAAATAGCAATAATGACAATAATAATAATATTTTGGTAAACATAAGTTGACAATACATATTGAATTCCCAATTTCTTTTTATTTTCTGTATTTCTGGTTCATAAAACCTAAAAATCTGGAAGTCAGGGTTCTGCAGTACATACACCATGCCAAGTTGCCTTTTGGTGTATTATACTCCTGTATGCAGCATGTGTAGGTAGATACCCACATAAATGGATGATCACAGATGTGATCCAAGACAGGTGTTGAAAATATGGTATTTGTTTCAGATGACAAGAGGCCCTCTCAGTTTTGTTTCTCCTTTTTAGAGGTAGCATACAGGAAATGTGAATATTACAAGTGCCAAGAATGAATATTGCGGTGCCTGTGTAGAGTCGGCTCCCACACGAGGCTTGCTGTGCCTTTTGCCTCTACTGTGCCTCTACTGCCCTGGATAACAGGTCCTAAGAGAGAGGCATGATCCCAGGGAACTGGGGCTGCTCAGGGGCATCACAGCTCCAAGCAGCACCCATTAGATGCGGCTCTGACACAAAGGCCTTGTCCCACAGCGCACAAATGTAGAGATGCAGATCTGAACTTCACCCTAACCCTGTCCCCCTACCACCATGAGCCAAGCTTTTAAATCACATGTGATAATTCTTTAAGCAATAGGCAGTCATGTTTCTGCCAACCATGCAATGCTGATTCTCTTACATTACTTATCTTAAAATAACTCAATCCCACATGGCTCCAGGCCACCAAATAAAGTTCTCTGTGAGAACACTGTGAACCAAATTAATAAATTGAAGCCTTTTCTCGGAAAACTGGGTCCAATGCATCCAGGAGGTGGAATTCATGTCTCAGGGTGAAAAAGCAGATGGCCTATTTTCCTTTCCTTTTCTTTCTTCCCTCTCTTTTCTTCCCCTTTCTTTCCCTCGCTTTCTTCTTTCAAGCAGATGGATCTTCCCACTTCTCATTTCCTCTTCACCGTCTACCTCTCCCTTCCCTTTCCTCCTCGGAACTAAAGAGAAGGAAGAAAGAGAAAGGAAAGCATGGCACTGTGCACGGGCTCATATAGAAAGACAGGAGATCCACGTCAAAGAGAAAGCGAAATGCTGTGGTCTGTGAGCACAGTATCCATGAGTGCTGGAGTGCTGATACTGAGTGCTTCTGGAGCTTCTCTCCTCTCTGCTTGTTTAGGCACTGATGAGCAAGCTCACACTGTGAAGTAGGCCTTGTCCCAAGGACCGACCTTAGCGTCTTAGAGACAAACCCAAAGGCAGCTCTGGACTAAAGAGCCCCCAGGGGATCTACATGAAGAACTTTCTTTTTCTTTCTTTTTTTTAAAATATTTATTTATTTATTAAGCATACAATGTACTGCTGGCAAGGAAGACACCAGGTCTCATTACAGATGGTTGTGAGCCACCATGTGGTTGCTGGGAATTGAACTTGGGACCTCTGGAAGAGCAGCCAGTGATCTTACCCTTTGAGCCATCTCTCCAGCCCGAATACAAAAGATAGAAGAAAGAATCTCAGATTCTGAGGACACCATAGAGAAAATAAACGCACTGATCAAAGAAAACAGCAAAGCCAACAAATTCTCATCACAAAACATTCAGGAAATATCGGACACAATAAAAAGACCAAACCTAAGAATAATAGGAATAGAAGAAGGAGAAGAGTCACAGCTCAAAGGCCCAGAAAATATTTTTAACAAAATTATGGAAGAAAATTTTCCCAACATAAAGAAAGATATTCCTTTGAATATTTAAGAAGCATACAGAACACCAAACAGACTGGATCAAAGAAAAACATCCCCTCGCCATATAATAATCAAAACACTAAACACACAGGTTAAAGAAAGAATATTAAGAGCTGCAAAGGAAAAAAAAGAACTTTCTTTTTCATTAACATCCGCGAGCTCTGATAGTGTTCTCTAAGAACATCTGAGCACAGGTTTTACCTGCTCTGCAGCCAAGCCTGCAAACTGAAACACCCTGAGAGATTACACAGCTGCATAGGGACACAGAGCTCAATAGAAAGAACATGGTGGAGACTGGGCAATCTATCACCAGGGGGCAAGCCCTACCCAAGGGTGTTCACATTCTTATACATTGTCTGAAAAATGCCATGCTAATATCACCTGCTAGGACTCCGCTTTGCTCTTCTACCATGATTCGCTAACTCTTCAGATGCCAAAACAATTTGTCACCATCATCACTGTGAACAATCCACGGAGAAGCACTGTTAGCACCATAGCCGGTCCCTTCCCAGTCCCCCCGTCCCCCCACCCCTCACCCCCCTCCACCGCCCCCACCCCCGCACACGCTGATTCCTGCTTCAAGGGGAACAGCATCTGGCCTAACGGCACGTGGCATGTGGTCTGCAGGCACTGCAGGGGTGGCAAAGAAGTGATTCCCTCACTGATAGCATGCAGGAGTGAGGTGACACCATCTTCCTTCTTTCCTGACCCTGGCCACATTGGAACCCTGGCACTCTACAGAGCTAGAGGTGAGGAAGGGCTCCTGGGGTGCACAGAAGCCTCTGGTGAGCCTGAGCATGGCACCCCTGTTAGGGACAGCAATTATGGTGCTTATGGTTAAAATCAGTGTGGATGGGGACAAGTGCAGCTGAGAGCAAACCAGCGAAGCTATGGGCTTTCTTTCAGTTTGGCAGTATGTGAAATCCTGAGGCTTCTAGAACAGTAGTCTCAACCTTCCTAATGCTGAGACCCTTTAATACAGTTTCTCATGCTGTGGTAACCCCCAAGTATAAAATTATTTCTTTGTTACTTCATAACTGTAGTTTTGCTACTGTTGTGAACTATAATACAAATATCTGACCTACAGGTTGAGAACCACTGTTCTAGAGAGCAGAGGGGAGAGTGGCACAAAGATAGGGCACCCAGGGTTAGCCAGGGTGCCCTGTTCATTACCACATTCTGTCTAGGGAACCACACAACCCCTCTCCCTCAGCATATTAACTTCATTTAACAGATATTTCCTGAACACAAGCTATATTTTGTGCCTAGTCACAGCAGAGAGTAGCACATCACTGCACCTTTGGGGTTTACTGTTCCCCAGAAAAATGGTTGGTAACCCCTTATCTGCCAGAACCAGTCTCTGTTCTAAACACTTGATACGTATGTATAATGGAGTAATCATAAGCCCACCAGAACCTTCCCATTTGCCTAGAACATGTGGCTGGCTCACTGTCAGGCCTACAGTGGTAAAGAGAAGCAGTGCAGAGTCTGAGCGGAAAATGACAACGCAGGAAGACAGAAGCCAAAGGAGTGGAGCGTGACACCAGGAAAGCCAGAGGCCCAGGCCCAGGGATGGTGAAGCAAACCAGCAAAGGGGATAAGTGAGGGGTGAGTTGGGCTGCGGTGGCCCTCAGACAGAAACTAGAGCATCTTCCAGGGGAAGAGGATGCCAAAGCTCTGCAGGTGGACTCATCCCAGAGCCCTTGAACAGAGCAGATGGGAGAGTGTTCCAATGAACAGGGCACCAAGACTCAGTGGTAGCCAAGGTGCCCTAGTCATCAAAACAATGGTAGGGACGTGGACATTGCTCTGTGGCACCTAAAAAAATGCCAGACAGACTTTCTGAAATAGGAATAAACAGGTAAATGTTGTTTGCAAGAGCAGACCAGGAAATGGCCTTGGAGGGAAGGAAGGTCCAGGTTCCCAGTTCTTAGCAGCATGGTTACACAGGTACCATGACGAGGAAAAGAGGCACTCAGCCAGCTGCAGACATAAGTGGCCCTGTATGGACGAGGGGCCTGTGCCTTCAGGGTTGATGTATCTGTCTCTAATGATGTAGCAGTTCACTGGCTAGAGGAAAACATTTGCTTCACCATAAATGACCCAGGGCACCAAATAAACAGGGAGCCATTGTCATTACCCTGTTCTTTCGCACACGCACGCCATTACACGGGGCATCTTTTATCTCTTCATGTTGAGGACATAGAGTGCCATGTGACAGAAGCTATGACATGACAGGTAGCTCCTGTGACACTAATGATGAGGGGTGTCTCCATTATTAACCAGAGGATTTGAGTCCCAGTCCTTCATGCTCAGTCAGACCCTGTAATCTTCACGATTCCAATATCTCTAGGAAATCAGGCACAGTCTAATGACCTGCAGCTAGCTACACCAAACGAGGTTGGAAGGGTTCAAGTGGAGGCAGCAGGAAGAGTTGGGTGTGGTGTCCCCTACCCCACTTTCCTCCCTGGGGACACCCCAACTTACCAGACTAAAGCACTACACTGAGCTTTGCAGCGATTCCCAAGAACTGGCTTCTTTGTGGCTTATTTCAGAACAAATGAGGTACTCTTTAACACTTGATGGAAGGATCACAGCCGGAGTGAGCTGGCAAGGGCACCTGACACTCACTTTCAACATGATTAGGGACGACATCAACAGTGAAAACTCACCGAGGCCACAGATGAGCTACAGCACGTTTTTGTGAGAAGTCCCACAAAACCCAAGTCTGCGCATATCCTTTCTCTTATTGGAATCTATAACTTAGAAAAAAGAGAGCCTCTATCCTCAAAGGCCCAATGCACATACAGTGGAAATTCTCCTTCAGTTCCCTAAACTCCATCTTCACACTGCGGAAACAAATGACCCCTTAGATCCTGACAGCTAACTGTTCCCCTATGGGATTCTGAGAACTCAAGAGCAGACATTATTACTCCCAGATTGTTTCTGAGCACAATGAGGTCAGTGAAGAGAGCGCTTGCCCAAAGCCAAGTACAGGCTGGGCAGGCTGGGCAGGAGCCAGGTCTCAGGACTGCCTGCCAAGCCTCCAGTTGACCTGACTGCTCTTTGGAGCAAATGCTCACCTATGTTGGGATTTACTGAGAGTGCTAGGGCCCAGGGCAGCAAATCCCATTCCCATCCTTCTAGGCTAATATGAGGTACGGTCCTGTCTTGGAGTTATTTTAATGCCAGTTATTTCCTGCCAGACTGTTCTGTCCCGCATATGAGCAAAATCTAATTAGAAAAGGAAGAAAATAACAAAAGAAAAACTTAAGCCCATGAAGTCAGTTCTGTGGTTTTTATAGACCCTGGTGTAGACGGGAAAGTTCTGCTCCAACCAACCCCTTACAGAGATTCCAAGAACATCTTATTGTGCAAATCATACAGCTCAAATGTGCCCGCCCCCACTTGCACACAAGGCATTACTCCTCTGAGTTGCTAGCTCATACCTGTGACTCAGCTGACGTCACAGGACACTGGGAGAAAGGACATGTCCAACCAGGTCTCCTGAGACAGGTACGCATTCAAGACAAAAGGACAAAATGCCTAACACAAGCACCCTATTAACTCAGCTCAGTGCTTCAGAAGTTTATCTCCACAATGCCATCTTTCCTAAGTGTCCATAATGAAGAATGCCAGAGAACCATGGCCTTTTCAAGTCATCTCAGCTACACATGACCCTTCTCTCACCCTAGAGATAAGCAGATGCTGTCCTTATTTGTTTGTTTTCTTGAATACTTGACTATTCCAAGGCAACAAAGAAGTAAAGCACATTGGAGAGCAGATAAAAGTTAGATCATAAGCTCTGTTGTCAACATCATTAAACTTCACTCTGCTTCAGTTTGCCATGTTAGACCACAGAAACTTCTGGAAGGTACCTTTCTTGATCATGGTTATCTCCCCTGCCAGATAAATGCGGGCAGTGCCTTTCTACCAATGCCATGCAAGTGCAGTAAGACCCAAACAATGCTGGAATAACACCAGGGGAACCCACTGTCCTCTGAGATGGTGCACAACGTCCTCAGGAGTAGACTACAGGTGGATGGCAGGGTCCTCAATCAAGAGCTATTGGCAACTGGTAACTGACAGAGGAGAACAAATCATGATTCGTGGAGAAGGACCCTGGTATGTTTCCAGTGCTCAGTGGACGGCACCACACACGTATGGGCAGCACTGTGCATTATAAAGGAAAAGAAAGGGGTAGCAAGAGCCATGACATGAAGTTAGGGGGAGCGGTGTTAGGGAAAATAAAGAAACTAGAAAGCGAAATGCTGAATAGGGGTGTATATGACCATATTTCAGTGTATACATGCATAAAATTCTCAAATAATAAAAAATAAAACAACACCTGCACTCAAACTCCGGGGAAGGAATGCTCACTGGCTAGCCCAAAGGCTACAGGCCAACTGCACATACATTCACTTCTGCCTTCGGAACTGAGCATCTCTTGAACTGCAGGGAAGCCTGTGGGTCCAAAACCTTTCTCTTTCCCCTGTCCTATCCCTCTACTCAAGGCCCAGGTGACAAGGGGTTGGGAGAAGAAAGGAGAGGGATGGGGTTCTAATCGGGAAATGACTAGCAAAACATTGAAAAGATGCATGCCTGTATCTATCATGCATTTACAGACCTGCAGAAACATATTCCCACACGTGGCCTGCAATTTACTAAGTCATTTTTTAACAGGGCAACTGGAATTTATAGCTGAACAGTTTATTTTATCAAACTGCAGCTTGGTATAATTTTACCTTATGTGATAATTTGGAAGGCATTTTTTAAAACTAATCTTATGCAATGGAAAACCTGACCAAACATTTAAGAGGATGTTTCCATACACACCAGAGTCTGCCCTTGTGTCAACTGCCGTGTTCCGTTATTGTTAAATCAACTAGCTGCTTAATAAAAACATTATGAAGTAGAGCGCACACATGGTACCTAATTCTCATACATTATTAGCTCTGCTTGAGGTTTTTGTGGGACTTTTTTAAAAAGCAAGTAAAAAAGCATCTGTCCCCATGTGAAATCGTGCAAGCTAATTTTATTTTCTAATTCCTTGTTGCTTCGGCATGCAAAGTTAGGAGGGTGTGGCGCCTTCCTCTTGTTCTTACTGAGCTCAGTCCCTGGGTTTAGGCCTTGGCTTCACAGGCTATTGTTGGATTGGCTCCAGTCATCCCATGTCGGTGGCCACTTGTTCTAAGCTACGATGGGATGTGCAGAGTGCAGCCGGCCCCGCGGTCCTAAGTGGACTCCTGCAGCTGCACCATAGGCTGTTGGAGTCCCTGGAGGCCCCAGCCCAGGGGCTGCCTGCAGCTCCTCTCAACCTTTCAAACTTTTGGCTGCTTATCTCCAGTAACTGACCCTCTTTGATGAAGGGCCTTCTGGCCAGTCACAGAGGGTCAGGCCACTAATGGTCTTAGAAGGACCAACTGTGAGATGTACCTGCAGGATACCCTGGTGTGCACCCTCTGGGGCTCCCTTTCTATCCTTCCTGCACAACAACTACCTGGCCCTAAGGACTGTCACTCAGGGATCCTAACCACAGGTATGTAAGTCCTCTGTAACAAACCCGTGTTAATGTGAGTACTCATTAGTATAACCTGCTTGTCAGCTGGTATCTAGAAACTGACATCTGACATTTCTTCTGTGTCTCAACGCTGGAGAATGATGTGGCTGTTTCGGGTCACTGACTTTCTCTTCCAAGGCACTGGAAAAGGCTACAAAGCGAAGGGATTTCTGAACGACTTGGAGTGTAATCTGTGACAGTTTGATTATACATGCGACCTTCCCTGAAAATCGGTTAGCCACACAAATGGCAAGCTATGTGCAGTAGTGGTGAGGGCGTTTCTACTCTGTACCTACTCCCCTGCCCTACTGGGTATAAGGTGTTGATGGCATTCTGCCCCCCCCCCCCCGCGCTAGTGTCAAAGTTCTCTTCTCCCCATAACTGTGGCTTTGGGTTTTTCTTTCAATGAGGGATGATCATAAAATTCTAAGAATTGTGAGGCAGAAGTAGCCATTTCCTTTCCATTTGTGGATGAGGTCAGGTAAGAACCACCTCCACCCACTGTTCCATCCTCTTATGGACCTATCATTATTAGGGACCTAGACAATAGAACACCAAAAAATATAAGCAACTATATCATAGTAAGCAACTATAGTCAATGTATACTTTTGACTTGAGTCAACATCTATGGCATACTTGGCACATGCCTGGTTTAAAATCATGAACATCGGTAAAGTTTAAAGAGACACTTGAACAATTTCAGCTCAGTTTTCCAATGCATAATTGGTAACAGAAAGCACTTCATGAGCATTTTAAGTAAATAATGTTCTTTAAATGATTCAAAATGTTTCTTTAATTGCAATAATCTTAAGGAAAATGGGGGGCTTCTCTCCCACTTGGTCTATATGTTTGCAAATGCCAAGAGAACAAATCTGGAACAAGGAAGAATTATTACACAGGATAACTATACACAGAAAAGGGGAAAGACAGGATCCAGAAAGGCAGTGGGCATGACCTGAGAAAGAAGTTGAGGCCAAGGGCAAATAAGGTAAATCCTCAACAGCCAAAAGACTAACCTGCGCAGAAGGGAACTGGGAGTGATAAAGAACATAGGCTCCCATGGGGGAAGAAAAGTAGAGAAAAGGTCAGGGGCTCAGAGATGAGTAAGTGAAATACCTTCAGCAAGACTGCAAGAGGAGAAGAAAGACAAGCAAACGGGTCTGGAAATGCCAAAGGCTGAACGCTGATAACAAAACCCGCAGGGAACAACATGGCTTTGTAGTGCCTTACAGTCCCTGAGCCACAACCACGCAGATACTGCTGACTGCTTCAGTGAGAAGCAACAAAAGGTTAGTACGGAAAATGGGAGGGTCCATTCCTCCTCTGTAATAGCCGGAAAAAAAAAGCAAAATTCAATAAGTCAGAATTACTGAAGGTCCCTCAATGTAAGATAAAGAAGAATGTTCTAAAAGAAATGTTTCATGCCTTGAAATATAGTTAGACAAGGACAGGGAGAAATCAGTATAGATTATTTTTCAATACACACCTTCATATATATTGTTTTAATTATGTGCATATTTAATAAACACTTGAAAGTTGATTTAAGGCAGAAAATACATAAAGCAAATATAGTTCTTAAATAGAGCAATGCAGAAAATGACATTAGTGACTGAGAAATAGAGTTCATACAGTTCTTCTGAGAGTCATGGGAAAGACACTGAATAAAAAGAGCAGAAAACTGGAAACCCAACACAGGAAGTCCAGCCATCCGTGGGATGGAGGCTGTATGGAGAGGGATCTGGGTAGATGCGGAAGAATCAAAGGACATCATTGAAGACCCTCCTATTGATCAAGGACATACAGAGAGGAAAATGAAAGAGAGGTGTGGTGAGGGTAGCCTCTTCCCTCCACACCAGAACAGCCAGCAGTCTGGCTCTGTAAACCCCTGACCAACTGTGAGTTGACCAGATGACAGAATGAGTGTGGGGATAGACAAGTGGCTAAACAGAAAGAAGGATGGCACAAGCAACAACCAACCACCACGACAATGTCTCCAGGGTCTAAGCACAAAAAATGATGACCCAACACTCTGTGTCAACTGAGACTATTCAAAAACATACAAGCATTCAGAAACTATTATGCCCACCTCTATACTTAAAAAGCAAAGGAATAAATTACTCACAAAAGAATTCCAGCCTCTATGGAAAATTTTGCTAAGTAATGTAACCAACAAAATGAGTTATGCAAATTATAAAACTAATTCTTAAATGAGAGAACATATAATTCAAACAAAAACACAAGCTTCTATGAATCTTAAAATCCAGTTCCAAAAGCAATTTTTAAAATGTGAAGAAGCTCACACGCCTAATAAGCTCCCCCTACAAATAAAGTTCAGTTTCACTGGCAGCTAATGATGTAGTAAATAGAAATGAGCTATAATTTATGATTCAGCAAACTGAAAAGAGTTAAATAATTACACCCTTGAGCCTCTGTGAGGATTTGAGGACAAGATCCTTCATGTTGGTGATGAGGATTGCAAAACTAGAGAACACAGTCTGGCAATGTACTTCAAAGCCCTAAGTACAGGCACATCTAAGCACACATACATGTAAGCATAGATACATGTAAGCAGATGCATATCTAAGCACACAAACATGTAAACAGATGCACATCTAAGCATATATACACATAAGCATATGCACACCTAAGCACATGTACATATTAGTACATATGCACATCTAAGCACACGTACATGTAAGCAGAAGCACATTTAAGCATATGTACATGTAAGTAGATGCACATCTAAGCATAGATACATATAATCATATGCACATCTAAGCACATGTACCTGTTTGAGGTGGGAGGTGATGTATGCTGTGAATATGTTTTATTGCCATTGGTTAATAAAGAAGCTGCTTTTGGCCAATGGCTTAACAGAGCAAAGCTAGGTGGGAGAGCTAAACTGAATGCTGGGAGAAAGAAGACAGTGTAGAGAGAAGCCATGTAGCCACTGCCAGTGACAGAGATGCCAGAACCTTGTCAGTAAGCCACAGCCATGTGGCAATACACAAAATAATGGAAATGGGTTAATTTAAGATATAAGAGTAAGCCAGAAATACACTTAAGCTATTGGCCAAGCAGTATTGCAAATAACATGGTTTCTGTGTGATTATTTCATCATCTGGGCAGCCAGAAATTAACAAGCAATCTCTAACTACACATGTTAGTACATATGCACATTTAAGCACACATATATGTAAGCATATGTACATCCAAGCACACATACACGTAAGTATATGCACATCTAAGCATACATACAAGTAAGCATATGCACGTTTAAGCACATATACATGTAAGCAGATAAATGTCATATAAGCATATGCACATCTACACACATGTACATGTAAGCATACATACATCTATACATGTGCACATCAGGACTCAGTAATTTCATCCCTCAGGTTTATCTTGTGCAAACATCCAACCACCAAGCAAAAAGACATGTGTAAGAGGATGTTAACTGCATTTTCCTATCTCACACTAGAAAAATCTTTAGAGGGATCTAAACATCTACAAAAGGGAAATTTCTTCACAAATTATGAGACATTCAGGTGTTACTAGAGGCAATGGTGGTTAGAATATCAAACAAGACCTCCTCTCAGGTCTTCTTGGGTTTTTAAAATCATATTTTTGGAAATAGCATAAAGTCATTGTGAGTGATTACCTGGTGATAGAAAGTGTGGAAAGCTGGGTGCACACACCTGAGAGAACAGAGCTGAGCACAGAGAAGAGGGTGAAAGCAGCGGCAGGGAATGGGAGTGCCTAACCAGGCAAACCACACAACCTTCCTGGGGGCTCTCTGTGCTGCAGGGGACACTTGGAGACAGAGGAAAGAGGCAGGATGTTGAGATGCAGGGCAAATGAGGCATGGAAGGCCAGTGAGAGCAGGAAGGGGGAAGGGTCCCAAATAAAGATGATACCCCAGTTGTCAGATGGACAAAAACCTCAGCTCCGTTCAGCAGTCACATTGTTTATACAGGGGAGTGAGGTCACTTCATTCTCAGTCCTGCTTTTACCCAAAAGCTCAAGTAGTCCAACCAGTCTTTCTGCAGGTAACCTGAGAGAGATCTACATCCCTCTCCATTCTCAAGCCTGCCAGAGAAAACAGTGTTATTCCGAAAGACAGTGGTGACACTTCTGCCTATTTCACGGAATGCCTAGCTCTGGAAGCCCTCCGGTCACTCTGGGCCTATTTGGTCTCCAACTGCAGACGCCTCAACAGAAAACAGAAGTGTAGCAGGCAAAATTTCTAGAAATTTAATAATGTTGGCTCTTGCCATTCACTTCTAAAAGGAAACGTTAACAAAACACCACAAACCGCTCATGAATTCCACTACTGTGGAAGAATGCATATTCACAAAAGCATCAGCCATGGTTTGGGTATAAACAGAAGCTGCCATGCCCTGTGCCAAAATATTGCCACAACTGGAGCAATAGAAGGCTATCAGGAAGTATTCCCTCCTGCATGGAATTAGAGGAGAAACATAATGCTCAAAGCCACCATGCTACTTTGATTCTCCAGTCTCAAAACACTCACCTTGCTGGACAGACCCGGGAGAACATGCCGGCATTGCTCATAGCTGCCGAGAATTCCTCAAAGTCCTAGGAAGCCTGACCACTGTCCCCACACCACCTTGGTTGTTGCTGTTTCTCTCTACTTACAGCCTCCCACATCCATACATCATGAAGCAGAGATACGAAAAGCAGTGGTCTAAGAGGTGGAGCTGGTCCTAGGGCCTATTAGCCTACAAGACTCGTGGGCTTTATCTACTAGACCTACAATCAAAATCACGGGACATTCTTATGCACGTGCAACTGTAAGCTCACTTGGTGTCAAAAGAAGCTGCACCGGGAACATTGCATCCAGGGACTTTGACATGGGACTGATGGACCATGAAAGGCACTACTATCCAACTAGATCTTGGGGTTGCTGTTGATGAGAAGCCAACCCTTTGATGGTCTTCATCTCCCCTCATTCCAGCGAGCCTCCATATTAGTCACTTCTCTCTGAACTGCAACCAAACACCTGACAGAGGGAGGGAGAGGGAGAAGAGGGAGGGACAAAGGGGAGGAAGCAGAGAAGGTTTATTTTGATTCATAATTTCAAGATATAGCCCAGCGTGGCTGCGGAGGTACAGTGGCAGAAGCAGGAGGCAGCTGGTCACATTGCATCCAGTCAGGAAGCAGAGAGACAAGGGTTCATGCTTACCGAACCCACTCCTTTGTATACAATCCTGTACCTTGGCCCAAGGCTTAGTATCCCCCACATTTCCTAAACCTAGAAAATCCCTCACAGATGTGCTTAAGAGACTTTCCTTCAAGATGATGGCAGCCCCTATAAACCATCACTGTCCTTTCTAACACACTCTACCAGCCTGGCAGTCTGTATATTTACTCTACTCTGATTTCCTGCACCCCACCCAAAAAGGAGACCTTTCAACTCCTAACCCCCTTTTTGTGCCACCTCAGGAAGGTCTCTGGAATTCACAGGCAGGACCCACATCACAGACTTCCACAGGACTCCTTTCCTGGTCTCTAGCCTGTCTCACCCCGAGTGGTACGATGCCAGCCAGGCCACCAGCCAGGCCACCAGCCAGGCCACCAGCCAGGCCACCAGCCAGGCCACCAGCAGTCTCACCAAGCAGCTCTCGCACTCCCTCCGCCAGCACTGTCCTGACCACCGAGAGTTGCTCTCACCCATAAGTAGCTGATTCGGCATGAGATTTTCACCAAAAATCCAAGATTCCACACCTAAAAAAGTTTTATAAACATTCACAGAAACACCTGTCTCTTTCAAATCCACCCTCGTACTCAACCCCGCAGAGATGCAGTTAGAACGCCAACCCAGTGGACTGTAAATGTCACTACCTATCAGCATAATTCAGAACAACCAAAAAGGGGGAAACCAGCGCAAGTTTCCATTAGCTGCTGAATCAATAAATGAAGTATGGTCTATCCATACAATGGAATATTATTAGGAAATAAAAAGGACCAAATCACTGAATCATGTACAACATGGATAGACACTAAAAGTGTTACTCTCTGAGCTAAAAAAGCCAGTCACAAAAGGCTGCATAATGTATGATTCTGTTTGTATGAAATGGCCAAAACAGGGCCATCTAAAGACAAAAAGTAGGTTACCAGTTGCTTAGGGCTGGTAGTGGTGGGGGATACGAAGCTGAAGACAGGTCTGTTTTGTGATGGTGGGGATGTGGTATTGGTCGTACAATCCTGAAGATGATGGGTCAGTGACCTGTACGTTCCAGGTGAGAGAACTGTATCTCAGCAAAGCTTCATTCAAAATGATGTTATTTCTCATTTAAAACTTCAAGCAAAGCCATGACTCCTCGGAGTCACAGAATATTTTCCATGATCTGACCCCACACACCTATCCAATTCCACCTCCCAATCCTCTTCACCCTATGTTTCATGCTCTGGAATTCCAAGCTCTCATGATCCCCACCATGCAATCCTTCTGCACTACATAGGATCCCAACATTGAAGCCTCATCACATCCCAGTCCTGTCTCAGAGTTGGGCTAAGGCCCCTCCTCCTGGTATTCACGCATACTTCACCACAGTTTGATGTGAAACTCTGAAGCTCAGTTGTGACTCTTGGTGTATACCCACAGGCTAAACAGACCTACAGACACAGTGGCTAAGTCCTTGGTTATATCTACTACCTGTCACAATGTGTCTGCAAAAGTAACATTATCACGCTGCTTAAACCTCTGGACCTCATGGCCTAACACGGAGTACACATTTGACTCACAAGCAGCCAAAGCCCAACCTTTTGAATGCAAAGAGGTACTCCCCAACTTTCTTAGCAAAAAGATAAGTCGCCCCAGTGGTAGTTCCTTGTGCCCCTGAAAGTAATTAACATCTTAGGACACTTCGTCCCCAACTCCCTTCTCTGGACAATGAGCAAAAACAACACATGGAATTAATTAACACAAGCTGGAAGGGACAAAGTGGCAGGCCTTTGTCCCCTAAGAAAGCAGACAGAAGGGGGGCATGTTAGAAATGGTATCCACGCCTCCAGACTAAGCCTCATTGGTCAAAGGATTGGATTAACTGACTCTTTTTACTAAGTCTGACTTTATGACAAGGAAAATTCCCCTCAGAGTTCCTCTCAAAAACATCCCTGAGATTTTTAGATTCTTCATGTGCATCATAAGGCAACTAAATTTTGGTGACAACAGCTGACATTTACACTGACGAGAAACTGGTCAAATTATATGGAGAACCCAATAAAAAGAAACCCTTCACTGCAACTAAGCACCCCCTCCATCTTGGTTAAATTTATGATTTGAGATTACTTGTGCCATATGAGTCTGTGATGAGAATTAATGTCAAAATGGGGTTCAGAGGTCCACAAATAAATTACATGATTCTCTGTCATTAAGTCAAGATCAGGACCATTTCTGGACAAATGGATGACGAACAATCTTGACAAAGCATAGAAGAAAATGCCTCTGCTGTCACTAGGAAGGTCAGGCCATCAAGATAAATGTTTAAATTTCAGGTTCAATCAGTCATACACAGAATGTCTAGGCCAAAGGCCTTCCCATTCCACACCTATAAATTCTAACACTCCCCTGAGCCTGTGGGACCATGAACAATTGAACCTGCAGACAATCCGACATTTCTGCACAACAATCCAGAAAGAGTCACACACCCAAGGTGCCGGATGCCTAGAACTGACCATTATGCTATCTTCCTGGAAGACCAGGACCAGAAACGAAGGTGCCCAGGGCTGCTGAGTATCGCCCTCTGACACCTGGGAAGGTCTTTCTGAATTCTAAGGAACAAAATGCCACAGGTTGAGATGTGGGAAAGAGGAAATGTTAGTGATAGCTTTCACAATTTTGTCAGCAACTTAGAACCAAGTATGCAAGTAAAGTCAGAAGATTCTGACAATGTCCCAAACAAAGATGTCAATCAACTATACACAGGTGGCTTGGAATTGGGCTCTACAGGTGAGATAAGCCAGGGAGCATCTTGGAGAGATGACCAAAGTGAGACTATAGTGGCATCTTACAGAGCGAGTGTCATTAAAAGTGACTCCTACTAGGTCATATCAGAGACCTAGAGCCAAAAGAATTGGACCTGATAGAGCTGGACCCAACAGGAACAAATGTGAACCTTGGATCTCAGACCAGAGGCTAAAGGAGGTGGCTTCAAAACTGTTTCCTTGTGGATCAGCAGCAATGATATGTCTGTTATGGCCCATTCCAGTGCTGCAAGAAGAGCAGGAAGCATGGGCTGTCTCTTAGTTAAGGCCCAGCTGGCTCTTGCTGGGGAAGGTAATGGCCAATGGATTCTTTGGAAGCCTTACACAAGAATGATATTAAACCAAAACATTTTAATTCAAACTGGGGAAGTAGTGCTATTCTTTCTGGGCTAAGTGAAGACAGAATATGGAACAGTGAGTGTCCACGTTAGCCTGGATCACATTCATGACACATACGTTGTGGCTGAGTTTAAGATGCTGTTCACACATTATGCAGCATTTTTACACAAATTTAAGGTTTTTCTAATGCAGTCTTTTACTTTGAAATAACTTCTAAATACTACATATTATACACTATACCTTCGGGGCTATACAGGGTCGTGAAACCCGGTGGATAGTGTAAAAAGGAAACTATGTTCTGAGCATCAGAGCTGTGCAAAGATGACCTCGGACACAATCATCACCTGGCAACAGCTCTAATCACAAATTAAACCTTAGGTGACACAGAGTCCCCTGAAACATTCTTGTTTTTGTAAGTACCTTAGAGGGGCAATGTAGGTAAGGATGCTTGTATCGATCTATCACTAGTAAGCAATAGGCCCAGCAATGCACAGGGCACCAAGGCATCTAAACAGTGGCTCTCCATTGAGGGAGGCTCAGCACCTCCTCTCTCCTCTATTCCATTCAGACATTGGCCATGCTTGGAGACATTCTGGGTTGTCACACTGTGGGGAGGAATTACCAGCTGCTGGTGGGGAAGGCAGGGATGATACAAAAACAGCCTATAATGCATGGGACAGCCTTCTCCAGTAAAGATCATATGATCCTCCATGGCAACAGTGTGAGGTGCATAAACCTTGGTCTAATGGGTCATGGTTCCTTCCACAAGGTAGCCACAAAGCACTAAGTTGATAGCTAACTGTTCTATGTTGATTTAGATGTTTGTTGCTATGTGTTTCAGGCTCAAAATAACAAGTAGCATTTTCAGAGTACAAGAAAACCTAGAATTCAATTTGGAGTATGCTCATAATCTGTTCTATCTGAATGATGGTTTGCAATGCACCAACTTGCCACTATACTAGAGATAGGTCATTCATTAAGAATACTTTGCAACCTCAACAAGTCTACCTTCCTAGTGTAATGTCTTATTCTGCTCAATGGAGAAACTTTCTGTGGCCAGAATGAGCAAGCAGAGACCCCATTAATATAACTGAACCATTTGCCTTGAGCCAGAATTGATGCAAATGATGAATGAATCAATAAGAAATGCATTTTATCTTAGTCAGAAGAACCCAATATAAAACTCAAATCCCCACCAACCAGATATAAGCTCAGAAAAGTTGTCAAATAGGTTGTACCTTCTTAATAAATGTAAATACAATGTTTTTCCCATCTCACCTCTATAACCACCTTAGACCCCTTAACTTAAAACAAAAAGAGGCTTGAGTCTATGTGCTGTGTGCCATTCGATCCCTGTTTGCCAGTTCTGTCTGCCCACTGGCCTCTAGACAAGTGGCCTACATATGCCAAGTTTCCAGGCAATGCAAGTTGCTAAGTGGACATGGTGGCAACTACAGCACGTGCTAGAGCTTATAAATGCATGATGGTGCCAAGGGGGACAAGCATAGGGATTAAGTCAGAACCCAGACAAGTGCATATAAAAGGTAAGGAAATGAATGACCCTGAGTTTGATACATTTCCTATGAGCAGCCAGAGAGCAGGCTTGTCAGCATCTCCAGCTACCACATGTGGGTTGGTAAAAACAATGCCAGGTTAAAAAAAAAAAATGAGCCTTCTGATTCTTTGTAGGGAACCACTTGAAAAGGCTGGCATCTCTGAAGCTCTCCTAATGTGCAAGCATGGAAACCTGTGGTCCTTGCACAACAGAGGTCAGGACTGGAGCTGCTACCCCTCAGCCCAGCACTCACAGTTTCCCATTTATGTCTCTATCACAGCTCTAAAATACCTTCACAGTCCACAGAATGCTTGAAAACCTAAATTTTTGAAACTAAAATTAGCAAATAAACATGGCTTTGTAAGTAAGAGGTGGAAACCTTCCCATAAAAAAGACCACCAGACCAGATGGTTTGAGGCATACTGTGCCAACACTAAAGGAATGTTCGTTCTATATAGACATAGTCTTCTATTGTATGAGGCCGCTAGTTCATTCCCGGCTGCTCAGACCAGAAATAATCACTCAGAAACTGTATTAATTAAATCACTGCTTAGCCTATTAGCACTCATTTCTTATTGGCTAGCTCTTACACCAAGAATTAACCCATTTCCATTATTTTATGTTTTACCACAATGCTCATGGCCTACCGGCAACTCAGGCTTGGATCTGTTTCCTCTGGTGGCTCCATGGCTTCTCCTTGACTCCACCTTCTTTCTCCCAGCATTCAGTTTAGTTTTCCCTGCCATCTTCTCAGTCTACATTTACCTCCCCTCTGAATATTTTTTTAATAAACTCTAAATAGAAAATAATAAACTGTGTCTAACTCAAGGTCAGCAAGATGGCTCAAAGGGTAAGGGCACTGGCTGCCAAGCCTGATGACCTGAGTTCAGTCCTTAGATCCCACATAATGGAAAGAGAACGAGCTCCTAGCCTAGCTCCTACAAGATAAACTTTGACCCACACATACATACATACACAGACACAAACACACACACACGCATGCACGTGCACCACATGCACACACACACACACACACGCATGCATGCATGCATACACACAAAGCAATTAAATAATATAAAAATCATTATATAAGAAAAGAGGGCCGGGCGATGGTGGCGCACGCCTTTATTCCCAGCACTCGGGAGGCAGAGACAGGCGGATCTCTGTGAGTTCGAGACCAGCCTGGTCTACAGAGCTAGTTCCAGGACAGGCTCCAAAGCCACAGAGAAACCCTGTCTCGAAAAAACCAAAAAAAAAAAAAAAAAGAGAGAAGTCTAGCTCACAGTTTAAACTGAATCTCTGGTTGTTCTTTCCATTTGGTTTGCTGGGCTGTTTCTTGTGAGGCTTACAAAGACAGTTCACTGACTGCAGACAGATGTTACCTTTGTCTATAACCTCCCAGCTCCTCTACTTTCTACATTTCTAATTCTGACTATCAAACACCATATTTCCTCCCCAGTTTAGAGAATATCATGCTAATTTCTCTGCTCCCACTGGTACCCCTCTATAGAAGGGATTTTGAATCCACATGCATCAGCAGTTGTTTAAAGGTTCTAGACAATTGCATTTAGCCCAGCTCTAAGTTTTCAGAGGGAAGAGTCCAAATGATTAAGTAACAGGAAATTTTGACAACTGCTAAACCAATTTCAGCACAGAAGATGGACTGCTCTTTCCACTAAACTGACAGTTATAAAACTGCATGCTGGCCAATTGGATTGTCTTCAGGAGACTGTGGTAAGTCCTCTCTAAAAGCCTTTCAGAGTAGGAGTGAAGCAGGCCCCACCCACCCAAGAAACCAGTTACCTGCTCCTTCTAGAAGTTAAGAAGCAGACTGGAGGGGTGTACCCACAGGCCTCCCCAGCAAGGACAGGCTGGGCACACAGGTTCCGAACAAGAAGAGTTGCATGGAACCCCTGGAGGGAAACATGACACGCTGGCCTGATTAATCCCAGAAGTTCTATAAGTTGTAGACCAGAATCTGGACAAATGGGATCAGTGGTTCCTTTCTGTCTTAAAACATGATTTTTCCCACTCTAGGATATGGGATCCACTATGTTGTCTTTATTTTTAAGGACAGAATCCAAATGCTTCTGGGTTATAGCAAGTTCAGATGCCAAACCAACACTTGGATGAATGGGGTGAAAAGACATGAGTCCCTCTGAGAAGAAACATGGTTCTGAAAATTGATGGAGAAGATGCTATTGATGGATGCTGGAGTTCAGTGGATGCCAAAGGCCCAAGTGATCTGTTTAAAGGATCCAGGAAGCCATAAGTGCATGGCCTTAGCACAAATCTAAGGTTCAGGAAAGGGGCCCAGCTCTTAAATACACAACTTGGTTCTAAACATGATACATACTCAACCCAGACAAAAGTCAGAGCTAACAATAGATGGCAGACACACTCAGAATATCTGCACACCAGAGCCTGGTGAGCAGAGTCCCCCCAAACTAGCAGTGAGGCGGCAGTTGCTGCCTGTCTAGAGCAGAAAGCCTGCAAATGACAGCCTGACATACCAGTCTTTAGGGTTGCTGAGAAATTTTTCAATTTCAGAGCTCAAGGAATTTTAATGCTGGTTTTGCCAGCTTTTATTAATCATCACTTTATATACTGAATCCACAGAAAATCCGAGAGTTTCAAGTTTTAAATCGTGATGGCTTCTTCTACAACCAAAATAGAAATGCCAAACTGCTTTGCTACATCTTGGTTTAACTTTAGCATCTGCTGATGTTTCTCTTCCCATCAATTCCCTGGCCCACCAGGACCTGCTTGGTAGGTACCAGTGGAGAGCCACATCCACAGAAGAGGCAGATGGACAGTAGAGACCCATACTCATACAGGCTGGGAAGTTGTCCGGCCTGTGACACCTCAGAAACAAACTGGGACCCCACACAGGGAGCAGTCTGGGTGGAACAGGTAGTCTTTCACCACAGGGTCCCCTGGGTAAGTCCAAGGACAGGACTTGCTATGTCAGGTCCTAAGGGCAGAGGAGCTGGGAAAGGAGGGGTTAGCACAGGATCCTGGTAAACACTGAGGACTCAGAGCAAATATTCAATTGAAGAGCTGGATCAAAAGAAGAATTCTGAAGTTCCGATGGCCCTCCCTGGTTTTCAGGGCATCTCTGAGCCTACAAGTGAGGCAGGAAGACCTGTGGAACCTGAGGCCCAGGATGAACTTGGGGGCTGAACACAGACTGTTTCAAAACTGTTTGATGTGCACAAGGGTTTGGCTGAAGGGAGAGGTGTATTGACAGCCTATCTTTGAGGTGCCAGAGGTTTCCCCTATTTTAAAAAATCTTCTGAAACAAACAATGGGTTTTGCTCTATAAGAAAGTTATGTGTATATATGTATGTATGTGTGTGTATTTGTATGTGTGTGTACATGCACATGTGGCATGTATATGGTACACACAGGAATGGGTGCATGTGCATATGTATATGTGCAAGCATGCAGAGGCCAAAGGTCAGCATCAGATATCTTCCTTAATTGCTGCCCACATTATTGTTGTTGTTAGTGTAAAAAGGGGTTGCTGTTGTTGTTGTTGTTGTTATTATTATTATTATTATTATTATTATTATTATTATTATTGTGAAAAATGGTCTCTCACTAAAGCCAGAACTCAGTAATTCAGCTAGACTGGATGGCCAATGAGTTCCGAGGATGCTCCTGTCTCTGCTTCCCCAGCACTGGATTACCGATGGAAACTTTTTACATGGGAAATGGATCTGAACTCAGGTCCTTGTGCTTGCTAAATAAGTACTCTACCACTAAGCAGCCTCCCTGGCCCCTCTGGAGAAATCTGTTAGATTGCCATGCTATCTCCGTTGCCAGTGTCAGCCAAGGAGCCTGGCAAGACTCTCCTGGTTTGTCTGTTTCTAAATCTCTGTTTTAACCTGCTTTCTCTCCTGGCCCACAATCTCTATTTCCCTAATATTCCTTCTGTCCTTTTGGCCTTGACTGGAAAAGGCTGCTGGAAACCCATCAGAGGCTCGGGCTTACAGCCATTGCTGGTCTCCAGGCCTCCCACCAAGGAAGGCCAGCCGGGCATCCTTTGCAGAGGCTACTCTTTGAAAGATGTTTCTTTTGTGCACCTCTGGCACCTGCTCTGCCTAGTGCTTGTGCTCTTGGCATTTCAGCAGCTATTCTGTACAGTGCCTGCATTTGTAGGCATGGACCACATGATGACAAAAGGCTTTATTTTCAGATAGTCGCTTTCTTCCCTAAACCTTTTTATTCCTTCTGAAACAGCTTGTTAAATCTTCTCAGGGCTCCTGTGTCTGGCTGAGGACTTGACTCTGCTGTTTGAATGGATGAGCTAGACCTAGAGCATGTCACACTCTGTGTGTGTGTGTGTGTGTGTGTGTGTGTGTGCGCGCGCGCGCGCGCACGCACGTGCCTGAGTGTTTGGCTGAAGTGTCCAGTGTTAGGGGCCAGAGAGGGAAGAGGGCAGGGGGACTGAGGATTTGGAGAAGCCATGGCATAGGTGCATATGCATATCTATTAGTGCACTGGCAAGGAAGGAGGAAGATCACATGTGGATTTGGATGAACTGAGGAAAGTGGAGGAGATGTAGGATGTGCAGCATCAGTTCAGCGACTGCTAACACAAGTTGCGTCACATGAGGCAATGGAGGTTCAAGACTGCTTCATGCTGAGCTAGACCACAGTAGACAGCTGTCTTCCAGGCAGGTGTGTCTTAAACGTGAGTATTTGGAGTTTTTTATTGCCATCAGAGACCTATGTTGACGCAGTGAAATCATTGCTGCTATATTAAGAAGGCTGGGGGAGCGGCTTTAGAGACGGCTCCTCTGTTAAAAGACCGTGTCGTGTGCCTTCAGAAAACCCAGTGGGTAGCTCACAACTGCCTACAAACTCCAACTCCAAAGGACCCAATACCCTTTGCTGGCCCCTGTGTGGACACACCCACTTGTTCACATACCCCCAAACACATATACAACATACATATATACATAACACATAAACCTGGCTGAGCAGCCTTTAATCCCAGCACTCGGGAGGCAGAGGCAGGCGGATCTCTGTGTGTTCGAGACCAGCCTGGTCTACAAGAGCTAGTTCCAGGAAAGGCCCCAAAGCTACAGAGAAACCCTGTCTCAAAAAACAAACAAACAAATAAACAAACCTTTATGCTTTCTTAAAGTCTATTTGTGTGACTATATGAGTGTATGCCACAGGTGTACAGGCACCTATGGAGACCAGAAGAGAGAGTCAAATGTCCTTTCTGGGATTACAGAACCAGCTAACATGGTGCTGGGAACTCAGGTCCTTTGGAAGAGCAGTGCACACTCTTAACCACTGAACCATCTCTCCAGTCCCTGATTAAAATTAAGTAATTTTTAATGCTGTGGGATGAAAATGACCTGACATTGTGGCATATGTCTTTATCACATATTAACTTTGTGTCAATGCTCACTTATGACCATGCAGTCAGTGAATGGCTACCTGACACACAGACTGAGGGAGCTATCTTTAGCAACCTGACCCTGGAGTAAGTTGCTTCTGCTTCATCTTTGCATGTGCATGTACACTATACACATGTGTTTCATGTGCACATATACGCACTAAAGAGCAATCTTTTTTAAAGAGTTCTTAATAGACAAATTGATAAATTATTATTTATTTATTTATTATGTATACAATATTCTTTCTGCGTGTATGCCTGAAGGCCAGAAGAGGGCACCAGACCTCATTACAGATGGTTGTGAGCCACCATGTGGTTGCTGGGAATTGAACTCAGGACCTTTGGAAGAGCAGGCAATGCTCTTAACCACTGAGCCATCTCTCCAGCCCCACTAAAGAGCAATCTTGCAACACACAAATAAACTTTATCCCAAAGGTTCAAGCACTGCTGAACAGTGCTGAAAGGCAGCAGAACCTTTAAGAGCAGTGCCCCAGGGAAGGTGATCGGGACAATGAGGGCATCACCCTCAGAAGGGATAGATACCCATTCAAGACAGACTGGCTTAGGTTTCACAACAATGAGTGGCTTACCATAAGGATGGGTCATTATTAGGCAAACTTCACGGTCCATGCTCTTTTTCTTGTTCCTACCCTTATCTTTTACACCCACCAACTGCTCTTGTAGTTGTTCACACTATGCAATGCCACCCACCATGTTGTAACATAACCAGAAAGTCCTTAACAGAAGTCAAACAGGACTTACTTCCTCAAAAATCATGAGCTAAGAAAGCCCTTTGGTTTATCAAGCATCCAGCCTCAGTAATTTTCCTGCAGCAGTACAAAATGGACTAAGACGGTACTTATCAAAATGACATCCTCTCATCCTTTAGCCATAAGGGCAAAAGGTACCTGTACTAGTTTAGGGATTGATATTATCATTCCTGTGCTGACCTCGATGAATACCACAAGAAGTACAAACATGAGCCCCTGACTCAGGAAGTTTGGGAAACCGAAACTCAACACAGTAAGAACAAAGATGAATGACTACCAGGCAAGGTACCATCTGCCACTTTAGTTTCTAAGTGCTCCAAGAAAGCAAAACTCATGAGCGGCTAGCAGTTGCACAGGGAATTACCTTGTTTTGATTGTTATGTAGTTCAATTGCTGTTGTGTTGAGACAGGGTCTCACTATGGAGCACTGGCTGTCCTGGAACTTGCTAGACAGTCCAGGCTGGCTTTGAACTTACAGAGATCTACCTGCCTCTGCTGGGACAAAAGGCATGTGCTGGCATGCCCAGCAACTGCCTTGTTAAAGAAGGTTAGGTCCTAAAGAAACATCATGAAATCAAGTCAACAGAACTTTGTAAGTCCTTAACCTAGAAGACACTGTGAGCCAGGTGAGGACAGCCTGAAAGAAAAACTGTCCTAACAAAATATGATTATTACAGCAACAATAACAACAGCAGCAAAACATTACCTTGAGACTTGTGCTTTTGTCCAAGACAAATTCACTCTTAGGAAGAGAGAGAGGGAGAGAGGGAGAGACGGGAAGAGAGAGAGAGAGAGAGAGAGAGAGAGAGAGAGAGAGAGAAGCAACCATTTTCCAGACACTGAACATCAGAAAATAAAAGCCAGGAAACAGAAAGAGAAGCTTAGTGGCAGCTGCAGCTGACTTCCAATGAAGAGCTCACAGTCACTATCATGCACCACAGGGAGGAGGAGGCTGCAGAGGTCCCTGAGTAGAAACAGAGGAGGCTACACAGGAGGCTGCAGTGACATGCAGCAGGGCTGAGGGCATTGACCAAGTGATCAGGGTAACTGAGTGAGAAAACTTCGGAAGGTCATGGGGGAAATGACCCAAAGAGATTAGTATGCAATGCCTGGGGCTTTCATAGTGATGAGAACAGTGTCTGTTCTCTGAGCCACAGTGGAGAACCATGCCCCACATCTCTGAATATGTGGTACTCAACAGGGACATACCTCAAGAGAGAAAATAGTGCCACTTGAGCATTGCTCTGAACTCAGCTAATAATGCATTAAGAAAGGCTGGAGGGACTGCTTAGTAGTTAAGAGTAATGCTACTGTTAGAAAAGATCCAAACTCAGCTCCCAGCTTCTGTATTTGGTGACTCAAAACCCAGTTGTAACTCCAGTTCCAGGGGATCTGAGGCTCTTTTCTTACCTCTGAGGTCACCAGACACACAGGGTGCACAGACATAAATACAAGCACTCACACATCACATAAAATTTAAGTAAAAAAATAAATTTTAAAAAACTAAAAGAACTAAATTGAGTCCCTGTAACTAACCTGAAAGCTTGATGTGGGTAGGGAAAAAAAAGTACCTAACAAAGTGAATATTCCAACATTTTAAATACATTTTAAATTAAAATATAATCACAATACTTCCTCCTTTCCCTTTCTTCTTCCTCACTCCTTCCATGTCCTCTCCCTCCAACCCCTCCCAAATATGTGTGCAAAAACATAAATATAACCTGCTGAATCCATTTTGTTGTGTGTATATGATCTTAGGCTGACCACTTTTGGATAACCAATTAGAGTGTTCATTCCTGGGAGAAGCTAATCTCCCCTTCTCCCTCCTTCTCTTTACTTTTCCCTCTCCCCCCTCACTTTCTGCAGTCATTATTTGCCTATAGTTCTTTGTCTAAGAGTGGATCCCATGAGGCTTTTCCCTATCTTTGCACGTCTATTGATACTGTCATTGTGATGTTTATGCAGGCATTTCCAGAAGACACAGTCTCAAAGCAGGCTTCCTAGTATTCTGGCCCTTACCAACTTTCTTCCTCCTCCTCTGTGAAGTTTTCTGAGCCATAAATGCAGAACCTAAGCTACTCACTAGTCCCATAAAAGCATTCTCTAGCAAGAACTACTTGCATAAGTCCCAGGACAAAGAATTTACAGAATGATCATAAGCTTTATCAAAGAATTAAAAGAATTTAAAGACACAAACAAGCACCTCAGTGAATTCCAAGAGGGCAGTAATAAATGCCTAAGTGATGACCAAAAAATCACAAACACACAGCTGGGACATGAGAGCAGTAATTCAGGATTTGAAAACTGAATTCAATGAAGGGTAGAAATATTGAAGAGAACACAGGTTGAAATTAAGATGAAATTGAAAACCTCAGAATCCCAATTAGAAACTTGGGGAAATCCTTCCAAGGAGAATGAATTAAGCAGAAGACAGAATAACAACAGCATTCAAAGATAAAGTGAAAGATCTAGACCAAATAATCAAAGACTATGAAACAACTTTAACACTCAAGAAAGGGACATGCAAGAAATGTAGGACACCATCAAAAGACTAAACCTTTGAACTAAAATCATAGGAGAGGGAGAACAATCCTAGGTCAATGGCACAAACCAGATCTTTAAGAAGATCATAGTTACCCAAGCCGAGGTCCCCAGTTAGTTCCTTGGGCAGCTGAGGATGGGGAACCTGAAATGACCCTATCCTAGAGCAATACTGACGAATATCTTGCATATCATCATAGAACCTTCATCTGGTGATGGATGGAGACAGAGACAGAGACCCACACTGGAGCACTGGACTGAGCTCCCAAGGTCCCGATGAGGAGCAGAAGGAGGGAGAACATGAGCAAAGAAGTCAGGACCACGAGGGGAGCACCCACCCACTGAGACAGTGGAGCTGATCTATTGGGAGCTCACCAAGGCCAGCTGGACTGTGACTGAAAAAGCATGGGATAAAACTGGACTCTCTGAGCATGGCGAACAATGAGGGCTGATGAGAACCCAAGGACAATGGCACGGGGTTTTGAACCTAAGTAATGTGCTGGCTTTGTGGGAGCCTAGCCAGTTTGGATGTTCACCTTCCTAGAAATGCACAGAGGGGGGAGGACCTAGGACTTACCACAGGGCAGGGAAATCTGACTGCTCTTTGGGCTGGAGAGGGAGGGGGAGAGGAGTGGGGGAGGGGGAGAAGGGTGGGAGGAGGGGGAGGGAAATGGGAGGCTGGGAGGAGGAGGAAATTTGTTTTTTTTTTCTCTTTTCTCAATAAAAAAAAAAAGAAGATCATAGATGAAAACTTCCCTAAACTAAGTAAAGACATAACTATACAGATAGAAGAAACTCACCAAATACCAAATAGACAAGAGCAGAAAAGAAAATCCCCATAGCATGTCTAAGTAGAACAAAGAAAGTGTACTGAAAGCTGCAAGAGAAAAAAAAATCACATATAAAGGAAAAACCATCAGAAACCAGCTTATTTCTCAATGGAAACTGAAGCCAGAAGAGCCTGGAACAATGCACTCCGAGTTCTATGAGACAACATCTGCAAGCCTAAACTACTGTACCCAGCAAAACTATCTGCCATAGCTCAAGGAGAAAGAAAACATTTCCATGATACACATAGCCCAACAGTCTTAACCCTCAAATGACCAAATGACACAGAGAAAATAGACCCATGACTTTCTAGTCATGAGATCCCTTTTAGCCTCCACACAGGAGCTCACACGGCTTTGACAGTACTACTGTCCAGGGACAGAAGTCATGCCATGGTTGGTCACACCATAATAGTTGCCACCCTTAGCCAACTATGGAGGATTACATCTGAGAAATGGGACAGCGCTCCTCTTCTACAGCACACCAGGTTTCCCACAACTCTTAAGTATGCAGCAGTTGCTAAGGCTGATGCAAGTTGACAGAATTAAGGTGTCTTTCTTTTACATCTCATAAAGCTCATTATCTTATTGACCAAAATTCTCTTTCCTGTGACATGATTTTATGAGAAATATCATTCTGGGATAATTTTAAGTAAGTGGCTTATTTTATGTGAATGCACAGCAAACTCAGCATGGGCACTCTTTACTTTCAAAAACAGTCCATACAGAGAAAAACGCCAGATGTGTAACAGAGTCTCAAAATACTGCTCTTTTTGGTTTTTGTCACAATTTGATTATTTTATGAAGTGACCATAAAGACTTCTTTCACAAATCTGGACTTTCCCAATTTCAACAAAAATGTTTTTCACTATGTGATACAGTAGCTGCTCTCGGTTCCAGCAAAGGGGACGATTTAAGATGAATAACCCAAAGTCATCCTCAGAATCAAGGTAACTATATGATCTGGTTTGTGCAGGATAAAGTTTACATTTATTGTCCTTTTCAGACTCAAAATGTCTCAAGTTGGACAGTGCATCTTACAGGGCAGCCCTTTCCATGATGAAACTGAAAATATAATACCCTTAAAAGTGATCAAATCCTCAAATCAGGCAATCGGTTTACCTAATACAACCTATAATCAAAGCTGCTATAGAGACTGAGGATTTCCCAACCGTCCATTTTCCATGCTGTTCCCCAGCACCAAGAACACATATTCCCACACACATGAAAACTGACCTCCCTGCCCGACTCCTGGTGTGAAGGCAGCTGTGAAGCCCTCTCCAGCTGCTTCGGCCCCTTTTCAGCAGTCAGGTTCCCCAGGGAACTTTTCTAGCAAATGCACACCAGTATTTTAAATTGCATCATGGGTACATGAGGCAAAAGGAGATGGAAACTGGCTAGAAGGAAAATGTTTTCCTTTTCAAACTTACTGGACAGCAGGGGGTGTACTGATTTGTTCTTAAAGTAACTTAAGTTAAGTCCATTTTTACATAATGGCTGAAGAAGGTTTGGGATGCCTTTTAGAGGATGACCAGTTTCTTTCAAAGATGAGAAATATCCTTGGGCAAATGGGCACTGTATTTATAGTGAATAAAGTCTTCAAAGAGTTATTCTATAATGGATGCTAAGAAATGGCCTACTCTGAACATTAGTGTTCCTTGAAAGACATGTGAAGACCAAAGTCCAAAAGCAAGCCCCTTCCCTAGAGGCAGGTGGGCAGGGATGGCTCCAGAAGTTCCATAAACAAGGGACCTGGAGGTGGCCAGTTAGTTAGGGGTAGAGCTGGGGTGGAGGGCAACTATCTCGAAACTGTACATACAATGCAAACATATCCCTTTTACTTAACTATACCACTTACAGGATGTAGAGGCCTAGGTTTGCCACAGTTAATCCTGATGCCACCTCGGCAGCAGGTAGGAAGGCCAGGAAAGCCCTCTAAGTCCCATACTACAGACATGGGTCTGCAAACAGAAAGTGTAAAGAGGGGAGCATTTAAAGTTGGTCACACCAATTTGATATTGCTGTGCATTTTAGCTTTGGCTAAGGAAGACTAGCAACTAAAACAAGTTTGAGAAAGAAGGCCCCTCCCATGAAGAGTCAGGCGAGCAGTGACCAAGTGTTCCATCTTGTCCACTTAGCTCTGACAGGCAGGCCCAGTTAGTGGTTTGGACTGGTCTACTCTGGTCTGGAAGGAATAGGAGGATGGAGTAGGGAAGATGGGAAATAGCAGCAACCTTGTGTGCTCAGAGAATGTAAGAGGAAGAAAAGTCCTGGGAAAACACAAGGGGCAGTGGGGGCAGGGTAGGGGGCAGTGGGGGCGGGGTGGGGAGCCTGTTCTACAGGAAACAGACTCAAAAGTAATGCCCTATCAAAGCCAAAGCTCGCTGGTATGGAAATGCGACTGACTACTGCTGCTTAGGGTCCAGACCCTGTCCAGAATGGATGTTACAAGACTGAGAACAAGCAAATGATGCCTATGGAAACAGGAAAGTCCTAAAGTCTGCAGGCTGAGTGCAACTCAACAGTCATGTTCACAAGGGCAGCACTGAGAAGCATTCTTGATGATGCACACACTCATCCTTGATGAGGCACACACTCATCCTTGATGAGGCACACACTCATCCTTGATGAGGCACACACTCATCCTTGGTGGTGCACACACTCATCCTTTATGGGGCGCACACTCATCCTTGGTGGTGCACACACTCATCCTTGGTGGTGCACACACTCATCCTTTATGGGGCGCACACTCATCCTTGATGAGGTGCACACTCATCCTTGGTGGTGTACACACTCATCCTTGATGGTGCACACACTCATCCTTGGTGGTGCACACACTCATCCTCGGTGGTGCACACACTCATCCTTGGTGGTGCACACACTCATCCTCAATGAAACTCACATCCTTCCTGCTTCTCCCAGCCTCCTCTGACCCATTCACAATGAGAGATCAATGTTCACTGCCTGCTCACTACTCATTTGTGTGATAGTTAGGTTTTACTTTTTTCAAAACTAGAATGTGCCCATTAATATGAAAAATGCTGCTTTCCTTATTGACTGCTTCCCTCTGGGTAGCAGGCTACACTGTTTATCCCAACAGTGGCACAGAGGCGACAGTCACTTCCTACAGACATGCAGAGTATTATTTGAAGGGAACCCCAAACCACACTGCTATCTTGAAAGTGAATAATAAGTTGTTCATCAGTAAAATCACTCCCTGTATGTAAAAAAAAAATGTTTATTTAAACAGGATTTTTATTTCAACAATAAATGTTCTTTCTCTCTCTCCTGAAATCAAGACATTTTATTACAACCATTAATTCTCATGCAGTTTTCTTATAATACACCCTAATGAGATAGAGAGAAACAGAAAGAATAAAGTTTAAGATCTGACTCAGTTTCATTTAAATACCAGGTAACATCATATACCTACATAATACATAATATATATTTATACAAACACATATGTGCTTGCTCTCACTACTTCCTTGATTTTATTACAACTTCCTTTTTAAGAGTGCCTGGAGAAAAATTCTCTTTTATTGAGGACTAGAGGTTAGCATACATAGCTTTGTCTTAAAAAGCATTTTGTTCGCTAGACTGTCCCAGATTGCAGTTAAAGCCCACAGGCCTTAGACCAACACAATCCAATGCAAATATAAGACAAACCACAAATGGAATTTTTAAGTTTGCCAGTAGGCACACTGAGAAAGTAAAAAGGTGAAATGCTAATAACATTATATGAAAATTAATAATAAGCTATTTTACCTGAAGAGGTAGAGAGCTGTGTTTGTGGTTTGAAGGTTGAGCACTCTGCATTGGACAATGAACAAGGGGCTCATCTCTGAGAGAGAATAATTCTCCTTCTCCACACCATCAACAACAGTGGACTCAGCAGGTTGTATTTATGTTTAGTCATACACATACATACATAAGCATGCGTGTAACAGTAATAATCAAAAAGAGTCTATCAGCTTGAGGAGGGACATAAAAGGGGTGCCAGGGGACGGTATCTGGAAAGGGCTGGAAGGAGGAAAGTGATGTCATTCTATTACAATTAAAAACATTTATGAAAAAAAAAGAGGTAGAAAAATAGCCCAATCCCCCCACCCCACTCCCAGGCACATGGGTTGCAGGCTCTAAGCCCCAGCCATGCATACTCAACATTAGCCAGCCTGGCTTGGCCTATAATGGTGTCCCTTGTACACAAGTACAAGTCCTCGCCTAGACTTACTTACAAGGGAGGCCTCTGACCTGCAAGGTCCATGGACCAATGGGACAGGCACAAACAGAGACTGCAGCAGTTCTGTCTCAGCCCTGGCAGAAACAAGCAGATACAAAGGAAGGAGCCAGGCTGGGCTCTGAGAAGCCATACCATTCACTCCATCTCTGTCAGGTCCCCTGTACTCGGCTCATCAGCCAATGTGAAAAAGAAGACATCATGAAGGTATGTGTGCATCTACACACGTGTGTGTGCTATCACATACCATAAATATGTTCTATGGCAAAGTCCACTCATCCAGAGAGAAGAGAACCAGTTCTGAAGCCTGGGGAGGCTTTCTATGGAGAACCAGCCATGAGCCCTCCTTGAAAAAAGGCATTAAGCCTCTGGGTCCTGGTGCCTCACTGCTATACAGGACCCACAGCCACAGGAGCTGGTCTATTTAAGAGGCACCTACCACTATAGTTTGGTACATGTGAGAGACTAGATGTACATACAAGAGGGTAAGCATAGCTAGCCCCAGACAGAGCATTCAAGGAATAATTCACTATAAAGCATGCCTTGGTCATTTTAAACACACAACAGGTATATAAGGCTTTAAAATCTAACACAGCTGTTGCTTAAACTGGAAAAACTGCAAGTGATATCAGGCAGGTACCAGATTTCCTCTAATTAGTATGTGTTCTGACCGGTGGAGTTCCATCTTTCTGAATATAACTGAACACTGATGACAACCCAGGGAGATACGTATAAAGCATCAGGTAAACAAGGCAATGAACACCCAAGTAAACTATGACAAGCTGCATGGGGATAGCACCCAAGAGAAGTCACTGTGAACCTGAGCCACCTCTCATGTACAGGTTAGATTCTGTTTAGGCTCCTCCCCTCAACAGACTGGGTCTGCATAAAACACACCTGATGAATATGACGTCAACACTCAGAAATGCTTTACCTTCTACATCTGGAAACATTCAATTAAAATATGTAAATGAAGCACTAAAGAGATTAGGAGGAACTCAATTACACCAGGCGCACTGCCTTTCCGAGACTGGAATACTGGGGCAGGGCTACAGCACACTGCTTCCTTGGGTATGATTCACACAAAAGGCTTGCCACCTGGAAATGCACACCACTTGATCTGCCTTGGAGCAGAAGCAAGGTCATTCTCTGTGCTGTTTCTGCTGTCGCTGTTGTTGTTTTAAAAGAGATTCGCTGTCAAGCTAGCCCTGTAGGGTAACTTCCTGCATCACTGCCACAACATCAAACCTTACTCCTTAAAGGTAGTAGCTCCTCTGCCCACGAAGGACCCAGTGATGTTTTCTCTTCCAAAGTCCACCATGAGCTGGATATGGACAGCTCACACCTGTTACCCCAGAACTGGAGAGCACTCAAATCTCCAGAAGACAAGTTTGGCACCATGAGCACTGATGTGGTGGGCACACTGCCCTTTACAAACACAACTGCCTTGATCTTGTCTCAACACAGGAAATGGTACATTTGGAAAAAAAGTTTCCTGGCTCTTGAGTTCATAATGATAGCAAGGGTCCCCACTCCGAGTCAGCATCTGCTAAATCTTCAGAACCCAATCACATCAGACAATAGCAGCTCACTTACTGCTTACTCTCTCCTTCTGAATCTAGGAGAGAGACCTGCAGAGATCCACATACAATATGGCAACCCCCATTTCCAGCAGAGTTTTGGCTACAGGCTTGGTCAGTCACAGGCCCACTAACCCAGATAGCCAACAAAAAGCAGATACCACAAGAAGGTTCATGATGTGGGATTCCCCTCTGTATGCTATGAATACCATTGGTTAATAAAGAATCTGTCTTGACCTGTGATAGGGTAGAGTAGAGCTAGGCTGGGAAAACTAAACTGAATGCTGGGAGAAAAAGGACAGAGTGGTGAGACGCCAGTCAGAATATTGCCAGTAGGCCACGAGCCTCATGGTAAAATATAAGATAACAGAAATGGGTTAATTTAATATGTAAGAGCTTGCTAAGAATATGCTATAGTAATTGGCCAAGCGATGATTTAATTAACACAGTTTCTGTGTGGTTATTTCGGAAGTCTGGGTGACCGGGAAATGATCAAGTGGCCTCTAACAACAGGCTCAAGTGACCATTTGTTCAGAAACACAGAGGCATAAACCCAGCAAACCAGTTTAGCATGCACTCAGCTACAAGAGCAAAACCTTGCATTTCTAGAACATATTTGAGATGTTAGCAACATTTCTATCATTTGCATATTCTAAGATAGACACACTGCATTCTTTTAAGTGACATTATAAAGGGGCACGCAGTGTCACTGTGCATTCAGGAAAGCCTTCCTGGAGGGAGATTATTAGGTCCTCTGGTTTTCAATTGATCATTCCCACACAGAACAGATGTCCAACCCTAGCAACAACTGTGGCTAAGCTAAGTTATCTCTGCCCTGCTCTTCCATCCAGTGAGCCATCAGAATGTGAGCTCATTATGACACCATGATAGTGTTCAGACTTTTTAACATCTCATGGGGAAGACAAAGGCATTTACCTTCCACTGCAAGACCCCATGGCACCAATTCACCCATCCTCATGTTTATCACTACTGTAGAGCATGTGACTTCTGGTGAATGTTATCTCTTCTGAAGTCATTATTCATTTGTGATATGTAGATGGTTTAAGCCCTTGGTTCATGTTTTTCATCTGGGATACTAAACAACTCCCAAATATGATATTCTACTGGTACCTAAAAGCATCTGTAACATGTCCTAGAGAAGTCTTCCTAATGTTGCAACCCTTTAATACAGTTCCTCGTATTGTGATGACATCCAACCATAAAAGTGTCTTCATTGTCACTTATATATAACTATAATTTTTCTACTGTTAGGAATCATAATGTAAATATCTTTTTATGGTCTTAGATGACCCTTGTGAAAGGATCATTCAATCCCCAAAGAATCACAACACACAGGTTGAGAACTGCTGTTCTTAAGGGATAGCTCTATCCTATAAATGTTCCACTCAACTAAAGACACCTGCATGTGCTGTCAATCCAGGAGATCATGGGTTCAAATGAGACTAGAGTCCAAACCTCCACAGCACCTGCAGACTTTGAGGACACTGTTAACCTGGCCATTTCCGGAGAATCTGCCTCTCTACCCTACTTCAATCCCACCTCTCTTTTTGTATATTAATTATGAATAAACTTTGAAGACAGAAGATAGGCTGATGTTGAAACTGAGACTTTCTGTTGATATTACTAGTGGGTTTCTGAGACAGGGATGCACTACAGGTGTGTTTCTGTGTGAAGTCAGTTATATTTTCTAATTAATGCATCCATTAAAATTCAGAATTTAGAGCAAATGGTAATTTATTACAAGACAGTTTGAATGTAATTGACCCCCCATAAGCTCATAGGCACTGGCATTAATAGGAGTAGTTTTGCTGGAGTAAGTATGGCCTTATTAGAGAAAGTGTGTCACTGTGGGGGTGGACTTTGAGTTCAACCTTTGCTCAAGCTTCGCTCAGTGTGACATTCAGACCACTTCCTGTTGCCTGCGGGTCAAGATGTAGGACTCTCAGTTCCTTCTCCAGCACCATGTCTGCCTGCACACCATGTCACACCATGTTGATAATGGACTAAACCTCTGACAATGTAAGCCGCCTCAATTAAATGTTTTCTTTCATAAGAGTTGCTGTGGTCATGCTGTCTCTTCACAGCAAAAGAAACCCTAACTAAGACACAGTGTATATAGTTCATACTGATTGTCAACTTAACAGGATCTAGAATCATGAAAGAAATAATGCCATGAGCATGTCTGTGAGAGATTTTCTAGACTAGTTTATCTAAGTTTGCAGGGCCTGAGCTAACTGGAGGTCACACCATTCCCTGGGCCAGAGCTTCAGAGTGACTAAAAAGGGAAGAGAGCTGAGCATCAGCACTCATCGCTGTTTCCTGGTGCAGCTGTCATGTGACAGCCACCTCAAGCTCCTACACCGTGACTTCCCACCCTGATGGACTGTGAGCTCACTGTGAGCCAAAATAAACCCTACCTTCCTTAAGTGACTTTTTTCAGGTATTTTGTTGCAAGAACAAGATAAGTAACTAACACACACACACACACACACACACACACACACACACACACTTAGCCTGGGACATGCTGAAAGACAACTTTTAGGGCTGAGGCTGTAGCTCAATTGCTTGCCAAGTATCCACAAAGTCCTGGGTTTGACTCCCAGTACCTCACAAAACCAAATAAAATAATAATAAAACATAAAAACTCAATTTTTAAATGTAGCAGTATTCTTTCTAGCTTTAAATTCCTTAAATATTACAAATACAGTCTAGAAAAGCTCTGTACAGCAGAAATGTGTGTGATGGAAATTGTCCAAAATAATCACCACAAGTGGATAGAAATGTGGCTAGCATGAGTCAATTATCTGGGGTTTTATTGAATTCTAGTTCATTTAAATAACCACTGTGGCTAGTGGCCACCACATGAGGCAGCACAGGTCCAGACAACAGACGACCTCCCTTAACAAGTTCACTGACATGGAAGCACTAATTTACCCATGACCCACTTCCCCTCACCAGAGCAGGTGTGCAGATAGAACCCTCATGCATGGCTGCACCTACCACAGGAAGAGGGACCTGCCACTGCAAGGTCACAGAAGAAGAAAGCTTCCCTGTCCTTGCGCAGCTTCTGCCACTAGTCTTTGGCAAGGGAACTGTCATGAGAATCTGGGAATATTAAGCAGCATCTCCGGTCTCCATTCCTATAGCCCTGACCCTTGCATTTGTGACAGCCCAAATTGTCTCCAAACACTGTCAGATGCCTACAAAATGTTTAGGAAACTGCTGGAAGCTTTTAATAAAACAAACATCCGAACTCTGCTCTTAGAATGCCTGCCTTGGCTGATCTTATAGGACTAGGCTACTCTTTCCTTTCCCCTAGAAGTACCTTGTCTACCCCATGTACAAAACTCTTCAAGGCCAAGGCAGCTGAAGGTCCTCCACTCTTTCTGAGGCTCCTGTCCACAAATATACATGCGAGTGTTTGGCTGTGCTCAGTGGAGAGGCCCATGGAGGACAAAAACAGTGTCCATGAGAAGCTGGTTCATCTTGCCTCAACAACTGCCTGTCTAGAAAATGGACAAAGGGGAATTTAGACTAGAAGCTAGCTAATGACAGCCAAGTGGATGGTTCAATTCCCCCCTAAATTAATTAAAACCAGAGACAGAAGGAAAGGGGAAAGATGGATAACTGCAGAAGAACCAGAGACGGGATTGGAAACTGAAGCCTTTCAGCTTTCAAAGACGATCGTAGGACAATGGCCCAGTAAAAGATTTTCTCCCTTCAGTGTTCTGAAGGACATACAATTGACACTCAATTTGTAGTGGAAGTGAGAGGCTTTCTAGGCAAGAGATTTAAAATTATGGGGGATAACTTCTCCCCATAAACCTTTAACATTGCAGGGTGGTATCTCAATGCAAAATGAGCAACTCTGGCTGACACTGCAATACCCCAGAAACTTGTTCAGAACCAGCAGTTCGCTTTCTGTGTTTATCAAGGTTGAGAAGTTTCATGGAGTCCGGTGCTAATGTCAGTTCCTTAAGAAGTCAGTGTAAGTCCTAGGCAGTTCTAGCCTCTGCTCTCCCGCATCCCCCAGAGGGATCCTTTGAGAATCTGGTACAGAGCAATGGAACCAATATCTCTGAGGAAGTCACTCCCCTTTCCTGCTTCTGCCTCTTGCTGGAACAGTATAAAGCTCTGAATACCATTCTGGGCTCACCAGGGACATAATAAATTCACAGAAACAAACTTATTTAGAAAAAAGCACTGCAATATTTTTTAAGACATTCACGGTCCTCATTGGGCTCCTGTAGGTGTGTGTCATACACCCAAAAGCCATTAAACCCCATTTACTAGGGAACATATCCTCTCTGTGTCCGTATCCAACATCTATCCTGTTGCCACCATGCAAACCCTCGGCTGACCCCTCAGCCTGTCCCTGACACTCTGCTGCTTCTCTCCTCATGCCCTGCTCTTACCTTGCACTTCTACATATCCCTCCCTCCTTCCTTCTGATGACCCAGTCCTGGCTTCCTCTCCCTCCCTATTTGCCCTACCTCCAATCCTGAACAGCCAGCCAGCCAGCAGATGTGGATGGAGGCCTTGTTCTTCCACACCCTAACTGTGCCTTTGGAAAACTCTTTCCACGTGTGAAGCGGCTTTTTAAATAATAGCCCCTGTAACAGGATCTTATCGTCTTCCTTGCTGCTGCATCGCAGTTCAGAGTGCAAAAACGCCAGAATCTCACTTTCCAAACGCACCAGTGACCTGGACAGTAATCCAAGTCTGTTAAGAGGAAAGAGAATGTTAGCTGTGTTGGAAAAGATCTTCTTCCTGATAAAAAGAAAATGAAATGAAGGAAAGTGTTAATCCTCTTGCTCACCATGAACCATGCAGGGGAGTAAGCATTGCAAGGATGTTTTTCCCCTGAGCTCTCAACAGCTATGGCTGCCTGTCGGAGATCTGCACAAAACCACACCAGGCAATATTCTAACATGGAAGGAAGAGGGCTCACAAGGTCCCACCCCTAACTAATAAGCTACAGTGGCTAAGAGAGGGAGAGTCAGTTTTCTTTCTGGAAAGGGCCCCTGATAAGTTGCCAAACCCAAGGCCCAAGTGGTGAATTCTATATTGGTAAATATATGGGCAACATTAATTGGATCATACGCAGTATGTATGTATGTATGTATAACACACACATACATATCCCAATGACACAGAAGAAGTGAAAGAAGTAGGCATGAATTTGAGTGGAGAATAAGGGGGGACATAAGAGGAGGGGGAAATGAGGTTTATGATGAAAATGAGTTGTAGTCATGTATGATATTCTCAAAAAAATTAAATTTTACAACTTATAAAACTCTCTAAATATCTTGCTATAATTCTACCGATTTGCTTAGACACAAATGTATTTATATCTATTTCACAGAATTTCTCTTATATCAAACATTAAACATTAATGAAATATACATATCCCATTAGGTATTAAAATTACAAAAAATTAATATTGATCTTGATGCCCAACAATTAAAGAAAAGATTATAAACTGTAGTAGGCAGATTTAATAAATAGCATACATATATACATAAAATTATATGCAAAATTTGTTTATCCTCTAAGAAAATGTCTTTTAAAAAATTTTAAATCAAAAGTTTTACTTTTCTGATCCCAAGGCAAGCTTTATTTATTAAAATACAAATGAAATGCTACTACAATTAGCACTGGTTCAACATATGAAAAACTGTCACTGTAATCCACCAAAAAAAAAAAAAAAATCACATGATCATCTCATGAGATGCTAAAAAAGCCTTTGACAAAAATCCAACATCCCTTCATGAAAAAAGTCTTGGCTACTAACATGATAGCTACTAGACACATGTATCAATGAAGCTCCTGAAACATGGCTACTGTGACTAAGGAGAATTTTTAGTTTCTTTAATGCTTATCAATTAAAATTCCCCTGACTTTGCAGTGCTAGGGATGGCCATTCTGGTCAGTTTTGGAATTTCTCATATACCTTTGGCATACAACATCTACATGACACTTGTACACATTCACCATTGTGCCACACATAGTGAGCAATGGGCAACCGCAGTCCACAGGCAGCAAAAACAAGCTGCTTATCCAGCCCAACACAAGCCAAGATGGTAGTCACTAGCCCCAGGTGGCTATTTAAATTCAAACTGAGCCCCACAGTCTTGCTAGTAACTACTCACTAGTGGCTAGTACCTAATGCCCTGGACAGTAGAGGTTTAGAATATGTTCAACATTGGAAATTATACTGGATAGCAATGGTTTTCATAGTTTCAAAACAGCAATGAAGTTGGCTCGAAATATTTTGGTTTGTGTTGTATTGGTAATTCCAGACAATATTAGTGACAAATGGCTCTTCTCTGTCCAGTTTTTCGGTCTGTGGCATGCCCTGTCTACCCGAATCTACCTAGGGACACAGGAACACATGACTGCAGGAGCATACTCATGTTCCAGTTGTACCACTGTTCAGATGATGTTTAAAGGGAACAGGAAAAGTAAAAACTTTAAAACTCATACAGTACAGTTCTCTTTCTGTTCCTAGCAAAGATCCAGTTTGTTCTTTAAAAATCTGCTTACGAGACAATCTCCAAACACAAAACTGCAAGCAATCACTGGACATATGAGAGAGAGAGGGGCCAAACGACACCGAGCGGACCTTCTCCCCAGTCCCAGCAGTGGACCGTGCTGCAGATACGCTGGGCAAGTGCTTGGCCACTGGACCACACCTCTGGCCCGGAGCACCCTGTTTCCCTAACAGACTTCTTCACAGAAGACAGAAAGGCGTCTCTGACTTCAGGGCTCTCTCACCCCTGGTAGCACCCCCTTCCCAAAGACAGGCCTAAAATAGAACTCAACTTCTTCTAAAGAAGACTGGGAAAATAGGGCCAGCGAGAGCTGCTCGGCCCTCAGTTACGGTCCATGCATTAAACATTAACATGGCTACAGTCTTTTTCCTACCAGAAATATTAAAAATGCATACAATGTTTCTAATTTCAATTCCCATAATGGTCTGTAATGTTTTCAGAGGGTTCTGAATTTTTGATTTCTCATTCCGCCACCCTGTCCCCATCTCTGCCGGCTCCACCTGCTACATATTATGCCTCCCCACCCCCACAAACCCTATGTTCCACCCCTAGTCAACAGCAAAGAAGGGCAAGGCCTTGCTGCCTCCACTCCTTCCATGTTCTGCAGTATCTCCTCCTAAAAGGGGCATCATCCCTAAGAAGGAAACCTCTGCTCAGATCATGTCTGTAAATGCTTCCTAGCTAAAGAACAAACACTAGGAAATAAAAAGAGAGCAGATAACAAAAAGAATATTGTGCTATCTAGTATAATGGAGAAGATGTTTCCAGGTAGGGGATACACAAAGGGTTGTTGCTCATATCCTAAAGTCTACACTACTATATCTAAAGATTATCATTTATTCGAATAGTCTATGAAAATGCCCTGGGATTACCCTGATGTACTCTCAGGTCCTTTGTTATCCCTTTCCGCTGCAGCTCGTGGGATCCCTCCTCTCTCACACACCATAGCATCTACCACACACCATGGTACTTCTGAATGATCAGGCACGCATGTGTATGCACAGGAAGGAGGGGTCTGGGTCAGACTGCTCTTTTGGTGAATGGTGAAGGTAGAAAGCACTAGCCAGACACCTCACTTACAGTTTGAGGTGGAAGTCCATCCAGCCTTCAGCAAACAAGCTTTTCTCGAGTTTTAGGAAATGTGTGTTTCATTCCTGTCAAAGGACCATGTACCCCATTATGAAAAAAAAAAATCCTATAGTTGGGCTGGCTCAGGGACGCAGCACATGCTTAGCAGACACAAGCCCCTGGGTTTAGTCTCATCACACACACACAGGAATCAACAACAAACTTAAGCCACAATTCAGAAACATAATGATCTGCTGACGTCATCCCTTTTGTTTCACTGACCGAGGCTGAGCTGGAAGCACTTGCTCTTCATCTGAAAGTTGTGCTGCGATCACCATTTCCTGGCAAGTGCTCATTTCTCCGAAATTTTCAAAGCAGTTAGGACTTGAGGCCCTGGCCCTAGCATCCCTTCCAGCTTTCTTACCTATGCTGCCACCCCTGGGTCCTGCATGCCACTCACAGCACCTCAAACACACCTAGAACTGTCCCTGAAGGCCTCACACTATCTGTTCCTTCTATCGGCAACACTTCTCCAGATCCCTTCCTGGATACGCCTTTTCTCCCTCAGCCCTCGGCTCTAATGCAGCCACTGTCCCCTTGCCCAGTGCTTTTCATCATTTCAACACCGACACACCATCTCTGTCTCATTTCCCACAGCTCTACCGAGTCCCCAACACCCAGCTCCGCAAGGGGATTTTTGTGCTCACTGCTGAATCTAAGTGTCTAGAACGCGCCTGTACAACGTATGTGCTAATGTCTCTGTATAACGACAAAGTCTGCATGGTGACGGCCCAACTCCTAACTACATCTCAGCCACAAGACGTCAGCCTCTAAAGTGGCTCTAGACGGACTAAACACATGACCTGCAAAAATGGGGGGGGGGGGGGCAAGGATAAGACATAAACTAACTTTTTAAAAAAGCCTAGAACATAAATATCTTATATAAATATACCCGCATCTGTGCCCTCTACCTCTTAGGAAAGGTTCCAACGTTCAATGCTAAATATTCCAGTCCTGGACCAAGCATTCTGAGGGCTTTATGGAGACCCTGAGGCTCCTGCCCCCTAAGTCTGGCTAAAGGTATCTACCTTGAGCACTTAGCTCTGCAGGCTTACAGGGCTGGGTGTCAGAACTTTTCTGTGCCTCCTTTTCATTCTTGTCCTTTTAACAAGTTCGGTAGGGCAGAATTTGGTCCAGGTATTTTTTTTCCCTGTCACTTCTGATGGGGCAGGCAGAGGACTGTGAGGGGAGCTCTCACCCACTTCCAACAGTCTGGTGGTGACTATCTTACCAGAAAGAAGCTAAGGGCGGCACATGCCAAACTCATTAAGTCAGTTATTACAGTGGTTTATCTGTTCTCCCCGACACTCAGGCAGGCCAGAGGAACTGGAGAGATGGCGCCGCATTTAAAAGCATACACTGCTCTTACAGAGGACCTGAGTTTAATTCCTATCATGCCAGGTGGTTCACAACTGCCTGTAACTCCAACTTCAGGGCATCTGACAGTCTCTTCTGGCCTCTGACGGCACCAGCACTCACATACGGACATACCCATGCCTATACACACATATATACAGATAATTAAAAAATAATCTTTTTAATGGAAATAAACTGTACCTCTCAAAAAGTATCTCAAGTTCTAGATTGCTAGAATATGAAAGACATGCGTGGTGAATTAAAATCACTAGCACAGTTTGGAGGTGTTTTCCACAGATCCTCAGACTAAACAGACACAGCAGACATGTGCTCTCCAAGAGAATCTTGGTTCACACTGAACAAATGGGTACCTGATGCTTTTGATAATATTGATGCCCAACACTAACTACAAGTATTATTGCCATAGTAACAGTTATCAGGCCTACAGGTCTTTTTGGGTGTAATCAAAGAAAATGTAAATCAAGAAATGCTTTCACAACTTGCTAGCTCATTCAAAGCCCTGGATAAAGAGATGGTTCAGGGAAGTAGAAAAAGACAAGATCTCCTGAGTAAATTGGGAGCTTAGGGACCTTGGGAGAGGGTTGAGGGGAAGGGGAGAGGCAGGGATGGGAGCAGAGAAAAATGTAGACCTCAATAAAAATCAATAAAAAAGAAAGAGATGGTTCATTGTGGGCTTAACTCCAAATACTTAGGAAATGTCAAATTCACCATCACAGTACTTACCAGCACAAAGTCCCTCTACCTTCTCCCGAGATTCCTCATAAGCTATCAGAGAAACGAGCAGGAAAAAAAGAGACCCACCCACCCCCACCCTGTGCCATGCCAACACACATACATACTGCAAGAAAGCACTACAAGGTAACAAGAAAAAGACCCAAGAGTGAAAAGGATGACTGATCACAAGCCTAAAACAGATTGGAAAGATAAATTCTCTCTATCTGCAGCTTGGGCTAAACAGGGGAGACAACTGCAGTGCAGAAGAGAAAGGGGCCAAGGGTAGGCCTGAACAGGCTCCGGGAAGTAGAGAGAACCCTACCAAGACAGCTTCATTCACCCCTGAGCATACGGACAGCATCCATAAACACAGAGAGCTTATTTCTTTTTTTTTTTTTTCAGAGAGCTTATTTCTCAGATACAATTCTGAGGTTCTCTTTTAGTACAGATCAGTTACAATATGGTCTCTGATGCAATTGTGTTTCCAAATGCTAATTTCTTGCAAGAGTCTAGGATGAATTTCCACAAAAGGGGCAAGTGTGAGAACTCAGGGATGGACGTGCATGGGGAACAGGGAAAATGAAGCACTGGGTTCACGAGGAGAAAGCAAAAACAACTGTGGACACGATAGAATTGCAATGGTGTGAACTGCCCAACCTATGCTGAGAAATCTCTCAAAATTAGCCGCTTTTTACTCTCTCCAGTTAATGATCTGGTGCATCTGCAGACAGGCCAGGGACCGCCCCTGCCCTCCAAAGACCCAGAATGTTAACTATGGCTGTCCTCGTCAGGCCCGCCATCCACCATACAACTCCACTGGGTGGCCCAACTGGCTTTGAATTGACTTCAAACTCTTTTCCAGGGTGCCCTTTTATATCTCCACTCACGAGGTCCTATGTGGACATATGTAGAAAGTCTCAGGAAAAGTCACATGTGTACTTCATTCTGTGACAGACCAGAGCACCAAGGGTACAACATTTCAGAAGTACCTTTGAGGCTGCAGTGTGTGCCCCTTAACAACAGTTGAGGCTTAATGTCTTTTTTAAGCAACTGCTTTTCAAGTTACTACATAAAACTAAGAGAGTGGGTCCATGTGAATATTTTGTCTTTGTAGATCTTTTTGAGCAACAGTTTGGTCATGTCCCAGGAAAGACAGAAAAAGGAAAAAGGAAAGAAAAACAGAAGTTGGGGCCCGGTTCTTGTTACTCAGCCTCTATGCCCTCCACTCTCCCCATCAGCAAAATTAAGCAGGTCACCTCTGAGACTTGGGGAGGGATCAACAGAGCAAGACCATGGACAGTCTGGGCAGCAGGGGGCCTCATTAAGCAATATTGGCTGAACATCAAGGCATGGGGCAGGAGCCCTGTGCAAAGCACTCACTGGAGGCAGATGTCTACCATGCCACACCACAGAATGGGGCTATCAATGACACAGAGCAAGCATTCAATTATGGTGGCCAGTTTCCACCTTCCACCCCCAAGTCCTTGTGTTCAACACTCCTAAATAATGGAAAGACTCTGGGAGGAGAAAGAGCAAACCAGGACTGCCTCTTCCTTGAAATGCTCCCTAAATAACTACAACCACACAAGAAACTGCATGGGTTCCACAGTACCGAGTTTAACCCATGAGGCTCTAACGTGCACATACATGCGCATATGCACATACATACAACACGCCATCATTTACTCAGTGGAAAAATGTGTATGTGTGTTTTGTTAAAATTTGTAGAAACAGCATAACAAAACCTCAGACCATTTAATATGCACATGGGCTGAGAAGGGCTATGAATGACTATAAAGGTCTTGATCCAGGTCAAATAAGCAAAAGCCCCAAATGAGAAAATACTGAATTGCTCATAAAGTTCATATGCAAGAAGAAGTTTTAGAAAACTAACACAAAGAAAATGCCTGCTTCCCTTTGCCTTTTATTTTCCTTTCCTTATTTTTCTCTCTTTTGGGGATGGGGATGTGAGCAATAAGGACAACTAATAAGAAGAAAACCAAAAGAATGCTTGCCAGGAAGGAGCTAGGCTCTGGGTAAATGTTAGTTCCCTCCCCTCTCTTGCCCTTTTGGGGGCAACCCTTTTGGAATTACTCAAAGGGCTAGCAAGAGTTTAACCAGCACATAACAAGTGAGCCAAAAATCCAGCAACAGCAGCAACAGCTGGAGCCGAAGTAGGTGGGGATTCTGCTTCCTGTACTCTCAGAAGCATCCATTGCTTTGGGGATGCACAGCCCTGCAAACTTGCTCCCTGTTCTTGACTGTTTTGCTGCTTGGTAGAATCTTGGGGGTTTGGGTAGGATGAAAGAAATGAGGGCTGAAACATAAAACAGTTGATCTTCCAATTTACTGGCTACAGCATGGTGTGGAAAAGACAGCACAGCTTCTTGAAGGGGAAGCCTCTGGGTTTCGAACTAAATTGTTTGGCAGCTGCAGTTCTGCTAGAGTGTTAATTCCCACCCTACATAAACCACTCCCACTCATTATCTCTGAACAAATAGGAGTTAGCTAAATTTTTGGAAACAAAGGAGTGAATATTGGAGAAAGGAGAGGTAGGGGAAGGGATTGAGAGGAGGGGAGGGAGGGGAAACTGAGGTTAAGATGTTATGTATGAAAGACTAAAAACCGGGTGGCTATTGCAGAGAGGGGAGGGAGGGGAAACTGAGGTTAAGATGTTATGTATGAAAGACTAAAAACCGGGCGGCTATTGCAGCATGGGTGTGTTTCTGGGTCTTCTGTCTACATGAGTGTTTTTGTGCCAGCACCATGTCTATATGATACAGTTTCAAATCTGGCATTGCTATACCTCCCACACTGCCCATTCTTTTGAGGATTATTTAATTATTTTACTTATTTGAAGTCACTTGTGCATCCACATGAATGTTTATGACTGTGTTTCCTATTCTGCGGAGCACAAACTGGCATTTTGATGAGGACTGTGTTGGATGAGAAGACTGATTCTAGTAACTTAGGTATTTTCACAGTGTAAATTCAGTTAATGCACGAGTTGGGAAGTCTTGGAATCCTTTCATCAGGGTCTTCCAGGCAAAGGGCCTCTTCTAACCAGCGTCCTTTCACTTCCTTGGTTAGGTTTATTCCTAGAGATTTTCTAAACTAAGATGAATGGGATTCCACCTCTACCCTGATTTCTCTTTCAGCAATCAAGCTGAAACTCTATTAGATCAAAGAGCTTTCTGGTGGGGTCTTCAGGTTCACGTTCGTACAGGATCTTATATACACCATCTACAGATAAAGCTAATTTATTTTCTTTTCCCTTCCTAATCATATATACTTTATTTCTTTATCTTGTCTTATTGTTCTAGTTAATATACCAAGTATATATTGAATGAAAGAAAAAAGTGTCTTGTCTCAATCTTGGTTTCAAGAGAAAATATTTAAATTTGCCCCCCCCCAATAATGCTGGGTACAGGATCTACTGTATGTAGCTTTTATTGTGTTGAAGCATATATTGTTGTAATTCCTCATTTACCAAGGTTTTTTATCATGAAAAGGACATTAAATTTAGTCTAAGGGTGTTTCTACATCTATTGAAATAATCATGTGTCCTTAACTCTGTTTTATTACATTAATTCATTTGTATATATTTGCATCCTTAAAATGAAACCAACCTAAAATTATGGTGTGCGATTTTTTTAATGTGCTTTTATTAAATTTGATTTGCAAATATGTGATTGAAAAGTTTGGTGTGTATGTTCATAGAAACTGATCTATTCAGTTACCTTTCTCATTTTTGATATTTGGTGTTCACAGTAATTAGCTTCACAAAAAGTTTGGAAACATTACAGTGTTGAGTGTTTATATAATTGTTACATTGCCTTGATGGATTATTTCTATTAATAAGTAATGACCTATCTCTCCTAATTTTGGCCTCATATATATTTTATCAAATATTATTATAGCCAACCTTGCTTGTTTGAGGCTTTTATTTGCTTATTATATTGACTTCTTTCATTTCAGTCTCAGCTTGTGCCTTTTTCAATGAGGTGTGTTTCTTGTACACAACCAATATTTGGGTGTTGCTTTTTATTCCAATCAGCTAATGTGCAACTCTTGAGAAATAAGACTTTACATGGAAGATTATTACTGTGGAGTTGTGCTGATTCCCACAGTTTTGTTGGCTGTTTTTCTGCTGGTTATTATTGTTTTCTCACTTCCTTCTCCTCTATTTGTGATTGGCATTTGATGCTTTACGAAGCTGGACACGACTGGTTGTAGCCCATCTCACCTTTTTCATTTATTCCTCTAAGGTCATTTACTCTTTCCTTGCTCATATAATTAAAACTGTCTTTCTTCCTCCCTGTGTTTAGAGCCCTTTAAGTATCTTCTGTAATGCTGGACTGGTGACATGATTGCTTTAGTTTGCTTTCTTGAAATGTTTTTTATCTCCATCAATTTTAAAAGATATAACAATCTTACTTTGGGGACTTGAAATATATCATCCCACATGTTCCTCACTTTTATGATTTCTGTTAAGAGTTTTGAAGTATTATGAAGTGTTTACCTATGTTGTGAGATACATTTTTCTCTTAATTTTTTTTTTTTGAGACAGTATTTCTCTGTAGTTTTGGAGCCTGTCTTAGAATTAGCTCTTGTAGACCAGGCTGGCCTTGAACTCACAGAGATCTGCCCGCCTCTGGAATTAAAGGCATGCGCCACCACTGCCCAGCTTCTCTTACAGTTTTTAATACTGTTCCTTTGCTTTGTATTTTGGGAAACTTTAATGTGTTGTGGAAAAGTTTTCTGGTCATGTCTATGTTGGATTCTAAATGCTTGTGAATTTATCCTTTTCTGATTTATTTTTCTTTGATAATTTCGCACATGTATATATTGTATTTTGGCACACTTATCCCATTCCCCTTCCTACTATTCCTCTCCCCTAGAATTCTTCATAACATGTCCCCTGTCTACTTTCATGTCCTTTTCTTTTTAACAACCCACTGAGTTTAATCAGGACTGTTTGTATTTTGCATAGGTTACTTACTGGCTTATATGTAAGTAGACAATGGATACACCCCTAAAGAAAAAAAGACTTCCTCTCCTCCAAAACATTAACTACCGATAGCTCCTCAGCAAGGGATGGCACCTCACCCATTCCTCCTGGAATGTTGACAGGCTCCATCTGGGGCAGAAAAGCACAGCTGCTAAGTAACAGCCATGTCATGTCCAGATGACAGCATGTCACAGCACTCCCCTCTGTCCTCTGGCTTCTACATTCTTTCCACTACCGCCTCCTTCCTCAGTGTTCCCTAGGTCCTGAGTGGGGAAGGGGAGAGAGAGAGAGAGAGAGAGAGAGAGAGAGAGAGAGAGAGAGAGAGAATGTGTGTGTGTGTGTGTGTGTGTGTGTGTGTGTGTGTGTTCATTGCCCCTTTAGTGCTGAATACTCAATAGTCACTTCTTCGCAACACTTTAACTATCTATTGAGTTTCTTCATTAACTAGTGACCATTACAGAGAGAATCTTCTCAGGCAAAAGTTGAGGACATCACTAATCTATGTGTATAAATATAAACATTTAGAAAGTAGTTTGATAATATGTCCATTTGAAAGAGAAGAGTAGGTTCCCTCTAGGACCTCCTGAGCCATGGCGTTTAACCAAGTTTACAATGACAGAAATGAACTTCCTTCTATGTAGCAGGCCTCAAATCTAATCCTGCAGCCTTTGTGCCACTATTATAAGTGGGTCCATCTTGTCTGGCAGGCTATGACTGGGTTGATTCACTGGTTTATTGCACTGATGTCTTTTCTCCCCCAGCAGCCCAAAAAGCACCTTTAGACACTATAAAAGCCAGCTGGGAGGAAGTTTCTAGTACACTCCTGATTGAGGTCTTGAAGTCCTAGAACCACAGGGTGTTACATACTCAGAAATAAGATCTCACCATCCTGTTCTGGTCTATAACCGTCAGCAATAGCCAATATGTTATGCCGCTCTGCAGGCCTTTGGGGCTTCCTTGACCAATAACTTATTAGGAAGTATCCCATGATTAACACTGAGAGTTTCATTTTAAACCCATGTCTTCTGTGGGAAGCACTGTGTGTTGTTGTGCTCCCTCCTCCAGTGCAGTGTACCTATATTCAAATTCCTTCACTTTTACTATTTTCAATTAGTTTATAAAGAAGTGAGGTCCCATAATGATTTTCCATACATCCTTAGCTTTGGTTGATCCAGTTCCCACTCTCTCTCCCCTGTTCCCTTACCCTTACCCTAATTAAACCTCTTACCCCCAGTATTCCTCCCTTTGAGTTTCATATCATATGTGTTCTATTTCTTCCTGTGACCTTGTATATGGGTTTCTCTTCAGTCTGAAATATTCCTCAAGGATTTTCTACAGAGCCGGCTCAGTGGTCATAAATAGCTTTAGCCCACTTTTGTCATGGAAATTAATTTCTCCTTCAATTGTGACAAACAGTGTTGTATATATTGTAGCCTGGGTTGGCAGTTGTAGTATTTCAGAACGTGAAATACAGCCTTCTAGGCCCTCCTGGTTTTATAGTTTCAGTTCAACAGTCTGTTGTTGGGGTTTTGTTTTTGTTCAGGTGAATGGGCCAGCCTTTATATGCGACTTGATGTTTTTCTCTTGCCACTTTCAATAAACTTTCATTTTTTGCATATCTAGTTTTAATTATAATTTGGGGATTCTTTCTGCTTCCTACTTTACATGCCTTCTATATCGAGATTAGCATCTCTTTTCCTAGCTCTTGGAAATTGTCTGTTATGACTTCTTTTAGAATTTTTTTTGATGCCTTTAGGATGAGACTCTTCTTCTATACACAGAACCCACAGATTTGGCCCTTTCATAGTATTGCATATATCCTGGAGTTCCCATTAATAACTATTATTTTCTCTTTGTCTTGTCTGGATTGCTCTAGTTCCTCTTTACTGTCTGTAAGCTCAGATAGTCTGTCTTCTCCTTGATTCACACTACTGCTGAGACTTCCCACAAAGCCTTTTAGATAATGTCTGACATGTCTGTCTCCAGCCTTCCAGACTGGTTTTACTTCAGTACTTCTTTCTAGCCCCTTGTTGAGAAAGTACATGGGATGCGATCAGTATCCATCCACAGATTTTATTGGCTGGTAAAGCTATCGGAGGTTACAATTAAGAAGTAAAAGAGGCTGGGCAGTGGTGACACACACCTTTTATCCCCAGCATCTGGGAGGCAGAGGCAGGCAGATCTCTTGAGTTGGAGGCCAGCCTGGTCTACAGAGTGAGTTCCAGGACAGCCAGGGCTGCACTTAGAAACCCTGTCTCAAAGAAAAAAATAAAGGGGGTCAAAGAGGAGGAGATACAGAAGAGAGAAATAGAACTAAGAGGGAAGCACATGAGATGTGGGTGAAAAGAGGAGGAGATACAGAAGAGAGAAATAGAACTAAGAGGGAAGTACATGAGATGTGGGTGAAAAGTATGGGAAACAGTGCCATATAGTTAACTGGACGGAAAAACATACACCACAACCCTAAAACCCAACTGAGCAATATATATGAACAGACAAAACCATCATGAGCCATAAATGCAAGAATGGAGATCAAATACTAGAAAATAAGGAATAAAAAGATACTTATGCAGTGAATTGCTGCCACAGCTGTGCTGAGGTGGGAGGCAGGCAATCTTGTCAGGGGGTATCTCTCAGTGCCCAGGAGTGTGGACACAGACACGGCACTAGCACCTGTCCACGTCAACCAGCCTCTACGCTTCAGCACCCACTCTGTGCTGAACTCCCTGCTGGAGGGAGGAGGTTACAGAAGTCCACTGCTCTGTGAGAACTTCTGAGTTCTCAGTTCTATGAGTAGTGAATCTGACAGTAAATAGGAGGTTCCAGAGTAGGGGCCACCTGCTGACCTCAGGCTGTGAATGTCCATGGTTGGACTTAGGTGGAAGACTCAGCTCCTAGCCACCCCAACTCAGACCATAACCCACCTACTCTTCGCTGCCCAGGCCAAGTCTCCTACTCTCCAGAATCTGCCTCCCACAGCCATCTCCCCCATTCTGGTGCAAAGTGGACTCTAGACCCCTAAGACTGTTCACTGTTGTCAGGCCCCAGGGTGGTTCAGTCTTAACCAATAACCTCTCCCAAGATGACCCACAACCACAGCCCTCGGTAAGAGTGACAAATTGAGCTCCGTTCCACTATTGGCCCATCATGCCAAGGGAGGGTACCATGATCTGAGGCTTTTCAGTTCTGTGATCTTGTCCTGTGTGTACCACGGTCTCTCTTCATCGGGGCTGCCTGGTTTACCCTTTGAATGAGACTTTTGCTTCCCCTTCGCCTGCTGGAGAGCCACACTGGAGCCATGTGCTGCTTCCCCCAGTGTTTGTTTGTTTGTTCCCTCTGTTTCTCTACCGCTAGCAGCCTTGTCACCCACGCTGGGCTTTCTGGTTCTCTTCTGCTCTTTCTTTAAAACAGCCTGTTCGTTGTTACCCTTACTATCTAAGATGTTACAAAGCAGCACAATGGAATCTAATTTTCTTACATATGTCTAAAGGTGTGGAAAGGCACATATACTATATATGCAGACAGAAGGGAGGCTGCATAGAGAAAGACAATGTGTCAAGGTTAAGTACTAACACTGATTTAAAGATAAGATTTTTGAGTAAAATGCTTCCAAAAGTTCTAGTTTGTAACTTCAGAGGCCCAGTTCCCAGGGAAAACTACTGCCGTGTTCTAGGGACATCTAATCAGCCGTGGGGAGAAGTCCACACGGCAGAAAACCAAGGCTACCCTCCAGCAGCCAGCACAACTTGAGTTTCTCAAGTGAATCACTTTGGAAGCAGGTTCTCTGGCCACTTGTCAGTGGGCCATGGTCGCAAACCAACACCTTGACTGTAGTCTCTTGAAATCCATAGCTATAGCCACCTGGTGAAATACTTCAAATTCCTAACCCACAGAAATTGTGTGAAGAATACTGAAGTGGCTTAAGTTTGGGGGTAATTTGCTGGGTAGCAATTCAGTTGGTCGCATCTGAAATGAAGATCTAAGTGACCCACAGAACACAATGCCCAGGGGCAGTGGCTGCAGAGCAGCTGCAGAACTCCGCATCAGCACTCAGACGCGGGCTGGAGCACCTGGGAAAGAGACAGCAGGTTTCTACCACTGAAATGCAGGCTCCTTGGTGACTCCTGGGACTGGACCAAAGCAAGGGAGATAACAACTCTCCCAGCTCAGGAACTTGTCAGCAGAGGCATGAAGCAGTAACTGGGGTCACAAGATCATGTGTCCCCAAAATGGAGCAGCCCACAGAACAAATAACCTTCCACAAAGGAACTCTTGACATCACAAATTCGGCCTGCAACCCCTTTGGTGTGCTTTTAAGCTCCTTTAGATTTCTTGAGGTTTTTTTTTTTAAGGTCCTTTCTGAGATAATTATTTTTAACTCTAATATTATGGCCATATTTTAAGTGGCCTGGGTTAGGCCCTCCCTATGGAGCTGCTTTAAGCAGTTTGTAATTCAAACAGCATTTTTTCCATTCCCCACTCTCCCATTCCCTTTTTATTTTTTTTTCCAAATCATAAACTTTTGGTAATGATTGCAGGATTGTCAGTTACTTTAAACACTGCAAGCCACCACTGGAAATCAAGACAGCCAGGCTTCCAAGTCAATAAAACTATGGCTGCTTAGAGCTGCAGCGGTTCCTGGTTATATTTATATCTACACAGCACATTTAAAAAACTGGGGAAAGTCACCAAAGTGACTCTGATATAAATCTACATTTAGGAGTAAGGAAACCCAAAAACACAATCACGGGGGAAAAAAATGTGAACCTTTAAAACTTAATTAGGTAATTTAAGAAGAAAAATTAGGTGTCTTCTCCCCTTTATCTCCAGTGTTCTTGAAAAGGTGACTCTGAAACAATTTCCACCAAAGCAAAATAAATATAACAGAGTTTTTAAACTATGGGGTCTTAAAAAAAACTTAGTGTAGAGTTTTATATCATTTTACACACTAAATTGCTTGTTTTATGACAAGGTCTCATGTAGTCTGGTTTAGAACTCACTATGAATCTGAGAAGACCTTGAACTTCTGATCCTCCTGTCCCCACCTCCTGGGATTAAAGATGTGTATCCCTCTTTCTGGTTTATAGAGCGCTGGGGTTCTGTGCATACCAAGTAAGTACTCTGCAACTAAACCATGTCACCAGCCCAGGGTATTAAACATTTTTAATGGGGTAAATCTAATCAGACTCATACTGACAGTGACTTAGTGGGATTCTATGCTGAAAAATACTGTAGGCCGGTTTAGCCAGCAAGCTAATCAGACCAACTCTGTGCTTATTCCCAAAGCAGAGTAGAGGCACCACTTCCCACTCCGTGAAATAAGTACAGCATCATTTTAGATATGACCAGACCAGACCTTCAAGTTACAGCTCTTGTGAGGAAGACAATGACAGGACTCCAAAGTCAAGCTTTCATTTGCCTAATCAACTGAGATAACTTCAAAGGGCAAGTTATGACGTGAAAACTCTCCATCACTTGAGACTATTACCTTCATGTGACAGAAAAACAGAAGCCTAGTAAGAATTAAGTCCCTGCCACCCACTCCTTCATAAAGTATAAAAAATGTATAACAGACACAAGTGAAATGTGATTCAGAGAAACATTCTGCCGTGTGGCTTGTCTGGTAGCATTTTCAGACCAGAAGAGGTCAAACATCTTATTAAGTGTAAGGTACCAGGTAAGTACAAAATAAGGGGAAATTTAAGATTGATCAATGAACCTCAAGTGGTTAAAGGCATCAAAGAAAAACAATCACACTAACAGTCAAACAAACCTTAGCTCTTTAAGTTGGGACTTGAAGATCCTGAACAGACTGAAGAGCCGGGCTATCAATTAAGATTCGCAGACAACAATGAGATGGAGGAAACCAGATGGCACTTCATCAATAAGCAGCTCCCTATGTACAATGACATCTGGCCAGTTAACTCCTTCCACAATTCATTAATTCAATAGATTGTTACTGAGTGCTTGTTATGCTCCAAATGATCCTCTTGCTCAGTTCACAAGACAGAAGCAACAAGTCTCATTATGAATTTAGCAGCAGCTGCTTGACTCATAATTGACTAAAACTTACGATCATACTGGCCTAAATCAGCTTCTATATCAAGTAAAAAAGCAATTTTATGAACTCCTCAGAATCCAAAAGAAGATAGAAAATGATTCAAATAATATAAGAGGAAATACCCCATAAAATAATTCTTCCATCCTTAGTGACTTCCACTGAATCTAAATCTCCTGATTGTTAAATTATTTTGCAAGTATTGATATAAAATAGCAATTTGGGAAATACGCTTCAAACTTTGCATGGAAACAAACATATGTTTTAATTAGTACATGTGGTTAGTTTTTGTCAACTTACCTTGACCTAGAATCACTAGAGACTCTCAAGTGTCTAGAACAGGTTGGGCTGTGGGCATGTCTGTAGGAGACTGACTGACTTGATGAATAATTGATCTAATTCACTTTGGGTAGCACCATTCTCTATACAGGGCCCTAAACTGTAAGAGTGAAGAAAGCTAACTGGACACAGAAACAAGCAAGCTGGCAGCATGGATGTGTTCCTTTCTTTCTGCTTTTGACTATCGACTAGTTTCTTGAGTAATTATTGCCTTAGTAATGGAACTGTAAGCTAAAATCTTTCCTCCACTGTTGCTTTTGGTCATAGTATCTTATCACAGCAACAGAAATGAAGCTATTCCAGTTGTGATAAGCTTTACCGTGAATGCCTAAACTCAGACTAAAACTAATCGTTTAAACTCACTAGGACACTGGGTATGGCATATGAAATGGGCATCCGAGTCTGAAATCAATCCACACTTTACAAAGGTAGTGAATTGTAGGACCTTGATTGGTTCACATGCTCTTTTTAAACAGAGCCACAGTTTTCTCTTGGATTTTGCTTCCTTTTAAACAGCTGTAACTTAACTTTGACATAAACTTCTTAAGAACCATCTTTCAAGACAGCTTGACATTTTAGTTGCTGCTGAACATTCTGTTGGCTGAAAACGAAGCCTAGCTTTTCAAGTTCAGGATCCTGTGCCCAAACCTCTCCCCCAGCAGCCCCAATGTCTCTTTCTGGGACCAGGTCTATTAAAGGCCAAAGGACTAGTCTGCTCCCACAATACTCAACTTTCCATTAAACACACACACACATACACATGCATAAAATCAGAGATGTATGTGCACACACACACACACTATAGTCATTAGAAAGTAAGCAAACATGATCAGGCCAAAATAGCCCCTCTAAAACATCTGTTCTAACAACAGCCAAATAAAGTGATGACAGCGCCTGTGAGAGGCTGAACAGATGACCACGCTGGGGCTGTGCTAATGCCTTATGCAATAAAAAGCATAGGAATAAGTTATCCAGCTTACTCTGGCTTCAACTCTAGGTTACAAAGTCAATGCTTTAAAAAAAAAAAAAAGGCAATATAATTCAGAGCACAACCGGCCAGAAACATTAAGCTGCTCTGTGCCTGTGGCTGGAGTTAGGGCCTTGAGAAATAATGAAAAGGAGGCCGTTGCTGGAGAATATAACGCTCATCACAGGGATCAATTAAAACCTACGCATGACCCCAGATCCTTTACAAATGCTATGTTTAAACATTCTCTCATTGAAATGCTTTCAATTAAACAAGCTGCTAAAGTGGGAGAGCAAGCTTGAAACAGTAATGAGCCAAGGTCTCAGATGAGAGTGAATGCAAGAGAAACAGGGAGCCCTCTCCCCACCCCGCCCCATTCCTGTATTCTACTGAGCTACACAAGCCCCTGTGCGATGTAGGTTCAAGTGTCTCCCACAGCACCGAGTGAGAAGTAATAAAGCATCTCTCACTTCTCACCCCTACAAGGTTGTGACCCACAGACCCATGGCCAGCACACCCAAGAACCCGCAGAATCAAGTCACATGGACAACTCTAAAGAAATGATGCAAAATTACCCTGGATGCAGCAACACCGCAGACCCCTGTCCCATTGGACACAGACAGCACTGCTGCAGGTAGTGATTCACTGTGCCAACAGAGACCATAAGAGGCTTGGCTGCACTAGACTCCCTGTCCCTCCGCTTGCTTAGTTCTGAGTGAGGCTCTTATAAACCCATGAAGCACAAGACTAGAGAAGAGCAAGAGAATTAGTCATACCATAGTCTTGTGCCAAAGACAAGGCTTCTTTATCTCTCATAATAAATTTCTTTAAAACTGAAATGGAATGCAAATATTTGTCAATGCCTACTCTGTGCCTTGGTATGTTTAAGTTCTGGCTGGCTCTGGTCTTAAGGAGTCCATAATTTAATTGCATAACAAGAGATGTGCTCTTAAGAAGTCAAATAGAAATCACTACATTTCAAGACAAGGGAGCATTAACAAATAGTCACTCGTCTCAGCAGTTTCCACATGTGGCCACAGCTGCCATTCGCATCCAAAGGGTGAGAGCTATTCATGCCTGCAAAGGGAGGACAGAAGAAAAGTGCACAAAAGTGCAGCCACACAGATGAAAAGCTGAAGGTGCAGGCTCAATGCAAGGACAAACATGTGCTAATGACACCCCACAGAAAAACAATGGAGGACACACTGGAGCCGCAGCCCTAGTGGGCTTAAGTTTGATATTTACCCCATGGGAAACAGGTCCAGCAAGGACTTGCAAAGATGAATACTAGGATCAAAGCAGTCAGAGCACACCAAGAAACCTGTGGTGAGCTGGTTTCAGTGCAGAAGTCCTTGCGTGCAGAGCCATGGCAGCAATTAAAGTAACTGTTTTGAAGAGATATCGGCCAACGAAAGTGGAAGATGTGGGTCATGTTCATGTACCGTTTAGAAGCCTGATAGGGGATGAGCAGAGCACTAACGTGAAACAAGGGCTCAACCAACATTTACTTCTAAAGCTGTATTTATTATTACCTAGATGTGAACAAACAGGCCTTTGAGGAAAGTGAAGACAGCCAAGAAGTGGGGTAGGTCTCAGAAGCTGGAGCCAACGTCAACCCTGACAAGGACAAGGAAAGAGGAACCCAGCAGAAGAACAGCAAAAAGAGTCTTTCTTCTAAGCAGAGACAGCTGGCCCATAATTTAATGCAGGCCCAGAGGGAGGCCTCAAAGGAAGCTGAGGAACAGCACGAGGCAGTGCTGAGGACAGCCCCTCAACCACCATGCCTATGAACGCCTGACTCCAGAGATGAGGCTTCTTGATCACATCGTGACCAAGGGCTCCTCAGAGGTAATTCTGGAGAAACCCTTTTCTGGAACACCCCCCCAAAGGTGTGGCTCTGAGCTCCTGCCATATCGCTGCCCCCAGTCTCCAGCTCTAAGGAGGACTTGTGCTGTTCACGGGTGTCCAGAGAGAATCAGAAGTCCAGTGGAGGTCCCCTACCAGTACAGCTTAGAAATAAGTACTCTGTGGACTCCCCTTCCTTCACTGGGAGCAAGCTTCCCACAGACACACCAGGGGGAGGCAGTACCTCAGAGAGCTTGTTAGCCAGAACACAGGGAAGCAGATACCTGAAAACAAAGAGGCCACAGCCGCAAAATGTTCAATTCAATAGCAGTAAAGCTAAAAGGAAATCTTCCTGAAGACCTCACGTGCAGGTGTACAGGTGGAGAAGCAGGGCCATCTGGAAGGGGCAGGTGGAAGCTGTCTAGCTCTCCTCATAAAAGAATAAGTAGTTCAGCTCACACTGTGGCCTGAGGAACAGAAACCCCGTTTCGTCCTCTAATCCTCCCTAGACCCCGAAGGGAAGGGTGTTCACCCAGAGGACATACCTCACTGTAATCCACAGGCCTTAGCTTCTACCCCCTGACCATGGGCAGTGGCGCCTCTACATGCCCTTTGTTGATACTCAGAGTCCCCACAGGCATGCTCTGCTGACATAATGACAACAGGGAACTCTACATGAGGCCCCCCCAAAAAATAAATAAATAAATAACAATGGCAGAATCTAGCAGCCACAGGGACCACATTTACACCCAAAACTCCTTACAGAAAACACAATTGCCTGCTTTTTTCTAGAATTATCAGGAGGTGGCCTTGTGGTTTACAGTTTGAATATGTGACTCACTTGTGTCCCACAAACAGAAATTCAAGAAAATTCAAAATGCTTGCCAAATTCTAGCCTACAATCAGGTAGAGCTCTGAACTCGTTTCTATAACAGTATTCCAAAATGTGTTAAGCTTCAAAACATAATTCAAAAACAGACAATAAAAACTGGTACTACAGACATCTGGCATCTTAAAAGTCTAAACACATGGACAAACATATGTTATTCTGTTCAAGGGCATTATGAGACCCAAACACAGACATTTATAACACCTTCAGGAAGCTATGCTAGAAGCAATGCTTTGCGTTCTTACAGACAAGGAACTGGCAGCCGCGGACTGCACTGATTAGCCATTCTTGGTAAGTACTGCATTGGACATCTGGGCTTATAAGTGTTTCTCATTTGGGACAGGCAAGTGCTCTACCCTGAGGTAGGTAGGCATTAACTCCCCACGTATCTGGCAAAGGCCTTATGCATATCAAGTGGTGTGTCAGATACTGAAGATATGAGAGCAGAAAGAAGTCTGGCCAGAAAGGATGGACACTAGAATGAAAAGGTGCCAGGCATGGTAGAGAAGAACACAATGAGGGTGTCTGTGGAAACACAACAGAGTCAGGTCCCAAGCCCCAGGGCTCAAAATAACTGCTTAAGTTAGAAATGACAAGTGGCTGACATCCTGAACACAGAAGCTCATGGTCAGTGCAGGTGAGGTGGACAGACCCAGATCACAATCTCTAAGAATCGGGACAGGACCAAAGGGGGATGGGGGAGAGGGACTGATGCCCACATTGAATCAACAAACTAATATAAAATACCTACAGCATGCAAATAGTGCTCTAGCTTCAACTGCCATGCATCTCCCCAGTACCACCCTTCCCTCACATGAACTGATAAGACGCAACATCCATCTCTCCTGGCCCAAACAGCAGGCCCTCAAGCATTCACCAGGAACCCTGCGAGAGCGATGCAATCTCTCCTTCAGGAGGAACTGAGCCATCTTTTGAGCTCTGCAGTCACTTCTGCTTCCTGGAACACCTGCTGGTGATGAAAAGCAGGCTCTGATTTGATGGGTACCAGCTGCTGAGAACAAAACACCCAAGGTAATCACGCCTGCAAAACTGCTGCTTTAATGAAAAGCAACACTATTTGATGGGCTAGGTGCACTTCCAGGAAATCAGAGGTCTGCTTGTCTTTTAGAAGCAAACTCCGTGGATCCCTTCAGCATTCCATCCACTCCCCACAAGCCGTCTTCATTTCTATATCCACTTAGAATTCTCTCACACCTGCTAAGTCGGGATCTTAAGCAATCGCAAGTGCTCACACTGCCAAGTTTGAGGGAATCCATTTGCTAGCTGCTGCTGTAGCCTCCGGTGCTGCTTAAAGAGACATCAGTGTCTCCTTGCCCCACCCACGATCAGCACTTTGAGATTCAGCACAAATCTCTTGTTTCCTTCAACTCCAGTTTTCATTTCTGGGGCCTGGAAACTAATGTGCTTTTTGGCTCGTGTAATGAGAAAAACCTTTTTACTAAAACACACACAAACTAATTCCTTTTTCAAAGCAAACAAAACTATTTTCCATGTTGCTTTAAAAGAAAATTAAGCAAAGTACCAACCCTGAAGCATATCTAACTCTGATAAAGGAAGATGGTGAGCGGGAAGGAGACTTACAGGGAGATGATGAACTCAAAGGCCCAATGAAAGAGAAGAATCTTTCTGATGGACACACTTCAAACAGCTGGGATGATCAGACATGACAGCATACAGGATGCCCAGTTAACTCTAAAGTTCTAATAGTAGTACAAGGATTACACACCTAAAATTATTCACTCTTGGTCTAAGGGGTGGGAGTCAATGAGGTCATTTAGCTTGTGACAGGATCTGGTGTTTGCTCCCTAGGACCTCTCCCCAAAAAAGATTAATCCTGTATATCTGAAATTAAACTTATCTGGGTATTCTGCAACCCTACAAATTGTGTGTGTGTGTGTGTGTGTGTGTGTGTGTGTGTGTACACAGAGGAGAAGTACACACACACTCCTAATCTCTTTAGGGTAGGCTGGGATTAGTGACTTGTTCTCAAAGATCAGAAGAGGGAAACGGTGGCAATGGCCACATGAGATGGGCAGCATGTGGCAAAGTTCATGGTGCCAGCCCACCAGGAGGCAGCTCTCTGAGGGGTGGATCTCATCCAGGCAAGGCCATGAGACTACAGACGCCCAAATGTCTTATGCTTCTATTGTGCCTTTACATGCTTGTTACTGCAATATTCATCTGGAATCTAGTGTGGTGTGCATGGATATGGGGAGATCTCCATTGCCTGTAATACAGTGTGTTTATCTACTGGAAACATCCTGTTCTACTGGGCATTTTTACCTGTGGGTTGTCAAAATGACCCGTCCCTAAGCTGTACTTTCTAAATTGATAATAAAAATGATAGCCTATGCAGTGTTTTGATAAATAAAAATAAATACAAGGATATGTTTCACAGCCAGGGCCCATGAGTTTCATCTAAGGAGCTGCATGGATTGTGTAACTCAAGCTAATGATGATTGAGTCCCAGTAGCCCAGCTAGTTTAAATTCTTTTAATCTTAATGTTGGGAGATGTTCACAAATTTCAGAGTGCATCACAGCTGAAACAAAGCTTTGAAAATAACCAAGTTAGAATAAGATGTTTCTGTTATAGAACTTTGAAGCGGAAAGCCCAAGAAAACAAGAAAAGGTTTAGAAAAGCACATAGCCGAGTGAGGGCCTCTTTAACATCAGGGAACGAGAACAAGGCAGCCCATTATCATTAGCTGTACCTTTCTTGCTAGAACTGGTTGACGACGAAAGGTGATGATTAATTCCTTGTACACATTTTTGCCCTCAATCTCCTGATACAAAAAAAAAAAAACTATTGATGAGTGGGTATGCACCCTAAAGATTTAAAGTAGAGCTGACTGATTCTTCTTCATATATAAAAGTTGAGGCTTGTGATTCCTCTAAGACTCCTTGTAAGACTACCTTTCAAAATAAGTAATACAGTAATCAGCCCTTTCTTTGTAACTGCCAAATTAGCCTGTGGTAAACGACCTGACAAGAGCACCTTGCTTACCCACACAGTTAATCTATTAACAAGTTGCCTGGGTATGAATGTATGTGGGTTCTTGGGATAATTTATTTCTCACTGATACACATACATAAATGTTTAATCATGAAAGAGAGTTGGAAAACATGTTGTTTTCTACTGTTTGTTCTGTATTCATTGTAATCATTCACTTGAAAAACAGAATGTAACCACATTGTAATTCCTATATTGCCAGAAAAACACGATGGAGTATATAAACTGCAGGGAAAAAGTAGAAAGTAGAGAAAGAACACAAGAGAACAAAAGAATAAAGAAAGGAGTGAGTGTCCTCTTCCCTAAACCCCCTCGGATAGAAAAGTCTAGTTTACGCTGACTCCGTGGATGTCTCTCAAAGTCCTGTGCTGTTGGAGGCTGCCCTGCCCCCCAGACAGCAGTAAAAGAGAAGCACAGTGACTTCACAGTGGAGGGACCACTGTCCATACTGTATGCTCTCGGCGATTAATATTAGCATGCAGAGACATTAAGAGGAAACAGAGGACACTTCATCTTAGCATCCCTCCCCAAAGCAGTGTCAGCCAGCACTCCCCACAGACTGAGGCACTGCCATAGACAGTGAAATGCTCTGTGGTGCCCAGATGGGTCCTAGAACAGAAAGAGGACATGAGGGGAAAACTAGTGAGATACAATTCATTTTTAATTGCTAGCAATATGCCCAATGTCCATTTCTGAATTCTGTGCTGTGGAAGTATAAAAGTTAACAATTGCAGAGAATGGATGATGGGTGTATGGGAACCCTCTGCACTGTTAGCAACATTCCAGAGATCAAAAATTACTCAAAAGTTTGTTTTTTAAAAAAATCAAATGGACTCCACCCACCTGACATTTTTTCACTCACTTCTAGCAAAAGCTAATGATGGTCAAAAAGGAAACTTTACAACCTCCTTCCCCTTCTGCCCTTGAACTGCCCCAGCTTACAAGTGGATATGGGTTCTGGTTCTTACAGAGCCCCCCATCCCCTGCACAGGTTTGTCCCCAAATAAAAGCCTGTCCTGTCTAAGTCAAATCAAATGTAAAGAAATTAGAGGAGGGCAATCAAGATGGTAAGCTGGTGAAGGAGCCTGATCACAAGCCGAGCTATGAGTTAGATCTGTGCACCCATGGAAAAGGGAGTAAGGAGGGGAGGCCAGGGCCACTCAGCCTGCTCTTGCAGAAGACCTGGGTTCAACCCCCATTTCCCACATGGCAACTACTGTGGTAGCTGTAACTCCAGTCCCGAGGGACCTGATGCCTTCTTCTATACGCATGTGGTACACAGACAGACAAGCCAACAAAACACCTATACACACAAACTTAAAAATTTTTAAGTAGGCTAGGCAGTGGTGGCGCATGCCTTTAATCCCAGCACTCGGGAGGCAGAGGCAGGCAGATCTCTGTGCACTCGAAGCCAGTCTGGTCTATGAGAGCTAGTTCCAGGACAGTTTCCAAAGCTGCAGAGAAACTCTGTCTTGAAAAACCACAAAAGGCAGAAAAATGACTTCACAAAGTTATACTCTGGCCTCAATACATACACTATGGCATGCACCAACACAAACATCATGTGTACATACAACATACACAGAATGAATAACAACAATAATAATCAAGGGAATTGTGGAATTGCTTCAAAGTTTGCCAACAAATGCAGGAAGAAGATTGATGAGAGAGGGGTGATGTGTCAGGACTAACCAGCACGTCTTTACAGCAGGACCTGGCAGAGGACCATGACGAGAACTGCCCCGGGAGTCTCTCAGGCCTGACCAGCTGCCTTCACTTTCTGGTCCAAGCCGTCTTCTCTATGGTAATTAACCATCTCAGTTTGTCTGAAACTATCAGGGTCTTAGCACTGAAATCTTCATATACCAGAAAAGTCTCTCAACCCCAGGAAAACCTCATCCTCTCATTTTGTGTGTGTGCATGCATGTGTGTCTGTGTGTGTTTCTGTCTGTCTGCCTGTATGTCTGTGTGTCTGTGTGTGTATGTCTGTGTATCTATCTTCCTGTGTGTATGTATGTATGTGTGTGTTATAAACCGAAGAACACACACATAATACACACTTAGAATGTAGAAGAAAATACTCAAAAAGCCAAGTACAGTTCCAGAGTCCAGGAAAGTATGTTTACAGAAAGTTCTAGAAAGTAGGTGTGATTCCCACGTGCCTATAATTCCAGCACTTGGGAAGCTGAAGCAGAGGTTCACCATGAGTTTGAGGCCAGTCTGAGTTACATAATAAGCATCAAGCCAGCCTAGAAAACAGTAAAATTTTGTCTCAAAAGGGGAAAAAAAATATATTATTTATAAAGCTCTAGAGTAGCAACCTGCCTCTTTGAACACCTACCTGCCACGGCTGCACATTTATACTCACTGCTCTTTCCAGAAGGACAGGAACTCTTGGCTACTATCTATGAAAACACAAATGCCACCCTTGTACCTAGCCTGGAATAGATTTCTAGACCACTGGAAAAGGCTATTTAGAATAGTGAGGTCACTCCGGGCAGCATGGGTTGCAGTGCACAAACCTGAATGTACAGGTTCAACAGACACCAATGCGAGCGCCAGACATCTGTGTATGAAAACACCCAGCAGCCCTTGTCCTGCTGCCAAGCATCCTAAACATGAAAACAGATACTCCCCGGTGCAAGCAGAGAGGCTCCCCTCTGCATGCCTGCATCTGGAAGCCTGAACTTGAGCAAACAACACCTTCCCCACAGGTACCATGGAAGATACCCAGGCTGAACGCCTTCCTGGGTGAGGGCAGGTGCTGTGGTACAGGATGACCATCCCTCAGGTGTCGTCACAACAGCAGTGACCGTGGCTTTGCAAGATTTACGGGCCAGGTGCATAATTGCAGTGTCGTCTTACAGAAGAAGCAAGTTCATCACTGTGGACACAGGAGTTTGAGAAGGAAACAAAAATATGTTCAGAGCATTTCTACAAACTCAGATTTATACATTTTCAAAATTACAACACAAGATCCAGGCAGTTCCCCAAGGAAGAGCCTAAAGAGACATGACAAAAGCAATGTCAATGGATCTAATCTACATGGGAAGTAGAAAAAGACAAGATCTCCTGAGCAAATTGGGAGCATGGGGACCATGGGAGGGGGTTGAAGGGGAGGGGAGAGAAAGGGAGGGGAACAGAGAAAAATATATAACCCAATAAAATCAATTTTTTAAAAAGCCCCAAAAAAACCATAAAAATTTTAAAAAATGTCAAGGCCTGGTTTGAATCCTGAAGCAGAAAAAGAATAATTGCTGAGGCAATTTGAAGAAGGGTTAAAAGCTAGCTAGAGCTGGGCATGGTGGTGCACACCTTTAATCCCAGCAGTCAGGAGGCAGAAGCAGACAGACCTATGTGAGCTGGTCTAGTCTACAGAGCGAATTCCAGGACATCCAGGACTAAACAGAGAAACCTTGTCTCAAAACACACTAACCAAACATACAAAAACTAGATAATGAATTTCTTACTTTTGATAATTCAGCTATGCTCAGGAAAGATATGCACTTTGTTCACATGAAAACTTCCTATTACTGTTTTTGCAACTTTTCCATGTCTAAAATTATTATTTCAAAATAAAATGTTTTTTAAGATGCATTTAGCATTTCGCATGAAAAAGATTCTAAAACTATACCAGTAGACCACAGGAATTCTTGTACAAAGACATCTCCCAGTTACTGTGAAGGTTATGAAAACTGGCATACCTCATTTTGCAAAAATCTCAGACTCAAAGTAATCCTTGCAGCTGAGGCTGTAAAGTATGAGAACTTCACCAAACATGACAGCAGCGGCTGTCCCACATGCCAAGGACATGTCACACCACCGTCCCAGCTACTTGTAGAGCTGTTAGCTCAGCCCAGCATGTGATGGAAATGTAACTGAGGAGGGTGGACCAGTCTCTTCCTAGAACTCGGTTTGTTCCTGAGGCCTGAGACTCTAGAAAGAATATGGTGGCAAAGGCGACAGTGGGCTCCTTCCCAGTCCCTGAAGTTTCTGCCTTGTCAGGAACTCTGCACTGGCCCTTGTGTATACAATCCTATTACAGAACCCACGAAACAGCTATCCTGATAGGCAAAATCAGACACTTGTGAGCCTGCTGGGTCTCTGGCCACTCTGACTCCAGAGCCAGAGGATGGTTGCTGAAGATGCCGGGGCATTATGGTTCAGATCTCAGAAGTCCCCAAGAGGACCATTTGAAGGCTGTGTCCCAGCCCGTAGTACAAATGGGAGGTGGTAGAACCTTTCAAATGAAGTTGAGTTGATAGGAATATATCCCTGAAGGTCCTGTCTCTGTCACATCCTAACTGTCATCATGCCTCTCTACCATGTGCTCCATTATGATGTGCCATGCCACCACAGGCAGAGGGACAGGGCCAGCTGACCATGAACTGAAACTTCTGAAACTGCACACCAAAATAAGCCTCTCCTTATGAGCCATGTACTTTGTCACAGTGTTGGAAGGCTGATTAGTACTCGGGTCCTCCAGTACTGTGGTCTGCCAGTGGTCCCCAGACCTGTGCACTCTCAGCAGTATCTAAACTGAGTGCTGCACCCACTTTATTGGTAAGATGAGGTGTTCATGGTTCCCGTGATACACATTCACTTGCTTATAAATAATATGTCTTCTGTGGCATGTACACTTAATGACATTATAAAGGATACCTAAAACAGAATTTTTAGAAAATAAGTAACATATAAGGAGTGGTACATATGTCCCGTGTTAGCTTTTTCCCACCAAAGGCCACTTATTGAGTGCTAGCTTAAGTCCCTAGCACCATTCATTGTACCCTGGGTTTTGCTTGAAGAAAATAGGGGAGGGGGATTTGAGGCACTAGGATGATCTAGCTCACTCCAGATGCTCAGGCTGGGTAAGGCTGCAGGCCTTCAAAGGGACCCTACTCACAACCTTGTAGTCACATACCTGCCTCCTATCTCTTTGAGTGTAGTGAAAATGCAAAGTGAGCATGCCATTTTCCTGCTAAAAAATCCTTCCAGCGTTCCCCAAGACTGTAAAGACGAACAGAAGGTACTTAAAATGTTACCTGCTGCCCACCCCAAGGTCATTAGTCAAATCAATGCCCCAGCCAGAGCCATCCAGCTCTACTTGCAGGCCCGGAACTGTTCTACACAGTGGCTTCAGAAAGGGCCTTTACTCTCAGCATCTGTGCCTTTCCATAGTTCACCTGCAGGAAGGCGAATTCACAGTAATGGCCTAGACAGTCACAGGACACTGCAGAAAATGACAGTCACTACCCTTCTGAGACTACATCACAAAAGGCAGCACAGCTTCCTTCTTGTTCTTGCCACAGGTAATCCCTGGAAGTTTGTCCTGGGATGCTCAGGCAGCCATAGGAAGGTCTCCTACAGCAGCCAGTGTCCACCTGAAAGAGGACACGCCAGCCCTTGTTAGGACTTCCAATGACTGTGGCCCTAACTGACACCCTGATGGCAGCCCCACAGAGACTAAGATCCACAAATGCCCACCAGTCTGCTCTTCACACTCTGCATTCACTAAGTTTTGAGGTATTTTGTTACCTAGCAATAAAGAAAATAATTCAGTTGCCCTTCATAGTTGCACAGTAAGGTCTCACATTGGACTGGACACACACACACACACACACACACATTTCCTCCCCATCCCCAGTGTATATGAATGTCCTTGTGTATACACACAGACATGCACACACAGTAGTACTTCCATATCCATAGCTCTAGTTCCCTGATTTGGTTACTAATGGTAAGCTGCAGTCCAAAAACACAAGTGGAATTTTTCTGAAATAAACAGTTGTAAGTTTTAAATTGTATGATATTCTAATGTTATGTGATGATATAAGTCCCAGAGTGTGAATTATTCTTTTGTCAATGTATCCACATTATATACATTGTATATAAGAAAAGTATATAATGGATAGAGTTTGATCTCTTAGGGTTTTTTTGTTTTCGGGGGCAGGATCTTGCTATATATAACCCAGGCTGGCTTAAAATCAAATCCTACTTTTTGTCTCTGCCTTCTGCCTCCCTAGGGCTGCTGTGCCCAGCGAGGGCTTGCTGCTATACTGGTCTTCAAGCATCTACTAGAAATGTTAGAATGTCTCTCTCATGACGATGGGAGACTAGTGAAGCATTTCTCTAATTTTTCTTTATCAATAAAACTCAGAAGTCAGATATTAGGGTAAGAACTGAATGAACAGAGAAGTGGTGGCAAAGTGACCAGTGACCTCTTCTCTCACTCCTAAATCCAAAAAGACCAAGACTCTCTCTAAGCTCTGCCCTATTACTTCCTATGTCTATCCATCTGTCCTCAGTCCTCCAAATCCTCTATGGCTAATTTTGGTCAGCTGGTAGCTAGCTCCACCCTCTGATTCAAAGCAAATTTTATTGGCAGTCTCATGACCATCTGAATGCAATTAAAATATCCCACAACAGACTCTGTCTCTCTGTCTCTGTCTGTCTGTCTGTCTCTCTCTCTCTCTCTCTCTCTCTCTCTCTCTCTCTCTTACACACACACACACACACACACACACACACACATACACATACACATACTCATTCAAACACACACACACACACACACACAGATTTATGCTTAAAACAGGCTAGAGTGGGCTAGAGAAATAGCTCAGCAGATAAGAGCACTGGCTGCTCGTCCAGAGTACTCTGGTTTGATTCCCAGAACCTCCATAGAGGCTCCCAATTATCAGAAACCCCATTCTAGGGGACCCAGTACCTTTTTGTGATCTCCTCAGGTACTTCACACATGTGGCACACAGACATCCATGCAGACAAAACACCTACACATATAAAATCTACAGAGAATGCTGTAAGACACAGTATGAAACTGAGACTCAAGCACCAGCATTGAGTTAGAAAGCAGCAGCATGACAGGAATTAAATAACCAGTCCTCTTGACATTAAACACTCTAGAAGAAATGTACAAATGATGGAGGAAGGTCATTGGCTAATAAAGGAACTGCCCTGGCCCATTTTATTGGTTAGAGGATAGGTGGGAGGAGTAAACAGAACAGGATACTGGGAGGAAGAGGAAGTGAGCTCAGAGACTTGACCGCTTTCCTCTCTGGAGCAGACGCCTGAGAGAGACGCCATGCTCCTGGCTCCTGGGCAGACGCACGCTAAGAAGCTCCGACCCAGGATGGACATAGGCTAGAATCTTCCTGGTAAGCGCACCTTGGGGTGCCATACACAGATGATTAGAAATGGGCTAAATTAATATGTGAGAATTAGCCTAGAAGAGAATGGGCCACGCAGTGCTTAAAAGAATACAGTGTCCGTGTAATTATTTCGGGGCATAAGCTAGCCGAGCAGGCGGCCGGGGTGCTGGGAATGCAGCCCCGCCGCCCCTGATTACTACATACAAATGAGCAAAAACCTTGTTTATACTAATGTGCCATTATCATTTGTTCTATATCTTAAATAATAATTCATGGTAACAATTTTAACTGGGAGAAAGTGAAAAGAACACACACAAAGTGAGCTCACTCAGCTCACAGTAGTCATTAGTTTTATAGAAAAATAGTTTTATTTATTAAATTAAATGAGCTAGTCATAATTATGTATTGAATGGATACTTTTTAAGAACTTTCTTCCCAAATTGGATGGTGAAAGCAAGACTCCAGGATGCTAACCTGACAGTTCATCCAGAACTAGTGGCCCCCCTCCAACCTGAGCAAAAACTCCAGGGACAGGAAACAGAGAGCAAAAGCCACCACCAAGGACTAATAACAACGGACATTTACAATAAATATGCTGTGTCATGCTACAGCTTCATGTTTTTTGGTCTTTGTTTTTCTTCTAAATTGTTTTTAATATTTATTTATTTATTTATTTATTATGTATACAATATTCTATCTGTGTGTATGTCTACAGGCCAGAAGAGGGCACCAGACCTCATTACAGATGGTTGTGAGCCACCATGTGGTTGCTGGAAATTGAATTCAGGACCTTTGGAAGAGCAGGTGATGCTCTTAACCACTGAGCCATCTCTCCAGCCCCCTTTTCTTCTAAATTTTATTTTATTTTGGGGGCAGGTTGCAAGGGCAGAGGGTGGATATGAAGGAACAGGGAGATGAATGTGATCAGGATACATGGTGTGAAATCCATTAAAAAAAATCAAAGTTTTTTAATGAAATAATGCATGCCATGTTGGTAAAATATGCCTATCACATTGTAAGGTTTCATTATTTTGGAGATAAGGACATAGCTCAGTCAGTATATAAAGGATTTGCCTTCCAAGTATGAAGAACTGAGTTCTATCCCCAGCATTCACATGAAAAGCCAGACATTCTGACACATACTTATAATCTCAGCACAGGAGAGATGGAGATAGTTGATTCCTGGGGCTCACTAGCCAGACTGTCTAGTCAAATCAGTGAGTCCAAGGACCCAGCAACAGAGTCTATCTCAAAAACATGGTGAAGAAACCCCGCAACAGACAAAGGTCTAATCTCCAAAATATATAGAGAACTCAAGAAACTAGACTTTAAAATGCTAATTAACCCAATTAAAAAATGGGGCACTGCTCATGTTCTCCCTCCTTCTGCTCCTCATCGGGACCTTGGGAGCTCAGTCCAGTGCTCCAATGTGGGTCTCTGTCTCTATCTCCTCCATCCATCACCAGATGAAGGTTCTATGATGATATGCAAGATATTCGTCAGTATTGCTATAGGATAGGGTCATTTCAGGTTCCCCATCCTCAGCTGCCCAAGGAACTAACTGGGGACCTCGGCTTGGGCATCTGGGAGCCACTCTAGGTTCAAGTCTCTTGCCAACCCTAAGGTGGCTCCCTTAACTAAGAACCGTGCTTCCGTGCTCCCCCATCCAACCTTCCTTCATCCCAATCCTCCCCCTTCTCCAAGCTCCCTCCATTCTCCCCCTATACCCCTCTCTCCCCATCTCCCCTTACCCCCATCCCACCCCACCCCCAAGATCTCAATTTTCTCCCCGGCAATGAGGGAGCACCCACCCACTGAGACAGTGGAGCTGATCTATTGGGAGCTCACCAAGGCCAGCTGAACTGTGACTGAAAAAGCATGGGATAAAACTGGACTCTCTGAGCATGGCAAACAATGAGGGCTGATGAGAACCCAAGGACAATGGCACGGGGTTTTGATCCTACGTAATGTGCTGGCTTTGTGGGAGCCTAGCCAGTTTGGATGTTCACCCTCCTAGAAATGGACGGAGGGGGGAGGACCTAGGACTTACCACAGGGCAGGGAAATCTGACTGCTCTTTGGGCTGGAGAGGGAGGGGGAGAGGAGTGGGGGGACGGGGAGAAGGGTGGGAGGAGGGGGAGAAGGGTGGGCGGAGGGGGAGGGAAATGGGAGGCTGGGAGGAGGAGGAAATTTGTTTTTTTTTCTTTTCTCAATAAAAAAAATCAAAAAAAAAGATTATATGCATAACTTAAAAAAAAAATGGGGCACTGAACCGAACAGAGAATTCTCAACAGAAGAAGTTCAAATGGCCAAAAGACACTTAAGGTCGTGCTCAACTTCCTTAGCAATCAGGGAAATGCAAATCAAAACAACTTTGAGATATCATCTTACACCTGTCAGAATGGTTAAAGTCAAAAACACCAAGGATAGCCTTTGCTGGAGAGGCTGTGGAGGAACGGGTACCCTCATCCATTGCTGGTGGGAATGCAATCTTGTGCAACCACTGTGGAAGTCAGTGTTTCGGTTTCTCAGGAAATTCGGGATCAACCTACCCCTGGAACCAGCAATACCACTCTTGGGAATATACCCAAGAGATGCTCTATCATATGACAAAAGCATTTGTTCAACTATGTTCATAGCAGTATTATTTGTAATAGCCAGAACCTGGAAACAACCTAGATGCCCTTCAATGGAAGAATGGATGAAGAAAGTATGGAATATATACACACTAGAGTACTACGCTGCGGTAAAAAACAATGACTTCTCAAATTTTGCATGCAAATGGATGGAAATAGAAAACACTATCCTGAGTGAGGTATCCCAGACCCAAAAAGATGAACATGGGATGTACTCACTCATAATTGGTTTCTAGCCATAAATAAGGGTCACGGAGTCTACAATAGGTGAACCTAAAGAAGCTAAGTAAGAAGGTGAACCCAAGGAAAAACATATAGTTATCCTCTTGGCTAAGGGAAGTAGACAAAATTGCCAGGGAGAAAATTGGGATCTTGGGGGTGGGGTGGGATGGGGGTAAGGGGAGATGGGGAGAGAAAAGGTAGAAGGGAAGGACGGGGGGACTTGGGGAAACAGGAGGATTGGGATAAAGGAAGGTTGGATAGGGGAGCACGGAACCACAATTCTTAGTTAAGGGAGCCACTTTAGGGTGGGCAAGAGACTTGACCATAGAGGGGCTCCCAGGTGCCCAAGCTGAGGTCCCCAGTTAGTTCCTTGGGCAGCTGAGGATAGGGAACCTGAAATGACCCTATCCTATAGCAATACTGACGAATATCTTGCATATCATCATAGAACCTTCATCTGGTGATGGATGGAGGAGATAGAGACAGAGACCCACACTGGAGCACTGGACTGAGTTCCCAAGGTCCCAATGAGGAGCAGAAGGAGGGAGAACATGAGCAAAGAAGTCGGGACCACGAGGGGTTCACCCACCCACTGAGACAGTGGAGCTGATCTACAGGGAGCTCACCAAGGCCAGCTGGACTGTGACTGAAAAAGCATGGGATAAAACTGGACTCTCTGAGCATGGCGAACAATGAGGGCTGATGAGACGCCAAGGACAATGGCATGGGGTTTTGATCCTACTTAATGTGCTGGCTTTGTGGGAGCCTAGCCAGTTTGGATGTTCACCTTCCTAGATATGGACGGAGGGGGGAGGACCTAGGACTTACCACAGGGCAGGGAACCCTGACTGCTCTTTGGACTAGAGAGGGAGGGGGAAAGGAGTGGGGGGAGGGGGAGAAGGGTGGGAGGAGGGGGAGGCTGGGAGGGAGTGGAAACTTGTTTTTTTTTTCTCCTTTTCTCAATAAAAAAAAATTTTAATGAAAACACACACAAAAAAAAAAACATGGTGAAGAGCTCCTAAAGAATGACATTTGAGGTTGATGCCTGTCGGTGGGTACATAGATGGATGGATGAGTGGAAGGATGGGTGGGTGGATAATTAAATTTTGATAATACTTTATTTTAGAAAAAGGAAGAAAGGGTATACACTAGAATATTTCAAATCTTAATCAGGACTACAAATAATCTAGTTCTATTTCCAGGCTTGAAAAGATTCCACACGCTACTTCAGGAACCTCACCTGCTTTCCACTGGGCAGATGAACAGCCTGAACAAAATGAGCAGATACCATGTGAAAGGCTGGGCTACAGTGCAGGTGGTCACAGTACAGACTCGGGTGCATCAGCTGCAGCTTTAACTGCAGCATCTGGATAAGCTACCTGCGTTGATCCTGACAAGGAATATATTAATTCTGAATCTCTCTAATGAACAAGAACACAAATATATCCATATCGATCTTCTTAGAATTAATAAAATGTGAAGCCAGAGACCCTTTGCTTCTTTGACTTACCAATCAAAGAATGTTTACCTGAGCTTGTCCCCAAAGTACAAACTATTATTGGCCACTGAGAAGCTCAGAAAGTCTTGCACAACTAGTTATTTTGTTTTGTTTGCTTGTTTGTTTGGCTGGTTGGTTGGTTGGTTCTTCAAGACAGTGTTTCTCTGTGTAGCTCTGGCTGTCTGCGAATTCTCTTTGTAGACCAGGCTAGCCTTGAACTCATATAGATCCGACTGCCTCTGCCTCCCAAGTACTGGGACTATAGGCATATGCCATCATGCCCAGCTTACAACTAGCTATTTTGGAATTTAAACGTTTTAAAACAAAATTCATCTTAAAAGCAATAAAAACAAAAACATTGGAATAAATTTAAATGACACTAAACTATTCCTTGAAGGACTCGGGGTCAGTTTTCCAGAATGGAAGGTGCTGAGGTGTGGGGGTTTCAGCTTGATTTCAGACCTCCCATTCTCTGCCGACTGGATGTGTGTTGTGTTGTATGTGGGGGCTGCAGACACAGTGCCTTGACAAGTAGGCAGAAATCAGATGCAGAACTCCCTTCCCCCAAAGCCAAGTACCCCTCCTCACACAGTAAAGGAGTCACAGGGGAACACGGAGAGATGCGACTAAAAGCTGGTGAGGTGCTGCCAACCTTCTAGTGCCCTGGCAGAGAAGCTTGGCAATGAATGCACTCTGAAAGGAGGAGGATTCCTGAGTGAGCAGATGAAGGCGACTCCCACAGGTACATTCTGGGAAACTGATACCAGAGCCCTTCAAGGAACAGGACCAATGCCATTTAAATTAAAGCTAGGATGGGAAACCTATCTTGGTCAGGGGAGACCAAGAGACTCCTGAAACAATATGGGGTACTGTCATTGCCTCCCAGAACTTAAAGGTAATACCCTATTGCTGGAGACGCCATATACTTGAGACACAGGAGTTAGAGGAATCTAGCTGGAAATGACCTGGGGGCCTCCTCCCTAAGGATAAACTCTCATAGGATCTGAAGGTGCTATGCAAGCTGCCAATGGAGAAAAACAATCAGTAGTTCTGTCCAGCGCTAAATACTATGAACCACAGCAATGGCCAGTATAGCAAGACAGTCCCAAGAGTACCACGGTAGCACTTTTAGCTTGCAGGTGATCAACCATCTAATTAAATTCAAGGCCCACTCAACAGGAGAAAATTTGTGCCTGGTACTAGAAACTTAGCCAACAGCCTATAGCTGAAGAGGTCACAGACCCCAGAGGAGAACCAACTACTTCCATGTTCCTAAACTAATATAATTTCTAGCTATTCTAAATAGTTATCCTTGTGTTCACAGAGAAGTGTAGCTCTCTCCTCTCATCAATGAAGCTTCTTTTTGCAGCAGATGATGTTTATTACATAAATCCACAATTGGTCAAAATGCAGAGAATCAGTGGCCACAGAGTGCCCACCCCAAATGATACATCTATAATGCAGCCCAACACCTCTGGCTCAGGAAAACCATAGAAGAAGAAGCAGGAAAGAGTATAAGAGCCAGAGGACCCAGGCACCTGCTGCAAGATGGTGTCTCCTAGACATAGCAAGGAAGCTGCAGCCACGAAATCTCAACACGGCTGTCTAAACAAGACTTGCACAATAACAACATGAGTTGACAAACCAATGTGAATGGAGATATTTCACAAATTGAAGAGCTAAAGGCAATCAATGGTGGCTGAGAGAGGGAGAATCAGTTTTCTCCAGGGGCAGATCCCCACCCATCAGTTAATAAGTCACAAATGGTAAGCCCTAAATGCATGTATATCTGAGCAACACTAAAATAACTAAGTTGCTTTGTGTATGTGTGTTTCTGTGTGTATGCATGTATGTGTTTGTATGTGTATGTATGTTTGTGTGTATGTGCCAATAACAATGTTTTAAAAAAATCCAACATTTGAGAAGGAGGACAACATGGGAGGAAATGGAAGGGGAAAGAAAAAGGTAGAAATTATATGAATGCAGTACTCATGCATGAAATTCTCAAAAGAATCAAAAGTTTAAGTTTTAAAGAAATGTAAGCCAGGTAGTGCATTGATAAAATGAACTTACACAGTGCTATACCAGTGAGATGCCCAGGATTATCTGCTGGAGCAGCTAATATCTCTATAATAATCACAAGGAATGTATATCCATTCAGAGAACTGTTAACCTTGAACTTCTAAAAGGAAGCCCTGTTTGCCAAGTACCAGGCAATAATAGCATCTCCCTGGGAGACTGAAAGTATCCAGGCTGCCCTGACTTATAGATGTTTCCTCTGTTAGCCTAGAAAATACAAATAAGCAATATTTATGGACAAGGCCATCTATTGAGACAAACTAATACATCAAATATAGAAATAAATTCAATGGAATACTCTCTTGAGGTCCCTCCCATTCCGCTACCATGGATGCTGACCATGCTTCTTCTAATTGGGCTTCAATTATTAGTATTTACAGCCCAGCCACACATAGGGACATCTAAAATGTGCATTTTTGGACAGCTGATAATAACTGATACAAGGATGACAATCTATTACATTATCTCCTCTACTTTTATGGTTTCAGGATTTCTACTGTACTGACTTAGAAAGATAAGTATCTCAGAAAAATTGCTATAATTAAAACAGACTAACCCTTGTGATAAACAGAAATTATTGCCCTCACAACAAGAAGCAAGAAAACTAATTCAGGCAGAGAAGGCAATTGGGCTAAAGCATCAGTAGTTGAGCGGGCTGCTGATGGATTAGCTCATTAGCCTACCATCCTCACTCACATAAATTCTGTGGGAATCGAAGCTATTTGTACCTAGATTAATTTACCAGAGTTCATGACCTTATTTGAAAAACAGGGACACCAAATTGGAAACATTCACATTAAAAGCTTATTCCCTAGACTATTATTGACCCTAAAATTCTGGATTCTTGTTTTGTCATAACTTAAATTAAGCTGAAATAGGATTATCATAACATAGTAAACATTCTAATAACCAAAAGCACCCTTCAAAATGACTTTCTATTTTAAATTGCACATTAAAATGAAAGGCAGAAATGTGAACCATAAACACTCATTTTCTAAGTCATGGATAGTTTATTAAATAACAGTGTAACCTCACCAAAACAATACCACAGATGCTGATTAGTGCTCAAAAAAGGAGGTTCTTTTGACACCATAAAGAACTTTTGTGTGTACATATATAAAGTTCAAGGCTTAAATTTATTTAACCTTTCACTCAACCAGTTTTCGCCACCTGTCAAATACAGGGAGTGCTGTCAAGACGCACGGGTGCCGGGGGCCAGCCCATGTTACTCTCGGGGCTCTGGCTGGAGGAACACCGCGGACAGGTGACAGCTGAAGAAGGATCTGCACGCAGATGCTGAGAGACTCTCAGTCTCACCCCGCCTGTGCAGAGAAAGGCCACACACAGACCTGGCCACCTCCTGTACCTCACCGGGAACTCAACTACTCATGTGACTAAAGGGCAAGCACATGCAAACTTTGTGGAACAGCGAACTCCTGGAGGACAAGAAACTAGCTGTTTAAACAGACTACCTTCAGAATGGAGAAGGGACAGGCAGAAGAAATCTGAGCCAATGCAGCCTGAAAGATGTCTTCTGTCAGAGCCTCTCTCTCACCTTACAGCTATGCCACGTGACTCTGACCTTGCACAGTGACAGTGCAGGTCTGGTGTGTGGCTGTGAGGCTATGAAACTGATAAACTGCTGGTTCTCAATATGGCTTATTAATAGCCATGGTCTGCTCTCTAACAATGGCTTCTTCCGGGTATAATTACTTTCTTTTTTTCAAAAGCAAGGCTTCATTTTAAAGCTATAAATTTCTCCAAAACAGTTTCCTAATGTTTGACTTAAAAACAGAAAGGAAATTTGGGGGAAGAATGGCACAGCCATTATCCAGAGAGAGAACGCTAATTAGCATTTTATGAGTTAGAAGCTCATTTTTAAAGTATGCCATTTGTTTGCAGTTTATACTCCTCTACATTAATTATAAGCCACTAATAAGTAAAATTATTCAGATTTCAAAAGCTGTTTTAATTTTTGAAGTATTCTTATTTCGTACTCCAAAGTCAAACTCAACAACTACTTTCATATATTAATATACTTTAAATTAATAGTTAAGTTCAAAGAAAACTAATTTATGAATCTTCTAATTGTTCTTCAATTCATTAAGTAAGATTGGATCTAGACCTGGTCTGCTTGTTAAGAGCCCCAGACATGGCTAATACACCATTCTTGCTTAAAGAAGTCTCAAGTGAAGCCAATGGTAATGGCCCTGGGATTTGTCTCTACTGCATGTACTGGCTTTTTGGGATCCTAGTCTATTTGGATGCTCACCTTCCTAAGCCTGGATGGAGGGAGGAGGATCTTGGACTTCCCACAGGGCAGGGTACCCTGCCCTCTCTTAGGACTGGGGGCAAAGGGGTAGGGTGAGTGGGGGAAGCAGGAGGGAAATGGGAGGAGGGGAGGAAGTGGAAATTTTGAATGGTATTATTTATAAAGCAATAAAAAATTTAAAATAAATAAATGAATAAATAGATAAATAAATAAATAAGTCTCAAGCGTGCTAGCAAAAATAAATTGTTTCTTAAGAAAGCCAGTCAGCAACTGTTCCCAAGCACCTCCTTGACCCAAACCCTGAGGTCAGTTAATGCCCAGGCACATGTGACAGACTTCACAATTCTTTTCTAAATTCCACCGAACAGTGGGCTAGGGACTTGGTTCGGCAAGTAGAGTGCTTGCCACCCAAGTCCTAAACTCCATCCCGGGAAGCCAGGTAAAGGAAAGAACCAACTCCACAAAGCTGTTGTCTGATCTGCACATGCATGGAACACACACCCACATAGACACATAGATGTATCATATGAGCACACACAATAATAATAATTCATACACTATAAAGTAAAATAAACACATTTGTTAAAATTTATTTTTTAAAAACAACAGGGGCTTATAAGGGAGAATCTGCCTTGAGTGTCAAAAGAAACTTCAGTTTTTAAACAGTGTTGGAAGTGTTAAAGACTACAAGGACTTTTGAATTTGGAATGAATGTATTTTGTTAGATGAGATGGCCAAGATCCCATGAAACCAGAATGGTATGATTTGAAATGTGAAATGTTCCCCACAGACCCACGGTTTGAACATTTGATCCCCAGCTGAGGGAGTCCTTGGGATGGGGTCTAACCGGGAAAAGTGGATCCTTGAGGGTAAGCGTGCAGTTTGCCGAGTTTGCCCATCTTCTGTTTTTTCTGTTTCGTGGCACCTGCCATCATGCCTTCTCTGCCATTACAGACAATTAACACTTCTTAAACTAGAGCCTAACAAACCCTTCCTCTCCTAAGCTGCTTCTTGCCAAGTAGCTGGTCACAGTACTGAGAAAAACAGCTAATATGTAGCAACCCTTCACATGATACTCCTTAAAGCAAAGGGAATGGTGGTCTGTGTCTGTAGCCCCACCTACTCAAAGAGGCTCAGGCAGGAGGACCACTTGAGCCTAGGAGTTTGAGGACAGCCAAGTCAACACCTGATTCCATATTTAAAAGAGAAAAGGATAAAGCAGCCCACACAACATCATAAATGAAGCCAGAATGCTGTCTCCTCTTCCCTGGAAGGGCTGCAATCCTGCTACAGCCCTGAGGCCGTCAGGCTGCATACAGTTTGGGCCAAAACCTAGAGGGGCTTCTCTGGACAGCCGGACAGTTCCAGAACAGGAGAAAGTAGGAACTCTTCTGTAAAGGGATTTCCTGGGACTTTGATTGACATTCAGATGTTCCTAGGAGCCACTCCACCAGACTGAAAACAAAGCTGAAAAGGGGCATTTCTCTCACGACTTTAGAAATTATTTATGCAACCAGATATTTACTGAGGACCCTCCAAAAAGCCTAGAAGAGCACTTCACCTTAAGAATGAGATACAAGTTATATGTAAATACTGCAATGTGGATACTTTGGAGTGCCCGCACCCTGTCTCCTGCATCTCAACCACCTCAGACAGCTCCATGTAGATGCTGCCTGACCACTGATCTTTTTGCCACGAGATTTTCTCAGAAGTCATGAAAACTGTGAGGGCAGGAACCGGTGGCTAGGCTTCATCTTGAATCCTCTGGACAGACAACTGGCGGCATTCTGCATCCCAGTATAAATAAAAAATGTGTTAGTTTGATGCCTTAAGCCTTTAAACAGTGTTCTTAGTCTGGATGCTGAATTACATCCCCATGAGATGAATAAAACCATGGTTCTCTGCTTTAGCTCTGCAGATGGAGTCATCCAGAACACACTCATGTGGCAGGGTGCAGTTCAGCTACCTAGGCTCAGCCCTGGCCTGTCTGTTCTAGGACCTGGGAATTCCAACACCAATCAGGAGTACAACAGCAGAGCTCTGCAGAAAGGCCACAAAATATCAGTACATCAACCCTCAACAGGAGATGGCCATGAAGGCTGGCAGTAAACCCTCTCCTGGCAGGGCATAGCGGCACATACCTGTAACCCCAGCACTCAGAACATAAAGGCAGAAGACTGCCTGATTTGTGGCCAGCCTGTGCTACATATCTAAAACTGTATCGCAAAAAAGAGGGTAGAATAAAAACTCTTTTCCAGAATGTGTTAGACACAAGGGATCCACAATAGTGAGAGCAGCCAGACCGATTACAGACCAACAGATGGTTTCTGTTCTGACATAAATAGAATGGCACCACATACATTCTTTGGAGATACCTTCATTTCATATAATAATGTGTCTACTGTATTGTACTACTATTCATTCAATTTTTAAAAATAATTGAATAGATGTCCTAATGCCTTTTCTGAAAATCCATCTCTAGCCACTAGTCTGAAATGCTACCCTTGTGAGAGTCCTGCTCCACACAGGTCATCGCCGTGGCTCTCAGGCCATGTGAGAGTCCTGCTCCACACAGATCATCGCAGTGGCTCTCAGGCCTTGTGAGAGTCCTGCTCCTGCTCCACACAGATCATCGCAGTGGCTCTCAGGCCCTGTGAGAGTCCTGCTCCACACAGGTCATCGCAGTGGCTCTCAGGCCCTGTGAGAGTCCTGCTCCACACAGATCATCGCAGTGGCTCTCAGGCCCTGTGAGAGTCCTGCTCCACACAGATCATCGCAATGTCTCTCAGGCCCTGTGAGAGTCCTGCTCCACACAGATCATCGCAGTGTCTCTGAGGCCTTGTAAGAGTCCTGCTCCACACAGATCATCGCAGTGGCTCTCAGGCCTTGTGAGAGTCCTGCTCCACACAGATCATCGCAGTGTCTCTGAGGCCTTGTGAGAGTCCTGCTCCACACGTCATCGCCGTGGCTCTCGAGTCTTTCATCTGGTCCTCTGATAGCTTTCTCTCCCACTCTGCCAGCACCATCTGCTTTCACTACTACAGTGGTGTAATACATTTTGATATTTAGGAAGGCCAGGACCCTCTGTGAGATTCTTTTAAATTACATTTATCTCTTTAACTCCACTGAAATGTATTCTAAAGGGCAACATAAACTAAGGATCTGAATGATTAATTTTCTATAATTGCCAATCAGTTGCCCAGTTACCACTTCCTGAGAAAGCTTCCATCTGCCATGAATGTATGATGCCTACTTTGTCACGCAGACCAAACTTCTGCAGGAAAGGGCACATACTCCATTCTGAACTGCCCCTTGTCTACCCCTAAGTGGGCTAAGAGCTGACAGTCTAGACAATAGATTTCAAAGGCTAAACAAGAAACAAATTTTTAGAGGTAATAAATCTGACAAAAGAATGGGGGAAGCAGTGTGGGAACCTGGGAGTGAGGCCCAAAGCAGCCCCAGGATGGAGTGAAAACCTGAGTGACGGGCCAGCAATGTGGGGAGGTGGGCCAATGGGAGGGAAGGTGGCAGGGTTGAGCTCATAGGCATGGGAACTGAACAAGCACATAGTCCCCACACTCACAGAGGTCTGCAATCATTTAATGCGCTGCCATTGCCATCTTGAAATTCTTAATGTTTTCCTATAAATCAATCTGCTTTAAGTCTTATGAAGCCATGACATATGTTCATGCACAAAGGAGATACCCACAGTGTGAGTTTCTGCTGTCTTCCCTGCTAACACACAGCTTTCAGGGTGTGTCACAAACAGAAAGTATCCATGGGACTCCCAATGCCTGTGACACTCACAGCAAGAGTAGTATAGGAGAGTCAAACCCATGACGAGGAAACAAGGCTGGATGCTCTAGGGCCACGGTTCCCCTTTGAATCAGAACAGCCTGAACAGAAAGGACAACAGTGCTCTAAGGCATCCAAAACCCGAAAGAGCCTTTCCACTCACCGCCAACTGTCAGAGTTACTACCCACCTTGGATGTAATAACACAGAAGAAAGATAAGGTGCTTGCAGCTCCTTTTCTTGGCCCTTTTCTTTCATTACTCCTTAGTCAATGGAGGGAAGGTGTTGGCAGGACATGTGTGTGACGAGCAATGAACAAAACCAGATAAATCAATTCCTACCATTATGGTAGAAACAAACAGTACAATCTCCATGCATGAACTATAAAATACAAACTATGTAATTTTGATGATTCACAAATGTGTTTAAAGCTAGCACTGCATACTCTGAGTGGTAAAAGCCATGCCAATAACATCAATGTTTTATTCTTCTTCTGCTAGAATGACATTAAAAGAAAAGGCACTATGACAAATACTGAGGACCTCATAAAAGAAAGTTGCCCCCATGCCTTTTGACCAAGGAATCTGGCATTTTCATCCCTCAGTGAGCCCTGAAAAAAATTCACCCAACCCTGTCACTGGGTTAGAACATCAGCCTGTCTTCATGGCTCATCCTTTTCCAGTCTAGATTTGTAATCTCAAACTTCACTTCTGACTGGAACCACCTCTGGTCCCTTCCAGAGGATGTATGGCCAATAGATCTGTGGTCTAGGGTAAGCCCTGGTAATAGGTGATTGCAAACCCAGTGTTGAAAAGTACAGCTTAAACAGAAGCGCATCTAGCAAGGCCTGCAGTGGCACCAGGGGAAAATGCATCGCTTCCTACAGCCATAATCTGGCCCTTATTCCACATCTACAGTCTGCTGGTTAGTTTTCATCAACTTGACACAGACTAGGGTTATCTGGAAAGCGGGAACCTAAATTGAGAAAGTGCCTCCATCAGATTAGATTGTAGGTAACTTTACAGGGCATTTTCTTGATAAATGATTGATATGGGAGGAACCATCAACTGTGAGTATGCCCACCCCTGGGCAGGAGCTCCTGGATGTATAAGAAAGGTAGCTGAATGTGACCTAGCAAGCAAGACAGTAAGCAGCATTTCTCTATGGTCTATGCTTCAGTTCCTGCCTCAAGTTCCTGCCCTGAATGCCCTTCATAATGGACTGTCAACTGTAAACCAAATAAACCCTTTCCTTCCAAAGCTGCTTCCTGTCATGGTGTTTGTCATAACAATAGAAACAGACAAACAAAACAAAGCCTAGGGAACTGGGCACTCAGTGAGTCGGCCTTCTCTCTCCATGACAAAGCCTGAGATGGGTGGCTATCAAGGAGTAAATATCATTTGGACTCAGTTTCAGGTGTTCTGGACCAAAGTTGTTTGGTCCCATTGTTTTGAGCTGGGAGTGAGGCAAGAAGTATGTGGCTTGTTTACCTCCTGGTCACCAGAAAGCAAATACAGATGGGAAAGGGCTGGGTCCCAATATCCTATGCAAGAGCACACCACCCTCCATTCCACCAAGCAGCATCTCCTAAGAGTCTCGACCTATCACTTAGCTACAGGCAGTTAGCTGGAGAGCAAGTCTTAAACATATGGAGGGGCAGCATTTTGTTTCCAAATTACAGCAGACCTTGGAAAAAATTATCAAAACAAACAGAAAGGATGTAGGAGAAATGCAGGCTTGAGCTGGCAATAACCTACTTGGCATACTGCACTCATGACATACTATGCTCCTGAAGTCAGAACACTGAATTCTGAAGAAGCATGAGGAGCCAGTATTGGGTCTACGGATGAGTCTGCACTCTCCATGTCTCCTTTAATGTGTTTATTCTGCATAGAAACCCGGGTGGTATGAGCACTCACTATCCAATCCGAGGTAATATGCTAACCAATCTCAGTTGATAGGCTTCCACTTTGTAAGAGGTGGCCCAAGTGCAATGAAGTGGATACTGTTCCCTGAAGCTGTCTCTGGAGTAGGTTTATCTCCTATCCCTTTAGCAACCCACAGGCACTGTGGTTTTATTGGGAGACACTCCAGTAATGACAGCAAAAAGACAAAAGAACAACTGGTTCTATAGGAGCCACATAAAACCAGAGATCCACAGAGTCCTTTGAGCTGGGAGTGAGCGTTTCCCAGGGATGAAGAGATGGCTCAGCAGTTAAGAACACTGTCTGCCCTTCCAAAGGACCCAGGTTTGATTCTAACACTCACATGGCCACTCAAAACCATCTATAACTCCAGTCCCCTGAAATCAGTGTTGTCTTCCTGACAACAGCACCAGGCATTCACATGGTACAGAGATAAACATGCAGGCAGAACATCCACACACATAAAATAGAGTAATTAAAAATCACACCATACATACACATATACATACATACAGAAAGAGAGAGAGAGCTGCCCCCAGTGTGGACCCCATAGAGGCTGACAAGCTCACTCTACTTGTCATCCCCAGTCCATTTGTCATGAGTTGTCTATTTGCAGCTCTCTTTCCAGACCCAGTGCAGGTGCCCTGCCGTGTCCAGTTCAAACTAACATTCTGCTACAAGGTGATAGCTACAGGACAGACCTGCCCATTCCACCTTGTTCAACAACTTGTTCAACTCGCTTCAGTGGCTGCAGAGCGCTCAAGGGCGAAGTGAAAGCTCCACGCCAACACTTTGGTTGTCATGATCATCTCGTACCTTCTCCGGGCCCTCTGTCCTCCCCATCTATAGCTTTCCTGCACCAACAGACATCTTCTTCCACCAAATAGTCCTCCTTGCTCCTACTCTTCCAGGAAGGCATCACATTCCAAACCTGGTGTCTTAGTTAGGGTTTCTATTGCAGTGATGAAGCACCACGACCAAAAAGCAAGTTGGGGTAGAAAGGGTTTATTCAGTTTACACTTCTATATCACTTTTCATCACTGAAGGAAATCAGGACAGGAACTCAAGCAGGGCAAGAACCTGATGCAGAGGCCATGGAGGGATGACCTCTTGCTTGCATAACCTGCTTTCTTTTTTTTCTTTTTTTGGTTTTTCGAGACAGGGTTTCTCTGTAGTTTTGGAGCCTCTCCTGGAACTAGCACTTGTAGACCAGGTTGGCCTCAAACTCACAGAGATCCACCTATCTCTGCCTCCCAAGTGCTGGAATTAAAGGCGTGCACCACCACCACCTGGCTATAACCTGCTTTCTTATAGAACTCATGTCTACCAGCCCAGGAATGGAACTACCCACAATAGGCTGGGCCCTCTTCCATTAAGAAATTAAGAAAATGTTTTAGAGTCAGATCTAATGGAGGCAGCTTCTCAATTGAGGTTCCCTCTTTTCAGATAACTCTAGTTTGTATGTCAAGTTGACACAGGACTAGCCAACACACCTGGCTACTTCTCACACAGATGTCTACTAGGGGCACATGCACACCTGTTCTGACAACCACACCTCGCTAATGCTCTGTGTATCTCACTTCCTCCTAAGCCAAACAGCATCCTCTAAGAACCATCTCAATGACTTCTGTCCCACTGAAATAGGAGCCTCTTGAAGAAAGAGTCATACCTTACTTCTATCTCTACGATGAAGAATCTGACATATAAAAAGCTGTCAGCTAATATTTATGAAAAGAAACCAAATGCAAGCAACTATGCCAATTTTTACATATATAGATGTGGGTCAAGTACTGAGGTTAGACTCCCACTCAAAGCCAATGAAAACACCAATCTATTTTGGAAAACATATATTCAGAATACAAACATGAAGTTATTTGCATTTGTTATTTCTGAAATAGTTGGCCTTTGAGAATTTGGGTTGATTGATTAGAAGGGCAGAGAAAGTGGGAATTCCTTTCCCCCACTGTCAGGGCTTTACTTTGTTCTATTGAGCTCGAGTTAACAGCAAATGTAGGTGGTTCATCTCAGAAGGTCAGGGCTGATGAGCCTGAAATGCAATCAGACCCATATGGACCATTAACATGCAAGTCCCTCTCTTCAGACATCTGATTTCCATCAAGGTATGAGACCAAAGCTTGCAAAGGCACAAGAGTCCCCAGTAGAGATTTCTGGGCTGTCTGTTTCTTCTTGAGAACAAAGGCCCAAGGAAAAAGTATCACCAGAAGGCCAAAGACAACAGTTTAGCAACCAAGAAATCCTCTGTGTGGCCAAGAGTCAACACCACAGGCAGGCAGGTCTATAAGCAATAGAGACCCAAACTTCCACCCTGATCATTAGACAAGGAATCCAGCAGGTCTGTGACAAGGCCACATGGGCTGGGACTCCCAGGAACCTGGCTGTCAGTCTTGCTTTGGCCTACTGTTCTGCTCTCAGCTCCTGAAGAGCCTTTATGAGGGAAAAGAAAGAAAGGGGATACACTGGGCATTTTGTGTGCATTTCCCCAGCCTTTAAGAAAGGAAATGAGGTGAATGCTGTACCTGGGCCACAAGAAGCCCAGGGAGTCTGTGGCCCACTGTACCTACATGCTGACCACAAGCAAGCTCTGGGCATCCCAGTGTGTTTTACAGCATGAAAAAGGTCATTCATTTCAAGTCCATAATGACATTTTTTTACAATATACTTTAGCCTCTTATAAAGGAAGTTGTCATGTGTTGAAGAGGCAAATACAGCCCTATGTTTATTCATAAGGACCAAGATAATACTCAACATCACTGTCTTCCACAGAAAAGGGATAAACAAAGCATGTTATGAATACATATATACAACAAAATATAATTCATCCATTAAAGGAACTGTGGTTTGTGGCAACATGGATGGAAATGAAGGGCATTATGTCAAGTAAAGTGAGTCGGGCACAGAAAGGCAAACACTTCATGTTCTTAATTCTATGCAGAAGACAGCAAGTTGATCTCCCAGGAGAAGAGAAAACAGTGGTTACCAGTATTGCGGGAACATACTGGGGAGAGGTCAGCAGGTGTTAGGTTCCTAGCACTTTTGATGTTCTATAGCACAGGGCAGCAGCTGTGATTGGCTATGACTAACTGTATAGTGCAAAGCAGCCAATGAGAAGGGTTCTAAGTGCTCCCAACACAAAGAAATAGCAGATGTTGAAGGTGATAGCTATGCCAGTTACCTTGATCTGATCATTATATACATTTAAATGTCACACTGTATAGGACGGAATGGTACATGGCACTCATGAAGCTGAAGCAGTAGGTTTACAAGTTCAAGGCAAGCCTGGGATTCACTCTTATTCTCATTCAGTCTCTCTTTGTCCTTCTCTCATATGTGTGTGTGTGTATGCGTCCATACATGTGTGTGTGTGTCACAGTGTACTTCATAAAAATGTATGATTGCTACATCTCAAAACGGCAGTTTAAAGACCCACAAAACCTCCACTAAGGCAGGTATGTAGATTTTGTTCTAGGGATTGAGATCGCATCACCAAAGCAGGTTAGAGCTGGTATCTAAGTGATGATGACCTTTGTCCAGAACTTGGAATGTGATGCACTTGGAGCCATGTGTTTGCTGCAGGCAGTCCAGGAACCGTGGGCTACACTCACTTCTTCCTGCAGGTGTGTGAATTAGGAGACAGGATCCTCCTTTAGCTCAATAAAACTCCTTACACTGTTAATAACACTTCTCCAAATCCCAGAGCAATTAATTAATTTATCTCCAGAGAATTCCATTTCCCACAGTTTGGCAAAGTAAGCTGAAGTCCAACCTGGCCCTTCTCCTCCCTTGGCTTGCCGCCTGCCACTCATGGCTACAAAACTGATTTACCACAATTTATCCTGGGACTGAAATGGTTCAGGATGCCTTCCTGTGTGTGTCTCATCTCACCAACAAGCAAGCAAGGGATCCAGTACGAGGAATGAATCTAGACAGGTTCCAAGCAGTTCATCCAGGTCTGTTATTCTTAACCTTTGATGAGTCCTCCTCCTGTTTCATTTTATTAAATCCTATTAAGGTAGACATGAAAGAAATCTAAAGGAAAAGTTGGCTGAGCCTACCTGGTATTGTGTTCATGAGTCGTATCTGGAAAGTAAGCCCACACTTTCTGTTGTTTTAGTTTTTTTTTTTATCTGACTTTCCCAAAATATGTTGCTTTTGAAAAGGCTATCCACTTTTGAGGCAATTGTGTCACTAATAATAATTCTCACTCAGACACTAACTTCTAATAAGCCCTAGAAAAGCTCCTTGGTTCATCCTTTATTGAATGATATGATAATTTAACAACTTAAAGATTCCAGAGCAAATATTAGCATTTGTACAGCTAGGTGTTGTTACATTATTCTCTGTACCTTTAAGTTTTAAATATCTTTATTTTTTCAATAACAAATATTACAAAGAAGCAATTTTCTATTACCTTGAAAATCGAAATCTACAAAAGGAAATATCCACAATTTTTGTATCACTTTAGTAATAGCAAAAACTTCCCAATGACTCCATAAATCCACCAAAAGGAGAATAGCTGAACAAAAGACAGTCTATACATAAAATAGAATCCTGACTTGCAGTTAAGATGAAGCAACCCTGTGTGTGAAACAAAACTAGTGATACAGCGGGGTGGGCAAGAGCAAGCTTTAGAACAAGGCTGTGTATGGTCTCATACCACTTAGCCAAGAGCTTCTGTGTGTACACATAGAAGATACACAATAAATATGTGCATGTTCGCACACACACACACACACACACACACACACACACTGCATCTAACCCTAGAAGAACATCATACAAACCAAAGCAAAAGACAGTCTTCAAAACAATGCCTGTATCCTACAAAATCAGGCTCATGATAAAAGGATAAACCAACTTAGGGTAAAGGACACTGAGGATACATGACAATTAAATACAAAGAATGATTCTGAACTTGGTCTTTTCACTATAAAAGGCTTTGTGGTAAAGGTAGTAAAATGTGAAAGGGATCTGAGAATTGAACTCTAGTAAAATAATGGCAATTTTCTGATTTTTCTGGAAGTTGAGGAGTTCTATGAGAGAATGTCCTTATTTTCAGGAAGTATACTAATGAGTGTAGAGACCAGGGCATCAAGTCAACAACTCACTCTTAAATGGTCTCACAGAAAAAAAAAGTTCGCATCAATGTTCTGCCTACTTGTCTACTTACGTAGAAAAGTATGAATAGTTGACCTCACATATGAATGTTAACTCAAATGGCCACAGTGGATAAATAAAATACAAAATATATATATGGTGGACTATTATTATATCATTAAAATTTTGGGGGCTGGAGAGATGGCTCAGTGGTTAAGAGCATTGCCTGCTCTTCCAAAGGTCCTGAGTTCAATTCCCAGCAACCACATGGTGGCTCACAACCAACTGTAATGAGGTCTGGTGCCCTCTTCTGGCCTGCAGGCATATACAGACACAATATTGTATACATAATAAATAAATAAATATTTAAAAAAAAATTTGACCCATGCATAAGGTTTGACATAGATGAGCCTGGAAGACATCACGATAAAGAAGCCAGTTACGTATGGTTTCACTCAGATGATATATACAACAGCCAGATTCAAAGAGAAGTCATCACTGCCAGGACCACAGGGGAGAAATGGAATTGTTACTTAATGAGTCCAGTTCAGTTCTGAAAAAGGACACCACTCTGTGATGCAACTGTAATATTGGCTGCAGACAACATGAGTGTACTGCTGCCACTGAACTGTGTGCTCAAAATGCATACACAGTAAGTTCTGTGTTACATACAGCCCATTGCAGCACACGAAACTGTTGTCTGTACTCCAAGAGATATTACATATTCTTCACAAACAGAGCAAATAGCATATTTTATTAAGTCTAGTGAGAAATCAGTGACACTCACTCATCAATAGTGCTACCTCAGAGAACTGAAAGATTAGAATCAAGTGTTTTTGCTGTATCTTAAACTCCTTAATTTTTCAAAGAATAATGATTTTATGTATTGTGTGTAACAAAAAACTGATAAAATGCTATCTTCTGGGCTTACAAGAAAAATAAATGATGGAAAAAGAACTGTCTCTATAAAAATACCTTTCTACCCAGGAATACTATTAAAAACTCACTGTTAAAAAAAATTGGTACTTTCCTAAATTGGTACTTTCCATTCATTACATGCTTGCTCATTTAAAATTTAAAAATAATAATAATTGCAATAATAAGAGACTCATCCCAGGGGAAATGAATGGCACAAAGGGACAACATGAAATGGGGTGGGGGAAAAAAACCCCACTGAGATACGGTCTGGAGTTTGAATGAAATTCTATAGGAACTGTATTTATCCCCTGAAGGTTTCGTGACCGAACAATGACACCAACAGTTAAAAAAAGCCTTTGCCCTCCCTCTGCAGTCTAACAGCAATGCCATTTCTGAAAGGAGCCACTGCCCGGGGGATATGATGTGGGTATCGTGTTCCTGACAGAGGAGGAGGAGTGGAAAATGGAAACAAGGCCACAAACTTAGATCTTTCCATTACATAGAAATTGAGGCTTCCAGGCTTCACTTTCATGATTAAAAATAGAAAAAGAAATTGACTTCACATTTTATGGAAAGTAGTCAAAGGAATAAATTTCATGTGAAGAATCTTCACAGAACTGCAATGCTTTTGTGGTCCATACTGACAAAAAAAAAATCATTGAGATGGCAGAACCAGTGGGGTACAAAGCAGGAAGCGGCCTGCAAGATGGCGGGCAGGACCAGTGGGGTAGGAAGCAGCCTGCAATATGGCAGGAGCAGTGGGGTAGTAAGTGGCCTGCGTGACTGAGACTCTGAACCTGCTCCCAGTAGAATGGGCTCTAGAGTGCATAGCAGAGCAGCTGCCTTCATCCTGGATGGCTGTTCCCCCTCTCTAGCTGCCACCTCCCTTCTGATAACTATTTCCTGCAATTTCTAGGATCAATGAACACCAGGGAACACACTTTTCCAAAAATAAATCTTTTATCTCTCTGACAAGTTTCAAAAACTTATTCTGAAAAAAAAAATAGATTCTGACAATATTAGCAAAATTGGTGTACATAAATAGAATTCAATATAAATGTTTCTTGAGCTTTCATAATACATTGCATAATTCAAGGGTTGGTTTGCATTGTAGGGGAACTGGGCAACAGTGAAACATCTGGCTTCCCACTGACCTAAAGGAGGAGCTGCATCCCTGGAACATCAGATGGGTGTTCTCATTTTGTGCCCAGCCTAGGCCCAAGGGCAAAAATTACACCCTTGATTCCAAATGCATGATCTTGTCTTAGATACACAATAGACTCCCTTCGCCTCCCTGGCCATGAGGAATGGAGTCTTTCTTATAGTGAGCCATGGAAGGTTAGACTTCAAGGTCTTTCCTGGTGTTCAGACCACAGAATGAAAAAAATCTGACATATAACATTGAGAAAGAAAAAAATAACTTCTATTGTAGGAGGTACTATGCCTCCACATCACACTTAGAATCTCTCACTCGCTCACCCACCTGCTATTGCAGCATTCCAATGCTCTCCTTGACACGCTATGTATCCGTCCTTCCTGATCTACAGCATCAGCCATCCATGGACATATGCAAGCTCTTAATGCCACAATCAAAACTGCTTTGCTGCCTAGTCCTAGATGCCTTGTTTCATCAGGCCAACTCACAGCCTCATTTCCTAAGGCCTCCATGGCACCTCCATGTTCCAGCCTCACTGGCCTGGAGTCTGTATTTGCTCATCTACATTCTTCCTCCAGTTTTGCATGAAGTTTGCACACCTGAACTCAGTGTCCCTACTCAGCACCTGTGCTTTTAAGATAGCTACATTTTCTATATCTAATTCCATTTTATTTCTTAATATTATAACAATTTCAAATTATACTTATTTTGTATGTTTCTCCACTAGTACCTGTGTCCCCTTAGAACATGCTTGAGATTAGAGTTAAACCTACATGTAGAACCAGCACAGAGTACATATCTCATAAGCAGCTGCTGAAGGGCTATTCAAGTAGGTGGTTAAGCGAATGGACTGATCTATGATTGCACAGCTTGCTCGACACACAGGTAGATCGACAAGTGTATATGTCAACAAGCAAACTAAAACCTGAATGCCAAGCTTTTGTCCAAGTGCATCTCTGCTAGAGTAGACTCCACACCACATAGAGGAGAGTTAAAGCGAGGAGGGTGCATCTGGAAGGACTGGGGTAAGCAGTATGAATGAAACACTATCTGAAATGGATCTTAAAAGATGGGGAATATTGCGGCTAGCAAGATGGCTCTGTCCTTAGGTAAAGCACAAGCCTGATGACCTGAATTAGATTCCCAAAGACTAAGTAAAAAGCCAGATGCAGTGGCGTGCATCTGTAATCACAGTACTTCGACTTCAGCAGTGAGATGGGAGGCAGGGAGGGAAATGGTCCAGAAGCTCGCAGGCTGGCTTGTCTGGAATACACAGCACAAGCATGACCAAGGCAACACACTCATCTCAAAACATGGTGGAGGAGAGGACCAATTCCCAAAAATTGTCCTCTGACCTTCACACATACACTGTGGCATGCTCCCACATTCACACACATATCACACTCATACACACATCACACTCACACACACACACGCACACACATATACACTAATAATAAAAAGGGAATAGGTCGACAGGCAGGGACAGAGAAGGAATTCATTTCAATGGGTGAATAGAAATACACAGGAGGGTAAAAAGAATCATAATGCTTATTCAACAACCAGCAAATAACTGCAGGAACCTGGTTTACAATTGGCTGGGGAAAGCTTTTACCATGAACTCTATAGGTAATAATACACTATAAAACAGGAACATTTAACAATGCCTAGTGTGAGTTTAAATGTAAATGATCACCAACTGCCCAGGGGAACATCAGCATTCATGGATTTCAAGAAATTGCAATTTCCATGCAAAGACTAAGATGTGGATCATCCTGGGGTTTATTCTAGTACCATTAATATGTCAACGGAAGAGTAAGGCAGTCTATATCCAGTACTCCCCACAAAAGAGAGCTATAAGTCACCTTTTGAGAAACAACCCCACTGAGTGGCTATTGAACAATACCCATGTAGAGTTCATTGCTTTCAAGGCTCAGTGCCACTCGGGGGAGTGGCCAGTCGTCAATCATTGATGTATTAGGTTGTTGTCTCTGATTTTCCCTAATGCACTGCAGTTGTTGCAAGAAGGTGTCATACTCAGGCAGCATTTTCATCACTGCATGTATGGGAATGGGGTCAGGAGACTCAGGGGAGCACTGACAAAGGAGAACAGCTTCATGTGTGACCTCAATAATCCAGCCCAGCCATCTTGTTCCCCCACAGCTGCACAAACACAGGTCACGGAGTCTTTTTAGACCCGATGCAGCAGGGAGGGAGAGAAGGGTGACCTGTAGGAGACGAACCCCTGAACCAGATAGGAACGGCACTGTGAGATTCCCTGTGGTTCAGCTGCTCTCAAATGCCTGTATGCTTGTGGAGAACATTATTGGAAACAAAAATCTACTGTCTCCTGCACCCTACATCCACACATGCCAGAGCTCTGGTTCAGACAGTGTGGGTAGGTTCAAAATGCTACATTTAGCAAGTCTCCTGGGTACCCGTATGGTCTGAGTGCTCAATGAAGGCTATCATCGCCCACAGTGACTCTGATGGAGACACAGCAGCTCCCAGTCCATGAACATTTTCCAGGCCACTGGAAAATATGACACAAGTCCTTGAAACTCCTCTCCCTCCTTTCTTCTATCTTTCTCTCTCTCTCTCTCTCTCTCTCTCTCTCTCTCTCTCTCACACACACACACACACACACACACACACACACGAGGCTAAGCTCAGAACAGTCTGTGACCCTCCAAAAACCCACTTTAGCCAATAGTTTCTTAAAGACTGGCTAGATTTAAAATAGCAAATGCCTTTTCAGTCATTAAAATGACCCCAAAATATATTAATTATTTTGGCAAAAAAAATTATGTAGTTCAGTGTTTTACGTATTAAGCAATTATAGCAAACATTACATTCCGATGCCTTCTAGCTCATTCTTATTCCCATGCTGAAATGCTTCAACACAGTGTTGTACGAAACACCATTGAATGGCAGAACAGCTCTTACAATTAACCAGGACTCCTGACAAATCACTTAAAAGTTAAGGATTCATAACTAAAGTCTTGGGTCTCTGTGATGGAATTATTGCTATGTTGAAAACATGAGCCCAGGGGAAAACAGAAGTAACCAATTCTTAGAAACAAGAAACGATGCTGTACTCTTGGACAGATCAAGTCAGCAGGTGAGGGTTCATTGTTCATCTACCACAAGTGAGACCAGAGAATAAAATAACTAAAACTCTGCCCAGAGGTCACATGCAGGAACAAATGAAGTGCTTCAACTTTAAGGTACTAACCCATTAGTGCACTGAGAGATTAGTTTAAAGCAAAATAGGTGCTTTGTCTTAGTGCGATCAGAAATGGTATATGTGTCAGAGACAGAAGGAAAGTGAAGCATACTCTAAAATTGCTATCCAAATTTCAATCACAAGGAACAAACACTTCAATTTCTGCAATTTTGTTAACACGGGCTATAGATTCAAAATGGTAAGAGGAAAGTCAACTGATCCAACTGTCACTCAATGGGTTCTCAAGCAGAGAGGCACAATCACATGTGTCCTGGAAAGACTTTTTCTTAAGACTACAGTGGAGTAACTCAGGACAACTGTCCACATGGGGTTAAAAGATCGAAACAAGGGCAGTGGGTGGTGATAGAGGAATGACCGACCAACCTGCCAGGGAGCACTAGAGGGGTCATGATGACTGATCCACCCAGGAGCATCAGAGGAGGCCTGAGAAACCTATTGGCCTGGGAGCCACGAGCAACCCACACAGGACCAGTGAACGACCCAAACCTGCCTCCACCTCAAGGAGTGACCATATGAGTCTTGGGTCCCTATGAACCTTGGGGAGAGATCACTAGAGGTTCTGCTCTGCCTACACCTGAAAAAGCTTTCAAGAGAGCCACAGCCCCCAACTACACCAATTGGAAGAAGAGGGACCACTTGAAGCACAGGTTCCACCTATACTAATTGGAAGATAAGCTGGATAGACAAAAAAGTAAGAATATACTCAGCAACATAAAGAGCAATAAGGCACCACCAGAAACTAGTGGCTAAAAAACAGGAAGATCTGAACACCTCAACACAGATGAAGCAGAAGAAAAGACCTTAAAAATGATTTTCGGGAAATGATTGAGACCCTTAAAAAGAAAATGAAAAATGCCCTTAAAGAAGTGGAGGGAACGACAAACTAAAAATTGGAAGAAATCAACAATCTTAAAGAAAACCAAGAAAAAGCAATCAAACAGGCAAAAGAAATGATTTAAGACTTGAAAACTTAAAAAAAAAAAGTTTAAAAAGAGACAATAAAGAAAACACAAAATAAGGGAGTTCTGGAAATGGAAATTTTGGGTAAACGATCAGAAGCCACAAATGCAAGCACAAGCAACCGAACAGAAGAGATGGAAGAGAGAACTCAGGTGTTGAAGACAGAATAGAGGAAATAGATTCATCAGTCAAAGAACATGTTAAATCCAACAAAAGCTTAATAAAAACTATCCAGGAAATATGGGACACTATTAAAGATCAAACCTAAGAATAAAAGGGATAGAAGAAGTCTAACTCAAAGACACAGAAAATATATCAACAAAATCATACAAGAAAACTTTCCTAACCTAAAGAAGGACATGCCTACGAAAATACAAGAAGCTTACAGAACACCAGATAGGCTGGACCAAAAAAAAAAAAAATCCCCTCAGCACATAATAATCAAAACACTAAACACAGAGAATAAAGAAAGAATATTAAAAGCTACAAAGATAAAAGGCCAAATACCATAGAAAGACAGACCTATTAGAATTATACCCAACTTCTCAATGGAAACAATGAAAGACAGAAGGTCCTAGACAAGCATTATGTAGACACTAAGAGACCAAAGATGCTAGCCCAGACTACTATACCCAGCAAAACTTTCAGTCACCATTGATAGAGAAAACAAGATATTCCATGACAAAATCAAATTTAAACAATACCTATCCACAAATCCAGTCCTACAGAAAGTACTTGTAGGAAAACTCCAGCCCAAGGAAGTCACTACATATACAAAAACACAGGCAATAGATGATCTCACAGTAGCAAAACCCAAAGAAGGGAAACACACACACAATACCAACAACAACAAAAACAAAAATAACAGGAACTAGCAATCACTGGTCATTAATATCTCTTAATATAAATGGACTCAATTTGATTCCACTAAAATCAGGGACAAGACAAGGCTGTCCACTCTTTCCTTGTCTATTCAATATAGTACTCCGAGTCTTAGCTAAAGCAATGAGACAACAAAAGGAGATCAAGGGGACACAAATTGGAAAGGAAGAAGTCAAACTTCCGCTATTTGTTGATGATATGATAGTATACATAAGTAACTCAAAAAATTCTACCAATTTTAAAATGGGGTACAGATCTAAACAGAGAATCATCAACAGAAAAATCTCAAATAGCTGAAAGACATTAAAGAAATGTTCAACATCCTTAGTCATCAGAGAAATGCAAATCAAAACAAGTCTGAGATACCATCCTATACTAATCAGAATGGCTAAGATCAGAAACACTGATGACAGCTTATGCTGGAGAGGATGTGGAGTAACAAAACACTTCTCCATTGCTAGTGGGAGTACAAACTTGTACAGCCACTATGGAAATCAGTATGGTGACTTCTCAAAAAATTAGGAATCAATCTACCTCAAGACCCAGAAATATCATTTGAGGACATAAACCCAAGGAATGCTTAATCATACTATAAGAACATTTGCTCAACTATGTTCATAACAGCATTATTCATCATAGCCAGAACATGGAAACAAGCTAAATGCCCCTAGACTGAAGAATGGATAAAGAAAACATGATACATTTACTCAATGGAGTATTATTCAGCAATAAAAAATGACATCTTTAAATTTGCAGGAATGGATGGAAAATAGAAAAATCCATTGTAAGGTAACCCAGACCCAGAAAGGCAAATACAGTACATCCTCACTCATAAGTGGATACCAGACATAAAGCAAAGGGTAACAAATCTACAGTCCACAACCCCAGAGAAGCTAAAACCCTCTTCCAGAAACAGAGGGAAACAGATGCAGAGATCCACAGCTAATCACTGGGCCAAGCTCCAGGTGAAGAGAGGGATGAGCGATAATATGAACAAAGGTATCAAGACCATGATGGGGAAACCCACAGAATCCGCTGACCCAAGCTAGTGGAAGATCACTGACTCTGGACTGACAACTGGGGAGCCTGCATAGGACCAAAGTAGGCCCCCAAATACAAGTGGTGTGGCTTGGCAGTATAGGAGCCACTGGCAGTGGGACCAGGATCTAACTCTAATGCATGAACTGAATTTGTGGAGCCCCTTCTTTGTAGAGAGATATGTCTTGCTCAGACCAGGCATGGGTAACAGCAGGGGCCTTGGAACTGCCTCAAGGAGGTGGTGGGACAAAGTTGTCTTCCAGGGGAGGCCTTAACCTCTCTGAGGAGCGGGTGGGAGTGGGGTAGGGAGAAAGAAAGAGAAGGGAGGGGAAACTGGGATTGGTATTAATAAATAAATAGATAGACTGACAGACAAACAAACAAATAAATAAATAAATGCAATTTTTTGAAAAAAGGTCAAAACAAAAGGGACACCTGGCAATTCCTCTCAGGAGGGGAGTCTGCTTGGAGAAATGCAGTGGGCTCAGCCTTTCCAACTGTGGGATAGTCATTCGTGGGTAGGCATTCTGCTGGGCACTGACAAGGCATGGTGGACACCTGACTGTACTGGCAGTGGGCAGAGCTGAGGAGGGTCAGGAGCCCACCCATCCACTATCTGACCTACTCCCCACAGGGCTGTTATGATTTCATAACTCACAGAAAAGCAGATGTGCAGACCAAAAGAACTAAAAGCCAGGCAGGCTTCCTCATGTGGAAGAGGTCTAGACAGTTGCTAGCCTCACCCTGATGGGAGGCCTTCAGCAGAGCAGGCTAGATCCAGAAACCAGTGCCGCCAGAAGGCTGGCCATGACAAACACTGCACTACAGCAACAACCACAAACTGTGTGACGGAGGAGCGACTCCCAGGCCCCTACATCAATGCTTTCAAAATACTGAAGCATAAATAAAGCAAACTCAGCCAGTATTTCTTCAACAAACTAAGGTGTCAGGACAGACTGCTGCACTGTGGGTAAACAGCAAGATCTGAGTTCCACGTCAGCACCCAGACCTGCGAGCATCCTCCCAGGGCAAGTCAAGTACCAGAGCGGAACTCGGAACTTGCCAGAGCCAAGGGATCCTAATCTAGAGGCCATGCATTAGAAAAAAAGAGCAGGAAGGAGAGCATAAGCATTTCTTCCTGAAAAGGCAAACTGGCCCCCAGGCAACTCTTCTGAATAGCACTCCTCACTGGATAGGACCCTCAACTGTAGCTCCACAAAAGGGCAGGCTGTCTGGACACCTGCTCCAGGCTGTCTGGACACCTGCTCCAGGCTGTCTGGACACCTGCTCCAGGCTGTCTGGCAGAAGCCATATTGCCCTAGTCTGCCTGCATCACCTGAACCCCATAGCACTGACAAGGCTGCTCCTGTCTCCAGAAGGAGAAACAATGATTCAAATGGACTTCTTTTCTAAGAAGTTCAGCCCTGTTCTATCCTACAGATTCCCTCCAGATCCTCCTGACGCCTGCCACACATGTGTCAATTTCTACACTGAAGGTCCAGGCACAGGGATAGACACTGGCTGAGAATCATACAGAGGAAGTTATAGGCAAAGCAACAGCAGTACAAAGAAGTATAGAATTAAAAATACCTTCTGTCCCTGTAAAGGACTCAAATTCAGATCCTAGTACCTATGTTGGGTGGCTCACAACTCCCTGTAATTCCAGATCCGGGAGATCTGATGCTCTCTGTCCTCCTATGTCACCTACACTCATGTACCCCCACCTCCCACTCACATACATGTAGATAAAAATAAATACATTTTTTTTAAAAAAAAGTATTTTTAAAGTTGTTTGTGTGGGACCCTCACCCCTTATTCTCAAAGGAGCAAGAAGAAATTTCCCAGCAGAATGTTTTCCCAGGAAGATAGTGGCCTTCCCCTCTCCCACCTGGGAGATTCTGAGCACAAGGTCACTTAGCACAGCCACCTGGTACAGGCTGATAAAGATGGCCCAACTCAAGAACAGTGGCCTTGCTCTAAAAACAAGGAAAAGAATGGGAGGGAGCAAATGTCCTTGTACCCGTGCCAAACATCTTCAGAGATTCTCTTTGTAGTTATGCCTTTAAAAGCTTACCCCACAGAGGAGATACAAACTCCTCTCTACCTTGTTGTAAGGGGGATGGAGATAAGTTCCAAACATGTTTGTATTATGCTGATTAAACCTTATTTATTACAAAAAAACCTCCATAAAGTTCAAGGCGCCATTCTCCACTAGTCAACTTCTCCAATAATCTGTCAATAATCATATGAGTTAATGCAAAGACATGTTAGTTTCATTTTTCTAGCTTTTTCCAGTGTTTCTACTTAGTCAAGTTTTCAATCAGAGTAAATAAATGAGAACATAAATAATTAATGGTCATATTATGAAGTGGGAGGGCTCTGAGCCCCAGAGCAGACCCCTTCCATTACTCAATGCCTACCTCACGAGGAGAAATGTCCATCTGCTCTCACCCCTTCCGTGAGGGTCAGGAATATAGTCCCCATTCAGGAAAGGTCACTTAAATTTAAACAAGAAAAGTATCTACCTCTGGGACAGTGAGCTAGTGTTCATCTCCTACCACCTAGGCATCTGCAGAACTTATGCATCTGCGACCATGCACTGTGTACGCATCAGGATGCTCCAGAATCCTGTTTTCCCACAACGGGCATTAAGGAAGCAGCTCCCACTCAATTTGCACAGCCTGAGACCTTTGCAAATGTCATACAAAGGAAATATGGATGCTCTTCTTCCAGCCTCTTCCCACCACCACACTATGTCATGAGACCCATACTCCAGCCTATAAGATAGACAGGCATGTCATTGATATGACTGTAGGAATGGTACAGACACTACAGTGGCCAGTCCCAGAAACAGCAGAGTTCTGGCTAAAGCAAGCAAAATGCTGCTACCTTTACCAGCTCAATCTCCGCCCATTCATTACCCATTAATAAAGCCCTGGGATTCCTGAAAACAAGAAGCTACCTTCACTTCAAGTGCAAGTCTGAAAACAACTGGGAATCCCTTCTCTCTTCATCATGAATGTCAGCTGAGGCCTCCTGCCCCCGGGAGGCTGGCCCAGCTCAGTAGCAGCGACAATGGCAGTAGTTGACTTAGAACTCAAGACAATCCATAGGGAGAAGCTCGTGAGGCCCCCACCACTCATTAAAGGAAAATGGGCAGGTAATGATTGCTGGGAAAGGAGTGTCATTTCTGGGTGTGTTAAGTTGTTCATGCTCCAGTAGACATGCCTCATTCATGCCTATGCTAGCAACCATAATGAAATTCAGTGTCTCTCTCTCTCTCTCTCTCTCTCTCTCCCTCTCTCTCTCTCTCTCTCTCTCTCTCTCTCTCTCTCTCACACACACACACACACACACGCATGCACGCATGCACACAAACACAGGTGAGAAGCTTGTTGGGAAGAAGGGTTTCATCAGGGCCGGGAAGAGGATAAGAGAAGGTAATGGGGTAAAGATGACCAAAACTAATTGCATGAAATTGTCAATAAATTTTTAAAGAACCCTTTATATCTGAACTATGTATTCAATGCAGTACATATTTCTATGATTTAAAAAAAAAAGACCTCAGGACATTCACAGACAGCACAGCCCACAGCCTGCACACTCAAATCCCTGACACACTCCCTGCAGCACAGCAGCAAACAAGATACAGTGCCACAACTTAGGAGGAGTGAAGAAGGGGGTAAGCAGAGAAGCAAGAAGATATTGAGAGATGGCAACAAGTCCTTGAAGTAGTCATCAAGGCAGTGCGATGGTGCCTGTGAAGGGCACTGAGAAGCTCCTCCTCTGAGAAACCAACCTGGTTATCCTCTTCTTGGACTGGAGAGGGAACATGAGTGAGTGCAGCACCAGGAAGGCAAGACAGTGCAGGGTAGACAGGACTGCCACAGAGGCCATAGAGACCCTCCAGCCATGGTGACAAGCAAGCTAGGGTTAACTAAGTACACACTGTATGAAGGCCATAAAGGGCTGGAAGTAAGAGTCTAAGCTGTGCGGCTGTGACATTCCCTGTGGGGTCCTATGCTAACTGGACCTCTTTCATGCTCTCTGACCTTCCTGGTTTATGTAACTCTAAATCCATGTCTGAGAGCAAGGATCAGAAGTCAGGCAGCATGACTGCCCCTTCCTCACAGTACCCAGCACACCATCATACGCCTAAAAGCATGCACACACACAGGCACTCGCAAGCTTGCACACACACACAGGCATTTGCAGGCCTGTACACACACACACACACACACACACACACACCTTGTTGATCTGCACAGATGGCTGACGGAGTTGATATTTCTTAAAAAGTGGCCAAAAAAATAATTTTTCGGTAACAAAGAAACTTGCCAAACAAATGGTTTTTCCATAATGCAATTGTAGAAATTTGGAATAGGGAAATAAAACACTTAGAATTAAAAGCTTGCTTGACAGAAACACATGTTTTTCTATCAGTAAAACAAATTTGGCTGTGCTCTTTCTGTCCATACAGAAGCAAGCCAAGACACTGTCTGCGGGGAGAGGAAGCCCCTCTAGCTGAAAGGGGAAAGCAAGAGGAGGCCACAGGCAGAGGAAAGCACCAGGGTCACATTGGCCCTTCTGTGCCCGCTGGCACCACCTGCTGGAGAGCCAGAGGATGGAAACCTGCATGAGTTTCTAGGGTCAGGAAAAGCTACAGATATGAAATTAGACAATACATGAATTTAAACAGAAAGGACCTTAAGGAATCAGGAAGTCTTCTTTAACCTAATAAATCAACATAATTTCTTCAGATGGTTGAAGAACGCCATCTGAGGCTCTAAAGGGTTCTTTGTGGTTATTTTTATGGTACATAATACAGGTGTACAACATGCCATTTCAAAAAACTGTTTGGAATGAATAAAAAAGCTTCATAACCAAAATTTCCCTGAAATACAGCTAAAGCAGAATAATACATCAAAACTACATACTAGCAATCACATAAAACCAAAGGAACCGCCAGAAGCAGGAGGAAAACCTAGACACATTGCCATCCTGCAAAAGGTGGTTTCCAGGACCAAGGAGATCACAGAGGCAGGAATGACTGGGATGAAGGACAAGGAAGGGGCATGAAAGCTGTCGTGAAGCAGGCCACCAAGCAGGCAGTGGGGACCGTGAGCCCTCTGAGGGCAGAGTAGGAGAAAGTCGTTGATGAACTCACTCTGGGTATCTAAGCACAGTTGAAAGCTGATGGAAGACCAAGGAGGCCTAACACGCATGAGACACGGGGATCAATTCCCAGCGCGAGGAGGGAAACCCAGTAAGAAGAAGATGGTGGGTGAGCATGCAAGGCTGCCAAGAGCATGGAAAGGGAGGCGTCTAGTCCAAGCCAGAACGGCTCCATGGGATGTGACCTCTACCGCCACAAAGGGTCTAAGTTCAAGGAGCCCCCACTCTGTCAGCTGCTTGGAGTTCTTTTCTTTTTCCAGCATACTGTCATTTCTCAGAGACATCACAAAGTTTAGAATTCCTAATTAAGGAACCTCTGATTCTAAGAGAGCTACACAGGAAGGGAAAAGCTGCTACTGGAGGAGCCAGGTGGTACAAAGGAAAGCACCCTAAGATGTTCTGAACAGGGTCCTTATTACCATTTCACTTTGGCTCTGGTCCAAAAAGAGAGGCTGGCCTCAGCCCAGAAGGGAAGCTTTGCTGCTATGCTAGAAGGCGGTGGGGGAAGAACAGCAGGATGGATACTTTATGCTGACCTCTTTCCCAGCAAAGAAGAAAGAACTGTCTGCCACGCCCAGAAGAAAGACAAATAAGGAAAGGGTAAGGATTTCACAAAGGATGGAAAAATCTAGTAGACTCCACCTTAACCAGTGCAAGGTTAAGATCACCGCAGTGAGACACCACCTTAACCAGTACAAGGTTAACATCACTGTAGTGAGACTCCACCTTAACCAGTGCAAGGTTAAATCACCATGGTGAGACACCACCTTAACCAGTGCAAGGTTAACATCACCGCAGTGAGACACCACCTTGACCAGGAGGCAAGGTTAACATCACCAAGGTGAGACACCACCTTAACCAGGAGGCAAGGTTAACATCACCGCAGTGAGACACCACCTTGACCAGGAGGCAAGGTTAACATCACCGCAGTGAGACACCACCTTAACCAGGAGGCAAGGTTAACATCACCAAGGTGAGACACCACCTTAACCAGGAGGCAAGGTTAACATCACTGCGGTGAGACACCACCTTAACCAGGAGGCAAGGTTAACATCACCAAGGTGAGACACCATCTTGACCAGGAGGCAAGGTTAACATCACCGCGGTGAGACACCACCTTGACCAGGAGGCAAGGTTAACATTACCGCGGTGAGACACCACCTTGACCAGGAAGCAAGGTTAACATTACCGCGGTGAGATACCACCTTGACCAGGAGGCAAGGTTAACATTACCGCGGTGAGACACCACCTTGACCAGGAAGCAAGGTTAACCACTGAGATGAGATGACAACCAGGTGGCAAGGTCAGCATCACCATAGTGAGACAGAATAGTGCCATACACCTCCTCAGTTGGCACTAAGAAGAGAACAAGATCACTTTTGAACAAGCTGAGACTCCTGTCAAACCCAATGCCTTGCTGTAACCACAAAGACAAAATAGAGAAACAGTTTATAAAACACACAGCACATATGAAAAGTGTCAAGGTCATGAAACACAAGGAAAGACCAAGGAACTGTCACAGATTAGACAAAGGAGAAAGACAACTGCAATTAGACACCATGTAGAATACTGCACAGCTAAGCAGACACTAGTGAAACTGTGCGGTGTCGCCTCCCTGGAAGATCTACCAAGATGACGTGGAAGAGGAGGCATTGGCAGCGACAGCTGGGCATGGTAGCTCAGGCCTATAATCCTGGCATCTAGAAGATTTGGGGAAAGAGAGCTACCATGAGCTCAGGACCAGCCTGGACTACAAAGTGACACCTTGCATCAAAGAAGGAAGGGAGAGAGGGAGGGAGGGCTGGTGAGTTCAAATCGGGCTTGCATGTAGGTAATAGTATCTTATCAATGTTAACTTCAGTATGTCAATCACTAAAAGTAAAGACTACACCAGGGCTCTGGTTGGCTTTCTTGTAGGTCTCCAATTATCTCAAAGCTTGCATTTCCATGTGGATTCTTTTTGTTTGTTATTTTTAAAATGTTATCAGTAGGGGCTTGAGAGATGGCTCAACAGTTAAGAGTATTAGCTGCTTTTCCAGAGGCTTCAAGTTCAATTCCCAGCAACCATATGGCAACCATCTATGCTTCTAATGCCTCTTCTGGCTTACAGGTGTACATACAGACAAAGCATTCAGACAGACAGACAGACAGATAGAATGTTACCGGCAATGGCAGTACCCTCAGGTCTATTTTTGAAGCTTGATGCTATTGCACACATGGTCCCACTTCTCAGCCAATATACAGTGTTAACACTGGCTTTCTACAGAAGACCATGGCTCTACACCAGTTACTCAGCCCCAAGTTTCCATCACGGCTCCCCCAGATGAATTCATTAGTCCACTTTACAGCATCCTAGCAAGGGAAGGATGCTAGGAAGGACAAGCAGGAACACACCTCAGCCCAACACCTGTCGTGACTCATGTCCCTATCAAGTGGATACATTAATTAAAGCTTTTGTAAATGCTAAGCACAAAGGGACAATGTAAGTTTGCAAGGACGATCACACACCCCCTTTCTCTATTTTAATTACATTTTTCCTGAACACTTAAAGAGTTGGCAGTAAATCCAGGTCAGATGTTGCTTTAGAAAAATGAAGATTTAAAGAGAATCTTGAGTGTCTCATCTACCCACACCTTGGACAAAACCCAATCCAGGTAACCACTCTGAGTATGCTGGCCAGGGCTGCTGCTCTGCTGCCACCAAGTGGCAATTGGGTGTCATGACGCCTAGTCCAAGAACAGCCCAAAAGGAAAAACCAGACCCTTCTAAGAACACTTTCTCTGCACAGTCAAGCCTGTCACATGTTCAGGAGTGACTGTAACATGCATTCTTGAGAAAGAGAAATTAAATACGACGCTGAATCCATGAGATGTTTCCTTCGCTTCAAGATGAGGACTACTACAGAGGCCAAGGCTAAGCCATGGCCCATTTCACCCACGAGACCATGGCAGTCTCCAGACTTCGACTCACCTGCTTTGGGTCAGAGTTAGCAGCTCCAGGAGCAGGAGACTCCAGTTCTATAGTTACTGGCCCATCGTTCTGAATGTGCACCTGCATGTAGGCACCAAACTTGCCATCTGAAAGAACAATCCAAAAAAATTTAAGAGTTGGAGAGCCCGGGTTTATCTATCCAAAGACTACATGTACAACAGTGTAATAAAAAAAACCTGGGCAATGGGGCCTACCAGCCAACACAGGACAAAATGGCCAGCTTCGTGAAGGGTGGGGGAGGGAGAGGCAGGTAAACAGCACCGATATTACAGCCTGCCCAAATGAACTGGCAAGAAAGACCTGGTAACACCAAGAAGGACACACAGCATGAATAAGATGCCATGTCCGTACTGGGAAGGCAAACTAGCACGGCCAGAGGACGACCATTTTAGCCCCAAATCTGGTAATGCCTCTTCATATCCATCCCCACTGTCTGACCCAAGCAGAATCTTTCTTCAGGAGCCATAGCTTCCACCACCACATCACAGTTTTCCCCTCTGGTTCTTCCCACCCAGTTTACTCTCTCCTTAGTCTCACGAGGACTGAGCAAAACAGACACATCAGCACTGGCTTTCTTCAGTGCACAGACTGTAACCCTGAGACAGCATTAAGAGCACCCGAAGAGCCTGCCATCTTTATAGGCAAGATAAGCTGGTTCCTGGTGGGGGACCAAATGTGCCCAAATAGTAGTGACTTCTGTGACCTCCAGGGATTAAGGTGGCCACTCAGATCAACCGAGCCTTTCTTCTATCTGTGTCACACTAGCTAAAAAGACATCAGCTGGGAAGGAAATCATGTGTTTAATTGCATGCTAAAATTATGGCTACAATTAGTAGCAAATTTCACCATCTACACTCCTCAGGGAAGCTGCAGGCAGACTCAGGAGGAAGGAAATGATTTCCAACCTTGAATTTCTGTTGCCAGGATATACGATGCATGCTTCACCATGGTTCTCATTCCAAGTGGTGAGAAATGATTTTTCTTTTCCTGTTTTTCTTCAACTGGGAACAGAACTATTATCTGAATTTCCATTTGTACACACAATAAATCCAAAGACAGGTTTTAAGAGGTCTTAAAATGGTAACATTTTTTTTCCAGTCCAGATCAAAGGGTGAAGTCCTTAAGAAAAATTATACTAGCCAGGGAAAATAAATACACTTTTAAAAAGAAAAGACAAGAACATATCTACAGAATTACATCTGGTTTCATGCGGTGATACAATCGAGTTGTCCTTAAATATAAGTCTCAGGACTCCACCCAGAGCTGCAGGACAAGCGCATGTCAAACATGTCTATGCCACATGCTTCAGGCACGAAACCACCAGCTGGGCCCAGCATCTACAAACTGGTCTCTGACAGCAGCTGCTTAAGGCCCCTCCCAAGCAGGCTGGAAGTCAAGCACTTCACATCAGGATTCACTGGTACCTGTGAGGCTGGTACTCATGCCCCTCTAGATAATTCCCAACTGATTCCTTTCACATACCAACAAGACCCACACTGCCAGTCTGTGGCCCAATAGGACAGTCATCGTGAATGCAGTGAGTCACTAGTGCTAACGTACTTGTCACTCGCCATCAAAGCATCTGGTCAACCTGGGGACCAGCCTGGTCAATTTACTGAGGGGGGAGAGGGGTATTGAAGAAAAACAGAGTAAACAAGAGGCGTATGCTGATGCTTCCTGGCCTGGTTCAAGGAAAGCTCTACTGTCCACTGGAACTTGGCCGCTCTCAAGACTCAGGGGACATGGTACTAGACGAGAGCCTTGGGCTAACCTGAATTAAGCCCATCTTCAGGCAGTTTCCTGCTAGCCAGGAAGTGTTCTCACCACCCAGACTTCTTTTCTCTTCCACTTTGCATGTGTTCAGAGTCCAGTCAGGGGAGGAGGAGTCACTACTAGAAACCCCAACCCTGGGTACACAGGCTGGGACATGAAATCAAGCAGAAGAATGGCCTGGGGAGAAAGAACACATTCAAAATTCAGGTTATAGGAAGGTTAAGATGCAGGGCTTTGATTTGAATCCCCAGGACTGTGTAGGCAGAGCTCATGGAAATGGCACTGCCAGGCTGCGGGCATCTGGAGCAGCTCTACCCTCATGTGAAGAGCCTGCTTCCATGGAGACAGCAGTGCTTCTCAGCATGCCCGCCTCTTCAGAGGACATGGCAACACTAGCGGACCACACTGGGACAATGATTACAACAGAGCAATGGATGCCTGGCTCCAGGCAACCTGAATGGCAAGGGCTCTAGGAACCCTCTGCGGAAATCAGAGTCTCTGAGAAAGACACCTCCTCAGGCTTGTCAGCACATGGGACAGTATGAGTAACCGAACTGCTCAGAGAAAGAGCAGCCAGGCCTGAGTGTAGAGCTCCATTCTACAGTGAAGGCCATGGAGGGATCAAGAGGGGCAAACCCTAGACCCTTACAGATTCTTCCAGGCCCAGGATCCCTTCAGAAAGTGTTCTGATTAACTGTGCTACTTCCAAGCACAGGATTTCATGGCAAGAGGTATTAGGGAAGGGGATACACCTGTGGCCCAATATGAACAATGCCAAATTATAGGAAAAGGCCACCCTCAAACACAAACCACAGTTTCTGAAGGAAACAACCATTTGGCTGGTAAACACCTAGGGCAAAAATTCACCTCAACCGGGCAGGTATGATGCTAACTGAGCTTAGGTGCTGGAATCATGGATTCACAGCAATCAAGGAGAATCTTGCCTGACACAGAGATTCTATGCAATGTCTCTGACAACTGGGCTTTGCTCAGACACCTTACTGTTCTTTTGCAGTCCCTAACAACATTCTGCTTAGAGAGTCTAACAGGAAGTATTAGGCCACCTCGACTCCTAAAGGAAACACACAGGAGCCTGTGTGGCAATGCTGGAGTGGTCAAGCTCTGAAGGACCCACAAGGACACCTTTGTAACACACATATGCAAATATGTTGGAGATGGCTGCTAGATGAAGCCACATCAGACCAGTCATGGACACCTCTCCACTGAGAGAACTAGGTAGGAAACCATGGAGGGTCTTCTGAGCTCAGACTTCATTTCTTTGAACTTGAATGTGACAAAGAATTGGTCTGTAATTTCTCCCCAGGTCTATGAGAAAGGTATAGAATTACATTCAACTTCTATGCATGCCCACATTGCTGCCACTGGAGATAATTTCGTGTGTCTTATTCAGATGTGTCTTCTATTCAAACAGTCCTTTAACCGCACAGCAAAACTTCTGCTGGGCTGAGCAGAGCTGGTCAAGATGGCTGGCTGCAACACAGGAAACAACCGAGATTTGTCTTTCCCCTTGGGAGCATGGCGGCCTCAGAGGAGCTTCACATCAAGACCCAGGATAGGACTTTAGGGGACAAAGGATGCAGAACAGGAACATCCTCAGAGGCTCAAAGGTGGACCAGCCGGAGCTATGGCCATCTATCTCCCTAACAGGGAGCCCCCATGGCCGGAGGGTTTCTCTGCTCAGAAACACCCTCTATCTGTTCCTGTGCCTCCCAGGAAGAGAATGACAGTCCTAAGGAAGGCATAATGCTTTCTCCCCGACTCCACTCCCACCCCACACAGGAACAAAGACAAACACACACAAACACACACACACACACACACACACACACACACACACTGTTGTCCTTGTAGTTACTGTTGAAAATTAAGCATCACCATTCAAAGCTTTCCCAACCTAAACCTCTCCAGGGAACTGCTAACCGTTGTGAGGACTGCCTAAAGGAGACCCAGCTGGAGGCAGGAGGAGAGGCTGTCACGGTAGTTAAGATGGCAGACTCTGACATCTTGCACTGGAGTAGCTTCAGCAAGAAGTGGCATCCAGTTTCATGCACGTCAACAGAGAGCCTAGAACAACTTACTAAGGGATCAGATGTGGCAAAAAAAAGGAGCCATACAAAATTCTGACATTTTCAGACCATGAATTTATTATTTAGCAAAACTAAAAAACTAAATGAAATAAGGAGCCAGTACAATAAGTAGACCACACAACACAAAGTGAAGAAGACATGCAAAGACTGAGGATTAAAGTGAAACCAGAAAATAAAGAAAGAACTATATCAATTAAGAGCAGTTTTCAGAAAAAAAAATAATTAAAACACTAAAAATAATCTGAGAAAGCTTCAACCACACTCTGCACATTAAAACTACAACGAGTTTACCAACAGGTGGAGAGCAATCTAGAAGCTAAAAATGCACTGTTGACAAAGCTATGAAAAAAGGAGGGACCTCACAGACTGGAATGGGCAGCACCTTCTGGCACATCTGTCGACCCCGTTCAGGGTATTGACACTCCACAGAAAGTCGTAAATGTACAAATTTACTTTTTGTATCACTTTGGAGTTAGTATTGTATTAGTGGTGTGTGTGTGTGTTGTGTGTGTGTGTGTGTGTGTGTGTGTGTGTGTGTGTGTGCGTGTCCATGCATGGCATGGAGATCAAAGGACAACTGTCAGGAGTCAGTTCTCTCCTTCTACCACGTGGATCTGAAGATCAAACTCAAGTCACCAAAATACAGAGAAAGCACTTGTGCCCACTGAACCATCTCACTGGTCCCGTTACTGTTCTTAAGAGACAAAAACTACCCTGGCCATGACACAGGATCCCACAGCAGCAGTGGCCACCTACACAAGATCAAGCTAGTTCCAAGCTCTAGCAAGGAGGGAGAAGATCCTGAGGTCCCGCCCCGCTGAAGAGTTTATGGCAGTTGATGGCTGCTGGGGTCTGGAACATCACTTTCCTTCTTCTTTTTTGTTTTTGTTTTTGTTGTTGTTGCTGCTGTTTAGTTTAGTTTTGTTTTGTTTTGTTTTTCAAGACAGAGTTTTGGTGTGGGAGGTCCAGGAGGGTTTCTCTGTAGTTTTGGAGCCTGTCCTGAAACTTGCTCTGTAGAGCACTCAGAGATTCTCCTGCCTCTGCCTCCCGAGTGCTGAGACTAAAGGCAAGCACTGCCACTGCTGGGCAAGAATCACTTTTCTTTAGGAGTGTGGCCACTCAAAGGTTGTGTGTGCCTAGTGGATGATCCCAGGTACATCATCAGCACTAAGAGGATTCAGTGGGTTTAAAAATAAATAAATCTAAGTCATTATAAAACAGCGACATAAAGCTGGGAGGAGGATGTGATAGGTCTGGTCTTAGGAGGAGTTGTTATGAGGGTGAGAATGGATATGTGGCATAAATGTATGACACTATCAAAGAATAAAGGTGAAAAAGACCCAAAAATTTTAAAATCCAATAATCCAACAACAGAAGCACCAATAAGTCGCAGTGTGCTCCTGCCGTAAGCACTACCTAGCTGACACGAACAAGACGTGAGGACATGGGGCTGAACTGGTGAGGGAAGACTCTCTAGGAAGATAAAAATAGTTTATTGCATGCTACCTTTTACATTAAAAGCCAAACACTCACATTAGTTTGCATCTGCACATACAATAGATAAACAGAAAAAGTAATAAAATTAATTATGTGTAGAAAGCTAGGGTGTAGAAGGAGACCACTTTTTTGGTCCCAGCTGCCCAGACCCGAAATAATCACATACGCTGCACTATTCATTTCTTCAGTAAAGCGTAGAAGTGAAGAACATAAAAAGTCAACAAATTCATCAATAGTACTGTCTTTCCAGACCCTGGATCCTTCTTATGACTCCTGAGTGAGTTAGTCTTTTTTCTCATCCCGTCCCAAGTCCGAGGAGTAAGTACTTAGACTATACAATGGTGAACAGTTTCTTCCCACCTACGCCTCACTCATCTTTTAAACATTGTCCCTTAAAGTGGTTTACTGCATGGCTCATTGTGTCAAACTGCAGCTCCCATGATGAAATTTTCCCTTTCTTCCCTTTTTTTTCCTTTTTCGTCTTAAATTACATTTTGTTTTATTGGGGGGGGGGGTTCAGGGGCATAGGGCAAATGCGAGGGGACAGAAGATGGGTGGGGCCAGGATGCATGATGTGAAAGACACAAAGAATAAATGCAAAAAGAAAGTTACAAAATAAAATAAGTACCATCCTTATTTCTTTAACCTGAGTGGCCACTACAGACTGTGAAGAAAGAGCTGGGCCTCCAATTCATGGTCAGAAGTGTGGAGGGAGCTCAGGGTATGAGGTTTTAAAAAAGATGAAGGAAAATAAGGCCAGGAAGGAAGAGAAGCCAAGAGAAGCAGTGTGTTTGTCAGGTATCTTCTACTGTACCACAACACCTGAGACATTTGACTCACAAGGAGAAATGGCTTACTTTACTCATAGTTTCAGGGGTTTCTGACATCCTACCACTATGTCCCTAAGTCCTACCACTCTGTCCCTAAGTCCTACCACTATGTCCCTAAGTCCTACCACTATGTCCCTAAGTCCTACCACTATGTCCCTAAGTCCTACCACTATGTCCCTAAGTCCTACCACTATGTCCCTAAGTCCTACCACTATGTCCCTAAGTCCTACCACTATGTCCCTAAGTCCTACCACTATGTCCCTAAGTCCTACCACTATGTCCCTAAGTCCTACCACTATGTCCCTAAGTCCTACCACTATGTCCCTAAGTCCTACCACTATGTCCCTAAGTCCTACCACTATGAGCCTGGGCAAGACAAAGAATCATGGCAGAAAATAACAGCATATAACAGAATAAAGCTGCTTACCTGGGGGAAACAAGAAGAAAGGGGGTGAGGGGTGGAGCAACAGTAGCACTTCCTGTTTTTTTCAGAGGACCTGAATTTGGTTTCCAGCACCTACATCTGGCAGCTCATCATTAATTGACTGTAACCCCAGCTTCACACACTCAAATACCTCTCCTGGACTCCCAGGGTACACACACACACACACACACACACACACACACACACAAATGTCTTTCACTCACACACACAAAGTAAAATAAAATTTTCTTTAGAAAGAGAAAGAGGGAGGAGGGGCTTCAGTTCCAGTATCCCACTCAAAGGCACAACCCTCAGTGACCTCACTTCCTTCCACTGGGCCCCACCTCTTAAAGTTTCCACTATCTCCTATGATAGCCACAAGCTAGAAAAGAAATCTTTAGTATCTTTAGTAAATGGGCCTTTGGAGGGCATGGGGACTATGGAAGGGAAAAGGATGAATGAGATAGCTGTCACCCTCATGAGCCTGTCCTCATTTCATCACACCAGATAAGGCCATGACGACAGGGGTACCAAATCTCCGCCATGCCACCAACACTGGACTTGGGGCCACCACAGACACGTATTGTAGGTAAGAAAAGGAACTTGTAAGATTAGGTTGTTCTTCACTATGCAAAATCAATTACAGAAATCATCAAAAGATAGGAATTAAGGATGAAAGTAGAAACAGTTCCCCATTTGGGAAGAAGGCTAAAGTATAATCATGAGATGATGTAAGCTAAGCCTAAAAACGCATGCAGGAATAAATAAGCCAATCACCGAAGAGGAAAGGAAAAGATCTGAGTGACAGAAAACACTAACCAATTTAGAAAAAAAAAAAACATTAATACCTGTACCAAGCTTCCACACAGAAGCATGAGACCATCCCATAGTCAGCCAGCCTTGCCACTCACGAGCAGTAAAGACCAGACCCACGCTGTAATTTCCTAAATTTATATTCAGAATAATGACTTCGGCTCACAGTCCCTGCCAAAGCCAGCATCTGCTGAAAGTTCACTCATGCTGCTAAAATGATTTAAGTGGTAAGAAGGGTAGGAAATTAGATGAATCCATAGGCATTAACTACTAACCACAAAGCAAGAACTAGATGTGGTCTCCTGGCTCCCAAACCTTCTCCTTGCATTATGAAGCTGCAGGAGGCCTAGACATAATGGATGCTCCATGCAGGGCACAGAGATGGCTGGCCAATCATAAGCTGCCACCTCCTTTAGTGCCTATCCACATTGTTCTAGCTCTTTGCCCATGACAGATAAGACCCTACAGCAAGTGCATAGGAGTTCTTTATACTACAGTAACTTCTGCTTTGCCTGGGAAGCCTTTTTAGGTCCTGCTACACATGACTCAGCACTGGAATTAGAAGCCTGGAAGGGTGGGCTCTTTCTTTTCAACCACTTCACATTGGTATAATATTTATTTCTACACTACTATGAAACAATGTCTGTTTAGCACTCAACTTAGAGAGTGTTCCATGACCCCTGCCAAATGAGCTTTCAGCATTCATCCCAAGCTGGAACTCCCTGGGTGGCAACAGAAGCCACCACTGACGACTTTGCCCAGGGGCCACTCTGTCAATCTGGAGCAGAGGTTCTCAACCTTCCTAAAGCTACAACCCTTTAATACAGTTCCTCATGTTGTGGTGACCCCAGCCACAAAATTATTTTTGTTGCTACTTCATAACTGTGGTTCATTCTAAAACAGGGGGGATTTTTCCTCTAAGCAGTCAGTCATCTGAAGATACCCAGACAGTGAGAAAGCAGCAGGGTCACAGGCTGTGGAATGAGAGAGACGGCTCTAAACAATTTGACCTTACTTCCTGCAGCACAGGTCTGGTTTCCCTCCCTATCTCCATCCCCAGTGAGCTGGGAATCTGCTGGGACCAATGGTATGTGGCAGAAGAAAAGCTGTGCTGTTTCCAGGCCTGGCATTTTTATTTCCTGTCTTAGGGCACTGGTTCTCAAAATCCTTGCTCAGAGAAAGCCAGCACCACATTAGAAACCCAAGTACATCATCTGTCTCTGAGAAGCCCTGGCATTGCAGGGGGCCCAGGAGGATGAATGACCCTAAGGGGGAGTAGATAACTGTAACAAGGCCACCTTAGCAGGAAGGCAAGCAGAAAGCAAAGGTGTGCATACCTAGAGAGCTCACTAGAACACACCAGAAACTTCTCAATGGGTCACACAAACACATGCTCGAAGAACACAGTTTGCATCTCCCCTTAGCTCTGGTCTCGGCTTAAATGTCTTGGCTGCTGACAAAGACAGAAGCCAAGTTGTCATATTTCCAACCATTTTTTTTAGTACTGTAGTCTCCTCAACTCCTCTCTCTACAGCTGCCTCTGCAGTTTTTGGAACCTTCAAGCCAGTCACACGTGTGCCAGTGTGGCATACCTACAGCTTTCCTAGAGACCTAGCCATGAGCTCTGCGGTCTCCAGCAGAGGTACACCCCATCCCTGCTGTTCTGGTGCTCATTCTAATCCCTACCTCAGCTCCAGTGCAAAGAGGAGTGCATTTGCGCATGCTGCACTGAGGTCTCTGCTGGCCACAGGGTCCACCAGGGAGTGCCATGCCACAGGGGTCATCCCAGTTAGCCCAGTGATCCCAGTGAGGACCTGGAGAGCCCTAGGAAAGTTTGACCCCTGCTCTGAGGCTGACCTGTCCAGTGCCCTGGATCATTACAGCAGATAAGAGACCCAGAGAGTTGGGGAAGAGACACAAGGAAGATATTTCTAATTTATGTACACGACCAGTCACTAGTAATCCATAATGCCCATGTTCAAACATGTAATGTAGCATAATGAGTCAAGAAGGTCCAACAAATGAGCTCAACAAAGAGCAGCAAGAAAAATGAGGCCTGGGAGCACTTAAGGAGGACAGCCACCGCCCCATGCCAGGCCTTTTGGCTTGTGTGGCAGAAGTCAATCAGCGGCTGCCCTACACACATCATTAGAGTGAGCAAGCACACGGTTTCGGGAGAGAGGAGGCATAACAGTTCCTGTGTAGCAGACAGAGGCAGACCTTAGGGGGTGAGGGTGGTGAGGAATGGGCTGGCATGGATGGCCTGCTTGGTACCCAGGTCCATGATGATGCCCAGGCATAGGCTGCTGCCAAGAACTATAGTGTGGGCATAGCCATGATGCAGCAGTGAGGGGCCATGTTGATGTCTGTGGTTCCTATTACCTTCAAGGGCCCTGCAAACACCCATGAAAAAAAACCTGAGACCATGTTGGTGTCTGAAGAATATGCCCCCACAGGGGCTATGCCAATCTGAAAGGCCTGCACTGCCACCTGGGACCATGCAGGGTTACAAGAGCAGAACATCATAACAATAATGACTTCCTGAAACAAGGAAACATGGCTGCAAGGTGGGCATAACAAGGTAGACATAACACCCCTTTTGAAACAAAGGTAGGGCTGCAAGGTAGTTAAAAAAACAACTCTTTGAAACGAAGACATGATTGCCATTCCTAGAACAGGCAGTGTAGAACCATTTGTAGTTAAGGTTACAGGTGGGGTGTAGCCCAATCCTTGAGAAACAGGTTTAATCATAAACAGGAATGAACCCAGTTTGTCTTTACTATAAGATGGCTTTTAAGCCTAAAATGGAGACAGACTGATTCTTCATTTGTTGTGAAAATGCAAGTGAATAAACAATGGGCAGTGCTTACTCTACACAGGGCCTAGAAGATCCAAAGCTCCTAATACGAGATGTAGTTTGGCATGCTGTGTACTGACAATAATAAAGTGGGGGTGACATAACTAGCTTGCCCAGGGGGGCACCCATTCTATGTAGATGCAGGGGGAGAGCTCAGGTTAGAGCACCATCACAAACAATAGGAAGTGAGACAATAGACTTCCCTGCCTAACATGAACCACTGCTGGTCTGAGTGGGAAGGGCTATTGGCTGTGAAGAAAATGTCTGCAATCCAATGGACACTCACTGGGAATATGAAAGACCAAGTTATAAATGTAAAATGAATGCTCAGCCATGAAAGGAGAAGGAAGTGGAGAAAAAAATGTTAACAGTAGTTAAACTACTTTCCATTTTAAAGTTGCTGAAGTGGCCCTGAAAAATGCTAAAATAAAGAAAATGTATTCAGTAGTTCATTTGCCTACATCTCTTCAGCTCAAAGGCTTCCCATGAAGCTGGAAGACAAATTCTCAAAAATAATCAAAGGCGGCAGGCATGGGAAACACGCTGCACTCTTCCCAGTGAAGGCTGGAGAAGAACTAAGGCCAGAAGAGAGAGAAGCTCTGATGACAAAACCATAGCCCTTCTGAAAGTCCAAAAGTTGCAAAGATTTTGCTTAAAACTCTGTACTTTTTGATTAAAAATTCATGTCATGTTTCATAAAAGTAATTAGATGGATCATATCTCATGTGTTTAAATTCTGACCCACTATAAAATGACACTGTTTACAGCACACCACTTCAGGCCCTTCATATAATGTCCTGGATAAAAATTCATACCACTTCAAAACTGAAAGCATCTAATAATACATGAAGCACTCCTCTCTAAGGACTTGGATGAATGCTGTTTTGCATTCAGTCAAGCATTTCATAAGCAGTGTCAATGCTCCCCTGCTGAAAGCGCCCCTGAAATACATCAGAGATTTCTCTGAAGACAATGCTGAGGGTTCCCAATCCTTGGCTCTGCAAAGCAGTAATTTCTCAGAGGACCTGACTTAATCGCTCACTCCATGAAGAAGCAAGTTCATAGCAAAGCTAGGTCAGAGAACCCCAGAGATGGAGCCACAAGCTGCCTCATGAATGCAGTTCTAAAGGAGGCCATTTCCAGAAGAGACAGAACTCTTCTGCTCCATCAGAACCCACAAAGGCTGGGATTTGATTTAAAGCACAAAAATGCTGTATATGTTTTCTCATGACAAATGGACACATTTTACAGGGACGAGAATTAAAAGAAACACATCCACGTACATGCAACAATAATAAAGAAATAAAGGTCTGAAGCTGGAGGGTTCCACAGTTAGGAGAAAAAGGCCAACTCCTTCTTCACCCTCCTGATCTGACACAAAAGCCTGGCTGCTTAAACAAAGGCCTTGTGGCCTTTTGTCTCCCAGCAGCAGGCCCCCTGCTGATGGAGTGGGAGTTCAAGGCCTGATCAGGACTGCTTGAAGGGACCCTGGCTGGAGCACGTGGCTCTGGCAGGGCTTGCCCTTCTCCCCATTCCCTCTGCCCTGCTAAAAACCATTAGATTACTTTCCTAAGCTAGCCACCAAGGTCTGTTCCTTTATTTGGCCACTTCCTCCTCCTGAGGCTGACTATCAAAGTCCAGAAATCAGAGAACCCCCTTTGACTGACCTAATTAACATGCCCAATTAAAATTAAACACCTCATCCTAACAAGGGGTTCCCCCTTAACCTTTATAAATCACCATTTGCCTATATTCCATGTCTGTCTCCCCTCTATCCAGAGGCAGTCCTTTGCCCCTCCAGGGCGAATGTCCCTGCCACTTTCCCTTGTCCCTTTCCCCTTCTTGCTTATCCTCCCTCTCCATCACCACAGCGTCCTAGCCCATTCTAACAGACCTCCCCTTTTCCTCCTCTTCAAAACCACACCTGCAAGGCCATTTGCTCTGGTTTTCTCCCTAAGTCAGAAAGCAGCCACTGTAACTTTTCTTCCCAGTTTAATAAAGGATCTCTCAGTGAAAGCAGGTGTGTGGGAGCAGTCTGTGCCTAATCTTGGGTCTGGAAGGGAGCCCCCGCTGTGTGAGCATCCCCTTCACCCAACCAATCAACCATCCCAGCGTTCTTCAAACTGACCAACCCTAAATTAGGAAAGAAAAACTCTTCAGAGGCTTTTAACAGTCCCCACCACAGATTTTCAGCTTCCTGGTTCCCCCTCTACTTTGCAGAGGGGTCTTTTTCTCTGTAGGTCTGCTATATGTGTGTTTTCTCACCCCCATGGTTTGCTCCAACTGCTGATTTTGTCTGCAGTGCTTGAGATTTCTCTGCTAACACCTGTTGTGCTTCAGATTTTTCCTGCTTTTTAATTCTTTAACAGAGAAAATGAACCAATCAAGACCTCTAAGCTGTATCCTGACCATATCCACCTTTTCCATGTGGGTGCTGAGATCCACACTCGAGTCCTCTTGCACTCTTACCACTAAACTATCTCTCCTGCCTCTCAAGTCTACTGTTCTTTTTTTTTAAAAAGGCCTTTTTATATACATGTGCACAAACACACTTTTTGTACACATGTGCATGCACACACACATAAAACATATATATGTGTTCCCCTGAAGGACACACTGGCTGACACACAGCACCTTATACTGCTAATCTACTATGCACTTGGACCGGTGTTTCCCACTCTTGTCCTCAATACATACATGGAATATATTTTATAGATAGATAGATAGATAGATAGATAGATAGATAGATAGATAGATAGAAATAGAATCTGAGAACTTTTTGTACTGATTACTTGCCTAATGCCATAATATTCTATATATATTAAACCAAATCAAAATAAGTCTACAGGACTAGAGAGATGGCTCAGGGCTTAAGAGCTTTTGCTGTTCTTGTAAAGAGCTGGGGTTCAGTTCCCAGCATCCCTGTCAGGAACCCACAACTGTCTGCAAGTCCTGCTTCAGAGGATCTGATGTGCTTCTGACCTGTGTGCACACCCGCACTCACATGCACATACCTACAGACACACACATAATTTCAAAATAAACCTTGAAAGCATTTTTATAATTAATTGTATTTGTATCTTTCTGTTTGGGGAGGGGATGTTGTTTTGATGCTGGGGAATTGAACCCAAGACCTTGTTTACTCTAGTGTCTTTTTTTTTTTTCAGCGTGAGCCCAGGGCCTCACACAGTCCATTAGGGGTCCCGGCACGGAGCTGCCTGAGCTTGTCCACCTACCTCTGACCAGCTCTGGCCTGTAGCTCTTGCGCAGCTGTTCCAGGAAGCTGTTGTAGAAGCTCTCCGCCTGCTCTGTGGGCATCGCCAGGTGGAAGTCGGGCTTGTTCCCCTTGAGGACACACTGGAGGGTGAACTGGCTGACACACAGCACCTCGTACTCTTTATCCATCACGCTCTTGGACCAGTGTTTCCCACTCTCGTCCTCAAACACACGCAGATTTAAAATCTTTCGTACCCTATGGGAAAAGAGAGCAATGAGAGCTACCAGAAGAATCACAAGGCCGCCAACATACTCCATACTTCCAAAGAAGGATGCACGGGTGACTCCATCACTCACAAAAGCTGCAATACAGACACATCAGTGAGCCATGCCTCATTTCCTCACCGCCATTCTCAGTAACAACAGTCCAGCCTGAAAGGTGTGCTCTCTTAACTCTTACAGTCCCTCTAATTCATAGCAGTCATCAGTGGACTTAAGATCACAGCCACCAAAACTACAAGAAAGCAGTGGAAACTGCAAGGGATGCACTGCTCCTCACACACTGGACCTTCAGGCTCAGAAGTAAAGGCAGAGTGTGTGGTCCAAGAGAGAGCTACCAGGAAAGGAGGCACACACACACACACACACACCATAACCACATGGGACACAGAAACTGCAGACGACATCTCCCCTCCACCTGTCCCTGACACAGCACTAGGTAGAGGCTGCTATAGCCAGGAGGATCTGATAATTTCACCTTCTAGCTCAACATAGCTATGCCAGCATTCACTCCATATGCATTTTCTTTATTTCTTACATTTATGGTTCATGAAGGTTTTGTTTGTCTCTATGCATTTTTCAGTTAAGTTCTAGGGTTGTTTTGTGTATTTCTTTGCCCAGTTGACTGTACGGCACTGTTTTCTATACTTTTCACCCTTATCTCATATACTTTCCCTCTTATTCCTACATCTTCCCTCTCTCATCCTTACTCCATCCTCTTTTCCTTCTTAATTGTAGTCTTCCACAGAGCTGACACCTCCAGAATCTGTGGGCTCCAACAGCACTCCAACCATCCCCACAGCCACTTACTCGCCTTTTCTTTTTCATTCATTCTAATATTCAATCCTATCCTCACCCACTCTACTTCCCTCTCAATCCTACTCTTACTAAAACCCCAGTGTGCTCCATACTGTCCTTGAATGTTTATCCTCCAACAGCTGCTGAAGTCAAAAGGGCCACCACGATTAACTGGCTAGTACAACAGCTGCACAGTGGTAACAACCAACTGGCTGTTCTCACAGTTACCATTCCACTGATGGAACCATGCAGAGTGTGAACCAGGCACCCTGAACTCCTGAACTGAGGAACTTCTTTCTAGATTACACGCAAATCCGCCACGTCTAAACATGTCTTACTTGAGCACTACAAATACTTCAACTGAAATAAAAAGGCTGTTTTAAAAAACAAAGAAATAACACCAGATGCATAAATCTCAGTATACAAGATACATAAAAAGCCAAGATAACATAGTTCTCAAAAAAATTACTAACTCTGCAATATATATAAAACATATAGTTTATAATGTTATAATATATAGATATATAGTTTATAATGCTATAATATATATTAGATATATAAAACATATATATACATATATGTGAAATAAATAGCATATAGCTCAAATGGATTTAACAGACATCTACAGAATATGCCATCCAAACACTGCAAAATACACATTTTTTTTCTTTGCAGTACATGGAATTTTCTCTAAAACATCATATATTAGAACACAAAGCAAGACTGAAGAATACAATTAAAATCTGAACTTTTCGATGTCTCTTCATTTTGTTTGATCACAATGAAGTATGTCTACAAATCAATAACAAGAGAATTGAGAACACAGACACACGGAGATTAAACAATACAGTACTGATCAATGAATGTGTCCTTGAAGAAATCAAGAAGAAAATAAAAAAACAAACAAACCATTCCTAGAACCAAATAATAATGAAAATAGGCCAGGCAGTGATGGTCCAGGCCATTAATCCAAGTGCTAGGAGGCAGAAGCAGAAGGATCTCTGTGAGTTCAAGGCCAGTCTTGTCTACAAAGTGAGTTCTGTGACAGAGAAACTCTGTATCGAAAAGTCAAAAAAAAAAAAGGAAGGAAGAAAGGAAGGAAGAAAAAAGGAAAGAAGGAAGGGAGGAAGAAAAGAAGGAAGAAAGAAAATAGAATACACCAAAATTTATGGGCTACAATGAAAGCAGTCCTATAGGGATATTTACTGTTCTAGGAACCTACATTCAAAACTGAGAGATAGCAAATGAATAACTTAATGATATACAAAGCTTTGAAAAAAAAGAACAAACCAAAGTTTAAATCAGTAGGTGGGAAAAATCATTAATATCAGGACAAAAATTATAAAATGGAAACAAGAAAATAATAGAGAGAATCAACAGAATTAAAAGTTGGTTCTTCAAAAAAAAATAAGATAGATAGACAAACTCTTATCCAAACTAACCAAAAGAAAGAGAAGACCCAAGTTAATAATATTAGAGATGAAAAGAGACACCACTACAACAGATACCAATGAAATTGAGAAAGTTATTAGGTCTTATTGAAAAAACATACATTGCAATAAATTTGAAAATCTAAACAAAAAAAATGAATTAGGCCTGCCAAATTAAACCAAGATGAGATAAACAATTTAAACAGATCTATAAGCAGTGAAGTCAAAACAGAAATTTTTAAATCCCATAACTAAAAGACATCCACAGACAGATTCACTGGTGAATTTTATCAGACTTCAAAGAACTAACACCAATGTTTTGTTATAATGTTATAATATATATATATTAGATAGATAGATAGATAGATAGATAGATAAAATGTAGGTAATATAAAAATATATAAATAAAAATACAATAACATGTAGTATATAAATAGTATGTAGTATATAAAGGAAGGAATATCACTGCTGTGATTTGAAAGAGAAATGTCCCTCATAGGTTCTTATATATGAAAATTTGATCTCCAGTTGGGTGTTCTTCAGGCAGTTAAGGAACCTTAAAGAGGTGGAACCTTGCTCAACATATGTCATTGGAGGAAGGAGGATTTAAGGGTTTGGAGCCTTTCCTCACTTCCTGTTAGTTCTCTCTGCTGCCTGTGTCGATGAAGCTTTGACCAGCCAAGCTCCCTTCTCCTGCCAAGATGTCTAGCCTTGCCTGCTGCCACGCCTATCCCACCATTATGACTGTGAGCCAAAAAACTCTTTCTTTCTTATGTTGCTCTTGGTCATGATATTTTATCACAGTCACAGGGAACTAATTAATATAATCACTAAACTCTTACTGAGAAGCTAGTATTACCTTGAATCAAAAATCAAATAAAGATGCAGCATAAAAAGAATATTACAAACCAATATCCATGGTAAACATAGATTCAAAAATTCTCAACAAAATATATACAAACAAATTTAAGAACACATCAAAAAAAGATTATTTACCATGATCAAGCTGGTTTTATTCTAGATATGTAGGAATGGTTCAACCTATGTAAATCAATAAATGTTATATATTATATAAATGGTCTCAAGAACAAAAATCACATAGTCATCCTGATAGATTAAAAAAAGCTTTTAACCAGACACCGAAGAAGCAGGATGTGTTCTGCCCTGCTGAAAAAGGTACTGAGCCATATGGCTAACATATGTAAAAATAATGGACTAATAATATATGTTATAAGAGCTACTACGGGGCTGGAGAGATGGATCAGTGGTTAAGAGCACTGGCTGCTCTTCCAGAGGTCCTGAGTTCAATTCCCAGCAACCACATGGTGGCTCACAACTATCTGTAACGAGATCTGGCACCCTCCTCTGGCGTGCAGGCATACATGGAGGCAGAATATTGTATACATAATAAATAAATATTTTTTTAAAAAAAGAGCTACTATGAAGCCTGAGCTAATGGGCCAATCTGTTTATAACTTATGTAGACCTCTGTGTGATTCTCTTTGGGACCTTATGGGCTGTGGGAACTGGGCAGGACAGAAACCCCAACAAGCAGGCCCTATGATAGGGGAGATTAGAGGTAGGCAGGAAAAGTAAACTGAATGCAGGGAGAAAGGAGGAGTCAGGAAGATGCCATGTAGTTGCCAAAGGAGAAAGACGCTGGAAATTTACTAGTAGGCCACAGTCACATGATGACACACAGATGAATAGAAATGGGTTAATTTAAAATATAACAACTAATTAGGAATATGCATAAGCCATTGGCCAAACAGTGCTATAACTAATACAGTTTCTGTGTGATTTTTCAGGTCTGGGCAGCAGGGAAACAAACGAGAGTCTCTGCTTAGAGGACTCAGGTGTCTTTTCAGTGTGACTGTCATTAGTGTTGCTTTAAGCAGTCTCCACTCCAATTAAAAGCTGACTCTGGAGTTGGGGCATGCCCTCCCTTCTCTAGATCCAAGCATGCTTATTCAAAGGTTTCTTCCAAAATTTCGGTCCCATATCAGGTGAGTCACCTGATTATGTGACAGAGAAAGAAGAGAAAACACAATAAAGGGGCAGACTGCACCCAATGGGACCATGCTACTCCTCTCATACTTCTTTGGTTTTGGTTTAACTCTAAAACTTTTGCTAAGGAATAAATCTTATCTCAAGATTTGTAAAACTATTGTGTATACTTTCTGTACCTTGAAATTTATACGCATATGGGGTATGATTAAAACCCTGCAAAATCTGTAACAAAAGGGTTAATTTAAAATTCATAACACCAGAGTTGACAGCTAAAAATCTATACATAGGGAATCTTAAAGGCCATCTGAGCTGCAGTCCCCCACACTGGAGTGGAGGCAGCCATGTGCCTGACAGTCATCTTTGCTAGGGTTGGAAAGGATGAACTTTACCATGTGACCTCACTCCCATTTTGATTAGAAGTATCTACGTGCCGTAAGCCAACCAATGAAAAAAACAACACCTCCTACCTGTGAGGCCCAAACCAGATGATTCTCCACTGGTTTGTTTTTTTTGTTTTTTTTTTTTTTTTTTTGGTTTTGTTTTTTGTTTTTTCGAGACAGGGTTTCTCTGTGGTTTTGGAGCCTGTCCTGGAATTAGCTCTTGTAGACCAGGCTGGTCTTGAACTCACAGAGATCCGCCTGCCTCTGCCTCCCAAGTGCTGGGATTAAAGGCATGCGCCACCACCGCCCGGCTTTCTCCACTGGTTTTGATCATACAAACAAGCCTCCCCGTCATCCACCTCAACCCACAGTCCCTTCTTTTCTTGCCTATCCTCCCTGGTGTCCCTATCTCCCACCTCAGCACACGCTACCCACCCAGTCAGGGGAGGCAGTCCCTGACCAGGACCCTGAAGAGAATTACAATACTCCAGAAGGTGTCCTTGCTAGGGATCAATTTGTAACTTGCCTCCTAGATGGTCTTCAAAGGTTACCCTTAAAGCAGTAAATGAAAAAATTCCAAGAGGTCATCCAGGATAAACATGATAATCCATCTCAATTCCTAGACCAACCGCAAAGATCCCCTTGTAATATACCAGTCTGGATCCAGAGACCCCTAGTGGAAAACAACTCCTTAGGACCTACTTCTTCTCCCAGAGTTTCCCTGACATTAGGGCCAAACTTACATGTCCAGAGAAAGAACCTCTGACTCCATAGGCAGAAGTCTTAGCAATGCCTTTAAGGTGTATCATGGGAGAGATAAAAAGCCTGAAAACAAAAATACCTGATGCTGGTGAAGGCCTTTTGACTGGCCATCTGCCCAGACTCCCTGGCCTCCCAAAGACCAAAAACCTCAGGGTCCCTCTTTTAAATGTGGACTAGAAGGTCATTGGGCCTGGGCCTGTCTGAACTTTCATAAACCACCTGGCTATGTCCAAAGTACCATCAAGGAGAGCATTGGGGTGTTGACTGCCCCCATGCTCCTCAAGGCATGAAGACATCAAGCCCAGATCACCCCCCAGCTGATTTGGTCATGGACTACTGATGGGGCCTTTGCTCTTTGACCTGATCACTGCTCTCTGTCCAGGAGCCTCAGGTTGACATCACAGTACCAGAGCAGTCTCTCTCCCTCTCCTTCTGGACACTGAGGGCTCCTGTTTATTTCCAATGGAGTTTTAGGGATCCACCTCTCCTTCTCATTTCTCTATTGTCAGGTTAGGGTAATGGTTTTACCAGCCTCATCAAACATATCACCCGGGCTCTCCCCATAGCTTCAAGGGACTTAAGCCTCTTATCTATGACCTCTAAGAAAGAAACTTTAGCACCCTACTTTTTCCCCATACTAGCAATAAAACCTACTGCTTGGTTCAGGATCTTGACCTAACAACTCAGCAGTGGTTCCCTCTACCCTGCAGCACCCAACGCCTGGACTCTCGTCTCTACCATCCCCTCAGAGACCTCCCATTTCTCTGTCCTGGACTTGAAGGATGCCTTCTTTTCCACACCTCTAGATCCCTAGTAACAAAGTATCTTTACTTTTACCTGGAGTGAGCTAGAAACTCATCTTTCCACCCAACTCTCCAGGATGGTCCTACCCCAGGGGTTCTGGAACATGCTATAAGCCACAGATTATATAATAATCTTTTACTTTATACTCAGCCATCTTTTCTTTTTTTTTTTTTTTTTTTTTTTTTTTGGTTTTTTGAGACAGGGTTTCTCTGTGGTTTTGGAGCCTGTCCTGGAACTAGCTCTTGTAGACCAGGCTGGTCTCGAACTCACGGAGATCCACCTGCCTCTGCCTCCCAAGTGCTGGGATTAAAGGTGTGCACCACCACCGCCCGGCCTCAGCCATCTTTTCATGAGGTAAACCCATCAGAAACAAAAATTCCAGTGGAGGATTAAGCCAAGATGCAAGGTGTATTGAAATTATTGCCTTATGAATGAACTGGCTGTTTCTTGCTGTAGACTTGTCTTGTAGTTTATCTGTTGACAGAAATTTCTGTCCTGCCCTCTCCCACAATCATTCAGTCCCAAAGAAACACACAGTAGCTCAGGCTTTCTTATTAACTAACTCTTACATCTTACCCTAACCCATAATTCTAGTCTGTGTTAACCACGTGGCTTGGTACCTTTTATCAGTGAGGCATTCTCATCTTGCATCCTCTGCAGCTAGGTGACCACAACAAGACTGAGCTTTTCCTCTTCCCAGAATTCTGTTCTGGTTGCCCCACCTATACTTCCTGCTGGGCTACTGGCCAATCGGCATTTTATTAAACCAATAAAAGTGACAAATTTTTACAGGGTACAAGACCATTGTCCCACAGCATTTATGCCCATCTGTTACAAGCTTGGGATTTATTTCCCACAGTTCAGCACTATTTGATCATTTATTGGGAACAATTTCCCCTATTCATTTGAGATATATTTAAAACATTTCCTAGCTATAGTCACCCAGTCAAAAAACCTGTTTCCCACTACCAGGTTTTTGTTCCTTTCTCCATTGTAAATGTAGAGATCCGCCTTCCTGCAATTATCTTTATTAGCAGGCATTTGGTCAGTGTTAAGTGTCCAGGCAAAAGTACTTCATTTAAGACATACCCAGGCATCCAAAGACATAAAATTACTACATGCCTAAAAGCGGTGATTCATAGTCACTAGATGGATAGAAAATGAGCATGCCCTGCTTTTATCGCACTTACAGGGAAAAAAAAAATAGCCTAAATTAGCCCCCGCACTAAAAGATTCTCAAACTTCTTGCATTTACCTTCATCTGAGTTCATTTAACCCAAGATTTTAGCTTAGAGATTTACTGCTCTGTCTACCCTGAGAAGATAACAAGATAAAGGTAATCAGCCCATTTGCTCATCCTCAGAGGAAAAGTAAACTTTCCTACAGACCCGCTAAAAACCTGCACTGCCAAGTCAGGTTCCATTTCTTGCGCAAATTAGCTCAAATCCTTTCCTTTCTTTGCTCTACTACCTTAAAGCAGCAGGTGCTAAAAAGCTTCTCTTAGCAGGGAACCAGCAAAGAGAAAGTGCGACTAGCAGACCCCAAGTTACCCCTATTCCTCTGCTGTTTATGCAGACTGCCTAGTCACCAATCATGGCATACCCTGCCTGTTGAAAACGGCCTGAGAGGCTTTGAGGCAATGCGTGGAGAAAAGAAAGTTTTTACCTTAATCATGAAATCTTCTGATCAATAGAAGTTTAGCTTAATACTTAAAGAACGTAGATAAGCACATGATTTCTCCCTTTTAGCCTCCCTTGTTGACCCCACCCAGGAATCTTCACTAACCACACCACTCCTACCTGGTGCCATAAATGCTAACTGACAGCTATTGCTCTGTGTATAAATCTGTCTGCCTTGGTGACCCTGAGGAACTCGAGCCTCACACTGCATTGCCAAAAGAACCACTGTTGTAATTCTTACTATATCACGCAGTCACTGCTGTCAGCCAGAGTGGGACAGAACCAGTACATTGCAGGAATCCTAACAGGAACCCCCCAAGAACTCGGGCTAGAACAATGAAGAGACATGTATAGAAAGAAACACGTGAGCAGATTTTTTTTTTCTTTAACCCTCAGATTTTAGTCCCTTCCTTCGCTTATTGTAGCGTCTTTTTTTCCCCTGAGTGAAAGCTTTAGAGGCAGACCGTTAAAGTTTTCAGTAGGAACATCCCACATCTATTTGGCCGGGCTCTGATCTTCATCTTTGTAGTCCACCCCTGCAAATTAGCCAGGCTGACGCCTCTACCTTTACTAAACTTTCTGTTCAGCGGGGGAAGGGGAAATGGGGTCTTATCATCTAAGGTCCAGCTGTCCACTCCTCAGGTTACTTATCTGGGATTAGCTATTCCAACTCACAAGGCCATTAGCCTAGATAGAAAATAATTCAGTTACTCACAGTCCCCACCACCAAGGATGAAATTCTGTCCTCCTGGAGATGGCCAGTTTCTTCCTCTCGGGTTCCTCCGTCTCTCTTCAGGACTGCCCACTATACGAAGTGGATTCCTCCGTCTCTCTTCAGGACTGCCCACTATACGATGGCCCTCGGTCCCTCGCACCAACTCTTGCACTCATTACTAAACCACTTTAGAAGCTTCAACAGGCCTCCTCCAGGCTCTGGCCTGCTATCTTCAGGACTTAACTAGCTCCTTCTCTCCCCAGGTTACAGGAAAGAAAGGATATGCCCTCAGGGTTCTGGGTCACTAACTAGAACTTTCCTGTTGCATACTTATCAAAAAATTAGAGCATGCTGTCCAAGGAACAGCACCTTGCCTGTGTGCTCTGGCCACAGCCAAACTTCCTCACTTGAATGAGAAAGGTTAATCTTCGGGTCACCCACCACAGTCTTCTCTCTTTACCGCTGCCCCATATCCTAACATAGGGGGCTCTGAACACTACCTCCATCTAGAGTTCTCTCTTCAGGTAGCAATGGCAAAGGTTGCTACACTTGCTTTCCATTCAACATTTCAAACTGACTCAAGTTGCTGATTTGACTCACTTAAGGGTGTATGGATCACTTGATTCTGCTGACTTCTGCCACTCACCATATTTGATTCCAAATTCTAGAGCCTACCTCTTCAGCTGTTTCTTTCTCCACCTACTCTCTCCATCCGTCTCTCCTCCCCTACTCAGTAAGTGTCCTCTCTCTGGAGCCTTCTACACCCTCCTGGGCTCCACCCTATGACATTTACCCCTCTTCCTCTTTGGAACCCTCCCTGTTTCCTTGTCTTCTCCACCTAGGAATTGTCTATTATACCTTGAAGCTTCCTTGGCCCTTCTGTGCCTGTGACCTTGTCCCTCCTGCCTCTCAGCTCCTTCCTAGAAGTCTCCCAGCTTCTCTGGCTTCTCTATGCCCTCCTGGGCTTTTCTCTTGCCTCTCAGCTCCCACTTGGAGCTTACAGAAACTCCCTCCAGTGGAGTTCATTTGCAACCCCTCCTCTCTTCCTCCATGGACTCTGATTTTATTGAAGCCTCACTGTTACTACAAACAGCTTGACTCAGTACATTTGATGGCTTAAATTGGCACGCTCAATTTTCAATGGCGGCAACTTCTGCCAATGCACAAATGATCTAAAAATCTTTTATATGTAAACTCGTTCTCCCCTCCTCTATTTCTTCCTATCTACACCTGTCCAGAGTAGCTCTTACATATGGAGACCCCCACCTCTCACAGAGCAGGGAAATTGCTCTATATCAGACTGTCAAAGGCTGATTCAGTTACCAAAGAAGATACTTGTCCCTATAACACCTAATGAATGTCTAAAACACCTGCGCTTATTGATCCTATAGGAGACATGATGCATATTCAGGAAGGCATTCTACCTTTTATGCAAAATAACCATCTTTTATATTCTAATTAATGACCCATGGCACCCCTGATGGGAGACAGGGTTCTTGGTGACCTTTACTATTGCATTTAGCACAGCTGTCCATCAGACACAATCAAACGCTCTCTCAGTCCCTAGGTATAGACAGGGTAGAAGAAGTGGTCCAAAGTTCCTCAAGAGTCCTGACATTCCTAATATCACCCCTTTCAGATGACACTGATTGCACCTCCCTCTCACACCACCTCTTGTTTCAGACCTTAAGCTCTGCTTTGCTGACAGCTTTGGAGATGCTAGTTGTGTCCCTCCCGGTCACACTCATGACCACCATTTGTGCCCTCGCCCGTTATCTTATTAGAGTCTCTCATCTCGCTGCTTGTTAATCGCTCTGAGTCAAACATCACTACCAGCCGTTATTTCTCCCACTTCTCTCTCTTCGGTTTCACAGACTGCTTTAACTCCTCAGGGACACACTTTGTGGGCACTCTGGACTCTGAAAACTGAAATAATACCATAACCCTTAGTACTACCTACCACCCAGCCCCAATGCCCAAACATTCACAATATCCCAATTCTCTATGGCACTCAAGTTTATTGCTGCCTACCTGCTGAGTGATCTGGGACTGTGCCTTGGAGTCCCTTTTTCCAAAACTAGGAGCTGTACCAGTGAAGAACCCTTGCCAATTCCCATCCCAGGGTTTATAGCAGTGTGGCATGACAAAGGAGAGGTTCGGATCAAATCCTCTAGCAGTGCTGGCTATGGCAGCTGGTGTCACCACTGGAACGACAGGACTGACTGCCTCCCTAGCTATTTACCATCGGTTTTCCTCAGTTCATCCGGGGTCTCCAACGGGTGGCTTAGACCAACTTTACCCTCCAGGGCCGCATAGACTCACTGCCGGCTGTAGTGTTACAAAACTGGTGGGGCTAAGATTTACTAGCAGCAGAAAGAGGCAATCTTTGTCCTCAGGGAGGAGTGTTGCTTCTAGTCAACCAGTCATGTATAGTGAAAGACAAGATCTGACAACTCCAGGTACAAGAACTAACTTGATGCCTCTGGGCAGTAGATTATTGACAGACCAATGTGGATCGATACTGTCTTCTTAACTCCCTCTCCTCCTTTCCATCTTACTAGCCACACCCTGCCTTATAAACTTCTTGTCGAGATTTCAACAACAGATTCAAAAGATTTCTAACCAGACTTTTAATCAGTTGCTATTACAGGTTTACCAAATCCTAGCTGCAGAGCCAGAGGCCAGCAACTCCCTGATGGTGAAGATCAAGTTCACCCATAGGACTTAGATACTCCTCTTCAACAGGAAGAAGTCTAATGATAACATGGCCCCCTTCCAGTAACCTGACTGTTTATCAATAATAAACAAAAGAGAGGGAGATGTAAGCCCCTCTGAGCCACACTAGTGGCCAGGCACCTTCCTCTGAGGCCCTCCAACTGCCAGGTTCCACCCACAGAACATTCCAACTGTCCTAACAGCTGGTCCCAGTCCCCACTCTACAGACTAAAAAGCCCAAGCTCTGGGGTTACTGAATATTTGTATGTACTCTGTGAAGATGTGTCTATATTTTTGACTCACCTGACTAAGGCACCAGACTGGTTTAATAAAGAGCTGAATGGCCAATAGCTAGGCAGGGGAGAAGAGACAGGACTTCTGAGGAGAGATAGGAACTCTGGGGTGAAGGAGGTGAGATTTTGCCAGCAGATACAGAGAAAGAGATCACCATAAAATTTGCAGGCAAATGGATAGAACTAGAAAAAAATCATCCTGAGTAAGGTAACCCAGACCCAGAAATATAAACATGGCATGTGTTCACTTATAAGTGGATGTTAGCTGTAAAATAAGGGATAATCACGCTACAGTACACAGACCCAGAGATGCTAAGTAACAGGGAGGGATCAAAAGGAGACTAATAGATCTCTCTGGGAAAGAGAAATAGAATAGATTTTGTGGATTGAATGGGGTGGGTAGGGATGGGAAAAGGAGGAATGGGGGGTTTGAGTGAGAGAGGACCGAAATTATGGGGCACTTGGGGGGCAAGGTAGAAACCTACTTTGGAAACTCTCAAGACTCTACTTGGGTGACCCTAGCTAAGAGTCCTAGTAATAAAGAATGCATAGCCTGAACTGGCCATCTTCTGTAGCCAGGCAAGGCTTCTAGTGGCAGGATTGGGACACCAACCCAGCCATAAAACCAACTGCTGTGGATTAACTCATCTGTACATTGTATAAATTAGGCTATGATTGGTTTAATAAAGAAGTTGGTTGGCCAATAATTAGACAGAATAAGGTTAAGCAGGAAAACCATACTAAGGACACTGAGAAGAAGAAGGGTAAGGTCAAAGGAGTGACCAACAAGACATGGAGAAGAAATAGGAGGTGCAAGATGAAAGACAGGTAATGCCACATAGGAGAATATAGATTAATTGAAATGGGTTAATTTAAGTTGTAAGAGCTAGTTAGTAATAAGCCTGAGCTATCAGCTAAGTATTTATAATTAATATTGAGTCTCCATGTTGGTTATTTGGGAACTGGTTGGCATGAAAGAAAAGTTGGCCTACAACCTACAGTTTATTCTGCCTGCATGGGGTAAAGGTGGAGAAGAACTTGTGGGAGTGGCCAACCAACTGGTCCAACTTGAGACCAACACACAAGAGGAAGCCCATGCCTGACACTGTCAGGAGGACCAGGAGCTAGAAGTGGGATAGCTCAGAGACCTAGGACAGAACCAAATACAACAGACAAAAAAAAAAAAGTCAGTGAAATGATTCCTAATGATACTCTGCTATACTTTTAGACCAGATCCTACCATAATCATCATCAGGGAAGCTTCATCCAGTAACTTATGGGAATAGATGTAAAAACGCATAGTCAAACATTAGGTAGCTTCGGGAATCCTGTGAAAAAGGGGGAGGAAGAATTGTAGGATTAATAGAAATGGGTTAAATTAATATGTAAGCATTAGCCAATCAGAAGCTAGAGCAAATGGACCAAGCAGTGATTTAATTAATACAGTTTCTGTGTGATTATACTGGGGCTAAGCAGCCAGAAACCAACAAGTGGGCTCCTTACTACACTCCACCAAGAAAATATTACAATTTGTATTATAAGCACAAAATATTACAGGAGTGGCCAGCATGGCCAGCACATCGCCCGTGACTTAGCAATGACTTAGAAATCCAAATCTTACATGTGCTCCAGTTCCTTCTGTGAATCTTCCACGGAAATACCCAGCAGCACACAGATGCCCCGTCCAATGGCACTTATCTGCTCTCCTCCAACTACCAGGAACCAAAAGGGAGAAAAGAGGAAATCAGGCATCATGATACGATTTCAGTCATGCTATAGCCATTCTTAACATCACACATCCTTCTTACAAGTTCTTCAGTTAGAGTGAGTGAGTACATGAGCCAATAACTCCTATCCACTCTGGTTTCTTATCTGGAACCAATGAGAGCTGGGAGGTGAATAATCGATCATTAGGAAGGATTTTAGCACCGGATCTTTTTTTAATAATTTATTTATTTTTATTGATTTGCTTTGGTGTTTTGCCTGCATGAATCTCTGTGTGAGGGTGTTATATCTTGGAATTACAAGTTGTTAGCTGCCATGTGGGTGCTGGGAATTGAACCCAGGTCCTCCAGAAGAGCTGTCAGTGCTCTTAAGCGCTGAGCCATGTCTCCAGCCCTAGCACCGGATCTTATCTGCAACTTTGGATACAATGCCAAGGATATTCCACAGTCTCCATATATGCATCTGAGAAGCAGAGCAGTGATTCCCTCCCCTGAGAGACTCCAGCTCAGCAAGACTAAGTCTCTGAAAGGAGATCCCGGCTTTTCTTGTAAATCAGCAACTCTAGTAACTCAAACCACAGATGGTACCGAATGGGAAATGTCCATGGCCTAAAAACAAACACGTTTTCCAGCTTACTGCAAAGGCAAATTTATTATCCATAAACACCATGACTTATGTGTTAAGCATCACTCCAGAAACTGCCGTCATCTCCCAGCGTGTGACCAATGTGGCATTCTAAGCCAAGGACTGCTAAATCTTTTTGAATCGTGCACTTTGTCCATAAAAAAGAAAAGAAAAACAAAACAAAACTCTAAGAACACCATGCTAATATCTGTGTATGTATTTATAGCTAAGTGTACTTCCTACTACCTTTAGCCAATATCTCAAATGTTGGCACAGTATTTAGACTAGCATTCATCATTATGATGGTGAAATAATACCCGTATTTTAAGTGGCAACCTTGATAATTTTCTCCATTTTGCCCAATCTCATTATATGACTGTGGTTTTGTTTTGTTTTTTTCATTTTGTACTGACCTAATGTTCCAGTCAGGAATAGAAGAATGAACTCTGCCGTGTGTGTGTGTGTGTGTGTGTGTTGCTTCTGCAATAAAATCTGCAAATATCCCTAACAAGGGAGCACAGACTAAACCCCACCTTCCTTAACTCTGACTTATAATCACATATGGAATCACATATCCAAAGGCAAGTGTCACAAGATAAAAAAAAAAAAACATTGGCAACAATAGGTTTCTGAATGTGCAAACACCAAAACTTAATGCAAAACCAAACATCTAATTTGTCTAAAGTGCTCCTCGCTGTGCTCATACAGGCTGCACCATCATCATGCCCCTTTAATGCAGCCTCGGGTCTGAACACACAACATGCACACATGCCACACGACAGCACTACCTGACTTGAGACTATCACATGTACCAGCTGTACTGTTTTTGGAGTACTCACCCAGTTCTATGGTCTCACAGAAACATCATGGCTTATAGAAAAGAACGACTTCTAATATTTCCTACTATTATTTTTCAGCAATGAGTTTCAAAGTAATGAGGCATGCAAGCCTAGGGAACAGCTTAACAAAGTGGGACTCCACTTAGTTTGGACTTTGCACACACTTCTCTCTGAGCAATGCACCTAGCAACCTGTTAGCACCAGCCTAGGATCCCACCTGCACAGACTGCATGTATACCAGCTTTACTTTTTAACTGGAGGGATTAACTTATATCATTACAATTGATTGATTTTTTTTTTATATTTATTTATGTGACACAGCACAAGTTGTCAGAGGACAATTTGTAGGAGTTGGTTCTCTCTCTGGGTCCTCAGACTTGGTGGCAAACGTTTTTAATTACATAGGCCCTGTATAATTGCTTCAAACAATGGAAACATACTGCTTGATAATGCTCCGCTACTACTCAAGATAAACTGGAAAACATCTGGAAACCACTCTAGACAACCAACTGTTACTCAGGCCATCACTAACTCTTATCCCGAACTGTCTCATTAGCTTAAGCTTAGGTGTGATAAAAGGGCTCCCCAGGGAAATTCTAAGAGTGTTAGACACGTCATGCAAGTACCAGTCCAGGGTCTTGCACATGCTAAACCAGCACACCCCCAGATCTTGGTTTTACAGGACAGGGTTTCACTCTGTTGCTCAGTCTGGCCTTCAATTCACCAGGAAGCCCATGCTGGACTCAAACTAGAGACTCCTACCTCTGTCCCCAGAGTGCTGGGATGTACATGTGCCACCATCTACAACCAAAAATACATTTTCCAGCAAGATGGAGAGCTTGAGGGACCAAAGTTCAAAATTTAAATATGTTGATGATGACCACATAAAGTAGACAGATTCTCCCCTAAAGAGCAAAAGAATCCTTCATCAATGAATTTTCGTAGTTTTCATGTCCTTGAAGAGTTACTGAAATGTTATTAAAGTTCCATAAACTCTGGTCTTATTCTACTCCTATTAATCCAGGACGACTTCCAAACTCGAAGGTAATGAGGAAGCTTGCAAAAGGTGGACTCCAGGGTCTACACGTGTGGTTGAGGTCCTTGGGGGGGGGAGGGGTCTTGGGTGTGGATTACACTTTGTATTCTCAAGACGTGTATTTGTTATAAAATAACTTGAAGAAAAATATATCTCTATTACTTGACCTGAAACTTTGGGGGGGGGGGGGGCGGAGATTATTTGGTCTCTCTCGCTCTCTCTTTCTTTCTTTTTTTTTTTTTGACAAATCTTTGAACTCCTGGGCTCAATATCCTCCTGCCTCAGCCTCCAAAGTGGCTGTGATTACACGTGCTTACCATGACATCTAACATAAAAATATAATTCTGCATATAATCCCAGCACTCGGGAGGCAGAGGCAGGCGGATCTCTGTGAGTTCGAGACCAGCCTGGTCTACAGAGCTAGTTCCAGGACAGGCTCCAAAGCCACAGAGAAACCCTGTCTCGAAAAACCAAAAAAAAAGCAACTCTAGATTGGTAAAGGTTCAGTGGGTGAAGGCACTTGCCGAGGCTGATGCCCTGAGTTGAATTCCAAGGACCTACATGGTAGTGACAACTCTAAATTGTCCTTTGGCCCAGACACCGAAGTCCAGTTACACACAGAAACACACACACTAAACAAATAAATGTATTTTTTTTTTAATTTAAAATACTAAAAGTATAGCACCTGTCGTTTCAATTTTTTTAATACTTTTCAAATACCTACAGTAGGTATAATAACCATCTGGATCCTGGTTGCTTCAAAAGTCTACCACATTCAACCAATGGTGGTCCACATTAGTTAGTGGGGGAAAAAAGAAACATGTCATCGTGAATTCTGTGGTCCTGACCTGTGGTTGAAGGAAGGGTTCAGAGGCCCGACATCCAGACGCAATGAACGCTCTGCACCTAGTTGGGATGCCTTCACGTATTTGCACACAATTGCCAGAGCTCAAACAATGAGCAATCCCTCATCTGTGCATTTTATCATGAACCAAGTATCATTAAAATATATATACATTTATGTAAAAAGAGGGTGCTAAAATACAGCATGCCAGACAGGGAAGTGGGAAATGGGGAGTCCGCTCTAGAAATGCTCCCTGTGTGTTGTTTGTGCAACAGTGCATTCAAGAACGGGCCCTGGGGATGCTCGCAGGTTCTGCCACCTTGTCTGTGCGACACACACACAAACACACACAAAGATGATGATGATTATAATGATGATGATGACGATGATGAGGGTTTGTGCTGCACCCAAAGCACGGAGCCTGAGCCCGTAAGCGGCCAAGCACGTGCCGGGTTTTCTCGGCCACGGCGCTGCCCGGAGCTACCGGGCAACTCGGGGCTGCGGGGAACCCTCACACGGAACAGCGGGTCGCGGGGGTCAGAGGCTGCTCCTCCCGAGCCCGGCCCCGCCCGACTGACCTGTGACGCTAGCCCGGGTGACGCGCTGCACCACGGCCTTCATGGCGGCGGCTGTGGCTACTCGGACAGGCCGTGTGGTCAGACCTTGCGACTCCACCGGCAGTTCCTCGGCCGGCGCCCTCTGTCGGTAACACCCGGAAGCGCTCCGGGAGGACCCATTCCCCTGAGCTGCGGCCCGCCCACGTCGGCCACACCTACCCACCAATTGGCCCCGCCCATGTCAATCTCGCTCACCTGCCACCTATCCATAACCTCGCCCCTCCGTGGTAGGCCCCGCCCCATCCACAGCTGAGCTCCATGCTAAACCCTTGGCGTATTCACGAACTGCCAGCCCGGACACCACGATGCCCAGACACACTTTAATTTCTGCTCTAGTTTCTTTCTCCCTCAACTTTGCCCTAAATCCTTTTCCTCCGATCTCAGTTTTCCTCAAACTCTTCACTAGTTCTCCAGCCTCAGCAAAAGCCTGTTGCTAAAGAAAAGCATCTGCTGCTAAAGTAATCATATAATTATAAAACTAGTATTTTATCTTAGACACATCACTATGGTAAATAGGTATATGAGTCTAGAATTCTAATTCCTCCCTAATACGAATCTAATACTTAGCCCCATCATAGGGTTGTTAGGAAATTTGAATGAAATAGACCGTAAGGGAGTTTAGAAGGTTACAGCGAGCTGTAGATATTACTCTAGCAAGTTTTCATTACTAAAAAAAATATCTTTGTAGCCTAGTGGTAGAACACGTGTTAATTATAAAAAAAAACAATAAAGAGAAGGAAGGAAGAAAGGGAGGGAGGGGGAGAGAGCATCCCAGCTACTTGGGATGACACAGAAGAGTGTTTTAGTCCATGAATTAAAGACCACCAGTGTGAACAATATAATGACACTCTTCGTAGAGATAGAAATGGGGATATCTGAAAAGGTTCACCTGTTTCAGGATGCCTTCACTTTGAAGGCCTCTATTAGGATTGATAGATTCAGAAAAGCATTTGATAAAAAGCAAGGAGCTGTTATTTGGCCAAAAGACACCATGGGATGGTGGCCCCGTGTCTGTGATGCAAGCATTCTGGAGGCAGAAGTTCAAGGCCAGCCTGGGGTACAGAGGGAGACTTTGTATTGTTGTCAGGTACCATTAGAGAAGACTACTCAGACATGGGTTTAAGCCAATAGAAAGTCTTTATTCAATGGCCGGCAACTACACTGGGTGTTCAGGATCCCAATGCAGCGCTGATCCTTTGTCAAGGCAACATTTGTGGATTTTTTTGGTTTTTGTTTGTTTAATTCTTACAAGCATTGGCATTTTGCCCACATGTATGTCCGTGTTAGGGTGTCGGGTCCCATGGAACAGGAGTTGCAGACAGTTGTAAGCCACCGTACGGGTACTGGGAATTGAACCTGGGTCCTCTGGAAGAGCAGCAAGTACTCTTAGCTGCTGAGCCATCTCTCTAGCCACATCAGTAAAAATTTCAAAACTAAAATTTCAGGGCCAATGCAATGGTTCAGCAGGTGCCTGATGACCATGAGTATGAACCCTGGAACCACAGTGGAAGGAGACAAACAACTCCTACAAACTGTCCTCTGACCTCCATGAACACATCACAGCACGCAAATACATGCACACGCATGTGCGCGCATACACACGCAGACACATGCCATTCACAAATAAATAAATGTAATTTTAAAAATGCAATGGTCTATATCATCTTTCAGCCATGGAAACAGAAGACCACCTCTCGAATTATGTGTTCAGTTCCCTCAAGAATTCATCAATTGCACAGTAATGCTTATATTTTATAAAATCAAATTAATACATTCTTTCCACAAGCACAAAATGAAAATCAAGGCATCTGTCAAACACGGAGCCCAGTCCTTGTTTTCCGAATTCAGCAGTTGATCACGATTGGGGCCCAGGCCCACCAGTCCATGACTTCAGATGGTCCGTGATCCTCTGAGTGACTGAGATAAAACTGTTTGGATACTTTACAGATGTCTGCACATGAGGCTCGTCAAGGGACTCACTTATTTCCCTGTCAAAGTCAGAGTCTTCGCATGTAGCAAGAGGTGCTTCATCCCTCCAGCCATCCTTCTGTTCTTCTCCATAACCTTAAAAAAAAAAAAAACCTGAATTATTAACTTAGACATCAGTCATTAAAGTCGTGGACATAAAACAGGGCATGATTCTGCCACCAGATGTCTATTGCCATTATCTTTCTTTTGGAAAGAAAAATCAGAGACAGAAAAGGACATACATGACGACCATGATACGTGTGAACTTTCAAACCACTAACAACCATCATGACCAAGTAGAATTTCCAGTTTTTACACAATGGCTTTATTGAGATGTACCTAACATATCATACAAATTCCTTTTAGAAAGCACTATTCAGTGATTTTTAGTCTATTCAGTCTGAGCGACCCAGCACCACAACTGATTTAGAGTATGTTCAGGCACTAAGAGTCACCTTCCATCCTCTCTAACACCCCAGTCCCTAGCGCTTACACCAACTGACTTTCGTGTTCCTTCCGTTTCCAGCACGTATTAGATGGTTCGGGAGTTCCTTTTCCACCCAATAACTGGGTTGATTTTAATACTTCTAGGTTGTTGTTAAGACCTGGACCGGCTTGCTCGCCGTACGCGACAGGGTCTCAAGGAAACGAGCAGCAGTCGAGCCTCTGGGAGCCACCAGGCACTACACAGGTGAATTCACATATTCCAAGTGAACATAGGGACAGTGTTAATCAGTAAGACAGATCCAGTTGGCAATCCTTAATAGTTCCTGGAGGAGTCTTTCTCTCTGCACATTCCATCACCGCAAATTACCTAAGTACCCGCTAGCAGCAGTTTTGCACTACCCCAGGGTTCAAGCAGGGAAGGTCGCTTCGGTGACTTCCAGGGCGACGAGCCGGAAGCGGAGGCTGCGAGGCCGATCTCGCCGGGCGGAGGAACCCTACCTGGCTCCTTCTGTCTCCGTGTAAGGAAAATCGCCGAACCCAGCACCAACCAGGCGCCAAATGCGTAGACCATAGACATCCGCCGGTACCAATAGACGGCCTGTTCAGGACGCATGGCTCCACAAAGTGAGCCGCCGAGTTCGCGGAAAGGGCGGCCTTCCAATCAGTGTCTCGCAGCAGCCACCAATAGGTGGCCAGCCCTAGGCTACTTCCTGCTCCGACCGCGATGCATTTAGGGACTAGTAGTCCACAGTTAATTCAGGCTCGTTCTGAAGTTATCCGGGGGACCACAGTTTAGAATCTCAGCTGCCTGCTGGCGACTACACCGTATACTATATGATGGGAGAAGATGGCGACTTGAAACTTTCTCTCTTGTAATGCATGACCTCCATGTATCAGACGGTATTTAACATAGTTGACTTCATTTCCTTTAACAACTGTCAGATTTTGGAAGACACTGTGTCCGCAACTCGCTTTTCTCCTACATACCTATCTAGAACCCCATGTCTAGTTCTTTGGAGCTCCCTTGGTCCTGTCCCAGTTACAACCTATCACCCACCACTCCGGCTTATCACCCTATTGGTTTTCATCCTCCTTCATACAAAAGTGTACACGTCTCAAAAAAGAAAAGCCTTCGAGTCCATCAACTGCTTTTCTTATTCAAACACTTTGTCCGCACGCCCGTAGACCCGTAGACTGAATAACCGGAGCGGGCTGGTGCACCTGCGTTGACCATTTCCGACCTAACTCGAACTTGACTTCTAAAGCAATTGACACCTTTGACCCTACCACCCTTCCCTGGTGGCTTCAGAAACATTTTCCCTTTTACATTTATGTTTACTCTGTAGAAATATATACTTATAACATTTAACTCAAAGAAGATTGTGTCTTTAAAGCTAAAAGCTAAAATTATAAACCTAGAAGCAAGCCAAAAGAAAAATCTTTGCCATCCTGGAATGGGCGAAGATTTCTTGGGATACAAAAAGCATGAACCACAAAATGAAAGCTGATTAATTGGACCTAAAAGTCGTCGCTGGGAAAAATGAAAACAAGCCACTGAATAAAAAAAATTTAAGGTCAGAGGCTGACATAGGTTTCTTCCTTAATCACTCTCCACCTAATTCTGCGACAGGGTCACCAGTAAGCCCAGGGCGCCTCTTGTCTCCACTCCCAAGTAATGGAATCACGGGAGCTCAGCTGTGCCTGCCTTTTCATGTGGGCACTGGGGGTCAGAAGGCAGGTCCTCCTGTTTGCGCAGGAGGCACTTACTTTACGGAGCCAGCTCCCCAGCCCAGCCAAGCAGTTCTTACTGATGAGAGCAGAAAATATTATATTGGCTTTACAAGGCTAGCATACCCCCTTTTCTTTCAAACTTATTTTTCTTTTAAAAAGAGTATATGTGTGTGAGAGTGTGTGCCACATACACACGGGTGCACATGGAGATCAGAGAAGGACATCAGATCCCCTGGAGCTGGAGTTACAGGTGGTTATGAGTTATTAATATGGGGCGCTACAATCTCAACTCAGGTCTTCTGGAAGAAGAGCAAGCTTTCTTGATCACTAAGCTATCTCTCCAGCCCCTAAGACTGAACACACAGCCATCTTACAATCTATTCTGCTCTACTCCACTCCTAACTTCAAGAGAAAAGCCATGACCCAAGAGACTTGTGCACAGTGTTTATACATATTTTATTCACAGCAACAAAAGTAGAAACCACTCAAATATCTGAGAAAAAATAAAGAAGTTATATACCACTTGGCAAGATGTATCAATCTTAGATGAATTAGGGTAAATGAAAGACAGATATAAAACCTAAAATCAAACTGATAAATAGAGGGAGAATGTCTATGGCCAACACATAGATTTCATCTAGTGAGATTGATTGAATTATATACTTAACTGGGTAACGTTATTGTATGTAAATTATATCTCAATGCAGCTGTAAAAAGCAAAACAACTATTATTTCCACTTACCTACTTTCTAGGGTAACAAGTCTGTCCAGGGACTCAGTTGCATACAGATCCCTAGACTGTCAGCTTGCCGAGCACCTCTAGTGTGTACATCACACAAGTTCCTGAAAATGGACAGAGCTGAACTTATGACTGCTACACCTGAGAAACCAACTTTCTCTTCCTGTCCCTTAACGAAGGCAATGATTGTATTGACCCCCTCCTCTGATATCTCATCCATCAATTCTGAACACTTTTCTCTCCCATCCTTCCTGCCAATCAAGTCCTAGCTTTTCAACCTCAACTGACCATTTCAGTTCCTGCCTGAGGTAAGTCAGAGGCCTGCTTTGGTTTCAAACACAGCTCAGGGTCTTCATGTGGGACCCTAGGCTGAGTGCTATCCACTTAAGTGAGCATCTGCTCCTAGCCCTCCCTGGAACCCAAAAGTCTTCTTTGTCACCCTGTGGTGCTCTCATCTCACTTTATTGGAGAGAACATCTGCCCGAGCTGGAATTATCATGTGCTTTCTTCTGTCCATTTGTAACAGATAGGTCCAATAAGGAAATTTAGTTCTAACCCACTTGATTTTAAGTATTCTTCTATAAGATGTGTCTCAATTGAAAATTACATAAAAATAACCTCTGGGAAAGGAAATATTATATAAACTCTTTAAACTATAACTGTTACACAGTAAATACTTCTAAAGCATAGAGCAGACATGGAGTGCAAATCTGAACTCAAAAGGTGAAAAACTATTATCAGTTTGGTGGCCCAATATCCAATTCATAGTTTCTTTGCCTTTACTTAGGACTCACTTTCTTATTCCCTTTGGGGCTACTGAGATGGCTCAGTAGGTAAAGGCCCTAGTTGCCAAGACTGATGGCCTGAATTTTATTCCTGGGACCCACACGGTGGAAGGAGAGAACCACCTCCTGCACAATGTGCCCTAATCTCCATGGGCATGCATTATCTTCTTGCTTGCCTTCTCTCTCTCTCTCTCTCTCTCTCTCTCTCTCTCTCTCCCTCCCTCCCTCCCTCCCTTCCTCTGTTACACACACACACATATATCAATGTTAAAAATGAAAGTGACTTTAATCATTTGGAAAGTTTCCCTACAAGTGGCATGAGGAATGACTGACCCTAAACCCTGCAGAAATGAGGGGTCAACAGTACTAGCTGGCTCCAACAGGAACCAGTTACATCATCACAAATTTCTGTGATGGGCAGATGCTTTCTTTAGTTTTTACAATCAACTTCCACAGGGAAAAAAAATAGAATTATGGCTCATAGGTTAGAACATATATAAGTCTTGATAACATAAAAGCCAAGCTAACAAAACTGGAGGGTAGGGAGAAATTTCTTAATATCATCATAGAACAAAAGTAGGAGCTGAAAGACAGTGGCTAAAACCAAATGCATCACTCCTGAAGAACTGCCCTGGGTTTAGAAAATGGAGGGAATTTATTTAATGTAAGTCCTCTAGGATAAAGATGTTTTGTTTTGACATGTGTATGACACATATATACATAAATGCATACACACATACACACATTTATGGATAAACTTTTAATTAAAAACAGTACTCATTCCAGGTAGTTTGTTTGGTGTCCAAGATAAATGTGTCATCACTCTGTTGAATCCTCTTAGGGCCATCAGCGAGTGATTCCAGAAGTCCACCTGGGCAGTTACCAACCAGGGAGGCACAGCCCTGCAAACCACAGAGACAAAGGTCTTGCTTCACACATTTCATACTATTGCCGGTTTAGATGATGAGGACATCAAGGTCAGAAAACAACCCTTGAGGAATACCCCCACCTCTCGTAACACACCCTCTCACTCTCTCACACACACAGAATTAGACATACCCTGTCTTTTACTCTCTCTCTCTCTCTCTCTCTCTCTCTCTCTCTCTCTCTCTCTCTCTCTCTCACACACACACACACACACACACACACACACATGCAGAGATAAAATCTGCTTCAGTATTATTTTGGCCAATGCTCTTCTCATCCAGATTTATTTCCTTTATGATCATCAAGGTTCACTTAAACAAGCAGCCAACAATACATAAACTCTGATTTTACAAAGACTCTAAAACATTAAAGTACAAACAGTGAGTAAACATCTACAATTAGCAGAACGTTTACGACCTTATATAATCTTATGTGTAGGAAAACAGGCAGAGAAGGAATACAAATAAATTATAACCTGAAGATGTATTATAACCTGAAGATAAACATATAAAAATTCTTTGGGTTATTTATTAGAATCTTCCAGAAAGGAGAAAGGAATGTTGCTAAGGTGATATCAACAGTGTGAGGATGGTCTGACAGTCCTGTCTTCCACTTCTGGGCTGCGCTGTTAGTTTAAGAGGCACTGGACACAGCCAGCTTCTTCAAGTGATCCATGAACACCTGCAGGCTGACATCGTCCGTCAGGATGGGTGCTCCAGTCTCCTGCAACGCAACCACAAAGGCTTATTGACAAAGACCTCAACAGCCACTTGGGATTCCCAGCTTGGTGCCTTCTGCCTGAGAACATTCATAGGTGTCACCTTCGTTCCTCACTACCCTGTCCTCTGCCTAGCTAATTCTATTCACCAGAAGCATGCTTTTCTCTAAACCCTTTCCTGAGATCTGGTCATTCCTGCCCACTGCCAACAGTGTACGAGTATATGCCAGTCTACTTCATCTCTTCCCAGAGTCCTACAGATTCTCTCAGATCATCCAGGGCTCCCACCAGTTGTGAGCCCTCCAGTCTGTACAGCATCCCGTCATGGAGCACACCACTGCCAGCACCACACTATCTCTAAAGTGCTCTGCTATAACAGAAAGGTGTCACAGGCACGAGAATGAGTGACACTACCAAGAGATGGTACTTGTGATTTAATTAATTCTCTAGAGGAAAAGACTGCGTAGAAATGGCAGTTTGCACCAAGATCTCAAATTTATAAAGAAATAACATATGTACATCATGAAATATTTAGTTTCTATTACCTAGGAATAGTGGTTTTGGGTAATTTCTTTCTTTCTTTCCTAAAATTAAGTAATCCTGAGCAAAAATCTATGATGATAGAGGTAGGACAATTCCAAGTACATTATAGAGCCACAGCCACAGAAACAGATGAGTTACATTGCATTATCTAAGCAATGCCTTTATTAATGTCATTGCAAAGAAAATTATTAGAGACACAGAACATAACTTATGATAAAAGGACCAACACACTAAGAAAACATAATAATCCTAAATATGTACACACCAAACAGAGGAGTAAGGCATGTGAGGAAAACCTAACAAAAGTGAAGAAGAGTCACAGGTACACCAGAGCTGCGCTGGACAATTCATTCACAAACTGGGAGAACACAAGCAAGGATATACAAGAACTCAGTGAAGCCACCAACTGTAACAGGACCGAATTAACACTGACTGGTAGATCATTCCGCCGAACAGATAACTACACAATACTCTTCCTTTTCAAATGACCATGGAATGAAAACCAAGACAGATTATGTCCCAGATCATAAAACAAACTTCAACAAATATAAGAACTGAAATCAGGGGGCTGGAGAGATGGCTCAGTGGTTAAGAACATTGCCTGCTCTTCCAAAGGTCATGAGTTCAATTCCCAGCAACCACATGGTGGCTCACAACCATCTGTAATGAGGTCTGCTCTGCTGCCCTCTTCTGGTCTACAAACACACAGAGACAGAATATTGCATACAAAATAAATAAATAAATATTAAAAAAAAAAAGAACTGAAATCATACCAAGTATGTTCCTAATCAAATGGAATCTACAGAGAAATCAGTAACAAGAAGCGAGGAAAACTCAGCATAGTTGGAAACAAGCAACAGACACTGAAACCTGGGAGACAGCCACGGCAGTGTGGACAGGGAACACTAATGAGAAGAGGGTACAGCTTTTTTATTTTTTATTTTATTTATAATGACAATTTTTATTTATTTATTTTCATTTCTTATTTATTGTACATGTAGAGGTGTTTTACCTGCATGCATGTCTGTGCGCCATGTGCATGCAGTGCCCTTGGTGGACAGAAGAGGACACTGGATCCCACAAGACTGGAATTAAGGATGGTTGTGACCCACCGTATGGGTGCTGGGAACCAAAGTGGGTTCTCCTGAAGAGCAGTCAGTGCTCCTCACCACACAGAGCCATCTCTCCAGGCCCACACGTCAACAATTTAAACTCTATCAGCAGAGTAAAAGAAATCTAAAGCAAACAGAAGGAAGTAACAGCAAACACAACAGAAGTCAGTTAGGCTGAAAACAAAGAGATAGCTGAAAAAAGTCAGTGAAATAAAGCCAAAGTTACATTTAAGTTTTAATGGCTACACCTTAGAGATCCATGAAACAAAAATGCCCCTGATCTGCAAGCCCCTTACCCAAAGACAGATACAGACAGTTCCTGAAATGCTGAAGGTTATGGTTTCCACTCCCCTAACAAGTTTGTTTGAGCCATCCGCACTAACGTTCTTGATCACACATGGGTAAGAGGTTCACAGGCAGAAAGTACGCTTGCCCCTGACTGGTTGTAGGCTGGAAGTATGTCAGGATCTATGTTTGTCCCTAATTGGACCTGATGGAAAATGAAATGAATTATGGGTTTTCCTTCTTAAGTCCTTGTCATTCTTGATTCTGGGCCATTTCCTGGAAACCCAGAGATGGACATGGCCAGAGCCGATCCACCTAGTCAGTATTAAATTAAAACTTGCTTCAAATTTGGCTTTCAGTTGTGGTAGTGGTCTTATCCTCGACTAGTTTTGAAGTTAAATAAACTTCCAAACTTCTAGCAAGACAGGGAAGAAAATGAAACATACTAATATAAAAAATGAAGCTGGACTATGGATATCTAAAGAATGTAAGTGTGTGTGTGTGTGTGTGTGTATGTGTGTGTGTGTGTGTGTGTGTGTGAAAGCTTAACAAAAATAATTCCTCAAAGCACACAACTGCCAAATTATTCAACATGGAAAAGATAATTTGAATACCTTTAACAATTATAGACAGTAAATTAGCAATGTAAAGAAATCTCTATGTTCTGATGGTTTCACTGGAAAATTCCAGCAAATTTCTCAGGAATGAACTCCAAGACAGGCATGATGGCACACAACTTTAATTCCAGCACTGGGGAGGCAGAGGCAGGCAGATCTCTGTAAGTTTGAGGCTGGCCTAGCCTACAGGGCAGGTTTCAGGACAGCCAGGGCAGAGGAGAAGGCAGAGGAGGAGGAGGAAGGAAAGAAGGAAGGAAGGAAGAAGGGAAGGAGGGAGGGAGGGAAAAAAGGAAGATAAGGTTGGCTTAATATTCAAAAATATCAATATAATCCACCTTAGTAAAAGGCTTAAAAAGGAAAAATCATGATTATACAAAAAATACCTCAATATTCAACACTCACTGATAACAAAGAATCTCAGAAAAAATACCAATAGAAAGGCCTTCCAGAATTTAATAAAGAGATCTAGGAAAAGCTTACAGCTACCACTGTACTCAGTGGTAAAAGGCAGAATGCTTGTCCCATAAGCCTAAGGTCTCTGGAAGAATGTCCTGATACTAGAGGTTCTCACTGCAAGAGAAGTCATTCCTATTGAAAAAAGCAATCAGACTGGCTCTACTTGAAGATGACATGCCTATCTCAGAAGATAATCCCAAAAAATTACTATAAAAGTTCCTAGAACTAATACACAGAACACAAGATGAGCATTCACAATATTTTTTCTATGTATTAGCAATGAAAATCAGATTATCAAAATAAAATAAAATACTGCAAGGAATAGAGAACATCAGTGATCTCAGCACCTAGGAGGCTAAGACAGGAAGATCAAGTCCAGGTCAGCCTGTACCAGGGTCCTGCTTCAAAGCAAAGAAAGTAAAATAAAGTGAGACACCAGTCAAAACCACTTTTTAAGACGGAAATACATGTTTGAATATATGAATCAAGAGGTTTAGTACAAGGAGAGTTATACCAAGTTCATAGTCAAATTATCTTCAAATAGGCTTGAAATTCTTATAAAACCTCTACAAGTATTTTTTTTTTTTTTTTTTTTTTGGTTTTTTCGAGACAGGGTTTTTCTGTGGTTTTGGAGCCTGTCCTGCAACTAGCTCTTGTAGACCAGGCTGGTCTCGAACTCACAGAGATCCGCCTGCCTCTGCCTCCCGAGTGCTGGGATTAAAGGCGTGCGCCACCACCGCCCGGCTCTACAAGTATTTTTAAAGACAAAAAAGGATTAGTCTAAAATTCATAAAGAAAAGCAAAAGAACTAGAATAAGAGTTTTTCTCAAAAGAATAAAGTGCAGAGAATCTAGTCTGTGGTTTTAAAGCTCTGGTATTGGTATAAGCACAGATCAGTAAAACAATAGAAAACCAAGAAATAGACTCACAATGTACATCCTACTATGATCTTTGACAAAGATACAAAAGCAATCCAAGAAATAGCCTTTTTCTGGGGGCTGGAGAGATGGCTCAGTGGTTAAGAGCATCGCCTGCTCTTCCAAAAGTCCTGAGTTCAATTCCCAGCAACAACATGGTGGCTCACAACCATCTGTAATGAGGTCTGGTGCCCTCTTCTGGCCTGGAGACATACACGCAAACAGAATATTGTATACATAATAAATAAATAAATATTTTTTAAAAAAAAAGAAATAGCCTTTTTCTATAAATGATACCAAAGCGATTAGATATCCATGTGTAGAAGAAATCCCCAGTTACCTTCCGTAAAAAAAAAAAAAAAAAAAAAAAAAAAAAAAAAAATTAGTCAGAGCTGGCCATGGTGATGCACATCTTTACTCCCAGCACTTGGAAGACAGAGATAGGTGGGTTTTGTTAGCTCAAGATCAGCCTGGTCTATATAGTGAGTTCCAGGACAGCCAGGGCTATGCAAAGAGACCTCCGTCTCAAAATAATGACAAAAAAAATATCAAGATGAATTATTGCCTAAAATGCAACATAAAACTATTTTTTAAAGATTACAGGGGGAAAAGAAAACAAAACAAAAAATCTTTGGGATATGTGGTCATTTGAATAAGAATGGCTCTCATAGACTCATACTGAATTCTTAGTCTCCAGTTGCTGTTTGGGGAGGATCAGGAAGTATATGGTCTTGTTGGAAAAGGTATAAGTGGGTTTGAGTTTTCAAAGGACCATCCCCCCTCCCCCTCTTTGAGTTATCTCTATGCTTCCTATTTGTGGAACAAGATGTGAGCTCTCACCTATTACTGCCACCAAGCCTTTGTTCCACCATCCAGGCTGGCTTCGAACTCACAGAGATCCTCCTGCCTTTGTCTCTCAAGTGCTAGGATTAAAGGTGTGCACCACTACAGCAGGCAAACATTTTCTTTAATAAGTTGCTTTGTGACAGAAATACAAAAGTAACTAGACAGGATCTAAGACTAGAAAAAGGGCTCTTGAACCTTACTCCAAAAGCACAGTTCACAGCAGGAAAAACTGATAAGGTAAAGCTATGTAAACACTTAAAACTTCTGCCTTGTAAAGAGAACAGCTAAGTTACAAATAAAAGTACAAGTGACACACCTAAAAAGGAGTAGCATCTAGGAGTCTCAGCCAGGAGGTGACAGTGCACGCTTTTAATGCCAGCACTCGGGAAGCAAAGGCATGTGGATCTCTGTGAATTTGAAGCCAGCCTGGTCTTCAGACTGAGTTCCAAGACAGCCAGAGCTATGCAGAGAAATGTCTGGTGAGGGGTGGGGGGAAGGCTCTTAGCAACATAGAAAAGCAAATGATCTGATTAAACCATAGACAAATGAGAGAGACATTTCACAGAAGATAAAAAAGATAGCACACAAGCCATCTGTGATGAACATGTTCAACATCATCAGTCATTAGGAAAATATAAATTAAAACTAGTGATAGCCGAGTTAGGGCGCACACCTAGACTGCCCGCACAGTAAAGGCTGAAGTAGGAAAATCCCAGTGTGAGGTCTTTGTCTCAAATAACCAAAGGCTGGAGATGCAGCTCGGTAGTACAGCGTTGACCTATTACACAGGCCCTGGTAGATGGAGCACTAGACAGCTACAAGAATACCCAAAATACAAGGAATGACAATATCAAATGCTGGCAAAACTACATCACTCAGCCAATGCTAGCAGAGATGTAAAGAAGTACAGCTGCTCTCAGAAAGTGTGGCAGTTTCTTTAAAATCCTAAACACACAACTATCATAGAACCTATCAAATATACTTTTGTGCCTTTATCTCAAAGAAACGAAGTCATGTTCAAATAAAACCTGTACTTAATTGTTTATAACAATTGTATTCCTAAGAGCTCAAAACTGTGAACATCCTAGATGCCCTTAAATAGATGCATGACCAAACCAAATGTAATACGTATACTGTGGATTACTTCTCTGCAAATAAAAAGAATGGATTATTAGTGCACATAACAACATAGAGCAATCTATAGATAATTACACTTGAGTGAAACCAAACAAGACAACCATAACAGGTAATCTACTGTATGACCTTATGTTTATGGTTTGTGTGTGTGTGTGTGTGTGTGTGTGTGTGCATTGCTAAGATGGAACGCAGAAACTTGTGCATGCTAAGCAAGTGCTCTCCCACTGACCCACTGGCCTATATTCCTAGCCCTACCTAACAATTTGAATAATGAATACAGAAATACTGAGCTAAGGATTAGTAAGCGCCAAATGTTAAGGATGGGGGAGGGTGGTAATGGTTATGAAAGACACCATAGAGATCATCATATCATTGATGATATTGAATTATTATTTTTCAGAATGTTACTATTATTAGTTGAAAAATTAGTTATAGGGTATCTCTTGGTATTATTATAATTCGATTTTCTTGAGACAGGGCCTCACTAGCCCTGGCTAGCCTGGAACTCAGAGATCCACCTGCCTCTGCAAGCTGGGTAATGGTATTAAAGACACGTGCCACCATGCCCAACTTTTTGTATTATTTCTTATAACTGCAGATAAACTTACAGCTATCTCAAGAACAAAGTTTAATTTAAAACATTAAGTTTAACAAATTTTAAATATAAACAAAGTTTAAATTAAAACATTTCAAGATCCTAGAAACAAATTTAGAGAATAACTAGGCAAAGGAGTGAGGCTGGAAGTGAAGAGTGGATAGATCACTAGGAAACAGGAGATGTCCTGTAGGCATGCGCATGAGAGATGCACAAAGGCAGCAGTGGTGCACAGTGCCCCGCCCCCAGCACAGGAAGCTGTGTGTAGGAGACCCACACAGGTAGTAGTACCCTACTCCCCCAACAGAGTCATTCTGTCTGCTCCAAAACAGGTTCAACTTATAGGCTCAAACAAGCTTTAAGTAAAAGTAGCTTAACCTTCTCCCCAGACACCCAGCAATTCTTACCTGTCCCCAAGCATACAAGTTATTGTGTGTCTGAGATGGATTAACTTTAGACAACAGGAATCGTGCCTTTAAAAATAAAAATATTTTAAAGATTAAAAGTAATATTAACGTACAAAAAGTAAAGTTTTTACATTTGCTTAAAATAGATTTTTTTCTTTCTCTTTTTTTCTCTCTCCCTTTTTTTTCCTGTTTAGAAATCTATTACTTTTATTATCTTAAGCCCATTGGCTCCCCAGTTACAAATGATCCAGATATACTGATAATCTTTTTTTTTTGTTTGTTTGTTTTTTTTTTTTTTCGAGACAGGGTTTCTCTGTGGTTTTGGAGCCTATCCTGGAACTAGCTCTTGTAGACCAGGCTTGTCTCGAACTCACAGAGATCCGCCTGCCTCTGCCTCCTGAGTGCTGGGATTAAAGGCGTGCGCCACCACCGCCCGGTTATACTGATAATCTTATATTTTCATATTAGTACATCCATTTAACAAGAAGTCACCACTAGGCATAGCAAGGCACACATGTGGTAGTTTGAATGTAATTGGCCCCCACAAGCTCACAAGGAGTGGCACTAATTAGGAGGTGCAGCCGTGTTGAAATAGGTGTGACCTTGTTAGAGGAAGTGTGTCACTGTGGGGGCGGGCTTTTAGGTCTCTCATGCTCAAGCTATCACTAGTTCAATTCACTTCCTATTGCCTGCAGATCGAGACATAGCTCTAAGTCCACTCTCAGCTTCTTCTCCAGCACCATGTCTGCCTGCATGCCGCCATGTCCCACCATGATGATAATGGACTGAACCTTGGAACTGTAAGCCACCCCATTAAATAAGAGTTGCCATGGTCATGGTGTGTCTTCACAGCCATAGGGCACTGACCAAGACATGTAGGAAGCAAATGTATGAGGATCATGAGTGTGGGGCCAACCTGCACTACACAGTGAGTCTCAGGTCAGCCTGGAAGTAATATAAAAAACTAAAACTAAACAAAAATCATAGCCGAAAAAAATACCTGTAGGTAAATTTATGTCACCACATAAAGCTGTAACCAGTCTATTGATATTAATATCCATAAAACAGATCATCAAACAACAAAAAAATCCCTTACAGCTAGAATGGGGCTCACCCACCTGACTGCCACCATGTTCTGTGTTGATATAACGTGGCATTGGGAAGCGTGCTTGCAGAATTTCTTGGGCATCATCCAGTGGTGCCTGCAGAAGGTGCTTGAAGTTTTCATACTCAGGCATGTCCTGGTATCCAGCTTTTCGCCACTGGGCTATGGTCTACACCAAAACAAACCAACCAAAACTGCTGTTGAAGCGCTGACAGCAGCCTTCAACACTTAGGACATTCTTCCACTAGCACCATCCAAATCAGGCTGCCAGTGAAGAAGTCTGTGATGGTGCAAAGAGAGAATGACTCCCCCAAGCCATCCTCCAGCCATGCACACACACACACACACACACAATAAATCAAAGTAAATAACAGGAAAACAAAACAAAACAGGAGTCAAGAAAGAAACTGATGATATCATCTTACCTCACCAAGATAAATGACAATTTGGAAGAAAGTATCCATCAGCAGAATTCGGTCAGCGAGAATGCTGCTGCTGTCCAGGAGCACAGGCTATGGAAGAGGACAGGTGACATTGGTCCTCCCTCTTTACACAACAGCCACTCCAGCCCCCCATGCACAAGTCCACAAAAAGCAAGGAAATGGGGCCTGCTAGAACCAGAGCCATCTGTCACTGTGTGTCAGCGATTTGCTCCGCAATCATCTTTCACTTCTTCCTTTTCATTGTTTCTCTTCACTCTTGCATGCATCTCAGGACAGTTTTAATTTTGCTCATATATTGCTCAGTTAGGTTTTAAGGCTATTGCATTTCTCCAGCCTCTTTTCCACAGGACATTCTTTACTAAAGTAAAAAAGTTTCTACTTTGATTTTTACATTTTTATGTTTTACTATGTTATATAAACTATGTGACTATTTCTTAGAATATTTAACTGGTTTCCTTCTACTGAGTACTTGGATTGCCATCTGATTCCTTTTTTTTCAGTGCCAGAACCAGGTCCTCATGTATTCAGGGCAAGCTCTCACCAGCCCAAATTCTCTATAGTAGTTTGTTTTCTTGTTTCTTTGCATGAAACCTTCTCTGCATTCATACTCATATTTCTTTTAGATACTTCACAAGGCATGGACGTACAGGACAAAGTATGTGAACACTGTGAGTTTCCTCAACTTATGCCTGCTTTCCACACACCAAAAACAGCTTTAGGATGTCGTCTGACTTTTCCTATTTTTTAATACTCAGAAACAATATAAAGCACTATAAACTCAAGGTTTTGTTTACAGTTCTGCTCTAAGACTCTATTTGGTAAAGAAAAACAACCAAAATCACTCATGATGAAGTCACGCCACTCTCAGACACGCACGGATGCCCAACCTCACCTCTGGGGGTCCATGGAAGGAGTAGGAATAGAGAATGGGCTGGATCATGATGAGGGACTGGGTCAGATCCTGCCTGGCAAAGTGGTGTCTGTAATAGGACGACTCGTCGGGACTGTTGTTGAACACTTGAAGAAATGGAGATCTTCTCAGGTGGAACATGAACTGCATGCACAAAAGAAAAAGACAAAAGGATACATCTGTGATGCTGGACACGCAGAGCCATCTACTCTGGATTCTAAAACACGAAACCTAGACTCAGAGACACAAGAAGGGCGGCAGCAGAGCTGGGGACAAGGAAAGGGGTAGACAGTTTTACAGGTATTCCATCCCAAGTGAGCTTTGCTTGTTTTATGACATGATCTTTTGTGTCTGGCCTGACATACTCCTGCCTCAGTCCTCCAAGTGCTGAAATTACAAGCATGTGTCACCACATTTGGCTCAGCAAGACAATAAAAAAAAATTATAGAGCTCTGGTACACAAGAATGTGAAGGTAGGGGCTGATGGCTCAGCAGTTAAGAGCACTGGCTGCCCTTCCAAAGGACCAGGGTTCAATTCTCAGCACCTATACGGCAGCTCACAACTGTCTGTAACTCCAGTTGCAGGGGATCAGACACCATCACACAGATATACACGCAGATATACATGCACACACAATAAAATAAATAAATCATTTAAAAAAGAAAGTGAATAATTTTAATATCACATAATTACACATTTCAAAGAGGTTAAGATGATAAACTTGAGGCTAGAGCGTTGCTACTCCTGCAGAGGATCTGAGTTCAGCTCCCAGCATCCAAGTCACATGGCTCTCAACTACCCATAATTCCAGCTCTAACTGCCCTCTCTGAAGGCACTGCACTCTTGTGCACATGACCACACATATCCCTTAAATCTTTTTCTAAACAGTTAAGTATTTGCTGGGCGGTGGTGAGCACACCTTTAACCCCAGCACTAGTGAGACAAAGGCAGGCAGATCTCTGAGTTCAAGGCCAGCCTGGTCTACAGAGTGAGTTCCAGGACAGCCAGAACTACATGGAGAAACCCTGTCTCAAAAAACCAGGTAAGTTTTTGCCTGCATGGGTTACATATAAGCATGCGTGTGGCCAAACAATTATGTATATGTACCTGTGTGTACATAAACATGCGGAAACCCCAAGCAGATGTCCTGTGTCTTTCTCTACCACTCTCCACTTGTACATATTGTACTTACTGTTCTCTCATTTGAACCCAGAACTTGCCAATAGGCTACTCTAATTAGCCAGCTTGCCCTGGAGACCCCATCTCTAACTCCTGAGAACTAGGTTATAAATAGCCACCACACATACCCAGCTTTTGCTTAGGTACTAGGGATCTCCTTATGCCCAAGAAGATAAGATAAATTTTGTCTTTTTTTTTTAACACAATTTTAAAAATGTGTTACAATTGTTGCTTTTAAGTGTCACTTTTAGGTATTTTTGTTTTGTTGTTTTGTTTTTTAAAAATAAGGATCATGTAGCCTGGGCTAACTGTGAACTCCTAATCCCCCTGCCTCCACTTCTCAAGTGCTAGGATTATAGATGTATGCCATTATGGCAAGGTAAGATTTTTTTTATGTTAATGACTTTTTTAGTGTTTGTTTGTTTTTTATTTTATTTTACATGGATGGGGTTTTGCCTTCATATCCATGAACTATGGGCATGCCGTCCTCAAGAAGGCAAGAAGAAGGAGTCAGATCTCCTGGAACTGAAGTTACAAAGAGCTGTTAGTTGTCATATAGGTGCTGAGAATTGAACTTGTATCTGCCTGGAAGAGCAATCAGCAGTCTTAACTGCTCAGCCATCTCTTCAACCCCTTAAAGATTTATTTTACTTTTAATTATGGGGGCGGAGACATGTGCATCTGAGTATAGGTGTCCGGAGTCCAGAAATGTCAGGTCTCCTGGAGCTGGAGTTATCTGTAGTTGTGAGCCACCAGATGGAGGTGCTGAGAACAGAACTCAGTCCTCTGAAAAGAACAGTACACACTCCTAACAACTGGGCCACCTCTCTAGCCTTCCAGTTGAGATTTTTAAATTTTATTTTTATTTTATATATGCATTCTGTGTGTTTGCATGTCACATACGGGTGCCCAAGAATGCCACAGGAGGGTGTAGGGTCCTTGGAGCTAGAGCCACAAGCAGTTGTGAGCCACCTGATGTAGGTACTGGGAATCCAACTTAGGTCTCCTAAAGGCAGCAACCACTCTTAGATCTGAGCCATTTGTCCAGCCCCCAGCTACAATTCTTTTGTTTGCTTTGTTTTTCAAAGAACTCCCCCATGAAGGAGCACAGTGTGGTAACACCAGCTGAGAAGGCTTTTATGATTTCATCTACAGGGCATTCTAAGGTAGGAGGACTCTTACACTGTGCTCAACCCTCAAAGTCTCAAAAGTGCTTTCCCTCCTGGGCTTAGTTTCTTTGGGAACAGATATTCTTTCTCTTGAGTAAGTCCCCGGAGAGTGCAGGGCCTCTGCAATCCAGGGACTCTGGAGGGTGGAGACTCTGGTGGGATCCATTGGATCCAGATGGTAGGCACAACCCAAGAAGCTTCAGCTCTGTCTGCTTTTCACACTGGCTTTTGAAGGAGAGTCCTCTGAAGGTAAGGATTTCACAGCTTTAAAGAGACTTTAGTCACTGCTTCGGGCCACTTCTTCCTTCTAAATCTGACGAAACACAGACCCACAGAGCTTTCTGACCTCATCTAAGACAGCAGCAGGGCCCGTGCTGGCACTGCACCCTGACTGGCCAGCCCACGGCTCTTTCACACCATTACCCACCATGTCCTGCTCAGACACAGCACCTGAAAGCCCTGGGACCCAGCTACTGGCCGCTAACATGTACAAAGCACTATCCAAGCGCTGTACACTTGCTGGCTTCAACAGAGGTCCAAAGAGGTGGGATAGCCTGTTAATTATAGAAAAGTTCTAACAATGCATTCTTCTATAGTTATCTTTAAAACCACAGCTCTTACCTGAGGATACAGAGAAAAGGAGTCTGACAATCTGAAAGACGCGGGGTCTTCTTTGTTATACTGCCCAAACTTCTGACACTGTTGAAAGAAAACAGGGAAAAAAGAGTGGTTAGTGTCACCTAAAAAAGTCCTTCAGTTCTAAGGGGTTCCAACACCTTCTTACCTCCACAGCCACAGGTTCCTATACACACCTGGTGCACATACACATACTTTGCCATGTATGTGCACAGGCAACGCAGCACACACAAAAACACATACACAAATAAATAAATGAATAAATCAATGGTTTTAAAAATTAAAAAACAATAGGCTTATGTGGGAAGAGACACAAACTCAATGCCATTGTTCCCAATTTACCAGTCGGATGAGTTGCCGATCCAGCCACCGGAGCACATCAGGTCCCTCCTCTGACTCTGCCCGGAACACTCCAAGCCGTGCCATCAAGACCGCTGCAGCCTCCTGGTCAAATGCTGCTTCTATGTGCCTCAGCTGACTCTGAGCATCTGCCCAACTGACAATTGCAGAGTTAGTGCCGCACTTCTGATCAGGGGCTACCAGAGACTAGATCTCTGCTCAGATCCTGTTCTTCTGTCCAAGACAATGTGGCACTACATTTTCATTAAGGAAGTTTCACAATCATTTAAGTCACCCGCAGGTGCTGTCTGAAGTCTAGAAGCACAGAAGAAAAACTTCCAAAAATCCACCAGACACAACAGTAGACACCCAAAAGGTTAAGTCTAAACCCAATGCTCCTTCCTCTAGGCTAATCCTTACAAAAATGTAAGGATTTACAACTTTACAAAATGACTTCTTGGTATCACCTTGGAAAAATGAATTAAGATATTTAAGAATTTTTCAGGTGACTAAAGATAAAAAGAGCTAAAGGGACACCAGGAATAGAAAAGCACAAATCCAAAATACATAAATACTCTCTGCAAATCAATGAAAACAAGGAATAAGTTTACACATCTGGGCATGGAAGCAATTGCATGTAAACTCAGCACTTGGGAAGCGGAGGCAGAAAGATGAGGAGTTCCAGATCATACTCAATGAATTTAAGGTCAGCCAAACTACATGATACTGGATATAAAAGAAAGGCAAAGAGAGAGAGATAGAGAGAGAGGAAAATACAAATGAAAATGAGATATTACTGTTTACATTTAAATATTTATATCTACTATTAATGAGGTAATGGTGTACTCTCCTTGCCCATACTGAAGAGAAAACAAAGCCTCTGAGAATCTGAAGTTTGCAGTTTCTAAAATTCCAACTATAAAAACGGCTGACAAGAAGTACACTTGGGGCTGAGACTGCAGCTCAGTGGTAAAGTGAGAGAGCATGAGAGAGAGGACCTGGGTTCAATCCCCAGTCATGTGGAGAATAACATCACTCCAAAAACAATTTTTTAAAAGGAGAAGAAAAAAATAATACTAGCATGTGTGAATTCATTCCTAAAAAGAAAATATAAAAGCAGCACTGCTGGAGTAGCCCGTGAGGTCCCTTTAACAAAGGCAGCATCTCAAGCAAACTATGCAATAGTGTGTGACCATTAACACAAACGAGATGCGAGCCAGAGAGAAACACACAGAGACAGATATAAGTGTGAACACACAGGAAATAAGCTGCTGTACATATATGGTGTACAGCAGCACAGCAATGGGATGTGCGGTTAAATTTACATAGACTTAATTCTGGAAACAGGTAAGTAAAGACACCCATAAGTAAATAGTTATTTTTCAGTATTGACTGGGACTCACTGTAGGACCCACCCTCTCAGATATCATAATTCCTGGATGTTCAAGTCACTGATAGAAAATGATATAGTACACCTAAGCATGGTGGTACATGTCTGTAACCCCAGCTCTCAGGAGGCAGACATCGGATCTTTGTGATTTCATGGCAAATCTGGTCTACATAGTAAGTTCTAGGTCATTTAAGGCTACATAGTGAGATCCTATCTCTAAATAAATAAATAAAACAAAGAAATATAAATAAAATGGCATGGTATTTGTAAAACTCTAAACACATTCTCCTACATACACTCCTTCATCTCTACATTACCACCAAGAACATAAATACTATACAAACAGCTGTTATACTATATTGCTTATGGAATAATAATTTTTTAAATGTCTGTACATTTTCAATACAGATGTAATGTTAAAAATAATTTACATCCCAGTTTGGCTAAATATGGATGTGAAACTGATGGCTATAGAGGGCCAACCATATTTATGTTTTCTTTACATCTTTAATAGGAAGCATGATTTACTTATCTAGCAAACAAAATAATAAAAGATAATTTTTAATAAACTATATTCCTATTGAAAGCTGATTCTTCTAGGTAAGTGTGAGAAAGGTTCAATTGGGTTAGTCAGGAATGGCTGATCAGTGAGTCAGTGAGGAGCTGAGAGAACCATCCAAGGGAATCAGAAAGACAAACTCAAAGAGGTTAACTCTCACAGGAAAGTCATCAGCTCTGACTCAAGAGGAAAGAAATAAGATGCTCACTTGCGGGCAATGGTGGTCACTCGGATGCGCTTCTGAGTGCTGGAATGCTGATACTGAGTGACAAACTGGATGGCACCTCGGCCTCCCTGGGGAATCGGGGCATTGTGCTGCAGGGTGGGAGGCCACATCAGGTTACTGTCAAAGGCATGACTAAAACACAGCCTTTCTTAAGCACTGAAGTAAGGTTCTTGGTACATTTCAATGGACTTAAAAGTTACATGGGATCATTGTATATTAACTCTTATCTAAAGGCAGGCAGGGGTGGGGGATTAGCACATTCAAATGAACTGGGGCTGGGTGTGTGGCTCAGGGGTAGATCATGTGCCTACAATGCAAGAGGCCCTGGGTTCAGTCTCCAGTATCAGAAGGAATAAAAGTAAAGCCATTTAACGATATTGGTACCAAACTATTGAGAGATGAAAGCCACTGGTGTCTGCAAGTTGCTGTGAAATACATCAAGAATAAGCCAGGTGTGGTGACATACACCTGTACTCCCAGCATATCGAATATGGAAGCAGAAGGATCAGGACTTCAAGGCCACCCAGGTCTGTAAGACACCTTGCCTCATCTCCCCTCTACCCACAAAAGCATCAAAAGTAAAACGGAACAACAGATATTTAATAATGCAACTGTAGTAAAATGTTGATTACAGAATCCAGCTAGTGGGTTTTGCAGGTGTTGCATTTACACGTCTTTGTAATTTTTCATAACAAAACATTGGGGAAAGTCTGACACCCTCAAAAATCTATGAGTATTATTATGATGGCTGGGAAAAGCAAGTACTCATCTCAGGGCCTTGTCAGCTCAACAATAAAGCACAAAGTAATTTGCTGTTTGATTCTAACTAAATGATGGAAGGAATTTAGAAAGAGCACACCAGATTAGCACAATGTCTAATGTGATGCCAAAGTAGTACCAGGATGGAGAGAGTACCTTCTAATAAATCAGAAGATATAACATGAAAAAAAAATATGTCAACCCACCTGATTGACAACTTCAAAGTAGATGCCAAGAGTAGACGTGGGATCCAGGCCACAGATTTTCCACTGACTTGTGCCACCAACACCAAGCTCCTAGAGATAAGAAGATGAATTTAAAAAAGATATAATACAAAACGGAAACCCAAAAGAAACCACTGATGAAAAGCAGCGAATGAGCAGGGTAGGTCACTTGGAACTTTTACTTGAGCAGAAGTTAAACTCCAGTGAAAATGTCTAGGAAGAGTGTAATTACAGACCAGAGTCTAAATATTTGTATTTACAGTACTTTTAAATTACTGACACACTAAGTCATTTTAATGTATGATACACACACACACACATATATATACATATACATACATATATATATATGTATATATATATACAGAGAGAGAGAGAGAGCTGTAAATAAATGCAAGAGACAGAAGCTTTAAACAGACCCTAGCTTTATCTTCAAACCTAACTTTGGGGGCTGGAGAGATGGCTCAGAGGTTAAGAGCACTAGCTGCTCTTCCAGAGGTCCTGAGTTCAATTCCCAGCAACCACATGGTGGCTCACAACCATCTGTACTGAGATCTGGCGCCCTCTTCTGGCGTGCGGGCATACATGGAGGCAGAATGTTGTATACATAATAAATAAATAAATCTTTAAAAAAAAAAAAACTAACTTTCTTCAGCAAGTACTGCAAATTTCCCATCTTTCTAAAAACACTGAATTATAGAGCATTAAGAATTTGCCCAAGCTACTTCATAGCTACTATGAAGAAGTAGCTACGCACCTAAATCCACAACAGTTCTATAGTCCACCTCCCACTGTGGATGACAACAAGGGGAGGTCAGGACTGTATAACAACATCCCCAGACTACCTCAGAGACGGCAGGGATATACTTTTATGAAAATAGCTCTTGCATTCAGAAAGACTGAACTTTTCCTGGACATTACAGTCAAATACTACACGTCTTGATCATCTACTGTGTAATCGGTATGTTTAAATGTAACCTTAAAAGAATAATGGAACAACCAACTTTACTTGGCTTGGATAGTCCAAGAATGAGCTTTTACAACCTAAGCTAATGCATAGCTTTAATCTTAAGTTATGTACTCTTTCATGCCCCTGACCCAGAGGAATATATGTGTATGCTTGTAATCATTTGCTGAAAGCAACTCATAGGCTGAAAACAACCTATACAACAAATATCCATCACATATATTAGAAACAATATACAGATATAGCTTGTTTGTAGTAATGAGTGATTCTGGGTCAGTTGGGGTCAGTAAAACGACCTTTCCCCTTATAAAACTGGTAGTGATTTCTGTAAAGAAGCACTTACTACTTTCCAGTGGGATCCTTTGTCTATTCAATAAATACAATGGAGGCAGACAGGCACAGGGGCAGTGAGACACCCAGACAGCATTCAGACAAACACATACTGCACAGATTACAGACAGGCCAGTAACCATAAACTACGAACAGACAGAAGACAGAGAAGAGAGAAGTGGAGAATTCAAACTTGAGCTTTTTCTGGATTAAATTAATCAAAGAGAAGTCTATGATTTCATTCCTTGATGTAACACAGATGCACTTCCGTACCTCCGAGGTTATGGTTATGTATGTAGGCATGTAACCAACGCAGAAGGGATCTCACAGACCAGATGCTGTGTCTTTTCAGCTAAAGCATACTTACAGCGTGTGGGCCATCAGCAAAGCCACTTACCCAAGGGATGACTGAACTCTGCTCTCACACATTAACAATGCATACGCATCTGTGTCATCCACTGTCCAACCAACTCAGTGGTTCCTTGTACTGAGCTCCTCATCAAGTGAGTCAGACAAAGGGAACCAACTCTAAGCTCTGGAAGAATTCTGAATGTCTGCCTTTGCTGTAGGGAATGGCTTTTCGTTCTCAGTGGGATAGCATCCATATACATCACATGTACTCAGAAGAACCTGAGATCTAGCTCCTCTGGCTCAGCTTCAAGGGTTGTTTTAACCTCTCTGATTTCACATTTCCTTCTCTGGTCCTTCAGACAGACTGATGGACAGAAGGACAGAAGACACTCCCTCTTGGAGTTGTCATGAATAAGGATTAGAGCTCCGCTCACACAGGTACACCCCACACTGACACAAAGCAAGATCATCAGGATGTGACTTCGCTAATGAGTTTACTCCAGGACAGGTGAGGGTGATGAGTTTACTCCAGGACAGGTGAGGGTGAGGCCTTTCCTTACATTTTCCGACACACATGGTCCTTTCATATTCAGAGACACGCATGGACCAATAGCTCCTGCAATCTTCAGCTCCCGAGAAGTCTAAAACAAATTACACAATAAGTTAAGAGCCAGTCTGCCGTCACCAGAGGAAAGATCCCAGGGAAACTCTCTACTGAACTGCACCATCCAAACGCCCACTCAAGCTTTTCCAGGAGCAGTAGCACTCATCAGAGCTGCAACAAAGCCACCTTCAAAAGCACGTCAAGAGACCAGGGGCACTGGTGCAGCAGTCATACTCAGCAGGCTGAGGCACAAGATCAGGACAAGGCCAGCCTCACTAGACAGTTAATTTGTCACCAGTTTGAATTCATCAGACTGTCTTAAAAATCAAAATAAAAAGACACAGTATAAACAAAAACAAACAAACAAAAAGCCGAGCCATGGTGGCGCAGGCCTTTAATCCCAGCATTTAGGAGACAGAGGCAGGTGGATCTCCGTGAGTTTGAGACCAGCCTGGTCTACAAAGCGAGTTCCAGGACAGTCAGGGCTCCATTACTCAGAGAAACCCTATCGGGAAAGAACAAAGACACAGCAAGGTAGCATTTTCACACTATTCATTTGTTTGAAGCTGAGACTAACCTGGAAATCTCTAGACAGCCCAAGTGAGCTCATACCCACAATCCTCCTGCCTCTGCCTAAATGCCAGGATACAGGCTTGCACCATCACACCAGCCATGCAAACTCATACTTATAGATTTCTAACCAGTAAACATATTATTTTAAAAATACTTAATTCACAAATTCCAACATTCCAACATAATGATAAGACCAATGGATATTTTCTTTTTTCTTTCTTTTTTAAATAGGCAGGGCCTCTATATATAGTCCTGGCCTCAAATTCACATATTCTCCTGCCTCCAAATTTCTTTTTCCCCCAAACAAATGCTTTAGCTTTAGCTGTCTTGGAACTCACTTTGTAGACCAGGCTGGGCTCAAACTCACAGAGATCTGTCTGCCTCTGCCTCTCGAGTGCTGAGATTAAAAGCATGAGCCACCACTGCCTGCACAAATGGAGATTTTGAAGACTGAATTCACTTTATTGAAGTGAATTCAAACTTACAAAATAAAGTGAATTCAGTCCATTCCTTTTTGTTTGGGGGTGAGCTGGGTTTTGAGAAAGAGTTCATCTGTGTAGTTCTGGCTGTCCTGGAACTTGCTCTATATACCAGGCTGGCCTGGAACTCAGAAATCTGCCTGTCTCTGTCTCCCGCATGCTGAGATTAAAGGCATGTGCTGCTCAGTCTATTCCTCTTTATCTAAAAAAAACAAAAAAAAAAAAAAAACCCTCAAGGATACATATGCTTTTACACAGATGCTGATGGAGGTAGTTAGGCTTAAACAACAGGCACTCTGCCCACTGAGCAATCTCCCTATCCCCTTTTTAATAACTTCCAATTCTGCTAAATAAACACTCAAACAAAAACCCCTCAAACATTTAAAAATGCTGTTTAAAGGTTAAATTATCCTGGGGTAGGATATATAAGTTACATTATTCTAGATAATCTAACGCTTTCTCTAATTCTCTAATGGCAGTTTCTAATGGCCTCTTTTATTGAGTTCTCAATGACTTAAATGTCAGGTGTCTAGGACTGCTGTGGGACAATGGTTTTACCCTGTAAAGATTTGTTTCTTATACTTGTTTAATAAAATGTTGATTGGCCAGTAGCCAGGCAGGAAGTAGAGGTGGGGCAATAAAAACAGGAGAATTCTGGGAAGAAGAAAGAGTCAGTCTGCAACCATAACCCAGAAGCAGAGGAAGCAAGATGTGACTGTCTCCCCAAAAAAGGTACCAAGCCACGTGGCTAACACAGACCAGAATTATGGGCTAATAAAGAAGCCTGAGATAATAGGCCAATCAGTTTATAATTAATGTAGGCCTCTGTGTGTTTCTTTGGGACTCAACGGCTGCAGGAGCAGGCAGGACAGAAACGTCTGTCAACATAGGACTATGATTTCCTACAAAGAAATACAAACTTAAACTCATAATGCTCTTAGGACACCTCAGTTCTTCTTCAATATAAACCCTACTCAATGCTATTGTGTATTATTTATTCATACTGTGTGAAGATGTGTCATGGTGATTGGTTTAATAAAGAACTGAATGGCCAATAGGTAGGCAGGAGAGAAAGGAAGAGAAGACTCAGGCAAGAAGAGAGGAGACACCAGCAAGACACTGAAGAAGTCCATTATGATATAAAGGAGAGGTAATAACCAGGTAACTGAGCCATGTGGCAAAATAAAAAATATGAGTTAATTTAAGTTACAAGAGCTAGTTGAGAAAAGGCCTAAGCTAAGACCAAAAGTTCATAATTAATAATTAGTCTCCGTGTCATTTATGAGCTTGTGACCCAAAGAAAGCTGCAATGCAGTGACTCACACCAATGGCTGGGTGTATACCGACCATGCATGACTGCCTGTCCCCAAGCCTCAGTACAGCAACCAACACCCACCCTAGCCCCTCTAAGTCCACATATCCTAAAGTGGGATGGAGCAAAGTAGAGCGGGGCCTGAGGAAAACCAGGAACTTTCTGTTTAGAACTTTAATAAATACATAGGTCATCCTTGAGAGGCAAAGGACTACAGCAGGCAGGATACTTTGTGACTGCCATCTTGTTGGATCCTTTTACGTGATCTTTAAAGCTTCATTTATGGGCTGAGGCTACCAGTGACTAAACTAAACCAGTAACAACACTAATCCCAGAAAAGTTTCAAAAGTCTTCAATATGGTTGGGTACAGTAGAGCATACAGGAAGAGGCAAGTGAATCTTTCTAAGTTTGAGGCCAGCCTGGTCTGTATGGCAAGTTCCAGGCCAGCTGAAGATACACAGTGAGACCCTGTCTCAAATAAATAATAAATAAGAAAATGTATATCATGTATATATGAAAATTCCATAAACTAATTATATAAGCTAATTTAAAATAAGTTTTCTAAAAGTCTACTGTACCTTTACTTCCAGTGTAGCACCAAATGCCATTCTGAAATCTCCATTGAAGTCTTTACTAAAAATTCTTTGGAATGTCTGCTTGAAAAGAGAAGTATTGAAAGAGTCTCCCATCACCATGTGGCCTCTAGGTAAGAAAGGGGAAAGTATATATTTAAGAGAACTGGAAGCCATTTGATTGTTCCCTTAGTATTCACAAACACAAAGAAAAACACGACCACACAGGTGCTACAGATTAGCTTAAATGAAAAATACCAAGGTCAATTTGTATTTAGCAAAGAAAGTATCTCAAAAACATTAAACAAAAGATCCTTATGGCAGTTCTAGGGGGCTGGGAAGGTGGCTCAGTGGGTAAGGGTACCCCTAAGTCTGATAACTTCAGTTCAATCAATCCCAGGACCCACACGGTAAAGGACAGGAATTAACTCCCACAGATAGCCCTTAAACATCCATACAAGTACCATGACATGTGTGCATTCAGAGTCATACACATATACAAAAAGTAACTGCAAAAATATTTTATAAGATTTAAGATACCAATTCTATATTTTGATCACTATACACAAATCATCAGATATGGTACAATCTCCTTGATTATTCTCACAAGAGAAAAAGAAAACAAGCAGGGAAATCCACACAGGTCTGTGGTGCCATTGACTGTACTGTGCTATTTCCATTCTTGAAGTTGGCACCTTACACATTTGTGTAAAGTGCTACCCTGGGAGATGCTAAGTGAAGAGTGGGAAAACTCACAATTCCCATCAGTCTGCATTATTGCAATCAAATGCTACACAAGTGGTGGCATACTCCTATACTCCAGCACTCAGGAGGCTGAAGCAGGATTGTGAATTTGAGGCCACCAGGGACTACGCCAGTAAGACCGTAATCAAACACGCATGCACACATATACCTGACTGCAGGCAGTAAAGATGTTTAGGCTTTTTTCTCTCACTCTTATCATTCTCCACCTAAAACATTTGGAGCAGCACCCAGCATTCCCTCCTTCCCCATCAGGCATCTCCAGGTCATCATGTGACCCCTTTAAACCCAACGCTCAAAGGGAAAAAGCACAACATCTCAGCAGGGAGAACAAGCACTGAGGGAATCTGAGTGTCCTAGGAAAGCATCCGCTGCTCCTCTAGTCCAGACTGGGTCACCATGCCTTTGACTGAGGTCATCCTACTCAGCCAGAACCTGTTTTGTTGTTTCTTCCTTTTCTTTTCTTTTCCTTTCTTTTTTTTTTAAAGGGGGGTTACATGCATCCATCTCTATGTATGTGTGTTTGTGTGTTTATGAATAGGTATGCATAAGCCAGGGAGGGCACAGAGGTCAGAGGACAGCCTGCAGGATTGTTTGTTTCCTTCCACATGAGTCCTGGGATTGAACTCAAGTCTCAGGCTTGGAGGCAAGCAGGCACACTTACCTACCTTGCCAGCGTGTATGTTATTAGTTTCTATGGGGTGGGGGAGAGCTTTTTCTTTTTAAAGTCAACTTCTTCTTGATATACAGCCAAGGCTAGCCTTGAACTCAAGATCCTTTAGAGTGCTATGGGTACAGATACGCCTACCAGGTCCATTAAGACCCAACCTATTACAATTGGCTCAATCTGTCCTACTCTCCAAAACAGGGTCAAGTGGCTCAGATTCTACTTCCTACACCTTCCCCTAAAAGAGCACAAAAAAATCACTAGGGAGGTTGATTAGAAAAGCAGAAATACGGACCAGGGAGATGGTTCAAGAGGGAAAGGTGTTTGCTACCAAGACTAACACCCTAAGGTCAATCCCTGGGTCCTCACACTGGAAGAAGACAGTTAACTCCCACAAAGTGTCCTCAGACCTCCACATGTGTGCACTGACATACATACTCATGCACACACATAAACTCCACAAAGTGTCCTCAGACCTCCTCAAGTGTACAATGACACACACATACACTCATAAATAAAAAAACAAATAAATAAATTAAATTTAAGTTAAAGAAAAAAAGGCAAAGGAAATGCAGTCTCTCTGGCCCCAGTCATGGTTCTCTGTAGACGCTCCTCAAACTATGCCATGTATTCCAGCCAATAGGACTTGGGCAAATGTGGGTTGATTCAGCAAGTGAGAAATCAGATTTAAGAGGCCGCACTTCTAATGAGCTCCCAGAGAAACCAAGGCTGTGTGTGTTCAAACTCTGCTCTATGCTAGAATCACTGGAAGAAAACTTGGAAGAATGCCGATGCCTAAGCCATGCCCTGTGTTAATTATACCAGGGGACGGGACAGACAGAGCAGTTTACTTTGTTCTTTACTCTTTTCCTAGAGTCTCTGAAGCTCCCTAGTCGACACCATGATGTAGCTGAACTACAGATTCTGGCCTCCACTTCAGTGCTTTCTGAACTTCATGAACACTAAAATCAAGACAGTTACTCCCCAAGAGCTCTTGATTCAGAGGATCTGAGGAAAGCCAAAAAACATTCCTAATCTGTTCCATAAGCCCTATGGTTCCTAGTCCAGTCATCGTCACAAGCTGAGAATTAATTCTACATTTTTAGTTGAGGACAATACTGATGTGGTGTGTTACTAACTGGCTTGTCACAGTCACTTAGCCAGGTCAAGTTCCTTCTAATGGCATGACACTCAGATGCTGTTGTTGACCTATCACAAAGATGTGCACAGCTGAAGGCCAGTGGGCACTCCACATCAGCACAGCATTAGACTTCAGGTAAGTTTAACAATTCCAAAGAAAAAAGTTATTCTCATGCGGTTTGTTCCCGGTGAAATCCCGAGACCTCTTGCTAAACACCGCTTCTTCCTCCACAGGGCCCACACTCCCTTTCCAGCCAATGAATGCAAAGCTGAGCGACCTGAAAGCTCCGAGGTTCCCCTCCCTTACTCCTATGACTCCATCATTCACTTCTTCCCTTACCATAGGAAAGGTATAGTTGAACATGTCAACATACCCTGTAAGATTTGGACAGCATTTCATCTCCAGAAGTCCAGTTTGATCAAGAGCACAAGCATAAATATCAATGCAGTGACCATTTGCAGCAGTTCGATTAGCAAGCATCTCGTAATGCTGTAAATAAAAAAAGAAAACTATCTTTAGGAAAGAGAAGCATAATTGCCAAGGCATGTCTTAATACACCTAAGGATGCAATCAAGAAAGGGAGCATAGAATTCGCTGTCTATAAAACAACCACATAGAATAAAAATACAGCTCTAGAACCATTCTCTCTAACCAGAGCCACAGATGGAGACAAGTTAATGGGAGCCAAGATCGGGAAGAGTCACTATACAATCACCTTCTGACTTCAGAAAAGTAGCCATCATTCACCTAGAGAAGTCCACACCTGGCTGTTCTGCAATTACAGCTGGAACCCAACAGTGCCTACCTTGGTCGCCTTTTTCATGAACCGCGCATTATCTTTCTCAATATCATGCCAGGAACGAATAGGAGTCTTCAATTCATCTCCAACCACCATGCCAGGTCCTTGGGTGGGAGGGCCTCCAGTGAACAGCATGATCCTGGCTCCAGTGTTTGGAAAAGTACCCTAAAAACAGAGTGAAGACTATGGTAGAAGCATATAGTACCCCCTCCGAGTATGGCTTCCATTTACAAATAAAATACTCCAAAGACTGAACTCTCCACCGTCCTGCCTCCTCACCTGCTCTCGGCACTAGGGGTGCCGTGGAGTAATACGCATGACAGCAGAGAAAAGCAGCGATTACTTTCTCCCAACCAGGTGGTTTTGCAGTTTATTTAGTAAAAGTACTTTCCACTACTCCCATTCCCGTAGTTTTTCATAAAATTTTTGGTATTTTCAAAATACTGAGGGCCTCCTCATGTGCATAATAATGACTGAAACATTTTTGGATATACAGACATGACCTGACTTAAAGCACAAGAAATTTTCAAACAGAGCTATCAAGAACAGCTTGTATGATTTGAAAGGTCCCTATAAAAGTGTGAATTACCTCCAACAATCCAACAGCAATGGACAAAGCAACACCAGTGGACCGCAAAGGTCTCTTCCCCTGAGTTACTGGCCATGGGTCCCTCTGCAGTTCCCCCAGAAGATCAGTGAGGTTCATATCAATCTTGTGAACGGGCTGCAGAAATCTGGATGATTCCAAAAGGGCACATCAGTTGTGATTTAGGAAAGTTCCTTTAACCCTAGGTCACCCAGTCAACTGCTTTTCAGAACCATTATTCAAAAGCAAAAACTCAATCCTTTTCCTTCAAAATTATCTCTATAAACACAAAAGCAATTCCAAGCAATTTTAATGTGAAATATACTATAAAATCTAATAATCACTAATTTATACATGTATCATTAAAAAAAATCAAACTGAAAAGGAAAATGTCAGCTTAATTAAATTTTAAGCAGCAAAGAAATCCTAATAATAAATCCAGTTTGTTTCTGTGGACAGTCTCTACCATGCTGAAGCTTCTGTTCACATGCTTCTTGAGCCTTAGAAGCTGAGAAAAACACTGGTTTCCCACCAGAGTGGAGGTTGTCTCCAACACAATTTGCTGGCGGCTAACCTGGCCGAAGGCAACCACAGGCCTTCAGTCAACTGAAGGAAGTGAATGCCTGCTCACAAGGTTTATTTCAAAGTACCCAAAAGTGGTTTTTGTTTTGTCAGCTTTACTTAAGGATCAAGGATAACAGCATGTGTCCAAAAGGAGGGGACCAATGAAACAGTGTCAAAATGTTTCTATAGGACATTGAATAGCAACTGGGTCTAGTCTTTAATTCTTTTTCTTAAAACTATGGGACCGGAAGTCCTAGCATCGCTCTTCTTGCTCTCCTGGGCTGTCAGGCATGCCCACCACAGAACATGTAACACTGTGTACTGATAGCTCACCTGCTGGAAACAAAAGGCTGCTCCTGAGGTTGAGCAGGCCTTGCTTGCTGCATGGGCATAGCTGACTTGGTCAGGCCCAGCATATCCTGAAAGGAAAAACAGAAAGATCCAATTTCCAGCAACACTTAAAATAAACAATAAGCATCACAGATCTACCCTTGGTCCTTCTCAACAAAGCACAAACCTGTATCTGTTTTGCAGTTAAATCCTTGGTCCCTCGGAAGACGTAACTCTTGGAGATTCCTTCACAGCTTAACTCGTGAACCTGCACCATCCTCCCAAAAGTGATAAGACCAACCAGAGCATCGGGAGGAAGGAGACTCAAGGACATCTGCAGGGACTCTTTGAGTGCTTGAAGGTCATCTTCCTCCAAACATGTGTCAACCACATAGAGAAAGATCAGAGGGGATCGAGCACCTCGCTTTGGGCAAAGAAAAACAGCATAATGATCAGTATACACATAGCTACAGCCAGCTAGCATAGAGCAAATTAGGTACAAAACAGCAAGTCTTTATACCTGTAAATATCCCAGGGGCTACAAACTGTATAGCTAAAAATCTACACCAGCTTCTAATTACCTCATCAAATGACCCAGAGTACATCAAAACAAACATAAATCTAAAAATGTATTTAATATCTAATACCTACTATGTGCCACACATTACTGCAGACCCTGGGATACATAACTAAACAGAAAGAACAAAGATTCCTGGCCAACCAGCGGGAAGGCCAGGGAGCAGTAACAGCTAAGATGGAGGAAGGTGGCAGATCCCTGTGATAAAAAGGGAGCAGGGCCAGGGATGATGCCATACGCCTTTAATCTCAACACTTAGGAGGCAGAGACGGATGAATCTCTGTGAGTTGGAGGCTAGCCCGGTCTATATACTGAGTTCTAAGACAGCCAAGGGCTACATAGTGAGACCTTGTCACAAAAAGTAAATAAATAAAAAATAAAATAAAAGAGATAGAGAAAGAAAAGGTCAGCCTCAGTAAGACAGTAAAATTTGAGGGGACAAGACCCAACAGATAAAGGCCAAACCACACCTGATGACCTGCATCGATCCCCAGAACCCACAAGGTAGAAATATTGGCGTCCACAAATTATCCTCTGATCTTGACACGTATGCCCCCCACACACACACATAAATAAACAAATACATAAACAAATCATGGTAATGGGGAGGAAGAAGGGAAGGGAGTGGGGAGCAACACAGACACAGAGCAAAAATGAGTTCCAGCCTGAGGAAAAAGATCAAACGCCCTCTGGCAGGTGTGACACTTGAGGAGTCAAGAAGGCCCACAGGCTGAACAAGGACCCTAGGGGGGGATGAGACATGGGGCCTTGAAGACTATCTTTTGTTTTGAGTGAAGAGGGGCCAATTCAGTCAGTGGAGGCTTCTGAGCAGAGAAGTAACATAATACATGTTTCTAGAGAGTTACAATGACTGCTGGGTTAAGAATAAAATACAAGCAGGCATAGGTCAATGAGGGAGAGCAGCTAAGATACTGTACGTATCTAGTGAGAGGAAGATGGCACAGGATGGCTGGGGACAAGAAGGTGTGGGGGGTAGAATCTAGGTATGTTCTGAATAGTGACTCAGTGGATGGCCTACTAAATAAGACAGGGGATGTGGAAGAAAGAAATCAATGGTGAGAACAGGAAGGGGTAGATCTAACTCTTCTAGGCCAGGCTAGCCACTGTTCATCTCCTCGGCTGCATTTGGTTGTTGATTTCACCGGACTCATGCTCAAGATAGGAAGATCATGGGCAAGGTGTGTGAGGGGCCTAAGTCTCAGAATGCTTAGAGAGAGCCAGAGGAAACAGCTAAGATCAGGGAGGTGGGGAAAGAACCAGACTACAGAATTTACATCAGGGCCAGACAATCCCTGCAAGCCTATCTCTCCTTCTACCATATAGGGACCAGCGACAGGAAGGGAGGAGGCACCACCTAGACAATGAAGTGTCTCAAGTGAGATGGAGAAGGCTGTGGAGACATGCTTTAATTCAGTCAGTTCCACCTTTGTTAAAGCCTAGGTCGAGACCTGAAAACAAAGCCAGTAATTCAAATGTACTGTAACATACTATCTAGAATCTGCACCCACGGACACCAGCTTCACTTTACAAAGCCAGTATCGCAAATGTACTGTAACATACTGTCTAGAATCTGCTCCCATGGACACCAGCTTTACTTTACAAAGCCAGTAATGCAAATGTACTGTAACATACTGTCTAGAATCTGCTCCCATGGACACCAGCTTTACTTTACAAAGCCAGTAACAAAATGTACTGTAACATACTGTCTAGAATCTGCTCCCATGGACACCAGCTTTACTTTCACGGACAGGTGAGATATCTGTATCACTCCAAGTATTTCAAAAGAAACTCAATTTTAACAGTGTTCATTAAACACGTGACAAAAAAATTACCTGGATGACGTACTCAATTGTTGAAAACTGAGGCATCAATTCAGCAGGCTGGTTCACCTCAGATATACCTGCATATGCTGGAGGGAACTAATGAGAAGAAAACAAAACAACATTTACTTAGGGCTACAAGCGATTTGTGTTCCACTTTTTGATTTGTGCTGGAGCTAGCCTAGGCATAGGCAAATGTACCACTTCTGAGCTCCAGTTCCAAACATGCATGGTACACTTATGTTCCATTTATAACACTGATTTATGACCACGTTAATTCTGAAAGCACAAAATAAAAACCATCTTGCTAAAACACAAATATTAGCACTCAAAGCTTCTAATTCTCTTACATGTCTATGGCCATATAACCTTAAAAAAGATTTACTGATAAAAATAGATATTACACTTGATTTTGGCCAAAAGGCTAGCCTAAAACCCATGTCCAGAGAGTAAGTCTACCCCTAACACTTCCTGGACCAGCGCCAGGACCCACAGGCTGGATGACCCAGAGACCTAGGATAGAACCAAACATGCCTGGAGGGGGAAAAATGTCAATAAAATGATGCCTAACAATATTCTGCTTTACACACAGATTGCTGCCTAGCCCAATTGTCATCAGAGAGGCTTCATCCAGCAACTGATGCAAACAGATCCAGAGACCCACAGCCAAACATTAGGCCAAGTTTGGGGAATACTGAAGAGGGGGAAAAAAGATTGTAAGAGCTGGAGGGGCCAAGGACAATGTTATGAAATAGTACTTTAACTATGTAAAGATGTATTACATTTGTTTATGTTGCAGAATATTGCTTTAACTAGGCAAAAACGTGTTACATTTGTTTCTACTCCATTTGTTTAATTATGTTAAAGTGTGTTGGTTTTGTTTATGCTCCATTTGTTTAATTTGTAGCGATATGTTGCTGTTCCACCTTGCCTGTCTAAGGTACTTGAATGGTCTAAAAAGCTGACCAGCCAATAGCTAGGGAGATCTCTGAGTTCCAGGACAACTAGGGCAACACAGGAAAACCCTATTAGGGGAGAGAGGGTGAAAGACATGGCACTTTTGTTTGTTGTTCTTGAAACAGGTTTCTCTGTAGCTCTGGCTATATTGGGACATATTCTATAGACGAGGCTGGACTCGAACTCAGAGATCCATCTGCAAGTGCTGGGATAAATGGTGTGCACCATCACCACTCAGCAAAACAACACTTTCAAAGCAGAAGGAGCTCAACACTGATACTGGACCCCTAAAGTTACATGAAAATTCAATAACATGTACCATCTAATTAAGAAATTAATGTGATCCAATAAAATATAAACAGCAAATCTATTTTCTTTAGGTAATATATTTACTTCCTATAGAAAACTTAGAAATATCAGAGATATTTATATGTCCCCTACTATTCAAAACCAATGTGCCCAACAAAAGCCATTTCCTGAGATCACCAAAGAGTGCTCATCACCAGTGTAGATAGAAATGTAAGTTGATATAATCTTTTCCAGAGTAGTACAACAAAAACAAAATGTGTGTGTGTATATATATACATATATATATATATATATGTCGTTTTAAATTACATACCTGATTTCTTTGAAAACAGAAATTGCAAGCCCAAAGTTTTGCTCGATAATCCACTTGACTGTAAGAAAGATAAATATCACAGAGGTTTATTTCTAAGCAGGAAAGCAATCAAATGTAGACTAAAGTTCTGTAAATTAAACAGACATGTGCTCCTATGAGTGTGCATATACAGAAGAGCTCATGAGATTGACTGCAGGGTAAACTAGCTATTAAGTACACCAAAAAATTCCCTCAAATTAGTAAATTCTTTTTTTGTCTTTTTCATGTCTATGATCATGTTTTAAGATTTCTTCACTGCCAGGCGAGGGTACATGCCTTTAATCCCAGCACTCGGGAGGCAGAGGTAGGCGGATCTCTGCGAGTTCAAGGTCAGCCTGGTCTATAAGAGCTAGTTCCAGGACAAGCTCCAAAGCTACAGAGGAACCCTGTCTTGAAAAACCAGAAAGAAAAAAAAAAAGACTCTTCACTCACATAAACTATAAGCTTTTTCCTTTTGCCTTTATTTTAACTTGGTTGTCAAGATAGACCCAACGTTTCCAACAATGTAAACTCTTTTAAAGATCTGTTTAACTATTTTAAGTGTATGTGTTTTTTCCCTGTATGTTATGTGCGGCACACACATGACTAGCAGAGGCCAGAAGAGGGTGAAGGATCCCCTGGTACTGGAGATACAGAAGGCTGAGCTACATGTAGGTGCTGGGAACATAACCACGAGTCTCTGCAGTAGCAGCAAGTACGCTTAACCACTGAGCCACCAATCTCCAGCCCCTATATACAACCTTCAATTTCAATAATGAAATCATATTTCATACTTAGGCCATAGAAAGTATGTTTCCAGGTTGGTAAAGCTGCTAGAAATGGTTCATGAGAAAGCATCTATTGCTTCTTTTCCCTTTGTGAATTTAGGGTATTCCTAGCCAGTGGCTACCATTTTATAAGCAGGGCAGAGATTTTCCTAATATGAGCTTGATAAAGAAAAAAAAAATGAAATAAAGGAAAAGGTGCTTCTGCATACAAAACTTTTAACACTCTCAATTTGCTTCAGAATCCCTCAGCCATGAATGGTGGTACACTTCCATGTCTTATAGCCTCCCCCTGATGCCAGAGAGCCACACAAGTCCTCGAGGTTGAGACCAAGTTATGCAACATGAACACTCTACCACAAAAAATAATGGAAAAAAAGTATTTCCAATAGTGCCCAAATATATGAATAGGATAGAATCTCAGGTTTAAAAAAATTCACTCAACAATAAAATTACTGGGAGTCAAATTTCTTCTGCCAGAGAAAGACAGCTTAGTAGTTAACAGCAAGCACTTGTTGCTCTTCCACCAAAGTTTAGTTCCTAGCATCCACCCAGGTAGCCCACTCTTCTGTAACTCCAGCTCCAAAAAATTCTACCCCCTCTTCTGCCCTTCGCAGGTACCACATGCAAATGGCAACTTGTGTAATCATGTGTACACACACACACACACACATTCTTCTGTTTACTGCTTCTTCCAGATATATTACATAGTCATATAGAGGATGTACAAAAAGAGTAAAGTTTTTTAATTTTTCCAATGCTTTAAATGGTCAGATGGTGGTGGCACACACCTTTAATCCCAGCACTCAGAGGTAGAGGCAGGTGGTTCTCTGTGAGTTCAAGGCCAGCCTGGTCTACAAGAGCTAGTTCCAGGATAAGCTCTAGGACACAGAGAAACCCTGTCTCAAAAAAAAAAAAAAAAAAAAAAAAAAAAAAAAAACCCACAAAGAAAGAAAGGAAAAAGAAAGAAAGAAAGCCATTCCTCAAAGTCCACAATTAATTCAGAAGCAAACTGCTAATCTGGAAGGGGATAAGAAAGTAAGGAAGTGAAGAAAGAGAGGGATGGAAGAAGGAACAATTCCAAACTCTCCCCATCTGTCCTCCCCTTATTCAAATAAGGTTCTTTCCAGAAATACCTTTAATCCCAGCTTTTGGGAGGCAGAAGCAGAGGCAGAAGGATCTTTATGAGGTAGACACCAACTAGGTCTACATAGTGAGTTCCAGGACAGCCAGGGATAGATCTACCTCAAAAAAGACAGAAAACAAAAGATTCCAATTTGATCTGAAGTATTTGACCAGAGAGGTTTCCGTGAGCAATCATCCCTAAGAATCTTAGCGTCTACTTACTCTTTCTCAAACTGGAAACTCTTCTACAGAAATCAAGTGACTTTTATATATTATAAAATATATAAAATATATTATTATATATTATATAAAGATGACAATTTATTTCTTATTTTACCAGGTTTTTAAAGCATTCATACCAAAGTGGATTGAGAATAGCCTTGCAGGTTGGCCTGCTGCAAAGCACAGGTTCATACTGTACAGGAGGCAGGTCTGGGCGTTCCTTTAAAGGAGTGAGGAGACAAGCCAAGGGAACAACCATTCTTGTGGCTTCAAGGCGGCTAGAAGGCCACACATTCCAACTGAAACGCACGCCATCTCGCTCTTCATTCTGCTGAATGAACTCCAGGTATGTTGCCATGGTCTAAAAAGGAAACTAAAAATAAAGCTGTAATTAGATGCAAAATTCTCAGCTGATCTTAAATAAAACAAAAAAAATAAAAGATGGTCCCAAGCCAGGTGCAGTGGTTCATACCAGAAATCTAGCACTCAGTCCCACACAAAGAGATAGTGTTTCACAAACACTTGGTGAGGAAAAACCTGTCACTGCAGGATAACAGTAACTTTCTTCTCTCAGACCCCCAAGGTAGACTATTCTTGCTTTCTGTCTTATTTTTCTGTTGTCATGATAAAGACCATGGCCAAGCCAGGTGTGGTGGCACACAACTTTAATCCCAGCACTTGGGAAGCAGAGGCAGGCGAATCTCTATGAATTTGCAGCCAGCTTAGTCTACAAAAAGATAGCCAGGACCATTACACTGAGAAACCCTGTCTCAAAAAACAAAGAAGACCATGACCAAAAGCAGCATGGGGAGGAAAGGGTTTGTTTCAGCTTACTCTTATAGTCCTTCATCTTCCAGGAAAGTCAGAGCAGGAACTCACGGCAGGCACTATACAGCGGCCAGGGGAGAGCACTGCTTACTGACTCGTTCCTCAAGGCTTGCTCAGCCTGCCTTCTTATAAACCCAGGACCACCTGCCTAGGGGCAGCACTGCCTATGGTGGGCTGGACCCTCGGGCATCAATCAGCAATCAAGAAAATGCCCAACAGGCCCACCTGGTGGGAGCATCTTCTCAACTGAGATTTCCCTTTCTTAAATGACAAAGCTTCTGTCAAGTTGGCAAAAAACTAATAGGTCACTTTCTCAAACCATCTCTGTAGAACTTGAAAAAAATTAATCAAAGCAGTTAAAGGCTGAAGTGCTTGGCCATTTGTTAGCTGTGTGTAGGCGGATATTACTACTATCTAGTTGTTTGTTTGTGGTGCTAAGGGTTGAACCCAGGGCCTTGTGCATGCTAGGCAAGCACTGAGCTCAAGTCCTCAGACAAGCCAGTTTCAACCATGTATCTAAAGTCTCAAACTGTTTCATCGGCCAGCAACTTCCCTAATTCCCTTCCTTCCTTTATCCATCAAAGCACATACTGTATGAAATGTTACATTCCAAGTAACCTTTGTGCCCCCCTCCCACATACACACACACACTGCTCCTGTGGAGGAAAGAACTGTATGCTGATTTGAGAATCCGGTTACTAACAGGAAGCAGCATGAAATTCAAGCATTTCTAATGGGCACACCAACACTACGAAGGGGAGTTTGCTTTCATGCCAAGTCTCCCCTTGTCCTCCTTCCTTAGCATGGTTGCTTAAGCTCATCCTTGAAAAGCCCTGGGAAGTCAGTCCTTCGGACTAAGCTTTCAGACCCCAGTGTTGTTGAGTAAATGCCTCCTAGCTGTGGACACATCGCAACACATAAGTTACTGAGCTTCAACTGAACAAGCCCTTCGGGAAAGCAAGCAAGGACTGGCAAGGTGGTCCAGCGGGTAAAGTATGACAGCCCGAGCTTGTTCCTCAGATCCCACACAGAGCTGTAAAGAGAGAACCACTACATCAAGTGTTGCCTTCAGCCCCCAGCATGGGAGACCTGACAGGTGCACACATAGCATGCACATCTCATGCAAAGAAATAAACAAAACAATGAAAAAGGAAAGCAAGAACACTGAATCCATGAGATGAGAACAGAGGGAAAATTCTTGTAATCTCCATTATCTGAGAAGCTGAGGCAGAACCAAAGGAGTTCAAAGCCTCCTGGGCTACATAGGGAGATCATATAAAATATATATGTATGTGTGCATATGTATATGTAATATTATATATAGCATATATTATATATACTATATATGTAATATAATAGGTAATATTTTACATATATATAAAATAGTAAAGTGCTTTTAGTGACAGACATGCTTGATAACTGTCTCCTCTGAGGAATACCATACTGCAAATAAACTTCGAGGAGGGCAATTTTACATGCCCAGAAAAGCAAATTAATTATTCTACCATACAGAACCCACACAACGAAAATCCCCAACCTGTTCCAACGGAAACTCTAAGACATCTCCTTGTTATTGCTGACAAACACAGGAAGCCGAAACACTGACTACACAGAAAGCACTTATGTACCTTCCTGGAGGGCAAAAAATAAATCACAGGTACGTACGTTCTAATATCGCCATTTTCAGCAGCTACTTCAGAAAACCCCATTCAATATCGGTGATCCCTCTTTAAAGGTCCCCAGGTCTCTCTACATTTTAAAATCTGCTCCCTGTTTCCCGTGACCTCCTTTCCTGACCCTTCTAGACCACAGTTACTTAATCCTGTTCATGTTAATTCACAGATTTCAGTGAATGAACTAAAACCCTTTTTAGTTCTATGTTCTTTTATTTAATTCGATATGTTGAGAAAATGCACATTTTTTTTCAAGGGACATGAGTCCACTGCTCATAGCAATTTCTCAAGGAGTACGGATATCTGAAAAAGTAAACACGCGAGTGAGAGAATACACAAAAGGATCCAATAAAATATCGGAAAGGATCCAATAAACTATCTGAGCCACTCTCATTTCTCCACGACATAACTTTCCAGGACTTAGTAGCCATCTGTAAACGCGGCTAAACAACACCTAATCCTGTACGGAAGATCTGGGTTGTGGTCTCACTTATCACAAAGCAAAACTCAAGTTTTTCATGAGGATTCAGTCCTTCCGGATGTTCACGCCACCACCACCACCACCCCAATTCCCGTGGCTAAAGAGCCAGAAACTGGTCCTCTGCCATCAGGCATGGGACGGACGAGTCACTTTCATCCAGTTTCTGGATCATCAATCCCCTCTGATGCCTCAGCCTGACAAGCAGAGGGCTCCTCCCCGAAGCAGCCCACCTTTCAGGGGCACCTCTGGCCTCGGCCCTCCTCATCCTCCTAAGCGCCCACTCACCAACGCGGGACGGCTCAGCTGCCCAGAGCCACTCACCTGGACAGAGCCTTCCGCGCCCCACGGACTCCAGCGCTCGGCTCCGGCTTCCACCGCCAAGTCCACCTCAGCTCACAGTCGATTGGTCAGTGCCCCCATACGTAACTCCACGGCGCCTTGTCTTAGCCAATCAGAGAGCGCTGCTCTGGCTGACGCATGAGCGCGAAACCGTCAGAAACGCTGCGCCGCCATCTTTGAATAGGGCAAGGCAGTCGTTTCTCACACTCGAACCTGCAAAATCCAGAGTTTCTTTAGGGTACGTGCGTCCTCGAACACAGTCCTAAACGCTTCTCCTGCCCCTGCGCAGGACCTCGGCGCCTGCAGGTCCGTCGTCCAAATGCATCCAACACTCCTCAGGCGTCCGCCCTTACTCACCATGACGTTTGTTTGCCTCAGAGGGAAGTCCCTCTGGTCACCTTAGTTACCGGGAAGCGAGACCGGTGACGTGTAGCCCCAGAGGAACCCGAAGTTGTCCGGAAGAGGCCATCAGCCTGCGGGAAGGGCCATGGAGGTGGCAGGGAGTCTCTACCGCTAGTTGAAGTTCTTTCTGAGCGTGGCATGCGCAATTTCTCGCACGACCAAACTTTCCCTTCTCACTTGCTGCTATGGCTTCTGCGCTCAGAAGAGCCTGTTTTCATCTGTCATCCAACAAGGAAATGAGTAATTGGGTACAGTCCTCGTATTCAAACATTTTAGGAGTCAAACAGAGTCCACTTTAATTGATAATACAAATTTCTGTGACCGCCACAGTCATTTTATAATTTCTTACAAGTGGGGAAGAAAAAAACCAGCAAATTCTCAAATCTTTTTGAAGATTTATTTTTAATTAGACCTGCCTGTGTGTCAGTGTATGCATGTGTGCACATGAGTGTGCAGGACCTACGGAAGCCAGAAGAGAATGTGGAGCCCCATGGAGCTAGAGTTACAGGCAGTTGTGTATCCCCTAACATGAGTGCTGGGAACTGAGCTCCAGCGCAACACACTCAACCCCTGAACCAACTCTCCATCCCCAAAACTCTAAAATCCTAAGTTTATGCTGTTTAGGCAAGTCAAAGAATATTCATTAAATAGCACAATTAATTATTAATTCAAACTGTTCTTTAAATCAGGCCTACGTATGTTCTGGCTGGCCTAGAACTCATACACATCTGCTTTCCACTGTCCTCATATGCCTCCTGAGTGCTAGGATTAAAAACACAGGCCATCAAATCAGTGTGATTGTTTCTCAGAAAACTGGAAATCAATCCACCTCAAGACCCAACAATACCACTTTTAGGCATATAGCTAAAGGAGGCACACTCATACCACAAGAACTTGTGCTCAACTATGTTCATAGCAGCATTATTCATAATAACCACAACCTGGAAAAAACCTAGATGCCCCTCAACCAAAGAATGGATAAAGAAAATGTGGTACATTTACATAATGAAGTACTACTCAGCAGTTTTTAAAAAATGACATCTTGAAATTTGCAGGCAAATGGGCGAAAATGGAAAAAACCATCCTGAGTGAGGTAACCCAGAAAGATAAATATGGTATGTGCATACTCATAACTGGATATTAGGTATAACGCAAAAGATAACCAGCCTACAATCTACAACCCCAGAGAAGCTTTGACAAAGGTAGCAATATCTCCTGTCCTCTCGTAGCAATGGGTGTGAGTCCTCTTTTCCTTCTAGCCTGACACATTGACATATAAAGAACACACAACTTTAGTTGTACAGTCTCATCCCCGCATCAAAAAGAAGCGTGGAAACATAGAAGAGTTTGGTACCATAGAGAAGACGATGCTGTTCTTCCTTGTCAGTATGGGAGTCGTATAGAATGACCGAGACAGTCAGACTGACCGAGACTATCAGAGAACACTACTAAACTAGACTTATGGTCACCTTTCACCTATAAACTATTAGTTTCCTTAGAATGATTATCAAATGGTTGATAAAACCAATTTTCTGATTGTTGTTACTATCAGAGGAGGGGGATAAACTAGCCAGCCTGAGTAAATCAGAAAGAAGAACTGAAAATTATTAGAAAGAAGCAGAGAAAGCTAGAAGAACAGTCCCTCTACTTAGCATTCACCTTCTAGGACCAAACATTTAAGCCTTAATGTGATCATCAGTAATGATGATCCTTCCGGGTTCCTGCTTCATGAAAGAGTCTGGGAGACATTCTGTAGGACACATAAAAAAGTGACTAAACTGTCTTTAAAATTTCCTGCTTTATGAAAATGTGTGCTGAATATTATGAGCCTGTAGGCTGAAGATGAATGCCCCAATGGTACAGAAAAACTTTGGGTGACTGTCCAGGAAGCAAGATGTCTCTGTCATTTCTAGAGTTTTTGGAAGTGGCTTACAATGTACTTCCTGTTTACTTAAGTAATATTAGATCCTTCTGGAGTCTTTGATGGAGTTGAAGAATAGATAGTTATAGTTTTCCTTTGTTATGATAAAGGACAAAATAGATCTAAATATTGTAACTGTAATTCTTGCTTGATACCGGTTATATGTAGTTTTACTATGTTAAAGCCTTCCTTTTTGTTTAAACAGAAAAGGGGAAATGGTATAGGAGGTCCTTCTGTATTTGTTTGCTTTCATTGGTCATTAAAGAAACTGCCTTGGCCTAGTTGATAGGGCAGAACTCAGGTAGGCGGAGAAGACAGAACAAAATTCTGGGAAGAAGAGCAGAGTCAGGCAGACACCATAGTTCTCCTGCCAGAGATGGATGCTGGTTAGACTCATGCCAGTAAGCCACAGTCAAGTAGCGATACACATTAATGGAGATGGATTAAGTTAAGATGTGGAAGTTGGCCAGTGAGAGGTTAGACCTAATGGGCCAGGAAGTAATTTAATTGGTACAGTTTCTGTGTGATTATTTTGGGTGTAAACTAGCCAGGCGGGATGAAACAAAAGGACCCACTCTCACTACAACATTCAATAAGAAATTTAATTAATAATTAATATTTACTAATAAATTTAATTAATAATACATATGAACATATTTTATCCTATATTTTTGTATTCTCCTAAATGATAACAAACATTCATAACCCACTAAATAACCAACAACCACCCACACCTTTTCTTGGGAATGTGGGTGTCGTGGTCTTCAGATTGTTTCCTGTTGTGTGTGGGCATAGGCATCTTTAGGAGTCCCTGAGATAGTTGACATAATGACCAAGTCCTGTGAAGACCAGCTGTAACCTTTGTTGAATATATATATATATATATATATATATATATATATATATATTCACCTGTCAAGATTCAGGAGTTTTCCCTTGAGCTGTGGAACAATCTTTTTGTCCAATATAAATATGTAGTATTCTCATTAAGCTAAGAGCTAACTTGCTGATAGCTAGGCAGGATTTTGGGGGCAGAAGAATGCAGAGAAGAAGAACGGCAGAATCAGAGGAGATAAACTAGAAGGATGGGAAGTACTTACATGAGGTAAACAAGCCTCAAATCAGCAGATAGATTAATAGAAACGGGTTAATTTAAGTTAATAAGACCTAGCTAAAACAAGCCTAAGCTATCAACTGAACATTAAGAATTAATATTAAGTCTCTGTGTAGTTATTTTGAGAGTGACTGGGAGGACAGAAAGGTCTGCCTATACCCTTGATCCATAGGCAACAGAAGGAGACCTGCATGCCACCATGTTTCCAGCCATGATGATAGTGGACTAAACCTCTGAACTGTAAGTTAGCCCCAATTAAATGTTTTCCTTCATAAGTGATGCTGTGGCCATAGTATCTCTTTACAGCAATAGAAAACCTAACTGTAGGGTAAAAGGGCCAGCCAAAGAAACCCATCCTGATTCAGAAACCAGAGCTACTGAAAGAAATACTGTAGCCCTGAAAGAAACACACTCTGGCTCTGAAACCTGAACCAGTGAAAGAAACACTTTAGCCCTGAACCCAGAACCAAAGAAATGCATCCTGACCCTGAAACCAGAGCAAAGAAATACACTTTGGCACTAAAACTAGAGTCAGTGAAAGAAGAATGCCCCGGCCCTGAAAATAGAGCCAAAAGCTAAAAAGGGCCAGTGAAAGAAGTACAGTTTGGCCCTGAAACCAGAGCCACCTCTGCCCCTGATCAATTAAACTAACCAGGCAAACTAACCAATCCCTGAGCAGAAAATCTGGAAAATTCCATCCCTAAGAAGCCCTATATAAGCCCCGCTCCCCTACCCGTGCCTGTTCAGTTGTGGGTTGTCCTTGCCCACCCTGACAGAGGCAGTCATTCTCCTGGACTCCTCCTTCCCAAATAAATCTCTTTCTTAAGAGTTTTGGGTTAAGATCTTTTGCCAGCATGGAGTAACAACTTGTGAGAAGGGGGAGGAGATTGCTACATGTCTGCAAGGGTTTCCCTTTTAGCAGAGTGAAGCTGAAGAAACACCTTGGGCCACAAAAGTGCTCTGCTAAGAAGTTTCCTTAGGGTAACAGAGCAGAGCTCAGCTGTGCTGACTCTGAGAGGAGCAGGATTGCTACATCCTGCAGGGAAACAATCCCCCACCACACCGCAGCTTCAGGCATAGCCTGACTTCCCAAAAAGTCAGGATACCTTTCCCTCCAGAGCTGCTGTATTTATGCATCTGTACTGGCCTGCCCTTGGGGTTCTGACAAGAAAAGTCCTCAACTGTAGCCACTAAGAGCACCTCCTGTGCACATACACTTCATTTACTTTTAAGAGGGTCTTGTCCACCTCCTCTCCCCCCCCCTCTCTCCTTCTCTGCCTACCTCTCTGTCTTTATCTCCTCTCTCCTCTGTCTCTCTCTTCTCTTCTACTGCTTCTGTCCCCAGAGCCCAGTCTCCTCCTCCCTTCTCTTCTTTCCCCCTTTTTATGTTCCCTTTCCCCTCATTAAAAAAACCCTTCCAGGGGCTGGAGAGATGGCTCAATGGTTAAGCGCACTGATTGCTCTTCCAAGGCTCACATTATTCTTGGAAGAATGCATTTGTCATGCCCACCTTAATAAAAACCTCAAGGAACAGACTCAAGACAACTGGTTCTGTGTTCTTTTCCTGGTTTGCCTGCCTCACCCATTTTGCAAAGTGTCCTTTCCTTCCTCCCTCTCTTCCTCCCTACTCTGGTTTCATTAATAACTCTCTGTGTTCACTAGTTTTAATTGTCAACTAGCCACAACCCAGAATCACCTGAGAAGGGTCTTGATGAGGAATCATGTAGATCAGGTTCCCCGCAGGCAGGTCTGTAGGAGACTGTCTTCATTTAGTCATTTAATTAATCGAGATAGAAAGACCCACCCTGAATGTGGGCAGTTCCAGTTCATGGGCAGGGCCCCAGACTGTGTACGAGTGAAAAAAGCCAGCAGCAATTGGGTTGGACAACCTGAGTTCAGGACCCACTTGGTAGAATGAGAGGACGGATTCCTTCAGGTTGTCCCCAAATTCCCCCCATGACTTTCATCAGTCAGTTTTCCCCATGACCTGCTTTACAGCTTTAGAGCCTGCCCGCTCTATCAGATCAGAAGGTTCATATTATCGTACAGCACATCCATTTTTTTTTTTCAGAAGCCACTGGAGTGGAAGGAAAAAGGAACATGAAGAACAAGTACGCTAGTAGAATTGCTATAACCAGAAGCCTCTGTAACATTGCGAAATGCGTATGCAGACGCCATGAAAGTGGCCCTCGGGGCATGTAGGTGTTTTCTCCTTGGCCCTCAAGTAAAGCACTAATTTAGCTGCCACTGGGTTTCCTGGAGGGAATTGCTTCCTGCATCTCAGGAACCGCGTGTGGAGGAGGGCTATGCTCTACCATCTCCGGCAGTGTGGCATACACACAAAAATTGTAAGAAACAAAAATGGGATTCAGCCATTAAGTGTAGCCGCTGCTCTTCCAGAATACTGGAGTTCGATTCCCAGCACTCACATTTGACTACTTCCATCTCCAGAGGACAATACCCTCCTCCAAACTCCTTTGCGGCACACCCGTGCATGTGGTGTGCATACACATAAATAATAATTTTTGCTGAATAAGATGACATATTCTTTTAATGCCAGCACTTAAGAGGCAGAGGCAGGAAGGTCTTTGTGAGTTCTAGGCCAGTCTGGTCTACGTAGAGAGCCCCAGGTCAGTGTTGGGGTGGGCTACATAATGAGATTGTCTTGAACGAACGAAAGTTCCATAATAATAAGATAGCACATTATGAGAATATTGTTGCCAGTACTTCATAAGGGACGTGGAGTATGAGGACGCTGGAAAAAAGGAAATCAAAGGTGAGTGATATTTGATGGCAATTCACGGGGTTTAAGTTTGGCAGCCTGTACTCTAGACAGAGAAGGAAGAGTACCTGTGGGCATCCAAGGACTACAATTCCCAGAAGGCCTTAGTGCGGGCTCCCGGCCGGATGCAGTCTCGATTTGAGCACTGCAGTTCCGAGCTGGGCAGGGGTCTCCGGCGACAGCGTTCATGGCGTCACCTAGCAAGGCAGTGATTGTTCCCGGGAACGGAGGCGGGGATGTGGCCACCCAGGGCTGGTACGGCTGGGTGAGAAAGGGACTGGAGCAGGTAAGGAATTTCAGCCACTGCCCTGCGGTCAGCTTGGCGCGGAGCGGAGGGAGGGAGGACGATGGGCGAGGCTCGAGCCTGTGCCCACCTTCCTCCAGATGAGCATAGTGTATGAGTACTCGACGATGCTAGCACCTCAAGCCTTAGATCTAAACTAGTGGCGAGGATCTTGCCTGGCGAAGCAGCCCAAAAAGCTGAGGTCTCAGTTCTTGAGACTGAGAAGAACCCTGTTATACAGAGAGTGCCCCTTCCCTACCCCAATCTACTTCCAGTTCAGATTCGAGCCTTCCCAGATAATTTTATGTTTATATTCATTATTTTAGTTTTTTTTTAAAAAAAAATTCACCACGTAACCTTTGATATATACAAAGGATGTATATAACGTGTAATACGCTACCAAACAGACCAAAAAAAAAAAATCGGTGCTATTCAAGCCCAAGGTCTTTGATTGTGTGCCATTGAGCTACACTCTTCGCCCAAATTAAACTCTAGAACATTGCCAGTATCTTCTAACTGATCTGCCTGCCTCCTGCCCCATCCCTATGACAGTCTGTAGTACATTTTGCTTCTCTTTATTGTATGTGGGAGGTGCTTGTGGAGGTGAGAAGACAATTTTGTGTAACCAGTTTCTTTCTACCTATACATGGGTCTGGGAATCGAACTCAGGAACCCATGTGTATAATCTTGTATGATATTGTTGAATTTGGCTTCTGTGTGAGCTTTATAGAAACAGCATTGCACCCTGGCTCATCCTGTGCTGCTTGCCTTTTAAGAAAAGAAGCTCCCTTCCATCGTCTGGCAGTTAGACAGTTTCCTGCTTTGGCCTCTAGAACAGAATTTCAGGAGAAAATAGAGTCCGTTTGGAATATAACTTCGGGGTTGCGGCTGAAAGCTATGGGCAAAGCTTTCAAAGGTCCAGCTGGAAATGGCCAGCAGGGTGGGATGCCCAACTGTCTCTATGGTGTATCTATATTATTTTTTAATTTTTTTCGGAGTGCAGTCTGTTTGGCTCAGGTCATTCTATCTCTAGCACATCTGCTTGGGCCTTCTCCGTAGATGGAGGCCCTAAGGATAAGCAGGTTCCAAGCGTAGACACAGGTCCCTGTGGAGTTCTACAAAACATGCGTGTATATTCATCTGTAACATAGTTTAATCCATCTCATTTCACAGTCAGCAAATACTTACTGAACTGAGCAAGATCACATCAGGTGTCACTTTTTTTTTTTTTTTTTGAGTTTTAGTTGGAAGTAAGCTCTTTATTATAGCTTTTTCTTCCCCCTTAAATCTCAGGTTCCGGGTTTCCAGTGTCTGGCTAGAAACATGCCTGACCCAAGTAAGTTTTAAACTTGCTTTTGAAAGCCTCATCCATTAGAGTTTGAGCTCACCATCTGGGGGTGAGGGGAGGGAAGCTGGAGTATCATAGTGAAAGAACAAAGATAAATACATACTAAGAACAAATAAAGCAAGGAGCTCCAGGAGGCAGGTGTAAGCCAAAAACTATGGAAGATTTCAGGAAGAACCAAGAAAAGCACCTGAGTATGGTAAAATTTAATTTTTTACTTTGTAAGCTAGCAACTTTATTTTCCCTGTTGAATGTCTGCAGACATTTTCAGGCAAAAATGTAGGTAAAATTACAGATAAAGCCTTACAGTTGAGTTCCTAAATATTTAAAAATATAAGATTTCCTCCTTTTATTATGGGTGCATCTTGGTTCAGGAAAGAAATATATACTATACATGGGTTTTAGAACGTTGTCAAGAGGTTTTGTATGTGTGTGTTTGTTTGTGTGTTTCTCAGTACTGAGACTGAACCTAGGGGTCTCACACATCCTGGGCAAGTGTTCTGCCTCTGAACTGTATCTCTACCTTGTGGGTATTTGTTTGCGAAGTTTAAATTTTTACATGAAAATTTCAGAGTTGAGGTCAGTATGTGGTATATGCCTTTAAACCTGACAGTTGGGAGCCTGAGACAAGGGAATTCTGATGTGGCCTACACAGCAAATTATGTACTAGCCCGTGCTACATAGTGAGGCTCTTTCTCGAAAAAGAGGGGAAGCTTCACCTCAATTGTAATGTATTATTTCCTTTTTTTTTTTTTTTTTAAATAAGAACGTGGTGGGGGAAGCAAAGCTCTTTACTAAAACCTTAAGACAGAGATCTTAGGCTCTGATAACAGCCCCATCCCCCACTTCTGCCTCAGTTCATTAGTGGTGAGCTGCTGTTCATTAGAGGTGGGACAGCATCACTTACAGACTCCCCCTCTGAGTACCAGACTGTTTTACCCTGAACACAGTTACAGCCCGGGAGAGCATCTGGCTGCCCTTCATGGAGACAGAACTGCACTGTGATGAGAAGACCATCATCATAGGCCACAGCTCCGGGGCTATCGCAGCCATGAGGTATGACCCTGTGGGACTGCTGCCCCAAGTGTGGTCTGTAGTCATGCTTGCTGGGGAAATAGTTGTGTTTCTTAAGTTTCCATTGCAGAGGAACAGTGCTGACCTAAAAAGTGGTAACCTAATCTGCCCTAATTTCTTCCTTGTTTGTTAAGGGATTGGAAGAAACAGATTGCTCTTACCAGGTGCAGTGATCCTTTTAAAGTTTCTGTAGCTCTGAAGCTTCCTGTTGCTCAGCTCTGTCTCCCTTTACCCCTTTTCTCCTCCCAACCAGGCATGCTGATGTCATTGTAGTTCCTGGAAAATGCCAAGTACACACCTGCCTTCCTTATCCTGCTCAGCCTTCTAGCAGGGACACTCTCTTAAAAGCTGCCTGACTTTCTCTTACCATGTTTCTGCTTGAATGTTCTATTTTGGGTGAGATCTTTAACAATTCCATATAAAAGAGCAGTCTCACTCTGCTGGCTCCTATCTCCTTTGTATTTTATTACCTATAGTGCTTTATCATCTAATATACATTGATTTCTTATCTACCCCTATTAATTTAATAGAAGCTCCATGAAGGTGGGACTTTGTTCACTGACAAGGAATCGCAGTGCCTAGGAGGGAGTGTGACATAGTAGATGTTCAATAAGTACCTCCTGGAGACTAGAGGTTGCTTCCCCTACCTACCTACAACCCCTCCCTCAATCCTTGGCATTCACAGTACACACATTTGCTTCTATCAAAATCTCCTACCTTCCTCACTGGCCTAGGGGGTAAGGGATTAGCTGACCAAGCTGTTTCAGGTTGGGCTTCTTCCATATTTCCTTCTGTCTGTTCCAAGCAGTCATTCAAAATATCATGCGAATTGTATGTCATGGAATCTTGCCACATTTTATGACCTTTCAGCTACACAGATCAAGGGGATGGGTTGTAGCATACTCTGTCCTTTTGTTTACCAGCCATTGGTAAAGATGGATATCTTCTAAGTCCTCTGAATTCATCAGCATTGTCAGCAGCCTTCTAAAAATTGGCTTCTAAAGTTAGGAGTGGCAAAGAAAAATGATGCGCAAACCATCAGTGTAAAGGTGTGAAGAAACGGGGAGCTGGTACAATCATACGGGACATGCTAGCTGATTTATTAACTACTAAGGGATATTGATCTTTCTCAATGGAAAGTGCTGGGAACACCTTACCAAGCAATCAAACAGTACCATTGATAGTGGGACACACATCATGTGTCCCTGAAGTGACGAGGCTTTCTTGCCAAAAATATATAATCTCAGTTTAACTGTGAGAAAATGAATTTAGCTTAGGGAACTGACCTGAACTTTATAAAGAATATAGGCAGCGGTATATGATTGGGTATGATAATGGTACTAAGGTTATTCGTAGGGGACTTGTACTAAGGTAAGTGTAAAGGGTAGCAACCTCAATCAGTCTGGGTGGGGCTTTTCCTGTCATGTCTTCTGTGGTTTGATATTTCTTGAGTAAGCAGGTAGGGGGTGGGAGAACTTTATTTTCAAGAATGAAATTCGAGCCCTAAACGTTTCCTCTTCAAAGGTCTCAGTATTTCCTTGGCCTGCTCTTGGCAGAGAGAGGGCATCTGTAGATAGTGGGCTGGTGGCCTACAGAGGGTGCTGTTCACAGAGCATTAAGGCTTTTCCGACCCGTAAGGAGACAGTGATCATTTGGGCGTGGGGACAGTTGTAATACGACACAATGAGAACACATGTACAGGGGCAGCGGAAGTACTTTTCTTGCATTGTCCAGTTTTTCTTACATTGCAGGTTCCTGGGCCTTAATCCCATTTCTCTGAATTCCATGCTCTGGGGCTGAGTCTAGGATCTCATCGGAATGTAGACACACACTAAAGGTGGATGAGTGCACACAGCAGCGGTTATTTTCTTGCTTGCATCTGTCTCGGTAGCATATACCTCCTTTCTGTGAACTCACATCAGATGGCTTACTGCTTTTCAGATTTAATAAGACCATATATTACTGACACTATCTTTCTCATGCCAGGTATGCAGAGACACATCAGGTATATGCTCTTATACTGGTGTCTGCATACACTTCAGACTTGGGAGATGAAAACGAGCGTGCAAGTGGTAAGTCTTTAGGGAGAACACCCAGGAAAGCCCTTCCCTAGGCACGGGATAAACTGCCAAGTTTACAAAGTTGTTATTCTCTCTCAGATAGCCCTAAAAATATAACAGCAAATTTATATTTATATTATATAATAGCAAGTGAGACATTTGCCACCTATTTTTTTCCAATCTGAAGTCTAGAATGAATCCCAGGACCTGGTTTTACTCGAGCCTCTTTGTCTTCGCAAGTCAGTATGGTATCAAGTCCTACAGATAGGAAAACCAAAGAACTGTCCTGAATTTAAGCCCCTGATCCTTTGCACCTCTGTGAGGGCCCCCACTAGATAGTTTTAGATATCTAGGATGATGATTCATGCATATCGATAGGCTATTTTTTTTTCTGTAGGGTACTTCAGCCGCCCCTGGCAGTGGGAGAAGATCAAGGCCAACTGCCCTCACATTGTACAGTTTGGCTCCACTGATGACCCCTTCCTTCCCTGGAAGGAACAAGAAGAAGTGGCAAATAGGTTGGATGCCAAATTGTACAAATTCACCAACCGTGGTCACTTTCAGAACACAGAGTTTCCTGAACTAATTAGTGCGGTGAAGTCTATGCTAAAAGTACCAGAATAGTTGGGATGACTCCTGCTCTCCAACATGCCACACAGTACTAAACTTGAAATGCCTACTTATGCTACAGAAGTGCCTGAAAAACAAGTCTGTTTGAACACTTACACTAAGCTACTAGCATTTTCATTTCCCATAGCTTAACTCTTCTTCAAAAGCTGTAACTATAGAAGTATTTTCTGTTTGATAGGGAACACAGAAGGAGTTTATTTAGCCATCCTACTGATCCAGGGAGCAAGTCAGAAGTAGAACCAGACATGGTGGCGTGTCCCTGTAATTCCAGCACTTGAGAAAGTAGGGACCAGGAGGGGCTAGCCTGACCCTGTCTCAGTAAAGAAACAGCAAGTAGACTCAGGTATCCTGAGTCTCATTCCAAATTATAACTCAGTAGCTTCTGCAAGGTGTGACCCACTCCTGACATCCTAGTACTTGGGGAGCTGAAGAAAGTAGATCTGGAATTTGAGGCCTTCCTAAGCTAAATATTTAGTAAAACCCTGTCTCAAAAAACAAAACAAAAAACCCAAAGAAACAAAAACTAAACAAATTTTTATGAAACGTATGAGAGACACCTTTTCTTTTTGAAGTAAAATTTTCTCTTACTGGGGTAAAAAAAAAAAAAAAACATGATTAAAAGTCCAGAATGTTCCTAGAATTCAAAACTCTAGCTGCTGGGGCTGGAGAGATGGCTCAGTGGTTAAGAGCATTGCTTGCTCTTCCAAAGGTCCTGAGTTCAATTCCCAGCAACCACATGGTGGCTCACAACCATCTGTAAAGAGCTGGCCTCCAGACATACACACAGAATATTGTATACATAATAAATAAATAAATATTAAAAAAATAAAACCAAAAACTCTAGCTGCTGCTTCATGGTGGCTCAAGATAGCAAACTCAAATTTGGGTCTTCATCACTCAGATCTCTGACCCCATCCCAGGTCCTTCTGACAAGATGAGAGACCAGCATAAAGGATCCTGAGCCAGGAAGCTACAGGGGACAGATATCTGCATAGCTTGTCACCTGTATACCATCTTCAGGCAGACTCGCAGGATCAGGGCTTTGGGAGTGCAGTACAGGAATGTGACAAGTGTTGGTCTTTTTTCTAAGCTGGGGACTATATGCATATAATCCCTACATGAAGTATGACAGCTGGCAACTGTAATTGAACAATTTGGAAAAGCTACAAGACAAAGACTAAGTTATCCATTTGTGAATTTAGTCATAAACGTTTTAGATTCTCTATAGAATAGGCAGTGGTGGGGCACACCTTTAATCCCAGCACTTGGGAGGCAGAGGCAGGTGGATTTCTGTGAGTTCAAGACATGGTCTACAGAGCAAGTTCTAGGACAGGCTACACAGAGGAAAAAAAAAAGAAAAAAGAAAAAGCCTAAGATAACCAAAATGAACGTAAGGGAGCAATTTGTACTGTTAAGTTTTAAGTTATCTTCCAAAAGAAGTTTCTACAATGCAAGTTCAATTCTGTGAAGAGTTCAACCTCTTAACTTCTAGAGATCATTCAGGCATTCCAAGATTTTTCTTATACTTTCATTAAAAAAAGAACCCCTTTTAAAATAATGTACTTTATATTAACATATATTGGATTACAAGATGGTTTCGTCATGACATTTTCACTGTTTATAATGTAAAAAAATAAAAACTTTTATTTCCCAGGATTTTCTGACTATTGTGATGCCAAAGATCTCCAGTGTACTTAAACTTGGTGATGCAGAACCTGTGATGGATGCAGAAATGTGAGTTTCCACACTTTTATCCCTAGCTGGGGTACAAAGCTGTTGTGAGATGATGTGGGGGTTCTGAATGTAATCTAAGCCAGGAGACTCTTTAACTTTTAACAGTAGGTATCTTTGGAGGAGAGACAATCACATAAGTCTACTGTAAGTGTTTTTTGAGACAGGGTTTCTCTGTCTAAGAGCCCTGGATGTTCTAGAACTCACTCTGTAGACCAGGCTGGCTTCCCAAATGTTGGGATTAAAGGTGTGTGCCACAACTGCCTGGCAAGTGAATATATTTTTATTCTGTGGCAGAAAACAAATTGTGAACTAATGTTATCTATATAAGTTAATCATTTTTTAAGAATTTAAAAACAAAAGCAAGTAAATCATTACTAATCTCAAATTCAAGTAGACTCAAACTTGGATTATAGGTTTGGTCCAATCACTGCTAAAATGTCTGCTGACTAAATTAGATATATCTATTGTTTTTAAATTAATGTTTTTTCCTAACTTTCAAATAAGTTGTTTAAAATCTTAATTATAGACTGATAAATGTCAGTGTGAGATTCAGTAATCCCGATGGAGAGCATACAGGCGAGCGCTCTTGTTGAGATGCACTATTTTTTTTTTTTTTCGGTTTTTCGAGACAGGATTTCTCTGTAGCTTTGGAACCTTTCCTAGAACTCACTCTGTAGACCAGGCTGGCCTTGAACTCACAGAGATCTGCCAGCCTCTGCCTCCCAAGTGCTGGGGTTAAAGGCGTGTGCCACAAGTGCCCAACTAAACCTTAGTTCTTTAGGCTCGTTTCAAGTGCTGGCCAGCCAGCTGGCTCGGGGTCACTGTACTAAACACCAAATATCGACTGTTTCCATCATAATAGAAAATGCTCCTTGACCAGATGTTACAGTACAAACTTGTAACCCAGCAGGAGGGAGGTAGAGGCAGGACTGAGTTCAAGGCCGTCTTACTGGACCACACTGCTGCAGGGCACATATTTTGTATTTGTCCTTCACCTGCCATGTAGTAAATCTGAAACCACGTTTCTTCCCTTCACTGTTGAGCTGATGATGGTTAGGCCAGAGGCCTCCACATACCAGGCGAGTGCCCTATCACAAATTGAGTTGTTGATTACTCTGCTTAATTGATCACCATCAAAACTCATATAAAACATTTATTGTCAAATTGGAAATTCTGTAGGAGAAGCCACATTAACTATTCATTAAAAACCATTAAATAGACTTACGATGTCAAATGTTGTTTTGTTTTTTGAGACGGGGTTTTTCTGTGTATTGCTGGCTGTCCTGGAACTCGCTCTGTAGGATCAACGCTGGTACACCATGACTGGCAATGTAGGATCACTTTAAAACAGAATCCTCAGCAGACTTAGAATATGTGTTCTCAGGTGGGAAAGACGACTTCATCTGCAGTTTGACTTTGTGGCATCATGATTTTAGATGCCCACAATTTCTTCTGATTTTAGCTTATTTCTGTAGGCAAATTCATTTTATTTATAGTACAGTTGCTATGTTTTTTTAAACTTATCTATTTCTCTCAGTTAATACTCAAGAGTAAATATGCTACAAGCAAAAAATATTCAGTAAAAATATGATATGAGGAAAAACTTTTAAAGTATCTCTTTATTCTGGTGAGGCAAGGAACACTTCTAGCCACTGACTGCAAATTTAAAACAGTATCTAATCATCAGGACAATACAAAGCCATGTAAGGCTGCTAAATGCCTGTAATCCCAGCACTTGGAGGCTAAATCAGGACCACCATGAATTCAAGGCCAGCCTAGACCATAAAGTGAACTCCAGGGTAGTGTGGGCTAGAGTGAGATTCTTCTCCAACAAAACAAAAAAGACAAAATAGAGAACATATTAAACATTTTTTTTAAAAAAAATTCTTTCTCCCCTTTGTAAGTCTCCTACACATCTAGTTTTCTAGGAAAATAAAACTAGTGCTTATTGGATAAGCCAGGCAGATCCAGGAAGAGTGATCACTTTTTTACCATGTCAGCCCCACTAGAGGTAGAAGAGGAACCTGCATTTAATATATAATCTAACACTTAAGAGCTGGTGTCATTAAATGCTTATTCTATAGAGCTGGACACAGAATTCATTGATAAAATGATCTAGTAAGTTGGATTTTATTGGTCCCATTTATCTCAAGGTAACTCCAATGATGCTGTACACTTAGAATACTACCAAATGGTAGAGCTCAGCTTCAAAGAATTGTGGGCTGTGAGCCCTGTCAGTTGGCCCATGCTTTTGGCTTGCACAAAGAAACTTTGAAGACACAAAGTAAGCTGGGCATAGTGGAGGAGGCAGAGACAAGGTGGATCTGAGTTCAAGGCTAGCCTGATCTGCAAAGTTCCAGAGCAGCCAGAGCCACACAGAAAAACCTTGTCTCAAAAAAAAAAAAAAAAAAAAAAAGAAGAAGAAGAAGAAACAAAGTAAAAATCAACTACTGAGATCCTTAAAGATATATGGCTATCTTCTGCATAACAGCATGGCAACTAACTTAGTGTTTTCCAGTGCCCAACGGCTGGGGCTAACGAACTATATAGTGATGGTTTTCTGCTTAGACACATCACACCATGGTTTTTAGAAAACAATTAAGGAAAAAAGAGACCAGTCTAAAACACTGTAAGATAGATTCCTACCCCTTACATTGAAGGACAATGATCTGTATTTATTTGAGTCCGGGTCTCTTTCTCTATAGCCCTGGCTGCCCTGAAATTCACTATGTGGTCCAGGCTGGTCTTGAACTAACCGAGACCTGCCTACCTCTGCCTCCCAAGTGCTAGTATTAAAGGAGTGCACCACATACACAGCTAGTTTTAGTACAAGTTAAATGATTAGCTACTGTCTCTTCTGTCTGATAGAACAGTACAGATAGTGGTTCTCAACTTTCCTAATGCAACCTTTAATGCAGTCACTCATGTTGTGGTGACCCACAACCATAGTTATTTTTGTTGCTATTGCATAACTGTAATTTCATACTGTTATGAATTGTAATGTAAATATCTGTGTTTTCTGAAGGTCTCAGATGACCCCTTGAAAAGGTTGTTCAACCTGAGAACTGCTGCTATTGGCTGATGGTTTATCAAGAAAATATATTTAATTATCATGATTCAAAAGCGGGGGAGTCCAGTGTGCTGGCAGATATATGACCTAACAAGGGCCCGCTTCCTTTTTCTTCTCCCTGTATTCTTGCCTAACAGAGGCCAACAGAACACTTTGGGTCTCTTCTGTACAGGCCCTGATTCCACTCATGAGGACTCCACATTCACCACCTCTCACCTTCCAAAGGTCCTACTTATCGCATTCCACACAGGGATTAGATTAAAAAATTTGAATTTGATGCTGGTGGCAGAGAGGATCATACTATAGACGTAAAGTAAGAATCTGGAAAAAATTTCAGCAAATAGTAAAATTTTGTGTAGGAGGTCCTTCCATATTTGTGTTGCTTTCATTGGTTAAATAAAGAGACTGCCTTGGCCTTTTGATAGGACAGAAACTTAGGTAGTTGGAGAAAAGAGAACTAAATTCTGGGAGGAAGAAGGCAGTCAGAGAGCCACCATGGAGCCAGCTGCCAGGTCAGACATGCTGAATCTTTCCCGGTAAGCCAGTCACATGGTGATATATAGATTTAATAGAAATGGGTTAATCAAGATGTGAGAGTTAGCCAATAAGAGGCTAGAGCTAATGGGCCAGGCAGTAATTTAATTAATATAATTTCCGTGTGGTTATTTCAGGGGGTTAAGCTAGCTGGGCGGCGGGATGCGGCCCACACCTCCCTACTACAACAAAAATTAAGCCATACAGAGAAATTTACAGCCTTAACAATGAAGGACTTGTGAGATTATCCCCTTTAGGATGGAGTATCCCTGAGCTGAAGACATGGCCCAGACAACAGCGTGTGGGGTGACAGGGATGGAGGTGAGGAGAACCCGACAGTGTGGAATGTCCGCGCCCCTTCAGACCCCAATTCTGCACACTCCCATCGCAGCTCCCTGCTGCACCACTTGTGATTTCTCAGTGAAACCCAGGAAAAACAAACAGAAACTGTGGTAATAACCCGATACGATGAGTTTCAATGAAGACCTTAGGAATAGCTTTAAGCGTGTATCTCCACACTCCAGCTGTGGTCACAGTATTTGGTGGCTCCCTTTTCCTTGGTCTTCCAGAGCTTCAAGGTATTTTTTTACTGCAGAAGAGACTTCCCTATTAAACTTTATTAAATTTCATTTGTTTTGTGTTCTGTCTTCATAAATAAATACATTTTCATAGCAGCAAGTCAGTATCCATCATTGTGAAGTATGCTTTCAAAGAAACTGGATGTTCCATCATGAAGTATTTGCTCTCCAAGTAATTCATTTGCCAAAGTAAGTAAGATTCACAGCTCTCTATTAAAATTCGAGCCACTCTGTCATATAAATACAATTAGATGGTGAAATCTCACCACCTTCATGGCAGTCATCAAAAACCTTTAAAAGAAACATATAAAAAATTCATATTCAAATTGAAGTTTTAAAATACCAAAGCCTCATTGATTTAAAGCAGTATTAACAGAAGGAAAAGGAAACACTCTTTGAAAGGTATTGGGACTTTAAGAGCACACTGTAAAGTGCCTGCTTTGTAATCACTGTTAACTATGAGCCTTTCATTTTTAGTTTGCTTTGTTTGTTTGTTTGTTTTTCTGAGACAGGGTCCTGCAACTCACTATGTAGAACATGCAGGCCTGAAACTCAGAACTCTGCGTACCTCTGCCTCCCAACTGCTGGGATTAAAGGTGTACACTATCCTGTCTGGCATGGAGGCCCTATTAACACAGTGTACAGGTGACCTCACTCACCTGCCCACTGGGTAAAAGGAAATGAGTCCTATACTTAGGGACAACTTAATTTCTATTAAATTGAAGGTTATTTCATGTTTAACTATCTTTGAAGGGTGTTAAGTAGAATTTCCAGGATGTTGGCTTTTGTCTAGGAGTTGAAACTGGGTCACAATAATGATCTTACGGGTAAGGTCAAGGGTTAGCATAATGAATATGGCAGAGTAGCAGCCCAAGAATATCCCAAAATGCCAAGGGAACTGGGAGTGTTTTTGCTCTCTTTAGCCTCAGAATGTCCATCCCAGTGTTGGTAAACCAGCTAGGAATGACTGCTATGGCACATTATTTGAAGTAACATTTTCTGCTTAAGTCTGAGTTTCTTTTTTCTCCGAGGGGAGGACACCAGGGGAAACCTGGTGAGAGGCCCTGTGTACACTGAGCATAGGCCCTGCCACTGAGCTATACTTAGCCCTAAGTTCCCTCTCTTTAGGGGAAATGATGCCACTAGCTCCAAGGACACAGGAGGATTAGAATAAGTTTCGCTCATGGTAGCTTCTCAACAACCTTCATTATTTCCCTCCCTACAAAGGAGAAATGGTTAGTCCCAATGTATCCATTTCAGGGTCAAGAACAGAAGGGCATGTCCCTACCCTCAATGTTCCAAGAAATAATATAAGACCTGTCCATTAACAATGTGTCCATCAAGAGTCTGTGGCAGTGTGAATGGCTCACGTGACACTTGCTGGTGGGAAAGCTGGTGTGCCTGTTGTTTCTTTATGTGGCATTTGCATATGGTGGTGATGAAAGTACAGAGTGAAGCAGCTTTTACTTACGGGGCAGAGTCCACAGGGTGCCCGGACTAAGCCTGTAGGTGGGAGGATTGGGTTGACTGCCCTGTACAGTTTCATTTGTCCGTCTACACTGCCAACAGTGCCTTCCTTTGCAGCAATGATAGTCATCTCCACTTTCCCATCATAAATGAGTGTGTTCAGGATGGTCTCGATGTCCTCCATGGACAACTCCACCTAGAAAGGGGATATGTTAGCATGCAGAAAGGACAAGGGAACATGGAGAAGCCATGTTCTGGGCAAGAGTAATAGAAGGCACAAAGGGAGTAGGCAACATTCTACATTAGCCCAAGCACAGAAGTACTCAGGACAGCTCTAACTTCATGCTGAACCTCATACTAATATCCTCACACGTCTTAAAAAACAACAAAAAAACTCACACGTCTTATGAGGTAGGATTTTTCTTTTTTTTTGCAAGAATTTGATGGGAAGGGAGGAAGAGTTGGGACACCATGATAAAACAAAACCACGAAAAAGACTGGCATTATAGCTCAGGGGCAGGGCATGTGCTTAGCATGAGCCCTGGGCTCACCCTAGCATCACTCAAAACCAAAACCCACAAAGAAGAAATCCCCGCCCCAAGAATTTGATGGAGATTTTTTTCCCCACGAGATTAGTTTCTCTGTGTAGCCCTGGTTGTTCTAGAACTTGCTCCTGGAACTCAGAGGTCCACTTACCTCTGCCTCCTGATTGATGGAGATTCTTAAAATGTCTTTAAGCAGAGAGACACTTGAGCCATGAAATAATTCTAGTTCCTAATCTTTTATCAGTGAAAAAAATCTAGAAACCAGGAAGTAAAAATTATTTGTCCAAATGCCACTTTGGCTTCTTTGCTGATCATGAAAAACATCAGTGTCCTTTTTTTTGTTTTGTTTTGTTTTTCGAGACAAGGTTTTTCTGTGTAGCTCTGGTTGTCCTAGAACTAGCTCTGTAGACCAAGCTGGCCTTGAACTCAGAGATCCACTTGCCTCTGCCTCCTGGCATCAGTGTCTTTATGTGAAGGTCTTCAAAGGGTGCTGATGATACCACTTACATTTCACTAAGAGAGTGACACTAATGTGACAAGCTCAGCTGTCACACATTCAAGAACTTATCAGAACAATTTGACTTTGGGTGGTGAACGGCACAGCTAGGACTGTGCTCAAGATAGTTCAGCCACAATCAGCCCACCAGAAGAGCCTCTGTCTACTTTAGGACAGTGCTTTTTCAAAGTGGGTTCAGCAGAATGTGTACATGAAAGGGGGGCTGGGTCAAATACACTGTAATACAGCCGGGGAGGAAGACAGTGTAGAAAGTAAATCTGACCTTACTGATGCCCAATTCACAGATGTACTTCCACACTTCATGGGATGAAGCAAACGAGCTGTTTCTCTGAATCATTGGATTCTGTTTACTTTCTCTTGCGGTTTCCGCCTAGAAGGGTAGAACAAGAGACTCAAGCAAGAATGCATGTTAGTGCTTTCTGAAGTTCACACGTATGTGCCACACCAACAGCAGCACATACTGTTTAGTCAAAACTTCCAATGTTAGCATTTTCAATCTTAGAGAATATGAAATACAGAAGTAAATCTTTCAGGCTTTCTAAAGGCTCATAATGTTTCCTTAATGACCTCACCTTGGTTTGTAGGAATTTGAAACACTGCTGGTTAAGCACCTCAACAAATTCAGATTCAAAATCCTGGTCACTGTACCATGCTCCGCCAGTCACAGATCGATCTGGCTGTAGGTTATAGAGCATATAAACCTTCTTTTTGGAGGCCTAGGAAAGAATATACACCATCATTTGTTTATAATGTTTTTCAGAAACTAAACCTGAAAACTGCATTTATAAGTTAGAATACTTTTAGATGTACAAAATTACTGCAAAGCTAGCAGTTATCGAACTTGGGAGTTCTCTCAAGAGTCATCTCAAAGTGAGGGCCACATTGGGGGCAGAATTGGATAGTGTCTCTAACCCAAGTCAGAACTATACTGAAGCCGGCACTGCCCATGGTTCTCTATGTATAGTAAGTAGGATCAGGAGTCTCACAGGAAGGAAAAGATTCATTTCTACAAGTACTTAGGTTAGTCCTAGTCCTTCAACCCCTAGCGGTGTGATTTCTAAAATTCTGTCACATTTGTTTATTTTTTAAATTAAAAAAAAATCATTTACTTAATGTGTGTGGGTATTTGTGTATGTTTATGCCTGTTACCCACAAAGGCAAGAAGAGGGTGTCAGAGTTCCCTAGAATGGAGTTGCAGATGGCTGAGTCACCATGCTCTTCCTCTGGAGGAGCAGCCATGTTTGTAACTGCTCAGTCATACCCAAACCCCTGGTTTCTAGTTATACATTCCACATCCCACTCTGGCATCCTCCTCATTTCTAAGCAGCTTTTAAAAAGTTATAAAATGATACAGATAGCTGGGCATGATGGCATACACATGTAAATCCCAGCACTCAGGTGGCTAAGGCAGAAAAGATCCTGCATTTCTTCATTCAAGACCAGCCCTGGTTATATTACTAGACTTCTCTTTCAAAATAAAATAAAACAGTACAATTAAGATTACTCTGTGCTGTGTCTCTAGATACCATCTTGTTATATAGAATAGTTTAACTGCCACCAAACATTTTCTGTGCTGTATCTACTCAATTCTGCCTAGGACCCTACTCCCAAGACTGGCAAATATTTGTCTTTTTACTGTCTTAACATTCTACTTTCCCACAATGTCACCGGGTTGGCAACACCTAGTGTGCTACCTTGTCAGCTTGCCTTCTTACACCAAGCAATAGGCATTAAGGTCACTCCATGTCTTCATGATAGGTCATCTTTTTATTGCTGAATATTCCAGATAGAGAGACGAGGAGCGTGGAGGGGAGGGGAAGGGAGGGGAGGAAAGGGAAGGGAAGGGAAGAAGAAAGGAAAGGAAAAAAAAGGAGAGGAGAGGAGAGGGGAGAGGAGAGGAGAGGAGAGGAGAGGGGAGAGGAGAGGAGAGGAGAGGAGAGGAGAGGAGAGGAGAGGAGAGGAAAGGAAAGGAAAAACAAACCACAAACATGGTATGGAGACACAGGACAGAGATCTTTCTCTGCTGACTTTGTTACTTATGTGTACCTGCCACAGCCTAATCAATAGACACTTGCTGAGTAAGATAATGTGCTATCTCACACAACACGAAAACTAGGAAGCATACTCAAGGCTCCAGACTTTCTTACTGCAGAATACAGTACAAGTTGTGTAAAAAGTTTGGCAGAGGCTAGACAGTGCAGTAGGCTGCAGCTTCGAGTCAGTACAACAAGAGTTAAATCCCACATGAATTAAAGAACAAAGGATGAAAACCCAGCTGGAACAGCTTACTTAAGTGAATATACGGAGGAAACCCAGAAAGCCAACTACTCACTGCTACAGACTTCACAGCTTTGATAAGTTTTTTACTTTCCAGATTCTTGAGAATTTTGTTGATTTCCGTTAATGGCAAATTACTTTTATATCGAATATCTCTGCTCCATATTCCTGTAAGAAAGTAGGAAAGCTGACAGCACATCCTTTAGCATAAAACTTTATAACAGTTTTGTAAAAAAAAAAGTTAGATAAAGAAACAAAAGTACAAGAGCCAGTAACTAGGTGTATGTTTATATTCTAATTGGAAACTGCTTGGCACATCAGTGTGTTTTTTGGTTTTTGACAGGGCTTCACCATGCAGCCCTGGCTGGCCTGGAACTTGCTGCACAGATCAAGGCGACCATGAACTCTGAGATCCACCTATCTCTGCCTCCAGAGTATCTGGATAAAGGGTGCCTCATCACCTAGTGGGGCATCTTCTAAAAATATATTATAAGAACATATCTGTAATGGAAAAAGCATGAATGCTGTTGAATTAACTTAAATCCAATCTCTCATCCAATAGTTTACCTAATTGCAATTTTCTGAGAGTATCACTGTAAAAATGAAACAACTCAAATTTAGGTTAGGGTCATCTGCCATCTTCAACCAACCAAAAAACAAAACAAAACAAAACATTAGTTTGGAAGTTTCAATGCACGTACTTTTATTATTTAAACAACATTCCATTTGTAAGACAAAAAAATAAGGCTGTGGTTCTTACTCTCATTAAGTACCCATTGTGGGAAGTCATGAGTTTTCTATCAAAGAAAGAAAGCTGTACATACAGAAAGAGAATATATACAAAACATGTGCTTAGCTCCATGTAACAGGGCATGCCTGCAGGCCCACCACTCAGAAAGATGAGGAAAGAAGATAATAGAAAGCCTGCTCTACACAATGGGATCCTCTCTTTAAAAATAGACAGAATAACGAAGATGCTTTAGGTCTAGACCTAAAGACAATGAGTCATCCCTCACGTGCTCACCTTTATTCCCTGCATCCTCTATGATTTGGTAGACTAGTTTTTCTTGGTTATCGGACCCCTTCATTTTACTGCAGGGAATAAAGCAGAATTAAAAAAGGAAAAAAAAAATGTGGGCTGTGCTATCATCTGCATAACTAAGTTAATTGGCAGACAGGCTATCACACTGACTTTTTGCAAAAGGGCTTACCTCAAAAAGAATGAGACAGCTGTGTGTACCAAACGAAAAGATATCCGAAGTACAGTAAGTGGAAAAAAAACCCCAAAAAACAAAAACCAAGTTACAGAACAGTATAGCATGATAGCATGACCCAGTTTTGTTTTTTTAAAAAAAGAAAAGAATAGGGGCTGGAGAGTTGGCTTGGTGGTTAAGAGCATTGACTGCTCTTCGAGAGGACCCGGGTTCAAGTCCCAGCACCCACATGGCAGCTCATAACTGTAAATCAAGTTTTAGGGGATCTGACACCTTCACACCAAGGCACATAAAATAAAAGTTAAAATAAATAATAAAAAATTCTTTAAAAAGTTAATAAAAATTTTCTTTAAAAAGAAAATAATATACAAGTATATAATCACCTATGAATATTTCAGTGTATCTAGGAGAAATTACCAGGAACAGTTACTCTGGGAAACGGAACACAGGACAGAAAGGAGGGATGGTATGAGTTTCCATCCGTTTGTTTTGTCTTCCGATTTTGAGGCAGGGTCTTTTGATGTATAGCCTGAACTGTCTTCCATCTCATGATCCTTCTGGCTCTGTCCCCCAAGTGTCAGGATTATAGGTGTGCAGCACCACACTTAGCTACATTATGCATAGACAGACAGACATACAATACTCACATGCACTAATATCATTAATCTGTGTAGCTAAGGATGGCACTAAACTTTCAGCCCTACTTCCCAAGTGCTGAGATGTGGGTTTGTGCCATAATACCTGTTACTACTATGTTAGCTTTTTTTCTAATACATACATTACTTTTACAATAATCAAAATTTTCTTAAAATTAAGAACCAGGTGCTTACTTACCCAGCATTCTGAGAATCCTTTATTCTATATAAAAGGCCTGTATTGCTCCTTAAAAGATCCAACTGACCCTAAAGTGTTTTAAAATAGAAAATTGTCATCAATTACTTTGGAGATACATCAGTTCCAATGCTAAGTGTCAACATAGTTTTAAATGTGTTTATCATACAGACTAAACTATTTACTCAAATGTACAATATTAATTCTGTGATAGGAGAAGGGGCAAAAAGACAAACCAATGAACAAAAGGTCTTCAGTGTTGGTATTTTATATCATGAAACAAAGTAAGATTAAAGTGTATTCTACCATGTTTTAGAAGCTCCTGGGTCTAGCATTAAGAGAATCCAGATGTGTGTATCACTGGACTTGCAGCAGTTATAGGAAACTACAGCCAAGAGGGAGCCCTACTGTGCGTTAAACTGTAAAAAATGTTTACATACTGGACAAACTGCAACACCCTACCTCCTTCCCCAATTCACCAAATGGCAAAGTGGGATCACAAAACTCAACTCAGAAGTTCCCTTCTGTCACTTATTCAGCCTATTCTAGTCACTTTCACTTACTAAACCCCTGTATTGTACCAATATTAAGACAGCTGCTTAAGGGGACAATTTGCTGATAGAGGACAGAATAAAGGGCATCATGCAAGCTAGGTGAGTGTTCTACCACTGACTGAGCTACACTACCAGGCCAAAACAAATTCTAAAAAGGAAGCACACAGATGATGTTAATACTATCTGGTTAGCATCAGGAGAGAAACAAGGGTGGATGCACACTCAGAGAAAAGACTGTGGCCCAACTGGGGATCCTGGAGAAAGCAGGAAAGATGAGCCCTAAAGGACAAGGAGTCATTCTACACAGAAAAAGGAAGCCCAGAAATCCCCAACACTTTTTTTTCTTTGGGTGAAAACAGAAGTTGCTAGGCTACTGCTTGTTTTTGTTTTTTTTAACTAATAAAATTCCATCAGAAAAAAGCCACGCCCACCATTTACATATCACCGTTCATGACTCAAGGCTGCCTGCCGCTTGCTATACAGTGGTGAGAGAAACCAGATGAATCACAAAGGATATTTTATTTACCAGTTCACAGAGGAGTCTGCCACATTCTCATCCCAAAAAGTGAAGACTAAAGCTTAACAAAAGGTTCACCCATCCCTAAAATCTCACCATCTAGAGCCAGACAGAAGACAAGGCTGGAAGTTTTAAAAAGCAAACAAGTCATAGCAGGGCTCTTAACGAACCCCTAATAAAACAGAGAGGCCCTCGGGAAGAGATTTCAAGTATGGGGCAGTACTTGGTGGAGTGTTTTTCAAAAGCTGGAGGAGAGGCATGAGGGCTCCAGGTTCTCGGGCTTCACTGAAAATTCCACTGCCCTGTCTCAGTACTTCTTCCTGCTCTTGAAAAGCTCAGAGTGACACTGTGATACCCAGTGAATAGGCTATGTGATAACTCACAGAAAAATCATAGTGGAAATATTTTATAGGGAATGGCTAAGCGCTAGCAGCAGAAAGCAAAAGAAGGTGAGAACAGATTACATCCATGTGTGCCTTGTGTCAATTAAGCTAATATAATTAGTTATAACAGAATTGCATGTAGTTTCTTCACCTTGCCAAATGGCAAATAATTATGTTCTCCTTCTTTTGTCTTTCCATTCAGACAGCCTAACCTTCTCCCTGGTTTGGAATCAAGTCACAGTTTTTGGCTTGACAATTAGCGTACTGGTTCACGAAAAAGAAGCTTATCGTGCTATTATTAGTTCATGTGATTACGGTGAGCAGGAACGGTTGTAATCTACCTCCTGCGAGCTGGAGACTCAACAAGGCCAGTTGCACAGATTCAGCGGTCCAGAAGTGATGCACTAGTGTTAGAGATGGACAGTCAAGGGCTGTGGATGGACTCTGACGGCCTAAGAACAGAGTGCTAAAGATAGAAGACTGGTACTGGAAGTCAAAGCAGGTCTGGAGTAAATTCCGTCCTCCTTCTATTTGTTCTGCTTAGGCTGACGCTAGATTGGACGGTGCCCACTCACCTTCTACTCAGTTCAGCGATGCAAATACTTCCACAGTCCCAAACATCCCAGAAACAACCTATAGCCAGTTAGCTAAGAATCTCACATCCCTGCCAATTGGCACATAAAGTTAACCATCACAATTATGTGACAGGCACCAATGAAAACCATAATAGCCAACAAATTACACAAATTCGTTGAATTCACCTTACCATAGACAATAGTCTGTTGATGGCCACTGCCCGCTGTTGGGCCTCTATGTGAGGCATTTCATTTTGAATTACTTGATCTGTGATTCCATGAGGGAATTGGTGGCACAATTCTATAATTCTAGGAATAAAGGTATTGATTTATGTTAGCTTTTTTTCAAAGGGCGAAAGAAGGAAATGCAGTCTAGATAGATATTAAAGCTGAAAATCCATGCTATCAAGGGGCAAATGTGGAATACAGAGATGGGGCTAGGATATGGTGATTTGCCGTAACTGGAGTCTGTCTGCAAAATTATCCCTTCCAAACAATTTTGGATATCGCCTTAGTAGTAATAAACTCATTACCCACAACTGGTGAGAAAGTTGCTGTCTTTTACCTATGTTATAACCTAAAACTACTTGTGCGCTATGAGGAGTATTAGCTTTAAGGCACTCGCTGAATCTACTTGACTCAATGATGTTTTGTGATCATAAACTGAACCCTGATTTAGCCCGAACCTTCTCCTATGTAATTTCCCTTGGCCACCGAGCAATCTTGAAATCGAACATGAATTCGAACAAGCCCAAGGGGCAAACGCAGGCCTCTTTTCAGGCATTCAGGCCAACGTCTAGGTTCCAGGAGTGTCCTCACTACTATAACAGAATCCTGGCGAAGCCAGTTACATAAAGTTCCAAGCTTTCACGCTGCTCTTCTGCTCTCCCTAGTCGGGGGAGGGGAGGGGGAGGAGTAGAACCCCGCAATCCCGCTCCCGCGTGCTCACGCAGCCTGCTCCGGCCACTCCCTGGGACTGCTAGAGAAGGGGTCCGGCTGCACTGCATTACCTGTTTTCTATTTCCACCGGATCCGCGTCCGGCGGTTGCACCTTTACCTTCACCTCAGCCATAAGGGCGGTTTTCCAGACTAGAGGAAAATTCGCCCCGGGAAGCGCGCTGAGAGCCCCGAGTACGGGAGGAGGCGCGCGCCGGGCGGGCGAGGGGCCTTTTCGTCCGGTCGCGCCGGGCCTTCTTCGTCGGGTCGGCTTGGGGCGTCCGAGGTTTGCCTGCTCCGTTCTGCTCAGCGGTGTCGCCACAGGCTCTTTTTCTGTTATTCCTAAATTTCAGTGCATGTCCGATTAAAGGCTCGGGCCCCCGTACGCTAAATAGGGGTGCACTCTCTCAGGCCCTTCCAGCCGCCAAGAGGGCATATTATTGGATGCCTACAGCAAAGCCTCGCCCACGGAGCTGGGGGCGGGTTCCAGACAGACTCCGCGGCCCGGAGACAAGGGCGGGGCTAGTTGCTAGGAAATCGTTTTCCCTGCCAATCATCTGCTCGACTCGCGGTGGGCGGGGCGCGACCTGCAGCGTCGGTGGTAACCCAAGCTGCAGCAGAGGAGCAGTCGTGCAGCGCAAGAGCCTAGACACCCGGTTGGCGGCGGCTAAGGTGCATTGAGGGTCCTCATCTCGTCCGTGAGGCTGGAGGAGGGTAAGAAGGAGGGCCGCATACTCGGTTGGGAGGGATCCAGGCTTCTCTGACTGCTTCGCGAGGCCGAGGGCTTGACGCGGCGGGTCCTGGTGTGGGCAGCGAGGAAGGTGGTCCAGGTGAAGGATGTTGGGAGATGCTGGTGGCATGACACTGACAACAGGCTGCGGTTTGGACCTAGCGAATCAGCCTTCTCTATCTCCTTCGCGTGAGATCCATTGACCACCGCAGCCTTCCAAGGGCAGCTAATACTAACCGTGAGCAAATTCGTCTCTATCCAACTGCGTTTATTTAGAATCTAGTTTTCGGCTGTTTTTATTTTAACCGATTCTTTCTTGAAAGAAAATGAGAATATAGGCAGATCCCTCTACGTCCAGCCTCATTTCTGAACGATGACGTATCTGTGGTGTTTTTTTAATATTATTTATTATTAGTCCACAAACTGGAAATTGATCTTTTAAATCTAATTATTCCACTTTTCAGAACAAGGTATGTCAAAACGCAGAAATGTTCAGAGAAACATTATCAGAATTCCAATTACCAAAATTAAAAAAAAATAGCCTCACCATCGAACAGCAAACTGTTGCATGAAAAATTGTAAATAAGAATGAGGGTGAAAATGTTGACTATAACAGTAGGATGGATATGAACATCGTAATTGAATAATCACGTAGCCATAATTGAAACAGCAATGCAAGGTGCAAATGCTGTGCCAAGATGGCTTCTCCCCACCTCAAAGAAAAGACGCATAAGGCTCCTGTGGTGGTGGTTGTTTACGAAACAGAATAGGAATAAAGCGAATAGGAATCTTGTGTTTGTTGATTTATATCCATGTCAATTTTCTTTCTGTTGAGAATTCATGCTCTGCAGCCTTTGCAGTTTTCAGATACGCAATATACTGCAACGGCAAAGGGAAGACCGTGGGCTTAGAACTCCCTTTAAAAGTTGACTCTAAATAAATAATTCATGCTACATGCAAAGTTCCTTGTTTCCTTTATGTAATGAGTTGCCTTGAAGTCAGGAGAATGAGTGTGTATGTTTGCACTAACAGAAGGCAGTGAAGAGTGGATGATCTGGAAGGAACCGAGGTCACAATATTAGCGTGGATTCTGTTCTGCCTCGTTCAGTTAACCTGCCCATTCCACGCAGTTCCTGTCTCCTGTCGGATTCATCTGTGTGCCTTTCTGAGAGGGAAAGCATGTACGTGACGACCTGACAGCAGATCTGCAGCTGAGATGCAATAATCATTTCATTTACTAAATGGGCATTACCAGTAGGTGGCGCATTAATGATGTTCTCGTCAGGTTTTACTGGCTTGCTGCATTTAAAAAAAAAATGGTACTCTGTAGTCTTTGTGTTCAGATACAGGCTCATGATGGAATTCTTAATTTAATTTCTTTACATAAGGAGAAAACATGACTGCTGGCTCAGTGTGTGCCCCTCAGATCATACCACTGCGAGTGCCCCAGCCTGGAAAAGCCAACCATGAGATTGATACCAATACTCTTTTGGAAATGAAATCTGGTAGGAATCTTGTGCATTTTGAATTACTTAAAATAGCATTGTCATGCCCTGTATTCATGTGTTGCTGATTTATATCTTTGTATGTTTTCTATTATCTACCACCAGAGCCACTGTGAGGGTTAAGTGAGTTGCTGTATACGGGTATATATATTCATTGGCATATGTGAAGTACATAAGATTTATCTTATAATAAAATAAACCTTAGCCCAGTGATGGTGGTGGCAGTGCATGCCTTTAATCTCAGCACTCGGAATGCAGGTAAATCTCTGAGTTTGAGTCCAGCCTGATTTACAGAGTGAGTTCCAGAACAGCCAAGGCTACACAGAGAAACCCTGTTTCGAGAAAACAAAAATAAATAAATAAATAAATAAATAAATCTTAACTATTGTAAAAACAAGGTATTCATAATAGTATTTAATATTAAGTAGTATTTAATATTAAACCTGTTTATATGCATATAAATAATCTATGTAAAGAAATTTTATAGCTAAGACATATGAACAAATATTTGTGTTAAAAAGCTTTTAGATTTTAATTACATATGTATCTATTTAATTTTGATAGTTTAAATGTATAAAAAGTATTTATCTGCATTTGTAGAGCTGCCTCCAGGCTCCCTAGTTCAAGATTTCCAAGAATAAGATTCATATTATACTCTAACCTCTTTTATCTGAAAGGCTAACATGTTCAATGGTTTTACATAAGGGCTTATAACTCTTAGAAGACTATTATTGGAATGTGATAATATAGATGGTGGTTCTATATTCTCTAATGTTTAAATGTCAAATAAATAAAAATATCCCACTGTTAAATACTAAAGAGAATAATAACCCAATGTAAATGCCTTTATGCCAACACTGGGGAGGCCAAGAAAGGAGAACAGTGAATTTGAGGCCAACCTGTGCTACCTTTGGAGAGATTGAAATAGAGATAATTGGATATATAGACATACATATGTGCACACACACACACACACATATATGTATATGTATATATATATATATATGGAGAGGGAAGGGGGAATGAAAGAAGAAAGAGAGTTTGATTTAACAACAGAGAAGTTGTGAATATGACTAAGGTCTTGGGTTCAGTCCCCATTGCTGCAGAATTAACAAATAAGAAATGAATGAAAGAAAAATACCAAGTAGTTTTTTTCATGTGCAGAATCTATGTTTTTCCTTTAAAGACTTGAAAGTTGGGAGGGGGAACCTTTGGGAGGAGGAAAGGGGAGTGATGGAGCTCAGTGGTTCAGATTATGGACTGTGTACTCAGCCCAGCAGAACTTAACCACATATTATAAGCATATGGCTCAACTAATTTTGCACATATTAGGATGTTCAAATCTATTGCCATTCCAACTTGGAAGTCATTAGTCATTTTCTTTTTAACTAAATCTTTTTCTTTTTCCTACTCCCATTTTCTTTCTTAAGAATATTTTTATTTTATGCATATGGGTGTTTTGTCCTCGTGTATGCCTGTGTACCACAAGCCTGCCTATTACCTACCGAGGCCAGAAGAGGGCATTGGATACCTTGCTACTGGAGTTACAGAGTTGTGAGCCACTGTGAGCACTGGAAATCTTTTGTTATTTAGCAAGTTTATTAATCGCTCAGGCACTCAGTTGCCATCTATAAAATGGGTACAGTGTAGGACCTACCTCATCCAGTAATGTGAACGAATACATGAAGTGAGCTCATTTATGCAAAGCACTGTGTTGGCACAGACAGCAGGATCATTATCACTTACTCGGTGTGTGTGTCTCTTTGTTTTTAACAGATAATCGTCACACAGGGACTTGTTATGTCAATGTTAATTATGGTTATCCTGTTCTGGATTTTTCAGACACCCCAGATGTCAACATTTATTACACCCTGGATGGCAGCAAGCCTGACTTTCTAAAGAAAGTTGGTTCTGGTGAAAATAATACATTTAAGTACATAAAACCTATTACTCTGCCTGATGGGAAAATACAAGTTAAAGCTGTTGCCGTCTCTAAGTAAGTTAAGAGCATGGTAGGCAAATAAGCATGGTATTATTTTATATATATGCTTGTTTGTTATTTTTTTTTTTGTTTCTCTATATAGCCCTGACTGTCCTGGAGCTCTCTCTCTGTAGACCAGTCTGGCCTTGAACTCAAAGATCTACTTGCTTCTACTTCCTGAGTACTGGGATTAAAGGCATGGGCTTCCATTCCCAACTACATTATATTCTAATTTTATTTATTTCTTTTTAGGAGAACCAATGTGTTAGAAAGACATTAAAGAAAAAGTTATGCTAATTTTAGTACTTATATTATTTGCATTTTATTGAGGTATAAAGTCCATAAATCATAAGTATATAACTCAATAAATATTGCATATATTATTAACATTTTCATTTCAAATTCCACACTGGAGTTCTGGGGAGGAAAAGCTTTCTAAAGAGCTTCCTTTGGCTCTAAGGAAAGTGCCATTTGGTGGATGGTTCTTTTATTCTCTGGGATGTGATGTCATTCTTTGTTTCATTTTGTATTGACTTAATTGATGTTCAAAGCTATTGCCATTTCAACCTGGAGGCCATTAGCCACTTCCTTTTTCCAAAATCCTTCTTCTCCTACTCCCATTTTCTTTCTTAAGAATATTTATGTATGTATGTATTTTGGTTTTTTGAGACAGAATTTCTCTGTGTAACAGTCCTAATTGCCTTGAAAATCACTTTGTAGACCAGGCTGGCCTCAAACTCATAGATCCTTGCCTCTGCCTCCCTGAGTGCTAGGATTAAAGGGTAAGTTACCATGACTAGCCTTGATTATTTTTTTTATTGATAATTCTTTTAACATTTCCTTATTTCCTGGGGATAAGGTTTCCCATCAGAGTAAGGAAGGAATGAAAGAACACAGTTGGATGAGAAGGGCAAAGAACTTGGGAACATGTCAGGAAGGGGAGGGTGTTGTCAAGGGTTGGTGACCTACACTGACATCAAATCCCAGTGTCCTCTCACCTTCTGCTTCTTTAAAGGCCTCCTTGTGGTCAACAGTGTCCTGCCCCACCATCATACTTTGTCATGCTTTAGCAGTGACTGTGCAGTTTGTCCTTCTCCACCACTGACCTCACATAGGGCTCACAACAGATAAAGCCAAGCAGGAGCAAAACCTGCTTGAAACCTGTCTGGAACTAAGGGTGGAGTTCTGTGACAGAGGAATAGATGTGAACAAGCATTTACTCAGCACAGATGGGGAACAAACCAGACCAAACACAGACCAAAGTAAAGATGCTACCAAAGCCCAGCTTGACGAAACAATGGGTTTTATTGGGTTACTTGCAGGAACATGAGTGTGTGCGGTGGGGAACTTGCAAGAAGAGAAATGACTCAAAGACAGCCACACCACCAAACGCCCACCTGGGGTGGGTGACAGCCTGTGAAAGTTGGAGCCCTGGAGCACACTTTACAGCCAACTCGCAGGCAGCTGGATATGTCAGAGAATGTCTTCCAGGCAGCTCCGCTAGCCTCTGCCTTTTCCAGGTGGTTTAGTCAGTCCGAGCCTCTTTTAGGCAGCTCTGTTGGTCTGAGAGCATCTCCCAGCAGTCCTTACTTCTTATGTAAGCTTGGGGAAGGAGGGGCCTAGTAGTTCATTTGGGACACTTCTGAAGCTACTGAGTTCTTTACTTCTGAGTTTTTACCAGGTGCCCTGCAGGATGGAATGTTTCACCTCCCTTTAGAACATCCTAAGTCTCAACAAGCTTCCTTCCAAAAGAGAATGTTTCATCTCAGAGGAACTTGCTACACAATTCTACTGTGAGCTTTCAGCGCAAGTGTTTGGGGGCTCAGATTCCTCTGAGAATAATAGCTTCTTCAGTACTCATGAAGGACCCCAGTTTTTGCAATCAAGGTTGATAAAGCAAATATAAGTAGGTAATCAGAATAGCTCACAGTGCTCCCCGTCTGTAGCTCCTTGAAATACACACACACACACACACACACACACACACACACACACACAGCCTAACATATTAGATCTGTATTTTAAATATACATGTAAATGATATAGATACATACATATATATACCTGGAGGCAGTGATTCAAACTTGTTGTATACAGACCCTGTTCAGGAGGCAATGCAATGGAGAGATCTGAATGCCATGTGCACAGGCAGCAAAGGCAGGGAGAAAACTCTAGGAGAAGTAACTGAGTGTAGAAAGAACACAGGACTTGGAAACTAGTAGTTACTTTTGTGTTACAATGGCCAAAATACCTGAGAACACTTGAAAAAGGAGGACTTACTTGGGCTCGGTTTCAGAGGTGTCAGCCCAATCAAGATGGGAAAGAGAAGATCACATTAGGGCCATCAGAGAGCAAAGAAAAAGAACATAGGAAGGGACAAGGGAAAGATGTAATCTCTGTGGACGTGACTCCTGGTGACCTGCTTATTCCAGTCAGGCACCTCCTGCCTTTTCCTTTCCCCAATAATTCCATCATATTATAAATTCATCAAGGAATGATTTACCGATTTAAGTCAAGACACAGCATTCAGACATCCCCAAAGTGTGCCTTACTAATCCTTTAGGCCTTTCTCAATCCAATTAAGTTGACAAGATTATCACCACAGAGATTTGAAGATTTTAATCCTACTTAATCATTTAGTCAGTGTCACCTTAGTTATGTGGCTCTCCGACTTTCCTTTATTTGTTAGTCCTCATTTCTGGGTTACTAGAATTTCAGAGTTGATTTAACTCAGAATTCAAGAGTTTGTGCCTGGGTGAATAAAATGTGCCTGTAACCCCAGCTGAAGTGGCCACAGACAAGTGGCCACAGACAAAGGCAGGTCTCGGGGGCTCATTAGTCACCAGCATAGCTGAATTGGTGAACCCTGGGTTCAGTGAGAGACTCTTCTAAAAAACAAAGTGGAGGCCATGCTTGGTGGTTCACACCTTTAATCTCTGCACTCGGGAGGCAGAGGCAGGTGGATCTCTAAGTTGGGGGCCAGCCTGGTCTACATAGCGAGTTCCAGGATAGTCAAGGTTCTACAGAGAAGTCTTGACTCAAGAAACTATAAACAAATAACTAAACAGATAAATAGGTGGATGTATAGATAGATAGATAGATAGATAGATAGATAGATAGATAGATAGATAGATAGGAGAGCTGGGGACAATGGCTTAATGGATAAAGATGCTTGTGATACAAGTGTGATGAGTGATGATCTCAGTTCAATCTCCAGAATCAAAAGCTGAGTGCCATGCTACACCTCTGTATTCCCAGTACTCCTGCAGTGGGATGGAAGGCAGAGATAGGTGAATTGGCCAGAAACTTGCAGCCAAACTCAGAAATAACAGGGGCCAACCTTCCTCAGAACAAGGTAGAAGGAGAGAACCACCTTCTGAAAGTTGTCTTCTGACCTCTTCATGCATGCCGTGTCTCCCCACCCCTTATGATGTATGCATTTATGCACACACAGAAAATAAAATAAATGGAGAGTGGTGAAGGAAGACAATTGCACGCACATGCATGTACACCCATATCCACACATGCATGTACCACCACATGAACATGTACATAGACCACATGTGTACAAACGCCAAGAAACATTTTAGTTGCCATTAGAAGTATTACTTGCTACTAGAATCTAGTGCAGTGTTACTCAACCTTTCTAATGCTGCACCCTTTAATACAGTTCCTCAAGTTGTGGTGACCCCCCCAACCTTATAATATTTTGTCACTACTTCATACCTGAAGTTTTGCTACTGTTATGAGTTATCATGTAAATATATTATATATAGGATATCAGATACATGACTCTCACTGGGGTCATGACCCACAGGTTGAGAACTACTGATCTAGTGGTTAATGTAGAGAGTTGCAGCTTGTCATTTTATAATGTAGAGGATAGCCTCACACTTCAATAGTTTTCAGTAGGCTGAGAAAACTTGACCCAAACCAAATTGTGACTTCCCATTAATCCATCTTGGTAATTTGCTTGTAGTCATTCAGAAAATTCTGATTTTTAGTGCTGATGTTTGGACTTAGGCCTTGCATGAAGGAAGTCATGCTGCGAACTGTGCTACACCCCAGCTCTTTAATTCTGATATTTCATTGAAAGGATAATATTTGTAGAGCTAAAGGTACCCAGAGATGGCTTTTATGCAGGGTATAACTTATGTTGGTGCATGCATATTTAAGGTCGCTATCCTGAGCCCTAATAGAGGTATATGTGCATTTTAGGCTCTGAGTGAGATTTATAACTAACCTCAAACCTAATCTATTTGGGGATGAGGGAGGGCTATTCTTGGGTTGAAATCCTTCTACCTACCATGAAGCGTAAGCTGGTCTGTGGGCTGTTCTAGGCTGAATAGAGTGGGCAAATGGCTTAGCTGAGTATCCAAGGACATGGCCATCTGTGCTAGGGAGATAACCTAGGCCTTAAAGGAGTGGAGCAAGTGGCTGAGAACCAGGATGACATCAGGGTGGGGTCTGAGTGCTCCTTCAGGAACCTTAGAGAAGTGTGCTAATAAGGACAGCTGAGGGGGATGCAGTAGTTCATGGATAAGTCATCTTATGTGCATCAGACAGCTGCAGCTTTGATCTTACACATTAAATGCTTCTCCAAAGTTTAGTCTAAAGTGAGTCCTTCCAGTCACCGAACATGGAAATACTCACGAAAGTATCAAAGATACAAGAGAAGCCAACCACTGTCCTGAGCTTGGGCTCTGTGCCGCTGAGGCCAGGATTCTGAGGCAGGCAGGGTAGGAAGGAGTGCTGCACACTGGCCTGAGGCTCTGTGAACAGCACCGGGCTGGGGCAGGGTCTAGAGTTCCAGAATCACTGCTGAAGACCGATACCACCCCGCCCTTTGCCTCTAACCCTCACCTCTCACGGCCTCCTTAGCTGAAAGTATATTTTAATTTTTCCAACTTAAAAGGTAACAAACTTAGCAGCTACATTAAATAAGCATCATCTTGACTGCTAGCCACCTTTTCCTGTGTTGGGTCCAGGGGGATTGCGTAAAGATGGGGACAGACCACCAAAGTCTAATAAACCAGAAGCAAACTTTATTACAGAAACCAGAAGCCAGGGAAAAATAAAATAAAAAGTCTCCATGGGGCACAAAAAGCTTATCAGCTAGCTGAGACCACAGCCAGAGATGGTTTGTGTAAGGCTGTGGCAGAGGTCGGTTTCTGAACCCATCTTTTTATAGTAGGGACACCAAGCATTAGGTCTGAACAAAGGAATTTTTACAATCTCAAGGTAAAATTCAGATACAGATTGCCTTACTTTACAATCTCCATTAGCAGAGTTGTTTTAGTTAAAAACTTGTGTTTGTACTTAATCTATTGTCTTCCTTGGTACTTCCAGGTGGTGTTTACTGAAGCCCTGTGCTCTCCCCTTTGATGCTGCCAGTTTCACAGAGCAGGGATAATGCATAACCCAGATGTCATATATCTGTTTCCTAAACGTTGGCTGGATAGCTCTCAGTTTGTAGAGAGATGCTTTGGCCTTGTAAATAGAACTATGGGTTGTAAAGCAAAATAATCCACTTAATAGTTAATCCTCAAGCTGCTGAGAAAGCTGCTGACAGTCTGTTCTCATTCTCCTAGACTTACAACTGTATATTTCTTTATTTTTACATTCTTATTTTCTTATTCTTGGACTCTTCACCTGGAACGTTTGTGTAAGATATTCTCTCCTTTTTAAAAATTTGATTTTCAGAGACTGCAGACAAAGTGGAATAGTGACAAAGGTGTTTCAGGTTGACTATGAGCCCCCGAAGATGATCTCCCCTGAAGAGAGTGTTGAAGGCTTTTCAAAGCAGGCAAGTAATGAAGCCGAAGAATGTTCCAACTGTCCACTGTGTTTCATCCTTTCTTGCTCAGTGGGGACACCCTCCTTTCTTTACAGCACCTCTACTCACAGTCAGATAGATCCTCATGATTAAAGTCAGGATTAACCATTGTGAAGAACCTTCACTGATTTCCCTGCCTTGGCCAAACCTTCCTCTCTAAGATTGGGATTCTGACTGGGCCCTGTCACTGCCTGTGCTGTTGTCTGCAGCGACTACCTGTGACAAAGCAGAAACCATTTAGCATGCCACCCCTTCCGCCCGGTCTGCCCTGTCTCCAGATAAACAAGCTGTTTGCTCTCTTCTCTGTCCCTGCACCAGGCCTTCGCTGGGGAAAGTGACCCGAGCATGTGTTTTCTTGGTTTCTCGTCAGCCTTTCCGGTTTGCAAGCTCCAAGGTGGCAGGCAGTAAGCAGAGCTCAGGGCAGGCAAGGGAGGGCAATGAGTGCATATTAGGTGAATGGAATAGTCAGGCTGAGTAGACCCATCCAGGGTGTGTGACTTCTGATAACGTCTTCTCCTGGCGAAAACTAGAATTCTTGCCTTCTGTGGAGAGTTAATCTGATAGGCGTAAGAAGGGTGTTTGAACCTTCAGCCCTGGGCTATAGCACCAGAGGTCCAGGTAAGAGGGCCAGGCGGTGGCCACCCAACCAGGAGGTCTCAGTCGTGGGGAACTTGTAGAGAGTGACAGAGAAGGTTTGTGGGGCTGTTACTTAAGCCAGGTGGTAGCCCTGAGACCAGAGCGCGTGTTGTGGGACCAGAGTGGCTGCAAGTGGATTAGTGGGGGTGGGTCTCTAGTGTGACCGTCGCAGGGACAGTCATCAGGACTCAGGCCCAAGTCAGGTAGAAGGGACGAAGTCCGCGACAAAGAAAGGCTGAGGAGAAGAGTCTTCGGATGGCTGTCTGGGCAGGTAGAGTGTATAAGGCCTGTCATTTTGGGTCTGACCCCACCCTATTTTCCCCCTCTGATTCTTTTCTTATGCTATTACTGTCTCTAATAATGACACTATCCATGTCTGCTATCTTGGCTGCTTGACCTGGTGAGGCCTTCCAGCCAGACTTGAAACTACCCTCATCCCTCACAAGTGAGAAGTGCCCACCATGACACTGTCTGTACCACAACTTTTGATTCTCACACTCTAAGGCTGTATAATCAAGTGCCGTGTAATCTCTTTATTCCTAGGAATTAAAAAATGGGTTTGTCGGGCCAAAATTAAGGAAGAAGTATAAGAATGCCGAAAACAAGTCAACTTGGAACGTTAACCTTAGACGGCTTGCAGGTACGATGAGGAAGAAGGGAACCTAGGCACGCTTCCTGCATGCTCACTATGTGCTTCTTCTGTACTTGTGTTGAAACAAGAAAAGCAGGAAGGCAGGCTACAATTTGACCATGAGAGATAAGCAAGCAGTCGGGGACAAATTTGATTTATCGAATGATTGTATTGAAGGAACCAGGGGAGGCTCACCTAACAAAGAAAGGATCATCAGGTTTGGAAAGAGGGGGTGTTAAGATAAATTTTAAACAGAAACTGAGTTTTGCTAGCATTGAGTAAAACTGAGCTGCACGAGAAGGACCAGCATCAGATGTGGATTCAGGTTTGGTTACCTTGGAAACTGCGAAGGTACGTGTAGGATGTGTTCAGCACATGGTTAGAAAATGAGCCTGCCTTTTTATGTCTTGGGGACCTGCAAAATAGCTTATCAGGGAAAAGCATTTGGCGTGCAAATATGCCCCCATGGCTAGAAGCCTCTAGGAAAGGACTACATCACATTCTTTCCAGCAGCGACTGCTCTAAAGTCACCTCCCCAAGTCAGTGAATAGAACTGAGAAATAATTAACCCAGTCTAAAAAGATAGCCTTCCTTGATACCGTCTACAACGTTCCATGCCAAGCTAAGGAAACAGACCAGTGCAACTACAAAGTTAACAGGTAACATCATTTCAACTAAAAAGAAAACAAAAAATCATGGCAGCCTCTTCTTTGCATGGCTATTGCTTACTTACCCAGGAGTCCAGAAACTTTGCTGTCTGAAGTCACGTAACTAAGACCTCAACTTTTCCTAAAAGACCCAGTCACTTTATTGTTGTTGTTGTTTTTAGAAAACAAATAAACAAAAACTCCCAACAGTATTGTTGTTGTTACTGTTTGTGTGTGGGGTGCACGTGTGCCACGGAGAACCATTTTTGGGGATCAGTTGTCTCATTACACATAGGTTCCCAGAACCAAACTCAGAATGTTGAGGTTTTTGTTTATTTGTTTTCTAAAATAACAGCAGCAAAAAGACCAAGTAAGAAAGCAATACCATGCAAAGAAGAGACTGTCACAGATTTTTTTTTTCCTTTTTAATTGAAATAATGTTACCTGCTAACTTTGTAGTTGGACTGGTCTGGTTTTTTTAGCTCAACATGGAATGTTGATACCTATCGAGGAAGGTTATTTTCTTAAGCTGGGTTAATTATTTCTCCGTTTTGCTTCGCTGGCTTGAGGAGGGTGACTTTATAGTCGTTGGCACTGGGAAGAAATGTGATGTATTCCTTTACTGGAGGTTTCTAGCCATGGGGGCATATGTACATGGTTTTATATGGTAACAGATAATCACAAAACAATATTTTTAATGTAATTCTAGACCTCAAAGTAGGTGACAGAGCAGACGCTAAAACTCTGAAAGATCTTCGCTTCGCTGAGGGGCCGCTGGAAATCCCCCCCACCTACCATGATGCATCTGCTACTAGAATAGCTGCTCATCCATCCCAGGTAACAGCAGTGGAAATTCTTTTTTTTTTTTTTTAATTTATTTATTTATTAAGGATTTCTGCCTCGTCCCCACAACCGCTTCCCATTTCCCTCCCCCTCCCCCGATCAAGTCCCCCTCCCTCATCTGCTCGAAGAGCAATCAGGGTTCCCTGACCTGTGGGAAGCCCAAGGACTGCCCACCTCTATCCAGGTCTCGTAAGGTGAGCATTCAAACTGCCTAGGCTCCCACAAAGCCAGTACGTGCAGTAGGATCAAAAACCCACTGCAATTGTTCTTGAATTCTCAGTATTCCTCATTGTCCGCTATGTTCAGCTAGTCCGGATTTATCCCATGCTTTTTCAGACCTAGGCCAGCTGGCCTTGGTGAGATCCCAATAGAACATCCCCATTGTCTTAGTGTGTGGGTACACCCCTCGTGGTCCTGAGTTCCTTGCTCGTGCTCCGTCTCCTTCTGCTCCTGATTTGGACCTTGAGATTTCTGTCCGGTGCTCCCGTGTGGGTCTCTGTCTCTGTCTCCTTTCATCGCCTGATGAAGGTTAATATTCCTGAGGATGCCTATGTGTTTGTTTTTGGATTCACCTTCTTATTTAGCTTCTCTAGGAACATGAATTATAAGCTCAATGTCCTTTATTTATGGCTAGAAACCAAATATGAGTGAGTACATCCCTTTAGGGTAGCCGAAACACCTCAGGCATTTTAACGCTTCCCAGCACATGTCAGGGACAGCATCTTTCAGTCTTGAGTCCTGTTGCGGGCAGTTCCCAGCTTGGAAGCACTGTGTCCAAAGGGAAAGGCCTTTGACAGGGACTTGTGACAGATAAACAGTAATCAAGTAACTAGTCACACCAACTTTTTATTTGTTTATTTTGTTTTTGCTTTTGAAGACAGGGTTTTTCTGCGTAGCCCTGACTGCCCTGGAGCTCTGTCTGTAGATCAGACTGTCCTTGAACTCAGAGATTTGCCAACTTTTGCCTCCCGAGTGCTGTGATTAAAGGTGTGCTCCAACTCTGCCTGGCTATGTACAGAAATTTTTAGTCAGTGGTGTCATCCACAAGATAAACTGTGTGTTGAGATAGCATGGTGGCTCTCAAAGCGGGCTCCCCATCCTGCCGCACCATAACCACACAGGAGTCCATTTGAAACGCGAACTCTCAGTCCTCATGGCAGCCCTGAACAGAGACTCACAGAGAGAGCATGGGGCCAGTCTGCCTTGGACTCATCCGTCCTTCAGGGTCAGGTAACAAAGTAGAGGATAAATGACAAGTGACAGCTAGCTTTAGACTGAGGTTACCAAGTTTGTGGGTTCCGTGATGATCTGGAATGGCAGAGCCACCCCGAGGGCCCATTCTCATCTGTAGACAGTCATTGGCAAGGACGACCGGTTCATTATTGCCACCTGATGAATTCGCCACCAAACTTACATCTTCCTGTCTGCCAACATAGTTTGAAATCTGAGAGTCTATCTGGAATCTGAACCAGTATGGTGAAGGCGTAAGTCACAAACAATGCCACACCAATTCGGGGTTATGATTATTAGGGTGGTATTTATTTAAAGGGGAAAAAACTTACAGATCACTGTCCCAGGCAACAGCCCTCTTTGCAACCAGGAAAGGAGTCTAGTCGCAGGCGGAGCAGGAAGTGAAGAGAGAGAGAAGAGGGAAGTGGCCGCTTTTTTAAAGGGAGAGAAACCACGCCCCAGTGGGCTGGTACCTCAGCGGTGATAGGCTGGAGGAGTGGGAGGACCTCCCGCAACACCTCCCCCTTTTGTTTAAATAAGAGAGTTCTAAACCTACTATGAAATTATATACAATAAGTACAAATATCCTATTCTAACTAGCTTAGGTCTTGTATAATAAATAACTTGGCCAAGTCATGAGAGAAAGTAACTACATTTATATAGTCTTCAACCCCATCGAAGATCTGAGAAGGGAAATAATGTTACCTGGGTAATTAGGAAGTTCAGTAGAACAACTTCCAAAACATGCAACAAATTACAGAGACAACTAGCTACCTGGGCAATCACCCAAAGTCACATTAGCAGCGTTGAAGCAACCAACTTTGGCTAAGGCCTAACATAACTGACATACCATTTTCTAAGGCAAGCAACTTTTCAAAACTATCTTACCCTGTCTTGGCAGGATATGACAGTCCTGTTTTATCCATTGATGCATGCTCTGTATCTTTGTCAGTTGTTGAGGTATGGGCATTTCTTTGCCCAAACGCCAGTTCTGCCAAAAAGAAAGGCTCCAGGTGGAGTGTCTTTGGTGCTCAACATTCTCTCGGGAATAGAGTGGTGTTGCCAGGAGCAATTGTGTCTCACTACCACAAAACTCTGAGTTAGATTAAAGGCCATTTTCTACAGCTCTTTGAAGAAGTTGAAGATTATCTATCTATACTGAGTATAATCTCTATATATCTAAAGAACCTGATTAGTCTATTATAAATGACAAACTTAGATGACTATTAGTCTATATAATTCTCAATATCTATCTAACTTAAAGACTAAGACAATAAACGACTGTGAAACAAATGAGGACAATGACCTCCAAATATAAACAATGTACAAATATACATTGCAGTAGGCAAATATATATCAATACACAATCATTATATAAGTATCTTAATCAGAGGTAGAAATGTACACTGCAATATGGTAAATATATACAATATATATATATATCAATACAATATATGTCAATACATAAAAAAAATGTTTTAAACAGAGGTAGAAACATGCATGCGTACAATAGTCAATATAATTTAACTTTGTATCAATATACAAGAATCTATACCAATGTATTTGTCTAAAAACAGTAACTCACAATTACAAATCTATTATCCCATCATCCCTCTTTTTTTTTTTTTTTTAAATGATCCCTGAGCGTATAAAATTCCTCCCCCAACCCTCAATCGTGTACTAATTATAATCAACCCCTAAATGATGTCCCTAAACCCAAGGGCAAGTTTTACTGGGAAAGGGGACGTCGTCCTCTAGAATTACTTCCAGCTGTCATGGGGGCGACGTTCTTTCTGGGGGATCCTGTGAAAGTGAAATGATGGTTAAATTTCAAGATCAATGTCTTTTAAAATTGCCAATAGTCTCTGAGTATTTTGTGCAGGTCTGGCCAAAATGTTGTATAAGATGTGCACCATTTCAGCTAACCAAGTTGGAACTGTCTTGTGCAGCTGGTACCAAAAGCAGGTCTTGTAGTAGCGCTATCAGCATCATGACGTCATATCAACCAGGTGGAGTTGTTGTTATGGGGCCCCATCTTCTTCCTGGAAACTTCAAATGTCACTTCAGGAAAAACTCATTGTTCATTATGAAAAACTTAAACATTAATCATATAGACATATATAAACATATATATATATATTCAATGAAAGACATGATAGATATATTCAATGAAAAGTATGATAGATATGAAGAAAAGCAAAGATGTTTTCTAAACTCATATTTCTTTCTGTCCCATATCATGGCTCTTGACATGAGACAGAAACTCCAGAAACTCTGGGTTTTTCTCTTACTAACAGGCTTGGAATTGGAGAGGGACTGAGCCAAAGTCCAACTTCAAAACCAGCTTTATAAAAATTTAGAAATATGGTTTAATATTACTTACACAATCCATTCAGTTGTCTTCATATTTCCTATTGGGCAGGTATTTTTCCATTTGTCAGTATCCAAACATCCAGGGTCCCTTGAATTTCTCAAAGATGAGTGTTTTCCTGTGGAGATAAGAACAGAACCCTGCCCCCATTCTATATGTTTTTCTTACCACCTGTATGAATATCATCGTTGTGGATGAGTTGTCATTTCTCCTTTCCAAGAGGTTTCTCCTCTTCAAATCGAAACTTTATTAATTTTGATGGTATCCACAATTTTTCTTCTCCTGTGGAAACAAGAGCAAAACCCCTTCCCCAACGTAGCACATCTCCTGGCTTCCACTGAGAGGTCAGCACATCTTTGAAATAAATCGGTTGATTTAGTTCAGCAGACTTTTCCATTATCCAATGTCTTTCTGCTGCTGTTGTTCCTTTCTCATTAGCGTTAAGAAAATTCAAGGTTAATAAAGCATTATGTAATCTATTTCTGGGGGTATTTTCAGTCCCTTTCTGTTTGTTCAGCATATCCTTTATAGTACGATTTGATCTTTCTATAACTGCCTGACCTGTAGGATTATTTGGTATACCTGTAATGTGTTTTATATTATAATAATCAAAAAAGCGTTTCATTTTCTTAGATACATATGCTGGACCATTATCTGTCTTTATTTGCGCAGGTATACCCATGATGGCCATAACTTCCAATAAATGTGTGATTACTGAATCAGCCTTTTCTGAGCTCAGGGCAGTAGCCCATTGAAAACCTGAATACGTGTCTATGGTGTGGTGTACATATTTTAATTTACCAAATTCCATAAAGTGGAACACATCCATCTGCCAGATTTCATTTCTCTTAGTACCCTTTGGGTTACTCCCTGCAGGCAACGGTGTTTGATTATAGAAAGAACAAGTAGGGCATCTCTTTATAATGTCCTTAGCTTGTTGCCAAGTAATGGAAAATTCTTTCTTTAGGCCTTTACTATTGACATGATGCTTCTTATGAAATTCCGAGGCCTGCAACACACTTCCAATCAATAATTGATCAATCTCAGCATTGCCTTGGGCTAGAGGACCAGGCAGACCTGTATGGGACCGGATGTGTGTTATGTACATCGGACAAAGCCTGTTCCTGATTATGTCTTGTACCTGGATAAACAGTGAAGTCAACTCTGTGTCATCTGGTATAAATTCAGCGGTTTCAATATGCAAGATAACTCTTTCTGCATATTGTGAATCTGTAACTATATTAAGAGGTTCTTTAAAATCCCTTAGCACCATAAGAATGGCATATAATTCTGCCTTCTGGACAGAATTATAAGGGCTTTGTTCCACCTTACTCAATTCATCTGACTTGTAACCTGCTTTCCCTGATTTATTTGCATCAGTATAGAACGTACGGGCTCCAGTTATTGGAGCATCACGTACAATTCTAGGAAGAATCCAAGAAGTTCTTTTTATGAGATTAAGTCTATCACTTTTGGGATAGTTGCTATTAATTTCTCCCAAAAAGTTAGCACAAGCTCTTTGCCACGGTTCATTGTCTTCCCATAACTTTTTTATTTCTTCAGTAGTAAAAGGCACTATAATTTCTGCTGGGTCTATACCTGCTAGTTGACGAAGTCTCAGCTTACCTTTTATAATTAATTCAGAGACCTTTTCCACATAAGTTTTTAATTTTTTACTTGGTTTATTAGGTATAAATATCCACTCTAAAATAATATCTTCCCTCTGCATTAGAATCCCTGTAGGAGAAATTCTGGAAGGCAATATGACTAGGATGCAGCTAAGATTTGGGTTCACCCTATCCACATGTGCCTCCTGTAATTTTTCCTCAATCATTGTCAGTTCCTTTTCTGCTTCAGCTGTCAGTTCTCTTGGACTATTCAAATCTTTATCACCATCTAAGGTTTTGTTTAAATGAACTATTAGATCAGGTGTTATCCCAACAGCTGGTCGTAGACTGGAAATGTCTCCTAACAATCTTTGGAAGTCATTAAGAGTCTTTAACCGGTCTCTCCTAATTTGTGCCTTTTGCGTTTTAATTTTCTCTAACCCTATTCTGTAACCTAGGTAATTAATAGAATTTCCTCTTTGAATCTTTTCAGGGGCAATTTGTAATCCCCACCTAGGCAAGACTTTCTTTACTTCTTCAAACATCCTTTCTAAAGTATCTTTATTTGAATCAGATAATAAGATGTCATCCATGTAATGATAAATGATGGACTTGGGGAATTGTTTACGAATTATTTCCAATGGCTTACTTACAAAATATTGGCACAGTGTAGGACTATTGAGCATACCCTGTGGGAGGACAGTCCACTGATATCTCCTATTAGGCTGAGAATTATTATAAGTAGGCACTGTGAAGGCAAATTTTTCTCTATCCTTTTCTTGTAACGGTATAGTGAAAAAACAATCTTTCAAATCAATAACTATAAGAGGCCATCCTTTTGGTAACAGAGAAGGCAAAGGAATTCCAGATTGTAGTGGGCCCATAGGTTGAATTACTTTGTTGACAGCTCTTAGATCTGTCACCATTCTCCATTTACCAGATTTCTTTTTTACAACAAATACAGGAGAATTCCAAGGGCTGGTTGATTCTTCAATATGGTGAGCATCTAGTTGCTCTTGCACCAGCTGTTCCAATGCCTGTAGTTTATCTTCAGCTAGAGGCCATTGTTTGGTCCATATTGGCTTCTCAGTTAGCCATTTTAAAGGTAGGGCCGTTGGTACCTCTAAAGGTTTGGTATTTGCTGTATGTTCTTGTACAGCCTGAATGGCTGGTGACCTTTTCCCATAATACCTCATCATATCCTTCCCAGAATTATGAGTTCCTGGAAATACAGGAATGTTAATCTGGGTATTCCATTGCTGTAGCAGGTCACGGCCCCATAAATTTATGGCAATATTGGCTATATATGGCCTTAGTCTTCCTATTTGCCCTTCGGGCCCTATGCATTCAACCCATCTTGTGCTTTGTTTTACACGAGATAGGGTTCCAATTCCCAGGAATTGAACATCTACCTCTTGAAGAGGCCAATTCGGATGCCAAGATTCTGGGGTAATGATACTTACATCCGCACCTGTGTCTAATAAGCCTTCAATAAAAGTGCCATTTATACAGACTCTTAGCTTTGGTCTTTGATCATTAATAGAAGTCTGCCAAAATATACGTTTACTCTGTCCTATTGGGTTTTTTGACTCATCCTCCACACGTAATTCTTCATTTAGACCAGTATTACTTTTTACAGCAGAAATTGGAGCTTTTAATTTTCTTGGTGAGGCACGTTCTCCACTGTGACTGGGAATGACTGGGCCACTGTTGGCTTGGGGGCCTGCGAGAGGCCCCCCAAGGAGTTTCCCGATGATATCGGATTGCCCCGTCTGTCTGTTGTTGACCTACATTCGTTGGACCAATGCCTGCCTTTACCGCATCTCCTACATATACCTGAAGGCCGAGGTCTCCTATTTTTGTCATTCCCAGAAGAGATATTATTCCTAGAAATTCTTTGCCTGCAATTCCTTTGCAAATGTCCTAATTTACCACAATTAAAACACCTGGCAGTTTGATGTCTCCTCATTGCTTTGGAAATCGCTTCTCCTACCCAAGATTCATCATTATAGCTAAACGTCTCAACATTCATCGTATGCTGAATCCATTCATCCATAGGTGCTGATCTAGACTTTAAAGGCCCAATTATCTTTTTGCATTCTATGTTTGCATTCTCAAAAGCTAGAGATTCAAGAAGTATTCGTCTAGCTTCTGGGTCTGTTACCCCTATGTCCAGAGCCTTAATTAATCTTTGCAAAAAGTCAATAAAGGGTTCTCTCTGTCCCTGCCTAATTCTGGTATATGATTCAACCCTTTTTGCTGGATCTTGTATCCTATTCCAAGCATTTAAAGCTGCTTGGTGACATAGACACAGTACTTCATCGTCATAAAGAGCTTGGACCTGTGGATCAGCATATTCTCCTGCACCAAGAATTTGATCTTGGGAAACCTCAATACCTTTTGCTCTTCCTTGCTGTTCCATATGTTTGGATTCTTCTCTGAAATAAATTCCAAACATCAAGGAAGGTCCATTATCTAAAACTGCAGACACTAACTGATGGAAATCATGGGGAGTAGCTCTAGCATTAGAAGCCCAAGTCCTTATCATTTCCTTTACATATGCATTGTGCAAGCCAAAATTAACAACAGCTTGCTTAATTTCTTTCAGATCATTCATTGCTATTGGCGTCCATCTAGCTTCTCTGACTCCCTTTGAGCCTTTAGAAGTTGATGCTTTTTCAGAATTAAGTATAGGGTATGTCGCTAGAACCCTGGGTAAGCCAGTTCTAATAGCTGGTGGAGGCCTTGTATCCTGTCCTTGTGCCTCCTTACTCTGTTCACCAGCTGCAATAATTTCCCCAATCTTTTCAAATCTTTTTATCATTGTCTCTCTTAAATCCTGAATCTCCTGACCTGTATATATTTCCAGTGATTTCACTGAGGTATCAATTTTTTGGTCCCCATTCTGCACCTGTGATTCCAAAGCTTTAATTTTTTTCTTCAAAGATAACATGTCCTCCTTAAACTTTTCTTGTATATCATGTAGATTCCCATCTTGGAGGTACATTCTGTCTGTTACCTTATCAAAACTTTGTGATAAAGTCTGAACGTCAAATTCAACAGCCTGAACCCTTTCAGGTAACTTTCTAATACCCTTGGATATGGAATCAATTTTGTCTGTCATAGTATCCACTTGTTCAGATAACCTCTGATTTTCAATAATTTTAATCCTGTCAATTAGTTGTTCATTATTAGTTCGTAAAGATTCTATCATTCTTAGGAGTGCCATATTCTTCTGTTCATTATTAGTACGTAAAGATTCAATCGTTCTTAGGAGTGCCATATTCTTCCTTAATGATAGAATATGGAAAAGAAAACTGAAGGCTAGTAACAAGCAAATTAAGGTATCCCCATAATCATATAAACCTTGTATGATGTAATTCATTGTATTAGTAAATATAAATTTACTAATCCATTGTATTAGTGAAAACAAAGCAGTAAAATTTACGTTAGAAACAAAAACTGCAATATTACCTATTATCCAGCAGGTGGCGCTGTTGCAGAGTCGCGGTGAAAACATGGTCCTGTTTCAGTGCCTTAGTAGATGTTAAAAACTGGAAAATTCAAGTTTCTCAACAAAATAAATCTAATTAAATCAATTCCTGAGACGGAACAAGTCACCCTGAGGGGTTGCAGCTTTCAGCAACCACGTGCTCTGGTTCGTGCCACTTAAGAGCTGTACTTGCAAGGGAGATTTAAAAATGACTCAGAAAAGAGCAAACCACGCGGCCAGAGACTACGCGGGCCTGTGAAGTTTAAATCCACGTGGGGAGTCCAAGGCCGCTGGCGGCTGAGGAAGGGGAGGGCTCCCGCCAAGCCGAACTAGAGCCCGCCAAGCCCGCGGCCGCCAAGCTGAACTTGCGCCCGCCAAGCCCGCAGCCGCCAAGCCGAACTTGGGGCCGCCAAGCCGAACTCGCGGCTGCGAGTGGGGAAAGGAGAGGTTCTAAAACCAAATGTTGGGCGCCAAAATGAAGGCGTAAGTCACAAACAATGCCACACCAATTCGGGGTTATGATTATTAGGGTGGTATTTATTTAAAGGGGAAAAAACTTACAGATCACTGTCCCAGGCAACAGCCCTCTTTGCAACCAGGAAAGGAGTCTAGTCGCAGGCGGAGCAGGAAGTGAAGAGAGAGAGAAGAGGGAAGTGGCCGCTTTTTTAAAGGGAGAGAAACCACGCCCCAGTGGGCTGGTACCTCAGCGGTGATAGGCTGGAGGAGTGGGAGGACCTCCCGCAACAGTATGGGAGGCAATATATGTAACGTAGGCGAAATGAAATTCAGTGACTCGCAATACTTGGCCAATAGAAGGCCAGTTCATGACTTCTGGTACAGGCCACGTGTGAGGTGACACAAAGGCTTGAACATTATACTTCGTCCTTAATAAAATCACTCTGACTGCTCCCCGTTGCCTACAGAATTAAGTCTGAAATCCTAAGATTTAGTGCCCTTACTGTTGCCATGAGCTCAAGCCAAATGGGTTTTCAAGCTTCCGCATCCTTCTCAGAAATGAGTATTGTAGACCCTCACATGCTGCATTGACAGCACCCCGCCTCTGGAGTGTGTACCAAAATTCATGCCTGGGTCTGCTTACAGGAACGTTAGACAAACACAAGTTCCATGTCAATGCCATATGCTACAAATTTCTGTGAGTTAACGGCCATGTTGGTTTGTTTTGTTTTTAGAAATAATCTCATAATACAGCCCTGGCTGGTCTGAAAATATGTAGACGAGGCTAGCCTCAAATTTGTAGTGATCCTTCTGCATCTGCCTATAGTTTTTAATTAAAAATATAATTATATCACTCCCCCTTCCTTTTCCTCTCTCCACCCCCTCTCATGTAGCATCCCCTCTCCCCAACTTGTCTCCAAACCATGGCCCATTTTTTAATTGTTATATACATTGAGGTAGTACAGGTGATAGATTCTGAATCTTGGGTGCTGGGATTTCAGGCACACACCACTGAACCTGACTGGCATATTGCTCTTTTAAAATGTTCAAGGCAAGGGGGCTGGAGAGATGGCTCAGAGGTTAAGAGTACTGGCTGCTCTTCCAGAGGTCCTGAGTTCAATTCCCAGCAACCACATGGTGGCTCACAACCATCTGTACTGAGATCTGGCGCCCTGCTCTGGCATACATAGAGGCAGAATGTTGTATACATAATAAATAAATAAATATTTGAAAAAAAATGTTCAAGGCAAGAAAGTTGAATAGAGACTGAGGAACCACTTCAAATTAGAAGTGACAGAGAGGACATGACAAATAGAGGCAAAGTGTGGTATTGGATCAGACCCTAGACCAGGAAGAAATTACAGAAGGACACCATTGTCATAACTGGCAGGCTCTAAAAGCAGATTTGTGGATTAGATAAGATCATAACCCTTCATTCTTCTGACTTTGGCACATGGTTGTTCCTGGGAAATTCATACTCAGCTACTTAGGGGCTAAGGCTTATCATGCCTACAGTTTAGCCTCACGTAACTCAAAGAGAATAGAGAGAGATATAGGAAAATGTTGCCATAAGCAATTGTTTAAGCTAAAGGAACAGGAGTTAGTTTTGTTATTTTGATAACTTTTTTGAAAGTCTGGTATATCAAAATAAGATGCTGTATGCTCAGTGTGGTGGTTCATTTCTTTAATCCCTGGTTTCAGGAGACTAAGGCAGGAGAAAAACAAGGCCAGTCTGGGTTACATAGCAAGACTGTCTCAAAATAATATAACAAATGTACAATAAAATGGTAAACTCATAGGGTGATTGTGAACGTCAGGAGATAATGGCTACAGTAGCCAGTGCATTTCATTGTCAGTAGTAATGCGGCTGGCTTCTCCCCTTCATCTCTCTGTTCCCTTCTGTAGACCACATCCAGCCGTACGTATCCCAGGATGAACCACGTGCTCCCCTCCAGTGGTACCTGTGTGTGTCCTTTTGTTTCCTGTCTACTTCACACACTTTCCTCCGCTTTCCCTGCCCACTGCTTTCCCTCCTGGGAATATGTGAATATTCTCTCCTCTCAGCTCCCAGGGACCACAGCACAAGTCTGTTATAAGATTTCAATTATATTGTACAGATATAAGAGATGTGCTTTAGGGACAGGGACCATGTGAAATTCTGTTTGTTTTACCTTTTTTCCGCACTGAACACAGAAATTAATTTAAATAACCTATGTATATAAGTGAGTCCTTTTAAGTTTTCTAGAAATGTTATCTTTAACATTCTAGCTTTTAAAATATAATTTAAAATTAAAATTTTAAAATATAATCTCTCTAATAGTAAATTCAGATATTTTTTTTTTTGTGGTTTTGTTTTTTGTTTTTGAAGCCATGGTTTCTCTGTATTGTCTTTGGCTGTCCTGGAACTCACAGAGATCCGCCTGCCTCTACCTCCCAAGTGTTGGGATTTAAGGTGTGTGCCACCACTGTCTAGTTTCCCTGTGATAGTTTTAAAACATGAACTCTGGCAAATGAATTTGAATGGCTTTTCCTTTCCCTTCATACGGCCTGTATGTCTGTTCCCAGCTCTGTCTGTGTTCTTCATTTCAGTCCCCTGGCTTTGCACACATCACCGGCCAGAAGAGTGTGACGAGCACCGAGATCACGCGGATCCAGAGGGACACGGACTTCCTCAAGTACGTGACATTTCCTGCCTGTCTTAGATCAAAGCCATACACAATCCACAGGGATTTAAAATGAAATATAATACTGGATTTGCCCATCTCTAGTTTTTAAATTAAATTTGTTGAGACAGGGACTTGCCTTGTAGGCCTGACCTGGCACTTCCTATGCAGTCCAGTTTGGCCTCAAACTTGAAACAATTTCTTGCCTCAGACTCCTAAGTTTTGGTGTTTACCATACCTAGAAAAAGATTATAGTTTAAAAGCTCATAGTTGGAGAAAGGAGGCCAGGACTGGAGAGATAGCTAAGTGGTTAGGAGCACTAACTGATTTCTCTTCCAGAGTGCCTGGTTTAACTCCCAGCACCCACGTGGTGCCTCACAGCTGTCAGTAACTCCAGTCCCAGGGGATCCGACCCCCTCTTCTATCCCCTGTGTGCATGGGCATGTATTGCAGGCAAAACGTCCATACACAGAAAATAAAACAGAAAAACGTTTAAAAGAAAAAAGAGTGTAACTGACATGCACTGAAATGTGTATCTGCAAACAGTGTGATTGGCACATGTATATGAAGCTAACCCTACAATCACAGAGATGAACAAGCTCATCCCAACATTGAACCTTCTCATCCTGCCCCATCCAGTCAGCTGTGGATATGGCTCTTGTCACTCTGGTTTGCATTGCCTCCATAGGTGATGGACTAAATCAACACACACGCTTTACCCGCTCCCCAGGCCTTACCGATTTCAGCATAATTGTTTTGAGATTCACACATGTGGCTGACATCAAAGGTCTATTCTTTTTATTGCCAAGTGTTCTGTTTATTGTTGCTTCTGTGCCATGGGTACCCCACAGTTTGCTTACCCATTCACTTGTGAGAGCACATGCTTCTCCTGGTGTCTGGCTAACAAGTCAAATTGTAAAACTAATGTGAACATTTATACACACGCCACTGGGTGTACATTGACCTCCATGTCCTATATGGTAGATATCTGGAAGGAAAATGACTGGGTCTTATGATGGGTGATTTATCTTCTCAGCTTTTTAAGAAATTATCCAGTTGTTTCCAAAGGAAGTGTATCACTTATATTCACTCGGCAGTGTTACAGAATTCCAATTTTTTTCCTTTTTAATTTATTTTTTAAGAAAGAAAACAAACTATCTTTTTTCATTATACATACCAATCCAAGTTCCCACCCCCTCCTCTCCTCCCATTCCCTCCACGTACCCTCCCATCCCACCCCCATCTAATCCTCAGAGAGAGTAAGACATATTGCTTTGGAGAAGGTCCAGCCCCCCCTCCTTTTATCTAGGCTGAGCGAGGTAATACATCCAAAGAGAATAGGTTCCTAAAAAAAAAAGCTAGCACATGCAGTAAGGATAAATCCTGGTGCGACTGTCAGTGGCCCCTCAGTCTCTCCCAGCCATGCAGCTGTCAACCACAATCAGAGGAACTAGTTTGGTCCTATGCTTGTTCCTTCCCATTCCAGCTGGTGTTGGTGAGCTCCCATTAGCTCAGGTAGACTGTTTCAGTGGGTGTACCCATCATGGTCTTGACCTTTTTGCTCATATTCTCACTCCTCCCACTCTTCAACTGGACTTTGGGAACTCAGCCCAGTGCTCTAATGTGGGTCTCTGCCTCTGTTTCCATCAGTTACTGGATGAAGGTTCTATAGTGATATTTAAGATATTCATCAGTCTGACTACAGGGCAAGTCATGGTTGGGTCCTCTATTGCTTAGGGTCTTAGCTGGGGTCATCCTTGTGGATTCCTGGCAATTTTTCTAGAGCCAGGCTTCTTGCTCACCCTATAATGTCTCCCTCAATCAAAATATCTCTTTCCTTGCTCTCCAGAATTCCAGTTTTTATATCTTTACCAACAATTTGTATTTTCGGGCATTTAATGAGACTGCGATTATAGTGGTAGATCACTGTGATTCTAATTTATATTTCCCTAGTGATTAGTAGTAGGCGTCTTTTATGTACTTACTTGTCATGTATAAATTTTTGGTAAATAATCTATTGAAATTTAAAGTGGTTATTATTATATTTGTTATTATTATTATTAGGTTATAAAAGTTCTCCCTTGTCAGATAGATGTTTTACAAATACTTTTTAATTTTGAGCTCTGCAATTTGATGAAGTCTAATGTACTTGTTTTTCTTTTATAGTTAATTTTTTTTCCTGGTTTTTTGAGACCGGCCTTCTCTTATGTGTATCCCTGGCTGTCATGGAACTCACTCTGTAGATCAGGCTGGTCTCAAAATCAGAGATCTACCTGCCTCTGCCTCCTAAGTGCAGTGATTAAAGGTGTTTGCCACCACCACTTGGTTATATTTAATTCTTAGTTTGTCATATTTATGGAAAATTTCACAGGTTTTCACATGTGACATGCCTGTAATGCCAACCTTAAGGATGCTGAGGTAGGAAGATCACAAGTTCTGGGCTAACATGGCCTATATAGTAAGTTCTAGGTTAGCTTAGGAAACACAATAAGACCCTCTCAGCTTATTCACAACTTGGCAAGCATGAAGCAGAAAGCTCCTGGACTGAACCAGGGATGGGTATAACCTTCAAAGTCCATTCTCTGGTAACCTGCTTCACCAGCCAGGCTCCACAGCCTTCAAATGACACAAGAAAGGCCTAAGGACTGTGCGGGCATTACAGATTCAAATCATAACATTTCACTACTGGCCCCAACACTCATGACCATCTCAGAATGCGAGATGCAATTTGTCCAACTCTGAAAGTCCATGTAGTTTTAAAAGTTTCCTTAAAACTACTATTAAATATGGCATTGTTTGAATGTTTATGTCCTGTTGTTGAGTTCACTCCTATGGCACTGTGAAAATGGCACTGTGAAATAACCTTCTTTAACCCCGACGACTTCCTTTGCTCAGACGCTGTTTGCTCTAATAATAAGTAGCCACTCCTGCCTTCTTCTAGCTAATATCTATGTGACATATTGTATTTTATAATTTACGTTTGTTCCTCTACTTAATGTTGATTTTTTAAAAGCAAAATATAGCTATGTCTTACTTTCAAAAAATTATATTAGACAATCTCTGCATTAGAAACACACACACACACACACTTGACTCTTAAGAATTTCCCCTTCAACTTTCATGTCGTGTGAGTGCATGTGTTTATGTATGTGTGACTGAATTTAATTAGAGTTGCTTTCATAAGCATGGGCTGCTGTTCAGTAGGCATATCACCGATAAAAATGCTTCCCCTCCCCCAAACAACCTTCTACTGCCAGTGGTCCTTTGGGGAGCAGGAGCTCGCACATCCTCTCCCATACATTATGTTGTTCTTTTTTAAAATGCTGCAAGATCCCCGTGGCAGTAGGCAGCAGAAATGCTGTAGGTCCCAAATGGTGGTGGCGGGCCATGTGGTGGCAGACAGCGGGCCCTGGGAGCAGCCAGTCCCAGGCAGAGACGGCTGCTGGTCTCAGAGCAGTGGTGGTGGGCCATGTGGCAGCAGGCAGTGGGCCCCAGGCAGAGACGGCTGCTGGTCCCTGAGCAATGGCTGGTCCCAGGCAGGGAGACACATGCGGGTGGGCAGAAGACAGAAACATGGATAGACACGACATGCAGGGTGAGGTTGAATGTTTATTCAGGGGGTTATGGAGGAGGAAGGGTGAAGGGGGACACAGAGAGAGAGGGGCAGAGAGAGAGAGAGAGAGAGAGAGAGAGAGAGAGAGAGGAGAAAGAGACAGAGAAGGGGGGAAGCAGAGAAGTGGGGAGAGAGGCAGAAGCGAAGATGCCTCTCCGAGAGGAAGATGGAAAAGAGAGCGAGCTCAGGTCAGAAGCTGAAGATCAGCCTGCCTCAGCGGATGGGGAGGGGAATGGGTGTGGCTTGTCTCTTAAAAGGATCAAAACCATAACATTCCCAGGTCTTCCTTATAATAAAAAGCACGCAAGTCAAGGAAGCAGAAAAGGAAGGGCCCAAGATGACAGCGGGCAGGTCAGAGGTAATGGGAGTGGGTGTGGCTTGTCCCTTAAAGCGACAGGAAAGCACAACACATTAGATATGTAAGAATGTTCCTGTAGACCCCTATGGATAAATGGGACCTGTTTTGCTGTAGGTGTACCCACTGTCTGGCCTCCCGTCCATCTGATCCCTTTGCTCGCTTCTGTCATGAATGTGGGGCTCCTGTTCCACCCATATTTGGCTATCGTCTTCCACCCCCAGAAGCGGCTCAGGTAAGCTTCGGAGTGTTTGAAAACATTGATTTCTGGTTTATGTGACCTGTATGGGTATCCATGACCTGGGCCTGTCACATGAGCCACAAACATAAACGTTCATTGAAAGAATTTTGATTGCATTGATCTCTTGCTATCCAGATCCTTCTTGAGAATAGAGAACATACTTCTAACAGAATTTCTTTAGTGTGGCCTTGGAGAAGACAGAGAGAAACAGGCTGAAATGTTACTGTTTTAATGGGACAAGGTTGGCCCAAAACTGCACCAAGTACCTCAAGCTAGTAAGGCTTTGCTGATAGATGTTGGTGTGGGCTGGACCGAATATAAAACTTAAGGCTGTTATTAAGTTAGCCTAAGCTTTTACTTTTAAAAAAATATTTATTTATTTATTTATTTACTTACTTATTATATATACAATATTCTGTCTGCGTGTATGCCTGCAGGCCAGAAGAAGGCACCAGACCTCATTACGGATGGTTGTGAGCCACCATGTGGGTGCTGGAAATTGAACTCAGGACCTTTGGAAGAGTACAGGCAATGCTCTTAAATGCTGAGCCATCTCTCCAGCCCAGCTTTTGCTTTTTTAAAATTAATTTGTTTTGTATTTTGATACAGGGTTTCTGTGTGTAGCCATGGCGATCTTGGAACTCACTCTGTAGACCAGGCTGGCCTTGAACTCACAGAAATCCTCCTGCCTCTGCCTACTGAGTACTGAGAACAAAGGTGTGCACCACCACCGCCCGGCACTTTTTACTTATATTGAGCTCTTTTTCATCTACACATGCAAGTAGAGATATGTGGCTGCTTGGGAGAACTGAGAAGTTATCGAGACAGTTCCTGGGCATGGTGCTGAGAGAATGTCTCCATCAGTAAAGCGCTGTTGACTTGAAAGCGCACAGGCGAGGTCAGTCCTCAACACCTAGCTCACTAGCTAGACTTCAGGCTTAGCATAGTTGGTAAGCTGCAGGCCAGTGAGAGACCCTGTGTCAAAGGAGATGGACAGCATTCCTGATGATGACAGCTGAGGCTGTCTTCTGGCCTGCACACACGCCAACCTGTATATATATGTGCTCTTGCACATGTATGAACACACACACATATTTTGATTGTTTTTGAGAATTTCATACATGATTACTACTACACCTATGTCATTCCCAACCCTCTGTGTCCCAACACACACACACACACACACACACACACACACACACAGAGTATTTTTCAAAAGTTAAAATGGGAATCATAATAAAAGCAAAGCAATCTGTTCAAAACAATAATAAAAATAATAGCAACAAATAAAAATCCTTGGGCACTTCGCCTGTCTGTTGATTACCATGAGCCTCTGGTCCTCTTTGTTTGCCACTGAGATTGTCATCTCGGCAATGTTTCAAGTAAGGAAGACCTTATACAGCGGCAGTCTCAGAAGTGCTACTGTTCCCAGCCTGCCCTGCCCTGGAGGAGCCGCTGCCCAGAGCAGGGAGGAGGAGAGCAGCCTGTAAGAGATGCCATGCTCTTGTGCAAATGGGTATTTTCAGGAACTTTCAGTTTGTTGCTCACCAGCGGCTTACAGTTCTCGTTCTAGAGTAAAGCAGTTTTCTTTTGTTGTTGTTTTTACTCTTAATGGCAATAAAATTGGAGGAAAGGTAATTATTTTAAATGTTTACAGAAGCAAGTCAAACCTTATGAACTAAGTCCTGTCAGCCTTTACCTCGCAGTCAACCCTGGCCTTTTCCTTTGAGCAGATGGGCCTGTGCACAGAGTGTGGAAGCGTGGTACCCATGAACACCCCCATCTGTGTGGTGTGCGAGGCTCCTCTTGCTCCACAGCTGCGCCCCCAGGCCAGCCTCCACCTGAAGGTAGGGAAGTGTGAGTCTGTCAAAACCCAGACAGTGGTGTCTGAATCATCGTGTGTCTGTCTTCAGCTGGAGGAGTGGACTAGTGATGGATAAAGTGTCGTGAGCAAACCCATTCTCATTTTTAGGAAGGTGTACTGGTCCAAAGAATCTGTAAGGGAGGGGCTGGAGAGATGGCTCAGAGGTTAAGAGCATTGCCTGTGCTCTTCCAAAGGTCCTAAGTTCAATTCCTGGCAACCACATGGCTCACAACCATCTTTAATGAGGTCTGGTTCCCTCTTCTGACCTGCAGACATACACACAGACAGAATATTGTATACATAATAAATAAATAGATATTTTTTTAAAAAAAGAGATAAGAGTGGGGCTGGAGAGATGGCTCAGCGGTTAAGAGCACTGCCTGCTCTTCCAAAGGTCCTGAGTTCAATTCCCAGCAATCGCATGGTTGGCTCACAACCATCTGTAATGAGATCTAGTGCCCTCTTCTGGCCTGCAGACATACATGCAGACAGAATACTGAGAATACTGTATACATAATAAATAAATAAATCTTTAAAAAAAAAAAAAGAATCTGTAAGGGAGATGCCTACACACATGCCCCAAAAATGAATTTTGAGGACAAACTGCAATATAGCTAATTTAGACAGTGTTTTGATTAATTATTGCTACTAATATTGACTTATAATTGTTCCCTGGAAGTGGTTTTGTTTGATGGTGGCTTCCTGTTTTGTAGAAAGAGCAGGCAGAATTGTTCACACCCTGGGATCTCCATTGCAGCTGAAGTTTCACCTTCCCAGCCTCATGCAGTGGCTCCTCAGGGCCTCTTTTGGGGAATCTGACCCCGTCACCCACTGCCTGGCCTCACCAGCTTCCAGGAACTTTGATGCCAGCCTCGATGACGCCCTCAGCATCGCATCTTTTGTGGCTGCAAAACCAGTACCTTGTGGCTGGTGCTCTTAAATTCTTCTGCCAGCTCCAGATAAACTTTGGCCCACTTCCTCCACGCTTGCCAGCCTCTGTGCTCCTCGGTGGCTGGACCTGCAAGCACTGGCCTAAACAGTTGTTCTTACTAATCAGTTTGCATTTTACAACTAGAACCTTTTATGGGTAGAGCCTTACCCTGTAGGTGTTTTCCTAATCCAGTGCAAAATATGAGGTTTCTCCTTAACTGTACCAACTTTATTAACAGTCCCAGCGTCCCAGCCTCCTTCGTTTCCTCCGCACTTCCTTCTCATTCCTAGCCCGCTCCAGTTCTGTTGGCTCCTCTGTTTCTGTGCTGCATCTTCACTCTCGGACTGAGTTGGGAAGTTACATTAATGTTTTCTTCTGACAACCATTTCTTCCACTTCTAACTAAATCATAACCTACAGAAGAAGCCTAAATTCATAGCTAGCATAAAGCTGCAGGACCCAATAGACTTGTAAGTCCACAGACGAGCTTCTGCTGGTCTTGTCTTTCTCCTTATGGTATAGGCCATGAACAGAAAGCCTGTTGGCTGTCAGCTTTCCCACATTGGAGATGGGAACATAACCATCCTAAAATTTCAAATTGTCTTCCTCAAAGTAAACGAATACTGTCTTCAGTTTGTTTGCTTGCTTGCAGTTTTGTCTCTTTTAAAACTGTGTTCACTCGCCTGGCACTGTTGCAATAATCCCCAGCCCAACGCAGTATTCCTGCCTGGATGTTGTAACACCGCTGGCTGACGAACACGACTGCCGGCCCCTCCACCCTGTCATTGCTCATTCTGTTTCTAATTCCCTGTTGTCAAGGAGAAGGTGATCTGTCGCACCTGTGGCACCGGGAATCCTGTTCAGCTGAGATACTGTGTCACCTGTGAGGGGACCCTCCCTGGAGCACAAGAGGTAGGTGGACGGAATGTGAATGTCCCTGTCTTTGGTGGTCACCAAGTGCTCGGTGCTGATGTTACTAGAGAAGTAAGATGCAGTGGGAGGAGAAAGATGGTTATGAAACACAGAGTAGGGCTGCAAGATGGCCCAGCAGGTGAAAGCACTTGCCTCAAAAGCTTGGCAACCTGAGTTCCATAGACTTCACAGTGGAAGGAGAGAATTGACTCCCCAGATTATCCTCTGACCCCCACTGCAGACATTTTATCTATGTTAATTCTTCTGAAGCCTGAACATAGGATAATCTTCCACTTACTTCTGTCTTTAATCTTGTTTCTTTCACCAGCACAGATGTTACCATATTTTAACCTTATAGTATCACCAACACATCATACATGTTGCCTTATGATGTCGCCTGTTTGTCTGTAGGATCTATATTTACATGCTTCTCTTGTGCCCTGTCCCCTCCCCCATCATGTCAGAGATGTGTGGATTTTATGATCTTTTCAAGGTCTTCAAATTCTACATCCTAGTTTTTATTTGTTTTTTTTTATTTCTTTCTCTTTGCTTTAATTTGGTCCTCTTTTATCAGATTCCTTTTTATTTATTTATTCACTTATTTTTTTAAATTTTCTTTCTTTATCTCTCTTTCTTTTCTTTCTTCCTTACTTTCTTCTTTCTGTCTTACTATGTAATGCTGGCTGGCCTGGAACTCACTATACTGACCAGGCTCACAAAGACCTGCCTGCCTCTGCTTCCTAATTGCTGGAATTAAAGGTGTGTGCCACTATTCCTGGCCTTATTTTTTCTTCAGATTTTCTATTTTGTGTGTGTGCACACATATGCACATAAGGTCAGAGGACAGGTTTTCTTCTTCTACTATGTGGGTCCTAGGAATCAAACCTGGGTTGTCAGGCTTGCAGCAAGCGTCTTTACCTGCTGAGTCAGCTCTAATTTCCTGAAATAAGAACTCAGACCACTGACTTTAAATTTCTTTCCTCATTCCAACACGAAATGTAAAATTCTGAAGATCTTCTTTGGCAGTATGCTGTAATTATAAGTGTATATATTGTGTTTTCACAATAATACCTTTAAAAATACTGTCCATTTTCCCTAGGATTTTTTCTTTAGTCTAAGACTTATTTGTTAGTTGTTTGCTTTGTTTCCAAATATGTGGTCTTTTCCTCATTGTTAGCAGTGGTGACTTAAAAGTTAACTCTTTTTTGTTTTTTTCAAGACAGGCTTTCTCTTGTGTAGCCTGGCAGTCCTGGAACTCTCTCTGTAGACTAGGCTGGCCTCAAACTCAAATACTAGCCGTCCTCTGCCTTCCCGGTACTAGGATTAAAGGCATGTGCCACCCCACCAGCCACCAATAATTAACTCTTATGGCTAGAGCACATGCTCTGTGTGGTTCGTTACTCTAATATGATTTATTCTGTGGCCCATCATATGCTCTAACTTGGAAGCACCCTGGTACACCTATGCATGTCAGTTTTCTGTCATTGTTAGGTGCAGCATTCAGTGAGTACCAGTTAAATCTCAGAGGGATGCTGCAGATACCTTTGCTGGTTTTGTTGGCTTGTTTTTGTCTTTCTATTTCTTCTAGCAAATTTTGGAGAAGAGGTAGTAAACAAACAAAGATAAAAATGAAAAATTTAGAGTGTTAATTAAAGAAAAACTGAGCATGGTAATAGGCCTATAATCCCAGCGCCAGGGTTGAGGCAGGATAATTGTAGCATGGATTCTAATTGGTATTAATAAAAAAACCCATAGTCAGTTATTCAGGGGTAAAAGCTGAGAGATCACAGAAGCAGAGCAGTTAGCCACTCTATTGAACCTTAGACTGCTGCTGTTCTCTACACAACCTCAGACAGCAAGACTGTCTCAAAAGACAAAAGAGAAAACAGAAAAAAAATGAAATTGAAGACAGGAATAAGTGGAAGGTTATCCCATGTTCAGGCATCGGAAGAATTAGCATAAATAAAATATCTGCAGTTTCCAAAACAGTCTACAGATTCAGGAAAATCCTGTCAAAATTTCAGTGACTTTATTTTTTACAAAATAAAGAAAGGAATCCAAAGAGAGAGAAGCTTGAGGAAGAGAACTTGACCCTGTGCTGAGCGTTCCTTTGTACTCACTTGGCATTCACCTAAACCCACTATAGACCTGTGAGGATGCTGCCGAGAGACTGTGAAATCCTGGACAGCAGGCTGTAAGATCAGTGATGACACCTATCTCACAGGTCGTGTGAGCGGACATACAGAGTGCAGGCCAGTACCTGGGACAGTTCCTGCACAGACACAGAAATGCCAGTTCTACCGTCACCCCATTGGGAAAGTGAGAAGCTGTCACATTCTACAATAGTGAATAAGCAGCAGGAGCCAGATACTAACCCAGGTCTGCCTAACAGCATCAGAAACTCTCAAGAAGCAGCCGTTTCCCTCTCCACAATAAAATAATTCCTTGTATAAATAGAGCCCAGGAACAAGAGACAGGAACTGAGTTATGAAATTGTAATTTATCTAGAGAGCTGGCAATCAGGAAAGCCAGGGAACATCCCCCAGTCTGCCTTGCCCATCCATCCCCAGCCAGCATCCTTTACAGGGAACCAGAAGAAAGGCAGCGGATCATTGCAAAGGTTGTCTCCCTGGTCCGCGGCTGTCTCCCTAGTCCGCAGCATCTCTCCTTGTTGCTCCCTGTGCTTTCCCCTTGTTGTTGTCTCTGTGTAGTCAGAGTTCCCATACCCCAGTGATGAGGTCTACGTTCCTCCCAAAGAGCTATCTAAAGATCCCTTCATCAAAAACTAGCTCAGAACAAGCACGCTATTAGCAGCTGTCAGGTGTTCATGCTGGACTGTGTTCAGTGTGGATCTGTAGGTTCTGTCCTACAACATGATTTGTTTTAAGTATATGGGTGTTTGGACTGCGTGTATTTCTTCTTTGTACCTCTTGTGTCTGTGTCTCGTGCCCTCAGAGGTCAGAAGAGAGTGTCAGATCCCCAGGAACTGGAGTTACAGACAGTTGTAAACTACCTCCCATATGGGTGCTGGGAATGGAGCCCAGATCCTGAGAAAGAGGGACACGTTCTCTTAGCCACTGGGCCATCTTTCCAGCCACCAAATGTGGTCTTACAATGCAGAATACAAGTGGCCATTACCTCACCCTATCATTTCCATGCCCAGGTTGGAGAATAAATCAACATTTCCCTGGGGCAGAGGGGAGAAGATGAGTCCCATCATGGCTCTGCGTGGCTCGGCTTGGCTAACCAGTAATGCTCTGTTAATACTAGTAGGCTTGCTCGGCCTGTGATGCCAATGATATAGAAGGGTATGGAGATGTAGGAGACTCCACTTTTCATACTTTTATGATTTGCAAGAAGGAATATGAACTTAAAACTTGGTGAATATGGGCCAGGCTTAGTCTCACACACCACCTTTAATCACAGCACTCAGAGGCAGAGACAGGTGAATCTCTGTGAATTCAAGGCCACCTTGATCTACGTAGCAAGTTCCCTGTCTCAAAAACAAACAAAAATTGGCGAAGTCTATCATACTTTTACTCCTTTTGTCAAAAAAAAAAAAAAAAAAAAAAAGCACGGGGTGGCGGGGACTGTATTTCCAGTTTCTGCTGTTTGGTGCTCTATCCCCTGGTCTGGATATGAAGCAGGACTGGAGAACATAGTTCTGACCCTGCCTATCCACACTTCTTTATTCAGCAGTGGCTGTGCAGTGGAAACGAAGTCTCTCGTCCACCCTCTCGGAATGGGGATACCATTTCCTGCTCCAGATGTGGCTGCCAGAACCTCTGGGAGGCATCCTTCTGCGACTGGTGTGGAGCCACGGTAGGGATTTAAATACAGCCTCGCCACCAGGTGGTAGGGGCGCACGCCTTTAATCCCAGCACTCAGGAAACAGAGACAGGCAGATCTCTGTGCTTTTGAGGCCAGCCTGGTCTATAGAGCAAGCTCCAGGACAGCCAGAGCTACTCAGGCACCATGGAGAGCTAAGGTCTGCTCATGGCCTTGCAGGAGATCCTTCCTATGGTTTCTGTATCAAGAATTTGGAGGTAGAAATGATAGTTTCAGAGCCCTTCTCACTGACATTTAATTTACATTTTTTTGAGGTTAACCCTTTCCACTCATTACTGAAATTTCTTCTGTGAATGGAGTTTGCCTATTTTTAATCAAAATATTCAGACCGTTTATGTATATCTGGTATTTCATTCAAGTAACAAGAGGGAATGGCTGTCTCCTTCATCTCAGCCTGCAGCTCCCCTGTTCAGAAGCAAGCCTACTGTTGACATAAACCAGGTGCTTTCAGTTCCCCAGTGAACTGGCACTCACTGACCATTCTTTCCACCTGGCAATATGCCTTGCTTTCCTGTAGCTTCACTTGCCATTGTCTATAATATAGACTCTATATGCACACACCGTGGTTTATTTAGGCTATGGGCCCCATTGCTGTACACTTATTTCCTCTGGACTGCCACTACTGGGCTGGAAAGATGGCTCAGGGAGCGAAAGCACCTTCCCCCAAACCTGAAGACTTGAATTCAATTCTCTGGATCCGCCCCATGGAAAGAAACAGTGTTGTCCTCTGACCTCTATACAGGCACTGTGATACCCACACTCACACTCACACACACACATGCACGTACAAAATAAATTTAAAATGCAATTTTTAAACACCTATAATACTAGAAAAGATGGCCTGGGATACATTTCTTGAAGTGCTTGTCCATGTGTCAGAGAAAGCCTGGAGGTAGAATGTTAGGGCAGAGGGCAGGAGCATATGTCATCTTGATGATAAGAGAGTATGGCATGAGAATAGTTTCTGTGGGCGAGTCAAAACTCTAAACCATAAAAAAATTTCTGTTCCCTAGCTTGGCATTTCTGGTAGCCACTCTGTGTGCCCAAAATGTGGGGCCAACAATCATCTGTCTGCCCGATTCTGTGGCAACTGCGGTATTTACATGAAGTCCATAACCCGCTTTAGAATGAACAGCTTGGCCCTAGTTGCTGGGGGATCACGCCCATTTTCTGAGGTAAGGAGGCCTGTGTGCTGCACAGTGGGAAGAATGGCTGACTTGGTGTGCCCTGCCCCGTGGGTCAGTCCAGGAGAGCAGAGCCAGAATACGTAGACCTTGCACATAAATTCCACTTAGGTTTCAAACTCCTGAATGATTTCTTCAAAAATTATATATTCAAGTTCAAGTATAGCCTAGGGTAGAGAGTCTCAAAAAAAAAAGTCAAGAAACTAAAATTGCATTGTTCCAACAGAGATTTGTGTCTAATAGCAGCTCTGAGGCAATGGAGTGCCCAGAGAGAAATAACTTTCTCTGTGTGGGGCAGAATGAACTGCTCTTGCGGTTTTCTAGTAGCAAGCAAAGAACCTGCCTCCGTGTCCTGTTACATTGCTGTGTGAGATTTCTCCCTGTCAACAAGCTCTGGCTGGTGGTCATTCTCAGCCGCACACACGGGGCAACCAGCTGCCTGTTAGCCTTCCGAGTCTCTTCTCTGAGCCGCACAAAGACCTTCAGATGCCACCTCATCTCTTTACTGATGGGAACTGAAGACAGATGAGAGACTGTGCACACACTGAGCCCCTAGCATGTACACTTGTGAAGGACACGTGGTGCCTTAACTCAGAGGCAGACTTGTGGGGCCACCAGGCCCATTTGCACGTTTGTTGAGTGAAAAGGAGGTGTTCTTTCCGCACAACGCCTGCCGTCTGTTGGAACTGTCCATAGTAGATGCTCTTTCTTCTCTCTGCCAGGAAACTCAGCCTAATAAACACGCAAATGTGCACTGTCTGCCGTGTGAATGGTGCCCCTTTAGCCGCAGTGACACCAGGCAGCCCACACCTCCTTCCATGGTGATTTTCTTAGGTCCATCAAAGAAATAGTCCGGTTGAATGTAGTTGTGCAGTAAAGACTGTATTCCATTCCTTGTAGAACTGAGAAGGCAGATGTCTTCCAGGCCCCAGGCAGATTAAAAGGCACCCTTAATTAGCTGAACCTGGAACAATAACTGACCAAGGGGAGGGGCTACCTTCATGGACCAGGTAGGAGTTTCTGAGAAAGACAGGCAATGGTGGCGAGAACATACACACACCCCAACGAAAACCTTTACTTCAAAGAAAGCTTCTGGGTGCTTTCTATTCTGATTTAAATTGTGTTTTGTGACTAGAGATGGGCTAATTAAATTATATCCTGATCTTTAAGTGTATTCTCCTCTGCTCACAGCCCCGATCTGCCTGGCAGTCCCTGAGTGTCTCTTTGCCCACCCCTGCTATTGGGTCTAAGAAGGACACGGGCACACAGACCTCTGGCCTCTTCTACCCATCTGGTAAGCTCCTGGCAAAGAAGGAACTGGAGGCGGCTTGTCACAGGCAGAGGCAGGAGAAGATGAGTGACCACAGGCCGGTGCTCACGGCTGTCAGCCCAGGAAGAGGTAAGGGACACTCTCTGAAGAGCCTCCCATGTCTCCTCCCTTTTAGATTCGTTTTTCATGGACTAGAAATACGTTCTGTTGTCTCTGTTCTGGTCATTTTCTTTGTATGGGCAGTAGCTTTTCCTCCTCCAGTACTTTACCTCCTGCCCTGTTATCTGTTGTAGGATGTTTTGTTCTTTTGGCTTTTTTGAGGGACCCACCACCAGCTCCCAAACAAATCACACACAGACTTATTCTTAGTTATAAATGCCCAGTGGTGTAGGAGGTCCTTCTGTATTTGTATTGCTTTTATTGGTTGAATAAAAAAACTGCCTTGGCCTTTTGATAGGGCAGACTTAGATAGGTGGAGTAGACAGAACTGAATGTTGGGAAGAAGGGCAGTGTGGCAGACGCCGTGTATCTCCAGCCTGAGACGGACGTAGGTTAGAATCTTGCCAGTAAGCCACAGTCACGTCGGGATATACAGATTTAATAGAAATGGGTTAATCAAGATGTGAGAGTTAGGCAATAAGAGGATAGAGCTAATGGGCCAGGCAATAATTTAATTAATACAATTTCTGTGTGGTTATTTGGGGGGGGTGGTTAAGCTAGCCAGGCGGGATGAAAAGCAGGCCCCCTCCCACTCTCTACTACAGAGTGGCACCCATCGTGGTTAACTAACGCCACATAAAACCTGAAATAAACCTTAGCTTGGCTTGTTTCTTGCCAGCTTTCCTTATCTTATATTAACCCAACTACCTTTTACCTCTGGGCTTTTTGTCTTTCTCTACTTCTGTAATCTTATTTATTTATTTATTTATTATTTATTATGTATACAATATTCTGTCTGTGTGTATGTGTGCAGGCCAGAAGAGGGCACCAGACCCCATTACAGATGGTTGTGAGCCACCATGTGGTTACTGGGAATTAAACTCAGGACCTTTGGAAGAGCAGGCAATGCTCTTAACCACTGAGCCATCTCTCCAGCCCCATGCTTCTGTAATCTTTCTTTACTCCTTTCCCCATGGCTTGCTGCATGGGTAGGTGACTCCTGGTGTTCTCCTCTTCTGTTTATCCTCTCTACTGCCAGCCCTGCCTGTCCTTGCTCTGCCTTGCTATTGGCCATTCAGCTCTTTATTAGACATCGGGTGTTTTAAACAAGCAAAGAATCACAGCTTCACAGAGTTAATCAAATACAGCCTAAACAAAAGTCACACACTTTAAAATAATATTCCCCAACAGCTGTCTGGTCCATCCATCTCATGGCGCCTGTGGGTTCGTTCTGCTGTGTAGACAGGCTTAGTCTGACTCATCATTACCACCTGCCATTATGGCTTTTTAGTGCATAAAACTCATGTGGTATACAATTCACTATGTTTAAGGATGCAATGAACAGTATCAAGCACGTTCATTAATGATGTTACACAAACATCATCACTTTTCTTCAGGAGTGAACACAGCCATCACTCCAGTAGCAAACTTGTGTTTCTCAAATAGTCACCTCCCACATCCCTTCTGTATATGCTCTCACAAGTGCCAGAGTGCCTGCAGGGGCACAGCTGTATTTCTGGAAGAGAGAGGGACGTCTACAGAACCTGCAGTCTAGCACCCGAACATGTTTATATCGGCTCCTCTGAAGTTCTGTTAAAGCCCCGGACTAGCAGTTGCTGTTGCAGGCGGTTTTTCTCCCCTGCCTTTGTTTGTTTGTTTGTTTGTTTGTTTTTGTTTTGTTCTCTCAAGACAGGGTTTCTCTGTGTATCCATGGCTGGGATATGGTCTGGAACTCTCTGTAGACCAGGCTAGCCTTAAACTCAGAGATCCTCCTGCCTCTGCCTCCCAAGTGCTGAGATTAAAGGTTAGCGCCATCACCGCCTGGCTCTCCCCTGCCTTTTGTTCTTATGTTTTAGTTAACTTTCTTCTTTTACCATTTTATAATATTTTGTTAGAACCAAAGTTTTCTTAAATTTATTCTTCTCTTATATATTGCATTCTGATCATAGTTTCCCGTCTCTCCTTTCTTCCCAGTCCCTCCCCCATGCCTCCCCATCCCACACCTCCTGCACCCATCCTATTCCTCCTCTGCATCTCTTCAGGAAAGGGCAGGCCTCCCTGGGATATCAACCAAACACAGCATATCAAGTTGCTGTAAGACTAGGCACCTCCTCTCATATTAAGGCTGGACTAGGAAATCCAGTAGGAGGAAAGGTCCCAAAAAGCAAGTAAAGGAATCAGAGACGGCCCCCAGAACTGGAGGTTTTAAATGACTGAGTATTTCAACTCTAGTCTGGTTTCCCTTCCAGGCTGGTTCTTGCTATTTGCACATTAATCTGTATAGCAGCTAGCTCCATCTTCCTGGTGAACTTCAGTCCATCCTGCTGTGTGAAGCCTCTGAGGCTGCACTTTGGGGAGTACACCATTGGTCTGCACTCTGCCATCCTAGGAAGATGGTTGCTTTGGTGGTTTGGGCAAGGCTCCCGGCCTCCTTCCCTGACCACTCCCAGTCGTGACTGCTAGTCCATCACTTTGTTGTTTTCAGCTCTAGGTTGGCATCAGCCCTTTCACAGATTGGTCTAATTAAACGTGGGGTCTTTTACAACAGTATTTTTACAGGTCAGTATTTGAATACTTTTCTGACTTCAGAAAGGCTTTTATTAGCTGTTACTTCTTGGTTCTATGTAAAGTGGTCAACCTATGATGCAACTCTGACCTGTAGTGAATTTATCAGCATTGTACTTGCCCCCACTCCCTTCTTTAGGTGCTGGTATTGAACTCAGGTCCTGTGCATGCTAGGCAAACACTCTGCCACCCTGTTACAGTGAAGTCAGTTGCTTTGGGAAGAGCTTCTGAGCTCTCACTTCCTGGCCTTCTTTCTCTCCTGGGCAGAAATTTGTTTGGAATTGGACATTGGCACTTTTCTCTCAGAATGACATTCATCCCAGGGAATACAGCAATCATATATGATTTTTCTATTTTTACCTCTCTCAAAATGGGCCTTTGATAAGTGAGCCACGATTAGATCTGGGTACCCAGTAGCAGCAGTGCCTCAGATCAAGGTAAAGCCTCCATCCTATGAGAAATGACTGGGCAGGAGTTGAGACCACACTTGCCAAGAGCTTAGGCTGTGCAGTAGGCAGCTGGGGCAGGATGAGAAATATGGAAATCTTGTTTGCTCTGAGAAGATAGTGAGGTTGAACTTAGAGCCAAGATGGACAGGACTGTGTTCCTGACTGTACATACCTGGACTGGAGTTTCCATCCTATTCAGCAAGAGGGCGTTGGGTAATAATTCAGACACCATCCACTTACTATCTTGAGTTTCAGTACTTTTTTTTCATTAAATACTTAATTTGCTAATGTCTTTAGAAACAGTTCCAGAGAATTTAAATCATTGATTATTTTTTTAGGTTTACTTAATTTATGTGTATGAATGTTTGCCTGCACATATATATCTGCATTACATGTGTGCTTGGTGCCTGCCCATAGAAGTCAGAAGAGGACATCAAATCCCCTGGAACTGGAGTTAGAGACGATTATGAGCCACCATGTGAGTCTTAGATGTCAAATCCAGGTCCTCTTCCAAAACAAGTGCTCTAACCACTGAGCAACTTCTCCAGCCTCTCATTGCTTTTTAACACTGGTTTCTCTGGGGAAAAGAGAGCACCAAGATCCCCAGTATGCCGTGATGGAGGTCTCTCAGCCCTACACTTGCTCCCTAAGTGTCCCTGTTAGGAGTTATAACTCAGCCACAGTTTGATTGACTGTTCTAGACTTGAGTGTGGCATTAGTCCTAAGGAGATTGTTTACAGCCATTTCCAGAATGATTCCTAATATCCCTCCTTTCCTCACGAGGAAGAGGCTGTTTTCTGTCTCTTGGAATCTTGATGGCTTGATCACTTGCTGGCCAGTGGAACATGATAGATGAGATGCCCTGACAGTTCTGACCTTAAGCCTGAAGAAGAATGAGGGTCATTGTGCTCTCTAGAAAGTCAGCACCGAGTAAAGAAATTCACTGTGTATTCCTGACCCACTAGAGGAGAACAGGGGCACCAACAAACTCAGTCATTTCAATGAGCCCACACAGCAACGAGAAAAGGACTAAATCTGCCACCTTAGCTGAGATTCCACCCCAGTCTGCTTCTCCTTGTCAAGGGCCTTCAATCTTGGCAGAAAGGTGGGAACCACTATATCTTTCTCCCACACATGAGAAGCCAAAATCCTGGGCTCACAAAAGTGCTCTAATTTCCGATTCAAATCCATTTAAACCCCTATATAGACAGAAAAGGAGCACAGAAACTTTCTGGAGTAATAGAAATGTTCTGTATGTTGTTTGGGATGAATACAGTTCTCAAACCCATACATTTAGGACTATGTAATTTATATGTGAGATAGAATAATAAAAGACTAAAAGTCTCCTATAATAGGAGACTGCCCTTTTGTTTCTGACTGCTCAGATCTGAATAATCACACTGAAACTATATTAATTACAACACTGTTTGACCAATGACTCAGGCATATTTCTAGTTCGCTCTTACATCTTGAATTAACCCATTTCTATTAATCTATATATTGGCATGAGGCTGTGGCTTACCGATAAGAATATGGCATCTCTATCCTGCAGCAGCTACATGGCATCCCTCTGACTCTGCCTACACTCTCTATATCTCTTCCAGCCTGGCTATATTCTGCTAAGCTATTGGCCAAAACAGCTTGATTAATTAGCCAATAAACACATAGACAGAAGGTCGTCCCACATCGGTCTTCACATACAGCAATCTGCATATTCTTTTGAAATGTGATGGTCTGTGATAACTGTGTCTAATAGTCTGGGGGTGGTAGTGGCACTGACTTTAGTATGTACTTGAGGTTCTATAAGGAAAACCCAACACAGTTAGCCAAGGGAAATTACCTGCCAGAGAACTTCCACATTCACTTCTTTCTTTCTTAAATGTGGAAGAATTATCCGTATGTTTGGGTTTCTCTCCCTTTTTAGGCTACTGGAGAAAACAATTGGATCACATCTCTGCTCACCTCAGGTCCTATGCTCAGAATAACCCTGATTTCCGAGCCTTGATTGCAGAACCCAGGATGGGAAAGGTGGGTAGATGAAGCTGCTGCTTAGAGCATCCCTGGGATCAGGCTTCCCCAAGACTTTGCTTGTTAATTGTGGTTTTTCCTCTTCCTTTCCCTTCTATCTCTGCTTTCCATGTTTTTCTTTCTCCTTCCTTCCTTTCTCCCTCCCTCCCTCCCCTCCTTCCTTCCTTTCAGTATGTATGTGTATGTATGTATGTATGTATGTATGTATGTATTTTCTTTCTTTTTACTTGAGACAGGGTCTCTGTGTGTAATACTGGCTATCCTGGAACTTGCTCTGTAGACCAGGCTGGTCCTGACCTCAGAGATCTGCTTGCCTCTGTCTCCCAAGTACTGAGATTAAAGGTATGAGCCACAACACCCAGCTAAAATAATGGGGTTTTTTGTTTTTGTTTTTTGAGACAGGGTTTCACTGTAGCTATCAAGTCTGTCCTGGAACTAACTCTTGTAAAGTAGACCAGGTGGCCTTGAACTCTCAGAGGTCTGCCTGCCTCTGCCTCCCAAGTACTGGGATTAAAGGCGTGTGCCACCACCGCCCGGCAAGTAGTGGTTTTTAATGGTATAGAATTGAAGTTTTTTGTTTTGTGTTGTTTTAAGTCTGTAGATCTTCATAGCAAGTCTTATTTGATAACCAAAGTAACTAAAGCTCAGAGAGGTTTGACAGATTGCCCCAAACTGCACTGCTGTGTCTTGGCATTAAGATTTGGAGCAGGTCTGTAGATCCCAAGCCACATGTCTTTTCTTTAGCACAAAATCATTAAGAGACAGTTCAGTGGGATAACATGTCCTGTTCATCACAGACTAGAAGGAACCCTTTCAAATCAGTCACAAAAGCATCCAACACTGAACCTGTCTTGTTTTCAAGTACTGCTCGGCTTCCTTTGATGGACATTTGGTAGCTTATGCAAACTTTGTCTTAATCTGGAGTTCAGCAAACTATTCTCTCTGAGACAAATGTGGCCCACTGCCTAGTTTTACAAGTAATATGTAATTGGATCAGAGATGTACCCAGCCATTTACATGTTAGCCGTGGCTGCTTTGGGTTACCACAGCAAGGCTAAGCATTTGCAGTAGAGAATTCATGACCCACGAGACCTAAATAAAAATTACCATTTGATCCTCAGAAACATTTGCTGCCCCCTTTTAAGTTCATTCCACAGCTTACAGCGAAAACCACTCATTCATGAGCTCCTTCCTTGCAGAGCTGCCCCCCCCCCCATTCACCAGGACACCTTTTCAGAAGTCTGTAGATCTTCATAGCAAGCCATATGACTGACTGGAGAAGTCTCTTGAAGAAAATATAAATTTGAATCTTGTTCTTATTCACTCTAAGAGTCCCTGCCCTCAACTAAAGTATTTAGTTCATTTATAATTAGGAATACAGGTCGGTTGGTTTGGAGTCTGCTGTTTTGTTCTTTGTTTTCTACTTATCTCATCTCAGTTTCTCCTCTTGTTTCTCTAGTCTAACCTTTTTGTGATAAATATTTTACTAAATAGAGAGTTTCACATCTCACAGTTCTTAGGGGTTGAGTCCCACACCACAACTGAGAATATTTTTTAAATTTCTTTAAAAGCTTATCTCTGCCACTGTCCATGAAGATGGCTACGAAGTTAGCATCAGGCTGAACTACGTTCAAGTCTCAAACAAGGTATGTACGCCTCCAGAAGTTATCGACAAGTGATTGCCCCATGGTTTACAGTTCACAGGGATGCTTTCGCATAATGAATAGAAAGGAAAAGTTTCAAATAATAAACCCGATCTAGACAACATAAATAACTCTGCTAACCGTCAGAGGCCCACTGTCCAGCCCAGTGGATGTGCTGGCAGCAGGAGCTGCTACCCACACTTGCTCTGGTTTTCCTTGGGGTCACAGCTTACTAAAATGATTATATGCCTGGGATACAACAAACTTGGAAAAAGACTAACAAAACAATATTTACTGATTTTCACCTTGACTTGTTTTACACAAAATAAACCACTTGGAAGGATGAGGCATGAGGATCTCAAAGTAAAGGCCAGAATGAGTTCAGGGCCATCTGGGACAAGTTTGTTAGAGCAGTCTTAAAAGTAGAAGCGCCCTGGGGCTATAACTTAATGGTAGAATGTTTGCCTACGTGCACAAGGTTCCCAGCCTCAGGCTGCACTGTAAGTGTCCCTCCGGAGGAGCAGGCTCACAGTAGAGCTTTTCTCTGCTGAGATATGGCAGCCCCGTCGTTAGTGATGCTTGATGTTTTCATTGGCCAGAACCTGTACATCAACAAGGCGATGAATCTCAGTGACCACTTTCTGAGCAGTATCAGCGAAGGGGGGAACGGGCTGTATGACAGCAGGGCCAGCTTGGGTAAGTTATACCCTCCTGGTGAGTTTTCAGTAATTAAACCAAGAACACACTGATTAGTCAGGGATTGGTGAGACTTGTATAAAATTTGAAGCTGAGTCACAAATCTCAACATGTTCCAGGCAGTTTATTTGTCTGGCTTCTCTGGAGATGGGGGGAGGGGGGTCTGACTTCTGAAATCCTTCACAGGGCTTAGGAAGTTTATTTGCTGCAGCTGGTGGGGGCAAAGGGGGTGTACATGTGCTTTTTAATCTAAAAATTACAATCCCTTCTTTTCCCTTTCAAATCATCTCCAGGTTCCTGGAAGGGGTGGTCAAGAGTCCCACCTGCCAGGTTTAATTTAAAAAAAAAAAATCTAGAAAATCCATTTTATCATTGTGACTTTTGGGGGCATGACCGAAGTGTCCTTCCACATGACAAGTAAGGCAGGGTCATTTTGGTCTCCAACTCTTTGTCATTTCAGTTAGTGCCTATAGCCAGAGCGCCTCAGACATGCCTGAAAATATCAAGAAGATGAAGGATCTCAAGACCAAAAACTTGCACAGAAACGCAGAGCTGCCTGCGGTAGGTGCACTTCTTGGTCTCCGTAGCTCTTGTGCAGCCTGCTGCACCGGTGTTGATTTGGACATTTTGTAATGGAATGCTTTCTCATTTTCTCCTTTTAAACAACAGTGCTGTCTATTTTGTGGCAAATTTCTTAAGATAGTAAACTAGAGCTAATTTTAAAGTCTCATCAATTTCCTGGATCATCTCTGTTTCCTCCAGGGTCAGTTCTGAGTGCTCATCTTTCTCTGATATTTGGTTTGGCTAAATACATGATGATGCTTCATTGTCTAGTCACTTAACAAATAAAGGGCACCATACCTAAGACCATGTGGGGTTTTTCTGATTAGGAAACAGTACCTTGTTCCAAGAAATTCACCAGAGAGGTGGGGTGGCAAATGAGGGGTCATATAGACTGAACCCCATATTTTCTGAAAGGCTTAGTAGCCCAGGAAGGGGAGTAGGTTTTGTAACTGCTTCTACAAAGGGCAGTCCCAGTTCCTGTGACCACCCAAGTCATGACTGGGACCTAGTGGCAGAAGCATACTAAAGCGGTGTGCTTGTTTGGGCCTAATTCCTTCAGTCGTCTAGTATTTGGAATCCTTTCTATATATAAAATGATATTAAAGACAGATAAAGGTAAACTTCATGGCATTTTGAAAATATGAAAGAAATTCTTCAGATGTCTATGGACCAATGAAAGTATTGGTCTGTTGGTTCCATTTCTTGGGCGAGCATGTGATCTGTCATCCTGGGCTGGCCTCAGGCACTTTCGTAAGCCACAGACTGAAGCCACAGAGTAGATTCTCGGTTTTACCCTAGCTGCTCTTCCGGGAGCTATTCATTACAAAGCTTGCAAATTTCTGAGGTTTTGTGAGGCCTCTCATGGGCCTCCTTGCCCTTGATTATATGAAACAAATGTCAAGGCAGTGCCCTTTCCCATAACAAGGCCTGGGAGCTGAGCACAGATTACACATTACAGTTATATGTGTATGTATGTACTACTGCATATGGAGGACTGTGTACACACAGAAACACTCAGAAAAACACACACCACACCACACACACACACCCACACCCCTTCTCTCAAAACTCACACTTACCCGTCCATGTTGTTCAACGAAGATAACTACTAACCTGGGAGCGGGGAGGGGTTTGCCTTGAGCACTTGGCTGGGACTCTGCAGCACAGGTACCCAGAGGCCATGAAGATGCCCTGTTCTGTCACCCCACAGCCTGAAAACAGACTCCTGCTGGAGGAGGTTGGCCCCGCCGGGAAAGGAAGACTGTCCGTGCTGGAACAGTTGCTTGATGAAGTGAGTGCCCTCAGAACAGGCCTCTCTGCAGAGAGCAGCCCGCTTTGTGCGCTGCCTGCTGACTGAGCTCTGCATGCCAGGGCTGAAGGACTGCCCAAGGGCTTTATGCTCCGTGGTGCTTCTCTGCCTGCTTTTATAGCAAAGACAAGCACGTTCGAACCTAAGTAATGTCCTTGAGCTAGACAGATGTGGCCAAATTCGCTCTCAGCCTGCTTTCCTAACAAGGCAAGGTGGCTGGGTGCTTGCTTGCTCCTCCCGATGTGGGGAAAAGTCTTAAACATCTGGGGGCTTGACATCTGTGTCCTTTATAGCCGTGTTCATAAGATTCCTCATTCTCCTTTGGTTTGTACTCAGTTTAATGCCCTCATCCCTTCGCAGGACATTTGTCATTCATGGTGGGATGGCAGTTGGGCAATGTTGAGTTCGGGGTTTATGGCGAGTTTGTCCCTTTCCATGACCCACAGGGAGCAGACCCTAACTGTTGTGATAGTCAAGGGCGACCCGCTGTTATCGTGGCTGTTGTGAATAAACACCATGAAGCCATTCCAGTTCTTGCTCAGAGAGGAGCAGACATCGACCTGCAGTGGGGACCGTAAGTGAAACACTAGAAGGACAACAGGGCACCCTGTTGTAACTAAGCATAGCTCACAGGATTCTGTCACAGTAGAGTCAGTCCATGCAAGTGACCTGCTCGATTGGAACCCCCAGAACTGTTTTACTCTCTTCCAGCCTTTGTAACAGGCTTAATGGGTGTTTTCCAAAGCTGGGTGCTTTCGACTTTGTTATTCCTGTGATAGAAAGCCCTGGCAGAAGCAATTCAGGGGAGAAAGGGTTTGATCGGGCTTACAGTTTGGAGGGATGTAGTCCAAAAAGGCAGCAGGCAGGGAAGGCTTGGTCAGGAGCAGGAGGTCACTGCTCACATTGTATCTACACTCAGGAAGAAGTGGGGCAGGGCTATAAAACGTCCAAGCCCACCCTCAGTGACCTTCTCCTAGTGAATCTCCACCTCCTAAAAGTTCTACAACCTTCTAGAACAATGACTCGAGGAACCTTGAGTAAAACCAAATTTTAAAATACTCCATTGCCTAACTTAATGGGGTTTATTTATTTATTTATTTATTTTTGAGACAGGGTATCTCTGTGTAGCCCTGGCTGTCCTGAAACTCTGTAGATCAGGCTGGCCTTGAACTCAGAGATCCGCCTGCCTCCTGATAGCTAGGATTAAAAGCATGTGCCAGCACCGCTAATGGGCTTTATAAATGGTAATGCATTTGCTAACCTATTAATTTGTACTTTTTGTATGCTTTTTATTTAGGCATGGCCAACCTAAAACTTGCTAATGTAGATCATCTGGCCTTGAATTTGCTATCCTTCTGCCTCTGCTTCCTGAGTGCTGAGATTATAGGTGTGTGCTACCACATCCAACATGAACTTGTACTTTTCTAGGTCTAAGGAATCTTTAACTCTTGGGATATTGGGCAAAGCTATTGTCATGATCCAAACTGTTAAGACCTATGCTGAGTAAAGAGAGGCCTCAGTGTATTCCTATGAAAATATATCTATAAAGTTAACGCAGAAAGAAAGGGTTACATGGCTGCCTGCCGGGCTGACACCGCCGGTGAGGAGCTGCCATGAAAGTCCACCATACAGTCCCTGGCCCCTTAGTGTCCACATCTGAGGACAAAGGGGTTCTATGTAAAGTTACCTACTGCCCAGCCTCAGGGCCATCTTAACTCACAACCTAATCCCTGTCTGAGATTCTCTTGTTTGCTTCCAAATTACTTTGGAACCTGGGTTCAGAAGTTCCTGGAGTATGTTTCATGTATGGCAATGCTCATCTTCTGGACATGATGTCAAATAGAAGTTTCCAAAGATGCAGGGATTTAGCTCTCTTGCTTCCTGGCTTGGTGAGATGTGTTGTTTGGTATTTCCAGCCACCATGAAGGAGGGAACAGAATTCCCATAGCTTTGCTACTATTATCTGTTTCAATTTTTCTAAATATATATATTCTTCATGGCTACTATTCATTTTGTTTTTTTAGTCTTCCAAATTGACTATATGTACTTGTAAAATTTGTCACCAGGGCTGCTGGTACAGACCTGCACTCTCAGCACTTAGGCGGTGGCAAGAGGACCACAAGTCTGAGGCTAGACAGGGCTATAATAACAAGAGCCTATTTTCCAAGTGCATTTTATAGTATTTCCCATAGGACAGGTTTATTCTATAACAGAATATTTGATATATAGTTATAGAACATTGTCGACTTTCTTGAGTTTTCTTAAGTCTGCACCCTCTTCATTTCCCCATACCTTTGCATCATTTTCTTGATGATGAAATAAATGATGCTATTTGATTATGTGTAGGTTTTTTTTTTTAATAATGTCTCACTGGCTGATCAGCGTAGCTGATCTTGAATTCACGAAGATCCACCTGCCTCTACATTCTGTGTATTGAGATCTAAGGTGTGCACCACTGTACCCAGTGATGCTATTTGCTTTATAATATATTTTGTATTTTTATAATTCAGACAGGTTTTCATAGCATTTAAGCATGATGCCTTGTGGTTGATCTGCAAGTCACTTTTTAAACGATTCTCCAGTAAAATGAGTCCTGGATTCATGAACAATTCAACGACGAGTTTGAAACTTCTGTGGACATAGAACAAGTTGCCACTTTATTGTGGTCTTCCTTAGTTTCCTTATATACTTCACAGGCACTCCACAGTGACCCAGATACACATGGGATCTCACTGCAGACATGCCGAGTCCTGTGCTAGGTTTGGCCCGTCCTGCTGACTGGTGCACAGTACCAGTGCAGGCCTCCTAAGTCCCAGCTTTGTGACTGAGCCCGTCTGAGTGGAGTAGTAACAGCGTGGTTCCCACCGCGTTATCAAGATTGCCCTGAGCAGTGTTTAACTTCCGTAGCTGAAAGTCTTTGAGGGAAGAAAGCCAGACTGGAGGCCATCTTTCAAATAAAACACAGAGTTCTTCTTCCTCTTTAGTCGGTGCCAATAAAGGGAAGTAGACTTGCTCCCAGAGAGTTAAATGCTACTAAATCTACCTCAAATATATTCATCTAAAAAGTTGAAACCTTCCAGCATGGCCTCTGTCCTGCAGCTGGGCTCGGTGCGTCCAGGGAACCACATCCCCTCCACCCCGCCACTCTTAGACGTCAGCCGCTCAGAGACCTAGTTTTCCTGAAGCTAGAGAGCAGAGAGGCTTGGCAAGGTGCTCCTTAGCAACCAGAATTAGGGCCAGCAAGGTGACTCAGCAGTAAAGGCACCTGCCACCGAGCCTGAGGACCTGAGTTTAGTCCCTTTCCATTTTCCTGATGACACTACACATTTACCCAGAAATTTTTTTCCCCACAAATAGGTTCAGAAATACAGCTCTTCATGAAGCAACTCTGCTTGGCCTGGAAGGAAAGGAGAGCATCACCACGTTACTGGGGTATGTTCGAAGGCTTCTACCGAGGATAGCAGTGACATCCCTACTGACACTCAGTGGTATTAGACAGGCCCTCCTTCTGAACTGTTATCCCTGTCAGAGAAGGCCACTATCGCACAATGAGTGTTACCCTCATTTAACATGGTTATAGGACTTTGATGCGATTTAAGGCAATCACAAGGACAGGCAATTGAACATTTGAAATCAACACAATCCCTTAAAAGGAAGAATCATTCTGAGAGCTGGCCTCTTTGGGACACGTTTGGGGAGGTAGGACCAGGTACCTACATTGGTCTCTGTGGCAAGGAATAGTCAGCTCTGAGGGTCATATTCCTGAGTGACCTTGAGTAACTTTCTCCACTTCCTTCGCAGGTGCAACGCAAATCCTCAAAAGAAGAACACAAGAGGCCAGACAGCATATGACATCGCTCTTGAGATTGGGGATGACTTTACTGCTTCACTCTTTGCCACTAAGTTCAGCCAAGGTCTGGAGGACCAACTCTCCCCATCTGGGAACCCCATCCTAGGTGACAGTTAGATCTGAGGTAGTCACAAGGCTGCAAAGAGACTACCTAGCTACAGATGTTCTTGTTTTTGGAATGTGTATTTAAGTGTAAGAATCAGAATTGAAAGGAACTCATAAGATGTGTGTGTATGCGTGTGTGTGTGTGTATGTGTGTGTGTGCATGTGTGTATATGTGAGTGAATGTATGAGTGTATGTGTATTCGTGCACATACACACACTTGCAAGTAGTAGGAGGGATTGAACCCAGGGCCTTGCAGAGGCTAGGCAAGTGTACCACTGTGCTATATTCCTAGCCTTCTTTGTTTTGAACGCGTGAATATGCTCAGACTGGTCTTGAGCTTATTCTGTAGCATAGAAAGGCCTTGAACAACTTGGGATCTTCCCTCCTCAGCCTCCCAAGTAACTGAGAGGACATGCTGGGACCAGCAGACCCAGCTCTTTTTTTTTTTCTAACTGGTATTACTATCGAATACCACATATACTTTGGAGTATGGGAAAATTAAAATGTTTTTTAATATTTTATTTTCTGTTTTGTTTTTTTCTTTTTATTTTTTCTTTTTTCTTTTTCTTTTTTTTTTTTTTTGAGTCAGTGTCTCAATATACAGCCATGACTGGCCTAGAATTTGCTACATAGACCAGGCTGGCCTTGAACTCACAGAGATCAATCTGTCTCTGTCTCCCAAATGCTAGGATTAAAGGCATGTGCCACCATGTCCAGATACTTTTTAATGTTTTACTGATAATTTTGAAGTTTGGTTTTTAATTTTTGTTTTTCTTCTTTATTGTTGCTTTTGAGACAGGGTCTCATGTGCCCTGTCCTTAAACTTGCTATTTAGCTGAATATGACCTTGAACTCCTGACCCTGCTGCCTCCAACCCACTAAGTCCTGGGATTCCAGACTTGTACCACCACATTCAGTTTTATGTGGTACAGGGAACGGAACCCAGGGCTTCATGCATGCTAACCAAATACCCGACCAACTGAAGTATCTGAGCCCAGCTGCTAATTTACTTTTCAGTAGGTAATAGTTAAATGTGGCTCAAAGTCAAAAAGTATAAAGTACTATGTAATAAAGCTCTTCTCGTTCCGATTCTTCAGCCACTGCTTCATCCTCAGAGTCAGCCATGTCTCTGCAGGGGTGATACAACATTATGTAATCACATCTGTCTGTGTGCACAAGGAGTATAACATAAAACTATATAGCACGTATATATCCTCCCCCACTTCTATTGAACATATATATCTATATATAGCTTAATCAAATAACTCATAAGAATTCATAGTAGAGTGACTGTGTCCTTATCTTAGCAGAAAGTCAGCTGTGGGTCTCCTCCCTATTCAGAACTAGATGGCCTTGTTTCTCGCTCCCTCAAGCCGGACTCAGTGCGTCCAGGCTCTTCCCCCTCCTCCCGGCAGTTCTTCCTGCATGCTAGTGACCTCTCACCCACAGCAGACGGGTGCCTGAAAATAATTCTGTTCGGATGAGAGCTTTACAGATGGCTTTCTTTGCTGCAAAGGGGGCTCCCCAGAAGTATGTTCCTAGGAATGGGCCCCACATCATTGTAACTTAGGTTCTGCTAAGTCCTCTGAAAGCAAGGCTACTCCTACTCAGCTTGACTTCGTGTTAATGGCTGCTCCTCTTCTCTCAACTCATGCCTTCCATCAGGGAAGGAGAGCCACTGTCTATAAGAGACCTGGGAGGCACTTCCTACACATGTGTGGACATTTGGGAAGTGGTAGCAGACGCTTCTGTGTCTACAGTTCTACAGGTGTTTTGTTTCCTACCTTCCTGGGCGAAAAGAGTCTAGCACTCAGCCCCTCCTTGAAGAAAACTTCACATTGTATCAGAACACTGTGGGCCTCCAGCAGCTATATCTGTCCCCTTTATATAATATTAGTAGATGTGAATCTACCTGGACAGAAGGGTTGCTGCCATCTTGCCTGTCTCTGGATGACAGATGACACACTTGGTCACAATCAGTGGCCTAATGATAATGATGATCCCACAGTCCTCAGAGCCTACTTTGCCAGCACTCACTCTACAAATCCTGTTGGCCAATTTGAAACCAAAGTCCTCGGCCTGGATACTGGCTCTGCATATGTTCCTTGAAAACACAACAGAGGGTAGTTTAAAGTCCCTGACCTTTTGCTGAGGTGGTAGAAGAAAGCATCTCTAAAACTGTGACACTGTTCCCATAGACACACATGCTGGCACAGACATTGTTAGATGTCGTTAGATACAGCATTGGGGGAGCAGAGGAAGAAAGTGGCAAGAGAAGACTAAGGTCTTAGAATGTTATGGTAGTGGCATGGATGTGGTTCTTAGTACGTACAAAAGAGGGTATGTGGGCAGAGAATGCTAAATCCAGTCTAGCAGAGAGCGGTTTGTTGGCTATGTGTGAGTGGGAGATTGGGATGGAATGTTCTCTTGTGGAGTGGTCATCTGAAGGATGGACTTGTATGGCTCCAGGGAGGAACATCTGTCCAGCAGAATACTTCTCCGGATTGGTGTCTGTCTAGGGCATTAGTGCACTCAGAGGAGTCTTGAATTCTTAACTGGTTGTGACAGGCCAACTAATGGGACATTCTATACACCCTGCATTGTTTGATATTAGGTAAATTCATAATGCAGTGAGCTGGCTCATGATGGAAGATAGTATGTAGCCAGCTCCCCACAAAAAGTACCTGAAAGCCTCAGTAAGCTTCCCGGGCTGATACCCTTGACCTCCCCAAAGTCTCCCATCTTTAGCAAAGTTGAATTTATAAGGCTGAGACAGAAACTGCATTCACCAATGGCAGGGTACTCGTCTCCTGCAACCGCTAAAGCAAAAGCACTTCATTGTTTCTGATCTGTTACCATTTGGGCCCAGGCTGGAGCTTTCCATCTCCAGGTCTCTTTATCCACCAGAGCCCAGGAGGAGCTGTAGGTTGTCTTGGCTGGTATTTTTGGCAGTATGCAGTCTGTAGATTCAGGTTACCCAAAGTGATTATTCAAAATAGTAATATCTACAAAAAAAATGTATTATCAAGTCTGAAAGCTGTCTAGACAATCCAGCTTTTGTACATAGGTCAACAGCAGTGAACACGGGCCTTCCACGTGCTCTAGAACCATTGAATGCAAATCATTTTAAAGTGTAGGCAGCATTTATGCCAGCTCATCCACCATGTATCATTGGTACCCTGTTGGGAATGAGCCTGCGCCTCCCTGCATACCTAGATCATCACATGAGAGACAGCAAAGAGTTGGTGATCCCTTGCATATTTCCTCAAGGTGAACGTGTTGAAAGTGAATTTTTTGTTGTGTCTAATACTGTGACATGTCAGTATAAGTAGTCCGTTTCCTTCAGTAAGCTTCTTCAGTGATGTGACCATATGGGTTGTTTCTATGTGATGTTCCTGATGGCCAAAGTCCCGAAAGTGTCTTTTCATTTCACAGTGGTTTGACCACTGAGCTGGACAAATCTTGAAGTTCACCTGGGAGCATGGGTGAGAATAGGGGAATCCCAAGAAGAAACCTTCAAGAAATGTGGGCCTATAAGATGTCTTTTAAAGGTTGAAGGCAGGTCTTTGAAGGGGCTTGTGGGAACTCCATTCTCTTTTGCTTCCTGGTGATGCCGTGAATGACTTTGTTCTGGTACAATGTGTTGCCTTGCCACATGCCCAATGGCATGGAACCAAATGACCATGGACTGGAAACTTCAAAACTGTGAGCAAACACCAAACTTTTGTTTATAAGTTGATCATCTCTGGTATTGTGTTATAGTGATGAAAAGCTGACCAGCACAATGTTGTACCTGCATGCCTACACACCCAGTCTCCATGCCTGAGACTGTGCGTCTTATGTTTAACTCTAGCTCCTGGCACAGGTGGGTTCTTAGGAAGTAGTTGTGAAAATGCACTTTATGGTTTTTTGAATGATTAATGAGCCTAAAGAATAGCTTTGGAAAATAGATATCTTGGCTATTAAGCTTGGAAAACTTTTATTTTCTGATACAAGGTTGTACTCAAAATGAAAATATATATGCCAGCAAATTTCTAAGTGGATCCATATCTTGGTTGTATGGGTTTATGCGTTGTGAGACAAGAAATGCTGGTGCAGGTTTTGCCTCCTGGATATGTGTACAGTCAAGATGGATGTTCAGATCTCAGCAGAATGATTCACCGCCTATTCTGTGCAGACAAGTGATCATTTCATAAAACATTTCATGTGTGTTATAAGAAATTAAAACAGCAGAAAATTTAAATAAAGGAAAAATTCCTGAACTATCACATTCTTAGAGTGTCAGTTTTTCAAGGTTTCTGTGCATGGGTTATTTTAAATAACTAGTTTTAAATAATATCTATTTCCTTATGAAATAATATTATGATTTAAAAGATTGTGTGTGTGTGTGGTATCTGAGTGTGTGCATGTGTGTGGGGTGGTTCACACTCCTGTGTATGCTCACAGAGACCAGGAGAGGGCACCAGGTGTCTTCTGTCTCTCTGCCTCTTCCTCTGAACAGGGCCTCTTCTTGAATTCAAGGTTCACGTCTCAGCTAAGCTGGAAGCAAGTAAACTTGAGCAACCATCCTGTCTCTGCCACATTAGCTCTGGGGTTACAGATGTTTGTAGAAAACTTCAGCTTGTTAAACAGATGCTGGAATTTGAATTCCATTCTTCATGATTACAGTGCAAGCACTCTTAACCTCCGACCCCTCTCTCCAACCCTAGTATTCTGATTCTGGTTGGTATGTGTCTTAAGTTTCTTTTCGGGTTGGTCTGATAAACTCCTGACAATGCCAACTTAGCTCATATGTGGCAGGAGCTTGAGGGAGCGCATCATGTCACATCCATAATCAGGAACAAGGAGCAGTAAATGTCTGCGTGCTCCTGCTCAGCTCACTTTGTCTACTCTCCTGCGGTCCAGGATCCCCCACTTAAGGAACTGTAGCTGGTCTTCCACCCACCAGTTCCCAAATAACCACTCTGAGGCTTGATACTAATTACAAACTGTTTGACTTATTAGCTGAGATTTATTATTAACTAGCTCTTATAACTTAATTTAACCCATTTCTATTATTTTATATTCTACCACAAGGCTTGTGGCTTGTTACTTCACATCCCGCTTCTCTGGCAGATGCTGGCATCTCCCTGACTCCGCCTTTTTCCCCCTCTCCCTCTGCTTGGATTTCCAGCCTGGCTATATTCTGTCCTGCCATAGGCCAAAGCAGCTTCTTTATTAACCAATGATGATAAAACATAGTCACAGTATATAGAGGGGTATCCCACATCAGGGAATAATGCCACCCATCGTGGTTTGGTCTTCCCACCTCAAATTAGCATAATCTAGACAACCCCTACCAATGCCTGATGTAGACAGAGCCTCACTGAGACTCTTCCCAGGTTGACACTTAAAACTAACCGTCATAATATACCAAGAAATAATGTTACTTGCTGTTTTTTTCTTTTTTCCACCTGCTGTTTTTAAAAAAGAATCATATCACCTGCTTCTATGTTCCTCCTTCCTTAAATTCCTTAAAATCAGGGAAATAAAAACAATCTAAAGGTATTTAGTATATGCCTAAAAAGAATAAAAATAAGATGTGATCCCAGCGTGTGAGATTTTGCTGTGGCCTTGGAAGATAAAGAGGGAAGTGAGCATGTGCCAATCAACCTGTGTTTGTCTGTTTAGTGGACTGTGAGGCATCTCTAGAACACCCATATTAAAATCACAGCCAGCTTCGTGTGTCTTCGTAAGTTCAGCTTTGTGTTGCCTGTGACCTTGACCATCGCTCCCTTCATCTGAATGGAATCTGAGCATTACTACATGAAGGGTTAGATTACAACACACACAGACCACAAAAATATTCATGTACCAATTTGGTGGTACTAGGGATCAAATCCAGAGCCCCTCTTGTGAGAGGCAAGCTCTACTACTGAGCTACACCATCAGCCGTTCAAAGATGTCCTTAAAATGAGACCTGGACAAACGGTACTCAGACACTGGACTGTCTGCATCGTGGACAAGCCTTGGTCAAAGGCCTGAAAAAGGCTGATATCTGTTTCCTGTGCCCCTTTCCCTTTTTTTTTCTTTTCTTCTATTTCTCCTATTTCATATTCTTGCTGTGGAATGGGAGAAGGGTGCCAGGGAATTGCTCAGGGGGTAAGAGCGCCTGCTGCATAAGCATGAGGGCTCGAGGGGTGTGTGGAGCGAATGCAGGTATGAACATGCAGGATCTAGAGAAGGCTAGACCAGGTATCCTTGTGGAGGTCTCTTCATTGAACCTGGAGTTTAGTATACTTGCTTTGGCCTCTGCCTCTCTAGCGCTGGGATTAAAGGCATGTGCACACACCTCGCTCAATCTGGCTTTACAAAAACCCTAGCTCAGGGCCATTTTGGAAGATCTGGCACAGAATTATATCCAAAATAATCTATAGCACAAGCAATGTAAATGAATAATAATGTTTCTGGGCTAGTCTAGAACAAAGAAACTGCTTTAAGAATTAGGTCAAAAATAAAGAAAATCACCGAATGAATATGGATCTTAAAAAGATGCATTTTTGCCTGGCAGTGGTGGCACACACCTTTAATTCCAGCACTCAGGAGGCAGAGGCAGGCGGATCTCTGAGTTTGAGGCCAGCCTGGTCTACACTGGTCTACAAAACTAGTTCCAGAACTACCAGGGCTACATAAAGAAACCCTGTCTCGGGGCTGGAGAGATGGCTCAGTGGCTGCTCTTCCAGAGGTCATGAGTAGTTCAATTCCCAGCAACCACATGGTGGTTCACAGCCATCTGTAATGAGATCTGGTGCCCTCTTCTGGCGTGTGGGCATACATGGAGGCAGAATATTGTATACACAATAAATAAATAAATAAATCTTAAAAAAAAAACCCGTCTCAAAAAAAGGGGGGTGCATTTGCATGCTCTTTGAGGTAACTGGTAAATAACTCATGTTGACTGCCCCATCCGAACATTATACAAATCTGGACATGGACAATATGGCATGCACTGTGCCAGCAATTCCACTTCTGGCAACTTTGGGTGAAAGGCTATCTTTTTAAATCACTTTGGACCAAAAAAAAGATGTTTTGAATTTTAAAAAAAAATCGCTTTCGGGAAGAAAAGCTAGCAAAGGGCTGACATGAGGAAAGAACAAGATAAAACAAACGTGCACACTGGTCTGGATCTGGATTCTTAAAAATCATGTGTAGGAGCCACTGTGGAGAAAATATGGCACAGATCCTGTTTCTATTAGGTAGGAAGTTACAAAATTTAACAAGTGTTTCTTACCACTTGTGTGGAAGAGGGCTTATTTTCCTATCCCACCCTAGTACCCATCAAATAAAGAAATTTGGATGAAATATAAGTCTTTAAATTCTGGCATAGAAATTATTCCCCAAGACTTCTCTATTTGAGCCAATTTGATGGGAAAATCGTACTTCAATGCCATTTAGAAGAAAATTCTTGCAAAGGGTATGTAACAACAGCAAAAAAAAAAACCTCCATGATTTCAGTGAATTTTAGAAGAAATTACATTTTCTGCATATATCTTAGAAGATTTAGTTCTTATACCATTCACACTTGAGCAGATGTAAATGAAAATACCACAGTTCTAGACTATCTGGGCAGAAATAATGGTTTTCTCTCCCCAAAGTCCCCACTGTTTACATAAATTTGGTTTTTAATTTGTTTCTTGATCATCCAAAGGGAAACCTGGGAACACATTTGTGTCCCCTAAACCTACAGTGCAATGATATGAACTGTTTATCTCTTGACAGTCTGTAAAATAATGTAGCATATAGTCTATGAACACTCCAAAAATCTAAGGAAATTTATAAGAAAAATCACATACCTGGTAGATTTTTTTAAAATCTGGCATTACTTCCTAAAGACTATAAGAATTAGTGAATTTGGATAAAAAGTCCTAACTGCAAGAGCATTTGAAAGGAAAATATAGTATGCTGTTTTATCCAGTATGCAATTGGGGTGAAAAACTGCAATTAGGGGGCAGAGGCGATGGCTTAGAGGTTAAATACAACAGCTGCTCTTGGAGAGAGCCAGACTCGATTCCCAGCACCCATATGGTGGCTCAGAGCCATCCATAACTCTGGTTCTAAGGTGTCTGATGCCCTCTTCTGTCCTCCGAGGGCTGCAAGCATGCTTGTGATACATGCAGGAAAAACACTCAAATACATAAAATTAAAAACAACAACTGTGTTTCTGGACTATCTTTTAAAAATTGCTTGGTGATGCACACCTTTAATCCTAGCACTTGGGAGGCAGAGGCAGGCAGAGCTCTGTGAGTTCGAGGCCGGCCTGGTTTACAGAGCGAGTTCCAGGACAGACTCCAAAGCTACAGAGAAACCCTGTCTTGAAAAGACAAACAATAAATAAATAAATATTGGATATATGCACTTAAGTATAAGAACAACTTTTGGAGTGAATTTGGGTGAAAAGGAAAATTTGATTTCATAGCTGGAATTTCTATTGAGTTTCCTGCCCGTTTAACTGAATTTCACTTCATGAGGTAAAAACCCTTCCAAAAAGATCCTGAAACAAGATGCTCTGGTTGAGGTATTAAAATGCTAAGGAAGCCGGGCGGTGGTGGCGCATGCCTTTAATCCCAGCACTCGGGAGGCAGAGGCAGGCGGATCTCTGTGAGTTCGAGACCAGCCTGGTCTACAGAGCTAGTTCCAGGACAGGCTCCAAAGCCACAGAGAAACCCTGTCTCGAAAAACGAAAAAAAAAAAAATAAAAAAATAAAATAAATAAAATGCTAAGGAATGGCTGCCTCAACAGCCACCGAAACCACTCTGTGTGGCTTAGCCACACACTTACTCTCTCTGAGGCCTTACGGGTCTTGCAGCTATGCCCTTATCTCCCAAGCAATGGATTTTTGTGAACAGTGAGTTCAAGACACCTGAATGGTCCATTTCCTAAAAGAATGAGAATCACAAATCAGGTTGCAGACTTGTAAAGAAGCAGAGTTCACTAGACAGGTCACAGAACATGAGACCGGAAGGAAGTGTGCTGAAAGTTTACTAGACAGGTCACAGAACATGAGACCGGAAGGAAGTGGGTTGAAAGTTTACTAGACAGCAGGCCACAGAACGTAAGACAGGAAGGAAGCGGGCTGAAAGTTTACTAGACAACAGGCCACAGAACGTGAGACTGGAAGGAAGTGGGCTGAGTTACTGTCCGTAGGCCTTATGAAGTTCATTGGTCTGCTTCACGAAAGTGTAAGAATTCTGATAATGAACCTTTCCATCATCCTCATTTTCTTTTTTTTTTTTTTTCAAGACAGGGTTTCTCTGTGGCTTTGGAGCCTGTCCTGGAACTAGCTCTTGTAAACCAGGCTGGCCTCGAACTCACTGAGATCCCTGCCTCTGCCTCACGAGTGCTGGGATTAAAGGCGTGCGCCACCACCGCCCGGCCATCATCCTCATTTTCAAAGGGAATAGAAGGGCCCAGATGAGTGCCCCAAACAGGCTTCCAAGTCGGGCTGCAGGGGCGGTTTGTGGTGAGCACTTTCATCTTCCTGTGTCTGCTAAGGTGAAACCTTTGCCTAAAGCCCTCTCCACAGGTCTGGCATGTGTAAGTCTTCTCCCCTTATGTGTCATCTGATGTAAGGTGAGGTGTGACTTCTGGATAAAGCCTTGGCCACACTCTCTCCACACGCAGGGCTTCTCTTCAAAGTGTGCCCACTTATGTGTGATTAGAGCTGACTTGTTGGCACAGCCCAGTCCACACTGCCTGCACATGTACGGCTTCTCCCTTGAATGCTTCCTCTTGTGTCTGATGAGCCCGGCCTGGTGACTGAAGCCTTGCCCGCAGTCTCGGCACACAAACGGCTTTTCTCCTGAGTGTGTCCTCTGGTGTGCGAGGAGGTTTGACTTCTGGCTAAAGCCTCGTCCACATTCCTCACACACCATGGGCTTCTCCCCGGAGTGTGTCCTCAGGTGCCTGACGAGGTTCGACTGCTGGCTGAAGCCTCGCCCACAATCCTTGCACACGATGGGCTTCTCCCCGGAGTGGATGTGCTGGTGTCTGTTGAGGTGGGACTTTAAACTGAAGCCACGTCCACATACCCCACACACGTATGGCTTCTCCCCGGTGTGTGTCCTCTTGTGGGAGGTGAGAGTTGAATTCTGGCTAAAGCTGTACCCACACACACCACACACGTAAGGCTTCTCCTTTGAGTGAGTCCTCTGATGATTGACAAGGGTTGTTCTCTGCCTGAAGCACCGCCCGCACTCCTTACAAACATAAGGCTTCGCCCCTGAGTGCGTCCGCTGGTGGGAGATGAGGTTGGACCTGTCGCTGAAGCCAAGGCCACAGTCACTGCACACGATGGTCTTCTCCTCTAAGTGCGTCCTCTGGTGTCTCACAACAGCTGACTTCTGGCTAAAGCCTTTGCCACACTCCCTGCACACGTAAGGCTTCTCCCCTGAGTGTGTCCGCCGATGGATGATGAGGTTTGACTTCTGGCTAAAGCCTCGTCCACACTCCCTGCACACGTAAGGCTTCTCTCCCGAGTGTGTCCTCTCGTGGATGATGAGTGTTGACTTCCGGTTAAAGCCTCGCCCACACTCTCTGCACACGATGGGTTTTTCCCCAGAGTGCGCCTTCTGGTGTCTGGCAAGGCTCTTCTTTAGGCTGAAGCCCTTCTCACACACCCCACACACATACGGCTTCTCCCCTGAATGGATCCTCTGGTGACTAAGCAGGTTTGTCATCTTGCGGAAGCCCAGCCCACACTCTCCACAGCTGACTGTTCCAAACCCCAAGATTTCTATTCGCTTCAACAACTTTTCGGGTTCTTCAGTGCACCCAGCTTGTGCTGGGCTGGTCGCCATCCCTACCCGTCTGATACCATTCCGGAAGCTGACTGGCTGCTTTAGGGGCGGCCTGGAGAGGGTCCCCAAACTCCTCTTCTTTGTCCTTCTAAATGAAGGCCTGGCACCTCTCTCTCCACCTTCTGATTTATCGCTGCAGGAGCTTCTATCAGAGGCTCGCTGCTGCGTCTCCTGGGCCCTGTGGCAGGCGTCTCCTGCATTGGCGTGACGTTTTGCACACAGGCATGTAAAGATCCACGGTGCACGATCACTCAGCACACACTGCACAGGGAGTTTCTGATTGGTGAGATCTGGGGGGCAGACAGGACCAGGGCAGAGTTCCAGCTTTGCCTGTGCTGCAGAGAAAAGAACAAGTCAGAATGGGGTCCGTGCAGGGATCACCCAAACAATCCTGCCTAACCTGCTGGTGACTGCACCTGGTCCTCAGAGCTACCCCACAAGACTTCCTTCCCAGCCTCACTACCTCTCCCATCTCCTACTACATCCGGAGAAGCACTACAAACTCGAGGCTATAAAAAGCACCACAGTTGACAGATGGGTGAATCAGGCCAATACACGAGTCTCCACACAGTTACTACTACAATACCTCTGACTCACAACCGCACCGAGACAGAAACTGTGTCCCCTGTGTGCTGTGTAGCTGTGCTTTTGATAGAGAGCTGCGAACAAGACCCGTGTGGAAATGTCTCCCGCTGTTCTGGAGGATGAAGCAGGCAGCCTGAGAAAGCATAATTCCAACTCTAGTGCAAGACAGCCTAGGAGAGTGGGTGGCCCAGAGGGTGTAGCAAGTCAAGGTGTTTGTCACCAAAGCTGGAGCACACACGGTAGGAGGGAACTTAGTACCACAAGTTGTCTCCTGACCTCCATATGTGCACCGCAGCACGGGAATGCCCCGCTCCAACAAAGGTTTTAAAAAAGAGAAGCAATGGTTAAATTGAAAGTGCATGACACACTTGCACTGGTGTCCCCACACTTGACAAACATGGTATCAGTGGACTACTCTGCTAGAATTCTACAGGGCTGTAAGCCCTTGGCAGGGAACAGCGTGACTATAGCAAGATCCACGGTATTGTCAAAGATGCCCCTTGCCAACCTCTAAGTCCTGTTAATTTCCAGAATTAGTTTAAATAAAAATGTCCCCAAGATCAGTACAAACAATAAAAATGGAGGCTAGAAATACAGCTGAGTCCTGTTAATTTCCAGAATTAGTTTAAATAAAAATGTCCCCAAGATCAGTACAAACAATAAAAATGGAGGCTAGAAATACAGCTGAGTCCTGTTAATTTCCAGAATTAGTTTAAATAAAAATGTCCCCAAGATCAGTACAAACAATAAAAAT